>NC_086070.1:6255000-7505000 GCF_948474715.1 Cydia amplana
GTTTCGGTTTCGACCAAAAAACGGCCGAACCTTTCGGCCGGGCCGAAACATACGCAATGGTACTTCTTTCTATGAAACTAAACTATGTGACAAAGACCAAAAGTTGTGGAACAAGTAGGACAATGTACTAATTTATGTATACAGAAATTAATCGGTTTATTATTAAACACAATTCCACTAATGATGGGGCCACTGAACGGTCTACGCAGTCTTAAGAGGCTGTCAATACCTAATACGCGCACACTGTCTAATTGTATCGTAGTAAATGAGATAGCACTGTCGCACGTTACTGGGCCTGGGCAAGGGAATAATAAGAAAACTCATCATCTTCCTCGCGTTATCCCAGCATTTTGGCCACGGCTCTCCCGAGTCCACTTGACAACTAATCCCAAGAATTAGCGTCGGCACTAGTTTTTACGAAAGCGACTGCCATCAGACTGACCTTCCAATCCAGAGGGTAAACTAGGCTTTATCGGGCTAGTCCGGCTTCCTCAATGGTAAATATCAAATGATATTTCGTACATAAGTTCCGAAAAACTCATTGGTACGAGCCGGGGTTTGTAGTGTTTGTACCTGCGACCTTTGGATTGAAAGTCGCACGCTCTTACTCACCGCTAGGCCACCAGCGCTCAAGAGAATAATAAGAAAACTATTGAAATAAAAATAATTGTGGATTATTTGTGTAATATTACTCGTTAGCGGTTTAGGTATAAGTAAATGTTTTGACAAATTGATTTTAATTTCAGACAATTAAGTCAAGAAATAAAGACATTAGAAACGTTTAATGGTGATTTTAAGACCAAAATTTGCAATTATTTTCTATCGAGCCGATGTCGTTCAATCATGTATCGAGTGCGGCCCCGGTCTTAAAATATATATTAACATAGGTATTAAATATATTTTTTGCTTCACTAAATCAATTAGTTTTTCTTAAAAGACTACCTGCGGTTTTCATCGATTTTTGACAAGTTTTGAATCGTATCTCCTACTTTTGCACTACAGATAGATTTTTATAAGACAAACGGCTATCGGTTCTTCAATCTTTATCTCCATTATTGTCTACCGGATTTTGAAAGAAATTGATACTATTTTATGATTTTTTTAAACATTGTCTAAAAGAACACTTTTTTGTATCTAGATTGCTGTGAAGGATATTACTTATACGAAATCTACATATTTGGGTTCGTCTTTGACGTGTCGTAAAACGTGTTTTAACTAGGGTTTTAATTTTTAACGAATTAACACAAAAGTTATAGCCAGAAAACCAGTTTTTTGGCCTTAAATTGTTCAACTTTGATGCCAAATATCTCGAAGACAATGAACTTTGAAGTAAATATGGAATACTATATTGCTTAAAGCCGTTGCTGTTAATATGATAAGCTACAAAAAACATAAGAAAACTAAGGGATTCAGATCGAAGGTCATTGGCGTGGCGGAGCCCCTTAAGTAACATCAATTTCAAGGGCATTGGGTGTTGACAGCCCCGTAATATGAGTTTAAAAGCGGTTTTATGACATTTTTTGAACGATTTTAACAAGTCTTCAAAAGTTTCGGTTTCGGTTTCGGCCGAAACTAGAGCCAAAGCCGAACATTCGGTTTCGGTTTCGGTTTCGGCAAAAAAACATGTTTCGGTCGGACACTACAGTTAAAACTTATTTGAAAATCACCAGCGATAGCCAAATTTGGGCAGGAAAACATAGACTGCAAAATGGAATTAAAATATTATGACTAACTTTTATAACAAGGCCCTAAAACAAATAGTCTTCATGATAAGTAGATGGCTGATATACGGTAGTTATTGGCCAAACACGGCGCACCTAGCAGCAAATGTCAACGGCACCGCCCCCACTATGCAAATATCCGCTCCTATTGGCAGTGCGACGGTTCATAGAGGTCAAACTTCATTCCTAACCTAAGCCATGATGTCCAATTTAGGTGCCTACAATGCGCGATGTAGTTTAATAACTAAAGAATCTTAGATGTTATAGTACAAATGATTATAAATGATTGACATTCACTAGTAGTTTCTTAAAAGCATATGTACAATATACCTATCTTCCTATAACGACCAGCGACGCCAGAAATTCCGTTGTGGCTGTATTACAGCCACAACGGAATTTCTCTTTATCAATTTCAGTTAGGCAAAACTCACGACAAATATTAAAACTCACACATAATATATAACGCGTGTAAAACTATTATAACCCCGTAGGTATACGTCCATGCTATTCAAATTATAAGTCTAAAATACCTAAAGATTAACATAATTATCATAATTGCAACTAAATTATTATTATGTTCCAAGAGCTGGCCGCAGCCTTGATCGTTGCTCTACTTTTAATGTTTAAAAACTAATTGCACTAAATATGCCAGTTTGAATCAACATTTTATATGAGAATTTCGCAAACACGTCTCTAAATAGGTTATCGTTAAGACATTACACCAATTAATCTATGTCTGTAGTGTATTAGCTGGTGTAGTGGGCTAGTAGTTGGTATTTTGCATATTGAAAAGTAAAAGATTGTGCAAGTGTGAACCTTGAGAAGGTCATGGAATTCGTCAAACAATACGAGTCTAATTTCTGGGAAACAGACGGCAACATGTGCGCGCCTTTATCTCAGACATCTACAAGTGACAGCGGCTGCGGCAACCATCTTGCTGTCCTATGCTTGTAATAATATCTTTTGTTTTTTGTTTAACTCACACGTTTGCGGGAAGGATAATGAAGATAAAACGTTTTTTAAAAGAAACAAATGGTTCTAAAATCAAATTAAAAACGTATCAACTTTTAACCCGGTTAACACCAGAAGGTTATCATTTGCCACGTCACTGTGACGATGCACTTTCATCATTAGGAGAAAAAAGGCTTCGGATGCAAGCGCCCGACGTCCATTAATGCCTTATTATGGACGCTATTCATCAGCTTCGATCGTACATTAATGTACGCTAATGTTTTATAAATAGATGTATAATTTGCTTTGTCTACACCTTGGACTATTGACTAACAGTTAGTTTCTATTACATCAACTATTGGTATTTGAACGAGGGCGTGGCGGCCTCCGGCTTGTTAAACTAACGAGGAAGTCGATCCATTTGATTTAACGGTGGTAAAAAGTGTGAAACTTGTTTATTTTAACGTGTTACTGTTGATATGAATTCGTAGTAAACCAATAAGATAGATTACTAATATATCAACCTATGTATGATGACACGACCTAGGTTGCAAAGCAAATTTTTTGTGAATTATTAAAATCGTTTATAAATGAAATTAAGTTACTTACTTTGTCCTAGATGCACCCGCTTCATCCAAGGATAAATTTGTGGAGGATTCGCCGACGCGTTGGCAGATTTAGAATTCTTCGTATTATTAGAACTAGAGTTGTTAGCCTCATTGCTTTCGTTGCTGGACGTACTGGAAGCTGGACTCGAAATGTTCTGGTTCACGTTCGCTTTATGCTCCACTGGAGAAGCGATGGGTGTCGTCAGACCCAGCTTAGACCCAGTTCCACCCTGTACGCCAAAGCCGGGCGAAGTTCTGCCGGGGCCTGATGATGTCGAGAGATCTTGTGGCGATGCGACGCCTGTAGTGGACGTGGAATCAGCGAATTTACAACTAGCGCCACCCGCTTGGCTGGGAGGATTAGATATCAAATTCGGTGAAAGCGCCCCAGGGCTCGGATTTGAATGCTGATGCATATGACTGGCTGTGTTTGCAAGTCTTTGTGGATGTAGTTGTGTGTAGTCTATCATGGTCTGTGGCTGCATGTGCGCGCCTGCGGCCGGCGCGGCGTACGGGTGTTGAGGGTAGTGGTGGCCGACTTGTGGAGGAGAGTAGCAGGCGTTCGGGTAGGCCGAGGCGGCTGCCGCGCTTGGATTGTAGTAATCCGCTCCCGGGGTCGGCAGGCCCGGGTGCCCGGGCTGGTCCACCGGCGTGCCCGTGCGCCCCGGCGCCTGGTTCCCGTAGCACGAGGCTAGGGAGTTCACGAACTGGTAGGAACTCATCCCGGCGTTGTAGTTTAGGTCGTTCATCGGTAACAGCGTAGTGTCCTTCTTGTCAAGTTTACTCTACTCTTGTCATCCTTCGGATGTCTGAATGGTCTAGTCGGACATGTTAAGTGCTGTTCGCAGTCCGCTTCAATTGTCCGAGCTTGATTGATGGTCCTGCGATAAAATGAGACACATTAGTTGGTCAAGTGTGTGCTCTCGTTAGGAGGGCACTCAGTAGAGTAACGAAGGAAGTGACTATGGAGACTATGTACTCGTATGTTGTTATTCATTCAAACGACGTATTAGTGATAGATGTTGTGCGAGAATGAAGTTACTGTCTAAGGAGGTGCTTTTAATGTAGACGTGGTGTTATGATATGACAGATATTTGTTTTGAGAATGAACTAACTGATTTTGAATGTTTTTGTATGTTTGTAATGAAACCGAATGTCGGTAAGTATTAGTAGACAGTCTAGCCATAATAAAAATAATTTAGTTTTTTTAACAATAATTTTCACTAGCTCAAAACAACAGCAACATTTAACGTAATCGTAACAGCTTAGAAATTGTTGCTTGGGTAGATAGATATATTAAACTCTCTTTGTCGTGTCTCTTTTTCTGATCTGTGGTTTGGCCTAGGTGGTTGACTAGTAGAAAATTATATTTGGCAATAAAGTTCCTACCTTTAAACAAAAAAAGACAAAGTCATGATTTATAAGTTGAAGGGCAAAAAACACATTTGTTTGTGTTTTTTGGCAAGGAAAATATGTTTTAACCTCTAGCCGCCCATACGTAAATGAAATTTTATTTTGTCAACACAAAGTTCAAATTAGAATGGAACAGGAGACCTTTTTATAGGTATTTATATGTACAGTCAGCTGCAGAGAAAGGTGACCCCCCCTGCATACAATCAGTGTATGCAGGGGGGGGTCACCTTTCTCTGCAGCTGACCGTACCTTGTGGATTATAACATTTTTAATTGATGAGAGATTATAATTGTAATTGATTATAATACTTAACTACCTACTTAGTAGCACGGATAACCGTGAAGAGGTTGAAGTTTACCATAATACATACATAGGCATACACTCACTCACACGAAAACAACGTAACTCCCTATAATGAAAGGAATTCCAATCAAAAATATGTCTTAGATCACGACGTAAAGCACCAATAGAGAATAAGGAAGCTGCGCAAGGGGGGTCTATTCTAAAACAATAAATTAATACATTTCAATAAAGTGCTACACATGTCAAGTGTATTGAAGGGCAAAAAACACAAACAAATGCAAGGAAAAATATGTTTTAAAGCAATAATTTATCTTAACAGCAATTTATATGTACCTAGTGGATTATAAAAATTTTAATTGATGAGAGATAATAATAACTATACGTGTTATACGTAGGCATACCTACACTCAAGGAGGAAAACAACGAAGGTACCTACCTAATTCAAGGAATTCCAATCAAAAATAATTCTTAGATCACGATTTAGAGCACCAATGGAGAATAAGGAAGCTACGCAAGGGGGGTCTATTCTAAAACAATAAATTAATACATTTCTATAAAGTGCTACACATGTCAAGTGTATGCGGAAAAAAGACGCCACGTGTTGGCCCATAAAAGTGTCCGCAGAGCTTTATGGGTGTAAGCGGTAGGCCAAGCGCGATTTACGACGTATGCCGGTGCATATGTCTTTATGAGCAAATTAGCAGTCATTGTGTATGTGCTGGATTTACAGTCGAGTGATGAATGTGTGAATTTGAGAATTGGGGATTTGGGAAGGAAATTTGCGGAGTTTTATCGGCGTTGAGCTGAATTCAAGTACGCAAATCTTGAAGTTTAAGACACTTTATGATGTAACTTTGTGACGGGGCCTCTATGCCTATAGTTTGTCAAAGGACTATCTCATTTCAAACATAGACAGAGATAATCATACTATCTTTGTCTTAGACCAGTACTAGGTCACAAAAGATAAGGATAAGTATAGGTTTTTTGGTTCTTATTTACTGACAAATTGGTTTGACCAACTATATTTGAAACTACGAGTACCTATCATATCATATTATAAGATTCGAGAAAGATGATGTTCTATCTTATTAACTCAAAGGTTGATTCTTCTAGTTCTAAATAAAATCAAAATTGTAACACGCGACGGTACCTATGTAATGATTGCGAATCTTATTTTTTTAACTTACTTAATCTATTAAGTAATTATCTTATATACGATTTTGAAAATAAGGTAAGTAAGGAATATGATGCAAAATATTAATTGTAATCACAATCCAGTAACTACAAAGGATTACACATCAAAGATTAATTTGTTCTGTTTTGGTCCCAAATTGTGAATAAAATTGTAATTATGTACATTTTTCGTGTCTTATTAATATGAATATGTACATAGATATAGATAAGTAGGTACTTACACCTATGGTGACCATAGTATTCAAACGTAAAACTTGCTAAATTATATCCGTCACTTTGAGCCTACATACTTAGTGCATGACTATCATAGTGACTACAACTGTAAGTAAAATTAAATATAATGGACTCAAACCTCTAGTAACTTAGATGTTGTTTTATTGACTAAGTAATTAACTTTAAGAATCAGTACCTAGTGATCGGTAGCCATGGTTATGTCTCTTGTGTTATTCTTGTATAACATGTAAAATACTTGTATTATATCAAGAAAAGTTTGATTGATCGATCGATTGATGTATTTACATAAACAACTGACTGACTTACTGATTATAGGTAACCTAATTGAAAATAATCTTTAAAATCCATGCTTAGAAGCATTATATACCTAGTACTAGTAGTATCAATACAAGTACCTATTTATTCAAATAACTTTGTTACTTTTGTTTTCTATGTTAACTACATGACTGAAAGAATACTTTAGAAGAAGATTTAAATGTTTAATACTGTGTTAAAAATATGGTTTTGTTTGTAGATAGGTACAATAGAGTACATACCTAGTACCTACTAATTAAACTCATGCTGACTGCTGAAAAGAGGTTTTTTTATGATTTAAAACACAAGACAAGTTTTCTTTAATTTTCGTACATCCTGTAAATTATTTTAATATTATTCGTTAGTGTTTTTTTCAGTATCTTAATAGTGAATGAAACAACTAGGTAGGTATATGTACATATGTACCTACAGTACATAGTTGTACCTACCTACCTACAGACTTTTTTATAAAGATTTAGTTAATCAGATTTAAGCTCCATGAAAGAATAGCATTTCTTGATTTCACTATTCGATTCTTATTAAATATGTACCTACTCTGATACCTTCTTAGTTTATACAATAATAATATGAACGTCTATACTTCCATGGCTGATGGCACTGGTTTTACATTTTCAGCAATCAATCTTCAATTAAGAAAAAAAAAGGCGAAAACCATTTACTAAGATTGTTAAAAAATGGCAAACTGAATTGAATTTAATAAACCTATGTCGGGCCCAAAAACAAACAAAAGTTTCAACAAAGTTCAGTATCAAAATAATCCATATTGAAATAAAGACGCTGACGTGCCCTCACATGTGTCGGTTTATTTCAGTCGGATTTTTGTCGTCGTCCGGTACGAGTTAAATGGGCCGGACGATTTCGATGTTTTTTCTTTTAATTTCATTTTATTTTTCTAACGTTCTCAGCTTTGAAGAGGAAACGGCTGACTGTTTTAATTTTAATTCGGGCATTGATAGCTTGTTGCAAGTGTCTTGTTTGGTTTAGTTTTTTAGCTAGTTTATTAGAAAGGAAGGGCTTTTGTGTGTTGCGTTCAGTGTTCAGTTCTTATTTTTATTTTAGATGATGATTTAGGCAAATATATATCTATCGCAATTGTTTGATATTGTCAGCTAGATAGATACCTACCCATCTAAATCAGTTTGATTCCTATTATTAAAAAGTGATTTGTCGCGAAAATCTGGTCTATTATGATTCTTATTGTCCATTGTAAAACAAATACCTATTAATTAATATTTAATTTCTAATTTGAAGAATAATTTGAAGTAAAAAACTTTACTCAAACAAAGTTCAAATAATTAATAGTCACCGGAAACTTGTTTAAACCACTCAAACTCACTTTGTAGTCAAATACAGTAAGCTTTCAAAGATTTAATATGCTTTAAATGTCCCGTGTCAAGTGGACAGTTGAGATCCACCGCAAAGAGATTTACTGCGACACGCTTTGATTTTATGACTACTCAAACACTATCAATTGACGATAATTTTCTAAGAAACTACATCTTTAAATTTAGTGTCATTCAAGTAATTGAAAAGAAATGTGAGCTTTAAGAACTTCAGTCCAATTTTTTTTACCGCGTACTTTTCAGCCGAATTTTCTTTTCATAAATCCAAACAAATCAAAACTATACTCACACTAAATGTCAATAAATAAAAAAAAAACAATCACAACCGATTCACAAACATCACTCACTTCACAGTTTAAAAATCGAACTCTTATTTTAAAAGTCCGGCAAGTTTAAAAATCGAATGCGTCCGAAAAGTTCGGCGCGGCGCGGAGGAAAACGGCTCGTGGTTTCCCGGCGTCCGAGCGACGAATGCGTCTCGAGCGAGCGATCGCGGCGAGGTGGGCCGGGCGGGGAGGGGCCCACCTGAGCCGGCGCCACGTGCCCGCTCGGGAGGCGCGCCCGCGCCCGCTCCCGCTGCCGCCTGTGCTGAAAGTGACGTGAAAGACTCACTTTTCATGGAAATGGGGTTTGACGAAGTGTTTAAACCACTTACGTAGACATTTTATTACCTACGTACTTTAAATACCTGGGTAAGTTGGTAAAATTGCTATGATGAAACTAGGATTTTATTTTCATAGAGATGTTTTGAAGTATTTCATCGTATAAAGACAGACGAGGATCGTTAAAAATATGTAATACGTTTTAATTTATTTTGATAAAGTGGTTTATATGCATTATTTTTATTTTCGTAAGACTTAAAGTTATTAAGAGCCACCTGCAACATTCACTAACCCGGGGTTAACCGGTCCAACCGGGAGTTACCATAGTTACCAGTACAAATTGACACTGGGTTAACGGTTTAACCTGTAGTGTGTAGGTTTTAGATGAAAGGTAGTAGATTTTATAGATAACTCTACTTACTCTACCAATACTTGTCATTGTCGAAATATCTATGGTACCTTCTTATTTCATTAACTGTAAATATGTATTATTCTAGGATTGTCTGGGAAATTTTTATTAGGTGCGTACCTAAATAATCATTTAGGTACCTATAATCATAGGTACCGTAAAATGGGGTGAGTAGGGTTCGCGGGGAGAGTTGGGTTATGAATGGAGAGAGAGGGATGAAAGGGGGTAAAATGGGATTTTAAGACTACTGCTACAAAAATAATGTATTCCAATTTAAAATGGAGCTATAGTAAATACTCATAATAGAAAAAAATCGAGCCAACAATCTTCCAAAATCACCTTTGTATGAAATTCCATCTCACTCCAATTACGAGGGACTACGGGGTGAGGTGGGATTCCCTGTTTATTGTCAAAGTTATGAAATGGAACTACCCAAAATAAAATAAAAACTAAAATACAAACGTCCGGAACACTTATTATATACACCATTCAGTTTGCATATGTAAAAATAAAATGTTATCGAGGTCTGAATGTCAGTTTTGCCCCTACTCGCCCCATTTTACGGTACTTCAATTAAAAAAGTCACTATTAAAATATACTTTATTCCTAACGGAGCTATAGATTTTACAACCTAACTTTTAAATAACTGTGTATCTTACTAGTCCAAAAAATATACTTAAGATGGAGGCACCAATTTTAGTAGACACACCAACCTTTTAGTTCTGCTTAACTCCATTCTTGACCTACTAAAGCCAGCTTCGTATATAGGTTACGTTGGACTACTTTACATTGGTAACGACCTCAAATGAGGCCTAAAATACCAAACTAACCAAATACTTGTAGATTTTTCTAATACAATATAAATAAAGTAAATAAAAAAAAACATTTATAAATATATTTGTTTCTGAGGTACAATTTTCCGAAGATTTTCCGTGATATCGACAGATTTTGGCCGCCATTATGGAGGAGGCGCGACCCTACATATCTGAAGTTAAAAAAACCTCCAACAAAACGTCAATAATTTAAACATGCTTTTGTTTCAGAACTTCACAGGACAGCATTCTGCTCCGTCGTTCTTCACATTTTATGAAGCCAGCTGTGTTCCAACAGGGCAAAGAAAAATAGGGCCGGATTCGTCTCTACTGTGTTAAGAAAAAGTTTTATCACTGAATAAAGAAAACAAAACAATTATCACCGGTATTCCTCAAATACTTACTAACTCTAAAAAACAACACCTCGTCTTCCTCTGGTTATTTATTAAGGTTGGATAAAGGACAATTTTATATTAAGACAGGTTTAGATCTCACAATGAAAAATTGTTTACTTCAGTAGTTTCCATATTTAAATCGTATTTCAAGAAGTAGGGACATAACTAAGATTTCCGTGCCCTATCTTGTTTCGAGTTCACAAAGTCTGCCTGCGGTAGGTTAGCAATATTTGAAAATATTTGAACATAATACATGTATAGGTATTATGTGACATAAGCAAAATAGCTAGCTAGAGAAATAATGATTTAATCTACTTTTATCGAATTTAAACTGTTATGAGACACTAATGAATAATTTTACGGTTTAGACTCACTTGTTCTAAGTCACTCGCGCGACATACTTACTGCTTACTGCTGCTGCTGCTGCTTACTTACTGCTGTGACTGTTAGTGCTTGACAAAGGAGACATAGGCTCTCCGAAACATGTCGCGCGATTGACATAAAACAAGCGAGTCTAAACCGTAAAATTATTCAATGTAAATAATGCTTTAATACATTTGCCCTATTTCTCACATCAATTATTCTTACTGTAATTTAAATAGTAAAATAGTAATAATTATGGATGTAAAGTAAAACTATTTCCACAGCAAAACGTCAGTAATCCGTCATAGCCCAGTACCGGTGGCCGCGCGGACGCCCATGCATCAGGAATGACGTGACGGACGGAATAAAAATTACCAAGCACAAGAATGAATTATTTAAAATGCTATTTTGAAACAGATGTTTTGTAACGGTTGCAGGTTTGATGTGGAAATATGAGTAATATGACACTGCGAAAAGTACTTTAAAGTTTCGATTTATATTTAAGTTAGTCCCCTGCGTTACTCAGAAAATATATAATTTTTGAAGAGCAAATATATTTTTAAGAGCAACTCCTGATCACGATAGGCTAGGCTATAGGCTAGATTGTTATTACCTAAAGGTATCAGTCGACATTTTGAGGAACAAATCAAATGTCTATAGGTAGCTAGGTATGTGTATATGAGATCCATAAAGTCAGAAGTCTCAAAATCATAGGTACTACTCTATTTATGCGCAAACCGCCTCAAAAAGTATCTAACTGTACTTGATCGTGACGACGTTCAAGTTGAAGCTATCTTGAAGTAGATACTATGGAAAACAAGAAAACTGCAATTTTGACGGTAAAACCCAATAGTGTATGTATAAAATTATACATATGTATGTTAATTTATAAGGTATATGTAATATGGGCCTTGTTGCCTGAATTAAATTTTAAAATAAATAAATAAATAAATAAAATATATACTTTTCAATATAAGGTAAGGAATTGACCGGAACCTACAACTTTTTTAATTCATTGTCTTTAATCTTCCCTAAGCTCTTATCTTACCTTACTTACTTTTTCTACGGTATTAAAAGCTTGTCGGCATTTTATATACCTGACGACATTACACTAACTGGGGCCCGTTTCTCAAAAGCTTGTAACCTGTAATACAATTAGTCAAGTGGAAGTCCCTTTCTAAAAAAACCTGTCAAAAAGTGACATCCGCTTGTACTACAAGTCGCAAGATTTTGAGAAACGGGCTCTGGTTATAGACTAGTATCAGCGTCCCCACGCAGCCCAGTGCCGGTTGGGGACTAATTGGCCCATTTCTTTAATTAGCTACTAATTATATTACAGCTCGAAACGAGTGCGAGACGAATGCCTGCCGTTAGAATAACGACTGTTTAGATTTATTCTTATGGACAAGCTTTTAATAGCTCTGTGGTGTGATTGAAAATCAATGGAAAGTTGTTTGTGCGTTTACGGTTCTGTATTATGTCACTTGGGTACTTTCCTACTAGTCAAATCAGATTTTTAGGGTTCCGTAGCCAAATGGCAAAAAACGGAACCCTTATAGATTCGTCATGTCTGTCTGTCTGTCCGTCTGTCCGTCTGTCCGTCTGTCTGTCCGTCCGTCACAGCCACTTTTCTCCGAAACTATAAGAACTATACTGTTGAAACTTGGTAAGTAGATGTATTCTGTGAACCGCATTACGATTTTCACATAAAAATAGAAAAAAAACAATAAATTTTTGGGGTTCCCCATACTTCGAACTGAAACTCAAAACATTTTTTTCATCAAACCCATACGTGTGGGGTATCTATGGATAGGTCTTCAAAAATGATATTGAGGTTTCTAATATCATTTTTTTCTAAACTGAATAGTTTGCGCGAGAGACACTTCCAAAGTGGTAAAATGTGTGTCCCCACCCCTGTAACTTCTAAAATAAGAGAATGATAAAACTAAAAAAAATATACGATGTACATTACCATGTAAACTTCCACCGAAAATTGGTTTGAACGAGATCTAGTAAGTAGTTTTTTTTTAATACGTCATAAATCGCCTAAATACGGAACCCTTCATGGGCGAGTCCGACTCGCACTTGGCCGCTTTTTTTAGAACTGTCAAAACGATTTGCCATTTTGGAATTTAGTGACGTCACGGTCAACTCTCCTACTTTTTATATTTCTATCCGATTTATTAAATATTAATTGTGTTTTAAAATAACTGCTACCTATCTATGTTTTTCTAATAATTATCTGGTGCTTTATTTCGTGCACGGTGTGAAATAAGTATCCAACTTTTTTATTTTTGAAGTGAAAACTTCTTTAGCGGCGCTGGGCAATTTTTGAGGTAGGGAAAAAATGATAAACTCGAGACAGCGTAAGGCGATCACGTGACCGTAAGCCCCGTAAGGTGGCCACTCATAATTTAAATGGCATTTAAATCAATAAAGAAAAACTCAATGTTATTTGACATTTATGTTGCGGACTCCTTTTCAAGACTCTTTACCTATGTTCAAATAATTTGACGTTGTCATGGCAGTATGTACCTAAATAAACATGTCAATGAAAAAGTGTGATCTTATTTGAGAATGATAATAATATACGTATATAATAAATAAATAGAATACCTCCGCTAAACGTATGTATCGTGTTACCGGGCGTCGGTAACATAGTGAGGTGAGTTTCCACTTCTATCGGCACTCCCGGAGTGCAACCGTTGTTGCTTGTTTTATTATAAATGGGTTTACTCATGGCCACAGACTAGCCGAGGCGAAGACGTGGCCTACGATGGAGCTCGCCCAGAAGGTGCCTGTTCACCCTTGATTTGAAGGTTTGTGTTGAATTGTTTTCTACCTAGTTGTTGACTACCTAGTGAATGTCATAGATTCGCTAGCTAACTCTGTGTGGCGTTTGAAATAGGTACAAACTGTGGCCATGGTTAATGTCAAATTTCTATTAAAATATGACGTTTACCAATCGGGATGTCCGATGCTACGAAAAGTCACGTGACTATTCCATTCATTATTTAAATTTCTATTAGCGTATTCTATTGCCATCTTGGCGATGAACGATTGCCATCTTGGCTAGGCTCCCAGGAGCCTCGGTCGGTGCCTTCAGTCCACAAAAACTCCTAACCAAACACTATTAGACGGCACCTACCGTAATTTATTAACATTCCTTCACTTTCCATAAAATAACTTAGAAAAACCCTTTCAAATACATAATTAAAACGCAATAAACGATTTCTAAATCCATTTTTTGTCTCCTTCTCCTCCGTAGTGAGTGTAAAGAAGGGATTATCCTAGGTCGTAAATTATCAGGTGAATGGCAACATGTCGCGTGACCTGTTGATTATTATGTCGTAATAAATTTTGTGGCCCATGGGGTTTGTATATGGGGCAATGTCCCTTTGGGTTTGGGTATTTTTAAGTCAGGCTAGGGTAATTCCGGGGCAGATGGCCACAAGGGCGAGATGGAACGTTGAAATATTTCATGGAGTTCAAAAAACTGGCTAATTACCCTGGACTTAAATACTCTAAACTGTAAAGGCATAATGAACTTAGGTAGGCTAAATATATTTAAAGAAAGGTAAACCACGTGTTTTAGGGACATGTTAACCATTCGGTATCTATTTCACCAACTTGACAATTATAAACTCAAATAAAAGCCTTCAGTAAGAAGTGCATATACTCGTACTTGGAAAAATTCGACCTATGCCGCTGTGGCCCGGTGGCCGAGTGGCAACAGGTACCTGCCGCGATAGCAGAGGACGCTGGTTCGATTCCAGCTTGGGGCACTGGAGGCTTGGGTCACTTTTTCTTAGTATATGACATTTATTTCAGTTTATAATTTATATAGTAGTGTTTCTACTTGAAATAATAACAAATTAAAATATTTTCTGAAAATAGTTTAAATTGTTCTAATATGAACTTGACAATTGTCAGCTAACAATGACAATTTCCATTTCTAGGTATATTTCTGAGCCGGTAATGCAATAATATGTTACTCTTCGAAGGCCGCAAAAATATGTGACACGCTGTTATGGCTCTACAAATAAGATCGTGTCAGATATTTTTCCGGCCTATTTAGAGTAACATATTATTGCAGGTGACTGTCTACTTACTGGTTCCAATCCTACTTACGGCCCGCCTGATGGTAAGCAGTCACGTAGCCTGTGGGGGCCTGCAACTCCAGAGGTGTTACCTACATGCGCCTCCCCGACCCTCACTCCGCACCCTCGTTGAGCTCAGGGGCCTTACCATGATGTCCTTATTGCGATTCTGTTTAGGACCTAAACTGAATCGCTAAGGGACGGAGCTAGGATTCAGTACAAAATCGCAATAAGGACATCATGGTAAGGCCCCTGGTAACCTTACTCACCGGCAGGAACAACACTGTGACTACTATGATACTTATTTGGCTGCGGTTTTCTGTAAGGTGGAGTTACTTCTCCAGTTGCAGGGCTCTGCTCTAGATCTGGAAATTCTGGAATGATATCCGCACATACACATAATTGGGTATTTGACTGTATTTAAAATAAATTATTTTACACAATGCATGAAATAAAGCACCAGAAGATTAATACAGAAACGTAGACAGCAGTAATTTTTAGACACAGTTTCTATTTTAAAACTCGTATAAAACTATAAAGAGTAGGTAATTTGATCGTGACGTCACATGCTAGTGTTTCATATAAATTCCATTGTACCAAAACCGTTTTGTCAGTTAGAATAAGAAACTGATTTGACTAGTAGTCAAATACCATATTGTCTTTGATAAAACGTGAAATGCCAGCCATTAGAATGTATGGGGCCCATATAATTTTTGTGGAATTGTATGGGGCCCAATGCATTCCACGACTCTTCTCTTTCCGAACAGACTCTACCACTTCTTTGTTTCTCGAGTTTTCCCTTGTCAACTCTACGTATTTACGACAAATTTTTGATTGGGGTATAGGTAAATCTTGATTCTTAGTAGGTAAAGTGTACCTACCTACATTTTATCTACCTACTTACCAACATCGTACTCGTACCTATACATTTTTATGACTCTATTAAGTTCTATAACTATCTATTCGTGGGTAGTAAAACTTATAATTGTTAAAAAAAATACTCATAAAATTAAAAATAACCATATTTACGTCAACTCCAACCGTTTAAAATAATATTCCATAAAAACCTTGAACTTAATTCCATACTCACGCTTACATTTTATCTATAAAGATGGCCATGTCAAAGAAATTCGTGATTCCATATAATAATACATAATTACTTAATCCATTGTAATGCAATACTTAATTTGCAATTGAATAAAAATTTGCATGTAATCGTAAAAGACTCATGCTGTCCCTTTCACTCTAGCGGATTCTTCATAGATTAGAGCGAGACGGATGCAGCGCTCGTATTGCGTTGCATTGGGAGCATGCCTATTGCAACGCAGGGGGGCGGGGTTTGTTGCGTGCGATCCGGCGCTGTGATTGGTGGATACAAGTTCGAAAGTGGGGTGTCAATGTGTTTCTGAAAGTTGGTAGAAGTTTTTAGTTGGAAAACTTAAGAAATTATACAAAATTTTCTTTTTTTGATCCATCTTGAAGACGAGAATGGAATATTTGAGTCTTTATAGTTTTAGTTTTAGAAGTATATTTTATGGAACCTAGATGCCTAGTTACTTGCCTACCTACCTAGTAATACTTGTTTGGATATCTATAAAAAATATTTGTAAATACAATAAATACCTTATAGCTAGATAATACATGTATGCATATAGGTACCTTTAGTCATGAAGGTTAGGTAAGAAAAAATATTGGTTCTTTTTTGGCTCTATACTCTATTCGGCAATAGACGATATGGAAACATTACCTATAGGGCAATAACGATTTATAACTCAAGATATGTTATAGGCGTTCCAAAATTGAAGCGCTTACCTTGTGACAAATTGGACAAGTTGCCTTTAGTCGCGGCTGGACAAGCGAGAAATGCGCACGTGCTAACGAGCTCCAGCACACCGAAATAGAAAGAGACGAGCTTATGTTTAACAACGAGTGTGACAAAGATGGATGGAATGAGAAAATTAATCAAAAATAATAGATTTCTTCGTAGGCTCAGAAATAAATATGGAAGTATTTTTTTTGCTCCTCAAGTATGAGTATAACCTATCTATGGTTATATAATATCATTGTAGGGCAATTAGATGTTAAATTTCACTGTTTAAGTACAGGAGTGGTTAGCCTACACCATATCCGATTTTTAATTGTTCATTAGTGTTTCTGACGGGCTTAGGTAGGTAGTAGGTGGTGCCTGTAGGTAGGTACATACATACTATACATTTTGAACTAGGAACCATTATCCAAAAAATGGTTCAATTGTCCCCGGTCTACCCTACTCTTAAAACCACCTAACTACCTATAGGTACACTCATGGGCAAATTTAGAGAAACGCCGAAAAAAGTTTAATTACTATTTTGACATTACTTCAGGTGCTGTAGTAATCCAGTCATTAAAACTTTTTTTTTGCGTTTCTCTAAATTTGCATGTCCATGAGTAAATTTACATACCTACCTAGGTATACCTAGTCCATTATTACTATACAACTATGGTCTACAAGTTCTCTATCTTCTCTTCTTTGTCGTATCTAGGGTTTGCACGACGGATCTGAAATGTATGGGAATATCCGCGGATCCGGATCCAGATCCGGATAATTTCATACATTTCGGATCCGAATTGCAAACTCTAGTCGTATCCTCAAGGCTGAGGGACGTGACAACCTGACGACTATGGACAATCTTCACCAGTGCTCTCCAAGCCGCTCTATCTTGGGTCCAGTGCATGCTAGCCTGTAATGTGGCTTTGGTCTCTAAGCTGGCCATACACACTAGGGTATGCCTGCGCAGTTTTGCCAACTGCACAGGTAAAACGTAGCGTATGTGGCATTAGACTGCGCAGTTAAGTAGGTATCTAACCAGCTTTAAGCTGGCCATACACACTAGGGTATATGGTAAGCCTGCGCAGATTTGCCAACTGCACAGGTAAAACGTAGCGTATGTGGCATTAGACTGCGCAGTTTTCTAACCAGCCTACCTGTGCTGTTGAACTGTACAGGTAAAACTGCGCATGCGTACCCAGTGTGTATGTGTGACGACGAGTCATTGTAGGTACCTACTGCTGCACCGACATAGCAAGCGACGAAGTGTTCCTGAAATTCCTATGACAATATATATTTTTGTATGATATAAGTAGGAGCTGGGATGGAAACACACTCTTTTCTTGAAGTTCTTATCGAACAGTTTATTCCAAAGTTAAAAAGAACTAGAAAAAATTAAGCTCCAGTTAGATCTATTCGAATTCGAAAACTAAATCGTATTCTATCAGTCTGGCAATAAGTTGTAAGTTCATTATTACCTAGCTTTTCGGTGAAGGAAAACATCGTGAGGAAACCTTGATACGTTTTTGAAGAAATTAAAAAGTGAATTGCCCAACCCGCATTGGGCCAGTGTGACTAATTAATTAATTGGGACTAATTAATTAACATAATTATACCTATACCAAATCGTTTGACTGTCCAAGAGATTTCGAGGTTTGTCCTATTCCGATTGTGCTACACTACAAACACTCTCGCGCATTGTAGGCCTCTGTGGGACGTAAATAGGCTGAATTTATTCCCTATTAGGTAGCTATAATCTTGTTTTCTTGTTATGTGTTGTCCCTCCAGAACAAAGACAGCGATAGAATTTGAAAATATTTATAGATAGGCAACTCCAACATTCCCCATTTTCGAGCATGGGTGCTTAAACTGCTTACTTGTCTGGTTTACATTTTCTGGTTCGCACTATTTCTTATTGGATTTTTTCCTTTTGGCATGGCATGTGTCTGGCTGCCGTCCGTCCTTAAGACTGCGTCGACCGTCCATTGGCGGAAAATCGTGGTTAACCAATTAATTTAGGTACTCGTATTACTTACTATGTACGAGTATTGATTGTGATTCCCCAACTTTTAGTCTTTGTCACATAGTTTTATTTTGTTTTTCGCGTTATGAACTAAACGGCAAATGGTTGCCACATTTTTCCGTTGAGGTGATATACATACTTAGCAAAAAATAAGCAAAATAAAACTATGTGACAAAGACCAAAATTTAGGGAAATCATTGATAATTATAAATATTTGGTGGACACATAGGTACCTACCTGTTTCAATTTTTTGATGTTTCATGCTTACTTACGTAGGTACTTAATAACCAAATATAAGTGAAATCAAACCTCTATTAAGGATGTTGTTTAAGCGCTGATAAGTACTACTTAATGTTGAGCTTATTAGTAGGTAATTTCGCAAATCTTATTGGACGTTTAGCCTAACTTGACCGGTTATACAGTAAGACGCCTTTATCAACCCAACGGTTAAGTTACTGTATAATACCTAGTGTGACTCCTTTCTCCTTTCCGAACTAAATATATTATAGCATAATTAACAGGAGACATTTAGTTTGCTACTTAGTTAGTTAAGTATTTTTATAATGTCGATATTGTTTATTATGGATAACTCTAATAGAGGCACAGACTATTTCGCACGCGAGATAGTCTATGCGTCTTTTTTTACCTGTTGTAAACAAAAAGAGACTGCAGTTTATGTCGAAATACTGTCGTGGCACACACGTACCTGGCCTATAGTCGGATATTTCCTAAGCCTGAACCTTACTCTGCATAAGCTTACATCACTAATCGTCTCCCATCCAAACCAAAAACGATCAATTTGTAAAACTTTAAAGTCACGTTTACGTTTATGAAAAAACAAACAAATGGAACAAGTAAGTAAATATAGACGAAAGTGGCGCTAAACGCTAAACCGACAGCGCCACGACAGCGCTTACCTAAACTACCTTTTAGAATCGGACCAACAGAGGGCGCTTACCTAAACTACCTTTTAGAATCGGACCGACAGAGGGCGCTAAACTCAAGGGAATTTTATTCGAGCTAAGATTTCGCTGCCCTTCATTACAAACTATAAGTTAAATATGGATTAGGTACTGGAAAATTACATAAAATTAACCGATGGTTTTAATATAAGATTAATTTAATTAATATATCTGCATGTTTAAAGTGAGTCGTGGCTAAATACCTTAACAACGCTAGGAAGACGATGACGTAGCTAACGTCTACCTTGTGTAAAAGTGAGTACCTACGTATATTACCTAAACCTAACGTTAACACAAAAATATAAATGCTACTTTTTTATAAAATACCAAAATATTCTGTATGAATCTCAAATAACCTCACTCAACGGATCCTAGTAACTTTTCTGTACTCCTCCTATAGGTAGCCATAATTTACCTACCTATTTAGGTACCGTAAGGTCGGGGTACTTTAGCCCTTACAAGGTTACTTTGTCCCTCCATGAAAACCCATTTACTGAAATAATATATTCTTAAAAACGACACTAGACGCTTCCACAAAAACATATTAATCACATAATGCCGTTCTTAATAGTTTATCAATTCAATAAAATAGGTTTTCATGGGTGAACAAAGTAACCTTGGGGAGCTAAAGTACCCTGACCCTACGGTACATCATTCCTTTTTACTCCCAAGTTTCTTTTAGAATCGATTAAAATAAGTATTATGGTATGTATTTTTTACTAAGGTTAGATTAGGTAAGAGTGTAAGAGAAACATTGGGGCAGGAAAACACTTGTAGGGGATACTCATTACTTTTAATGCGGAATCAAGACTAAAAATTGCACCTAATATTTTTAACTACCCTTGATTAATACTCACCAATAAGTATTGTATTAACTACATACATACTACTTTTCTTCGCACCATCGACGCCTGCCACCAAACCTTAGACTCCAATCCGTCCTGGGGATCAACCGCGGAAACCGAAATTCGCAAACTGCGGGGATCTTTTTCTTTTACTCTCATTAAGACGTAATTAGAGTAATAGAGAAAAATGCCCGCAATTGACGAATTTCGATTTTTGCGATATATCCCTGACAGCATTGCAGCAACACACCTAACACTTAGTGAACCTATCCTCTTTGGAATACTTACCTAAGGTTAAAAATAGATAGTGACGGCCCAAAGTGACCAGAAATATCGTAACACACCTAAGTTACCATATAAAGTAATTATTGCGGTGTACATCATCAAATATATAGTGACGGTTTTAGTTTTGGACGTACCTACTACCTACCTATGAAAATTCACACTTATGAAAATTGTCTAAATAATTGTAAATTTAATTTTGAGACACAACTTACCTACCTACTACTAATGTTGTGACAAGCTCGTAACTACATATAAAGGAGGCAATAAAGAGTATTGACAATGATAATACAACGGCATCTACTTCAGCAACTAGATGGCATTAGTTAGCGCCAAAAAAATAATGAATTTTCGGCGTTTTATAAAGGCCATGGGCCATGGTCTTTGTTTAATTTACTTATCCCTCGCCTATAACTTATTTAGGTTTATAAATAGGGTATTTGACTGTATTTAAAATAAATATTTATTTTACACCATGCATGAAATAAAGAACCAAAAGATTAATAAAGAAACGTAGACACAATTTTTAGTTTAAAACCCGTATAAAACTTTAAAGAGTAGGTTATTTGATTGTGACGTCACATGCTAGTGTTTCATATAAATTCCATAGTAGCAAAATCGTTTTGACAGTTCAAAAAAAGAAACTGATAAGACTAGTAGTCGAATAGGCACCCTATTGAAGGAGGAAAAAAAAACAATATTTTAAATTATATCATGTTCTATGTTTAATCAAAAATCACCGTCGACAAAATATCCCATATTTACCGTATCGAATTAAAAACACAAAACTGCCAACAAAGAGCATAATCAAACTCAAATATAAGAATAATAATATCCGTGCATAATTCTAAAAAGGATAACATTTTCCTTGATATAAAGGTACCTATGGTTAAGACGAAGATAGTGAAGTAATCAAGTAGTACTAAAGTTGTAGCTAGGCAGAAGTTAACAGACTCACTGCCGTATTCGAACTTCAAGATATTCACAAGAGACGACACGTACTAGATCCATTCTAGATACGTTATAGTTTAGATTTCAACTAGTTCTCATTTGCAGCGCAATTCGGGCAACCAATGTCACTTTTACGTTAGATAGAGTTAGATATCTATTAGATGTGAATTGGATCTCCAAGTCATATCTTGTGGAAATCGTTCAAGAGTATCTCCAGAATCGCGCAAATGTCAAATTTGACAGGTTAGATCTTAAACATATCGTTATCGTATCTTGGTGATGTCTAAAAGATATCTAATAGATGTCTATTTCAAAATCCGAATCGGGCCCTTAGATTGTTAGTCGTCCCTCAGGATCTGAAACAAGGAGGAGAAAATATTAGATTATGTATTTCCATATCTATATAAAACGTGTTAAATCTATTTACCAGATCCTTCTAAAGTTAGGTAGGTATAATAATATAAGCCCGAGATAATTTTAATACTTCTATAGAATACTTAAAATACTTTTATAGAATTCTCACTTTAAAAACCTATAGTTTTTACATCTCAAGTACTAAATAGACAATATGTAGTTCGAGTTGCTCCAAATTGGCCAACTGTCATTTTAGCGTAAAAAAGTAGGATGATTGGGTCGAAAATTGGTCAATTGAATCTTCAATTTAATCCTAAGGTGTGGTGGGTTAAGGTAAGACAACACAGGGGCAATACAAACACCTGTATGGAATCCTCATACTGTATTTGTCTTGCCCCGGGCAAAATAAACTATGTTCATCTTAACCCATCTTACCTTATATGATATAAAAAACAATTTAGTATCGAATAGTATCGATTAACTTTACATGTACAAAAAAACGTAAAAAGAAACTATGCAGCTATTCTAAAGTAATTCTACAGCAAAAAGTTAAACAAGGGTACTCTAATGAGATTTTCCAGTGTCGGGTAAAAAACTCTGGAAACTTGAGGAGAATTTCCATTGAAAGTTTTGTTTTGTTTGCCCGTCAATCCGCGGCGTTAGGGCGGGCTCACACCGGTCAGGGACTTCATTTATTATGTCGGAATTTTGAGGGGTGTAGACATGTCTTAAATGGTGAAAATATGCTGTTAACAATGTTAATAAAATAAAGAAGCTGGAAATCGAATGAAGTGGAAAACGGTTGTTGAAAATTGCATTATTTAAAAGTATCTATATAGGTAATGTAATTGTTTCTTCAAATTCAATGGAAAAATACTGGTTTAGTGAAAAAATTATGAGGATTCTGTAAAACTAATTAAATTTTTAATACCTAACTATAAAATATTCTAAAACAAAAATTTATTTTACTATGTAAGTAGGTAGGTAGGTACCTATATTATTAAATCGGACAATACTATCTAAATTATATAAATATAACATTATGTTGTGGTGTTACTGAATTATTTCACTGCAAACTTAGACTAACTCTAAATGTCAAATACCTACCTAGTTCATTGATTTAACACCAATGTAAGGTAAACGTACTAGTGCTCGACATGCTAATACCCAATAAATGACAACCTGCTGTCACCTCTATTGACAATGACTTAAGTTTCAAGATGACATGTAGGTACTGGGACCGCGTCGAGCACCAGTACGTTTACCTTAAGCCGCGTCTCCACCAAGCGCACGCGCCCGCGAGGCAGCCTCGCGAGCCAAATCCTCGGTCTATGTGGACGTGCCTCGAGGCCGTTCGGGCGCACGTTGGCTCGGCCGAGCGTGCCTCGGGGTCGAGCCGTCCGCTGTCGGTAAATGTGACATGCTCAAAGGTGCCTCAGTGTGCGCTGTTCGTTCGGTGTGGACTGGTGGTGGTTTTGGCTCGCGAGCGCAAATAGATTTGAATAATCGGTGCTTGTAACATAACATACTAGGGATTATTCATTGCATTTATGTTTTTGCTTTGTCCTTACCCAACACAAAAACAGTGCTGTTGGTAACGACCAACAGCGGTGTTTTTGTGTAGACAATGTAGTAAAAATGTGATTTTACTACATTGTGCACTTCACTAGAAATGGGTCCTCAACCAATTCCTTATCACTAAACTAGAAAAGGATGACATTAACAAATAAAGGGACACTGTTTGCTAGTTTCAACTATGTACACGTGAGATATTAACGAACAAAAGAAAAACCGTGGCAGAATAAAACAAAAGCACAAATAAATAACCAGGAAGGAACAACAAAACAATTTGCACAAGCCAGGTCAGTTAACCGGCTAGTAACAACAGATGCACTACGTGCCCCCATTGTTCCTCAGATAGACCCATTCAACCAGAAACGGCTGAGCGACAAAATAGTAATTTCTCTATAATTTGTGTCGCACTTTTTAACTTTCTCAGACAACAATGAGCACAAATTTTCAAAATCTCCCAGGGACATACGTGTAAAATTATGTACGGTTTCGTCATGTTTCAAATCTTGAAATAATATAGGTATTCCCGTGTTTATTGCGACGCTCATAAAGTTTTTTTATCCACCAGCGTCTTGGTCTTTTCTTAAAACGTGAGTTTTTCCTCTTTTTAATAACACAACTATCCGACGTGAATTGCCTCGGACTTCTGATGGCTCGGTCTGCCTCGCGAGGCTCGCCTCAGTGTCTCCGAGCTAAACCGCGAGGCTGCCTCGCGAGGCCAGGCTCGCGAGCCACACATCCGAGGCTGCCTCGCGAGCGCGTGCGCTTGGTGGAGACCCGGCTTTATACATAAATATTTCAAAAACATCCAGATAAGAATTCAAATATTTTCTTTAGCCAAAACAAGAGGGTTATTTTGTAGAGGGATGTAATTATAGAAAGGGCAGCCGAGCCTGTGCGTCTTTCAAACAATGCTAACTTACATTTAGCTGTCAGTCAGAAACAATTTGGAATTTCGTGAGCGCGGAGGGTCGACAGTACGGTGGGAAAATAGGAATTGTATAGAGTGGTTCGAGATAATCGAAGTGGCTAAATATATCTAATACCTTTAAATGAGCAATTCTTGTTTATTTATTTATTTATTTATTTATACTATATCTATTTCAGGGATCTCGGAAACGGCTCTAACGATATCGATGAAATTTGCTGTATGGATGTTTTCGGGGGCGATAAATCGATATATCTCTGTCTTATCTCTGGGAAAACGCGCATTTTTGAGTTTTTATATGTTTCCCGAGCAAAGCTCAGTCTCCCAGATATTAGGATATTATGGGGCATTCCAGAAA
This sequence comes from Cydia amplana, assembly GCF_948474715.1. Lineage (NCBI taxonomy): Eukaryota > Metazoa > Arthropoda > Insecta > Lepidoptera > Tortricidae > Cydia > Cydia amplana. Next base: position 6,279,846 of record NC_086070.1, read on the forward strand.
AGAGTCGGGTATATAACGCTATTTTTTACACTTCTGAAAAAGCTAAGAAGCCGATATTTGGCATGATAACGTTTGATAACGTAGCCTTAAATTAAACGGTATATAATATAGTTTTTCTTCATTTTATCATAGAAACATACATACATATAAACAAGGGGCCAAATGTTAAGTACGTATGTATATGTATCATCTTAATCCCCGATGAAGGTGGTGTGTTGAATAATATTCTGTAATCTATTGTTTTAATAGGTAATCTCCACACCTACTAAAGTGTTTTGGGTGCGATAACATAAAAGTAAGTAAATTAAAATATTGCTGATGTTGCTTAAGCCAAACCCTACTTTTATTTATATCCGCCAATGTAAACACTATAACGGAGCTTGTGATATTTTAGTCATTATGACTCAATAAAAACATCGTACTACCAGCTCTATAAACAGCCCGTAGACATTCGCAACGGGCCGCTCCGAGCGCCATCTATCATTTCCTCCATCCACTCGCCGGGTTAAACACATAAGTGACATTGACGCCGGCCAGCGCCACCGCAGTTCGAACTCCCGCTACACCCAATCTGCACTTAAATTCATCTACACCTCAAATAGAATGGGGACCAAGTAATACTGGTAGGCCGTTCTGAGCGGCGTCGTTTTAAATTATATTTTAGTCAGGTACGGGTTGATCTGAAATAAGACTGACGATCAATGAAATTGACGAGACTTATTGAGGTAAGGATAATAATACTACTCTTCCTAAAAACAAAAAGGATGGTGCCGTTAACCCGTGGAGCGCCCTAACAAGACACGTGTGATAGTAACTCCATACTATTCTTGGTTCGGGGCGCTCCACGGGTTAAATGTGTACTTTGCTACCCACTGGGTAATTGTGTTCCAGCAGTTTTTAGACAAAAAAACTATATCATAATTCATAACCTCATTTAAGTGTTCCAACATGATAGTAGCGATGGTCTACATCAGCGGTCGGCAACCTTTTAGCAGCCAAGCAAGGGCCACATAGTACTTAGTTAATAAAGTCGACGTGGGCCCTACTTTGTAAATATTTATGACTTTACCAGACATTCGTTTGTCAATATAATATACGACAAAATAGCCAGGGAGGCTCGCGGGCCGCAATAAGTGACAGGTACATGGGCCGCAGGTTGCCGACCGCTGGTCTACATTAAATCGGCATAATATAAATATCAATATATACCACAATATTAAATATAATAATTTCAATTTTGGAGCAAATTAGGCACATTTTACGGCATTTTATTGAGATTGAGTCAAGAGTCAAACTTTTGTTTCAGTGCGGTTTTTTAACTGGTTCCCAGTGTTAGGTATGTTCAAATTTATCTCGAATCATAATAAAAACACAGTGCTTAAAAACCCTATTAAACTCAGCACTTAAAATACATTTTAAAAATGCTAATCAGGTATATAATGTACTTATTAGACATTATTATCCATAAAAAATAAGTTTTCCTCTCCAATGTAAAACGCCTGCATCACATTAAATGCACAATTAAGTCCTGCGCAATTTCAGAAGCCTCGGAATTATGTTAAAAACATGAAAGTTCAAAATTAAGTCATTACTGATTTGGTGAGGGCGTTAAATTGCAATATTATAATAACCGCCATTAAACGGTGGCGAAACAATCAAAGTGATTCCAATCGCTTACCAAATGACAGAGTCGAACCCTCAGTCAAACCATCAATGTGACTGTGTGACAGTGTTTTCCTATAATGGAATAATTGATAAAATGAAACAGCGGCCAAGTGCGAGTCGGACTCGCATTCCAAGGATTCCGTACATTAAGTCCAACTCACGCTTGACTGCACATTTCTAATATTTGTCATCTTAGGTAGGGGTATCTTCGTTTTAGGTAGGTATTACTTATTGTTCTTACATTTGTAGTGTAGAAGTCACAAGAACACTGGTTAAGTTAATCTTTGACCTCAGTCTCAGTGCCTCAGCTGTGCTCAGCCAGAATGAACGGAAATACAAGAGTCGATCAATAATCGATATGGCGAGAGAACATAACGAGTAACTGCAATACTCGTACTGAGAGGTTGCATGTCTGTGTTGGTTTTTGTAGATGACAATTACCTTGATTATACTCGTATATTTTATGACTGCTATATATATTTAAATTCTAAATTGGGCTTAAGAAGAATGTATAACGTCAGTACGTCGAAAAGTCTAAATATTTAAGCGATGTTAATCAATTTGCCCTCAAGTTTTTACTAGGATATTTGTCAGAAGTAATGTTCATTTCAATTATGTATTAACATCTTTTGTCTTTATCCAATTATTTCATGCAGTCGTATTCATCAAATCTAGTGAAATTTAAGTGGAAAAAAAAACATTGTACATGTTGGCATTATTCTGCTTTTCTAGTCATGTCATTATCAAACTCTTTAAAAAAACAACGTAATATGCGAAAAATATCGTAGGTACCTATACATAATTGCATAGATCGCACCTGCCCACATAGAAGCCCACAGTCCCGCGTCACAGGCACGTCACAGAAACATCAGTCCATACAAAAACGATTGACAAAAGATTCTGCACTCACATTGTCCCGGCATCATTTATCAAGAACGCTTCGCTGGCGACGTTCGAAAGCAGATCCGCTGATCAATGTAGCTATGTAGGCCCGAGGGTCGAAACGATTAAAATTTTCGGTAAGGTTTTTGGTGACCAGCGTACGAAACTGTTCCATATCAGGCCGGGGTCGCTAAATTTATATGTTAATGTGTAAATATTTGGCATAGGTGATAGGGTAAACTCGGACAATTACGCCTTAAAAATGTTTAATGCAAAAGTAATTATTTTCCTATACAAAAGTATAAATCCCATTTATAAATTTAATTTAAACTTAAATTACTTAATTAACACCGCACTTAATTTTTTCGTCCATAAATTGGTTTTAAAGTTCTTTTGCATCACTTACCGCGACCTGATTGGTCGTTTTGTTGCGCTACTAAGATAAAAATGAAGTTTAGTTAGTTAGTTCTTTAAGTTTAGTTCCCAAAAATTGATGATCAAACGAACTTCTTGAAGTGAAGTTCGATCGAAATTATATGAGTCACTTCATTTGAAGATATAATTATATATTAACCATGTAGTTCCCCTATTGTACAGGTAGCATCGCACACATTTAAGAGTAACTATTTTGATTAAAACTGTCAAAGCGACTTCCGCCCACATCCGGTTACCGCTCACCGGCATGCTGCTCTTCATTATTTTTAGAGAAGGCAGAAACCAAAACTTATATCAGGGTTCTAGGGCGGGAGGGACCTTATATTATATCTTCAAATGAAGTGACTCATATAATTTCGATCGAACTTCACTTCAAGAAGTTCGTTTGATCATCAATTATATTTCGTCACTTCATTTTTCAGATATAATTATATATTAACCATGTAGATGTTTAGAGATATAAGTTTTGGTTGAAAAAAGATAAAAGTGTTGGTTGTCTTTTATCTTTTTTTTTTTTTTTTTGTCTAAGTTAGGAGATTCCTCCTGACTATCGCATGGGCGCCGGGGCGTCCCGAATGAATTTATTTTTCCTCAGTTTATATTCCACTGAACGCAGTATTTTTAAATACTGTTCGTTACGTACACAACGCACTGGCATTAGAAATATATTATTAAAAGTATAGTAAAACATTTAAAAACAGGTCCAAGGTTTATTTTATTTATAACAAAGGTTATTTATTTATTATTTATTAAAACAGAGTAATTCAGGTGGAATGTGTTAACCGTGGTGCTAAACCGGAACGCCAATTCTTATTTGGCCCAAGTGTACGCAATATATTAGGTTGCTAGGTACTCATAAATAGTGAGATAATTTATGCCTATTAAAGTTCAATATTTCAAAACATTCGTTTGTAAATTAATCGTTAATTAATTCGTTTAAAATTAATAATGCGACTCCACAGTCAAACAAATGTAGTTTTGTGGAGCTTTGTCCTTAACAAAAAAGTTGTAACTTTTGTGTAATAAATAACTAAAATAAATAAAAATCGCCGTGCGTGTAGAATATTGACTTCTTTTTTTTTTTTAATTTTATTTTTTATTCTTGGGATTTATTTTATTATGTTGTACCCATTTTGGATGTTATGTTTTTAACTTACAATTAGTGTCCCAAATATACCACATATGTCACCAAGTAAGTTATATGATTTAAAACCGTATTTTAGTAGTCGTTTAACTTTAAGTTAAAATAATACGATCTGATGATCCTTTTTCATGAAGCCATGATACTACCTTTTCTGATTTATTTACTGCTATCATAAAGGAATCCAGAAGCACGAGAAACTAAACTGAACCAAAATTAAATCAATGCTTTAGCAAACAACTGTATTAACGGGTTGTGTTTTTAACTTTTTAGGCAATCAAGTACCCAAGTTATTATCTAAATATTTATCTATTACTATAATATCGAACGCCGTGTACTGCACACCAAGTTCAGGACATAATATGTGTACATTATACACAAGTTTACTGTGCAAATTGAGTCATAAAGCATTGTTAAAAAGCACAAAGGAAGTTTAGTGATGCAGGTTCAACAAAGGTCCATATTAGGTATAGCTAGGTTAAATTTTTTGAACACATTACGATGTTAGAACAAATCCTAATAATCCCGTTTCAATTTGTTGATAAAACGTAGGTAATTGATAAGAATTCTACTAATAATTTGTGGTCAACTTTACATTTTAATTTAATTTGATTTGAAAAGGTGTTATAAACTCTTAAAATGTCCTTTTGTGAAAAAAGGTTTTAAAGTTCGCTAGCGGTCCTTGTCCGCGATGTGGAATTAGAGGCTCCGAGCGGTACTACTTGATATCAAAAACAGGCTCTTAAGTCATAACGTAATTTAGGCTAACGATACAACCATACAACCCAGCGTTACCTCCATGCAGGACGGGATACGCTGTGGCTGTGATATCGTTCCCCGCGTCTTGACGCGTCGGCCGTGTGACGTTTGAGCAGACAGCGACACTGAGAAAATTTAGTTATGCACACGCATGTCAACTTATAGCAGCTCCTGCTGAACAAATTGTGACACAACGGACATTCTAAAGACTCACGCGGCCTAGCGCGTTTCAAGACTGTCAACTTCAAACTAAGTTTTTTTTTTTTTTTTTTTTTTTTACATATATAACGTGTCTAATATCGTTAGGTCCTCTGGATCTATCCAAGAAAAAAAAAATATATAAATTTTATTTTAACCAAATTTCAAAATCCATCATGTTTGCGATCTAAAACAAATACCGATATGAACGTGCATAATTATGCTTTCGGTTCAATCATGCGCTATCACATGTGTAGCATTACCAAAAGGTATATTAAACAAAAATCATTTATAAGACTATACTGCTACTCAACTTTCGTAGTAATCTTTCAAATAATTTGCTCAAACTCGAATGGTTATTATTGCGCTCATATTACATACATATAAAAGATGATCCAAGGGCCAAGGTCCATTAATGGCACCAGAATAAGTATATGTATGATCCAATTTTATAAACTTAATGTATACTGTTCGAGTTACTGAATGTGCAATTGTGCATAGTACTTACCTAATAACCAGTTAAAACCCGAGTAGGTAAAGTCAGCGTACCTACTCCACAAACATCATTTGTAATTAGCTTAATGTACATTTGTACATAACTCCATGTGACGAGTCTTTACATTTGAATAAAGATATATTATAGGGGATGAACCTCTGTTTATCATTTTATAATATTATTGACAACAAGGAATGAATGGCCATATTTGCATAGATATCGGTGTTGCAACTGTTGCAGCTTCTATTCCCGCAGCGCGAACTAAACAGGTACCTATTTACAGCAATCAACTACGAGAGCAATCCGCAGAATTTGAGGTAAGTAACAAGCAACAAAACTCAAACTTATGCCTTCTATTTTTATCCAAATATTCGCTCTGTCGGAAATAAAATATTGTTGGCATAATAAAAATATTGTATTTGCTGTATTGCTACTGTGGTTGTATTGTGAGTTTAGAAAACAAATATTATGTTTAGTGATTTCATCTTGACGCCATGACATATATTATGAATGTGCTATATTAATAACATATGCTGTATTAATGACATAGTGGTATGGTTAGATAGCAAAAGAAGTATAAGTGGTGGGTCCCACCAACTACGGATAATACATTTATGATATGAAGGTAGGTACCTACATATATTTTAAACTTGGCAAAAGCGTATTGCATAGTAGGTACCATCGTATTGTCAGCATTGTATTGACAATGGCTGGAGGGGTACCGTGACCGACACATGAAACTTATTGAACCATACCATACATTCCTTTGTTTATGTTTTACGGTTTCTATTACCTATTTAATTATTTATATTTTTAAGGGCATACTCTGAGGGTAATCCTTTAAAGGATAATCGTTTTGAAAAATGGAATATTATTATATGAATAGGTTACCTAGTTAGGTACCTAGTTAGTTTTTATTATTATTCTCAGATGGATGGTCATGGTACCTACTCTAAATGACGCTTGACACTTTGTCAGCTTCGACATGAACTGATGTATTAATGATGAAAAAGGCGTAAAGAGTGTTTCGTATTCAGTACTCACAAATTGTTCAAGTGGGTTTATTAGATAAATTATGATGAATAAACTCATGTTCCTCTAATTCAATTGAATTAGGTGTACTCCTTATAGTTGGATGACTCAAATGAATAAATCATTTTATTTCACTTTAAAACAATATCTCAATCAGACAATAAGTAATACTTATTTACTGACTTCGCCTATAAGCGATCTTGACATTATAAATATATTTTTATGTACTCATTTGGTTGACTCTTTTTTATGCAGTTTATAATGTAAGAGTAAACCGAAGTTGTTAAAGTTTCATCGTCACCAAAATGTATGCACCACTGTCAGCGCACCACTTCATTTGTTTAATTGCAAATTGTATGTCAGAAAAAATTAGTATAAAGTAATAATGTGACGTGATGTAGGTACATCTAGCAATTCCCACTTTTAGAGACAAGTTATAACTACCTCCTGTATTAATATTATTTATGTGGGTACATGTAAGCAATGTACTACTGTGTTAATTATAAAATATGTGAGATAGTCTTTATTGTTGATTCACATTAGACCTCTGGGCGCATTAGGGTTTCTGTTTATTATACTTTGAGGGTTCATACTATTTTTTAAATACCGTTCTATGGGTTAGGTGTGAGTAAAATTTATTATGTGAAACATAATTGGATATTAGAAATTCAAATATATTTTTATATGTTAGGCCATCTAAAACCAAGTAAAAAGAAAGCCTCCCTCGGCTCTATAATAAAGCATTGTGGTCTTGTGTCGAATATTTCGGCAACTAGACCGACGACGTGTGAACGCTACCACGCACAAATAAAGAATGAAGAGCAGCATGCCGGTGAGCGGTAACCGGATGTGGGCGGAAGTCGCTTTGACAGTTTTAATCAAAATAGTTACTCTTAAATGTGTGCGATGCTACCTGTACAATAGGGGAACTACATGGTTAATATATAATTATATCTGAAAAATGAAGTGACGAAATATAATTAACCTATAAATAACTTATGTAAAATCAACAAACATCAAAGAAAACCTACGACTATCGATCTCTTTGAAACGTAGTTAAATGCAATATTAATTGTTTATTACACATAATTACTCTTAATTTACGAGTACTGATAACTTGGTATTGGTAATCAAAGCAAGCCGAATAGACCACGTGGTGACCTCGTCTACTTTAGATAACTAGCATATATTATTTCCATTTCTTCCAAGCACATAACTTCAGATAAACCAAAATAAGTATGATCTCATAATCACTAATAACTATCTGTAACCCAAGGTCTCTCTAAAGATGGTTCGCCTAAAGTGGAACTCAGTTAAGTGAACCAGGTATAAACTGGGCAAGTGTTTTTCAGCCTCGTAGATTATGCACTTGAAATAGTATAATTAATGGCACTGTTGTAATTGTGTTACTAAATGTATTTGAAATTCGCGAAGTGGATATTTATTAATGATTATAACATTTTAATTAACAACCTTCGATCGTAAAATATGATCTGTCAATTGTGATAATCTGGGCCATTATAACTTAAATTCTTTGCCATATTAAAATACCTACATGTTGTATGTTGTAAGTGTTGTAACACGAATGTTATGATTTGTCATCTAGATATCGTAAGAATATTCTATAGATAAACTGCCATTGGATTGGATGCAGATATTATATTGATTACATATTATTAAGATAAAGATGGTTTTCCAACTTTTCAAACTAAGTAGTTACATTAGCTTATTCAGATTTAAGCTATTTATGAAAACAATATGTAGGATGTAGCTGACATGTTGAAGTTCTTTCATTTCTAGTGCCACAATATTTCACCTAAATTAATTAGGTAATTATTTTGCCTAAAGAAAATATAATAGGCCAGAAGACATTCCAGAACAAAAAAGAAAAACGTGGCAACGAAAATAAAACTAACACGGCAATATTAGCCACTTACCATGGATGGTTCAGCAACTATGGACATATTTGAGGAGTTAATAAGTATACATATATTTAACAAGTGTAATAACATGAACGAATAAACACGAATAAACGGTCTGCACGTCTAACTCTTCCGTGAATATGATACTAAGGGCCACTTGCACCATTAACTAACCCGGGGTTAACCGGTTAAACCATGGAGTTAACATGGTTACCAGTACAATTTGACACTGGATTAAGGATTTAACCGGTTAACCCCAGGTTAGTGGACTGGTGCAAGTGGCGCTAAATGTGTATGTCCCACTGTTGTATCTTAAGATAACACTATTAAAAAGTCGCCGTAATGGGTAGTCAAACCAATATCAACGTAAAAACAAGTGACTGAGCTATACCTAGGTATAGGTAACTATTTATTACAATATTTAATTTCACAAAACGGGTCTAACGCGATATATACCCGTTTGTGAAATTAAATATGTGTACAAAACGCGAGAGTTTAAAGTGTTACCTATATTTATTACAATGATAGGAAGTTTAATTACTCATTACTATATTATTTTATCCTGTTGACATGTAGGTACTGTAAGTGTAACTAAGTACTCGAAAACATCTTGACACCAAGCTTACTGATTCCATTTCCAGTGTAATATAATCGGTATACAGAATATACAGATACCTATTTTGAAAAGCAGCAAACAACCATAAGTTTATTATTTAGAAATCGAAAAAGATTGGGATGGAAGAATTGTATTAGCTGTTAAAAACGCAGGGACAACAAACAGACTGAACACACAACTACAATTAGTAATCTGTAATAAAAGTATTAATTTAGGCTATGGTAGGTTAGAATTGAGGTCGATCGAGCCTCAAATAAATAAAACTAGCAACTACGTTCTCGGTTCCATTCCTAAACCCTGACGCTGACGCATACAACGCCGATTCCGGGCCCAAAGAACTATAGTCGTATTCAAATATCCATTAGGAGGTTTCTTTTGATCCGTCGTCAATGAAGGCAGCCTCATTCGACTAGGATTAATTAGAGTCTACATTCAAGCGAACTGCTCAATGTGTTGATCTACAAACTTCTATTTGCCACCGGAAAACCAGAGCGACTCAACAGAACAATGTTATTGCGTTGGATTAAGACACAAAATTGATTACTTGTTGGTTTTATAAACAGAAGCAGCAATTTGGTAAAATGTATTGAGGTGTTGTTGCTGTATTGATGGTAAGACGAAAGAGAAGTAACAAAAAAGAAACAATTATGGTAGAACTTTGATTCAGGGGAATAAAATAATTCATATTTCTATTAGTTAGCGATGTAAAAAATGATCTCACCAAGACCAACCAAGACAAATATGTAACGTCATGGTTTAGTTGCAAAGTAAAAATATAGATGGCGGTAATTTTGTAACACAAATTTGACAAATTTCACTACTTGTAAATTGTGAAACTACAAATATCCAATTTGTCAACAATGAATCAGCTTTTATAATAATTTACTATAAAATACATGATTATTGTAAGCAGAAAAATAACACGGATAACTCACCTTGTTGGTTGGCTTCAGAACTTTCTTCTTAATACCAATTTATTATGATGAACTAAAAATGCTATATAAGAAATCAATTTTAATCAACTACTATTTAAATTATTTCAGTAATCTAACGAAAAATAGAACATAAACAAAAATATCAAAATAGACACTGTGCTCAAGCAGCCATTTTGGTAGAATGTCCACGCAAGCGTACTGAGGGTCTACCCCTAAACAAAGGGATGCTGTATTTACCTCTCTGTCTAGCACTTGTGTGGGTAATGTTGATGTCCCTCTCGCACGTCGTATTGTGTTTGTCTATTGAATAGACTGGAGGGTCAATTTTCTAAGGAAGGGTCCGATCGCTATGAAGTTAGGTGCGAATTTTGCAAACTGTTGCTCTAAATGGCCTACTTACATTTTTATCTGCAGGTTTATTTTTAACCGACTTGAGAAAAGGAGTTTGTTTCACTGTATTGGTTTTGTTGTACCTCAAATTTTTATTTATATCTGTACACCCAACTAATAATAAATAAATAAATAAAATCATTTTATTTCGGACATAAATCCATAGTTGTTAGTTACATTTAAAATTAACTTATAAAATAGTACTAAAAAAATATTTTTGCTTCAAGGAATAAACTATAAGTAGGTATGTATTATAATTTTTAATTACGTATATACCTTCTATTTTTTGCTGTCCATAAAGATTGATGAATAATAAAGACGAGTCGGACTCGCCCGGAGGGTTCCGTACAAATTGAACTTTTTTTTGTAAGTTTTAAGTTTTTTCCCTGTCTTTTTAGTGTAGATACCTAGCAATATTTATAGTTCTAGGTCAACTGGAAGTACCCTATTAATTTTGATTCCCTTGAATGTCGAAATAGGTATACGTTTTTTGCGGCATAAACGGCCGTATCTTTTTTTTACGTTAACCCTTAAACAGTAGTGTATCTATAGGTACCACATAGCAAATGATTTTTTTTGACGAGCAGAGTTAATAAAACCACCACAAAATGTCATTGCCGTAAAGTCTATAAAGTGGGTGATTTCCGAACGTAAAAAAACCGGCCAAGTGCGAGTCGGACTCGCGCACGGAGGGTTCCGCACCATCAACAAAAAATAGAGCAAAACAAGCAAAAAAACGGTCACCCATCCAAGTACTGACCCCGCCCGACGTTGCTTAACTTCGGTCAAAAATGACGTTAGTTGTATGGGAGCCCCACTTAAATCTTTATTTTATTCTGTTTTTAGTATTTGTTGTTATAGCGGCAACAGAAATACATCATCTGTGAAAATTTTAACTGTCTAGCTATCACGGTTCGTGAGATACAGCCTGGTGACAGACGGACGGACGGACAGCGGAGTCTTAGTAATAGGGTCCCGTTTTTACCCTTTGGGTACGGAATCCTAAAAATGGGAGGTGTCAATACAAATTTCTTTGACATTTTAGTTGTCAAGTTCAAATCGACAAAAAATGCCAGTTTTCAGAAAAAAATACTGTAAGTATTTTGTGTTGTATTTTTTGGTGGATTATTAGATAATGTATGTGTAGGTCATAATTTACCGTAGTTATTGTTTTCTGATAAAATATTCGCTCTAAAAATTTGTGGTTCGTATTCGTATGAACCCTCTGCCCGTTTGGGGACGTTCTAGTGGTTTCTAAGTAGCCACTGCCCTGCAGGGAGTTTACATGAAATTTAAGGGTAAGATTTATTACTATTAATCAACCGTCATAGTACTTAAAGTAATATATTTTCCTTTATTTTTTAAATTAAATACTTATTGAACGGTTAATCTTAAGAGCCACGACATCCGCGCGAGCCAAGCAAGTGCATGCAGTTTGTGCATTTTGTGAAGCAAGTGTAAATGGATGCTGATAAGCAATAATATGTTTACCCACATAAGCACCATTTTGAGTAAATGGCGTCTAAAGATTTTTTCGCGGTTTTTGAGTGTTTGTTCTAAAAATTCAAGATTTTGATTAAACTTTTGTATTTGTCAGATTAAATACGATTAATACTAGTGATTATACTTATAATTTTCGTAATAAATTTAAATTTGTCGCAATAATCCCCTTTTTGTTTATTGCGAATTGCATCATGACGTCAAACTTTCTCAAGAACGTGTCATTATACTTAACACAGTTTTGCTAATTGTGTAAATCTGCCCTTGAACTTATAATCAACATGTTATAGCACATAACTTGTTGTGGTTATAAATACTAACATACTATAAATTTTGTTTTGCAATAATTAATCAAGCTTCATAATGCATTGATATGCTATTTTTTTCGATTTGCAAGAATGATTCAAGTGTAGCAAGTTATTTAAAATCATTATATGTAATTATAAAAATAACATTATTTTACGAATGCACATACATTCAAATTGTTGAATTTGGCATTTATAATGAATTGCTTAGAAAAACTACAGTACTTTGCCGTTTTGTTTAGTTTAATTCGGCAAACTTTCCTCAAAAATAAAACCCTTAAAAACTAATGTGATTACGCTTTATAAATACCTTATTTCGATCAGCATTAGTATTTATCTCTTTAAAACCGCAACAATTAACATATTTGTGCACTAGATTCGTAAAATTACTTATTATAAACACAATTTTTAGCAACATTTACCTTCATAGCGCTTCTGGTAAAACAAAACTAATGGAATGTGATTTCTGCAATAATGAGTTAACCTCTCATAAGACATTATTGACATTTTAGTACGCGTTCTGGCCATTACTGTAATAAGTTAAGACACTAAACGCATTAATGCAAAACAGACAACACATGTTAACGGATTTGTGTTAACCTTTTTTCCTTCTTTTGGAATATTTATAAATTTCAAATCACTAAGGTCATTTTTTTCAAAATGAAGTCGAGCGGACCAGCTACAATATGGCATTAAAATCTCATTTTTTAAGTTTTTGAGGGTTGACACATTATTGCTTATTATCATCCAAATGTGACGTGCATGTGACTTACCCTTAAAACTACTCTGTATGGCTAACAAGGCAGTGGCCATATATGTACCACCGGGTTTTTATTTATTTAATAAATGATACAAAAAAAATCAAGAAATTACTTTTCTTTTAACGCTAATATCTACTCAAATCAATAATCAAAAGTAAAAAATGCGTCAGGCCTGTTTAAGGGTTAACTTAGAAGTTTGAAATTTTTTACAGCTTCAAGGGGCTGTAAACTTGAGTATATAATTTTAATTTCAACTCGATACCTTCACGCGTTCCCGAGATAAAGGGTCTTGGCAGAGAGACGGATGGACGGACGGACGGACGGACGGACGGACAGACGGACGGACAACAAAGTGATCCTATACTGCCTATAAGAAATGATCTCAATAAGAAATTATTTTGAAAATGGAACTATTAGCTATAGAAACTAAAGTATAGGTACGTTAGCAATATGAATTTTGTTTTGAGGTTGCGCTATTTGTTTTTTTCTTTTGATGTACGGAACTCTAAAAATAAAAAATAAACCTATTTTACTGACACATTCGATTCGGGCCTCCATTTAATATCTCGTATAAATTCTTGAAATTTCTCGTACCGTTGCACTTTGCAATTTATTTTGCTTCAAGCTATCCTCGTATAACACGATTAACTCCACCTAAACCGCTTAACAAAACTCACAATTCAAGTAGCCCAAACTGTTTACAGGATTACTAAGCAAATATTCAAAGTCGGCTGTCAAAACATGTCAAAATTACCGTCATCATTCGATATCCCTTGAGAGCAATGAACTTGCAGTGTTTAAACCCTTTGTAACTATGCCGAAAGGGATACATGTTGAAACTGGGTTTTGACAGTGGATTATAGTCTTTAAATCATTGGCGTAAGGTCCCTGTTTGTACTTTATTGTTTAGCTAACAAACTCATTGTTCGGGACTTCGATTTTAAATGAATGCCCGTTAGAAGTAGGCAAGTAGTTTTGGGAAATTTGCGAAGGTATGTTTTTGTAGTCCCTTTAGTTTCGCAATATCAGTTGCAGTTAAAAAAAAAAAGATAATAGGATTTAAAATGCTGCGTTGAGTTTTATTAAAGTAAACCGGCAGAGATCGTCTAAGCTAATGAGTATGTACCTACTTCGTTTTTTTAGCATTAGAAAGAACTCCGCAGAAGTAAGCGTGCAGGCTCTAGGTATCAGGATCTTTAACCCGTGGAGCGCCCTACCAAGACACCACGTGTGCCGGTAGTATAGGAGTTCCATACTACGGTAATTCTGGGGCGCTCCACGGGTGAATTGTTAATAATAATGTAATTATCTTTAGCATGGTCAATACTTACTATTTATGTAGGTACTTCAAAATATTACCGCAAAAAGTGCACAATTTGGAATCATCATAAGCTTTACTTCTGCTAAGTTCTTTATTTCTAATAAAACTGAACGAAGTCACACGAAGTATAGAATAGCAAGTTAGGACAAAACGAGGGAGTGTAATTATAAACGTCATATTTACTTAATAAAAAATGATGTCATTGCAAATGCCATACAGAGTTAGCTTAGTCTTATTATTATATTTGATGGGAACTGTACTTATAAGTATGTGTCCTGTATCAATTCAATGTTTTTTTTTTTCTTTATTAACAGCTAAAAAAAGATTTGTAAAAAATAATAATGCGTAAAATGTACAGCTACCTATAGCGGGGCCTGCACTCAAGTGATTTCTTACATATTGAGAGATTTCTAAAACAGTTACTAGAGAAAAATAAATACAAGTTGTTATTCATTCAGGAATCAAAACTCCTCTTTATTATAGCGCCCTTTATATGACTAGAGAAGTACAAAAATATCATTTATAAATAATCATCCTTAAAAGTACTCCATAAAAATATCTCACTAGGATATGTTATAACTTATATTAATAGGAACCTTTTTTCTTATATTTATTATTTACATCGCATTTTAGACTTAATGCTCAAAACTTTCGTAATATCTTAAAATTATATTTACAAAAGTCGTTAAATATGGTTAGGTACAAGCACGGAATAAATCATATGTAATCGATCCCTATTATAATAAAAAAACGTTCTTATACGGAAAGCCGTCTGAAAATAAATCGTTTTCGCACAACAAATCAAGAAGATCATTAATTTTACAAATTAAATAATTGTTACTCACTAAATATCTAAATCAAATACTTAAAACTGGTAATCATATGCATTTTTTTATAATGAAATATTGAAGAAATCAATCAACGACTAACCTCTAGTACATAATCAATCTGTGTTGCGGCCATTAAATATGCATAATCTTTGTTTTTATATTAATACCCTATACCCTATACCATACCAAAGGATAGGTACTATTATAGTGTTTTTTTCTAAGATCACATATTTGACAATTATGAATTGACCCTTATATGACTTTAAGGCTATCAGTTAAACGGTAGATCTTAGCTTCATATCTATAAGGGTGAATTCATAACTGTCAAATATGTGATCTTAGAAAAAAAACACTGTAGGTAGTCTGAGTGCATGTCGTTTGCATTTTATATTTATATTGGTCACTTTTTTACATCAAATTAAGATGATTTTGTATATAAAATACGCTTGTTAAATAGAAGTTGATTAACGTTAAATATTATAGGTACTAATTAAATATTATAGGTACCAATTTGACCCCAATACGCCGCGTTCACCGCATGCATCATGCGCGGTATCATACGCGCGCACGCGACGCACAGACATTGATGTAAAGTTGGTTTCATATTTTACGTTAGAAGCCAGAATAATGGAATTTGCAAATCAGTTGTTACTAAAATTATTTTACGGGTCACATTTTAGGCACATTATACGGCGGCATCATACAGTTCTGTGGTATCGCTGGCATATGTGCCAGGTTTGCCTGTGGACCATTACCCATATGGTATCCAGGATAATCTAGTGGCATCTGCCTGGTATCCATATATTCGGGCATATTGCCTAAAGCTGTAGTACCCATTTCTTCGGCACCGTACGGGTCTGGAGAAGCGTTTAGTTTTCCATCTTTTTTCGCCTTCATCCGTCGGTTCTGGAACCAGATCTTGATCTGCCTTTCAGTCAGACCGAGGGCGTGGGAGACCTCTATCCTTCGTCGTCTCGATAAGTATTTGTTGAAGTGGAACTCTTTTTCCAATTCCAATGTTTGGAACCGGGTGTAGGTCTGCCTTGTCCTTTTAGATCCCTCCTTTTTGTCATCACCTATAACAAAAGAAATATATCCAAAATGAAACACAATGTCATTGTTAAATTGAAGGCCATTGATTGAATTAAGTACCTATTTAATCAAAAATGATAACACTATGTTAGGTCTAATAGTCTAGTTTAATAATCTTATAGGTCTTGTTATTTAAATATAACACACACAATTTTTTTTTGAAGTGAGTATACAATGGAAAGTACTGAATAAAAGGTAACATACCGCCAATAGTTTTCATCCACGGGTAGAATCCTTGCACATCGGCTGCAGCGGCCATCTTGGTATCGGCGTAATCCGCATTGTCCCCGCCTGCCTCGACCCTCGTCACGTCCTGACAGTCGACTCCCGATGACGGCGCTTCTTTCGCCGCCCCACCAGCACTCTTGACTGACGTTTGACCTTCTGCCTCGTATCCACCATGAAATTGCGACAAATTGCATTCCTTATCCGCTTTAATTTCGTTCTTTTTTTCCCAGTCCGTGATTGGATCCGCTTGGTTCATCATTCGCTGCAATATTTCTTGCGTGTATGATTTGTATGGTTCATTTTTCTTTGGTTTTGACAGCAGCGCCCGAAGCTTTCCTGAATCGGCCTCAGGGCTGGCTGGCTTAGCACTTGTGGTACTTTGCGGGGACCCGTAGCTGGTTTCTGGCAAACTGCACTGACCTGGTGAATTGATCGATCGAGTGTCCTCTCTCTCCACGGTATCTAAAGGCACTTGATTAGCCATATTACTTCTCTGATCGTATCCGTGGGGATTTTGATACTGCTGTCGTTGTCTATAATAGTTCATTTCTCTCCATCTGTTCACCATTTCCATATTAGCATGACTATCTGTGTAATTTGACTGATAGTTTTGCCAATTAGCCGGCTCGGATTTAACTACAGTATCGGTTTGTTCGTTACCCCCGTAAGCTTTGTAAAAGTCAGCACTTTGCATGTACGGGGGATAATAGTCTGCGTTAGCACTGTAAGCATTGTTTTGGTAATTATACAAGTTTGGCATCATAGGTTTGTAATTGTATTGTTTCGTTTGTAAGTCACCTTGATTGATCATGTCGGCACAATTGTTCCACATGTCATGCGCACGATTAGTAGTGGCCGCTGACGTCATGTTTCACTTATCCACTCACTGTCACTAGATCACTGCATAGATTTAGCACTAAACCGGACTGCGTGGGCGACGATCCTTCTTCTATGTTGACTGCGAAACGAATGCAATAAGTGAATGCAGGCAGCACGTCCCCATCGAATGTAATACTTTTATGTGACCTAAAAAAAGTTTGGGGTACATTCAACAATAGCGTTGCCATTGTCCCTCTGCGAAGTTGTAAAACCGATCTCCCCATCTCGCTTTCACTAGCTCCCGATTGATTCGCCCTCGGATGTGAGAAAGGGATGGGTGTAGTTTTAGCGTTTGTCGAAATAGTTTGCAAATATCCTATAAATGTTTACAATGCCAATATTACCGATAGCCGATTTTGGATAAGCTATGTGCGCGTGTATAGGGATAAGAAAATCATTGATTGACGTGTGTTGGTGTGCGTAGAGAGGGTGTATAGATTGATTTTATTCTATTATTGGTTTAGTGTAAAGCCGCGTTTTTGCGCTGCGCTGGCGATTGCACTTTATACAGGTTGTTAAATATTTTTTGCTCAATTTTGTGGTCGAGTCAAGTAACAATAAAGTAAACCAAATAAGAGAAAACTAATTTAAATGGTTACGTGCTATAATTTTGTATTGATTATTTAGGTACTGTCTAATTTCTTAAGGCTTGATAACCAAACAAGGATAAACTACTTTCAGTTTTGTTTTTTTATAGTTGCTTAGTAATGTCGTTGATTATGATTATACACCTATTTACTCTATTATCTAAGTCGCAATTAAGTAAAAATATCGCTCGGGTGCTAACAATAAAGTGAGGTTTGTATAGACACTTTCTTCACTCAGTTGTACCTACATGGTTTTGTGAGAATTATACCATAGTAGAAGCTGGCTGAGTACGTACATATGGTAATAGAGTACGTATCCCCATGCATGTCGGGCTCTTGTGCTAACCGATGTACCAAGACTTGCATATCTAGTAGCAAGAACTTACTTATACCAAATACGCGATCGACCGCGCCTCAGAATGAATGAATGAATGAATGAAATCGTTTAATTTCAGGCAACTAGTGGCCCATACATAAATACCTTAAAACTAGCATACATATTATAAAAATATAACTAAACACTAAAATACACATTATGATTGCGATGCATTACGCAACCCCGCAGTGTCAGGGAACCGGCCGCGGAACCGCCGAAACTTGACACCCTTCGGCC
The DNA here is from genome assembly GCF_948474715.1 of Cydia amplana. NCBI lineage: Eukaryota > Metazoa > Arthropoda > Insecta > Lepidoptera > Tortricidae > Cydia > Cydia amplana. Next base: position 6,298,433 of record NC_086070.1, read on the forward strand.
AAAACTCCTCCTTACCCAGAAAGCGATACCCTTTCACAGACACAGAAGCCGAACAAGCAAGCACCCTGTATAGCGTGTTCGTGTAGAACATATCTCATCTCGTAACAGTTCAATCGGGGGTCGCACAAAAGCGCAGTATGCGGCCGTGCGCGTGCGACTCCGAGGCAGTTGCGCCTTCAAATATCACCATGTAACGAACGATTTGAAAGTCAGAGGGCTTGATTAGAGAATACCGTGCTTGGTACTAATCTGATAGAAGCTTGCTAATTTCAACCTACATTTGTATATAGGTGACAAAGGGAATCACAACTATTAGAGTTAGATTGTCAAATATTAAAACGTTTACCTCAACAATAAGTGAAATCACCCAAGAAGACTTTGTTATTGACTCAGTAGAAGCCCGATCGGTTAATGAGGAACCTAGGAACCTAGGGCGTTTTATTGTTCGAGAAAACCAGTGTTAAATCACTTTCTGTTCTTTATGGTTCTGTAGATCATATTATACTGGTTGTATTGGTTGATTCGCACTTGCTCTAGCAAAGAGAATAGACGCAAAACGACTACTCTACGTAAAATAAATTTTATTTATTTATTTTATTTATTTTATCTAGTGCGAGTAGTAATTGTATATGTAAATGCACATCTCTAATCATAGAAAACCATACATTTCATAGTGTCTATGAAGTCTTTTTTAAATTGTCAGAGGTAAAGAACAAATGGTTTTTTCAATAAACACTTTACGATTTCAAGTCAGTTTCAGTTGCTAGACTTGCAAGTATGTAATATAAATATATTAGTTGTCAACGTCTCGCATTAGGTACATGTTCTTCCTACCTAACACGTACTTAAAGTGCAAAGACTGCAAAGTCACGCTACGTTCGCGTTTTTCAACGCCCAATAGCGACGCGCGCGACATATGCGCGCTTTGTCACACACCTCCTGACCTCGCATCTGTCCACAATACAATTCTACATGCACACACCCACGGCGTTGTGGAACGGCCTTTATTAGTTTTCATCTAAATTATGTGAAAGGAATTACAAAGGGAAACTGAAATAGAACTTGTGTACCTAGTTACCTACATACTAATTCCTTTTTAAAACTAACGAAACTGAAAACGGTTGATACCGAATTGCATGGAACTATTCTGAGGCTCATGGTTCTACGATTTACGTATTTGCTTTTAAATTATTCAGTTATTTTTTTTAAATATACACGACAACATAGTTATGTAGAACTTCTCATTCTTTTCACAAAACGAAATTAAAAACTAGCACAAAGGTTAAAATTTCTATCATAAGTTGTGTCCATTAAGATATACTGTATTTATGAGTCATTATAATTAAGATATGTACCAAACCAAGATGGTATAATATAATATTATAGGTACACCGAGATAAGTAACAAACAACTCTTTTATAATGAGCTAACCTACTAAACTTTGTGTCAAAAACTTGCTTAACAAATAAATCATGCACTCTGCAAATAATTTGCCCAAAATATTTGCTTCAATCCATTAACTTTTAAAACCATTAAAATTAAAGCTCAATCTAAATAAAAATATAGGTTTATGAGGCCTAACAAATAAATATTTAATGATCAGATTAACCGTAGCAATATTCCACCTTGTGCCCTACTGACGATAAAAAAGTTTAATTTCAATTTCACACTGAATTCTAAAACCTATTTCAATCGTAGCATTCCAACACAGGACTGTAACATCCCAAGTTTAAAAACTACTGCGATGGATTAAGAACTTTATCACAAGAACTATAAAGTAGAATTTTATAGTGGAGCTTTGATAAACACTGCACCATTCATTGCTTCGTCAACTAAAAAGATTTCAAAAATGAGGCTTGTTAGTTCTTATGTAAAGGGGCATACAACACATTTCGCTTGCGCAAATTCGACCGTTTCCGTCATACAGTGCCGCTGACAATGTAACACCATTAATCTTATGAAATCAATCGATGGCTTATTCAGAATATTGTATTTGGTTTTGCCGCGGGCCTTTTCGCTGGTATTTACTTTGGATCTTTTTATTTAATTTATGGTTTGCGCAAAAAAGGTTTTTGACATCTGTCGCGTCGGCTTTGTACTGACTGGCTCAGCTTAGACGTGGAAACCAGAGTTGCAAGCTTTGCTTCACAAAATTGTATACCTGAACGACAAGGTATTCCGACTGCAGGTCAGTCTTAAGGTGACAGTCCATTTCCAACCACAGCTGCACTACTGTTCATTTTACTATGGAAATTGACAGCAACAGCGACACGTTCAGTACCAGTACTGCAGCTGCGGTCAGAAATGGAATGTTACCCTTATCGTTATCTAAACTAACATTCAAAGAATCCAATAAAACAAATGCTACTACACAATACTATCGAGCAGCATGCTCTTTTCTAAAAGCTAGTATTTATGTCCACGTGCACTATTGTAAATATCAGACGGCGGCGCGTCAAACGTGTCGGTAGACTAGGTAGTAAACAGAAGGCGGCTTCTTTACGAAACACAAACATGTTTTGCTGTTTTATTGGGGGTGTTAAAACAATAAAATACTTTCTAAAAATCGCGCGACTTGTGAAGATGCCGCCTCGTCGTAAACGGGTCTACCTGCTTCTAGCGTTTGCGAATTCCCGACTGAAAGTCGGTTATCTGTTTTAGAACCGTGCAAAGTAACTTCTAGAGTTTACCTACTTACATAATATAAATGCAGGACAAAGAGGTAGCCTATGGGTCACGTGAAACAAATGTTTAAAAATACCACGATCTCATGACAATAATATGATGACAGCGCGCATAAAACATTTGGCGTTTCCAGTTTCCAGAATGTAAAATTGTGAAATGTTTAAATTTAGAATGTATAAACTTTTCAAGACATTAGGTATGCTTTTCATGTGTCAATAAGCGTTCGCATCCAAGACACACGCAGCATCCGCTCATAATTTGTTGACAAAGAAAAACAAAAGCAACTCAGTCTCACCTAATGTTGACAATTGAACAATAATCGGAACATTGTTTCGTTCCATTATTTTGTCAACTTGGCAACGGTTCTCTCGCTGATCGGAGATTTATGGACAGCAGAACGGGATAGGAGTACCGTTGAAAAGTTGTTAGCACAAATATTGTAAACGTAAAATTTACATAAAACTACGGCATCGTTGAATTGTGCTACTGCATATTGACACAGTAATAAAAGTGAATGAGATGCTGTTTTTACTGTTGGTCTTGTATCGAGAGTTCGGCTCTATTGTATGTTTGAAATTGTAATAAGTAGGAAAAGTAAATTTTAGTAATTATATCTTCAATTTTGTATCAAGTACATGATATGTATTTAGTATTAATTACTTATTGTTTGAGATAACATGACTCGTTACATTTTTTTTTGTACTTATACACCTTTTTTGCACGAATGTGGTTACGATTCGGCCACCATGTTACGGCCAAGTTCGGTGTTTTATAAAAAAAAACAGCCATTTTGAGTTAGACTTTTAATAAACATTAATTGGCTTGCCGAAAAAGCATTGGTCTTCTCTTTTGAGATTGATGACTGGCTTTCGATCTGTCTTGTTTTTCAACAAAAATAACAGAATCATTTTAGAAAGTTGCCAGTGCCAGTTTCCGAAAATCCGTTCGTTTTACAGCATCCCTCATTTTCGCAAAAACTTGCCACATCATTGTTTTGCACAACCTTGACCAATATTTCACAACAAAGCTCAAAAATAGGACAATGCGATGTTTAAGGATAATTATGACTTTAAAAAAATACTTAAATAAAACATCGGCATCGCAAAGGAAAGATAAGGTTTTTAAGAAACAAAGACGTCACGCTCTTCATCCCTTTGCTTGTATTGACTTTTTATTTAATGCCATTATACAACTTTTGTGACTGTTTTAATTCGACAAAAAACATGGTATTTGCTTTATAAAATACGATGTCTAATACTTTGGCTATTCTTTTGGGGTAAAATTTCTACTAAAACCAAATTTGAGTGCTAGGGTGACTACAAAAATTATTATAATTCTAAAGTAAGCTGAAACGATTAAAAATATATCGTTGATCAGCTGTTATCAGAATGTTAGGGGTTAGGGGGTTCCAGTTCCAGGCGGGTCCGGCTCCGTAGGCCGCTGCAAACACGCGCAGTAATCTCTCGCGGCGTTATGCGGCGATACCATTACTGGCCCGGTAGGTACACTGAGAGCATGTTCAAAATAAAATTATAAGGTAAACGTACTGGTGCTCGATGCGACTCGAAACTTAAGTCATTGTCAATATTATAGAAGTGACAGCAGGGTGTCATTTATTGGGCATTAGCATGTCGAGCACTAGTACGTTTATATTATGTGGTTAAAACAGGACAAGAAGCTTTTTGTGTAGTTGTGTAAATATTCGTGGGGAGAGTAAATTGAAATTACAAGTCCTGGAAAGTTGTTGTTGTGTACAATTAAATAATTTAAATACTGTTAATGTATACATAAAGGCACTTAAGTTTTTGAACTAAGTACATACATATTTTTGTATCTATATTGATCTTACATCCATTGTCATTTTCCCGGAAAGGGTCTTAAAGTATATACGAGAAAATTTGTAATAAAATTTAAATTGCACGTGATTTTATAAAAAATAGCTTGATATAGAAAGCCCAATCAAATGCACTACCAAAGGCTTGGGCATCGTTTTAATCTTTCATATGCGTTTCGTGGTGTAAAATCGTGGATTTAAACCTTTGGTTGTACTTAGGTACTTATATATAGAGCAAGAATTTTTTTTTCGGAAAAAATTGCAAAAAAATGACTAAAAATTCGCTAAGGATCCTTATTATACACAGACCAGCGGTTAAGCATAACTAGCTTGATGCTGCTCGTGCAAAAAAAAAAGAAAATGCTTTAAATGTCTCGCTCCCTGTGCGCCCCAGCGCGCGCTGCCCCTCACTGCACAACCATTAATCAAGGCTTCGATGCTGGACTCCTTACAATGGGGAATGTAGAACCATTAGAATAACAATAATTACTCTTCCCTCCGTGTCATATGGGTCGTTTAAAAACGGCTTTATATTTTTGGTAATTAATTTCATTTAAAAATCGAGAGAAATAGGTGTTCGACATGCTGTAGTATGTTGGTAAGTCTAATCTGAGAGTCACCAGATTAATTAAATAAATATATGTACTTTCATATAAATGCAGAGTGAGGTCTAATCCTTATCCATATAAAAGCGTAATTTAAGGCGCAGATAAGTACCTACCTAGGTACAAATTGAAACTCATGTGGTCAAATGCACAAAACACATTATGCACCAGGGGTTCTAAACCATTTTTTGTGTCATGTCCCCTAATTAAAAATACTTGATGAAAGATGATATTCGCTCAGTATTTTTTTAAGTCTACTAGTTAAGTGCCCTATTAGTTAAAAATAACCATTTACAAATGTTTTTCACTAAACACATCCATATTTTTGATCATAATTTCACTGTAATCCAGTGAACTGGTCAAACAAAATTCCGGAGCAATTGGTATCTTCATACTGTTTTTTGCCGCTATATCAATTTTACATGCTTTTGAAAACTTATTTCAACCCAAGTCCTTGAACATAATCCCACTTTAATTCCAACTACTGAAATCCAGGAGCTGTAAATCACAATCTGAAGCAACAGTCCGGTGTGCGTGATCCTAAACAAAACACGCACTGGCTCCAAGAAAAACAGCGACGACTGATTTACGAGACAATATTCATTCGAGAAATGTGGCCAGGCGAAATTAAACACGAAAATAGCAGATTAACATAGATTTGCATACCAAGGCACAGCTCGTGACTTGGAAAAATTGTCTTCCGATATCAAATTACCGGAGCCAGGCGTGGCTCACTCCGCGATTTCGTCGCGTCACTACAAGTAAGTACATGCCGCCCACACCAATTTTGGTCTTTAGCCAAAGTAGTTGCCGCGCACCGCTATGGAACGGACGCCTCCTCGTGCTTGCGCCATCTAGCGGTCATATCTGTCATTAGATGCGTTTTGTTAGAGAGTGAGTCTTCTGTACCTAGAACTATTATTTATTTTGTGCCGGAGCTCAAGAAAAGTTGGCACTGTGAACCTGTACTACCTGGCTACCATCAGTTTGGAAGTGACATAAACGCCGTCGAGAACGTAATTTACTTTCTATACATCTCGCTCGTACTCGCATATTAGTGCAAACGAGATGTATAGAAAGTAAATTACGTTCTCGATAGCGTAAATGTCAGTTTTGACACTGTCAGTGACTCATGGTACGAGCTCTGGGCAATGTCAGAACGTATGATATTCTAGTCGAGTCTGTGCGGAAAGAGAAGAGTCGTGGATAGTAAGGGAACCCATACATTCTACGTCTGGTGTCTTTCCGCACAGACTCTAAGGGTCAAAAGAATAATAAGAAATCTTATTATGGAATAAATCATTGCTAGCTACTCGTACATACAGTTTAAGTAATAAAATATGGGCAAGCACATACCAAACCCGTTTGGTTACCAATTATCATAAAATTGAATATTGACTTTGTATACTTAAATTAATATGAATCAATGAAAATGGGTAGAAACCTACCAAATACCTACCTACCACATTTCCTAAAACTGACACATTTGCTACATTAAGGAACTAGTATTTTTACGTTTGTTATTTATTCCGTCTTGGCGCTACTGTCGTGTGCATTGGGAATAGGAGTACCATAGAGACGCAAATTGAAGTGAAGGATATAATATATCGCCGTGTGCCTGCTATACGGCCACAATTCAAAATTTTTAATTTTCTGGATTATTGCAGATTCGTATTCAAAATTGTTCAATTTACGACCTTATTTCGAGAGCCATAGCAAAAAAGGTCTTTAAGAGCCTTTTTCTCACAAGTGGCCTTATGGATTTGACCATAAATTGTCAGACGATTCCCTGCAATACAGCCACTTGCCAGTCTGCCGTCTGGCGTTCGCACGTGAACTGACGGCCCTTTTGAGTTGTGGCTATATAGCACACGTTTTAAATGAAGCTTTTGAGTTGCGTCCTAGAAAATAATAATTAGTTGAGTGATAATTACGATGAATCACTATAAATATAATAAGAAACAAACGGCAATTGGTTGTGTCACAGCAGTAAGTATTACACTTATTATTACAAAATTACCAGCTCGCCACCGAAACTACCAAAACGCAACAAAATGATTAAGCAAATCTCAACTTTGTTTTCTTACAAGTGCGGTTCAATATGGCTCATCAGTGAGGGTCATGAGCCTAATACATATTTTTACCCGTCTGAAGAAAGATAAGTATTGAGCATGTTTTCGAAGAGTGTGTATGTATTTAACTAACATTTTATTGTATATCATATTATGTGTGTCTAATTCTATAGCACGCTTTACTGCCAATAATATGCAACGGATTTTATTGTGTGAGGTAAATTACTAACTGTGTTCGGGATGGTTGTATTCGGGATGGTGTCATAATATTGGAATTTTGTTAAATATTATAATAACTGCTTTTATTTTGGGGACTTTGGCGCCAAAAATTAAATCACGTGGAAAGTCGTTACTTTGATATATTTACATTTACTTATTTGATAATGGTAAAGGCATTTTCGTGGTAATGACTGTGTTTAATGTTTTTTTCGGTGTGTGTCCTAGCTATTCAATTTATTTCCATTAAAATGCTTTTATGAAGAATGATAGAAACTAGATATAGCTATGTTTTATATGCTTGCTTGTTTTAGATCTAAAATTTCGAGGACTACGAGTAGATCTGCTAACACACGTAATGCCACCTCGGACAGTCTCTCTCGTGTGACACCTTTGTCAAAAGCGAAGGATTCACCAGAAAACAGAATTACCTATGATTAAGTTTAGTGTCCAGTAGTTACGTGTTATTGATGTGTATTGTGTAAGTACTAAATATTGGCCTTTTAAAGGAAAATATATAGCAATTTACTACCTTTGTATTTTGTACGTCTACTTAAAGAAGACTGATTATTACATACGTTGATTCTACTAAAGTAACGAAAACTAAATATTTTGTATATCAACGCTTTTTTATTAGTGCTAAGTTGAAATACATTATGATATTCGTTATTTCTTGTACTGATTACTTATAAGAAGTTACCTACTTGTAAGAATTAACTTACTGAATACATTATAATAAATAAATTGCCTGCAATGTTCTTAAAGATGTTGATTTCACAAATTAGCAAGGAACAGTATTGTGTTTTGATTTCTTATTTTATAATATAGTAGGTATTCTAAATACTTTTTATTATTTTGAATGTTATAAAAAAGAAGATTCAAAGTTTTATTTGTTCAAATTTTATAAAGAACCTTTTAAACAATTAATATTATTTGGTAATGACATGGTATAATGTTGCTGATTATAAGCTAGTTACACATATTATCGCGTACAGTGATCTTGTTCCTATCAAAGTTGATAAAATAAAGGGATTTTAACTATTTTGGTGTTTTTATTTATATTTGCATGGTAACCTTTATCCAATAATTTTGTGTTTAAATTTGGATTTGTTAGCCGTTCGTCTGGCTCGCATTTGGTCCAGGTCGCTGTTTGTCCAGTTCGCGTTTGGTCCAATACGCAATTTGTCCTAAAATCCGGACCAAAAGCGAATTGACTTAGTAGCAGTTGGTCCCAATCGGAGTTCGCCATATACGCGTTTTGACACACTCGCTGCTCGCCCCAAATGCGGTTCGTCCTATACGCAAATAACCCTTTTTCGTCTTTCTTTGACTAATTGGACGTTATATAACGTAATATTAATGACATCGTCAAACAGACAACAATGTGTTTTAGCTACATTCCATGCTTCGTTAACAAGTCTGTTACTTGTTGATTTTAATTTCCTTCTATCTTAACGCTTATAGTGTTTTAAAGGTTAAGGAAGTGTAAAACATAATGTATCACTGGTGTTATAAAGCCAAGACAAGGTCCTAAGTATAGGTTTTTTTTGTTGATGTTAAGATAAGTTTTAAGTTGTTTTTTAAATAAATAAACTGTTTTGCCCAAATGAGAGTTTTCTTTCAATTATTACGCTGCTTTAGGATTGTAGGTATATTATCTGATTTTAACATCTCAAACCGTGCAATAACTCCCCTGCCTACTCGTATCTAGACGAGTAGGCAGGGGAGAGTGGTTACCATTCGTATATTTTCTTATTGAAGGCCTTGTAAAACAAAGGCTAATACAATATTTAAACGTCCAATTAGTCAAAGAAAGACGAAAAAGGCTTATTTGCGTATAGGACGAACCGCATTTGGGGCGAGCAGCGAGTGTGTCAAAACGCGTATATGGCGAACTCCGATTGGGACCAACTGCTACTAAGTCAATTCGCTTTTGGTCCGGATTTTAGGACAAATTGCGTATTGGACCAAACGCGAACTGGACAAACAGCGACCTGGACCAAATGCGAGCCAGACGAACGGCTAACAAATCGGTATTTTTGCATACGCTCCAAAAACACTCAACCGCCCTATTATCCTGCCGCTTACTTAGGAAACCGCGGGCCCAGGCATCAGCCATCAATAATCGAGGTGAAGCCAGTTCGCATTCAGCGCGGCGTTGACTAACGACCTGCCAATCAGGCCCTAACTTAATTGCAAATCCGTGTTTGTGGAACCACCCCGCGTTGCCTTTTGTCGGAAAAATTAAACATGTTCGATATTTCGAATGCTCCTTGAGGCTTTAGAACTTGTGAACATGAAGGGTTAGATGTATCTAAACTGATCGGTATTAGATTTTTGACAGTACTTTTCAAAACACAAAACTATGTTCTTATACACGTATTAAATAGGTAATTCTATTGCGTTTAGTATTTATAAGCAAATAAAAAATAGCGAAGCTAGAACTGTCAAGTTTTTAAAATGACTTTACTACTGACTACCTGAAGCCCTATTACTAAATAAAAACCGGCCAAGTGCGAGTCGGACTCGCGCACGGAGGGTTCCGCACCATCAACAAAAAATAGAGCAAAACAAGAAAAAAAAACAAGCAAAAAAACGATCACCCATCCAAGTACTGACCCCGCCCGACGTTGCTTAACTTCGGTCAAATCTTTTCCCCCACTTTCGCCCCACTTAAATCTTTATTTTATTCTGTTTTTAGTATTTGTTGTTATAGTGGTAACAGAAATACATCATCTGTGAAAATTTCAACTGTCTAGCTATCACGGTTCGTGAGATACAGCCTGGTGACAGACGGACGGACGGACGGACGGACGGACGGACAGCGGAGTCTTAGTAATAGGGTCCCGTTTTTACCCTTTGGGTACGGAACCCTAAAAAACGGTCAAGTGCTTTTCGAGCGAAGCAAAGTGGAGGGTTCAGTTTCTACATTAACGACCCCAAAAAGTGCCGAAACCCCAAAAATACTCACTGTTAAACATGTAACTAACTATTAGCTTACGGTTTTAGTCGTAGAGGTTTTTCCCACTAACCGACATTAATATTATCTAAATAATTTAACTGTCTAACTATTATAATTTACGGCATAAGTACATACCGCTTGGCGCTTACTGACGGACGGATTGATGGATAGACAGCAAATGGTTGCAGTTGGTTGCAGTTGGCACCTAATAGTAAAACAAAGTAACTAATATATACCCTTACCTGAACTGCACGCTGCACCTTTAGCAAATACGTACTATAAAAATATAAATTCGCTCAACAGTTGACTAAAAATAATAGTCCATGTACACAGTATAAATAACACGAGTAGGTTAATATTGTTGACATTGGCAGCTGACAGGAGCCGGCGTCAAGTGTAGCATTTGTATGTAAATGTCGAAACTCCTAGCGCTGTCAAAGACGTTCTCGGTTATTTGCAATAATATGGACATGGCCTCACTTAAACAACTGGACTGCTAAAATGTAATGTTCAGAATGGATATTTCTGAGCACCTTGACTGCTCCGATACTTCAGATGGCGACTGTAATACACAGTATAAATAACATGAGTAGGTTAATATTGTTGACATTGGCAGCTGACAGGAGCCGGCATCAAGTGTAGCATTTGTATGTAAATGCCGAAACTCCTAGCGCTGTCAAAGACGTTCTCGGTTATTTGCAATAATATGGACATGGCCTCACTTAAACAACTGGACTGGTAAAACTTAATGTTCAGAATAGATATCTGTGAGCTCCTTGACTGCTCCGATATTTCTGATGTCGACTGTAATACACAGTATAAATAATACGAGTAGGTTAATAGTGTTGACATTGGCAGCTGACAAGAGCCGGCGTCAAGTGTAGCATTTATTTATTTATTTATTTAAACTTTATTGCACAAAATATATACAACAATGTACAAATGGCGGACTTAATGCCGCCATTCTCTACCAGTCAACCATAGTAAATAGTGTTTAGTTTTTTTAAAGTTTATATAAAATGCATAGGTATATATGTTAGTCTGTAGGGTATTTGTAATATGGACCTTGTTGCCTGATTTAAAATGCTAAATAAATAAATAAAATAGGACCAAACAGAGATACCTTCAATTGGTGCAGAGAGAGAAAATATATTGAGTGAATTAAAAAAAAGCAAACTATACTTATAAATTACATAAATAAATAAAATATATATAAACTACCACATATTTATAAAATACATACTATAAATATAATAATGACGAATATTATTATTATTAGCATTTGTATGTAAAGCAAATTAAAAATGAAATATATTATTTGCTAATCCGTCAAGTGGACGAAAACTAGAACATGGACGAAAACTAGCGCAGTATCATCATTCTTCCCCGATACCTATATATAATAATATTAAAATTTTAATTTTAATTCGAATTTTGGAGAAAAGCAGCTACATTTTACGATAATCTGTACAAAACTATGATTTTTAACTGCGGTCTTCCACCAATCTTCAAATTGGTGACGCATCCACACAGTTCCAAATTCAAACGCGTCGCGTCGCCTTCCTTGTTTGGGGATATTAAAAAATTGTTCCGGCGAGCGTGTCTAATCGCGAACAGCCGTCGACCAACCTTACTGCGGTTCAGTTTCAAATTCAGAATAAGAATAAAACTGGAATATTGGCATACGTAGCAAAATAGTGGCTTGAAGTGGTCGACGGTTTTAGTTGTAGGTTAGGTAGACTTTAAGTTAGGTAGTCATAATCTTATAGTGATTTGACATAAATGTTTATGTGTGGATGTGGAAAATAAAGCGGAATGATTCAACATTACAATGAAATGCATACTGAATTTAAATTAAATTTTAAATAATGCACATCTCTATATTAGTTAGGTGAGTATCTAATAGTAGTAAAACTACCTATAATAAAAATACAGTAATATCGAGGGCATGGCATGAGTGGTGGGGATAACTGACAGAACGGGATAGTCTTATGTATCTTTCACTAGAAGTAGCAGAGAAAGCGCTATTATTGTTTGTCTTTGTCACAGTCTCATATTTTTTTATTCCCCACCGTAGTATATGGTGGGATACAAACAATGCGTAAACGTCAAATTGGTGTGAAACATATGAACAGTGCAAAGATTATCAGGAAAAATATTGAAATCAGTGTTTCGTGTGCATGTAGTAGGTACTTAACAATTCAACAAATATGGTGAATTGCTCAGTTTTGCGCTGTACAAGTGACTGCCGGCAAAAACAGGACAGCGTAATATTTCACAGGTAAATACAGTATTTTATACTTCGATCACATTATCATGCTTAGTAACAGCATCCTACAATCTATATCAATTAAAATCTGAGTAGTAAAAGCATTTACAGTAAATAATAACTCGGGTAAAAAAATTAACCTATAAATATTTCCTGATAAATTAACCGACCAAATTACGTACGCATATTGACAGTAAGCCGTCACCCTTTTAATATTTTTATAAATAATTTTGCTGCAGAACTGGACATATACGAACAATAAAATTGAACTGTGTTTAAATTAGAATGTAAATTATATTTATTTAAGCATTACGGATTCTTTCTAACGTTATAGGGGGTTTTGCCACGACTCAGAGAATCTAATTGATATGCTGCAGGCACTAATTCTTAATTTTGCAATAAGAGTGACAGATTACAAAATGAATATTTCGTTTATTACCTCCAGATTTCCACAAGATGCAGGCACGCGTGCTAAATGGATTTTAGCAACCAGAAGGAGAAACTGGGCACCGACGCAAAACTACCGAATATGCTCAAAGCATATTACGAAAACCTACCTTTTCTATTTCTTCCTGTGGCACACAGTATGCTAAAAATTCCTTCTTTATGCGTACTTGTAATATGTATAATGAATCGCTTAATAATATAGACATTTTTGTTCATAGTTTGTCCGTTTTCAAGAACAAAGTTCGGCATATTTTGTTTACTAGTAATTGAAAAATTGTTTCAAGTAAATATTTTGCATTGTTTTCTTACTTTATTTGCGTGTTGTACTCACAACTATACCTACGGGTAATTTATAATTAAGTAACCTATTTACTTTTCATTGTAATAGTCAACTTAGTAACGTATGAAACTAGGCCTATTTTTAGTCATTTTTGTAAGACTTATTTGTAAAAGGCTGTTTGTTTTCTAAATAAATTAAAAAAAAAAGAAAATTGGCCCATTGATATTTTATTTATCGCTGCGTCTTACGTAGGCGAACAACTCGCGAACGTGATTAGAATTACCCCAATATTTGATAATATTGGGGTAATTTTTAACTATATGGTATCCCCGGGTTTGTGACGTCATCTATGTCTATCCCTTACGGGGGCACGCGGTAGGCTACATCTATAGAAATACTACCATCTATGAGTAATATAGTATTATCCTAAACGATATTATGCCACACTGGAAAATGATCCAAATTAAGATACTAACATAGCACTCAATTATAATAATATCGAAATTTTCGTTACGAAAAATCATAGTGAAAAAAAAATACGCTCTACTTTAACTGCTCACAAATTGAATCTCATTTATAACGCCACACCAACGACATCTAATCGCTCCAGCGGGAACTACACCGTGGCAGCAGTTAGCGCCATCTGTACGCTTCCCTAAGAACTAGAACTCACCCTTCCTTGCTAGGGGTTGCAAAGAAAAATCTGCGAACTGGCGCCACGCGAGGGTTGGCCCGGATGATTCAAGGGAAAAACGCGGGAAATTCAAGGGAATTCCAGAAGGATAATAATAGTTTATGTTACAAGGGATCAAAATGATATATTATATTTCCGTCAAGGGCGTACATTGAATCCAGAGCGTAGCCAAGACGAAATAATTTTGATACCGTGTGAGTCGTGTGACACATACTTACTGCTTTTCACATCAACTATGAGGAAAATAAAAAAATCTTAGTGTTGACACAATCTGATGCTTAAACTGATTATTTAAGCAAAAAAAAAATTGTGCAAAAAAATTTAAAAATAGTGTGCTAGAACAGAAAAGTGTTACTTTGATCCCTCCTAGCAGGGAGGAAAAGTGCCACTTTGATCCCTCCTAGCAGGGAAGAAAAAGCTCTTTTCCGAATAGGTAGTGTGAAAAATTATTTAGTTTTACTTAGAAATAAGGAAAGGAAAAGGTTTTACCTATTTCTTTGTATTTTACTGTTTGTAGGTCTCTATACATATAATACGTAGTCGTTTAAATATTATAGTAAGAGAAAAAAAATATACATTGAAATGATTTTGTTTGTTAGTAGGTATTTTTATTTTGCCTGAATTTACATTTCTTATAGGTATATCTTATCGACCACTTATCTGTACCTAATCTATATTTTTGTCCATAAAAAATGTAGGTGATATATAGCCGATCACTGACTTATAGGTCTTAAGCCAATTAGTTTTATTGGAAAACGAGTACGACCAATGGTTTTCACCAACATACATATTAGTTGCAACTTTGATAAAACTGTCTCTAAAATACTTACAAGAAATTGGCATGTACTCGTACATCTTGTACCCTAATCCTGGACATCGATTTGCCATAATAGCCCTCGCAACACGGTCCAACATCCGAGACTTGAATTTAAATCGTTGTGATGTAAGAAAGTTTTTGTTCCGCCAAATGGCAACGTTGAAACGTTGAAGTTTTAGAGTTTTAATACGAGGCAATGCCGAAGATTTGTGGTTTAACGAGTACTCGTTAACGAAAGCCTCGGTACGTAGAAAGACGGTAATTGAGTAATTCCGAACTAAAATAGACATTTAAAGAGTTAGAGGACATTGTTTTGTTTGAAATAAAACGTCTTTTGGAAGGCCTTTTGTAGCGAATGTCGCGCATTTGAAAAAGTTTTTTGAGTCTAACTGATAAGAAAGTGTTTTTTCTTCTAATATTGGTATTAAATATATAACTATATACAGACGATAATAATCATCATCAAAATCAATGAATGCTTTTTTTCTCTAACATATTACGTAAAAGACATTTTCTAACGTTATTTTCTTTTAAAAAGAATTAATTCACTTGGGAAAACCGTTTCTACCGAGATAAATCTTACTAGCTCGATATAAAAGGGATCTGATAAGGGAAAAGGATGTTGTCATCTAACTAGAATTTAAAACTAAAATGTCTTGTTTGATTGCTATCAGTAGTTTCTAACTACAACGTCGAATAAGTGTAATAGGTACTTATAATCAAGTTATTCAAATTAGGATAAGTAAGTGGTATGTACTTAATTACCAATTTAAAAAAGTATGACTGTATCCAAATAACACCACCGCAAAGTCAAAAAAGCTTGAATTTTATTAAGAATTTAATGTTTCAGTGTCCTATCTAATTATGACAAGCAATAGCAATTATGACAAGGTATATTTTCATCGACGTGGAAGTCCTGATGTGGCGCCAGAAAGTTTCCAAAATTACGAAATATCCACATTGAAAAATTTCGAACACTTCTCACATTTTCGTATGTGAATCGAAATTTTCCGTTTCCAATGTGAAATTTTCATGAATTTTCTATGAATTTTCCAATATCTTTTCCAACTTTTTTGAAACTTTCCGCAACTTGTTCATCTGTAGTCCTGAGAGATAGATGAAGAACCGAAATCAACTTAGTCATAACGGTAAGTTGTTCAGGCAGAACCTTAAGGTTCCGGTAAATCTTGAGGAATCGCTACTGTGAAAAGCAAACAACATGCCACTTGCGAAAGCTTCCATCCCCAACAGACACGTGACGTTCCACCAACTGTTAAAATTGGCAAGCTTATCTAATTACGTACCACACAACCATAGCGAGGTGAGAGAGGAATTAAAACCTCTGGAGAGCAGGCCGGTACACCACAAATCGCTTAGTGCTTCCCGCCCGTACTAATGACGGCCAATTAAAAGTTTGCTCCGGATCCCCCGGCGGCCGTGGTGCTGTAAAACAGCGTAATGTAGTTGGCTGCAACGGCGATTAGCATTTTGATGACGTGAGTTGTTGATTGATGAGTTATCTGATTAGCTTTGTAAGATCAACTTGGTTTGCTGGCGGCGAAGACAATAGAAGCTAATCGAAAATTTTCAATAGTTTCTTTCAAATGTTCTGAACAACGTCTTTGGATTAATTAAAAAGTGCAGTCTTAAAGAACACTGAAGACCAACCAAACTAGATAAAAGTAGCAAAACATGTGACTTGTAGAAAAAAACTTTAGTAAACGTTACCTAGTGATTCGCTGACATAGACGCTTCAAGTATAGCTATTATGCCCTAACATGCCACTAGTTGCTTTTTTTTGAAAATTTGCTCTTCATCTTCAATCCATCTTTTACAACAGCACGTAACACAGAACTGGTTTTCAAAATTTTATTGCAGTTGAACCGTAACCCTACACGTGATGAGTTATATTCTCCCGCAGAATTCTGACTGTTCGCTAAAATGACGTATTCCATAAAATTTTATTTTTTGGCAAACACGTCGGTCTTATTTCGCTTCCCGCCAGCTAAGTGGATTTTCGGGTCGGCCCGCATTTGGCTAACGGCCGTACACCGACTCGTTAGTGACGCGCCAGGGATGCCACTGGAAACACATTTTAAACAGTTTGAATATGCTTGGGTTTCCGCAATTTGGCAACAGAACTAGTAAAGCTGTGTGACACTTATCGTGTGCTAAAGTCTAGGTGCTCCCTTTTTAAAAAGTGATAATTGAGAACTAGCGGGTTCTCTCGGGGTCAGGATTATTTAACTGAAACGTATTGACAATCATTACTACAACCTTAATATTGTATTATATTATATATTGATTAATTTAATTGTAGACTGATCGAATTTACAACAATCCATAACAAAGATTAAAGCACAATGTCAGAAAGTTATCTACTGCTCTGAAAATGATTTTTGTAATTCTATAATACTAAGGGCATACTACCTACTACAGCTACTGTTATTAGTGGTTTCCGAGGCGGGACCTCCAGACTGAGCATTACCCGACATGCTCTTTGACGGTTTTTCTTGTTGAATTTCGCGCGCCATTCTAATCTAACATTAATAGCTAAAACAAAACGAACTCATCCATCAACCGCCGAACCGCAAGCATATGACCTTTGAGCAAAACGACTCGCGTACTCTTACCGAAGTTGTATCAGCTTAAAACGACGCGTACTCTTACCGAAGTTGTATCAGCTTTCAGAACCGTATATGTTATGCAACCCTACCCAAGTAAGAGTAGGTTGGGAGGCTGTTTGTCATCGGACTAATTATATGTGACGAGCGAACGTTTCACTCTTGGTGGATCTATGACAATTTACGCTGTATTTTTTTGAGTTTTTTTTTATTTTATGTCATATTTGGCGTTGACGTTTACATATTTAGTACACAATTCTAATACCATTTTAAAGACTATACTTACCGCAAATGTTATGATGCTACGAAACCAAAGAGTGTGCCATTATTACAGATTTCATCTACCTAACCTAGAAATAGAAAAGAATAAAAAGTGACAATTCCAATAAACATGAAATATGTGTTGCGTGACGTTATTAAACAGACCGGTAGCTTTCTTTAAATGAAACCTATAATTAATACCGGTCCATTAAAAACAATTGAAAAGACACGCCTCATAAATTTTTTGGTTATTAAAAATAGCCACGAATTGCACAAGTCCAGTAAACAGTAACAGGAAATGTATTAAAGTAACGAGCCTCGATCGGTTTCTAAGCCGCAGCGGTCGCCGCTGCCATCAACGCAACGCAACGCAAGCCATCATGATAATGCACATTTATTAAGTGGCTTGAGTTATAAGCGAATGCAGACTACGCAGTCTGCAGGGCACAGCTAGCCGAACGTAATATACATACTTACTTGCCGAGTTGCCGCAAAACTAAGGTGCTGAGACACACTTGGTGCTGAGGCAAGTATAACTTCATATTTCATGATTTTTTTAGGGCTAGTAGAACCGAAATATTTTGGCATAATTATATCTCTAGTCTTTGCCAATTTCTCGTCAGAGGTTTTAATTTCTGATTTTCCTCTAGTCACCGCAGATAAATACCATCCTCCTCTTGAAATAACTATAAGCGACATTTTTTGCGGCCCTTTAAAAGACACTCCAGTACCAAAATTTAAATTTCGAAAAGGTAATTATACTCACATCAATAATAGCCTTAATGACATTGACTGGCACGCTTACCTTTCTTCAGATTCAATGGATCATGGGCTGTCCAAGTTTTATAATGCGCTTAATGAGGTAATTGCTAAGCATGTACCGCTTGATTCCCGCCCTAATAAACGTAAGTATCCCGTTTGGTACAGCGCCTGCTTAATAAAGGTTATAAAGGAAAAGAATAACATGCACACTAAATGGAAAAAATATAGCAATCCTCTTGATTACGATAGTTTTGCAATATTACGCAAACGTCAAAAACAGCTGCAAGAATTGTGCTGGAAGCGTTATCTCCTCTCTGTCCAAAATGGGATAAAAAGTAATCCGAAGCAGCTCTGGTCTTTTATAAAAGCTCGACGGGGCGGTTCTGCATATCCTAAATCCTTTGAATACCAAGGTCAAACTTTAGATGATAACGCTCAGATTTGTGAAGGTTTTAATATTTTTTTTCACTCCGTATTCAGCTTGCCTCTCACGGTTTATCCTGACACGCATCTTGCGCCACCGTATTGTAACAGTGAGCAGATTGTCTCGGCAGTAAATATTTCGCCTGTTGAAATAGAAAATTTACTATCTAAATTAAATCCCAATGGCGGTGCTGGCAGCGATGGGATCCCCCCCTTTTTTATTAAACAATGTGCATCGAGCCTGAGTCATCCACTTGCTATATTATTTAAAAAGTCTTTATCTGAGGGTTTATTTCCGGAAAAATGGAAAGAGGCTTTAATTGTTCCTATTCACAAGAAATCTAAAATAATAAATTATCGCCCTATATCAATTTTAAATCAATTCGCTAAAACGTTTGAGAAAATTATATTAAATAATATTTACGATGTAGTTAACAAAGGTATTCCCCCTCAGCAACATGGGTTTCTCAGGAATCGCTCTACGATATCGAATTTGATAGATTTTACAAACTTCGTGATTAAAAATATGGATAAAAGAAAGCAGGTTGACGTGATCTACACAGATTTCGAAAAAGCATTTGACAGAGTGGATCACGTCATCCTGCTTCGCAAGCTACACTGGCTGGGTCTCCGTGGTGATGTCTTCAGATGGGTTACGTCATACGTGTCGAACAGGCGGCAAGCGGTTGTACTCGGTGGATGCAGGTCAAACTTTGTGAATGTCCCTTCTGGTGTCCCCCAGGGGTCGCACCTCGGTCCGTTGCTTTACAACGCATATCTCTTTGATATTTACTCTGTATTTGGATCTTCGAAGTTTCTTATGTATGCTGATGACAAAAAAATCTTCGCGGATGTTAGTAGTTTGAGTGACTGTCAACAGCTGCAGGGGGATCTGGACCGTTTATCTCAGTATTACATTAACAATCGTATAACTGTTAACATTACAAAATGCGCCCAGATCTCCTTCACCCGTAGTCCGTGTCCAATTAAATTTCAGTATAGCATCGGAGGTGAAGCTATTGAGCGTGTATACTCAGTGAGGGACCTTGGGGTGACCCTTGATTCTAAATTAACATATGTTCAACATATCGACGATATTGTGAACCGTGCTTATAAAAATCTGGGTTTCGTGTTACGCGTCTGTGGTGACTTTGAAGATGTCGGATGCATCAAAGTAGTATACTATGCCTATGTCCGTAGCGTCCTTGAATACGCTAGCTGCGTTTGGTCTCCCCAGTATATTATCCATAAAGAAAAAATAGAAAAAATTCAGCGCTCCTTCTTGCGCCACCTGGGCTTCCGTATCAGACAATGGGATTCCGATTACGAGTCCAGATGTATTCGTCACCGCTTACTAAGTCTCCAGGACAGAAGAGTTTTATTAGACATTTCTGTATTGTACGATATACTCTCGGGGCGCATTGACAGTTCTCCTTTGCTATCGGAGATCAAATTATCAGTGCCGTCAATCAGAACGCGGAATGCAGAGCGTTGCCTGTTTAGTCTACCCAGAACTCATACCAATTATGCTCAAAATTCGTCTATCAATCGTATCCTTAAACTATATAATAAACAATTTAGTAGCATCGACTTGTTCGACTGCACAAAATCAACCTTAAAAAATCGTGTTCGATCACTGTTACTGAAATCAAAAAGAGCGACAACTTGAATAAATATAACTAGGTAAGTAAATCATACACCTCATTCGTCTCACATCATACACACTATCACAGACACATACACACATACACAAACACAATCACACAAAGTAAACACACACACACACACACACACACACACACGTTACGCAAGCCCACACCTTCTTTGTATATTTTTTTTTCTCTCCCTTCATTTTTCCTAAAGATGTTTATATTATTGCCACTTGTTATTGCATGTTAGCTGTATTATTGTGGACATCTGTTACTGGCTTTGTTTTCTGTTCATTGTGCTATGTATCATGTACTTTTTGTATTGCTGTTGATGCCCCAAATAAATAAAAAAAAAAAAAAATAAAAAAAAAAAATAAAATCTCTCATGCTACTTGCATTAACTGGTCTGCATAACGCTGGGGGTCATTTACTCCACATACATTCAAAATATCTCTATATCTGCTCCTTTAAACTTTTGCCCAACTCAGCTTCTATCAGGTGGTTTGACTCTAAGAGACTTATTGTACTTACCTAAAATACTTTTTATAACACTCTTCTATTTTTTAAACATGTCAACATCATCAACCAAGCTATATGTATGTTATACTTAATTTATTTGTCTTTTATTATATAATAAGAATAAACAATAAATTTTAATTATAACTAGAAATAGAATAAAAAATATTAATATTATACTTAATTGGCACACAATAAAATCTTGGCACTTGCCAAATTAACCCTTAGGTTCATTTCCCAGGCAATGGGACGAGCCCCGAAGAGCACTTGGACAAGAAATTAAAACGGTGGGCTTCCACATCTCAAAAAAAATCACCCTAAACATGACCTAATTTCCCCCTTTGAGTTGGAATGACAAATCTAGTCGACTAGGCTTTCGCAACAACAGCACGTACACTAAATACAAAAAAATTGGCAAGAGAATCTTTGGGCTCCTTTCCCAAATCCTACGTTATGAAACCGCCGTCGCTTGTAACTCTCACCTAAATTTTCTTACAGAAAGCGCACACCGCAAAACGGCGAGTTTCCACACCTCATTGGACCCCGACGCGGCTCTAACAAATCGCCCCATGATTATAAGGTATTACCGTAATGGATGTAATTAGAACAATTCACTGCAACTGCTGAAGTATTTCGTATTGTAAAAACAACTGCACGGCTCAACTGGTTGACAGATGGAATGAAACTGTTGGTGGATTTCTAACGTCTTTGTCATAATTTATTTCGTAGTTTCGATCATGTCATTTCGAAAAATTGTCCGTCCTGGAAAATAGCTGACAGCGTATGTGTATGAAAATAGTGATTTTTTGACACAGTTATATACAAAGAGGAAGATAAGGGTTTGAGCAGAAAATTATTCTCTGTAAACTTGTGGAAAAAAGAAATAGGGCTATCTAGGAGCAACCACAAGAAACAGAATCAGAATCAGCTAGCTATATGCAATCGTGTTATCAATAACAACATACTTATTTACGAGCTCGAAACTTAAACTAGACTATTGTTGTAACCTTACAGATTCGTGTAGGTAACTGAATAGAATCACGGTAAGTAGATACGATTAGGCGTGTCTAAATAAAATTACCTAATTTGCAATATCTATTTATTATATCAAGTACTTATGTTTAGACAATTTACCATGCATTGCGTTACACATAATGTGAATTGATTTGTTATTGAACAATAAAGTTTATTATGAAACATGATTTTTAGTAGGGACATATTTAGATTTAGGAAGATAATAAGTACTTATTACTCAATTAACAATAATAACGGGATTTAGTAAACAAAACTTCCGTACAAAGTGACTTCAGATACCATTCGGATTCAGTCTACACCAGAATTACTGTTGCAGTAATACGGCGCGACATTGCTGCTGACTGCATTGCTAGTTGCTACCGCAAATTTCATAGGTGCTTAGTCAAAAATTTCATTTTTGATACAACCTTTTTTTGCTGCTGACTGCATTACTTGATGTATGGATAAGCGTAGGTAAAAGGAAAACTCAAATCTGAATACAAAATTCTAAAAAAAACATTAAACTAAATGTTCTTACAAAAACGTAAACATTAGAAAGGTGGCAATGAGCGGGTGTTGGGAACTAATCGGTGCGCACGCGCGACGAATGGAATGACGGAGAACGACGAGACAATCGCGTCACGGCAGCGCTGGGTGCCTTAATGTAGGAAGGCTTTAACGCTTTTTTAAATTGGGAAAAGAGCAGGTATCAAACAATATCAGGGTTTTTGAGTGGCGACCTGAAAACCCCTGATATTGGCGACAAGAAGTCCAACTAGATTGGTCGAAAACTTGGTGAATATTGCAGAAAACCGATGAGAACATTGATGTCTTTTGCTTGCAATGATGATTATGGGCCAACTACTCGTATTTCGTGCATGCAGTTATCGTCATTAAATACCTTACCTACCTACCTTTATTTACCTTACCTACTATGACTTTACCGCCGTCATAATATAACCTATAACCCAGCTTCTGGATGTAATACATAGTGCTAAATAAAGAAATCCACATCCTTTCTTGTTGACAGAATAGTGATAGATGGGAATCCCACCCATATAAGTATAAAAGAAGATGAATGAAAGAAAGAACTAGTATGTAGAATAAAAGTCTCTTGTAGAATCTAGTTGTAGAATCTTTGAGAAGATCGTTTACAACAAGATTACTTCGGCTTTCTCTCAGCACATTGCCCCTAGCCAACATGGTTTTTGTCAAGGTCGTAGCGTGGAAACAAATCTTGTGACCTTTACCGATTTTATTATCAATAGGATTTCTTCTGGCTGTCAGGTGGACGTCGTGTATACTGATTTTTCGAAATGTTTTGACAAAATTAACCATAATAACTTAATCAAGAAACTCTTTGAGCTCGGTATACACGGCGACCTCCTTAGATGGATAAAGTCTTACCTGTCCAATCGCAGTCAGGCGGTTGCCTTGAAGGGTTATACTTCTTGCTTTCTTCCTATACCTTCCGGAGTGCCCCAAGGATCGCATCTTGGTCCCTTACTATTTATTTTATATGTCAATGACATGGCAACCTGTTTTCGAAATTCTGAGCACCTCGTCTATGCAGATGACACAAAAATCTACAAAGCTGTGTCCTCGGAAGCAGATTGCCGTGCATTACAGCATGATTTGGATAACTTTTCCTTCTATTGTTCAGATAATCAACTTTTCTTGAATAATGAAAAATGTTTCATAATCAGCTTTAATCGTAAAAATGATCCGTTAATTTTCAATTACACCTTAGTCGGGAAAAATATAGCCCGGGTATCTTCCATTAGGGACTTAGGTGTTACATTAGACTCACAATTAAATTTTAGTTTACATATGGATAACATATGTAAGCGAGCTTATAAGAAGTTAGGGATGATTCTCAGGATCGGACAGCCCTTCAGGCGCCCCAATACTTATAAACTTTTATTCTATTCCTTTGTTAGGAGTATACTTGAATTTGGTTGTGTTGTTTGGACACCTCAGTATCAAGTTCATATTGATCGCCTGGAAAGGGTCCAAAATATTTTTCTAAAATCTCTCTGTTACAGAACGGGCAATTATTTCGAACGTACTTCGTTAGCAGCGAAGCATTTTTGTGTTCCTTCCCTTTATAACCGAAGAAACTATTTAGATGTAATGTTCTTATTTAAAATTCTTAATGGAATAATAAAATGTCCGAATCTCTTAGAATTAGTCACTTTCAGTTGTCCGCACCTCCCCCTACGTTCCAGATCTCTATTTCATATCAGCTTTGCTCGTAAGAATTACTCTCGGCACACTTTTTTCAGACGAGTCCCTTGTTATGTTAATAAGCACTTACATGATATTGATCCTTTTCACTCTTCCTTGTCTAGTCTCAAAATTGAACTTAAACGTAAATTGTTTTAGTTTAAATATTAGTTTAGATATTAAAAATTGTTTTAAATAGGTAACAAAATGTATAAACGTAACTTTCTGATTGTCCTACCTTCCAAATAGTGAAACAAATTGATGACTACTTGTCTTATCCGATAACACTAAATTAGATATTGATGTTAAACCTATTTTCCAATATTCTACGTACCTACCCTCTATATAACTTCACACAATACTGTTTGTTTTGAAGACTGGTAAATATAATTTAAGTAGGTATGGCTCATAATTTCAAATTTCTTTTTTCTACTCCAGCACTTAAATGTGTCAATTAAATGACTGACAGTGATATCTAAAGCAATGTCATTTGAATGCTTTGTCTATAGGCTCATAAGATGACTGCTAGCAGTCATCTTATGAGTATAATACAACTGCTTAATTTTTTTTAAAGATACAAGTTCCGATCATCTTGATTGAAAGAGGTATGTTTTCATTTACAATAATAACTCTTTTTTTTTTTAATAATAACTCAATTTTTGTTAAATAATAACTCTTTTTTTTTTAATAATAACTCTTTTTTTTTTAAATAATAACTCAATTTTTTTTAAATAATAACTCTTTTTTTTAAATAATAACTTTTTTTTTTTTTTTTGCTGCAGCTGTCATAGAAAAAGTAATGTATGCAACAGCTCATAATTGGTTCTTAAAATTCTCGGGTCTTTTTTTACAAAACTCGACTACGTCTCGTTTTGTAACTTCGACCCTTGAGTTTTAAGAACCCTTATTATATCACTGTTGCATAAACTACTATTTCTTTCTGCGGTTATTATGTATGTTAACATTATTTACTCATAAATGAACCTCCAGGTCTGTTTCTTAAGTATGTTAAGTACACTACATTGTACAAAAAATCCATTTGCATTATGTGACTGTTTGTGTTCTAAATAAATTAAAAAAAAAAAAAAAAAGTACGAGAGGCTTATGCGAGAGAGATTATAAGAGAGAGAACTGGAATGAAAGAGTAACCAGGAAACAAAAAGACTCCGATCATGTTGGAGGAGTTATGAAAAAAAAAAGTGCAATAGTATACTAATAAAGGGAAGAGTCATGTCATTAAACAGGTTTAGCGAAAAATATAGAAAATGTATCTAAGGTTACATACCAGAATACTTTTAAAAGTATTCTAAAAAAACGTAGAAAATGGGACATACTAAAAACCGCGGGAAGCGACTCGAAACTCTCCATAGTAGCTGAATACATATATCATAAGTTAGTACATATTTAGAAAGACCCTAATGCCGTAGTTTTTACGCGTCAAACGGTAGTGTGGAAGAGAAAATGACCAAGACGGATTGTCAGTAAAAAAGTGGGCAGGCCGGCGGCCACCATTAGGGGCCAATGGTCGTTACCTAAAAGTCATTAGCGTGGACTTTTACCGTAATCTACGTGTATTACCTGTATATTTACTTATATAACAAAATGAAAGTTGGTAGTTTTTTGGTAGGTGGGCTTGTTCTAAAATAAATATCGAAAACCCGATTCTTTCAAATCCGAACGTTCTTGGGCTCATTCTACTCAGAATCGACAGCACTCTCCATCCTACCATTAAAAAAAGATGTCCCAAAATTTTGTATGAAAATTGTACATTCCACTACGCCACGTTACATATACAAGTGAAAATTTTTATCATACTAAAAACGTGACGTAATGGAATGGACATTTTGGGACATCTTTTTTTAATGGTAGGATGGAGAGTGCTGTCGATTCTGAGTAGAATGAGCCCAAGAACGTCCAGATTTGAAAGAATCGGGTTTTAGATATTTATTTTAGAAAAAGCCCAGGCACAGTCAAGGTATTACATAAATATCGACACGGACATAATGCCAAAAATATGTCTATCTACACGAACTTTTTGCCTATACATTAAGGTAATGTGTAGGCATATTTTTAGCACTTTATCCGTGTCGATATTTAATACCTTGACTGTAATTTCCAGAATGAAGAAACCTTCAGCATTTTTTTTTCAGTACACTACTGCGCTTATGAAACCTACCTAAAGTAGGTAATACCTACTCGTTTTTTGTTTTTCTTTTGTCCGTTCAAGCAAGTTTGTTGACTTTTTTTACCTAGATGGCTAAATGTTTGAGACTATCCAATGTAAAATTCATGTCGTAATAGTAAATATCATAATTTTTCGCATGGTAACATATTCCATGACATTGGTTGAGTGGCGCGGATTCGCCTATAACCCCACAGCTCATCGTAACATTACCGCCCAGATTTCACTTCCCTGTAATTTGTTTCTTGCGAGGCATGAACTTTACAGTTTTAAGCCTAACGCTGAACACCCATTTACTCTTTAAGCCGACTCTCACCGCTAAGGTGCTCATGTTTACGACATAGAACAAAAAGGGAATTAGACAGACTATGAATGTGCAATAATAAGAATTTTCAAACCCTGGGCAGAAGCAACGAGTTATTGTAATGGTTAGACGCGTTATGCACTTACTCGTTTTATTTAAATAAAGCTAAGAGTAATGTTCTTACAATATATTTGAATATGAGAGTTTTATGTCAACATATTTCATAATTTCTTACATTATGTATACTTCCTATGTAATCAATTGAATTGAAGGACGGACACGAGTAGATATTAGTGAGTTGTTTACCTACACAACAATAAATCCGCTTAAAATGACTGAACTAAATTGTGTGACAGCTATTATTTTCAGGCTCCCATCAGAGCTTCCACGTGTGTAGAGTATTACTGACACAATAATTTAGCACAATAGATGTTCCAAAATTATACCACTTATACATATTTAAATTTTGATTCATGTTTACGAGTATTTCTTTGTAATTTTAATCTTATGACGCACGCATTCTGATAGTGAGAAGCAGTAGAGAGCAGTATCTTCTACATGTAATTACATACATAGTCTTGTAAAAATCATGCTGCCTTCGAAAAGTTAGGTTAAGATATCTTTTATTGGAATTCTCCCAGAGGTACTACCAACAAAGGCACATCACACTCAACTCCTAATCCTCTATCCACATATTGTTTATTCTACCCTCCATCCCCCATACATCAGCGCTCACTCGCGGCTTGATGAGAAGATGATGACCATAATTTGCGACGCACCGAGACGTCTATGTCCCGTGTTTTTTCGAGCCAGGTATCACCCGAGTACGAAATTACAAGTAATTTATCCTCGCGGGGATAGGGAGTATAAATACTTGTTTAAAATACTTTGATCGTAGATATCCAAGTTGTTGAATTAACCTTAGTAAGGATATTTTTAATGCGAACGAATGATGTTTCGTAAATGCTGAAAGTTGCACGCAACATGATTTATTGTATTACTGTATTTGATACGTTTTACCACACAAGAATATGTTTTGTAAAAGCAGAATAAATTGTCAAATGAGAATCGGACATTTCAGTTTTAGATTAGAATCGTATTGGTAAGGTTAAACTGAAGGTCAACTCGTTACTGACAAGTGACTCCTTAAAAAAGTCAAACCTACGTAATAGGAAGCGAAAAACTCGTTAAAAAAATAGTACGTTACCTTTTTACGTATACATAGTTTGGAAGTTGGATATATTTTTCAATGTAAAAAAACTATAAGTATGTATTATCAAAAAAACAAATAATATCCTAATTGAAAAATCAAAGACATTAAGATTTCGTACTGAGGCGTTTTTTTTTAAGTTGTCCCCTACACTTTTTTTCAAATTTGGGATTTTTTATGTTATTTCTAGTCAGGATAACGAGATCTTTCTATCCTAATAGGAGAAAAAAGTGTCCCAAAATTTCCATACATTTTTCGGTCTTTCCATTCCGCGACCGCCATACAAAGTCTATGAAAAATGGTGACGGAATGGAAATAAAAATCTTAGGACACTTTTTTTCTCCTATTAGGATAGAAAGAGCTCGTGATTCTGAGTAGAAATAACATAAAAAAATCACAAATTTGAAAAAAAAAAGTTTAGGGGACAACTTAAAAAAAAACGCCCACTGGTACCTTTCTACCGTTCGACAAAATTGCAAACAAAATTATTTACAGTGATTTTTCTTACGGAGTTGAGACGTGGAGCTTGTATTAAAAAGCGATTTACTTATTTCAGTTAACTGAAACTCGTAGGTATATTTAATCCAATTAACTTTATCAGATAAGTAAGTATCGAAACTTTTCAACGAAACCATTTTTGGGTAATAAATAAATGTCTCCTTATTAAATAAAGCAAACATGCAATATATTAGCGAGTAATTTATCATGCTCCATATTTAGTAGAAAATATACAAAAATATTACATATCAGAGTAGGTACCTACCTAAATAAATAGTATTTGCGGGATCGATCAGTTACCATCTTTAAGCTTGTCCAAGAAAAGATATTAAAAGGAAGTTAGGATAGTTCGGATCGCCGGTAGAGGGCGGGCCTGGCCATTTGTCAAAGAGCTCATTAGGGTCAAATCTGGCGATCTCCGGGGATTAAGGTCTGGGCATGCTGGAGTGCTGGACAGGATTTGATAAAGCTGTGTTGCGCTATTGCAGAAGCGAAGATTACATTTTGAAGTCTACTCATAACAGCGATTTCATACTACCTTTTCACGTTTCAGTATTTGACGCATTTGAGTAGGGCGCCTCCTAAGTTGCGAGCATATATAATCGCCCTCAAATGTTGACTGAAAGTTTTTTCCCGTACACATGTTTATATTATAATATACCGTTAATGGATTCGGTAGTTCAACAGCCAACCGACTAAATCCAACCCAGTGAATCAGCTAAAGCCAAACCCACGTTACGTGGCGGCCGACGACATTAAGCTCTTGATGTCTTTTAAATTATTGCTTTCGGCTCATGATATGGCCAAAAAGATAACCGCACATGCTTATCCTCTGACCATTTACTGAATACGCAGAAAATCAGAAAGCCGCGATTAAAAAAACATTACCAGATAGATATAAACTTATCGTGGCCGCCAATCACAAACGAGAACTCAAAATAAATCGATGTACCATCCAATCATTACTCCACGTCGGGATCGACTCAATTAAAATATCGTTAATGTGCACAAACTACTTAAAAATGAACCTTAATAGTGAATATTTTAAGTAATGTTTCGTGTGTAGGGCTATTTACCTTGCAATGGTCATTATGGTAAATGTAGTATACTATGAAACCACGAAATCGGCGTGTCGGAATCGGAATAAAGGTAGAATAAACAGTTGGTAAAACCTCGCGGCCGAAGGGGGTTGAACGTGGTGATTATAAATGTATTAACTCGTATGCGTGTAGGTAAAGTTATACTGAAATAACTATGTACGACTTACGTAAATACAAATCATAGATCTGTGTGTAAAAATACGAAAGCATTTTCATTAGGTAGGTACTAGGAGAATCTTATAAGGGCTATATAAAAGATGACTAAATATTTACGAGTTGAAGTTCCGAACTATTTACATCACTGAACGATTACCTATCTAATTATAAAATCCGGTTGATAGAAAATAAAATTGAATCGAATGGAAGGAAATGTCTAATTATCTCGTTTTACAAAAACCCGCCCAGTGCGAGTCGGACTCGCATTCCAAGGATTCCGTACATTAAGTCCGACTCACGCTTGACTGCACAAGCACTGCTAAAAGAACTATTTTGTGTATATATATTTTTTTTAATTTTAGACCCAGTAGTTTTAGAGATAAATGGAGGGGGGGGGGGGGATTCTCGGACAGACAAGCACGAGTGTTTCTATAGGGTTCCGTTTTTTACTTTTGAGGTACGGAACCCTAAATGAGACGGTAATGTTTTTTTATTTATTAAAAAATGTGACAGTTTCAATAAATATATTATTCTTCATTATTAATCGAGACCTGTTCACTTTAGCAACGTAACGGTACGCATCGCGACAGATCAAAATCATCGCCTTCAAAATTCAAGTAAAATTGCCAGCATCCGTCTACATGCGTCGCGAAAATCTTAATTAACAGATAGGCACGAGCCATCCATCTCCAGG
The DNA here is from genome assembly GCF_948474715.1 of Cydia amplana. NCBI lineage: Eukaryota > Metazoa > Arthropoda > Insecta > Lepidoptera > Tortricidae > Cydia > Cydia amplana. Next base: position 6,328,933 of record NC_086070.1, read on the forward strand.
CATGTGATAAGACGCCCCCGCTCAGGTAACGATCACCGAGGTAATGATGGATTGCTGTATAGACGCTGGTAATGATGCTTCGGTAGCTGACTGGTAATGATGTTTGCTTTTCAATTATTGTTTGTGATGTTTACGTGATTGATTTTGAATTAGGGGTGTCGCTTGATTAAACAATACAAAGTAATTTAGATAAAATTCCAACACAAAACCACTTAATCGTATAGTATTTTATGTTAATTGGTGATATTTAGTCTAACACTTCATAATGTGTACAAAATTTCTTGTATGTATTAATGCCGGGCAACATACGGCTTACTATTTATCATCATTAAACGTATTAATAACACTTGTTGTGTTATACACTCATTAGATGATAATATGTTTATAGAAATGTAAGCAAAACCGAGACGGATTACTATCAGGGAAGTTAAGCTAAGTAGGTAGCAGACACAACTGGTCATGCTCAGCAACTTGTCATAAATACAAGGCAAAGTTCATCACGTACTCCTTATCAGAGAGTAGGTACGTTTCAGTAGCCAGCGTCAAAAGGAAAAGTGTAAAAAATGTGCCGTGACTTACCTTAATCACTCATTAGATGATAATATGTTTATAGTAATGTAAGCAAAATCGAGACGGATTACTATCAGGGAAGTTAAGCTAAGTAGGTAGCAGACACAACTGGTCATGCTCAGCAACTTGTCATAAATACAAGGCAAAGTTCATCACGTACTCCTTATCAGAGAGTAGGTACGTTTCAGTAGCCAGCGTCAAAAGGAAAAGTGTAAAAAATGTGTCGTGACTTACCTTAATGACTCATTAGATGATAATATGTTTATAGTAATGTAAGCAAAATCGAGACGGATTACTATCAGGGAAGTTAAGCTAAGTAGGTAGCAGACACAACTGGTCATGCTCAGCAACTTGTCATAAATACAAGGCAAAGTTCATCATGTACTCGTTATCAGAGAGTAGGTACGTTTCAGTAGCCAGCCACTTACCTTAATCACTCCAATTGTTTTTCACACAAAGCTAACTTCAAATTTAGTCTAAAAACTATTTACAACCATCTAAAAATAACAAAACAGCTAACGAAAACATGACGTGCCGAAGTCTCTGGTTTGGGGTGCTCTTTATAATTAAACATCAATAGCTTTACAAAAGTAAATATACAGGGTACGTGGGGGGAGGGGGGAGGGGGCGACGATGACTAATGCCCCGCGATCCGTCAGTGTCGGGGCTGAGGGGCCAGGGCCGAACCGGGATATCCTTTCGGAATAACATTTTCCCTATTTGGATTTTCGGTGATACGTATCTATATGTAAATTGTTGTTTGGAGTCGATAATTTTGATGTTATAAGTTTTAGTAAGGACCCGTATTTTTTTAATAAAAAAATTAAGGTTTTATTTCTTTAATAGTCTTACCAATGAATCAAAGTAAGTATCAATATTGCCTAAACTGCCGTCAATCCGAGGTTTTATAGGTAAACATACATTAACACTCTGCTTCTCAATTTATCTGATTCTAAATGTGCCACACACAAAAAAGTACGTATAGGTACTACAGAATCTTGTAATTTAACGAATAAAGATGTCAGTGAAAATATTTGTCAATTTGTCTAAGTAAGTATGCATAGGTATATCGTGAATAGGACTAGGACTAGGACTTCGTAAATGCTACACAAAATAAGATACATAAATTAAAATGTACAGTCGCTATCAGCAGCTATAACGTGCTCAAAAGTATCTTTTTAACATGCACTTTAACTTCCTGATTAACTAATAATTATACCTAGGCTTTGCTTAGATATTTCTGTACACCGCTCCAATACATTTGATGGCGACTGTACCAAGTACCAAGAATGTTAAAAAATTTACTCCTAATTGAATTTTGTTTTTAATCCATCCGCCCGTACCCTGCCTGGTTCTTTTGGAATTGGTTTCGCACGGGGCAGTAGATAGCCACACGTTGTTGCCCCCAGAGCATAACCACAATTACGAAAAACCTACGGGCCTGCGAAATTTTTAAACCAATTTTCAGTCATATAGTGTTCAGTAGGTAGGTACAGTCATCATCAGATATATCGAAGCGGCCAAAGTGTTCACAAATATCTTAACAAAGTCTCAAGACGTAAGGTCATGTTCAGTTTTTTGAGCACCTTGGCCGCTTTTATGTATAGCGACTGTACCACCAAGATTTGAACCTGACAGACTAAAAAGAAAGAATAGTGTTTTTTTTGAGTAAGTTACATTAATGTACATACATTTGTATAATAATTCTTTTTTTTAGCACGCTTCACCGCCCAAACCTCACGACGCATTTGAAGATGTGAAGTCGTTATACATATTTGTCTCAGTTGAGTAACATAGGCTATATTTATGTACCTTTTCAGTGAGTTTTTTTGCTTAGTAGGTACACTTCTTAGCTACTTATCTTATTTCGCAATTTTATATGTTCACAGTGTCGTTAACGACATCAGAGATTTAGATTACCAAATACATCGTAAGTAGGACGCATTTTTCAAAAAGTACAAATTAAACGTTTCTACGCAGCATTTTCATATAAATTTTACTCATACCAGTGCGCTTACATCATTATTCATTTGCTTTTTCGCTTTAATTTCATCAAATTTATTTCACTCGAACAAATGGACGTCCATTAATTTTACATTTACGGGTTCCGATTATTTTATAACGCGAAAAACAGCTTTAGGATATCCTGTTGTGTATTTTGGCACATCTTTATGATTTCCTTTAAATACAAACTTATCAATTATTACATTCTATTGCTTCAAATATTTTTAATAATTAATATGTTTAGTTTAAGAACGAAACTGTTAATCATACGTAATTAAAAACTATCATAACTTTTTTATTTACTTATAAATAATGGGTTTATTTATTCGGTATATTAAGAACGGAAGCGACATTAGTCCGTAATCATGAATTTATATTTATTGAATAAACATGCGCACAATGAGATAAATAATTAAATTAATTAGTAACGTAGCACAAATACGGTAAGTTTTAATTCAATACTCATTGAGAGCCAATTTGTTCATTCGAATTTCGACCAAAAGACCCAGTTTCCACGTCTCATTTTTCATTGGAAAAACATTTTTGGTAGCTTCTGAAATGAGTTTTGGTTCCCGCGAACTAAAAAAGACTTTAAGACGAGAGCATTATATGTCATTATAGCCTAATGAAAGAGTAGAGCAAATTTTGGGAATCTGTTAATAAAGGAACAGTGAAAATAAGACTTAGATGCGTACTATTAAGGTTCAGTTTGCAAAGATATAGGTGTTTTTCTTCCCCGCCCGCACCTTGCCTCAGTCCTATAGACAAATGACGTAGCATTTGTCCAAATGATGGCGCGGGCGGCGGAGAGAATGAATTTAAATTATCATTCAGTGGTACCAACATACACAACAGTTATGTCCAAAATTGGATTTGTGTGGGTTCTCGAATATACCTACTAGTATTTTTACAACGTGACTATTTCTAAGGAGTTTTACAAAATATGTATAATAAACTGCAACCAAAATACATATTTTAGTTAAAATAAATATTGATGTACTTACATTTGCATTTTTTGTCGCATAAAATGAAAGATAATCAACCGTATTTCCTACACTATTTAAGAAAATGTTTATTACATATATTTTATCATTACCTATATAACAACCATAGGTACTCTAAGGGGTAAATATGTATCTGTCGTAGTCAGATCGTATAATCCGCCGTATTACATTACGGCTAGCCGTTTTCAAAAACAGGGGCGTTTTGAAATGCGGCGGTTCAACGATTAGCCGGATTGTGATTGCGATACGTTCTTCAATAACGTGGCCTACGTTTAGCGCATCGTACTACTATTTAGATTGTAGAGTGACCAGTTCTTTCGGTCGCCTACGTAACCGGAGTTTGACAATGTTTGCAATTTAATTTATTTTTACCATGGTCCCACCGCACTACATGTGTTTCTTTTTCAAAACATTTCCTCCACAACTTAAATAGACGGAGCCCCGCTATTTCTGGGCAGTTTGCCCTTCGGGCATCTGAAGCTACCTAACAAACCTAACCTACTTACCTACCTACGCTTTTTTCCCCAAAGTGTAATGTTTTCACGGACGTCTCACTAAATCAATAGGTAGGTAGGTTAGGTTCGTTAGGTAGCTTCAGATGCCCGAAGGGCAAACCGCTCAGAAATACGTCTAGTTAAGTTGCGAACGAAATGTTTTTTCAAAAGAAACAGTCCGACGAACTCCAGATTTGATGGACACCCCAGCGTTTTTCATAGTTTGTTGTTGTTATGTCAGGCAGCGCCACGAGTGTTAAAAATGGGAACTAAAATCTGTCAAAGCGGCGGCTAATAACTCGCTGTATTACATTACGGCTAGCCGTGTTGAAGAACGTATGGCGCCGAATACATTCCGGCAGATTCTCATTCAGCCACATTCAATCCGGCTAATCGTTGAACCGCCGCATTTCAAAACGCCCCTGTTTTTTAAAACGGCGAGCCGTAATGTAATACGGCGGATTATACGATCCGACTGCGACATATCCAACTAAAATCTTTTACTATGCGGAGCCAGCCCCAAATTACGAAATAAATTATCTATTAATTAAATTAAATTAAATATTTGTTCAATGTGTACTACCTACATATTCACCTTTCAGAGTATGGTCAGACAACAAAATTACTCTGTTTATATAATTTCCCCTGGCACATATAAAACAAATCTGAATCATAATTAATAAAAGAAAATCAAGTGAGTACTCGTATTTACCATGACGCAACACGATCAACTAAGAAAAACAGACGAATTCCAACAAACATCAAATACGATTCGAGACCGTTCCTACATATACCATCATACAGCAACTATATTGGAAACGGAAAGGTGGACCACTAATCTAATTTTTGTTTTTTGGTTTGACACACAAAGAGATAGTGTCCATTAATGCGACAAGGTTGAGTAAAGAGGCACCAGTTGGGGAGCATCTTACATAATATAAATATTCAATAGGGGTTTGAATATGTTAAAACTCCTCATTGGGTTGTAGATTGCCCCGTCGTTTTTATCTTATACGACATTTAACTCGAGTAATTCAATTTACTGTATTTGCATAATGTGCCTTTCTAAAGTAGGTGAACATGGAAATTTGTTTCGAATGAGAACGCTTCTTGATGTTATTTTTGTGTACTAAGAAAAAATAGTAATGGGGACATGTACAATAGTGATGGGTAGGACATCAATTTAAAATGAGTTTGTATGAGTACCTCATTTTCTAAAATGAGGTGTTACAATGTCTTACTTCAAATGAGGTGAGGTACTAGCATATTTTCAGCGTCAACTATTCAATTAATTCCAACAGCGACAATTTTTTTAAGATGTATGAAAGCTTGCAGCGCTTACGCTTGTTGTCTTTCGTGTTTAATTGTTAACGTATTTTTGGTGGTGACGCGAAGCGATATTGAAGTACGCCGCGTGTCGGTCTCACTCCCTCTTTGGGTATTTCTAATTCATTGTTTCATTTTGAAAGGATTTTTGAGGGGTTCATGTCACAGAGAGGCGGTGAGTGGTACAAACTCAACGCATTTCTCGGTGGACCTTTTGTCGTTGCAATAAGGTTTGTAGTTCGGCAGTTGACAGTGTGGATCATTACTCGTTTCTTCATTTGAGACATTTGAGTTTTGAGTGTCGGCGAGCAGGCGAGCACCTAGCGCCTCGCGCGATCCAGGGACTGTTGCGAGTTGTGAGGAGTGTATGAGTTTTGAGGGTCGCGAGACTCGCGAGTGAATTTGAACGGATAAGAGTTTTTTTGAAATTTGAAGTGTGTGAATGATTTGTGTGGCAAGAGGTGTTTGTCATGCGCGCGAGTAAATGAGTAAAATGAATAGAGGAGTGAAGCAAGACATTTTTGCGGTACGAAGTACTGCGACAAATTAACAAAATGAGTGGTACAAATGAGGTGCCTCACGAGTGAGCGACTCAACACTAATGTACAATGTTATCTTTTTATATATTTTATTTCCTTATCTTCAATTTACCTCCAGGTATAAGTACTCATAGTTAATGGAAAAAGTCAAACACCAAAGGAATCGTAGGTACATTTAAAAACGAATAACGAAGATTGGCTAGGCATTTTCTGCAAATCGACATGCATTGTGTCTATTTTGCGTGAAAACGAGGTAGCGCTACTCTAACAAACCCAGCTCCTCCACAAAACCCAGCAAATTTCACTTTCAGGTTTGTAACTGACAAAATGAGAAAAACCTTAATGTTACAATTAGTGGTATGGGATGAAGTTGTCTCTTCATATCACGCAATTACATGTAGACATCGATGCTGAGCTTAAAGTTATTTGATCTAGCTTATTATTGATAGCAAAGTCAAACAAAGGCTAATGATAAATATTTCATACTTGTCTCCGCCCACGGCCGTTGTTAACACCGCGCAGATCAAAAAAGGTTTCATCACACTATTTCGTATAGGCGAATGGAGATATTTAGAATTAATCGGGCTCTGAACGCATACAAAGCCGTGAAATATGGCTCGCTCGTTGCCCACAATGGCTACGTCTTCATCACGACCCCATTGTTTTTTTTTTTCCTAGGCACCACCGCGTTGTTTTCTCTTAAGGCCTGTGAGTTGGGAAACGTGTTCCTGCGTCTCTTGGATCATTTGTCAGGGTCGCATCGACGGCTTAGCTGCTTGAGATAAAATGGTACTTACTCTTACAGATATTTAAAGATAGTAATTTGATAGCGTTATTTAACGTATGTCGTCGGGGCGGCGTAATCCTTTAGATTGCGTGAATGAATTTATATTAGCTCGAAAATAAAACCCGGCGGGTTAATTTGTCGTCGGAAAAACTCTCTGTACCGTTCAAAATCTGCTTGGAAAGGTACTTATACATTATCAGCAGCCACCAAGTCAATCATAGCATGTGTATTCAGCTAAAGCGAATTTTTGGTTTACTGATTATGATATATGTATAGGTAATTACCTACTTAGCGTTAAATGTTTTTTTTTTTCATGTTAAATGTTGCTAAGACGATACCATATGGCTCTCATTGTCAAAAAGTTGTCAGATCTCATGAAGAGCCAAGCTTCTAACTCTACACGCTCTGCTGACTCTACAAGCCCTAACCTCACAAACTCTACACCTTAGTCAATCAATAGTTATGTGGATCGGTGTTCCATTTTTAGGGTTCCGTAGCCAAATGGCAAAAAACGGAACCCTTATAGATTCGTCATGTCTGTCTGTCTGTCTGTCTGTCCGTCTGTCCGTCTGTCCGTCTGTCCGTCTGTCTGTCTGTCTGTCCGTCCGTATGTCACAGCCACTTTTCTCCGAAACTATAAGAACTATACTGTTGAAACTTGGTAAGTAGATGTATTCTGTGAACCGCATTAAGATTTTCACACAAAAATAGAAAAAAAAACAATAAATTTTTGGGGTTCCCCATACTTCGAACTGAAACTCAAAAATTTTTTTTTCATCAAACCCATACGTGTGGGGTATCTATGGATAGGTCTTCAAAAATGATATTGAGGTTTCTAATATCATTTTTTTCTAAACTGAATAGTTTGCGCGAGAGACACTTCCAAAGTGGTAAAATGTGTGTCCCCCCCCCCTGTAACTTCTAAAATAAGAGAATGATAAAACTAAAAAAAATATATGATGTACATTACCATGTAAACTTCCACCGAAAATTGGTTTGAACGAGATCTAGTAAGTAGTTTTTTTTTATACGTCTTAAATCGCCTAAATACGGAACCCTTCATGGGCGAGTCCGACTCGCACTTGGCCGCTTTTTTGAAACTTGAATTATACTTATAATCCTTCACCAATTAAGTTTTGAACATAAAACTGGTCTAGGTACCGGCACTAAACAACATTCCAGCCAAAAACCTAGCTACTAAACACTTAGACAGACATGTTTTAACGGAAATACCTACGTTTTTTCCTGCCCCGCGTACAGTAGGTATTTTATACACATGTAGCGTCGGCACAATAGAACGGTACGCTCTCATTCCCGTTATCAATCTACCATGATGCCATCTGTGACGCTGCCATTACTCAATTTCCTTCCCGCCAAAAAAGAACACCTAAAAAGAATTCAAAGAAACTCCGTGGAAAGAATGAATTCAAATAGGCGTTTAGAAACGGAATAAGTCGTTTGGTGTTAGGAGTTATTTTGCTGAGATTCGCTTAATACTTTACTTCTTATTTAAATAAGGTTTATTTATAAAACAGAAAAATATATTTACCTAGTGTTTAAATGGAGCAACTTAACAATGACAACAGTTCACGTTGTTTCCATAGCATGTGGTCTGTTTTCGGTGCTATTTAGAGTTGTTTTTTTTTACCTTTATTTTACCTAATAAAAAAGTACGGCATAAGGCATAATTTTCGACTAAGGGCTTACACACAAATGGGTATGAAATATATAAGTAATGCACCCAACAAAAGTAACCTTCCAAACGCAGTAGGTATACGCACGCATAATAAGACAGTAGGTATTATGGTTTTCGGTTTCCGTGACCAAATCAAAGCGTCGCGTGTCTACATAAATAATGTTACAGTCCATATTCGTGCGGTTATTTAAAAACCGTTTAGAAGTCGGATCATAATTTATGTTTATATTATAATGCCGTGCTCGGCGACTTATTAAAAACACATCATGGCCGCCCCGGGCTCGAGTCGCCGATCCACTTCTCCAAATGAAAACGCTTTCGGGTTCTTGTGAGATTTAAGAATGGTTCCACCTGCCACCGATGAGTTTGTTTATTTGTTTGTCACATCAAATGATACTCTTCCTATGCAACTCCAGATAGGTTCAAATTAACGCACAATAATATTGTTATTACACTTAGATTTACGGATGAGATGACGGGCGACAGACAAGTATGGAAGAAAAAGATATGCTGCGCCGACCCCAAGTTTATGGGACAAGGGCAAGCGAATAATTACTTAGATTTACGGAAAACTGCAATTATAAATTAGTGTCTGCCTACTACTTACATTTTCGGGACTTCTAATTCTGATATTCGTAGACAAACTTGTATTTTCAAGTAATTCCTACTTCTTATTTTACGTAATCTTGGGAGCACAGTAGAATGCACTCTTTCCTACCTCAGCTGGTCGCTTCGAGGCAGGAGCCTTTGCCACATTCTTAAACCAGTCTGTTTATTATTCACAAAAGTAGAAAATTCATAAAAATAAGCAAAAAAATAGAATACTTCTCGCAGGCGATGGTAATAGTGAGTGTCATTTAATGTCAAGTTATGTTACAGGTTACTAGAGATGTATTTTTATATTGAACTAATTATTTTTTATATTCCTTAAAAACACAAAAAAGGCTATCTACAGATGAATAATATTGAATGACGATATTTAAGACTTATATCGACCGTGCGTCCATTGATGAACATCCAGAGACTACAGAGCTAAGTAAAACAAAAACAAAACGCGTTTCAGAGATTATACAATACACTTAACCCTCAGCAGTGATTAAGCCGAATCCACGTAGGCTTATGAATAAATAAACAAGTGTTTTTGTAATGTCTGTCCGGATTAAAATTCAAATATTCCCGACAAGTCAATCTACGGCGGTCCCCGGCGCTCCGACCCCTGAGCTATCTACGTGTAGGATATGCTAACAAAACAGATGCAAAACTTGTTATAAGTATTTTATTTCAATTTTAAGAAAATAATTAGACGGATTTCAATACACTTAGTGAAAAAGAACTCTTTTAAAAATTAATATCTGGGAGAGCTTTGTTTGGAAAACATATAAATCTGAAAAATGCGCGTTATTCTAAGAGATGAGACTAGGGATTGCTCCCGGTACTGAGTTTGTATGGCGAGAACCGTGAATTCCCGGTTCTCGCCATAAAAACTCAGTACCGGGAGCAATCCCTATTAGATGAGACCTAGCTAGATCGATTTTTCGCCTCCGAAAATCCCCATATAGCAAATTTCGACAAAATCGTTAGAGCAGTTTCCGAGATCCCCGAAATATATATATAAATATACAAGAATTGCTCGTTTAAATTAAGGTATTAAATTAGATAGATTGATAGCATAAATATATTAGGTATCTAAAAATCCGTTTTCAATGTTTGTACATACATACAATTAGTCACGCCTATTTCCCGGAAGGGTAGGCAGAGACCACGGATTTCCACTTGCCACGATCCTGACACACCTCGTTCGCTTCCTTCACTTTCATAACATTCCTCATACACGCTCGCCGGTTTAGAGTGCTCTTGACCTGGCCTTTGATCAGAGAGAGTCCACCGAGGTCTACCCCTTCCAACTCCCGCTTCTACCTTCTCTGTTATACACTCTCTTTGTTAGTCTTTTTTCACTTCCACGTGTCCATACCCACTCAACATACCTTTCTCAGTTTTCAAAATTCAATTCAATTGTCAAAACCTTTGTGACAGAACTCATGACCTGACTAAAGGGACCCACTGATTAAGACTCCGCCGGACGATATCGGCCTATCGGTTGTTCGGAACTGTCAACTTTTTGTTCTAACTGACAGGACGATAAAGTCCGGCGGACTGTTAATGAGTGGGCCCCTTAAGACTTACGGCCTGATTCGAACTTTAAGATACCTCAAATGCACGTATCTTAAAGTTCGAATCAGGCCGTGAATTGTTTGTTATGCATGGGATGTTTTTGCGTATACTACCCTCCCCGGGACATTCACTAAGCACATTCGTCGCATTTGCATACGTTTCTATTACGAGACCTGTGTACGCTTGAATTAGAATCCCGGACTTAGCCTTTGCACTCCCAATTTATATCCAGTTCATTTGTCACAACCCGACTGAATTGATTTGTATGTAACAGAAACGTAGGAAAAATTAGAAAATTAAATATAATAAGAATAATTATTACAGTAGGTATGTATAATTTCTCATAATATAGCATGTGTTACATATGTGTACGCCTAAGGGTTGTTGCTGGTTAATGTTTAGTTATATTAGATAGGATTTATTACAGTTACTGTGCCCAAAACAAAAGCACAATCATGCTTTTTGCTTAAGTACATTTCATGTACAACCCTACATACTTACATCATGTATAGATAATTAAACAAAAAATAACAACATTACATTTATCAAAAAACTACATCATTAATTATAAATGGCTTTAGGAACGAAGCGCTCGCGCAACGTGCGTTAACAAAATTAAAACGTCAAAATCAAACACAAAGACGCCATATTTGGTGGACTGGCACGTAGTGGAACACGCACCGCTAACAGAAAATAAGGGACATAGAAAGACAGGAAGGGCCCGTGCGAGCGGGACGCCAACAAAACAACCGTGGGGAAGAAAGGGAGGGCTGTAGTGACGCGATGATTGAGCGCGCCGCAAGAAAAATAATCACCCGTCAAGCGGCGACTGAGAGAAACTACCCCTAGCGGGCGAGACAAGGACGGATAGTCCCTTTCTATACAGGTGTGTGTGAAACGGAATGTGCCAAAATAGGGGTGACGTGCGGTGATGGATTATGCTTTTCTCTCTAAAGAAGGGAGGGGCTCACAGGTCGTTATGGAAAAAGCTAGGGAAGTGGGGGCCATGTGTAGCGAACCTATGGTGCCCTTAATTGATTCGGTGGACTGAGAATTAGTTCAAAAACTTTTATTAAGACGTATTGGATGCGTCGTTTTAATAAATGTTAATGTAATGTTTTTTCGGTTGGAAATTAATGATGGCTTACAAATTTTATTAATGATCTTTTGTCCTTTAAAGAAACAGCAGCAACAAACAGTTGCCAAATGATAAGTTTTTACTGTTTTATTTTTTTGACCGAAGAATATTTGTATTAAATTTGACGCCCAATGACAAATTACATTAATTAGTTTATTTTCCTTGAATTTAGTTTTGTTATTTTAAACATAATAGAATGTAATTTAATATTTAGGTAAGTATATTGAAAATGATAACTCATGAGCTGTTTATTTATTTAAGTATATATAAGCTATGTATATAAAAATACTAGCTTCTGCCCGCGATTTCGTCGTCGTGGGATGATGATGATGATGATTGATAAAAATTATTTTATGTGCTTCGGGCCTCAAATTTTATCCACACATAGTTTTATCAAAATCGGTTTAGCGGTTTAAGCGTATTTTACAATATTAATAGGAATGAAATTGTTAATAGGAATGAATATATTGTCAAACAATCGCGTTAGATCTATTGTTTGTCTGTCATTTTAATTAAGTAAAGATCTACAGTAAAATTCTTTGATTTACTTAAATTACAATTTAAGGATAGTTACGTATTGTAGATGCGTCGTTGGATTATGAGAGTAAAATAATCATACATTATTTATAAAATTGATTTTAATCTTCAAACGTTTCTAAAAAATATACATTTATATAAATATAATTTAAAAGTTGATGATGTAAACTATTGTAAACGAAAACCAAATATTTTTTCACATTTACCCATATTGACCTTATATGTACTCAATTATACATGTATAGGTAACTACGTGCTAATATCATACCGCTCAATCAAAGCGACCCACATTAAAACGCGCCCGCCGCCACGCACAGCCTCTTTTGTCCACTCCAAAACCCTTTGTCTAACCATTGTCATATCAAAATTCCATAATTATTCACAGGATTGTTTATACAATACTTTAACAATAGAACGGAGGGGTAATCGTTTTGATTAATAAATTGTCAAGTTGAATCCAGAGCTGGGATATAAATGGGCCCCGCAAATATCTCATCGTGATATTAGGCTCATTGTTTTGGGAAGCTCGTATCTCATCCTGTCACCTGGTTGTTGTAGGTAGCTCATGGGGTTTGCAAATATTAATTAGGTGTATTTAATTAGGGTAACTTCGAGAACTGGCTAATTTTGAAAATCGCTAATATCTACTAAACTAGAAGCACTTCATACTTTGGCAACAACGCTACTGCAACTCTTACCAAGGCATCTTGCTTAGTGTAAGGCCTGAGTGGACGCTCGAAGCGGAGCGTTCGGCGGGGCGTGCAGCGTGGCGTCGGGCTCACAAGTGATTTGAGCAGCGTGTACTAAGGCCGCTCCTATACGCTTGCATTTGTTTAACATACACGCCGCACGCCCCGCCCCGCTGCACGCACAACTCGAGCGTCCACTCAGGCCTTACACTTACTGTTGCTACAGTCAAAAGTGCTCCTATGTAGTTTAGTAGACATGTATTAGCAATTTTCAAAATTACCCCGCATTAGAATTTACCAAAATGCAACTTATCCTCTCATAGACTTAACCTTTCATTTGTGACTGTTATTATTAAATATAAATAATATTTTTCTTTTTTTATCAGGCAAGTTTTCGTTTTGCAACTACTTGTAAGGTTACAACCGTAGTACCTACATAGTATTATTAACAAATAGTACATACTTTATTCGGTTGGAAGACACGAATAATTTAACATACCTAGTATAACTAATAACTGCACAAATTACGAGTATGTAGGTACATTACATACTACTAACCTAAGCCCATGAGCATGACATGATAGGCACCCTACACAATCTTTAAGAAGTATCTACGTCACAAGCCTTGCTTATTTTGGACTAGGTCGACATATACCTACTTACAAGGTTTAAAAACCGGCCAAGTGCGAGTCGGACTCGCGCACGGTTCCGCACCATCAACAAAAAATAGAGCAAAACAAGCAAAAAAACGGTCACCCATCCAAGTACTGACCCCGCCCGACGTTGTTTAACTTCGGACAAAAATCACGTTTGTTGTATGGGAGCCCCGCTTAAATCTTTATTTTATTCTGTTTTTAGTATTTGTTGTTATAGCGGCAACAGAAATACATCATCTGTGAAAATTTCAACTGTCTAGCTTTCACGGTTCGTGAGATACAGCCTGGTGACAGACGGACGGACAGCGGAGTCTTAGTAATAGGGTCCCGTTTTTACCCTTTGGGTACGGAACCCTAAAAATGATACTTTTATACAAGAAAATCAAGATAAAGTGCAGCGGTCATGACTCTTCATTAACACTAATTAAATAACCTTTAAAAATATACCTACTGTATACATACCTCTATCATTACTATACCTACCTACGTATCAATGCTACCCTCCACTCTTTAAAACAAATTAATTTAGACAAGCGGAAGATGTAAAAACTTCCTAACACCAATTACGTTTTATGGCCAACCATTATATTAATCATCGGCAAAATTAATTTTTCATTCGGACAAATTGTTGAGAGGTCGGTACGAAATTGTTGCGATGTAAAGGAATGACTAGCTGAGCGATCTGACTTGGAGAAATTATGATGTTATCGTTTTGGTATTTTGTTAGTCGAGGATTCGCCAATAAACCAAAATTCATAAGTATAATTAAATCTGTCATTATTCTAAATTTCGTTTCTCAAATAAAGTTTTAAATTGATACTATGATTCAAACTTCATTTTAAGTGAAAAGATTATATGATACATACTTAACTTCAGTTCTCAATAAAATGTAGGTATTGTTTTGGTATCGTTTCTAATTACAATTAAATACTTTAATTCTTAACACAATTTTTTTTTAATATACTGTAAGTATAAAAAGTTTATTTAACGTAAATAATACAAACTTAATACACACACATAATATACACATTAATTGTAAATATAATATCTAGGAACAAATGACTTGGAAGTATCGAGCTGTCTGTGTTTCAATGCATTATTTTGGGAATTTGCATCACAATTGACAATCATCATTGCATCACAATTATTAATTTAGGATAATCTAAAAAGTGTAGGTACAAATTATTTAGAACTGACACGTTAGATAATTGATTTGCCGCGTCATTGTTCTTGAGTCTCGCCACATAACCGTCTCATTACAGATTCAACACAGCAAATTGTGCTACCTAATTACAAGTGAATGAGCAAAGACAATGCACTATTTATGTTCAGCAATTTATCAGACAAAGCCGCGATGTTTCGGCCAGGCCAAGTACACTGAGCACAATGAAGCTACAGGCTTCAAAATCTGACTTAGGAAAACTATTAGTAGGTGTGAATCTTGACAAATGAGACGACGACACAACTATGACATCGCCTCGCGCACGCCACTCAGCCAAACAAAAAGGAACGCGTTAAAAATATAAAGAAACAATTGCCTTCTATGATTGTGCTAATGAGCTCGCTTTCAACCACAAGTTAATATTCATATCGAATTTATTTACTTGTTTCATTTTTACGTTCGAAGATTTTTTGTATACGGGAATTATAAACAAACCCAAGTTGCCGGTTGGTAAAATTCTTGCGCTATGTTTTGTAATTTATCAGAGTGTAATTCCCACCAGCAGATAGCATACGTGTATGAAGCGACTGTAGGTGTTGAAAGATAAGGCATAATGAGCATTGGAAATAATGGGCTAGACACAAGTCTGAAGGTTTGTTTGTGGTCTTGTTGAAGTACTATTTGACTTACCTATAGATAAAGACACAACATATTTTCAGTATTTATTAATCTCTGTAAGTAATGCCTTTCTTTCATTTCTTTATACAAAAGCTTCGTTTCTTCCCACTTAATCAAACGGAATTTCGTTGACACCATGATCCATTATACATGAGAACGCGATTATTTTGATGGATTCCGTAAGAATATAAGCATCAGCACTCCCCTAAAATCTCGAAATCGAACAAAGGGACCACGTGAGGCTCCCTCCGGGCCCGGGGCTAATGCTCACCCCACATAGGAAGGAGATGTAGAGAAAAATGCGTATTTATAGCAAATACTCAAACAGACCTACATTGTGTACGAGTCAAATAAATGACTCTCATTTTTCGTGCTGTCAAAAAAATCTGAATGGAAAAGAAAACGCGGCGGCGAGAAAACGGCAGGCTGCGGGGTTTTTTATTTCGTTTTTAATGTAATACTAAGTTGGGATGGTTTAGATTAATTGCGCTTTACCTGAGCGTCTCCGGCGCATGGCGGTGCGCGGTGCGCAAGGGTGTCGCTGAAAGAGTTCGCAGACGCTGATCGATCGCGCTCTGCAGATTGAAAGGAGAGACGTGAAAGGTAATTATTCATTTGGCGACTAGAATAGAACACTTTTGTACCTTTATCTCGCCTTTTTTCTCAAGTTTTGCTCGAAATTTGCAAGTAAATGGATGATGTGACACGGTGATTTGTTTAGTTCGGCGCGTTCGACTTCCCACGAATTGGATTCGCAATAGTTCTCAGCGTGGTAAAAAAGTGATCGGCAAGGATGAATATTTTATGCAATCTCTCTTAATAAATAAATTCAAGCGTTCCATCTGAATCAAAAACGTCATGCGAAAATATTTGCGAGGAGCGAAATGTGCAAAAAATGTGCGTATAGTGGACAGTAGCAGAAAGAGAACAAAAGCTCAAAAGTGAAACCAGGGCGAAGCTTTTGAAAACAATGAGCAAAAAATTTGCATGCAATGTTCAAACAATAGGCACGGGATCCCGGAAGATTGCACAATACTGCCTGGGCGGCCGGCACATGTGATCCTGACCTGATTTCACAAAATCAAAGGCCATACACTACTGCAGGAGCCTTTGTCTTCCAGCCTTTATGATTTATGTGACGCTCCGTTGACATTTTATGACGCACGCCTCATTTAAATACTCAAACTTATGCTTTGCACATTTTAACGATCGACTTCTTTTTTTCGACTGCGCAATAGATGACCACAAGTCCTTAGCATTTGAATGAACATTTGGTTACCAGATTAGGTTTCTATGAAGCAGAACTGTACGTGAGTAAACAACACTCATGGTGTCATTAACTTATATTTCATAATTTATTCTTCTCCAAGTCTATTTAAAAAAAGTTAGTTTACATTTCAATATAGTAAGTCACTATAGGTTTAAAAAATATTCAGCGAAATTGCAGGCAACTTTCTTGGCTTACATAACCGCGCGATTACCGCGGGTCGAGCAAAAAGTTAAACATTTTAAAAATCAAAATGAAGTCTTCAAGCGGGCTCGACGTTGCTATAAAATTACAGGCAGCTAGGCGGCGAAAAGGGGCAAATTACAGTCCGCAATGCACGAGATATTACGTGCACCTTAAGTCAGTTGAATAAGAGTTATATTGGAATAAGTTTGAGTGATGGTAAACTTTAAAGATTATATAGTTGGGACCGCAGCGGCGCACACGGTGCCGATCGCAGATTGCATGCAAAACTATTGTAGAGGACCCCATTATGATACCTGAACGATTGGATAAGGATGTAACAAGACCTAGTAGACATAGAATTATGGAAAACAAAGGAAATATAATATTGTCTTCGGATACCGCGATAGTTAGATATTTACTCATGAAATAAAATAAAACTATTAAAATGGATTATATTGCGTAGGTATATTGAATTTTTAAACCACATCCCGACGTTTCGAACCATTTACAGCCATTTACATTTAGATGTAGTATAAATTCAATATTAAGCGATGTAATCTGTTTTTATAGTTTTATTTCAAAAGGAAACATAAATTAGCTAAACAATATAGGTAGGTAATACTGCTTGAAGGTAATACACAAAACTATTCCAATAAAAAAAGAATTGGCAAGAGCAAGAGATGGAAGTGGACTTGTATCACGTGCTCATTTCACTCATAGGTATTCTTAAAGGATGTTAGTATATATAATATTTGTTATATTGGTTTCAATAGGAAACACTGGGTAAAATCCACTTGGCGGTGCATTTGCTCGAGAATAAGTACCTATGTACTTATTAAGAGCCACGCGTAGGATAACTCGATTTGCACATACAGAAGACTTATATCCAAAGATAGATAGCTTTCAACCAAATCTTACGAGTTATTAATACATTATAACATATGAAAGTAATTAAAAATTGCCAATTTCTGCCACTTCCAGTCTCTGTAGGACATGGTACCGAATGCAAACCTATCATAATCCTAAACCTTTTACTTGCGGCGGCAAAACTCTATCATTTGTGCGGTATCGGTCCACGTCTCAGATAATACGTGGTCTTATATAAAAGACAAAACGTGCTTTTGTTATCTAAACCCAGACTGTACATTCAAAGATAGGTATATCTGCTTGTTAGTATACCTACGCCTAGGTTTTTTTTATTATTTTATGTTAAAACACTTAAAGCATCATAATTCGTAAGATAACCACAATCAAATGTCTGCTATATAGAGTCAATTTATCTAGGAGAAAAGTCGGAAATCAATCAACAAGTTAATGTTGTTGCATTGCTTATTTTTAAATAAATAAATAAATAGATGATTCTAAATTGACATCAGATTTGTTTATAGATATCTTTACCGCTAACTTTAATCTTTAGGTAAATAGATAGTAAAGCATTAATACTACTAAACTAACTTTCCGATATATCAACGATCCGGCAAACAGAAAAAAATATTCGTAAAAGTTTATGACAACCTAAAGAAACTAAAATTCCTGAGCCAACGGCCTGTTGTATCGTGTTTATATTCAAAGGTTCGATGACTTCAGACCATTAAGGTGATCCAAAACGTCTCAATACCCAAGTAACGAGTTGGCCATTAATTCGGGGATGTATCGCAAGATAACTTTATTCTGGTAGCCGACTGCTTTGTATGCGGCGGCCCATGCGTCCGTCATTACCCGTCCACAACCTTATACTCACACTCCTGCCCTTCCATTTTCACCCTTATTTCTTTACCATTAAAGTTAAGTCTAACAGCAAAGTATTGTTTGCTCTTGTAGCCCTCTCGGCTTTATCTTATTGGTCAACCATTACGCCTAAATTTAAACTCTTCATTATAATACCGCAATGAGAAAAGTGGAGATAACTGGTCGTGTGGATAAAATACAGGTAATGAGTTTCGATAAAGGAGATGCGGATAAGTAAATAACAGAAGATAACTGTTTAGCCATTTTCAACCACGATAGGTACAAGTGGAGTCCCTCTATGTTCCACTTGTTTCGTGTGATGGATGTTTGGGGTAAAACTAAAAATATGAAAATGTTCAAGAGGGAGAAAAAATCGATAAAGGAGTTTTGAATTTATCGGCCAGAGAAAAAAAGTTGAAGTTTTTAGGTGAGTTTTTTCTTCGAATTAAAGTTGTAGAATGATTTTGAATAAATACTCCGAAATGTTAAGTTTTATTGTAATATAAGTAGAGTCTCTATTGTACTGTAAGTAGAGTCTCTACTTATCTACTTAATAAATAATCTTTTCAATTTTTGCCCAAACAGTGTAAAGGTTGTATAAACGCGAAATTGTAGGCCAAACCTGCAAATATATGGTTGGGTAAAGGTACCTATTTCAACCCAAGCGCGCGGGCTGGATGCCAACGAAATTACAGCTAATTTGAGATTATAAGCTATTGATAGCAATTTCATCAAATATCATCATGGTCGAGAGGTTAATGACAAAGTGGACGGCCATCATTTTAATGCCCCATTATTGGCCACTTTTGTATAGAAATGTAGAATGTCCAACCTGAAATAATGCTAAAGGCTATTAACCAGCCAATATCAACGATGGAAGGTCATATAAAATATAAAAAGGGAGTAGAACATATACATAATTTCGTTGTTGACATTCAAACTCTACAACAACATAAACCTATGTCTAAATCTATTTAAAATGTGAAGGTACCTACTTCAAAATTAATTATACGCTACTGATATTTTAAGGTTTCTGATTTGGCAATAAAATTGAGCGTAATGACATAGATTATCCACTTGAAATCATATTTTATCGCATAATCTGAAATATAATAAAAACGGCTAAATATACTAACCCAATCATGAACAAAGAACAAACATGTTTAAATAAAAAAAACACACAATCGATTTTCAGACTTAAGGAGATCTTATGTTCATATTTCTGGAATGAACTGTACATGCTTATATCGTTTTTATTTTCAAATAAACAGGAACTACGATTCCATTCCGACCAAATATCGACAAGCCAATGAAAAGAGCAAATATATGATACTTAATGTCTCCCGGCTAAACATCCAACACTAAAGCGTCATTACACAAAAAAGTTTAATTAAAATATCTTACAATCGATTCGCAGACCGAAATCGATTACGAGCAATCGATACCTCCCTCGAGGAGGGAGGTTGTCTCTGCAGCCGGCGTTGACTAATAGGTACTCGTCCGCGCGGAATAAGACTGATTGCCCGCGCTCGCCTATGCCTGCCGCTATGTGGCCGCCCTACCTACACAGGCCGACATTATTTAAGAAATCAGCCTGCTCGAGCGGCAACAAAGGGAGTTTTTACCGCCTACGTGCTTTTGAGCTATAGCTTTTGCTTGATTGGAAAGCTGGCGAAGAGCGAGCTGTTTAAGAAAGTGGCAAATTGCATTATTCGTGAACAAAAAGAGCAAGTTAAACTCAATAATGTATACTAGTTAGGAGTTAGACACACTGCAGGCCACATTGTTGGCCATGTCATAATACCTAGTTTAATTTACTTAGCCAGACACTAATATACGAGTTTATTATATTTATTGGTTTTAGTTACGCTTGTAATGTCATTATTTCTTGTTTAAAATATGTCACTAGTGTATTGAAATTAAAGTTCACAAGATCGACATCTAAGCGGCAACAATAAAAAATATAGTGTACCTACTACAGTCTCTTTGTACTTCTAATGAGGGTTTCTTATATGTTAGCTTATTTCGCTCCCTGAAAAGAGGCACAACGCTCTAATCGTGCAATGAACCAGATAATATTAAAGTCACAATCACTCCAAGCCATTACAAAACACCAGTTGTAATAGTAATCCATCCCCATCGCGTAATGAATAGCACAATAAATGATTGACGCCATTAATCTATAATCAATGGTCGGTGAACGCACGCCCGCCCTCCGCCGCGATGCACGCGTTTGGCGGAGACGTGGAAAAAAGTGAGAGAACGAGATCATTTAAATTATTTTCTACTCGTCGACTGCAATGCTTGAATTAAGACTTCGTATACCAAAGTGAAATCGCATACTTTTTCCACGGGACCCCAACTCAATTATAATATTCATTTCGATACAGTTTACTCAACTATAATATTCATTTCGATACAGTTTAGTCAACTATAATGAAATTGACCAATCGAAAGCGCGGAGCAAGTACCAGGGCCTCATGAGTTACGAGAAGGTGTCGTTGACCAACCGGCCGTGGGCGCGGGGCGCGGGTCCGGGTCGCGTACGAGTATGAAGGTATCGCGGCTGCTCGCGTATCTTAGCTGTATACTTTTGGTTTTTTACCTACATATATGATTCTTCTACTAGTTTTAAGTTTTTTTTTTTTGTTGACTCGTAGAAAAAGTATTGTATACAATAGTGATATAATCAAGCTTTTCAATCACGTACCTTACTTAGGCAACTCAGCAAGCTTCACCTAAACACGGTACTCGACTGAAAAGCTCTCCATTATATCACGATTGTATAAAATACTAATTAAGTACGTTTTCATGGAGCTGATGAGCCTTATGGCTATAAATACCATCACATTAACATTCTGTGCATTATGCAGTCGCGGTATACCACTGTTTTGCAATCGAACCTTATTAGACGTCATTTCCACTCTAAAAATGTGCTCACATGAATGTTTTGATCCGTGCCGCCGCATCAATTTGTGTGTGTAAGCTCTTTAGGGCAGTGAGTTGAAAATATGTTGGCGTAACCATGGAAACGGCATTTTGAACTGTCCGTTACTGAACTGTCCGTCGCGTTGCATGTTCTGTCAATAGACTGTCAATGTAGTGCCTCGGGATGAGGCAATTCCATTTGGGGTAGGTTTAACGATATATAACGTGGCCGTTACTAAGGGTTTTCCAAATAATCAAAGCTTTTTTAAGCAGCTTTTTTGATTTAACAGTAAATTTCTTTGAATATTTAAATATCTTTAATGTTACAATTTTAATCGCAAAGTTAGTCATAAAGTAGTAGTACAAAACAAACGCATAGACTTGTGCGCAGGCGTGGCGTGTAAATGCGCGCGCGATTGTTCCGTGTAACGTCTTAATCGCTCGATTATAATCCAATCTCGCGCGCGCCAGCCGGTGCTTGAGGCATAGGTTTATTAAGATACCTTATATTTGATATCAATATAATATATCTACAAATATAATCATTTATTTACAAACAAGATATATACAGTGTATTACTATATATCTACATATATCCATGCACGAGATGAGTACAAACGAGAAACGCTGGCATATACATTAAACTGATAATAAAATCTGTAACAATATAATATTGTAAAACGAATTTACTTAGGTACATAACGCATTCTATTTCAGTTGATTAAGTTAATTTTAATTGTTTAAATCTGAATTATTTCAATGATTGATGATGATGAATTTTTTATCTAACAACCATATATTTTTGTAAATATAAAATGTGACCTGTAAAATTTGTGTTTACCAATAAAGATCTGTATTCTGTATTCTGATTACCTACAGAGAACTAGAAACAGGATTAAAAGTCAACTTAGTAACGTTTATGCAGAGTAGTTTAGTCCAGGTCAATCCTTGGCATTTAATTACATAACGAACCTGTCTGCAACAAAGTCACGGTCTATTTCAACTGGCATACCCATGCCAATTAAAACGTGTTCAGTGTTTCATATACCGCTACCGATCTGTCAATGCGAACAAAACGATCTTACTACGCTTCTCGCAAAGTGATGCCTCGATCGATGATGGTGACAAATGCGTGTCGACACACGAGAACAGAGTATACACGCCGCCGGCATCGCATGCATGCATGTACGATTGCATGCCGTAGTACATGGCTCGCATGCCCGCATACCCGAATAGGGTGGGGTCCTAATATTATTCGTGGGATAGTTATCTGATTCTGAGGAATTTTCGTACTATTGTTATGTTAAACGACGACATTTGTTTGTTTTGTGTCTGTTTTAAATTCGTTTTTGACAACGTTAATTATTAGAACGTTAGTTTTCATTGTTTTTGACAATGAATTGCTAAGAAGACGAATACCTATTTCAGAAAACGTACGCTTGTATAAGATGTTCAATACGTTTTGGGCTCATTAACTTTTCGGTAATCACAAAGGAATTTTCAGAAGTTATTATTCTATTAATATAACAACTTCGCATGACAATAAAATAATAATATTACCTGAAGGTTGTCTGGAAGAGATCGCTCTTTAGCGATAAGACCGCCTGTTGTTTACCTCTGTCTTCATGTATTATTTGTGTTTCCATGTACATTTATTCTGAGGTTGTGCAATAAAGAGAATTTGTATTGTATTGTATTGTAATATTGGTAAATTGCCGGGATAGGAATGAGTTATGTACTCGGAGGTTTAGTATTATATATATTAAACACCTTGTAATAACACTAATAACACACAGTTGATATTATATTAGAGAACAGCTGGAGTATACATATAGATAAAAACATATATTGATTATATTGAATGACAACAATAACAGAAAGATATATTTGAAGTTGAAGTCACGTCATCCTAAAATTCAAACTGCGGCGTATTAAGTAGTTTTCGGCGAAGAAAAACTTACTGAAGAAGCCGAGCTAATCCGGATAAGGCCTACTTCGCTCCTTAACGATACCAGTAAAGTAGTAGTTATATATGTACCCATTTATCTAATATTTCGTTATCTAGGTATATCTATGCATAAAGGTTAAATAAAGTGTTTACAAATGACGAATACGAGTGTAATAGAAGGCGACATTTACCGGTTCTTAACACCACATAGCTTAATAAATCAAAAGGCGTTAAGCGAACAAAGCTAAATTTCTATTAGCCTTGTTTCCATCGGTATTCGAATCAGTCGCGATTGATGACCGATCAGACATATTGCATACCTATCAGCTTTATGTTCTGGCACTTACCGCTAATGCTTTTAGAAATCGCGGGTGTGGAAGAACAACGGCGTATAAGTTAGGAAGCCCCATGTTAATATACGTCGTTGTGTAGTGAATGGAACGATTGCAAGGTATCAGTTCCTCGGGCGATTTAGTCTTTGGCGGGGTGATGATGGCAAATTGGTTGACGATGATGATTTGCATGATCAATTAAGATTACTTCGGATCATTACTGTAATGAGCAGTGGAGTCGTTTAAATTGGATTAAATAAGTTGTTTAAGGTTTGAAACAGATTATTTCCATGGATATAAGGTCGACGTCCTAGTGGTGGTCACTGTCCTAGTACATGCCATATTTAAGCTTTAGGACTGATTTTTTATTCCATAGACTAAAATTACATTTCATAGTATGAACCAGGGATGTTGCGGATGCAGATTTTTTGACATCCGCGGATGCGGATGCGGATGCGGATATTTAAAGGCTCACATCCGCGGATGCGGATGTCAAGATTAGGTACTTAGAAAACGTCAAATATTACATTTTTAGTATTTTTTTATTAAAAAAAAACGAAATGTTTAGTACATATTTGCGCAAGAATATAGGTGCGTTATATTTAATAAACAGTAACTTGGCCGACTTTTCTGGATCTAGACGATTTTGTTATAGGTAATGAGTGTAATGACGAAATTACCTAGCACTTACGCCGCCGCTAAATTGTTCCTGTACCGACTTGTTCGACATCCGCATCCGCATAAGCTCCGCATCGATTTTATGCGGATGCGGATGTTGAAAATAATGCGGAAGTTCCGCGGTTGCGGATGCGGATGCGGATGTTCGCAACATCCCTGGTATGAACATCATGTGTCATTTCATACTATGAAATGTCAATTTAGTCTACCGAATAAAAAAATAGACTTTAGTTACATTGCGAAATGTTGGTTACGCCCAATTCAACTGACCGATCAAAACCCGCAATGTAATGAAACTCGCATGCGAGTTCTCGCATCGTCTAAATGAGCCCTTAGTCATTGTTATTAGTGACAGCAGGGTGGGCATTAGCATGTCGAACATTAGGCTATTTAAGGGGCCTACTGATTACCAGTCCACCGGACGATATCGGCCTGTCAGTTAGAACAAAAAGTTGACAGTTCCGAACAACTAACAGGCCGGTACCGTCCGGCAGACTGGTAATCAGTTGGCCACTTTACCTTACTTTTGCTAAACTATCCGCGAATGGTGGATACTTTTGACGCATAGTCTGATACGCTATTTGGTTGCCGACTGTACCAACAACACTGTACTTATTTTAAGACTGAATTTTATATATTTTATTTATTATCTATATCAAACCTTAAAATATATTCACACCAGCCAGAAAGTTTCGTATCCGACCATATTCAATCTATTAATCAAATTGTTGTTACAGACCGTTACGTCGATATCGCCTCACACGCAGACGCGAATAAAAAACAAGAAATTCGATACACAAATGTCTGTACGGTAATATTTATAGATTTTGATTAATGACTGACAGAGGGGACGCATCTGATGGATGGAGCATGGAGTTATTAGATAATGGTGTTTCAATAGAATTAGGAGCTTTGTTCTTCCTGCCCTTACACCGTGGGTCAAGAACGAGTTATTTGGAGACCCAGGTTTGAATTTCGAAACCGTGTTCAGTATGTTTGACATTTAAACTGGTACGTTCCGCCTTTCGGTATTTTATAAATTCAGTTTGGGTGACAGCGTTCGATGGATATTTGCGAAATTAAGTACGCGGCGCGCGGCTACGTGACAACTAGTCATGCACTGTTAGTGTTTGAAAATGGAGACCTAAGGCTCTCCGAAACATGTCGCGCGAGTGCCTAAAAATACGTGAGTTAAACCGTAAAATTTCCTTGATTACGATTTTCGACAGTGTAAATTCGATTAAATATTAGTTAACTTTTAGGTATACATAATAAAACATCACAATAATGTTACACACCTTCGAAGTGTAACATCATTTTGACTTCGGCGCACCAATAAATATCCTCTAAAAAGAATTTTAAAATTAATATTGACATTTAGAACAATAACAAAAAAATGCACGTCTAATAAAATTTAATAAGATAAGGTACAAATCTGTAAACTCTGCTAAAATCTGGTCATAGGGAGGCCTATTATGTGGAAGCTATTTGTCCCATATCAAAGTTATTAATAAAATCCAGAACATCTGTTATTACTGTAGCGGCCGTTAATGAGTTTTAGTTAGGGATCTGTTCCACTGCGCTATGCGAGGCGATAAACTGTGCATAACCGCAATAAAACTATTATAAATGTATGAATATTTATAGTATACAAATAATATAAAACACCTGCGAAGACATTACTCCTCGTTTTTAATTTTATTTTATTAGTTTGAAAACTTGCCTCAAAAATGTCAAATTACAAAAAAATACAGTACAATACATAAACCTTAAAAACTAAGTATTCAAACTAAAACTAATGAATATACCTACGAGTAGGTAATATCATTCATGTAGGTTGACATGATCAAATAAACTAGCAATAAAGAGATTTAAAAATACTTCATCAGCTACTTAGAAACTACTACTTAACTACTTACTACTACTTACTAGCTACTTAGAAAAACGAAACTTATATGTTCGCCAATTAAGCTATTATTGTGTTATTTTTATGTTAGTTTCATATTTTTAATAGAAGTTTTGCGTAGCATAGATATTTTTCTAACGAAAATATATGAATTAATTTTTAAAAAATCTGTCAAGAAATTTGGCAACAGTCACTCCTTTGACTGCGAACTGTAACATCAATTGTCGAACCATGCAAAATTGTAGCAGGTACGGCCTTTCTTCCTTTCACTCAACTCAATAGAAAGTGTTTACAGATTTACAACCAACTCGAGGGCACACTGGCCGCAAACACCAAAACAACAGACGATCAGGACGGGCCATTTATTTTAAAAGTAAAGGTGTATAATTCGCAAAACGTCGAGAGAAAGTGACCACCGGACTTGAATAGATTTTTGCGCATTCAGATCTTTGAGAAACAATGGACATTCGTGACAATTGTAACAATTGAACACCTGCTGATATACAGCCATTTGAATATTGCAAAAAGTACTCGGTTTCGTTTTCATCTCAGTGAGTGCAGTACAGTCTCAGTGTGTAGATGAAATTGCAAGTGCCAGTGAGAAATATGTGAATAATAATGGGTGTAATTTAAAAATACTTAAAAAAAATACGTAACTTAAAAATCCATAGTTAATAACTTAATAATTACACGTAAGTGATACCAATTATTTACGGCGAAGTTAACTATAGCAATATCATACCCAGTTGTATTCAAGTAAGTAAGTTTGAAGAAATTAAGGAATTGTATACAATTGTAAAATCCATCATAATATGGATATGGTCAATAATATGATCATCAGTCTATATAATATGTATGTGTTTACATTTAATTATAAAACGACGATTTATATAATACATGTGAGTAACTTTATCTTGTAAATTGGGGTATTTTTCTTTATAGATAGATACCAACGTAGAAGCAACAGGTTTACAGGCTACATATTTAGGTGGATTAGTAAGTATGTAGTAGATATATAAATGTGTGTATGTCACTTTATTGCACATACATGGTATAAATGTACAAATACATATATGCGTCGTGCAACCGGGTAGGTACAGGTTACTCTGTTTTCCTTTAATATAATTCCTAGGTAGCTAGGTAGGTAGGTTTATCTATAGGTACGTTATGTTCAGACTCTTTATAACTCACGTTTTCAATAAACTAATCAAATTAACGACGAAGGCAGTAAATTAGGTAATAATTAATTCCCACCATATCTTGCCGCTATGCATAAACATAAAGTGATGACATCAACAGCCTTATTTGCCAGTCAGCCAACGATCGTTTATGTTGAGATATAGGCAGGTCACATAGCGCAGTGGCCACGGTGAAAGACTTGTGAAATACCTATATGAGTTGCAAACGAAAGCAAATAAAATTAAGGATTTTCTCTAGAAAGAAATATAAGGACACAAAAGGACCATATTATACTCAAATTTCCAACTGCTCATAACATAAATTTTCTAACAACTAACCAAGCAAATTATCAAGCGACGAAGGAATTAAATTGAGAATTAATTCCCATCTATCCATCTTGTACATAAAGATATAGTAAGATGTCAACGGTCTTACATTATGTTGAGATACAGGCAGGTAGGCACATAGCGCGGTGTCCGCGGTAATGGAATGCAGGACCGGTTACATGGCGGTGAGGCTGTGATATGCTAAAACCACTCTTATTGACCTGTGGAGAAAATAAAATCTGAAGTAGAAGGTTTGAAAATGAGTAAATGTGGAAGGTGTATTGGGATAACTTCGAAACCGGGGTAATTTTGAAATTTAAAAAAATCTACCATTTAAAGTAGAAACACTTCCTGCTGTAGCAACAGTAGGTACTACCTAAACAAGATGCTTTGGCTTATACAGAAATCTTTCAAAAAACCGTTATATATTTTTTTATCAATGTAACACCAAAATAACGTTGTTTGCGTGATTTCCGTATAAAACAAACTTTTTCTGTCAATTTATTGAAAACGAATATGCGGAACTAGATAGATGCGCACATATTTATGTAGTAATAGTGTGTAATGACTTAATAAAACGCAATTGTTTTTATATGGAAAGCGAACCACCTTAACCGACAATTCTGTCTGAACAAGTCACCGTATACATTACGACTTATGTTCTATTATGTTACAATTCGAAATAATTACGCTATAACTATGGCCACTGATATGCATAAAAAATAAAAGCTTGTAACTAAAGTATACTTAATTAAAGACCCATAAATAACTTACCATTGCAAATTAAAATACAATCAAAAGTTACCGTTAAAAAGAGACAATGAACCACAGAAAGAGCAACGGCAGAATTAAAACTGGTTAACGAGAAAATAGCAAGGACACCCTATATCCCAAAGTATGATATCAAGGTTAGGCTTAGCGGAACACCACATGTGGTCAAGTTTATTAAAGCGTGACGCGCTTATGAGGTCGCTGGAGGGGGGAAAGAGCGCGCGATAGAGGCTTAAGCCGCCATGTTTTATTATGGATGCCTATCATATTTTGGACCCGCTCCGAACCGGCTTATTATACTTTTTTTTCCTTCGCCTTCCTGAACCGGTCTCGGAGCGACGACCATTTATTGTAGATTAAAGAGGCTTGTTGTCTTAATTTTAAGCCACACTTTAATTTATGACCACGTATTAATGTAACTCTCCGCCATTTTTTTCCAAAGATAGATACACGTCATTGATTTCTTTATTTGTACTGGTGTTTTATTAATACGGTCACACTATTGCCGGCTTAGTTTGTGCTTAACTTAATGATTTGGCAATTAAATTAAATTGTTCTGTGGTAGCTGAATTAAAATGTGAAGGCGCGATGAAAGATTTCCCGCGGCCCGAGGGCGAGTTCGGAAACTGACGTTGATATCAAATGGGTATCATATTTTGTGTCTGTCGCACTCGCTTTAGAACGAAGGCATGTGTCGAGCAAGACCCACTGATATTCACATCAAATTGTTATCACACTTTACGTTTCAGAACACACCCCCATTTGTTATGTTCGCGTTGTTTGAAGGAATTTGCTTAGCACTCGTTTTATTAAACGGCGTAATTAAAGTTATATATTACCGCGATTACGATAGTTTTTATTCTTTTAAATATTTACAGGAATAGTTGCCGCTTTTATGAAGTGCTGCGCTCAAAGTACTGTTTAAAAATTAATTCTATAAATGGTTCAGTTTACGAGATACAAACATAGATCTCTAGAATAAAGAAATAAAGTTTAGGAGAAGATATTGTACTAATAAGTAGTATGAGATAAACATGCGCCTTGTCGAATTTTTCACCATTTTGATATGTCCTGACGATTATGCTACGATATTTAGGTTCATTTTTGTATATTTTTATTTATACGGAATATGAAATTTTCCAAATCGCCATGTAAACACTTCGCTGTGTATATAATCATGGTCATCATCATCATGTAAAAATCATATGAATCATATGGAAACTTTTTAGTGTGAGTAAAAGGTTATGATGCGTCTTTGGACATCATAAACTCTAAACACCTACTTTAAAGCCTAAAATTCTTAGTATACTTTACCCTTATAGGAATAGGCATGAAATGTTAAAATCTTCTACTTTATACAAAGCTGTATGGTGAAAAAGTCTTAGAAAAATGTTACAAATCGTTATCTTTTGTAATGTTCATCACAGGAGAGTTCGGGAAACTCCTGGTGTTCCCGAGTGTTTTTGACCCATCCGTACCGTTTTAAGCTACATGACCTTCTAATAGTGTTTAATAAAAACCGTAAAACAATAGCAAACGCAGCGAATAGTTCCACCCGTTCCATACGCGACACGCGTACCTACATATTAATCATAAATTCGCTTACAGCACAAAACAAAACGCGGAAAGACCCGTGCAAACCATGTCCGAGAAAAAAAATGACAGTACGCCCCAGCAAACCGAAGGACGCTGGCGCAAAAAGCGGTGGTGAAAAAATATGATTTACGAGATGAAAAATGTGGAAACACACGCAAAAAGGGACGCGAAAGCGGCGGCAGACGAATTTATTAATCCGATTGGTTGGATTCGTGACGTTGTTTATTTCATTACAGAAGATTACGAGGGGCGTTCAATAAAAAGTGAGAATGAGTATGTTATATACAACTTTTATTAAATGTTATTTTATTTTTCGACATAGTCACCTTTTAGCATAATACACTTAGTATATCTTTTTACTAAACTTAATATTCCATTTCTAAAAAAGGTTTTATCTTGAGTACTTAAAAAATCTTGTACTGCAGCGACTACCGCGTCGTCGTCTTCAAATTTCTTGCCTCTTAGGTATTTCTTCAATCTCGGAAATAGGTAGAAATCACTAGGGGCGAGGTCTGGTGAGGCGGAGGGCGGAGGATGCTTAAGGATATCGAACCCAGCATCACGTATTGCAGCCATTGCAACGGCGGACTTGTGTGCCGGTGCATTGTCCTGATGGAACAACACAATTTTCGAGAGTTTACCTCGCCGTTTTTCACGGATCTCATTGCGCAATGTTGCTATTTGTTTGGCATATAAAGAGCCCGTAATAGTGGCTCCATGCTCGAGATACTCAATCACTACGACCCCTTTACCATCCCAAAAAACAGAGCCCATGACCTTATCGGCAGATGGGCCCACCTTGAATTTCTTCGGAGTTGGAGATGATGGCCTTTTCCATGTCATAGACTGCAGTTTCGTTTCAGGGTCGTAATGATGGAGCCATGTTTCGTCCATTGTTATAAATCGCGCCAAAAAAAGTTCCCGGTCTTGCTGTATCAGGTCCAAAGCTTCTTGACAAATCTCGACTCTAGTTTGTTTTTGCGTGTCAGTAAGCATTCTGGGTACCCAACGCGCTGATACCTTTTTCATACCCAAGCGTTCATGTAAAATATTATGCACGCTCCCCGTTGAAATCTTTACATTTTCAGCAATAAAACGAACCGTGACACGACGATCCGCCAAAACGAAGTTTTCGACTTTTTTCACAATTTCTTCAGTTACTGCTGTAGTAGGGCGTCCGGAGCGGGGGTCATCCATGGTCGATGTTCTTCCACGTCTAAATTCGGCGCACCAACGTGTAACTGTCGAATACGGAGGAGCATTAGACCTTAAAGTGTCCCGTAAATCTAAATTGACTTGCTCCGTAGAAAAATTTTTCAAACACAAGTATTTAATAACGGCGCGCAGTTCAATTTTCTCCATTTTCGCTAACGTACTCAACAGCATCGCAAAGAAATCACCGTATTTTTTTTTAAAACAAAAAACAGTTAGTTTTTTTTTTCATGGCAATCAGCTAGGTAGATTAGCTTTACCGGCCAGTATTTACTTTCCTAATATTTAAAGAGTTTGCATCTCATTCTCATTATATATTGAACGCCCCTCGTATGATGTCTGAAACCTGCGTTGGGTCACTAGGATGTAAAGAACAGTTTAAATGTAGTCCGCCAACTTGATTAGATTAGAACTTAATGGTTTTGATACGACTACCATTTACTATCATTTTCTTTGACATGCACGAATCAGCGTGAGCGATCTTCAAGGTTGTATCAAAATAAAATCAAAACCGTAACTCGTATAATAAATCTGAATCGGGCTAAATCGGGAAGATAATGTATAAACAAAGCATTTCAAGGACTTGTTCATTATTTGAGGACCAATTTCGGTTTCAGTTCATAGGAGATATTCAAGATCTCTTACGAGTAATGAAATTTTTAACACTGATAAAAAAACCACATATCCTAATTTTTCGAATATAAAAATTTGATATCATGGAAAAAACTTACATAAAATCATAATAAAGGTAAGTACAATAAACGTTTGAATTCCTTTATCATCATAATTATAGCAACGCATTATACTTTGAGAAACTAGCCAATTTCAAATACTATTTATTCAAAGTTATTTCAAGAATCACGCCATAATATAACAACGTTAACTACCTAGGTAGATTAATCCTCTCTATGCAAGTGCATATACATGTGTTATTATAAGCATTGCATACGTATGCATTGCTTTAGTTTTATTATAACAAAACGATTCTACTACCGCAACATAATTATTATCCTACATATTTATTTCCCGTATCGCTCCAGCGATCAGCCTCTCATCGATACATTCATACAGTCAGCATACAATAATGCAGTATCTGCCATCTAGTGGCTCGGGGACTATGCAATTATGCTACCACTACCATTCAGCTGCAATCTTAATTAAGCGCTAAGAATTGTGCCGATATGAAGAATGTATCAACGTTGTATAGTAAAGAGAGACAAAAACATGGGTAGTTTCTGTAAAATATAAAAATATAAATTAATTAAAAAATAATAAATTAAATAATTTGTATATAAATTTAATTCGCATAAAAGTTGCTTTTTTGTCTACTAAATTAGAAAAACTTGTTACTGTAGCAACGGTAAGATGCCTTGGTAAGCGTTGCAGTAGCGTACTGTTGTCAATGTATGAATTTCTTCTCTTTTTAGGGTTCCGTACCTCAAAAGGAAAAAACGGAACCCTAATAGGATCACTCGTCTGTCTGTCTGTCTGTCTGTCTGTCCGTCCGTCTGTCACAGCCTATTTTCTCCGAAACTACTGGACCAATTAAGTTGAAATTTGGTACACATATGTAAGTTTGTGACCCAAAGATGGACGTGTAACGTAAATAAATTAATTTTAAATATGGAGGCCATTTTTGGGGGGTAAATGAGAAAATTCAAAAAAAAAGTTTTTCTAACTATATTGTGTTACATATCAAATGAAATAGCTCATTGTAGGAATCTCAAATATATTTTTTTTATAATTTTAGGATAAATAGGTTAGCGGTTATTCAAGAAAATAGGCAAAATATGACCATTCCCCCCCTTATCTCGGAAACTACTGGGTCTAAAATTTTGAAAAAAATACACAAAATAGTTCTTTACCTATAGATGACAGGAAAACCTATTAGAAATGTGCAGTCAAGCGTGAGTCGTACTTAATTACTTAGTCTTTGACTTTACCCCTACGGTTTTTTTTATTGTTTTCTCCGAAACTACTGGACCAATTAAGCAAGTTTGTGACTCAAAGACGGCCATGTAACGCAAACAAATGAATTTTAAACATGGGAGCCATTTTTGGGGCGTAAATGGGAAACTTAAAAAATATATTTTCAAACTATATCTTGTTACATATCAAATGAAAGAGCTCATTGTGAGTAACTCAATTTTTTTTTTGGTAATTTTAGGATAAATAGTTAAAACAAAAAAACGACGAAGGGCGTTTTCTAAGATAAATATTGAAAACCCGATTCTCTCAGATCCTGGTGTTTTTGGGTTCTTTCAACTCAGAATCACTAGCATATTCAATCCTGATGATAAAAAAATGTCCCAAAATTTTGTATGAAAATTGTACATTCCACTACGTCACGTTACATACAAGTGAAAAATTTTCTCATACTAAAAACGTGACGTAATGGAATGGACATTTTGGGACATCTTTTTTTAATGGTAGGATGGAGAGTGCTGTCGATTCTGAGTAGAATAAGCCCAAGAATGTCCAGATTTGAAAGAATCGGGTTTTCGATATTTATTTTAGAAAAAGCCCCGAAGCGTTTTGAGAAAAGGTAGGTAGTGCCCTTGCGCTTAGCTTTGCTTGTCTTGGCGGGGGCACTGCCGTGGCCCCAGAGACGAGTATGTAGTGTATGGTATGAAGATAAACCTAACGTAGGGTTGCCATACGTCCCGGTACGCCGGGACATGTCCCGGTTTGAAGCATGGTGTCCCGGCGTCCCGGCCGATAAGAAAATTGACCCGGTTTAAAAATCATGGCAGGACTTGGTAAATAATAATATACGAGGGTACCTACATTTCTACGTTTCATATGGTCAAATTTAAAAAAAAATGTTTTATGGTACCTTCTTTTAGCTAATGTCCAATATCAGTTTCTCAGACACACAATCATTAGATGGTTATGTAAATTATGTTATTTTATAGCTTTTAAAGTCTGTAATGTAGAGCTCGAATTTCAGGCTCCCGAGGGCCTAAAACCTCATCAATGGAACTTCGGCCCTCCGAGTAACTCTTGTACATATGACACATATTATTGTTGAGTACATTTGACAATTGGTTCGTGTTAGAGCGCTGCTTTCTTACAGCTCGACCTTCGGCGTCGCTTAATTTTTAACAAATATAAACATTTGTTTCAGAAGCTTGGCATTTGCTTCGCATGAAAGCTCACCGCGCTGGTTATAAATACGCTTCGGGCTTATTAAGTAATGTGGAGATTTCTGAACTCGAACTTCAGCCTCACTTTTTACCTAAATTTTTGGTTTGTCTTCCAAATCTCCTCTTCTTCAGCTTAGCCTTTGACCTCGCTGCGCCAAGCTCGGCCTGCGGTCTCGCTTTTTAATACAATGGACATTGGTTGGCGTCTATGCTCTAGCTGAGCTAATCCTGAAGCACGGCTTCGACCTTGCATGAAAGCTCGCCTCACTAGGGAACTTTGGATTTTTAGGCCCAGCCCGGCCTTTTTAATACGCTTTCACAATTTTTTCACAAAAAATTTCGCGCTCGCTGCGCTCGCGTTTTTTGCTTGTTAACCCTGAATCTACATGGTAGCTTGACTGGTCAATGAATAGCCATTTAGACACATAGGAAATTTATCTCCGAAACTACTGTGCTAAAATATTGAAAAAAAAAAACACAAAATAGTTCTTTATACCTATCGATGACAGGAAAACCTATTAGAAATGTGCAGTCAAGCGTGAGTCGGACTTAATTACTTAGTTTTTGATACTACCCCTACGGGTTTTTTATAGACATTTCACTCACGTTTCACATGAAAAAATACATTGTTAAAAATTGTGTAATGTACGGAACCCTTGGAGCGCGAGTCCGACTCGCACTTGGCCGCTTTTTTTATATTATTAAATTCAACCAATTTAAGATCTTTAGCTCTTTAGCGGTTTTCATATTGATTGTCACTGTAACAAAGTACTAAATAGAAGAATAAAATTACTAGACTAGCTAGTACAATCAGATCAATGTCAAAAAGATGGTAAAACTTATTACCTTATTATTAACTTACCTCTCTTCTTCTCTCTTCATATATGCGTCCACTGCTGAACATATGCGCCTCTTTCATGGATTTCCATTTTGTTCTGTCCATATGGTGTCCATTTTACCGCTATTACTGCGCAACTACTTTTACGAATGCATAAGTAACTAAAATTATAGCTTATTCACAAGGTGTATAAAACTAAATCTAGTCCTAACTCGCGTCACCGAGGCTATTAAAGGTTAATATCGCGATTTAGACTAGAGCTAGACTGCCTGGCCATAAATCTGCGCGCGCGGCTCGGTCGCGCGGAAACTTTTTGAATTATTAGTTTTAATTTCCGCCCAAGATCCGCCGCATCCCCGTATCTGTCACGGCGTGTAGCTGTGAGTAGTGATGGGCTGTGGGAACGTTCCCGTTACTAGGAATATTCGCATAAACTCTGACCACGCTAATTTTGCACAATCTAGGCTGTAAGAATGCATACATATCCGTATGAGCTCAATACTTGACGTAATAGCATTTGGCATGAAAACTTAGCATGGTCCGACTCTCACATAGGTATTATATTATTATATTATAGGACATTCTTACACAGATTGACTAAGTCCCACAGTAAGCTCAAGAAAACTTGTGTTGTGGGTACTCAGACAACGATATATTATACATAAATATACATAGTACCTAGTTGAGATGTGAACTGTTTTCACTTCAAATAATATTAGCTCTACTATAAGTAGTAGATGTGCTTATACTTTGTAGAGTCACTGTTTGTATTAATAAGAGTTTGATATCTAAAGGATTTTCTGATTTGTTTACTAGTTAACTTCTCTTTTGTTTTCTTTTTTTTAGGGAATAATCATTTATTTACAAACAAGATATATACAGTGGTATTACTAAAATAAATTAAAAACTAGCTTTAATCTAAAATAGGCCCTTGAGGCATTGTACCAAGGATGCTGGTAACATTTCTTTACTGTATCGCAATGGTTTTAGGAGATGAGTAGAAGATTTTAAACTGTTTGGCTGTAGGTAGTGAACCTTTTGCCCGCAATATATTTTGCTGTGGTATTTGCGCAAATATGACTTCGCCACTTTCATTCGCAATACGTAGTAAGGACAGTAAATTTTTCGTCAGAAACGCGTTGTGAATTATAGTTTTTAGTTCTATAAATTGATCCAGGAATAATCTCAGATACGTTCCCAAGAATATTCCCGACTGGAAAATATTCCCAGGGACAGCAAATCACCATGATGTGCATCTATGACTGCGATGAGATATATGCTGGAGGTGTGAATGTTTGCCGAATGTTCGCGGAAGGGTGATGAAGTCACTTAGTAATTTTCGCTAGGTGCGAGGGGAGATGCGAAAGATATAACTGTTCTAAGGACTATGTCGACATAATGTAAGTAGGTTGATTGATAGTTGTGGGCTCAACATGCCCAATGTTTTTAAGTTGTAATTATATAAAGTTTAGATTCAATATATGTAATATATTAATGTCGCAATTTAGTAATTAATTTTCCTCTAGTTGACATCAAAATACATAAATTTTGCAGCAATTACTTACTAGTTGCTACCTACATTCAATATTACTTTTAACAAACCAGAAAACGTCTAGATTCCGTTTAACTCTGCACCGACTTTAATACAATGAAGTGTGGGGAAGTCATTATTAACCGCCTTCAAAAAAAAGGAGGCTCTCAATTTGACCCGTAGGTATGTACTCGTATGTATGTATGTTTCTTCGCGATTATAAACGTCATATTTTCAATTTCACATCCATGCACACTTTGTCATTACGAATGTCATGCAGAGTTAGCTCTTGGCCCGACTCTATCGCAAACAAAAATGAACGGTTAAAATGAAAATAAAAGGTTAAATCGTTCCGTTTAGGATGTGTGTGATTTAGGTCGAATCAGATGGGCTTAATGTATGGTCTGTAGCACTGCATCGAACACCCGTCATTTAAAGTGCGGTGAGGTCGTGACTGGCGATAGAGCGAATTTTTACACTTCGAAAGATGGGTAACAGGTCACTTTGAATGAATATTGTAGATTTGGAATACGTTTTTATTGTCTTTGAGTTTGATAGTAAAATACTATTTTTATATCACTTCGATTACATAGGTATACTGTATTGCCAGCAATTACTCAATGTAGTATAATCATTTGCGATTATCTGTTTTTAGTAACTGTATAATTTACTCACAATCTACTAGTATATAGGTACTTAAGTACTTATGTATTTCAATAAATTCACTATACTTATGTATTTCAGTGGATTTTGACTTTGGGTAGTTTCCGACTAGTCACATCAAATCAGTATTTAAGTAGAGGAAAATGTGCATTGCCATTTCCAACAGAATCCTTTAGGTATCTAAAGCGCCCCCAAAATGTAAAGGTAATCTGAGCGTGTATAAAACAGGCGTTCATAGCGATAGATATTAAAATTCAAATGGCTGCCGTGATTCAGTATTAATTTGTCGAGATGGAGGCTTTACCCGCGTTTCCTATTGTAAATATTTCAATAAAGTATCTTGTACTTGGTATGCGGCTATTAATATGTTCTAAAAATCTTTGCTGGAACAAGATTTCCAACAGAATCTTTTGGGTATCTAAAGCGCCCCGAAAATGTAAAGGTGATCTGAGCGTGTATAAAACCTGCATTAGGCGGGATAGATATTAAAATTCAAATGGCCGCCGTGATTCAGTATTAATTTGTCGAGATGGAGGCTTTACCCGCGTTTGCTATTGTAAATATTTCAATAAAGTATCTTGTACTTTTTATGCGGCTATTAATATGTTCTAAAAACCTTTGCTGGAACAAGATTTCCAACAGAATCTTTTGGGTATCTAAAGCGCCCCCAAAATGTAAAGGTGGTCTGAGCGTGTATAAAACCTGCATTAGTCGGGATAGATATTGAAATTCAAATGGCCGCCGTGATTCAGTATTCATTTGACGTGATGGAGGCTTTACCCGGGTTTAGGTTTCGCCGGGCGTCGTCTTCTCGTACATCATAGCGGACCGCGCTTGAGACCGCCTGGCTTGGGTACACTAGGAGGAAATAAACTTTGATCAAAAATTTATTTCGAATTTAAGTTTTTTTTCGTTTTCGTTCGCAGACTGCTCTTTTATGATAATTTTCCCCTAGTTGTTATCAAAATAATACACAAATTTTGCAGCAATTACTTGCTAGTTGCTACCTACATTCAATATTACTTTTAACAAACCGGATAACGTCTAGATTCCGTCTAACCTAACTCTGCACCGACTGTAATTCAATGAAGTGTGGAGAAGTCATTATTAACCGCCTTAAAAAAAAGGAGGTTCTCAATTTGACCCGTAGGTATGTACTCGTATGTATGTATGTTTGTTCGCGATTATAAACGTCATATTTTCAATTTCACATCCATGCACACTTTGTCATTACGAATGTCATGCAGAGTTAGCTTGGCCCGACTCTATCGCAAACAAAAATGAACAGTTAAAATTAAAATAAAAGGTTAAAACGTTCCGTTTAGGATGTGTGTGATTTAGGTCGAATCAGATGGGCTTAATGTATGGTCTGTAGCACTGCATCGAACACCCTTCATTTAAAGTGAGGTGAGGTTTTGACTGGCGATCGAGCAAATTTTTACACTTATAAACATTGTCATTTTGGTCATTTTGAATGAATATTGTAGATTTGGGATCCGTTTTTATTGTCTTTGAGTTTGATAGTAAAATACTATTTTTATATCACTTCGATTACATAGGCATACTGTATTGCCAGCTATTACTCAATGTAGTATAATTATTTTCGATTATCTGTTTTTAGTAACTGTATAATTTACTCACAATCTTCTAGTATATAGGTACTTAAGTACTTATATATTTCAATAAATTCTCTATACTTATGTATTTCAGTGGATTTTGACTGGCAATTGGCTAGTTTCCGACCAGTCACATCAAATTAGTATTTAAGTAGATGAAAATACCTACCCAATTATATTAAAAAATTAAATACACTTCATATCAAATCGATAGCTTCAGCAGTAGTTAAATTATTATTATAATGAGCATTTTCATTTTCAACAGAATCCTTTAAGTATCTAAAGCGCCCCCAAAATGTAAAGGTGATCTGAGCGTGTATAAAACCTGCATTAGTCGGGATAGATATTGAAATTCAAATGGCTGCCGTGATTCATTATTAATTTGTCGAGATGGAGACTTTACCCGCGTTTCCTATTGTAAATATTTCAATATTAATATGTTCTAAAAACCTTTGCTGGAACAAGATTTCCAACAGAATCTTTTGGGTATCTAAAGCGCCCCCAAAATGTAAAGGTGATCTGAGTGTGTATAAAACCTGCATTAGTCGGGATAGATATTGAAATTCAAATGGCCGCCGTGATTCAGTATTAATTTGTCGAGATGGAGGCTTTACCCTGCTACGGGTTGGCGGTAAGAATAAATGAAACTGTAGTTTTTAAAATAACGAACTAAATTTATTTTCCCTTAATTTCCGCCGCAAGCACACGAATACGTCGTAGGGTAGGGTACGTTCTAGGCCGGTACTGATTTTGCTCCGAGGACAGTTCCACCACGCAAGTACTCCCCTGAAGCTGCCGGAGCCACTGCGGGTTGGGAGACGGAGACGGACGAGCTGAGGGACGTCAGCTGGGGCCGCTCAGGAACTGCCGGACCGGTCTTCTCGGCTACGGTTCTAGCCGTAACTAGGCTCCCCAAAGGGGATTTTAAAACTGAATTTAATAAATTAGTACTGAACGAGTACAGATTTAAGAAAAACGAATATATAATATTCGTTATTAAAACTCGCCGGCTACGTCTAAAGTCGCTTGCGCGGAGGCAAAGCGAACGTGCGCCGGCTTCGAAAGCTAGATCTCTCTGTCCGCAGCGCTGGCGAGTGGGCCGCCGCGGGAGCAGGGCGCGGGGCGGGGAACGCCTACAGCCGGTTACTTCGAAACAAAGGAATGTTGCGCGAAGTACAGTGCGTCGCAGAAAAGAGGAAACAAACTGAGACTTGATACTAAGTATTTATATAGCCTTAACGTATTTTAATTTTAGTGTATTTTAGGTAAGTGTTTTATTATTAAGGTATTTATTTTATTATTAAGATATTAGTTATTTAATAACTTAATTTAACCAAGGTTACGTAACGTTTTTACGTTACAACCCACGTTTCCTATTGTAAATATTTCAATAAAGTATCTTGTACTTTTTATGCGGCTATTAATATCTTCTAAAAACCTTCGC
Organism: Cydia amplana; assembly: GCF_948474715.1. Lineage (NCBI taxonomy): Eukaryota > Metazoa > Arthropoda > Insecta > Lepidoptera > Tortricidae > Cydia > Cydia amplana. The sequence continues at coordinate 6,369,680 of NC_086070.1, forward strand.
TGGAACAAGATTTCCAACAGAATCTTTTGGGTATCTAAAGCGCCCCCAAAATATAAAGGTGATCTGGGCGTGTATAAAACCTGCATTAGTCGGGATAGATATTGAAATTCAAATGGCCGCCGTGATTCAGTATTCATTTGACGTGATGGAGGCTTTACCCGGGTTTAGGTTTCGCCGGGCGTCGTCTTCTCGTACATCATAGCGGACCGCGCTTGAGACCGCCTGGCTTGGGTACACTAGGAGAAAAAAAGCTTTGATCAGAAATTTATTTTGAATTTAAGTTTTTGTATAATTCATTTGCTTATTAATATCAAGATCATTTACAGGTAAAAAATATTTAGTTTTTGTTGCATCTGTATTCTTTGCATACTTACTCCACTTCTCAAGGGCAAACTTCCATGGTAACTATTAGGTAACTACTCACCAAACTTACATTAGTAGGTACATAATACTACATTTAAACTCAATTGAACATAACATAAACATCTCGTACATATAAAAATTAGGTACTTATTAATCAAAGCTGGTTTTAAGTTTAGAGAAAGTTATGTAAAATTACTGCAGAAAAGAAAATATCAATAAGATCCTGAAAAAAATATGTAAGTATTCAAAATGATAAACTTTCCAAAACCTTCTACTCAAAACTTGCCAGTTCCCACTTATATACTTAGTTCAAACCTTCAAGAAAAGAGCGTAATACCTAATCTCATAGACTGGCAAGGTAATTGCATTCCTTCTGGTATTTCAGGTGTCCATGGCCGATGGTAATTGCTCCCCATCAGGCGATTCGTCTGCTCGTTTGCCTCCCACATCATAAAAAACGTTTCAAAACTGTATTTCCGTCTTTACAGGGCCCTAGTGTACCCCCAACCTAAGCCAGTTGACGGCGGCGTAATCCCAAAAGATTTCCACTTGGAGCGCGCATCAACTCGCGTCGCTACACATTCTAAATAATAAACAGGAGGTGGGATACCTACACGACTATGTGCGGTTTTCTTGATACATGGCCAAGTATTTAATATCATGAGTATATTTAATACAACCATTTATTTAAAAACAACCGTAACTTTGCGTAGTAGTGTGTGGCTTGCCACTGCGTTTTGAGGTTTGTAAGACTCGGGGTTATTATCTGAAGGAAATATATAAGCCTACTTTGTTATATGGTATATTCATGAGCTCTTTAGGCGGACGCTTGTATCTGTCTATGACCAAAAATACATATTACTCGTAATACATATAGGTATGTAATGTATCAAGTTACTTTACGACGCTTCGTCGGTTTTGGACAAAAAATACTACTTTAAAAGTTAATTTGGACTCGTAAAATATAATTAGGTACGCTATAAATTAATTGCACATTCAACACTAAAGTCATAATTTACCTATACTTACTTGCTTCTTCCCGCTACTTCGTCTGCGTGTAATGTTAATGATGATTGATAAAAACTATCCTATGTAAGGACAAAAAATATAAAGCCGGGAAGGCCCCGGGCCTCAAACTATCTCAGTTCAGCAGTTTAAGACAGATATACAGAGTTAGATACATAGTATAAGTAGGGATTCTAAGATTCCATTAGAACAGAAGTCCAAATCGGGCGCAGATTGCACTGCATTGATGCATTCGGCGCGCCAACGCTGCACCGTTGGATTGATGCCCCGCCGCCCCCGACAGATGGCACTCGTTATGCACACCGTCAATGCGATCTCGTTCGCTACTTCAACGGTTTGTCCGCGTCCAAGCTTTTTTGTATGGGTTTTGTATGTAGCATTGTAGGCGCCGAAGGCCGACTTGGACGTATGGCTTGAAGGCGGCGCCATTTGTTCCGAGTTAATTACTAAGTCATTTTGTAGAAAACTAAGCGGCAGGACAAAGGTAGTTGTGTCGAAATGTTTATTTAATTGTAAGTCGTGTTATTGTTTAATCATGTATGAATGAAACATATGTTACGTCACCCTAGGCCCGTAAGTGGGATTTTCTTCCCGCTATGCGAGAAGAAAATCTCACTTACTGGCCAAGGCAAGACGTACAACTTTAGACAAACCACGCGCGGTAATTCGTAAACTCCCAGATCGCATATTTATGGCCCTCACCTTCGGTTCGGGCCACAAACACCTGCGATCTGGAGCATTTGGAGCATTACCTGTATGTGGAATGTTACTTTACGCGAGGTGGCTGGCGGGAATACAGTAGCCGCGAATCGTAATCAAAGGCTCAAATGCTTACTTTTTCAATTTACAGGTACTTAAAACTGTATAAAATCAGATTTATTAATATCTTAAACACATAATTACACCTTTATCACCACCGCCATAAAGTTGGTAAGATGCCATTATCATTATACGGAAATAATAAAAACATAAATTTCAAATCCGCTGCTGCTCGGTTAAAAATAACCCCCAAGAAAACCTACAGGATTACCCTCACCCTTTAAGTTAATGAAAAAGGTCCGCAACTAGTACCAAATTGCCAGATACATATTCCGGGCACATTTATCAGCGGCAAAAAGCGGGAGCTGAATCGGCAAATATTTTTTTCGGCGATTAGCGAGAACTCTCTAGAAATACCTATAGACTCGCAAAGATAATTTTGCAGCTGCGAAAAGCCAGGTTTTTATTTAATCACACTATCTTCAAGAGCGCAAGAACTTGTTTGTTTTGTTTTACGTTTTCATGTAAGAAAAGTTAAGATGGTTTTCGTTGGAAGGTTTAGCGTGGGAACCACCAGTCGTATTGACCCCTCGAATGCTTAGACAAATGATTTCTAAGGAGTATTTTCCTTAAATGCGGTTTCGTATGTTTAGGTACCTAGTACTATTTTTACTAATGGACAGTTAATAAGTGAAATATAACATTATTATGTTTATTGTTTATTAGGTATCTTCAGTTATTGAGTGTTAGAAAGAAACTTAATTGACTGGTTTTCTGACATAAACTAATATTGCCTATGTGCTGACTATTATTTAGAAAAATAAATCGCCTGTTTGTCATAAACGTACATATTATAATATAATGATTAAAAGTCAGCCATAAACAACAGTCGAAAAATTTCAATTTCACATCATAAATATTTTAGGTAGGTAATATGAAAAAAAAAAACAACTCTCATACCTAATATTGTCTTCGGTTACCGCGATAGTTACTCATGAAATAAAACTATTAAAACGGATTATATCGCGTATATTGAATTGATTCTACATCCCGACGTTTCCAACCCTTTACAGCGTTCGTGGTCAACGGGTGACTGAGGAAAAACTACACTGTGCAAATCTACCCACTTACAAAATAATGAACCATCATAAACTATAAATTTTAAGGCCAGCTATACATACAAAATTGGTTCATAAGGCTAGTCTCATAACTAGTTATGATATATATAGGTATGAAATTGGCCAGTACTGCTTTCCAGTACTGCAATGTTGCTGAATTCGGTACCTATATCGATACTACGATAGGGTTATTTTTAATAAACTTTAAGTAGCTCCTATAAATAAATCAACCAAATCAAATCAAATATTGAATTGCGAGTAAATTATTGAATAAAACCAATACCCTTTTCACATGCGTGCATCAGTGCCGTATGCAACTGCATTTCCTTATTACGAAACGTCGTATCTTCTTATCAAATTTATCCTATTTATGCCTTTTTAATACCTATGAGTTAAAGCGTTATATTCAGAGGAGAAATGTCGTAAGTTGCTTGGATTTAAAAGGTATATAAGACTAAGGGTCGGTAAGCATTGTGTAGGGGTCGCAGGAAGCTGGGGTCCAAAGGCGCGTCCTGACAATTTTTCTTGTAAACCGAACATGACAGATTTGTACATTGATTGATCGAGAGACTGATCGTTGGGGTGCCGAATTATAATGCCGAGGGTGTTTGTGATGCTAATGTGTATAAACACAAGTGTATATAGTTTGTATGTACTCATATAGACCACGACGCAGATGTGATGTGAGCCAAATGAAAAATACAGCTGTTTTAAGCTCACCGTTTCATATTTTAGGAATAGGTATATTTTGATACAAACATTTATGTAAATCAGATAATTCAATTATTTTATACCTTTACTTTTAAAAATACCACTAATCACTGCTCACCGAACATCTACTTAGCTTATAAATATGTACATACAAACTTACAAAGGCATGTTTACATACCTACTTGATTTGACCGCTTGGATAAGATTTATTACTTATATGTATCTGTTATATTAGATCTTGGCTTGATTGGAAAAGTATAAGTTTTTTAGTAGAATTTGAAAGTACCTAAACAAAGGAAGAAAAATTACCTACTATCGGATTTTTTTCTAATTGGGTACGTATTAAAGAGTTTAGACAAACAAATTGCAATTTAAGCTTCTTCCAATTTTTCCCCTAGCATTTTGATGAAAATCTTCATTTGGAGGGCGAACTACCCTTGAAAAAAAAAAAGTATTATTAAAGAAGAGACAGTTCAGGCCGCATTTGTAACTGTCGTGGGCCGTATGATGAAAAATTAGTTCAGTCTTCGTGACAAAGGCGCGACTAACCCCACACGTAGTTATCTCTTTCTATCCGGTAATACTATCACATAAGCCAAGCGAGAGGGAAGCGTAGCTCCTGCGTTTCGAATGGCAAATGACACAGATAGCGTAGGGATGACCGTAGGAGCGAACAGCAAGTTTTTGACAGCGGCCATTTATTGTGTATTGAATATCAATATAATCCTCGGATAGTCGATTTTTGTCCCATAGAGCGTCCCTCAAGGGCGAAGTTTGGGCACAAGATTACGGGCCATAGCAAATATTGCCCGTGATTGATTGAGGGACCCACCGGATGTTTTCTTTGCTCTTTTGTTTTGATTTGAGATTCCACGCAAATACCGAGAGGATAAACTGGAATGTAAACATCGAAATAAAAGTAAGTTGGAGTTTGATTAATGGCAGTCTCACTTTGGAGATCTAAAGATATATAAAATCCCTAGGTAGTTTCTTTTTTACAAGAAGACATTTCGAGGTTACGTTGCTGTTATAATACTTAGTAGAATAGAAAACTCTACATTACATAATTGAATGTTGTAAATGGGTCAAAAGCTTTTTTTAGTATGTGTTGGTTATGCGACTTCCCTGTGAACATCATGTTGACTCTGAAGTCATGTTAAAACCTTCTACTTCTTTAAATTTGCACGATGAAAGTCATAGAAAGGTGTAGGTATCCAAATTGATAACTATATGTCCACAGAAAGGACGGACTCACGGACGTCGGTTTTCCAGAACGCATTTGACCTTTTCTATTCTACCTCTCTTCTTAGCGCTTTTTTAGGCCCCGTCTTAAAGATTTTAAACATATATACTATCCTACCGAATACTTTTTTATTCGCTCCTAAATTCTAGTTATTTATACCAGTAACCTAAGCAACAATGTTCCGTCCAATCAACAAACCCACCACTAACCCTTCCAGAGTTCACGGCATAATCAATTGTGTATGGCTAGGTGAGGCCACGGAAGCAGTTAGAGGGAATGGTCTCGCCATTATCCACTAATTCAGTGTCATTTGCCTGCGGCAGCCGACGGTCAGGCCGGTGTAGTATGTACTCAGATTTTATGTTGATAGAATACGTGGCTGGATTGGTGAGGAGTGAATTTGTCGGGGCTAGTGTTTGTAGGAACTGGAGTCTTTTGAGTCTAGAAGAACATAAAAAGAGCATTGACGAATAAAGATTCCATTAACGATATTTTAGGTTTTATCTAAATAACAGTAAAGAAAATAGGAACTATTGTATGGTTTGTGTATCTTAATCATCAATTTTACATGAAATTCTACTATTTTTTTGTAAATAAATTGAAAGTTATCTGAAATTGAGTCCAGTCTATACAAAAGACTGGGGTCTCTAACAAGTTAAAAAGGACTAAATTTTAAAAGTAAAAAACTGAATATAATCTTAAAGCAGAGACTCAAAGGAATCGAGCCTTAACCAACACTAGTCGGGACAGTGGTGGTGTTAGGTGTGTTGATGATGATGGGGAAGTGGTACAGTCGCCATCAGATATATCGGAGCGGCCAGGGTGTTCACAATATCTGAACACGCACTCTAACGCCTTAATTGACAATAGAGGCATGCTCAGATATTTTTGAGCACCTTGGCTGCATCGATATATCTGTTGGCGACTGTATAGTGAGTAAGACAAGATGAATCTTAACATACGAATCGCAGATTTGGATAAATTACATAAAGTTTGATGATTTTTTCGTATTAGGTACCTATTTTGGTCATAATGCAAGATATCATAAATTGTTCCCGCCCAAGTACTTACAATCCCACGACCCACTTCAAACGACTACCAACGAACAAACCCAAACGGATATTAGAATGCAATAAAAAAAAGCACTTACCTAATACACCTAACGTAAAAAGCCACAATGTAAATCGTGCGCCTATGACATTCTCATTGGTTAAAAAGGGTTAAGACAGCTGTCAGATTGGTCCACAACCAAAAGGAATGAGTAATGGACCAAGATAATCTGTGACAGATCCGTTTTACAAAAAAGCCGACGGTTGACATAGATAAATAAGATTATTCAGGCATTTTTTTAACCTTGAGCTTTGATTCCTGGCTTTAATTACTGGAATTCTCACAATGTGGTTTGTTTTTTATTGATTACCTACGTAAATGTAAATTCAAGATATGTAGTTGCATTTGCATGTGACATTACGATTAAATTAGCATGCAGTTCAATCTGAATTACAGGCAGAAAGATTAATCACGGAGGAGATCGTGACAATCGCGACATTAAAATAATAGTCGCGTCGTCAATTGTTTTATTTGCAGAGCATAGTGTTTATCACCATGACGCTATTTGCGGCGCATATACTCCGTGTATCAGATAAGCCGAAGGTGTAAAATAATTATTTTTAAAAATAAAACAAGGTCTATTATTTAGGTAGGTTAGTAGGTACCTACACCTACCAGAAGTGAATAATTTTTATTTGAAAATTCTGAGTTATCCTAATAGGTACATATTTTCATAAAGAAATTAAGTGTTGCCATATTATTATTGTTTTGATTCTATCTATAAATAAATAAATAAAAATCGACTCTGTAATAAAACGGAGGCAATTTGTCTGTTTTAAAATCAATTGCTTCTAAATATGTAAAACCCCAAATTTCTATATTCCGAAAAAATAAAACGCCCCATGTATATTTTTGTAAAAACGCGTACAAATATAACATGCCATAAATTCAGTGGCAACAAGCAAATAAATAGCTGCGGATTATTTTAATGACGAGATCGTTAAACTAATACACTTTTAGAGGTTTCAACAAGACGTTTGATACAATTACAATGGCGGACAAACATGTAAAATTAATCTAGATCGGGGCTAAATCCAGCGCGTCTTGAGCGGTGGCACAGGCAAATGAGGAGGGATTATCAGTAATGGCGCGACCATTCCGCTGCACACGTGCTGCTATGTGCAGTGTGCACCGCGTCATCGATTAGCTGCTGAGGATTTCGATGGTGTTAGTCGTGAGAACTATTATATTATTATAGTCTGTGGTGTTAGATGGAAGGTATTTCGTGGGAACACACGTATATATCGCGTTTGGGCGGTATTAGTCAACGATTTTTGCGTTCGCAACTACATACATTGTTGTGATTGCGTTGATTTTTGTAATAAAACGATTTGGATTTTTTACTTACCTACTTTATTTTAACTACGACGATTCGAAAGTAAACTACATATCTAATAGGTATACGACTTCATAATGTCAATACATATTTGTGTCCCTATGTGTAGTTTGTCAAGTAAATTCTATATGTCAAAAAACATGGAGAATCTGTGGCAGTGTCGAGAACTAGGATGTTTACCTATGTTATTTTATAAAATGGCTTAAATATTTTTTCACAAATCTATTTATATTTTGGTTTAGCAAAATGGCACTCTTTTTGTTAACACATGACTGATTTTGGAATTGATAACCTTAATTAATTTCAACGGACTTAATCTCGTATAATACACCTCATTTGGGTACTTTTTTCGACCAAACGTCGATGCACTTTAACGAGGTAAATAAATACGCAATTAAGTTCCGTTTATTCTTTATAAGGCATTTTGTTCCAACGTTTCACCGAGTTTCAAATGTTTTACTTTAATATTAAGATTTTCAATTAAATTAAACAGGCTTCATCAAACTTTCCTCACCATCAATCCATAAAGACAAATCACCATCCACCCAAAACACGAAACAAAGGCATCGTAATAAACGAACACAAATAATAGATACATCATTTGTGTTCTCATCAATAAAGCGGCGAAATCTTAACATCTCCCCAACATCTCAATTTCTTGTATTGAAAACAACAATAATATTTCCTGAAACAGGATATTTATTTAAAACAAGGCGTTGATAAAGTAATTTTCTTTTAACCTTAACCATGTCTTTATGGAGTGGCCATTACTTAGCAGTGCTACACAGGCCGCTCTGAGCAATGACTCCATATTAATCAAAATGCCATATTTTTATCTCGCTCTTTGTGGTGTCTTCCCTTTCGCACAAGTCATGGATATCTCGCTTTTATATCATTGACGAAAACTCGGCTAAATACTATCGTGGATAATCGGAAATGAGCCTTAATTTGGGGTTGAAAGCGATCGTTTTCGTTTGTGACGTGGAGCGTTTTATTACCTTTTGATCCGTAGCATTAAATTCAGGTTCTGCAGTCTTACTCTCCTGAGACGAAATTCGGTCTTTTTTTTCCTCTCTCCATCACGGAACCTTTTTTCGCTTTTTCTGAATGGACGTAGGAAAGCATTTCTTCCCTCGTCCATTTCTTACGCATTATCTCGTAATCATTAGTTGAACCGTTTTCTTGATAGGGTATTAAAGGTTTTAGACAACTCTATTAGATGGTGGCTATTACTTGCCATCAGGCAGTTTACAAATACATATTTTAAAGGTATTTATAGGACTATTTAACTTTTATATATCATAATATTTTGGACCTAAAGATCTCCCTTTAAAATTCTATAATTATGTACTTATATCACTTTTCTTGATATACTTGTTGCATTTTTTGATACTTCTAAAACTATTTCCATTACAATACCTAAGTGAACCTTTTAGGCTCCTGAAATATCTTGGTTGGCCGACAAAAGATCTTGCTAATAATCTTATTTTTTTAATAATCTTTTAAACTAAGATACCACGTACAATGATATTATATAACCATAGATAGGTTATACTCATACTTGAGGAACACAAAAAATACTTCCATATTTATTTCTGTGCCTACGAAGAAATCTGTTATTTTTGATTAATTTTCTCATTCCATCCATCTTTCTCACACTCGTTGTTAAACATAAGGTCGTCTATTTCTCTTTCAGTGTGCGGGAGCTCGTTAGCACGTGCACATTTCTCGCTTATCCAGCTACCACTATAGGCAAGTTGTCCAATTTGTCACAAGTTAAGCGCTTCAATTTTGGAACGCCTATAACCTATCTTGAGTTATAATATCATTGACCACGTATTACTGCCCGGCTCTGTATAACAATTTGACTAAAAACATGGCCAACGAACCTCTAAAAACAAAAGCCAAACAAAGGGATGGCAATCTAATAAACATCTCCCCCCAGCTGATATGAAGCACATGCGACATGTCAGTACCTGTCGACGTGTGGAGAAAGATAATACATCCACCGTCTATTTATATATAGGTATCTTGTTTATATTCGTTGTTTGCATCTTACGGCGGCGTTCTAACTTACGAAACTTCTATTCTGTTTAGTTTATTATGTAATAAGGTATTAAGATTAAGTGCCTGCGTTATATGTAGGTAGACTTTTTGATGGTGATACTGAAAATGAACGTAAATACATTTTTGATTCACAATTACATTGAAAGGTACTTACTTTGTCACTAATCAGTCAATCATCATAATCATCTTATCTCGTAGCGCCGTAATCCGTAGCGATATTGTAGAAAATATTTTTTCGTTTAGACCTAGACTCCTTCTTAGGATACAATTGTCCTGTGTATGAGACAAGAAGAAAAAAAAATAGTCATGGAATCACCACGTCAGGTAACTTGTAAATTTCCTAAAGTTGATAAGAAAAAATATTTCAATATTTACATACATACTTACACATACTTTAGATGGCCATTGAGATTGAGTACTCCTAACTAGTGGTTATCTATCATAGGTTCATGAGTATTGTTATTCAAAAATGCATATTTAATACTGATATAATACCAATCCAATGCTCAGGGCGGTCGGGCGCATTGTTATAGGCGGACCGAGCAAGCACATAATTAAATGCGTTTTCTTTATAATTTTGCTCTTTAAATGCATCGAGAATGACGCCCAAAGCCAGTGGCACGATGAGTTAACCGAACTTTAAGATTTAGATCAATCAATAAGTATGTGACACGAGGGCGAACATTTGCATAGAATGGGTCGGTGTTAGGACATCAGTCAAATCGTGTGACTGACATTCAACTCGGCTTAATGTTTACAGGATGATGTGAGCTGAAAAATATTACATACTTTAAAAATATTATTGATAATACCTACTTACCTATAAAACAATCGGCAGAATAGACAATAGGTATTTTGACATGTTATGAAATTTGAATTGAATCATTTAATGACTAGGGTAGAGGTGGATACAGATGAAAACATCAGAGCTAGCGTGAATTAAATAATGTATCGAATGATATTAGTGATTGAACTATACTTGTGTATATAAATGTATATATATATATGTATATACATATCATTATTTTCTCAAAATATAGTATGTACGTAGATTAAGAATAATATTCGACAAAAATAACTTGCACTGTGACAGGCTTTATTGGTTTAGTTTAGTGCTTACATTGCATTCACGCTCGCTTTGGTGAATCGATCTGTAAATAAAAAAATCGTGATCTCAAAATAATTATTTTTATTTCATTTCAGGCATACTCCAAAGACAGCACTCGACACCAAACTGCACCTGCAAAAGAAACACACCTTGAAATAACTGAACCTGAACACCATGTACAATAAAAGGGATCGGTACTCAAATAAAACCTACAGGCAGAAAGCATTAAGGCGTTCGGGGTAAGACGCGCTATTGTTGTCATATCGGTAGATAAACTACAGCATTAATCAATGGACTACGACAATGGGACGCTTACCTCAAACCAAACTCACATCAACCGGCCCTGACAGACCTTTGACCTCCCTTATAGTAAACCCGCCGCAATCAACATTGCCGTTTCAGACGAGTTCTACCTCTTGAACTTTGACCTAATTCGAATGAAAATAAAGTTGTCTATTCCTTGTAGTTTTTTGATAGAATTTGATTTAAAGGAAACGAAAGTAGGATCGTAGTGTCAAGTTACGCTGGCAGGTATTCGTATATAATAAATGACTATGCTATTCATAGGTACGTACGCGATAACGGTTTTCATTGACAATCCTAACTTTCATGTGATTGCTTTGAGGCTAATTAACATAAACATCGTTAACCTGACTATAACGGAAAGTATTATTAAAAAAATAAATGTGTGATTAGAGATGGGTAGCGAGTAAATACTCACGGGTAAATACCGAGTAAATACTCAGTATTTACTCAATATACCCGTATTTACTCGTTTATACCCAAATTGGTGGGTATAAACTATTTAGAGTGCTGAAAGGAGCATATAAATTTGAAATATAGGTGTATTTTGTAAGCCGCTACTGGATTAAGTATTTAAAATTGTAAGAAATGTATTTTTAAGAGGGGCACTCCATACATGTAACTAATTGTCACAAAAAAATATTTCAGAAACCACCAACGTGCTGCACATCATGAAATGGGTCTTTAAAAATAAATGGAATGTTTCTAAGAACTTTTTTGGATAAATTGAATATTTTTGGAAAAAAACTGTTTCAAAAGGCCAAAATAATATTTATATCTCTATAACTTTTGAACCAAAGTTCAGAAAACATATGAAAACATATCGGGAGATTAGCCGTATAATGGAGTACAAAAAACAATATTTTGAACATCATCGGTTGAGCCATTTTTGAGTTTTCTTTAAAAAACCCTTAATAAAAGGTCGTAAGTGCCGCGTAAACACGCACTTTTGCGCGACATGCAGTTATCTAGAACATCGATAGAATTTAAGTACCATATTTTTAGAGTAAATGCCTTTTTATTTAAAACAAAATTATTAACTATGCATTATCACAATTTGCCTCTCACTGATAATTACCTTTTTTCCAAAATTAAGCATCCAATATGCTTTTTATTTTATAGATCTTGTTAATACACGTTAGCACTCTTCAATAAAAGACAATTTTGTTCTTAAATCTCACTTTTTGAATATTTTATAAGCAATCGTTTTTACCCACCTAGATGAGTAAATACGGGTATTTATCGGGTGCTTTGAGTAAATACCGAGTAAATACTAAGTATTTACTCACTCCTACCCATCTCTATGTGTGATCGGTAGGTACCTAATATAAAGAAAGAAACAGCTGCCCGCATGTGAAAAACCGTTAAAAAAAATAGGACTTTAAAACATGGAGTAATATTGGATTCAAAAGCATAATAAACATAATATGTTAAACCTATGGAGTGAAGAGATATCATTAAACAATTAAGAGCAAGTATTAAGGGTGAAATCACATCTGTCAGCATCGAGCCGCATTTTATATATGAGAAATCGCTCGTTAGTATGAAGATGCGTACGCATGCGGAAAGCTGAAAGCATGCGTACGCATCTTCATACTAACGAGCGATTTCTCATATATAAAATGCGGCTCGATGCTGACAGATGTGATTTCACCCTAAGACATAAAAAGAGTTGACTTAACTAGTAAATTTAATAGTAGGTACCTGTACCTACTTAAGTAATTGCGAAGTGCTCGCGGAGCTCGGCCTTCGGTCTTCGCATTTAGACACTTTAATTACTTACTTATACTCGTATTGTTCTGTGTTTGAGCACTTTTGTGAGCAGGTTCTTTATATGTTTTTTTTCTCAACTCAGTTTTTCGATTTTTGAAGTGAAAACTTCTTTAGCGGCGCTGGGCGCTTTTTGAGGTGGGGAAAAAATGATAAACTCGAGACAGCGTAAGGCGATCACGTGACCGTAAGGGGCGTGAGGCGATCACGTGACCGTAAGCCCCCCGTAAGGTGGCCACTCATAATTTAAATGGCATTTAAATCAATAAAGAAAAACTCAATGTTATCTGACATTTATGTTGCGGACTCCTTTTCAATACCTATGTTCAAATAATTTGACGTTGTCATGGCAGTATGTAAATAAACATGTCAATGAAAAAGTGTGATCTTATTTGAGAATGATAATAATATATAATAAATAAACAGAATACCTCCGCTAAACGTATTATATGTATCGTGTTACCGGGCGTCGGTAACATAGTGAGGTGAGTTTTCACTTCTATCGGCACTCCCGGAGTGCAAACGTTGTTGCTTGTTTCTATATGACAGATATTCAGTTTTAAGCTATGCTCGCGATGTCTACAGCTAACAGAGCCAGTAGTATTTAAATTATGAAACAGTCCTAATAAGTTTTATTTATGTATCAATATTTTTCCAGGTCAAACTATCCATGAAAAAAACACGGTTTTCTCCTTGCTAGTGTTAATTTAACAAATGCATGCAATGCAAACCAAGATGCATTTATTAACAACTCAATTAACCCGATGAATTCCACACAAGAAAATAATTAGAGCTATGTTTGCTATGCAAAATCAAACCCCTAAAGATAAATAAAATTAATTTCCCCACCATTTGAAGTCAACGTTTAATCACAACCCTCCAGAACTGAATCAAAATGATTTCATTAGTCTCCGAATTTGCACATCAGAGCATGCACACGATCATCACTTACTTTCAAAAGCTAGTAACTCGTTTAATCTTGTTATTGTGAAACTAATCTATTGCGTTAGTAGTTAAGGTTCACTTTAGAATATTGAACTCTTAATAAAATCTAAGGATAATACAATAAACCGTTGATCCGGTTTGAGAGAATTACAACTATTGCGATCTGAACTTTGTTACGTATGTTTTAGGATTGTTTTAGGTTGGGTTGTTCTAGTTTTGGTATGTAGGCAGACAGGATTAGTTAGAAGTCCGTATTAATCATACATCGGGCCCCTTTGTTTCAAGAGACGTCAACAACTCCCTCTTACAGTCATAAGGACGATATTCTATGTTAACATTTACTTAACTAGTGTTCAAATATATAGAAAAAACAATAGCGTGAATTTCACTAGAGACGCTATCCCTGACTAAAATTGCATTAAATGTAAAAAGACCAGTATACGAGTAAAACATATATTTTACTTACTAAAGTTTTTATTTTTATTTATTTTTGGTACCTGTAGTGTCACTTTCGTCAGGAGGTATGTTTTGGACACGCACAGAAGAAGAATCGACAGTTCAATAATCAATTATATATACCTACATTCTTAATTATTATTCATTGTTATTTAATCCTCAAGTGCATAAAGATGTATAAATTTAATGTATAGAAATTAAAAAATAAAAATTAAGTAATGAGAGTAATGAGAATAAATATACTGATTAATGTATATATGTATAGGATGTGTAACTTAACAAAAACAAATTTAATTCATTTTCGACCTTATCAGAGAGAACCACTGGAATTAAATTACAAATATTTAAATTTCCAATTTGAACGAATAAACAATTGTGGTCTGCTGGGTTTATAACTGTTGATGAAAATATTAATTGGAAAGCGCATGTAGGAAAAGTTGCTTTAAAACTCTCTAGTTTCACCTATGCTCTTAGAAACATAAAAAAACAACAGATTTGAAAACGGCCATGAGTGCTTTTTACGCGTTCACACAATCGTGGCTCCTATATGTGATTACTCTATGGGGTAACAGCACCAAGGTTTCAAACCTGTTTGTTCTACAAAAGGAATGTGTCAGGATTCTCGCCAATATAAGAACGCCCGATAGTTGCAGACCGTTCTTCAAGAAATTTGGTATATTGACTCTACCATCTTTGTATATTTTAGAAGCCTATAAATTCGTCCGAAAGCACCCAACCCTGTACTCTAAGACCAAAGATCATTGCACTTATCACATGAATCTGCGCCATAAAGACAGATTAGCCCTGCCAAGTAGTAACTTGCAAATGAGCAGTAAGAGCCCTCATATGACAACCATACGAGTTTACAATAACCTACCTAAAGAAATAACCAAAGAGGAAAATTATGGTAAATTTGTTAACAATTTGAAAAAATATTTAATTGAGCAATGTTTTTATTCCATACAAGATTATTTTGACTTATATAAATTTCAAAAATAACTGTATTACTTATTATTGTAAAGATTTTTTGTGTGTAAGTTCTTAGTTATAGTTTTGCAATACCCTAACAGGGTCTCATGTTGCGCCATAATTTTGTAAGTTTTCACCTGTATTTATTTGTACCAACATGAACGCAATAAAGATATTATGATTATGATTATGAATGTGTATGTATGTAGAGATGTGAATCGAAATGGCAGAACTGAACAACTTTGTGGATTTGTATTTTAAATTGTAAGGTAAGAGTTAGTACTGAGTTACCATATATTTTTTTATAGCAGTAATTTTTTTAAACTGCTTTATTTTATACTATCATCATCATTATAAAGCTGGCTTTTGTCGGTGGAGCAGACGCTAGTTTCGCGGTCCTCGGCCAAGTTCTTTAGGTCCCTGTATGACACAACATTTGTTTTTTCTTTTAGATGTTGTGTATATTTATTATTTAAGTAGCTTGCTTTTGGTTTTCCTTTTGCTATCCTAAGCATGCTATAAGTCCGCCATTTGTACTCTTCATTTATTGTGCAATAAAGTTTAAATAAATAAAAAATAAATAAAATATCCTAGCTTCTAATATATGATTTTACAGATAGTGTCCTATCATTCAACAAGTCCAAAGTGGTCAAGTGACTTGTCTCGTCTATGATAGGTGACTTACTGTTCCTAATTTTGAATATCAGTGTATACGGGAATATTCATTAAATAATAAATAATAAAATAAATACAGTAGAATCCGATTAGTACGACTTCGCATATAACAACCAACCGCTTATAGCGACGTAAGTATAAGCACTTGTTTGGTTTTAGTATGAGCTACTATGAAAGTACAACCGTTTATTACGACTCCGCTTATAACGACCGACCGCTTTTAACGACGGAAATTGACACAAAATCCGTCCGTCAAGTCCGGTTACAACGACGAGCGACGTAATTTTTACAAATAAATTGTCGGTAAGAAGCTTACTCCGTCCCGCGCACCCAACTCCCCTCCCCCGTTTGCCTATACGCAGCAAGATGAAAAACTGTGACTTTTCGTGATCTTGCAAACTAAATAAAACCCAATTCGCATTATTCAATTGAGCTTAAACTTCACATACATAATTATGTAAGTTGGGTGACAATGCAATATTTTGGTACCTTCGAGCTAGGTGGCCATAGGAACTGTTTGATAAAACAACGCATCCTAATTGAGTTTGGGTTTGTAAGAATTGTTTCAATTGAGTATAGGTTGCTTGTTGAAACAAAAGTAAACAGTCCGCGATAAAGGCTTGAGTCAAAATTTAAATGTTTGAAAAAAACTTATTTATTTTTTGATTGTCGATGTACGATTGTCACCTTGATTAGATCCCTAAAAATTACGACTTTTTATTTTACGGGATTCGAGTAATTTGCGGATGATGAGTGAGTACGCGAACCTACAAAAGTGGCTTCTTCTAAACACACAAGTCTCTGCATTTAAGACAAAGTGTTGTAATACTAACGTAAATGAATATTTTAATTAAAATGTTTTTTTTTTTCGTTGATTGTCGCATAAGTACTAATAAATACAAAATGATGTCATTATTTTGATTAAAAAAATATATTAAAATTGGCAGTTCGTTTAGTGCGACGTCCGGTTAGTACGACGTAATATCAGCGGTCCCTTGGGCGTCGTTATAACCGGACTCTACTGTAAATATCATGTGAGTCATAATAACGTCTCTCGAGTGTCCCTAGTAGGGGGAGTGCATCCCTATTCCCCTATCGTGAGTGAAAGCTAGGAAACGAGTGACAGACGTAAACTAGACAAATGAACACTGCAATGGTGCCTGCCACATTTGTTACAAGTACGTGGCCAAGACTAATCATATTTTTTGTTGCTGCTTTAAAAAATGTTTTTTGTCCACAACTTATTCAAATATTTTGAATAATCCTGTTACATAAGTTGGTAAATGCTCATGGATTTCATGTGTATAGGATTTTTTTTTTCAGGTAAAGAGTTCTTTGAGATATTTTGAAATTAGTAGGTATGTTACAAAATTAGTACTTAACAATACTTTGAAAATATCTAATTTTTATTTGTCCACAAAACTACTGCCATATTACCTACGAAGTTTTGTAATGTGGTTCAATAGAACCACACAACCTGAAAACAAACACCTAACAACGACCTACCTAACAAGGTATCATTTATTTTTTAAGCAACATTGCCTTGGAGGCCATTTAGAACGACAATTTTGATATCTACTTACTTAAATGATGTTACATCATTTAATTTTGTAATCTGTCGGGCATACATTTTGCTCGTACTAGTGCTTACTAGTACGAACGTCCGTACTTACATTGTATTACCTACCTAAAATTATTTACACCAAACTGATGTCAAAATATAAGTTTGAGTTAGCCACTTGGTCTCCAGTCTCGTGTTGACGCCGTATATGACATACCACCGAACACCATACCTAAATTTTGTCATGACTCTAAAATATGAAATAAAAAACTTTTTTAAAAGCCACAGGAAGTAACGCAACGAAACCCGGCTCCCGCAGCGACTAATAGCGGATATTGGATGCTGAGATTTCGTTCAATCCATTCATTCAATACTTAATTACATCTATCGTGCTGTCAATTATTAATATTTTAAAGAAAATTAGTCGCATATCCGACCTTAGCTACTTAATTTCTCCTGGTTCAGTCTATCAATAGGCTTTGATCTCGGACTGTCTAGAACACAAAATAACTAGTGTAATATTTTGCCTATATCTCTTTTAGTCTACATCGCAAACGGTCTAGAACACAAAATGACCACATTAGGTAGGTTAGGTTCGTTAGGTATCTTCAAATGGCCGAAGGCCAAACCGCACAGAAATAGGAGCCCCGCGGCAGCGGGGCTCCGTCGACATCGCTAACGTAAGGATAAACCGACGAAATGTAGGTAAATAAAGGTCTAAATAATTGTAGTCATTTTGTGTTCTAGACTGTTTGCTATGTAGACTAAAAGGGATATAGGCAAAATATTACACTAGTCATTTTGTGTTCTAGACAGTTCGAGACCAACCCATCAATAGACTCTTGGATCAGTGATTTAATAATCATAATAATATTTATTTTATGTGAATAAGTATACTTAGTTGCGTACATAAACGTGTGTGTGTCTCCTTTTTATGTTTATTCAAGAAAATTCGTACGTAAAGACATGTCCAAACTGATGAGTACCTAGATCCCATTCCCATTTTTGTATTCCTGATCTTGATTTTTGGGCCTCCTAATCATCCATAGATATCATTGGTGCCTAAAAATAAAGATTTTAATTAAAAGAGGAGGAAACTAATTTGCTATAAGTACTTCATCATCATCATCATCATCCTGTCCTAGCCGATTTCGGCCTCGGCGACTGAATATTCACTGGCTAGTGAGAGCGACGATCGTGAGCTCTCAGGTGGCTGACGTAGCCTATTTTTGCTATTTTTTTATTTTATTTTTGGGTTTTTTTATATATAAGTACTTAAATATGTATAGGTATGCCATATTGTGATCCTGTAGTTCTAAATGTTGTAATATGTAAAAAAACTGTAAAGGCGGTAATCCCGCCTTAACAGCAACACTTATCGTTTATCTCTCATGGTTATATCTGGTATCTGTGCAGCCACTATCCTGATACTCGTATCTGCCGGATCTTCATTGAATTACCCCACGCTGGTCGCAGCACGAGCCAGAATACGTGTAACTAAAATATTTTTGTGACTGAGAGAAGTACGGGGCTTTACGCTGATTTTTTTGTCTAATAGACAGAACTCGATATTCAGTATTAAGTAAATTGTTCAAGTATTTTTATTGGGAATTAGATAAGGTAAATATTAAAGGAACAAACTAAATAAATTACGCAAAGATTGATGTTAGAGATACGAGTATGTTGTTGGTTCTTTATAAACTAAAATAGTCTTCATATAACTCCAGCTCTGGAGGCCTTGGTCACTTTTTCTTTCGTATTTGACTATTTCAGTTTATTATTTATATTAAAGTAGGTACCTAGTGATTCTCTTCTTGAAATTGAACAAAATAAAATATTTTCATAAAATAATTTTATTTCATTTCTGATGGGTTCTTTTATTTACCTACATGCTACATGACAAGTTACACGTCCATTAAAAGTGTCGTATTAGGTATAGGTATTACCTGTAACTATGTAAATATGGCAACAATTTAAAGATGAGTCAAGATTTTACAATAGACCAATCGAAACATATATTATATTCTTTCATTATAATAACAAAAGTATGTTTGTGCAACAAACAAATAATCAAACAATTCAAATTTGAAAGCTGTAACATTTAGACAACATGAAATGGCAACAAAAAGTCGTGACTGCACACTTTTGTATCCCGATGCAAATGATGAGAACCGACCTTCGAACGACAAACTTAATGTTACAACAAATAGAGAGAGTTGTTTTCCAACTCCGCACACACAGGAACACAGAGTGTTATTCAAGAGCAAGTATTTTACATGCGGGCGCATTGTTGACTTTATTCGCACGGTGTACAGTTTTGGAGAACCCATATCGATCATCTAATGAACACCGTTAAATAACATCACATTATGTTAAAACACGATTCTTTATCACGGGATCTGGCGCCGCCCCGGCTGAGATATATTGAATGTTTATACAATTTGTTTTTATGTTAAGCTCTCATACATTTTATCGATGCTGGTATTACTTTTAAAATAGTAAAGTAATTATTAATGCGTTTTATGCGGTGTTGAATTCATGCTAGCGATAGTGGGTAATTTATAATTTTTAAAACTTCCACGTTTATTTTACGTTTTTAACGTAATCCAACGAAGACTAACTAATGTTTTTGTGTCTCGGTTTTCGATTATCTTTATCTTTATAAATTTAAAATGTTAACACTTTCTGGCAATCGCTGTTTATTGACTTAGTCATTAATTTAAACACGAACCCCGATGAAGACGTAAATAATACTGCTTAAGCAGAGTAATGGGTATTTTTATATATATTAAGTACCTAATTGTTTAATATAGCTACTAAATTATAATATATGTAATTTTCAATACTTGCCTTCATTTTAAGTGATATTAGGTGGCTTGGTAAAGTCAGCATCAAAATAAATTGATGAAAAAAACTCTTCTCCTGGTAGAGGTAAGGTAAGTACGAGTATAAATACATCTCTACAGTTCGCGTTCTAAAGTATATTCAACAGTCTAATTATTCCTTAAACAGGAACTTATATATTTTTGTTATGGTATCAGAGCAAGGTCGATACTTTTGACGCGTAGTCTGAGTTACTTTTGATGCTGATGACTGTAAATATATGATTAAGCAAAACTATAATGCAATGCTGTTTTCTATCTAAATGTTGTAGAACTGTTACCAATTAAGAATGAAATAAACAAAGTTGTCTTTGTTGTGGTTGTAATCATTTTGCTTTTCACCTTTTTCCTTTCCTATTCCTACTGTCAGGGGGCCGTTTCTCAAAAGCTTATAACGTGTAATACAAGCGAATATCACTTTTTGACAGCTTTTATTAGAAAGGGACTTCCACTTGTATTACAAGTTAAAAGCTTTTGAGAAACGGGCCCCTGGTCCTCCGTCGGCCAATGGCTAAACGGCGGCTGAAATTCTACAACTGCGATACATAAATTGTGCGACTGACTAGTACCAAGAGTACCAATGAGTTTTCTGGTACATATTGCATCGAAATATATCGGTAGGTATGTTTTATACCCAATGATATTTGATACTTACCATTAACTTTTCTGTAAAGGAAAATAATCATAACGAGGACGTCTAATCAGCATCGGTAGAACTCTCAATGCAAAGATTAGATAGCTATAGGTAAGTAGTTATTAGTTAGGTAGGTAATTCAATTACCTGGTTAAAACACTCTAGTTTTGTAACAAAGATAAGCCGTCGCAAAAAGGGAAATATCCGTATCCATTTATTTGGTTGCAGATTACCAACAAAAAATGTCTAAACATAAACCTCCATCGCTAACGTCTTCAAAATGACCATTTTTCAGAATCCCAAGTCGACCATGCAATGAGCGACGGCCTACACCATTACCCGACATTACCTGTCAGCTGATGACGATATAATTGCTGGATTCGATACGTGATGAGCGAATCAACGGTTTTTTTTTCACAATTGCTATGATCTCGCCGCTCATTGCTATCATTAAAATTATAACTTCATTTGAGCGCGCTTGGTGGCGCCACATGCTTAGTGCATAATTTTTCTGAGAAACATGGTTTACGCCTGAGATGATTTCAGGGTAACAAATAAGGTGCGTTGGGGTAATTTTGAAAACGGCATATGTCTTCTAAACTAGGTACTTACACTTTCTACTGTAGTAACAGTAGGTAAGCAAGATGTCTTGATTGGCATTGCAGAGGCGTAAGTGTTGCTAAAGTATGAAGTGCTTCTGGTTTCATAGATATTTGCCATTTTATAAATTACCCCGATTTTAAAGTTAAATATTCCAATCTAAATTACATAGGCGGTGATATCTGTCATTTATCGAAAGTATATCCTCAGCTTAATTACCGTGATAGTGACCGTAACGTAAGGTACCTATAGATTACTTAAATATTTTCTTTAAAAAGTATCTATTTTCGTGCAAAAAATATTTACGGGTCTTTCATAAGCAGATCTAAAGAGGGTAAGTATTTTATGGTAAAAAAGTAGTAGTTATCCATGGGCAAGCCGGGGTTAATTTGGCTTACATATTTCCTTTACAACTCTGCTCAAACGTCCAAAAACAGGTAAGCCGGTGGGAATCGGCTTTTATGGACATGCCGCCACTGGTACCTACCCATGTAGGTATTTAAATATAAGTCTGGACATAAATCGTATGAATTAAATGGACGAACTCAAATTCTAATATTAATTAAAAACATCTGAGGTGACAATTAATGCATGACCTCGAGATCTTCGAGTTGGATCTAACAAGAAAATCTTCAATTTTGTCGTCGCGCTTTAAGGTAAGTAGGTATCTCAATAGGTGGGTAAGTCAATGATAATATGGCAGACAAATTTGAAAATCCTAATATTTTTATTGTGAAACCAAAAATACCTGTAGATAGTAACCCTGTAATTGTAATTTTAAAGAAAGAAATAGTTGTAATTTTAAACTAATATGTAAAATTTATTTTCAAGTTTAGAATCAGAATAAAAATCCAGTGTAAAAAAATCACATAATACCCATCTATAGAATAGTCGCTTTAATGCATTACGCGTGCAATAGATACTTACTCTACTCTATAATATGACTGGTTTTATTATGATGCCGTTTTAAAAACCTCACGAGCAATAAATTCACTCTCGACTTGGAAATGCGTTGATAACGCGAAGATCATAATAATATTTAATTACGATTAGCTTGAAATGTTGAGGAAAAAAAGTTGATGTGGGAATAGAATCAGATTCATATAAATACCTGGGCAAAGTGTTAGTCTACCACTTTTTAACTGAGTGTTAAGTGGTAAGGAATTGTTACCTGTGTTAAGTAGAAATGGAATAATTAAATACAATAGTTCGTTTTTTTTTAGCATTAGAAATAAGGTAAACAATCTTGACCTGTCTTTTTTTTGAAAAACACGTTTTAAAAATAAATAATGGCAAATATGTAACAATTATGGATCTAATACGATCATTTATATTCTTCTGCTTTCATAAGTAATAGTTACTGATTTTTAAAAAGCGTTTTTCAATTAAAAGACATGTCAAGATCGCTTACCTTCTTTCTAGTTAACAAAAGTTAACGATTACTTATAGTTCGTTTTTTTAGCATATATACTGTAAAAGTCGCCGGTTTTCCCGAACTTTTTAGACTCTTTAGCACCTGGTACATATTAGTAGGTAGGTACTTATTACGAGTACGATGTCATTATTACCATTAGGTACCATTATAAATACTTACGCTGATAATCTCCAGAAACACCTTTCCACAGTACCTGCGTAGCCACCTTGTAAACAAAAAGGCAAAAGCAACTTTTTAGTAAGTAGGTAAGTACTAGACTAGCTGTATCCACTCATACAACATTGTTGTAGGAATGTTTAACTTTTTGTAAGATTGATAAATTTCCAAGCCTGCCGAGATCAGTACTGAACTATGCTTAGGATCAGTATTTACGTACATATAAAACCTTTTTTTTGTTATTTTCGTGGCTATAATGAAGTTTTAGAAGGCCTAGACGAAAACCTACCTCTGCTCACCTAAACATACTTTGCTAATCTAGCATTTAGGAGCTCTCTTGGGCTTTCACAAAACGCCGCATCGTCATACATATGAAATAGGAATCCTTATTCTTTATAGATAAATCTATACATTCTATATCTATACCCACCTTTATAACTACACTTAGTACGTGTTTCTCGTTAAGTAGTGACGTAACAGCTCCCTAAGATCGTTCCATTTGAAGTTGAACGGTGAAAAATAATAATTAATAAGGATAGAATGATGCAGGTGGCCGTATATGGGAAGGAGATGGTCATAGCTCGATCGACGTCATCTTCGACAGCAACGCCTGACGTGTATCCAGTGGCAACAAGTTTCACACCCGTATTTTATTCAAACTTTTTTTATATTGTACTGTATTTGAATTTATAAGTATTTGTTTGTATGCAGTAATTATTTTATTTTGTCATGTAAGCTTTTGTAATGATGTGATTATTCTGGCTATAAATTGATAATCTAGATCCATTTGGTAAATTGGAACTCCGGCGCTCCACGAACAAAGTCATGTCAAAAAGGAAAAAAAATACTTACTTACGCATAGATTTTATAACATAACTATAAAACAGTTTGGCACTATGACAGGCCAGATGCACTGGCCCGATTTATGCTATCAGATACATATCTTCGTCTTCGAAAAAAACCGACGTCGCGCGTCGTTGGTCGTGAGAAAAAAATACCTAGACAAACTAGGTACCTTCTAAATTTAAAAATCTTATTTACTTTTATGTATTCTGTATAGGTATTTAAAAAAACTATAACCTACTTACCTGATAAAATATCTAATGAGACTTACATTGGCTAATTAAAATTGATTTACGAAAATATTATTTGCTCTCACATGATGGGGTAAAGGCTGATTTAGACGGCGCGCGAACTCCCATGCGATTTTAGTTACATTGCGGACTGTTGGTTACGTCCAATTAAACCGACCGATCAAAACCCGCAATGTAATGAAACTCGCATGCGAGTTCTCGCTGAATGAGCCCTAAGTGTCATACCTATTAAGGCAAAGAAGTAAATGTTATTCCTGGTTAGTTCCTTTCTGTAAGTGTTATCAGACGTTTTTTGCTGAAAGATTGTTTACATTAACAACGTAGCGCCATCTACATTACTTACTGTACACTATGTAGAGAAACACATTTTCAATCACCCTAGATCTTTCCTATACAAATTATAGAACTAGAAAAATACCTCTTTAAATCCAACTGAAGAGCTTTATTTCAATAAAGATCAAATAATTATTTTATTAACAGTAACAGAGCATAGTCGAAACTTGCGTGGCACACCGTACATTATAACAAATGAGTTGGGCTGCGTCCGAGTGCCTGCCGCCAGGGTGGGGCGGCGGCGGGGCGGGGCGTGCGGGGGAACCGCCCTAAACAAAATGGCAGCTGTTTGCGCGCCAAATTTTGAATTTAGATATTTGCATAAAGATATATTTTTCGGTTTGATTGGGAATTCAAAAATACATAGGTACCTACCAATAATTCTGAAGACTTGTAACACAACAGTGCTTTGCATAATAAATAATAACTTTATTTACTAGCCTTCTATGAAGTCATACCTACAACTTATTAATAATAAGAATTTGGTACTACTTAAGGTACCTATTACAAAAGAAAAAGCTATTATCTGCTACGATTATTTACCTAAGCTAGCAATGCAGGCAGAAAATGACACATTAAATGTGATTTGTCTACTATTATGAATTAAATTAAAAGGCCATAAATGACCATATTGATGACCCTACATCACTACCTCAACAAACATTACACATAAATCTTTATTATTGCGATTTAAGGATCCATTGAAAGCTAACTTAAACCTACTCCAATTCAAATACAACCCTAAAAACACCGACATATGGTTCATTATCGCATGAGACAAAACAACACTTTAACTCTCATAAACTATTTTCAGCCGCGGCAAATGAAGAGACAAAGCTTCTTGTCCCTTACTATCTCACTGATTCGCTGTAAGTGTGAATGAGACAAAAAAGATTTACGAGGTGTTTATATCGATACAGGAGCGTTGATTTAACCATTGCTTTGGTTTATTGCAGTCGATAAAATTGAATGTTATGAGGCAAGGTCGTACGTGAAAAATTGTTAGTTATTTATGTCTTCATTGAGACAAGTTTTAATGTCCCACTTTAGTGTTTTTTGTTACTTATTGATATTGTGGCTCTTTTCTAAGATTAAGAAAGGGAGGATTATTTTTTCTTTAAGTCCTTTACTTTTAACAAGATTTATTATAATAAATAGGTTTGGTATGCATCTTCTTTACATAGACATTGGTATTTTGGACAAAATTAAATTTTGTAGGTACACAAGTTTAAAAAAAGTGGCAAACGTTGATTTATATTAACTAATTACTTTTTTGTCTATATCATTCACATTTATCCATTCAAAGAAACAAAAAAAATAACAATAAGATCTATCATGTTACATACTACGTTTGATGAAAGTTTTGGTATTTCTATTTTCTAACAATATTTTAAACTTTGTATAATATGACCTTCCACACTATTACAATAATAGTACTCAGAGCGTACAACGCCTGACCATGAACCCAATTTGTGACAAGTGCAATGGCACTGAGACCAATAAATTACACTTATCATCTCTGACCAGCCGACGTGACCTCTGTATCCTACTCGACTGGACCGAAATGTAAGGACATTACAGGCGAGAAGGACCATTGAGGAATGGTCGCTAAAACAATTGAATGATAGCTTATCAAGGTATAGAAAGATGGTAATAATAATGTAATGTAAACAAAAATAGAGGAAAGATTTTAAGCCCGAGTACTTAGATTCTTGCTACATATGGTCAGATAGATCAGACCTCCTAGAGTTAGTACTTACTAACTCTACGAGGTCTGATCTATGTGTCTACTTAGACTTCTTGTACTTTTGCTGTAACATGATACCTATTTAGACTGTACCTATTATGTACAGTAAAAAGTACACACGATGAGAACAAATTCCAAGTCTTAGCTTCACATTAAAAAGGAAGAGGCAAATCGTTGCGTGTCAGTAAATGATGTACTTATTGCCAACGTAAGGATGCAACCACTTACGTCACCTGGACGTTTGGTTACGGAACGGAAAATTTTGAAATAAGTTGTGCAAATTTTGACGCGCCCAAAAATCGATAACAAGATTGAAGATTGACTAGCCTACTTGACTCGGTTGTATATATTTAGGTAGTTAAATGTATTTAAAAGAACAAAAAAGGGCCCATAAACACAATTGAACTGCTTTTAGCGTAGATCGAATAGTTCCATAACAGATAAAACTAGATACAAATCTGAGCGACAATAGAAGGCCTTGGCGCAACAATGAAAATCAAAAATCAACAAACGACTTCCGTGGCATTTCGAACAACATTAGTGAAACATCCGTGGAAACATATACTGCCATTTAAAACGCAGCAAACCCATAATTGCCTCAATTTGAAACTTGTCAAAATCGCATTAGTTCACCTTACGTTGAAATAATGGCGCGGCTGAAGGCGATTGGATGGGGGATTATTAAAAACGCATTAACGTTGGCCACACCTAGCCTTATAAATAACCCTGTCGTGTTGAAACAGAAAAAAGTAATTTTGAGATTTGTGGTGGGAGGGGCCAATCACCCGTGACTGACACGGAAGGAACCCGGCCACGGGGCTCTATCACGCGAATCATTATTTTGTCGTTAGGGAAATGTATTATAATGTCGGTATCTCGGCTCGCGATCAGCGTGTGGAAAAAGACTTATCTAGATTAAACGTAATGCGGGCTAGGACTTGGACTTTGTTTTGACTTGAAATTTAGGTACAGAAATATTTATTACAATGCCAGTTCGATGTAAATGCTAAGAGTCAAGTGTTATATAAACGACACAAATAACAAAACCATTTCTAACCCTTATTTTATTGCAACAAGGATTAGGTACTATGGTCAGATCGAGGATTGTATCAGGAAATACTTAAAAACAAAAACATTGTATCACGTCTTCAAGGAAAACGTTTGGTTAAACAACAAACCGAGTTACATTATGATCACTTTGTCACTAATAGACATAATACTCTGCACTATTTTCTTATTTTAGAAAGGATAGACGAATTATAGTCACAAAGTAGACTCTCGCGTCGAATGGTGGTCTCCATGACAGTTCCTTCTAGTCTCTTTTGGATGAGCATACTTTAATAAATTGGTAATTGAAGAATATATAGGTATTTACTGTATTTTTATTACATAAATGTCTATAAACATTATACGTGACAGCTACTGTAAAAATGAACTGTCATAGGGACCATCATTCGACGTGAGAGGTATAGGTCCACAATATCCGAAAGAAAGGTCAATGAAAATTCTCAAATACAATCATTATGCTTTATTAATTTCATGTATTTATATATTTATGACAATATCGTCTCACCTAACCTTATTAAGTTACTAATTATAGTTATATTTCATAAATTTTGAATCAATAGGACATAAACTGGTAGGTAAATAATATCGTTTTAACCAGGGATTTTCTCTAAGTGAAGATTAAATTTCCAAAAATTTAAGGACAGTTCTGAGTACACCTAACATCAAAACTTAATAGTAAATTTTCTCATAAACCTAATTTTACATCAAATAAATGTAATGTTCCAAGACAAATTCGAAATTGAGACCTCTATCTGGCAAGGGGTTTCTGTTCTCGTTTTAGGATTGCACATTCGATTTCTTACAGATGTAGATTTTGTAAATTATCATCAAAACATACATTCTAGCTTCAATTGTTCCGGACAAAACAACGCTTACTACTACAAACAACTGTACAACACAAACACGAGATTATTTCTTGAGCAAACGTAGAAATTATACAACAAAAATTCACCCTTAGCCAGACAGTTCTAAGACTAACTTTACCCGATTCGAGAGAAGATAGAAGTCAACGAAAGATAACTAAATTAAGTGAATCAATAAATAAATATCGGATATATCGACAATATACAATTATTACAATTTACATTTACTTAACGAACACAGCACAAAATTAAAATATGTATAAATGAAACCGGCTCACTGGGTTCTTAGTAAAAACGTTCACTAGTTACAACCTACGTGAAAAATTAATGTACAAATAGTTTACATTATTACGAAACACGTATAACCAGAATCC
This sequence comes from Cydia amplana, assembly GCF_948474715.1. Taxonomy (NCBI): domain Eukaryota; kingdom Metazoa; phylum Arthropoda; class Insecta; order Lepidoptera; family Tortricidae; genus Cydia; species Cydia amplana. The sequence continues at coordinate 6,398,386 of NC_086070.1, forward strand.
TGACAACAGCTCACCCCTCCTATATCACTCTCCTTTTAAAATATTCGTAAAACTATCGTTACGAGTAAATATATTCAATGTTCGATATTTTTCTTTACGTATATCGGTTTCTTAAAGCAATGATTTTATAAAAATACCTTTTACTAGAGTGAGGTGTTCTCAACGCTTGTATATGGGTCGCTCGCTACTCCTAGTCGCTACAGGGTCTACGGACGTGACACCCACCAGTTTATTCTCTAACTTTGGTATACTGTGTACATGTACGACAATCCGTACCAACCCATAAGATTCAAAATAAGAAATATTTCTCTGTACCTACGAGATTGAAGGTAACTTTTGTTTCATTAATAATAAATTATTAAGTAGCGATTTGCACCTGATGTTTTCTACAATGAAATGTCTTTTAGAATTATTCTCCATCGAATGGCACAACATTCATTTCGTCCGAGTAATAGATTTTTATCAAAGGATATTGAGAATCTCGATAAGAATTTTCTAAATCATTAACGTCATTCTCGTAACATTTTACATTAATTATAATATTTCCTATTACGTTTATTATCAGTTAATTACGTATATGGTGTTATCGAAAATCGTATACATTGCACGTGTAACTGGCCTTTCCAAACTACAAAGAATGTATAAAAGAAAGTAAACCGAACTGAGATTCACAAAACCAGCGCTCGGTCCTGATTGCTAACAAAATGAACTAGTCGTTGTGTCTCAAAATTAATCTCAATAAAATTATTCACACTAAAACAATTGTACAATATTTAAACCCTAAAAAATATTACGTACGTATTTACATAATAGCAATTCGACAGCAATTAGAAATAAACGTCAAATATATTAAATAATAACAATATCGTTACTAATTGCCTTCTTATCAATGGTTAATTATAAGAGGTCCTTATGGTTTTGTGATTCAATATCATGCGAAAACTTTGAGAATTTAGATTGTTTGCAAATTGCTTGATGTCAGAAATAAATAAAGACCTTCTCTACTTAGTCGTGAAGGTACGAAGCAATCTATAAGAAATTCTGACAGATTTGCTATTCGGAAACTTATATTAAGAATGTCGCAGTTAGAATAATAAATAACGAAGACTATCAAGCACTTTGCAAATAATAGTTCAATAAATAGCCAATCTGTGAATGAGAAGATAATACCAAAATGATAATTATCCATGTAAAATAATCACATAATATCGATGCAGTTTACTAATCATATACACTGCTTTTTTGGTAAGTATTGGTATTGAGATTGTTCTATAAATAAATTTATACTTAACAACTGCAAAAATCTCTTCATCACACTATCATTACTCTTTATGCGATGTCACTAAGTTACATGCTAGTTATAATGTAATATTATCATGAAAAGTCCAACATACAATTTATACAAATTAAACTGTTCTAGTAACAGCGGCCGTTGGATCGATTGTTTCAGATTCATCACTCGTTGATGCAAACTCAAGATTCGACGTTACAACTAAATGGACACCGAAAACCAACTGTTCAATGGCCTTAGTGGAATCTGAAACAGAGATCTGCGCGATGGCCGCACCCGGGGCGAGCCTACTGCGGCGAGGTGGGCGGACTCATGTTGTCCGGCTCGTCTCCGGAGCCGGGCTCGCCTTTGGTCTTGTTCTCCTTCTTCCACTTCATTCGCCGGTTCTGGAACCAGATCTTGATCTGGCGCTCCGTGAGGCAGAGCGCGTGCGCGATCTCGATCCGTCTCCTCCGCGTCAGGTACCGGTTGAAGTGGAACTCCTTCTCCAGCTCTAGCGTCTGATACCGCGTGTACGTTTGCCGTCCCCGCTTCCTTTCTGAAATCAGATAACGTAGCATGTTAATACAAAATAAAATTTACATTCAAATCGAAAACAGTTGGTTTCATTTATAAAATTCGCGCGGCAGCCCTGGGAGCGCCAGACGTTAAAAACTGCATAGGCATTTCTGATAAATGGTGGTTATTTGTAAAAGGCGAACACTCCCGGCGGAGTTAATTGAAAATTGTTTTGAGCTTATCAATTTGTTAATTGTTTTTGCTTGTCGAATATTTCTCTTCGCTGTCGAGAACTAGTTTAAAGGTATCTACATTGGTAATCGGGTTTTGACATTGACTGCACAAAATCTTATACAATTAGGTCGTACAGCAGGTCCAATTAGTAGAGCTGAATCAAAAAACGGTATTTCGCAATCATTGCAAGGATACATTCATGTTCATTAGTATTCCTTGCGATTAGTCTTTGCCTATGTCGATTAGGCTAGTGGTTAACATTGAATACCATATCGGTTGGTATAGTGCGTATTAAAAAAGCGTCACAAAATCAGTTCCTGCGTGTTTGTGGAGCCGCGGCGATCCGCTACCGGAGCCAATTAAAATAATTTAAGACGCCGCGGGCCTTTTTTCGTTTTGTAATCATTACTCTTCGAGGAAGATGCAAAGCCTATTATACACGGTTTAGATTCTCTGGACTGTAATTTGTATCAAAAGAACAGCAGCCAGATTTATGTGATGAATGAGACAATATTCACACAAATGAATCATTCTTAATAGCAAGGACTTTCGATTTAACAGGTCAAATCCTTTAGATTGAGTCATAGAGACATCATTCTTAATTCATGGCCTTAGCATAACAATTGCACTAAATTTCTGAGACAATACTTATTTATAACACTGTTTATTATAGAAAACAAGAGCAACAAATTAGAGCAAAAACCTGAGAAAACATTCCTTCAACTTGGTATTAGCTATAATTAGCTATATCTATCGTTGTTAGTAGGGGAAAAAATCAAAATATGTCTTAGTTACACTTACCTCATAAGATGAATAGGTAAATTAGGTAGGTAAATAATTAGAATCTAAAATTATACAAGTAAGGTGAATTGGTGTAACTTCGAAAGCGGTAATTTTGAAAATGGCAAATATCTAGTTAATATAGGTAAGTACTTTTTACTGTACAACTTATTATTGTAGAATAAGTAGCAAGGGTAAATAAGATGCCTTGGCAAGCGTTGTAATAACGTAAGTGTTGCTAAAGCATTAAACAGTGCTTCTGGCTTTAGAAATTATATAATAATATTTCCCATTTCAAACTTGGTATTTAAAAGCATTAACATACCAAAACTTTTACCAAATTCTTAGCCCAATTTTAGCATTTAACATGAAGCATAAATCTTCAGGCTATTAAAACTCGGATAGTGGTGAGGTGAAGTTTGAAACTCGGGCGCAAAACGAAAGTTAACTGTTTGTGCCACGGTTTCACATCACGCGAAACTCGATGTACACACCGACACGCAAAACTTCGTGGAATTAGACACGGATTTTACTGACAGCCCTTCTAAGAAAATGAACAGTCAGATATATGTCAGTAATAATACTAATATTAAAACAGTACCGTGTGTTCTAAGACACAAAAGCGGGTTCAGAACATCTAGTCCAGATGTTGACAGTAAAAGTAAATAAAAAGTAAAAAACCGTGATGAGATGATAAACGTATCGTTTTGTAAATGTTAAGACTTGCAGTGACAAATGTGGCCGCATATATCAATATAAGTAAGGGCAGATTGTGACCTTTCTCTCGAATCGCATTAGTCTTGATTTGGAATCGAAGTGGTTTGAGGCGATAGCTTTTTTGCATGCTTTGCTTTCATAAATAAGGGCTAATTTAGACAGCGCGCGAACTCGCATGAGATTTTAGTTACAATGCGGACTGTGGGTTACGTCTAGTTCAACCCACCGATCAAAACCCGCAATGTAATGAACTAATGAAACTCGCATGCGAGTTCTCGCATAGTCTAAATTAGCCCTAATAAGAATATCTCGAAGAGTGACTAACTAATTTGAAGGACTTCTAAAACAGATAAGAGGCCTATCACATTTAAAGGTGAATTGTACCCAAACCTTCACATTTCAGTTTTCTATGTTTTTTTAATCCGTCAATTCCGTCAGCATGGCAATGACTTCTTTTTGGCTTCATTTGTAAGTACGTAGGTACTTACATATTTTGCAGGATACCCTAGCGATGACAACTAAGCTTTGAAAGAGTTTGACCATCAATTACTTTCTTGGAGCTAACGTACCTACAAATATCTTTCGATATTTACAAGTTCTGTTACTATTTAGTGATTAATTCCAATAACTTGGTCGGAAGTCAGATGACAGGTAGAATTACAACGTCTCGCAAAATTTTGGAAATCGGTTGCCAAAAAGCAGATCCCAACTTCCCATAAAACGCTAATATGAGGAGGGAACACGCTTAGGCATTATATAGTTAACATAATATCATCTATACTATACTAATATCAATAATGTGGAAGTAACTCTGTCTGTCTGTCCAGGTCCTGGCCCGGGGAAGGACATACTACAGTTTTATCAATCATCATCATCATCATTCCACGCGGACAAAATAAAGGGTAGAAGCTAGTTTAATCACATCTTCCTGTATATTAACCTTTTGGCTTGCTCATTCTTACATATTATTAAGTAAATTTAACCAAAAAAGACCCGTTTCCCGAGTCTACGGATCGGGCGGCTGCAGCGGGTTCAAAATTATCGGCCACTTGTTGCCGCCAAATTGATAAGTCTTCGCTCCCGTGCGTTCCAGGATGCAGCCCATTGTAGTTTTTAGGCTTTTAATGTTGTTTTAAAGGTTTGTAACTATATATTTGTACTGTCGCCATCAGATACATCGGAGCGGAAAGGTATTAACAAATATCTGAACAAAGTCTCATTATCAAGACGTTAAATAGCATTAAGCTTAGAATAAATTTAAAAGTGGAAAAATTACTGTCTTGGGTGAGACTTGAACTCACGGCCTCTGGATCGATACTTTCCCTTTTTTCGACTTTTAAATGTATTCTAAGCTTAATAGCATCGATCGCAGACGTTTCTGCTTGTTACAAATTAAAAATAGTTAAATTGCATGTTCAGATATTTTTCAGCATCTTGGCAGCTCCGATATATCTGATGGCCTCTCTATCTACTTAGGGTAAAAGTTTTCTTGAAACTTTTCTCTCGAAGACTCGAGAGCAATGAAAAGGGATCACTTCAATCCGTCACTTATTTTATCAAGGGAAATTACAAATACATCGACATCGTCATCGCCGCCGCAGTAAAGTCGCAAAGGTAACGCAGTTGCAGGTGACATCCGAATGTCACCTTAAGGGTAACATTCCATTTCTGACCGCAGCTGCGCTACTAGCACTGAACGCGTCGCTGTTACTGTCAATTTCCATAGTAAAATGAACAGTAGTGCAGCTGCGGTTGGAAATGGACTGTCACCTTAATACAGTACAACGTTAAAGAACAGGCGTCAAGTCCCCATCACGCAACATCAGAGCGGGTTGGGCACACTGCATACATGTTTTTATGTATAAACATTACCGAAACCACCAAGTAATGCGCTCACGGCTCCCAGCGGCTTTATTATACGCGACTACGGGTAGCTGTGGATGCATAAAACATGATCCGCGTCAGATTTAAACCGTATGTAATAAGAACATTAAGGGCGAGGGCACATTGGAGCGCAGTGTTGGTTCATATTTTCTATGGATGTTTGAAATTAGAGGAACAGGTGCCGTAGCCAAAATTACAATCGTTTATCGACGAACAACAATTGAAAATTAAAAAAATTACGGTATGACAGATGGTACGTAAAGTCACGTGAAAAAGATCATACATTATTTTAAGTTTCGATTGACATTTTCTATCAAAGATCGCCATCTTGATTAGACCCTCAGTAATTTAATCTTTATCTATAAAAGTCATTGAATAATCTAATAATAATAATCAAATATAGGTTAAGGTTATTTAGGCGAGGAAGTATCATCTCACATATACATCTCACATGAAGTTTTTTAAACGAAAATTCTACAAACTTCAGTATCAATGCATAAAACTAGATACCTAACTAACTTATTTTACAAGCTCCCCTAAGAAGAAGGGTACGTAATACATATAATCCCATATTTTTTTTATTCTAATCAAAACACATTTTTCATTAATATAATATATCACATAGTATGCACCTTATATCCATTATATATTTTAATCAAAATCTCTTACACCATTATTTAATTAAGCATCCAAACGGGCGTTTTTATGAACGCGCCTTTACTCGCGCGGTTGAACCGTTCGATGCCGGCCTTTGAGACACTACGCCCTCTTAGTACGAAATAGGAACAAATTATACAGTGTAAGTAATTTTCGACTTTTTAGTAACGTAATTAGTTTCAATTTGAATTAAAACTTTCTCGGATATAAATCATTTCAGTTATGAAGATTCTCAGCAACGTATTAATATCAAACACAGCTGTACTCTGTATTTATAAGGAAGTATTGCGATTCGCATCATGAAATCGTTTTGTTATTTCAGACTAGTCTGAGATTAGATTATTAATGTGAAATGTCTTTCAACTGATACATACGTGTACCATTCATACTATTTCATACAGATTACGTGGAAAATATTAAATTGCCTGAATTGAATTAGGTATTTCATACGAAATTGACATTTTAAGTATATTTCTGAGTATATCGTCTAAGTATACTGTATACAATCGTGAGTCAAATCCGCGTCTCACCCAAAACTAGTTGCGATTTCGTGGTTGTCCCATGTGTGTTGTTCAGTATGACCTCTACATTTTCACCCCTTAGAGTTTGGTCAGTGATAACAAAAGCATACTGTATACAATCGTGAGTCAAATCCGCGTCTCACCCTAACGTGTGCAGAGCAATCCCAGCTTGAGCAGTAAACTTATAGGGATGAGTTTACTGCTCAAGCTGCGATTGATTGCCATGCAGGGGCATGTTTCAGGGCACATCTTCATCAAACAAGCGTTCGAACAGCGTCTCAGCCGCCCGTCTGCACCGCAATCGCAGCTTTACCAACGGGCGCAGCGCTGCATGTGTCGGGCCCCATAAATCATCCGACAGCAGGGGACCGGGGGACCAGGGGGGAAATCGGGAGCCTTTCACGACACGGACCGTGGACGTTCGAGAACTTTCCTGCCCAAGGAAACAATGCGCGAAGTTTTTTGGGCCCGTAGTTGAAATCGTGGAAAGCGATAGAAATTATGGGGACTTATTTATGGATGTTTCGCTGTTCACAACAAAGTTGAGCTTAAAGATGAACAAATTTTCAATGAAATATCTAAAGTATTGTTTTAGATTCGAATAATTTCTCATGTGAGAAAATTTAATTAGGTAAAACTATCTAATAACATCCAATGTTCCACATTTACAAGGTCTTGAACGATGCCGTTAGACGATGCCCTACGATGGCAGATATGAGCTAAAGCTTTTAACATTTTACAAATAAGAAAATGATAGTATTTTATTAGGTGGGTACCTATAATGTCCATGTAAACCTGTTACATCATTAAGCAAACATACGTTAAAGCGGCTTTACTTTTTCCATTGACATAAGCCTCATGGGAAACTCGGCAACAATCAACAAATCCATACCTCTCGGTACAGAATATTGGACTAATGTTCCCAGGCACCAGAGGTCGAGTACATTTATCTGGATAGACGCGCAGAAATATTGAGCGGTGGGTGCTACTATCTGGGACCGCATTTGTACTGATTACGGCGTGCATTCAGCCAGGGGTCGAAAAGGGCTTGATAAGAAGCGGCTATCCGTCAGGCGGTGACAGATTAAATCATTGAATGAATCGCTATTTAGCGTATAAAAGGTATTGAGTATGATCTGAAGTTCTATAGGGTTCTACCCTGGCGACCTACTTTGGTTGCGTTTCTATTTCTTATCACAGTAAATAAAACATTTGTCATTTCAAACATTGCACAGTGACAGATCTTAAAATGACACAATATTATGTACTTACCTACAATCCATAGATAGATAATCTAGTTTTAATTAAACTTCGTATTGGCAATTAATTTAATGTAAATGCCGTCATGTTTGTTGCGTGACCTTACCATTGTTTTAGCTATTTTGAATTTATGAATTCATAACCGCAAAACATATTCAACCGCAAATTCCGCCGAGCAAAAAGATCGCGTAGCGAGCGAGCCTAAATACCAAATTCATCAAGGGATGACAAGTGAAAAGAGCTTTTAATTTAATTCGTTGCAGCGCCCGAGGAACACGAAAAAAATACTGCGACAGCTTGAAGCGATATCGACAATCAATAATTCATGTCGTACAATTTCATACATATCAACGCAAGGGTATCATCACATCGTGAACCACAGCCTCAGCGAAATAACCACCTTAACCTCTAGAGCGGTAAATCGAACTTCGTTTGAGTGAGGTCGCGAGGTATTATATTTTGCCATTCTGTGGCCACTCAGTGTATTGCAACATCGTACATGATATCAAACGGGTATTCAGATTAATGCAATTTCTCTTAAACGCTTGCACGTCATAAATAAAATTGCTGGTTTCCGACGTTGTTCGCCGAAGGTCCGTGTGAGGTTAATACGTTTAATTGATAATGCATTATTATCTGGGAAAATTTGACTTTCTCTTAGCTTCAACGCCCGGATGCCGATAATATCATAAATATACATTTATGCCGTGAGCATTGGTCTGCAACTCATCTAGGAGATGGACACTCCAAAATCAAACCCGGAACTGGTAACTCCGTTAGGCGCGAGTAGGATGCTTTCCGAAAAGCGGCAGTTGCCTGCACCCAACCTGGTGGTCTCGCATGTACTGGCATGCCATTCCTGCGGACCAAGCTGGGGAGGTCGAGAGGATGGTCCTGGGCAACCCTGTATCATCAAATAGCGTCCCGGGCGATGCAGCATCACAGACGCTGTATAAATCATCTGTCAAGATATTAAAGGTCCGATGATGACATTTATGAAGTTTGTAAACATTTGTTCAAAACAATTTTTTTGTATTATTTTAATTTAATTTACTATAATATATTCAGGTATTCTGAGTAGCATAGTCGGTTAGGTGCTAACGTTAAGTTATGACGTGGTCGTCATATACCATTATAATAAATAACACTTAATTACAGTGCGAGAATATTTAAACAATTCTAAAGTTCCATGTTGTCGAATTGGACTTGGATCGTAAAAATAATAACTAATTAAGCGATCTGTTAATATACTCGTAGTACTCGTAACTTCAGAGTAAATCATGCAAGGGACCATATCATTAAGTTAAATACATGAAGATGTCTTATATTTTGATATTCTCGTTATAATCGAGAGTTATTTATTCGAAGGATCCCTAAAATACAAGCTCGATACAGCCTGATTGCTTTACTTTTTAAGGTCGTAGCAATTTAGTCCCGTCGTTGGACCAGAGCGATTTAATTTATCCTTTTCAGTGAGAACTGAAATGTTGTATGATTGTAAATAATGTCCTGCAACTATCAAAATAAAGTAATAAATTAATGGCCGTACCATTCGACTTCAAAACAATAGGGAGTATTACTGCAATGTTTTGCCGCGAGAGTGCAGCACTAATAGTGACTTAAGTCTTCTCCGAGACCACGGGGACAACGCCGACCTCGAAACGTCGGAGGTAAATCTTAAAACTTAGATACGCGATTAAGTCCCGTTGTACAATTTAATAGTGACTTAAGTATACAATAGAGTAACTTATACATACTGTACCTTAAACTGTTTTTTGACACGTTTTCACAGAACATCAAAAATATGACATTGATACATTAAGGCGGTTTTACCAATGGCCTACCGGGAAACGCGAAAACGAAACTCAGGTATCTGCCTGTTTATCGCTCGATATATATATCGATAACAAAATTTCGACTCTCTCGTTTGCCGTAGACCCTTACATTGTGAATTATTTTGGGAGTGGCGCCCCCTACGCAGACTTTCGCGTAATATTCCCTACTGGTTTAAGCAAGCAGCAATACGAGCCAAAATACATAAGCTGGTAGCCCTACGAAAACAATTTGTGAGCGCCGTGATAACATCTACGCCCAAAAACGATGGATGACAAAACACGCAACACTAAAATTATAATTACGCTTACATGAGTAATGAAGAAAAACAAAACACGACTACATACAATATTTGGGCGAGTGAACTTTGTTGGTATAGAAACAAAGTAGAATTTGGAGTAGCACGGGCGCGGGAAACTGTCGCATTAACAACATGTTACTTGATAGACCGGCTGATAGCTTGAATTACTTGTGTATATAGAAAAATGCCATTTGTATGGACACTTTATTTTGTAATTCATTAAACCTATACTTTACCTTCTATGTATGATTGTGAAGTTACATTGGGTAGGTAAGCTAAAATAAAGTTGCGTTTTTTTAACGGCTTGCTTTCTAAAAGATATATTTATTTATTACTTAGGTACCTACTATCTACCTATATATGACTTGCATTCAAATTCTAGATTCGCTACTTTAAATTTACTTTAATTAAGAGATGGTCTAGTTAGACCAGTTACTAAAAATATTATTTTTTGTTCAAAATACAAAGAAATAAGTTAATCGTTCTTACAGCGCAGTAGGTGGGATTAATTTATTTGGTCGGAAATGAAAAAAATGCAAATATGGCCGCCACTGCGACGTTAGTGGGCCGGCCTCTGATTCTATCCACTGTTACGTCTAATGACTTTAAAATATCCATTTGGTATATATGAACGTATAATTATGAAAGGTTTTCATAATATAGTAGAGATATTTACGTAGAGGTAAATATGTAGATACAACTGGATAAGTTAATCCACATAGTATTATTCAGAAATATATTTTGAATCATTAGCATTTAGGTAATATTTTTCCATTTCCCCTTTCATATTCTACCGCTCTGGTGAAAAATAATTTATATGATGTCACACAACACAAAGACATCATTCTCCGCTGTCGGCACTGATTCGCGGCGCGTTACGAAATGGAATGTTATTCAGCTTAAATTCCGTCGGTATACGCCAAAAATTACGCGGTCCCGGTCGGGGATTGAACCAAATTCCACCCGCAAAAAAGGTGTCAAATGAAATATTCAAATATATTTTAATATAATTCATGCGGCGGGCGTTTCATTTCTCCCTCGTAATGGAATGCTAAATTTTCGGGCTAACAAAAAATATATATTAATGCGCGTACCTAATAGCTTATACAAACTCGTTTGTTGGGCATTGTCGGTAACAATGGGTGCCATAACTCGACGTCGGCGGCACGGCCGGTGACGTCTTTGTTAGGCCGAGCTTTGTGTGGGGCTCCGCCCGCGCTGTCGGCGCCTCCGCTAAACAACGATCACAACAGGCCCTGCTGCGGGAGCTGCGCGAATTGTTCAATTCACACTATCATAGAGCGGGTTAGAACCAGGTGGATAACTGGCCGTATGCAACCCGCCATAAAGTCAGCTCTTTTTTTATGAAGAGTTACCGCGTTGCGTTTCTCGGGTCACCAATTGAAAGGTACTTACACGATAACATCGCAACATTAGAATGATCCAATTGCGATAATAACCAAGGCGCCTAATTTTCAAATTCCCATTACCTAAATGAAATCCATAATTCATAAGGCATCAACTAATCAACGAAAAAAACTAAAACCGAATCATCCAGGCTCTTACAAAAATGAACCTCCCCGCGCGGAGGTGGGCGGCTAGCCGCCTAATTACCAGTTTTGTTCGACCATTACTATAATTTGCACGAAAAGCACGAATGAATATTTTATTTGAGAAGGCGATGGAAAGTGAGTAATTGCGTCGGATCACGAAGTGAAAAGTTATGAAAGGTGCCGGCGAGAGCGATTTTTCAACGCCAGCCATGAAAGTGAAAATCTTAATGAAAAAGGAAATATTCAATCAAAAATACTGGAGACGTATCCATACAGGCGTCTTCGGTTCCTTCTTCATTAAAATGCTATGAATAAATACATTGATTTTTCAAGATATAGTCAACTGGCCTTTTAGTGGAAGTTAATTACCTATAAGTTCCGGGCTTTAAGATAGAAGCTTTCTTTCGTTTCGTGTATACTCTTTTTGGACAATGACATACTTAACCAAATTGACTATTGGACAGATACAGGGGTAGCCAGAGTAAGCAGACCCTCTTATTTGCCTTATACAGCTGATAAACTAAGACAGAATATCTTTCACATCGCTGAAACCATCTCTTATTAAAACTAGATAGATAGCGGTAAGATAAATAAGCTAGAGAGGTGCCTAAAAATTCATCTCGGCGTAATGCTCAGCTCAGAGCGCATTAGGGCTCCAAGATGAGCCTCGCCGCGGGACAGCGAGCCCCAGGGGGCTCCCCTGCCCCAAACGGGGGGCGGTCTCCGCTCCAGAGAATATTTGACACGGGTCTGGCAGATAGACAGGCCGGTCATGTGTGATACCGAGCAGGAAACGGGGGAGGGAGGCCTTTTTTCCGCTCCTCTATCGACGCGCCTATACTTATAAGTATAAAGATACATTTATGATTTATGTGCCACTGTCTCACAGCACATGTGCACGCATCGGATGCGTCGCTTTTTGTAACCCGCCTAATGATACGAACCGGCTTGATATCACATTAATGAGTTTCATGTGATAATAGATTCCAATTTTAATATCTATTACTCTAATTTGCTTCTTATTTCACCGTAAATTGTAAAGTAGAAAGGTAGAAACGCTCGCGTGCATCAGACAGCGAATCGGCCATTATCTATTTCAATTTGAAATGGTAAGAGTTTGAAAATGGAATTTTAATACCACATAATAAGTTCGGCTTCGGCGGCTTAGTGGCGGTCAAACTTTGATTGGCGTCCTATCCCGGGCTTTAATTAATGTCCGCCAAGACCTCACCTCGGGCCAGACAGGGACAAGCGAGACGAAAAGGGACGACTACTTTTCGTTGATCTATAACAGGAACAAAAGAGCTTTCAGAACAACAATCAATCACTTAAACTTTGAACTTTATTTATTAAGTATCATGGTTGAAATTGGAAGTCGCATGTTAATCGACTAACTCCTTATTCGTTCTGAAGATACGAAATGTTGCCAGTTAATCAGGTTGAAGTTTACAAGTAACGCAAGCGGGGGAACTTTAGAGGTCCAAAGTCAAGGAGCAACTTGCGAGGGAAAAGTTAGTTGGGAAATGAAGGATTTAAGCCAGTGGAAATGAAATGTGACACGTCTAGATCTAGAGCATACTAAAGGCGACTAAGTTCACGACAGTCTCTTGCAAGACGAGCATATAGATATATTATATGAAGACTTTACATCTACTTAAAATAATAGGGTATGATAGGGTAGATGCTACTCTGAAAGTCCTATTTTAGCACTTTTGCAAAATTGGATTTGTCTGTATGGCACCACACATTTATGAGGTACAATATACCTACCTACCTAGAAAAATTGCATAACGTAGATGTAAATTAACTATAGAATACACATTGCTACGATAAGATATTACCACTAAAATGTCCATCTTCATTTAACTGGCAACTCCAATCACAACACACTCAAAACTACTGTCTCGTCAATGTGTGAGTAACATCTCGTATGATGAGCACACTTGTGTGAGTCGACATGTATTAATGGGGTTGGTAGATACGGACGTGGGTGTGCGTAGATAATTATAAGATCGTAATGGTTTTTTAATAAGCTCCCAATTTTTTTTACCCTACTAGTTTGTACACTTGGCATGTAATCTAGTTTTTTGTCTCTACATAAGAATATCATATTTTTTACTGAAAATTGAGACCAGTAATGTGGTTTAAATTGCATGTTTTTAAATTACATGGGGTTGCAAAAAGGGCTAATAATACGGATATTTACATGATATTCACTTATCGCTGGATAATAAACAGCAGAGCTCTAACTTACTTTAGCGCCACCTATGTGGGAGAGGCGGAACTTTAAAGTTAGTATAAAGTTACTGTACGCCACACCGCGTACCTCATGAGCAGTGAGCCGAAAAATTTAGTTAACCCTTTAAAACCTTGACATTCCTTTCAAGTCATTCGATTTCGAACCGTAATTCTTATTGCTGAGATGCGTTTTTGTTTTAAGTATAAGGCAAGTGGCAAGTTGCCGCTATGGAGGGTTAAATAAGTTTTAAATGCCTTTAAATTAATAAAGTTCGATATTTTGGCAGAATTCACTTATATAATCTATATAACTACTTCACTATTCACTTATCTAATCTAATCTATATAAGCTTATACCTACGGAGAGCCTATCTATACCGAGCTATATAAACAAGGGACACTTAATTCGTTTTTAACCTACTTATTGATATTTTTACTAACATGAAACAGGCATGAAACTAGCTAGAGGTAGGTATTTACATTTTAAAGCCAGTCCCGACGAACCTAATCCAAACAAAACACCTAGTATCTAAATTCTAACCGTCCCTCGCACGATCGTTCGAAATTTCCCTTCCCGCGTTGCCGTAAAAATATCAAAGGACAAAAATGCCATCCGTCAAAGTCACGCGTACTACCTAAACCGGAAACTCAGTACCGCACAGAATTAGAAATATATTTTTATACTTCAGTCCCCTCCAAAAAAAGTTTATGCAAATAATAGCACATGTAAATACAGGGGGAAATAGGGATATCGCTTTCTTGGTCTAAATAAATAAACATTTGGGGTTTCTTTTCTTAGGGTAGCTTTCGTAAGAGAGCGACGAATTAGTGCATAATCTAGGATGACGTCGTTTTTTGCGGATCATAAACTTAATTGCGCAAAAGAAATATGCATTTTAATAGGGAGTGAAATAGATAATTGTTTTTTAATGAAAACTTTAGACTTCTTTGTTGATTTCCCGTGATAAATCCCTGGAGCGAAATTAAAGCGATCTGTCATTAAGGATCAATGGTCAATCTTATAGTTAATTAATACTAAAAGCATGGCCTTTTTTCGGTCACTGTCCAAGTCAAAGTCAGTTCTGTTCAAACTATTTTAGAAGCCACTTTATATTTGATTTTTACATATGATTATTGATTACAACAAATGAGTTAAGCAGGTATATATGTATGAATTATTAATATGAATTCGTGTTTTAATAAAGTTAGTCGTTATTTATTAGAGTCGAAAGAGCACAGCCATTCATTCACGACAGTCTATATCCGGGAAAATCGAGAAAAATCGTGCCAAACCAATCTAGAATTCTTACTTCAGGAAAAATCAGTTAGGGAAGAATGGCACGACGACATTGATGCGAGGCACAAAGGGCGTCGGGACCAATCTATCGGAGCATTTATCGAAATTGTTCCATAATCGATCAGGGCCATATTAACAGCTTGCCGAGGACCGGACATTTTCGTTTTGGATAAACCAGAATACACGAGGTCTCCGATTGTCTACACTTTTGTTCTGATCTCGAGTTACATTACGCTGGTCCTGGCCTTAGAATTCTGATCGCCCCCACTTTCGTAAGTTATGTTAATACACGAGCAGAGTTTTTATTTCCATAAGTACATATGAGGGTATTCGCTGATTATCAAGTCATGTTTCTTCTTATGTTAAGGTCAAATTTATATTGGTTAGTCTCAGCAAAGGTTGGAGAAGGTATGGAAATATAGGACCAGATGATAACAATACTGTATTCGCGGTGGCTAGTGAACATTTTCGTTGGAAAATTAGTCGGATAGGCGAGTCAAGACATTTGGGAATTAGGCAGTCCTATAACAGGGAAGTACAGACATATCATAGGAACTAAATGATGAAGTGAATTGTTTTTACGGCTGCGCTTCGTTTGCCAAGATCAAAATGGTATTGGTGAATCAAACTCCATAATTAGTTCTAAAGGGCATTATAAATTGAAATTTATTGATTATGCTAGTATATGGATGCTAACCCCACAGTGTTGCTAAGTAACATTTCTTACGTGATCTAAGTTTGGTTTGCTAAGTTTCTGACTAAAGCTAAGTTTTTCATGTCATACTCGTACTATGATCTCATTTTATCTTTTAAAACCTATACGCCTATAGCATTGTTAAATTGCGGTCCAAGGGTTTATGACATGACAAAAAGCTCCGGAAAATCGTATTAGAAACAATCCAACCGCCATAATAAATACGGCTATACATACGCCCTCTATTCAGCCTCTTTCAACGCAAACGGGGGAAATCAGGAGCAGGCACCAAAACAAATTCTCGTATTCAATCATCGGTTGTTCACAAAGGCTTGGAGGCTGATAACTGTACAATGAAATGTAACAAGTCGTCTATTCCCCATTGTGTGACGCGACCTAAGGGGGGGTGCGGGTGGGGGGCCCATTATATTACCATTTCCACCTCGATTCGCGGGACTTATCGCGGCCTACCTCGGACTAGGTGAGTCTATCTTTCTGTACCGTTGGGCAGGGTATACGTCATTGGTTTGTTAAGAAAGGTGAAATGAAATATTATCATTGGAGTAAGTATCTTTATAAGTTTAATTGGATAATTAGCCTAGTTATTTTATACTAGCTTCTGCCCGCGACTTCGTCTGCGTAAATGATGATGATGATTGATAAAAACTAGCTTAAGTATGTCCTTCTCCTAGTATTTAACTATCTCCATACAAAATTTAATCCATATCGGCGCTGCAGCGGTGTTCAAATAAAGCATTTAAGTACGTAATCACATGCACTCTATAACTCGATCAAAGGTTCTCTTCCTCCTCGCGTTGTCCCGGCATTTTGGCCACGGCTCATGGGAGCCCGGGGTCCGCTTGGCAACTAATCCCAGGAATTGGCGTAGGCACTAGTTTTTACGAAAGCGACTGCCATCTGACCTTCCAACCCAGAGGGTAAACTAGGCCTTATTGGGATTAGTCCGGTTTCCTCACGATGTTTTCCTTCACCGAAAAGCGACTGGTAAATATCAAATGATATTTCGTCCATAAGTTCCGAAAAACTCATTGGTACGAGCCAGGGTTTGAATCCGCGACCTCTGGATTGCAAGTCGCACGCTCTTACCGCTAGGCCACCAGCGCTCCCTCAAAGGTTATAGTCGATCAAAGGTTATAAAAGTTATAAATTTTCTCGATTCTACGATAGACAATATACTTTTATAATAATGATGTAAAATGCATCCAAGAATCGTATAACATGCCTAAAACATGGAATCTCATTATTAATGGCCATAGGATACACCACGGGAATGATAAATTACTCATCCGCTTCAGCCGAGACAGCGAATCTATTTTTAAGAGCATTGCCATTGGCCGGGTTTTTAAAGATGGCAACCGATTTTGGAAGATAAATGGGCGAATGGTTTCAAGTAGATAACATGGGCTAACGAGAGATGGTAAGTGCAAGTGCTACTGGTTTCTAAGACTTTTAAGTGGATCCCATATTTCTTGCGTTAACTATCTGGTTATTTGCTGGTGAGGAGATGCTTCAGTTTATTGATTTGGATAACTATAGTTTTGCATCAGGTAAATTAATTTAAATATATTTTCATTTACTTCTGTTTTAAGGTAATTAATTCGGTATTTGTGCTCTTAATTAAACTACTTGTACGTACTTTTAAGACCACTCATATCAATGAAACAGATTATAAAGAATGCTATCCGAAGTTAAAAATAAAAAGTATAAATCAAGAGTCTATGAAATGCTTAGTAAATTTTCAGAAGTATTAATATAAGGTAAGCTTATTGACTTGAATAAGAATACTCAGGAATAATATATAGGTATTGACCGTAGGTAATATTCTCCGTCAGTTTCTACGAATTATCTTTTAAGAAATGATAGACACCCTTTGGTTTGCCATTCTTATGACAGCTCGATATTACGAGTGCAAAATCTATTAATGAAATATAATTCTAAATATGTATTACAAAACGAATAGCCTGAATAGAATATACCTGTAGGTAGCTATACAGGGTGGAAAGATAAGTCGGGCCCTGGAGGGAAACTACCTTAAATCCTTAAGCTGGCTCATTTTACTTAAAGGAGACATTCCTTTATTTTTAAAAAGAAACAAAACTGCATTCAAAGATTTTCTAAAACTCGCTTGCCTCGCCCGGGACTCGAACCGACTAAAAATTCCAAAAAATAAAAACTCGCAATTTTATTCTACCAATAGTCGATACAGTGATGATATTTCTCCAAGAAACATTAGGTCTTAAACTCGTCTGTCGTACAAAATATCCATAAAATCTAATATTTAGTACTCAAGATTTTTTTAGACTTGCCAAATTGAAGAAAAAAAGAAAAATACTTTGAATGCAGTTTTGTTTCTTTTTTAAAATAAAGGAATGTCTCCTTTAAGTAAAATGAGCCAGCTTAAGGATTTAAGGTAGTTTCCCTCCAGGGCCCGACTTATCTTTCCACCCTGTATGTCACTCGCGTCCATCAATCCGTTTGGACTGCAGGACATGTCAAAAAGTATCGGTACTTACATATAAACTATATACTAAGTACATACACTATTACAACCTCTTAATAGTGTCGGAACGTTTGCAACTAAGTAGTTACAAATGAACGTCTTCCAAGGACCAGATGCTGGGAGCTATTCTCGTAGCCATGCATCAAGCTCACACAATCATAATCTATCACTGCCTCGTCATTAGAAACGAACTTTCAATTTAATTTTAATATTAATTAAAACACTGGCTCGGCGTAGTGTGAAGAAAACATCGTCAGATATATCGGAGCGGCCGAGGTGCTCAAAAATGTGTGATCGTGCACTTTAATGTGTAGATAATAAATTAATAAAGCATTTGTTTAGAAATCTGTGAAAAAAATTGGTCCCTCTGACAAATGAAGTCTCAATACAATTTATCGCGCAAAATTGTAGGTCCTGAGAGTTTTTCAAACAGCTTGGATATGGTGACATGTTAATCTGTCACCATATGCAAGCTGTTTGAAAAATATTATAATTTAAGGTTAAACAAACTTACCTGAAGTGAAGTTTGACCATAATTATACGAGACGTTACATCCGAAAAGATTTATTGTCACTCTGTAGTTCACTCTCAATGTATCAGGCATTGCACATTAGTTTAAAGCTAGAAAATAGAATAAAAAGTACTAAAATGACTACCTTCCCCCACTCCTGCCCCACCGTCACCCGGTTCTTGCGCCCGAGTTCGTGTCATTGTTTTAGAGATACCTAAGTGCTATTTTGCGACAGTTTTGGGTAACATTTTTTAAGACTTGGAGAAAAAAATTCAGGGCAGGGCGGGTGATAAATCTTTTCGGATGTAACGTCTCGTATAATTATGGTCAAACTTCACTTCAGGTAAGTTTGTTTAACCTTAAATTATACTACGACGTTACATCCTCAAGATTTATTGTCACTCTGTAGATGTTTAGCGCTGAGCAAAAATTGGCACTTAGAGGAAAGCAGTAAGACCGAATAAAATAAATGGATATGTGTAATCAAATTTGTATTTTCGAATTTGGCATTAATACTTTAAATAACACACAATGCTTATAGTAGGAAATTAATACTAGGTAATCTACTATAGGTAGTATTCAAATGTTATTTTAATCATGGTCCCTATTACATACGGCCTCTGCAAAAATGTTGGTCTCTTCTTCAATTACCGGCCTATTATAAAACTTTGCGAATACCAGAGAATTCTTTGACCAGCCAGCTGATTTTTTGATAAGGTCTACAGATACCCCTTTTCGACTAGCTGCTGAGGTAGAAGCATGGCGACAGCTGTAGGCCGAAAAAACTGAAGTATCTATTCCGCTTGCTGCTAATACTGACTTTATCCAACGGCTAATGGTCGAAGGGCTCGCGTTGTGGACTGGACTTTTTGTTGTTAGAATCAACTTGTCTGTTTTCGCTAAATGTCTAAATTGAGTGGTCTTTTCCATATATGCAATTAGGCATTTAGCGGGACATATCTCGACTTTATGAGGAAAAAATGGAATAATTAACCTGGGCATAGATCTACCCGGAGCTGAAGTTTTAATAAGATCACTAATTACAATTTCAATATTCTTTTCATTTACCTTGATATTGGATAAGCTAATAAGGGCTAGCGTCTGCATACGTTGTCCTGTCGACAACGCAAGAAGAGCTACCAACTTTTTTGTAATTTTATCTATAGGCAGGTCTTCATTAGGATGCCAATTACTAACTTGGTCTAAAACTACATTAGGGTCCCAGGTTGACTGGTATTTTGGTAACGCAGGTTTTGTTTTAAACACACCTTTTAGGAACCTAGCGACCCTTTCATCTTCACTGAACTTTTTGCCCAATATCAAGGAAAGTGCAGAACGAAGCGTATTTAAAGTGGAGTAACTTGCCCCGGCGTTATATTCAGCCGTAAAAAACGCTAAAATATCAGGAATATTGGTGGAGTAGATATTTGTGTTATTTTTTGAACAAAACATCCACCACTTTTTGTACCCACAATTATACTGATTTAAAGAGTTTTTTGATAAAGATGATATTAAAATATCAATTGTGTCTAGATTTAGATTTTGTCTTCTAAATGCTTCCCGGATAATAGTGATGCCACCAGGGAAAGGCGACTCCAGAGAGGATGTCTCTTCCTGAAAGGAGAAAGAAGCAACTCAGGCTCGGGACTGAAATATATCGGTTTATGTTTGGAGAGCTTCATGAAGATTGGGTACCAGGGTTGACTGGGCCAGTCAGGAACAACCATTACACCTGTAGCTTTTTCATTTATGATTTTCCTCAGACTTTTGAGAATAAGTGAGAAAGGCGGAAAAGCATAAAAGAAAAAGTTAGCCCAGTTTTGCGTAAATGCGTCAATATCAAATGCCTCAGGGTCGCGTTTCCACGAAATATACTTGAGGCATTTATTATTTAATCTGGAAGCAAACAGGTCAATTTCAGGAAATCCAAAGCAACGAGTAATTTTTTGAAATGCTACTAGAGATAAGCTCCATTCCGTATCGATATTGCGATGACGAGATTCTTCGTCTGCCTCAACGTTGTCTTTGGATTTAATGTATGACGCATATATGTATAACTGGCGTGACTCGCACCACTGCCATATCTTACGTGTGATATTATTTAGGTGAATATACTGTACTCCGCCAAATTTGTTTATGTATGATATGGCAGTGGTATTGTCAATGCGTAGTAATATTTCTACGTTGTTAAGATCCCGAGCAAAGCATTTTAAACCATTAAAAGCTGCAAGTAGCTCGAGAAAATTTATGTGTCTTTTGACCTCCTGTGGGCTCCAAAAACCTCCGGTTCTTTCACCGTTACAATATGCTCCCCAGCCTGTCAAGGATGCGTCTGAAAAAATTTCTAAAATAAATTTACCGTCTCGGATTTGGTTATATGAAGTTAAAATTTTATTTTTCCACCATGTAAAGTCCGGATTAAGGTGAGCACCGATACTAATAAGGCTATCATAGTTGTCTCCCGATTTTTGTAAGGAAAGAAATTTGTCACGCTCTAAGGGTTTGGTGTAAACCCATCCGTAAGCAATCGCTGGACAGGCTGAGCATAATTGACCCAAAAGCTTGGCGAAATCACGTATAGTGATTGAATTTTTATTGTGAGTATTGTAAGGGTAAAAACACCAGAGCACCATTTTAAACAATATTTATTAGGGAATCACAATAATAATCAGAGTTTTGGACTTAGGTAATACGCGACGCTGTTCACGCGCAAAAACCGATCTCTAGATGACAGCCGTCATAATGCTGCTCAATTCCCGATTCTCGTAGTGATGTCAAGACCGCTGTTTGACGATGCCGCCTTTTAGCTCGGCCATCGCCTGACCCGACCAGCGCCCCGCAGGTCACTGTCATCAGTGCAGCCACTGAAGTCTGCCACAGCCAACGCAGTCGCAGCAAGCTGGGTCTTCACCAGGTGGATGTAGCCTCCACCAGTTCAATATTCTGCGAATTGAACAAGCACCTTTTACGCTCAGCCGATATACAAGCCTTGGTCCTTTTGAATAATTCGACTCGAGTTCCGTTGAAACGGTCTATTTCGTTATTGTCAACATACACCAAGATATTTAGTTCTATTTCAGTCGAATTGGAGTAAGGGCTTAAGCCGACTGAACCAAATGTAAGAAAGCATGACCAGGCTAGGTACCAAATAATCCATGGTATGAGAGGTGTTAGGATATGCAAGTCTGCTCAGCACTTGCTTGAAATACACAAAAGGCTTAATTCACGTGTATATGACACCAAGAGGATATAAATACCAATTAATTAATTATGCAAAATAATAAAATATTGCGATGAGCGTGACATCTAGCGGCAGGTAGATAAACCACCCCCTTTTTTGTAACACCATCTAACATAAATTATTTTCTTGTGAATAACGTCATATAACTTTGAAGGATTTATTAGATTTTGATAAATTTCTAGCATGTATACCCATGCAGCTAACCCAAACCTTCCATTGAGCGGTGCGTTCATACTGACCGCTTAACGTAACAATGACTATTTGTGTCGTTTTAAAAGCAAAGACTTGGAACAAACTCACAATTGGCTTCTCCGTTGTAGGATGTAAGACTCCCTCGCATGCACGCACAAAAATGCGTACAACTCGTGAGAGGCTAACATGGGACACGTCTCATGCATGTGCGGAGCTGCCTAGGCTAGGACACCACTGCCCTTGTAGGCGCAACGACCGTAGAAGTCGGCCCTTCACGATAAGGTTGTCACGGAGCCCGGTGCACGCACTCGCTCCAACTGGGTATTTTGAACAGGCACTCCCTCCAACTCTACTGGATCCGGTACTTCGCCAGCGATCCCTAGAAGGTATAAGTGCAAGCAACCCTTTCAAGGTAACCTTGAGATCATCAGTCTTAAGGTCATTAAAATATCCTTTTGTAAACAAGGTCTCAAGCCAACCTCTCAAGGTCAACAACAAATAGGATATAGATAAAACATTTATCGGTAGTAGAAATAATGTTCCTCTTAAGGATAATATCATATCACATGCAATGGTCCGCCTCTTAAAGCCTGCACTGCAGATACCAGCAACAAACTAGACTGTTAAAGATAGTCTTGTATCACATGCAATGGTCCGCCTCTTAAGGCCTGCACTGCAGATATACCAGTAACAAAATTAGCCTATTAAGGATAAAATAAGCTCACATGCAACGGTCCGCCTTTTAAGGCCTGCATTGCAGCAAATACCAGTAACAACCATCCTCTTAAGGATAGTCTTATATCACATGCAATGGTCCACCTCTTAAGGCCTACACTGCAAATACCAGTAACAACCATCCTCTTAAGGAAAGTCTTATATCACATGCTATGGTCCGCCTCTTAAGGCCTACACTGCAAACACCAGTAACAACCATCCTCTTAAAGATAGTCTTATGTGACATGCAATGGTCCGCCTCTTAAAGCCGACACTGCAAATACCAGTAAACAACCATCCTCTTAGGGATATTCTTATATCACATGCAATGGTCCGCCTCTTAAAGCCTACACTGCAAATACCAGTAAACAACCATCCTCTTAAGGATAGTTTTATATCACATGCAATGGTCCGCCTCTTAAAGCCTACACTGCAAATACCAGTAAACAACCATCCTCTTAAGGATAGTCTTATATCACATGCAATGGTCCGCTTCTTAAAGCCTACACTGCAAATACCAGTAAACAACCATCCTCTTAAGGATAGTTTTATATCACATGCAATGGTCCGCCTCTTAAAGCCTACACTGCAAATACCAGTAACAACCATCCTCTTAAGGAAAGTCTTATATTACATGCAATGGTCCGCCTCTTAAGGCCTACACTGCAAATACCAGTAACAACCATCCTCTTAAGGATGTCTTATATCACATGCAATGGTCCGCCTCTTAAGGCCTACACCGCAAATACCAGTAACATCCATCCTATTAAGGATGTCTTATATCACAGGCAATGGTCCGCCTCTTAAGGCCTACACCGCAAATACCAGTAACAACCATCCTCTTAAGGATGTCTTATATCACATGCAATGGTCCGCCTCTTAAGGCCTACACTGCAAATACCAGTAACAACCATCCCCTGAAGGATAGTCTTATATCACATGCAATGGTCCACCTCTTAAGGCCTACACTGCAAATATCAGCAACAACCACCCTCTCAAGGACAGTGACAAGCAACAGGCCGCTCCTTAAAGCCTCTGTTGCGATTACCGGCGCCAGGAAGTAGCCTATTAAGGATAGTATCCCTTGCCAAGACTAAAGTAACAGCCCTTCTTAAAGAGCACATAATAATTAAAGCTCTATAGCAGACATTGAAGAGAGTAAGTAATATAAATAAAATAATCACTCAGTTCTCAATCCGAGTGTCTAATAAAATTAATCAAGCACAATGTGTTTATTTTAGTCGGCACACCCGTTAACAAAACACATAAGTATGACAACAGTAACCCAGTTCTAAATCTGGGATAAAACAAAATCACAACTCGATTCCAAACTCGAGAGTAAGTAATATAAATAAAATAATCACTCAGTTCTCAATCCGAGTGTCTAATAAAATTAATCAAGCACAATGTGTTTATTTTAGTCGCCAAACCTGTTAACAAAACACATAAGTATGACAACAGTACCCCAGTTCTAAATCTGGGATAAAACAAAATCACAACTCGATTCCAAACTCGAGAGTAAGTAATATAAATAAAATAATCACTCAGTTCTCAATCCGAGTGTCTAATAAAATTAATCAAGCACAATGTGTTTATTTTAGTCGGCAAACCTGTTAACAAAACACATAAGTATGACAACAGTAACCCAGTTCTAAATCTGGGATAAAACAAAATCACAACTCGATTCCAAACTCGAGAGTAAGTAATATAAATAAAATAATCACTCAGTTCTCAATCCGAGTGTCTCATAAAATTATATCTCAGTTCCTAATCTGAGAATATACTCGTAGTCAGTTCTTAATCTGAAAACGGTACCTGAAATAACAGCATTTGCCCTTAATATGGGAAATATAAAATAATAAGCAGTTGCTACTATGCAACCAATTGTAAATGATCATGTGCAACTTGGCTTGCCTCTTCCGTGCCCCTAAATAAAGGCAACACTCTTACTATACCAACATTGAACTACAGTAGAGCCTGAACAGAAGTTCATGTAATCGAGGTTCCTCTCTTACCCAGGTTCGCCTTATCGAGGTTTCACAAATTGTATTTTTCAACCATCATGAAGTGTATATTGATAATGATCAATCAGTCAAATCTTGGCACATATGCTTAAACCATAAAGCTTCCAATCCCAAGACACACATGGTTGATTTTCTCCAGCTGTACATGTGCATTTTATGTGTAGGTAACTCAACACATAATTATCCAGGTTAACTTATACCTGCACAAAACTAAATAATTTGTTAAATGCCATGCAAGCACACATTGTAAGGTAAATGAGTTCATAACAAAATAAACCACAATTTATGCATTTTGCAAAACAATGAAATTACATACTTAGTGAACCCACAAAATTTGTGAAACATATTATTATTTTTAACTTCTGATTTATGAAACCCAGAAGCAATGAAAGTGTACTGTTTTTTAATGTAAACAGTACCATAACACACTACAAGTTCCGACGAAAACCGTCAATAACTTCAAACAGTAGCTCATGACATGATATTCTTCGGTCAATGTTCATTAGCAGTGAATGGGTTAAAATAGTTATTTGGAAAGCTTTAACCAAGCTATTTACCTTCGTTTAATATTCACCCATAAAACACTTATCGGACTGGAACGTTTAGAGTCCAGTCGCACTTGTATGTAAAAGACATGTATCATGTAGACCGTCAATATCCATATTGACTCCTGAAAGTATTTACCTCGCTTACCATTAGCAACAACCTGCTTTACCAGTGTCATACTCAGCTCAGTAAATATCTTGTTCAATATGTCCATCTCTTTGACAAGATTTTAACCTTGGAAATTCATCAAACTTCATCAGTAATAAAGTTTTGTTATAATGAAATGCATCTGAAACATACTGTTAGAACACAAATGATTATCATTGTCAATAACTCAAACACTTGACAATGTCATGCCAATAAAACTTTCATTAGTTTGGTAAGTCTGTTTAAATATATGTCTTTGGTTCATTTTATAATATGACATTTTGTGAAAAATATTTGCAATGCAAACTTTAACCAACATCCCAATGAACAAAACAACAACCACAATATACTATAAGCTGTATGCAATTAATTTGTATAAACATTCATAAGATTTTTCATACATAGAACCAATCAATAATATGTACAGACAGAAATTTTCTCAACATCTCAAATGATTTACTGCCTTGTTTATCAGTATGTCTGCAGCTTAATGTTAATTGCAAAGATGCAGGAGGTTATATGTGAAATGAACTGTCTTTTAAAATATTCAGTCCGAGGAGGCTCCGGAAACATGGAGTGACTACATTTGTCACAGACACTACTAACCAGCTTGAAATACATGTCACCTTTCGCTTATTCACAAAGCGCATTTTACTAACCACACACAGTCAATGTAACACATACTGACCGTTAGTATACATGTACAACATGAACAAACATTTTATTTCTAAATAAATACCTCATTTTCCATGACATCGGAGATTAGCCACTTATCAACATATTTTCTCCATATATGAATTATGAGCACTAGGACATAATATACCTGGCATCCATAACCAATTAACTATGAAATACCTTAACCCATGTCCATTCGGGTTCATTATAGAGGCCTGACCCGATAGCCACTCTAGTGTCTTCAACGACGGTATGGTCGTTCAATTCAAGAAGCATTGCTGTCAAATTTCTGGAAATTACACATACCAAAAACATACCAACAAAGCATTATTTCAGTTGCAATAAGCATGTGTAATATCACACACACACACACACATTTGAAACAACAAGTAATTTCTCCTTATTATTGTTGTAACCAATATTCCAGTGTTTTTGAAAACTTGTAATCTATTTTAATTTGACTGAAAGGATAAAGTATTAAATAGCACTCATTGTTAATCATGAAAGCATAATACCACCATACATATAACATCAATCAAGGCTAAATTTACATTACCAAACTTGTTTTATAATATGCTTTTTACTTGAATGTAAATTTCACCACAACACAAACTTTAGAAAATGTTCATATCATTTTGTTAATATGTCATGTAGACATACTTAATCACATTATGTTATGTATCTGAAAGCACATGGATTACAAAAATAACACAACATATAAGTGAGGCAGTGAATATTTACCACTATGGCCCCGGAGCATTGTTATGTGTTGGATCAACACAGACTTCTTACCTGAGTTAACTTTTACCTGAGTTACTCTGTAATCCCAAGAATTTATTTCATTCATACCAATATCAAAATTCAATTGTACCTAATGGTATCTGTCAGCTTATGTCTTGTGATCTTCTGCTGTGAATATTGTAATACATACATGCCAGCAGCTTTATTACACAGTCAATATGTATTATTTTTGACAGTCATGATCACGGAGGTACATAAACTGAAATAGGTATCTGAAATCAAACACAAAACAAACAAAACACACGGCATAGGCTCGATACGCCAACAGCCAATAGCCGGCACAGGTTAGTTTTTTAGGTTATTCTTGTAGGTATGATTTTGACACCAATCTTGGACTTTGTATATTTAAGTCCCTAACTGATGAGTGGTGTTGGTGCATTTACTCATTACAATCAGATTAACGATCAGAACAATGAAACAAGGAAGGACTACGCGCGGTAAATTTCGTAATGTCAATTTCGACAAATTATATCGTAGTAGGCGGGAATCCACTATCGCACTTCTGAAGCTGTAAGGGTAAAAACACCAGAGCACCATTTTAAACAATATTTATTAGGGAATCACAATAATAATCAGAGTTTTGGACTTAGGTAATACGCGACGCTGTTCACGCGCAAAAACCGATCTCTAGATGACAGCCGTCATAATGCTGCTCAATTCCCGATTCTCGTAGTGATGTCAAGACCGCTGTTTGACGATGCCGCCTTTTAGTATATTTGAGGCACTCTAAAATTTTTTGTCGTTTCTTATTTGGTAAGCCTAGACGCATATTAACAGAGTCCAACTCAAAACCGAGGTAAGTCTGAACTTGACTAGGTATTAATTTACTCTTAGTGTGGTTTATTACGAAACCTAGATTTTTTAATTTATTAACGGTTTCCGTAGCGCAAGTAAGACATTCATTATAAGTACCACCTAAGCACATTATATCATCTAGGTAAATAGCTAGTATGTAGCCTTTGCTTCTTAGAACCGCCATCACCGGTTTAAGTAATTTGGTAAATATATATGGCGCCAAAGAAAGGCCGAAAGGCAAGCACTGAAATTCAAAGGTATTCCCCTGAAATTTGAACCTCAGAAACTTTTTGCTCTTATTATTAACCGGGATCAAAAAATATGCGTCTTTTAGGTCTATGGTGGACATAAAACAGTTTTTTGTCATAAGCTTTGTAACCGTTCGCACATCTTCCATTTTAAAATGTTGATGTGCAATGTGTTTATTGAGGTTTTTAAGATTAAGTATGAAACGATTAGACCCATCTGGTTTAGGAGTAAGAAAGATACTAGATAAAAACTGTCCAGGCATATCTTCACACTCTATCAACGCGCCTAAGTCCTTTAATTTTTTAATCTCACTATTTATTTGCTCAATTTCTAGAAAACTAAAATTGTTATTTTCTGGAAACACATTTTGCATGACTGGACTATTAAAAGGTATGACTAGTCCTTTCACATAGCTTAAGACTACCTGATCGTCGGTAATATTACACCATTCTTTGTAGAAATATTTTAATCTACCCGCATGGGGTACATTTACCTCAGTTAGACTTTTGGGGTCTTGTTGGGCGGCTTGCGCGTCGATTGGGCTTGACGATCGGGAACTGGCGGACGGTACCGGTATTGCTGGTTGGGGTAGCGCGGTCTCGGCCCACCCTGTCTCGGTGTTCGTTGAAGATGATGATATTGGTAGTATGTTCGGGGTGGGCCCCTCCAGTTTCCCTGATTGGGATATTTCCTAGACGTAGATGCGACAGCGTTGACATCTTTACGCTTCACTTGCAGCCCTGATGTTTCCGCTGTTTTTGTGGCTTTTATTTTTTCCCCTAGGTTTTCGCCAAACAGGTAGGTATCCCTTTTTACGTCCGATATTATGTTGACAAACTTTTTGTCAAGAGTTGTGGTTATGAGTTTTCTTCTCCTAGTGGTCTGATCGTGATGAAGGTCTAGGAAAATCTGGCTAGCTTCAGAAAGTTTCTTTAGTATTTCGACTTTATCTAAGTTTTCTTTGATTACCGCTGAAGCTAGATTTGTGAGCTCAGAAATGCCTAGGCCCAGTTGGTTTTGCTCTTTTTCTAATAATTTGTCACGGTATCTGACTGATTCGTTAAGCACCGATATAATCTCAGGATTTAAAATAGGGGCTTTAGCCAAACGAAAGTTATCTGGTATCAGGTGCTTTTCAGGCAGTTTATGCTTTACATCTTTCTCTAGGCCATCAACGAGTACCCGGCCCCAACGTTTAGAGATCTCATCAGGTATTTTTGGCCCATATATTTCCTCTTTTCCCTTCGGATCTCCGAGGGCCTCTAATATATCGGGCGGCAACGTTGGTGATGTATCAGTCTTATTGCTGATGTCCGGATCAGCTGATACCGGTTCGTTGACGTTACTGGGTGCGTCAGAATTAAGAGCTGGGCCCGCTATCGGTGCCGGTTGCATGACTACCGATTTGGGCGTTGTATCGGGAATTGAGTGTTCCGAATCAGACCACGGTATTAGGGGCACTTCGTCTTCACTCCCTGGATTGTGAGGGTAATCGTACGATTCAGGATAGTACCGATCATAATCATTGTATTCTGTAAAAACGATAAAAAAAACATATTTTAAGTCTCTGAACATAGGCTCGCTATGCCGCTGGACTAGTGTTTTAAGGTCACTGGGTATAGGCTCGCTATATCGCTGGACTGAAGGTTTTGAGTCACTGGGCATAGGCACGCTATGACGCGGGACTGTTAGTTGGCATACCTAGACTTATAATCGCTCGAGTAACGTTTTAATACTTTCAACAAGTTTATGTTATAGCATTAACCTATTTATTATCTAACACCCATATTATTCGACGAAAATCTATTGTTTACAAAACGATTACTAAGTAAGATGTTAATTTTAATAAAGTAAACAACTAACGTTGACCATCCGGTAACAGTACAAAGGTCATAAAAAAGAATCTTTGTTTATGTAGGTTCGTTCGAGTTTGAATCGAAGCATAACATTTTTTCTCCAATCTAGGGAGGGTAGATTTTATTTATCACGCATTCCACTCTCATAGTTAATAATTATTTAACTATAGTTTCAATTAATTAGGTAGTTAATACTGTTTTATTTAAACAAAGAAAGACACTTACCTTCATCTGTTGCCGAATCTGATGATGAATGACGGTTGAGTCGATCTTCTAACCGCCTAATCTTTTCTTTTAAATGTCGATTTTTATCCTTACGTTTACGCTTTCCCATTATCTCTGATTTGTGCGATACGAAAAGGAATACGATTTTACGGATTTACTAAGTTACCTACGTAATACGATGTTGCAATGCCCGCACAAAGAAAGAGAATGACACGAACTCGGGCGCAAGAACCGGGTGACGGTGGGGCAGGAGTGGGGGAAGGTAGTCATTTTAGTACTTTTTATTCTATTTTCTAGCTTTAAACTAATGTGCAATGCCTGATACATTGAGAGTGAACTACAGAGTGACAATAAATCTTGAGGATGTAACGTCGTAGTATAATAAATACTTATTACGTACTTACGTATTACAGAATTTCATTTACATTCATCGCTTTTGATAATGTTATTATAATATACACAGAACATTACCGCATATCTTAATATGCTATATATGTAGATATATTTGGAAGATATCGACCGATAGATTAACTATACAGGGTAGATATGTATTCAGTGACACGGGTCCAGACAGAACTTCGTAGTTGGCGTAGATTGCGTAGAAGTAGGGGTAGCAACAGTGTCAAACTATAATTAAATTTATGCGTCAACATTAATTACATATCTTAGATATAATTAGCTCTTGGGCGTACTATAGATATGATATCTATAGTACGCCCAAGAGCTAATTGTCATTTGAAATTAATCATCTACCGTGTTCAAAACATTGAAACAATGTAGCACAGTCGCCAGGTGACGGATGATTCAAATAAGATTTTTAAGACATTATTATAGCTAAATAGCACTGTACACTTACAATTTTTCCAAAATTCACAAAAGTTATCATTATATTATTTAAGAATTATTTCACTCAGAAAACTTTACAAGTAAATCGAAATGAAATAAGTAGAAACATAAACACTTAGCATTGCAAAATAGTTCCTGGCACTTCGAAATACCGCGGCGCAACTACGCTCCAAAATTCGCAACTCCAAACTCCAGCGCAATTTGAATGACCTCGCCAATTACAATAGAATCCCTAAATCAGGCGAGCCACCATAAATCAGTTCTCAGACAAATTCAAAAACAGTGGGAGACGGCGTAGCTCGGCTCATTGTTCCCGATCGGTGGCTAAACAGAAGGTGAGCCATTGTACTCCAGAGTTGTAAATTTCATGAAAAGTGAAATTCCTTTTGAATACCACTTCGACCCATAAAACATAATCCCGGAACCGTGGCATTGTTTCTGGCACTTATTGTTTCACATCAATGCGAAGGCGAAATTTGTCTCCCGACTTGCGAAACGTTTTTGCTGACGCTACATTGTGCAAACTTGCAGAAACTAATTGTATTAAACGCCACCGGAATCCGCTTTTACTTTTAAACTTTTTGCAGCCACCTGCAGCTGCAGTTCTGACAATGTGATAAGTATCTAATTTTATTAGTTCCGCAGCTCTGAATCATAATTACGAAATCCTATCGGTTATCTGTCGTTTGTGCCGCAGTTACGAAATGTTAACGGAAAACGATGCAGTAATTTTCGAAATTACACCTTTGCTCTCTACAATCTGACAGCCAGATTATAGGCAGGTATCTTTTGCTACAACTGTTTAGTAAGGTTAAGGTGTGCTACGAGCGGCGTAGCAATTCGTAGTTACTAGTTATACGCATGTAATACCTATCAAATATTATCTTGGAATACCAACTTACAGGCCAATTCTAGTTTTCGTTATGTTTCCAATATGATACTGATCTGTCAGTGACTTCGTTAAACAAATACGTCACTTTTGACAGTGACAAATCAGTATCATAGGTATTTATCAGTATCAGGTTGGAATTTGGAAACAGATCTAATAACTAAAACTAGAATTGGCCTGTTACACCTACCAAACCACTCATTTATAGAGATTAACATCTTGCTTAATGGTATAAAAAATTGGTGGTGAACTTACCAAATTGACTTCTCATCCAGGGGTAGAGTGGACTAGGCAGCGATGCGTTGGTGTTAGGCGGGGGCTGCTGGGGGGGAGGCTGCTGCGCATGCATCGGCTGCTGGTGCATGGGCGGCATCTGCGTCTGGTGCTGCATGTCGTCCACGGGGTACATGAGGTGCTGCTGGTGCGGTACTCCGTGCTGCACCATGTGCTGCTGTGAGTGCATGTGGTGGGGCATCTGCTGCGCCTGCTCGAGTGGCGGGCTGCCCGGTACGCCCGCGGGTACGGCCGCTGCCGCTTGCAGCTTGCAGGACGTGTACGCCGGCGTCGCTTGGTGACCGTTAGGACCGTACCCGTCCTTAGGACCCATATGGCCCATCTGGGACGGACTGTCCGGCCGGTAGCCGTTCTGCTCCATTTGCGGGTAGTAGCCCAACCGATCGTAAGGTGGAAATCTAGGGTAGGGCATACCCGGCGCCGGTTGGGCCGGGTAGTGGTGTTGCGCTGGCCGGAGCTGCTGGTCGCAGCCGTCCATCTCGTGCCCCTGCTGCGGCACCGCGCCGTAGTGTGCGTGCGCCTGCTGGTGCTCATGACCACCGTTCCGCATGTCCGGCATGTATGCGTTGGAGAAGTATGCCATGTTATCGCAGCTGTTGGCGCTCATCGCGGGCCCGCAGCCCGCGCGGCTCACGTCCGTATCTTCCGTTGCAGATTTCGGCCTCCCGGGCCGACACTATCACCGTTCGATCACCACAAAAACACTTCGGATTCCATTCACTACACGGGCACGATCGATCTCACTTGCGGCTCACGCGGCGGACGGTGTCTCCTCATCGGATCCTCGGCGAATCTGGAAAGGAAAGGTTAACGCACTTAGTCGATCTATTATTAAAGTATTTTTCCAATGGTCAGGTATCGAGAGGCGAATTCTCGATCGATTGTTTGCTTTGGCGAGCTCGCGGCTAGATGTGCCAGAGTCAACACTGCGCCGCCTGACGGCAGACACAGACTGACACGTGTCCTAAAGCTGGGACACACACGAAGACATAAAACCTCATATGTTCCGAGTAAAACGCCTATTAGCGACAACCTGTCTGATACGGGCCCCCGTTTACCGCAGATAACTAAGCGGCACATTCTTAGAAACGCGAGTCAAGTTTGAAGTCCGTCTTTGTCTGACTGACGGAACACCGTCTCCGAAAATGAGACAGGGATATGACATAGTGTCACGTCGCGTACATGTGGCTGACCCGCCGTCATAGCCTCGACATTTCCCAGCAGTTGATGGAGCATGAGTGACAGCCGCGTTTGGCCCGACGACATAACTTTACCCGGACGTTAATTTCTGTAGCGAGGCTAGAGTCGCCATTACCTCGGCGTTATCGTGGGATCTGGTCCAACAGGTTTTTAAGTACAAAATTTATTGTGTACGTGGTTTATGTGACAGCTACCAGAATTTACCAAGTAGCTAGTACAAAAAGTATAAACATGCAAATGTACCGCCAGTTTACTTTACGCAGAAATACAGTGTTATGTTTGAAGCGATGTCATTTACTGAGGGAGTTTTGGGACAATACGGCAAAGTCACATCAAAGTGTTTTGGACATGGATTGTTAAATTTATGTCAAAAGTAAAAAATCCGTACAACACATTGCTGGAGTGGTGCCGCCCCTTGGGCCGGCGTAAGTTATTTAAAACCCAAAGTTCAAGCTTCATTAGCGCCCGTTAATGATGGCGGAGACTCTGAGACAATGTTCCTACAGAAAACATGCTACTGTTTATTTCATAATAGTGACATGGAAAAATCAAACGAAATGTTTGTTTAACATTATTTATCCCTACACATTAAACTTGAAATCGTACAAGACGTTGGCAAGCATTTCCAGGTTTGCGTAGGTACACAGATTGATTGCTGTTTTTCAAACACTTTGATGTAGCCACCTACAGAAACGTTGATGATGAATTTAACATAACAATGATTAAAACCATGGGTACTGCCTAAAAGTCTACAGATTTATTCATAAGCCACAACTCCCCAGCTACCAACCAAAACCATGGCTAGATATTTCGTAAATTTGCATGTTGAGGGATGAACAATTTAAATTTACGATTTTACCACCCTCCACGCGGGACAACCCTCACGATTTTTTTAATTTTCAATTTCCATTTGCATTCCACCAAGTAGATTGGACACACCAATCTGCGAATACCTACTGCGTAGGTACAGACGAGCGGCTGATTTATGGTTTTTTGTTTATTTGAAATGCCTCGTTGTCTTTTTAATTTGTATTGGAACAGTGCAAGAAAAGCATATTGGCGTAATTACATCGTGTAAAGTTGCAAAAACAATAGAAAAACGCTCACACTAAATGGATATTTGCGCGAAGTGAAAATAATTATAAACACGAGATACGCTCATATTTCAATTCATAAACTTTTTAGTTCAGTGTCTATTCGCATCATGAATAAATTTAATTTTTAGATTAGTTAATATAATTCTGATGTTCGTAATCGGGGTTGACTCATGTTTAGTGTTCGTTACATACATACACAAAAACCCGTTAGGGGTCTACTCGTAAGCACTTAAATTTGAGCCTGGCCGTTAAATATTTCGAAGCACAATCTCGGTTACAGTTTTTAATCTTTAGAACACGGACTAATGTTCTAGTCTGCAATTATTACGAGGCCGATAACATCTCGTGGCGGTTCAAGGAACATGTCTTTAGTGGCGCGAGCGCACGTGAATTAACAGTCTCACGTGATTTTGATAATTTGATAACGGACGACCGCATTTGATTTATTAGGTCTCGGTTCTCGGACACTTGTTCTCATGATCTTTGAGGGCCAACTGTTACGGTTTCTACTAGAGATCTAATTATCTTTTTCAGAAATAACTGTGCATGCCTGTCTTACACAGAACTGTCATGTCAACTAGATTATGGAGCGATGAAATACGACGTCAAATAAAAAGTGTCAATGAGAAATAAATTGAAGCGTTTTATGTATCTGCTGAACGAAATGTTTACATATTTTTTACGTGACACTAAACCCAAATTTATGCGCTCGATTTCATTTTCATATACAAAATCTATTTTATCATCAGCTTCATTGAGGAATCGGAGCGTTAGTGTATCATTTGAAATAGTCAGAGAGACGTAAAAATTGTTAAAATATTCGATAACTCGTCGTACATCGTGTTTAGAGTCGGGCCGATAAATCAACTAAAATAAGGCCGTGTAATAGACTCGCGGCCAAATTAAAAAGAATATTAATATGATTTTGCGTAAGTCGGGCCGGGGCTGTTAATCACGGGATGATCAAAGGGGGTATTTCGGGAAATTCCCAGCGCCTGTATTTATCATTTCCACTATTTGTCAATTAAAGAGCTATTGTGGGAGCACAAAGTGGTTCTGATTTATTTGTGTATCGGTTCTGGAACGAGTGGCCGGTGTAAAGAGCACGGAAACTCTTCCTTTTATTTACGATTAGAAAAGTTTAGGAAGACTGTTAAATTATTTATTATTGCGTATTTTATATTTATTCGATTTTGCTGCTGATTTCATGACCTAAATTTAATTTTGATTTTTCTACTAAATATTTTGAACTAGTCTTTTGATTACAGAGATACCTTTCAATGACATGAATGTTCGGACTAAGTACTATCACATTTACATAAGTAAGTACCATTTTTTATACCATAGCTCAGCGGTTCTCAATCTTTTTTTTTGACGAAACCCTTTTGGAAAGCGAAATACTTGATGGAACCCTACAATAAAACAATAGTTTTTAGAAGTGTATTTTTTTATTAATAAGCATAATAATTATGCTTATTTTATTATTCTAAATTATTCTAAATTCTTGCGGAACCCTAGGGTTCCGCGGAACACACTTTGAGAATGGCTGCCATAGCTAGTTTACTCAAGTACTCACGCAATCAAAGACGAGACACCAAGTTAGCGATATACAACAATCTTAATAGAAAAAATTTAACTTCGGTATGTATATTTTAAAAATAGGTACAAGGTATACAACATACTTAAAGGTACATTACAAGTTAGTAAAAAGACATCTGTGTCCGCGGCTCCAGCCCTCAAAGGGCAGTAGTGTGGGAACATCCATTACGCCACGCACTCGTATTAATCTCCTTTCGTCTCTTCTGATCTCCTCCGATTATCTCTCGACTCAGTTTCGACTAATTTATTAATTATACTGTCCTGAGGTTTTATTTGAAAGTTTCTAATTTTAACACGATGTTAATAGATGTCTGAAATACACGTGTGCGATGAGACTGCTGAATATTTTACTCTAAAGTTGTAATATTACATTTATTTTATTTATAGACTATTATTCTAAGGAAACTGCTAATTTTAAGCACTTACATGGATTTTGAAGTGAACAGGTACTTTAATTCAAAACAATTATGCATTGACTGTTTGCAGTGTCGAAAACTACCGAAAGTGTCTGTTCATCACGTTTCCTTGTATGCAGCGATGGGTCATGTAAACTAAAATTAAAATTGCATACATTATGTGTGGTCACGCATCGTTCTGTTGTTTTCATAGATTTTCACTGAATCTCTAGCGATTTAATGTAACAGCGATTATTTATTTGAAAAACGAAAGCGCAGTAACATGACAATGCTATAAAACATAATGTGAAACCATAAGGTATTTATAGTCTATGTACAGTAGTTAATGTCCTGTCTTGAATTAATTTAATAGTTGCATTAGTCCCTTTTACAGTGGGGCACAAAAGAAGAAACCAAGGAAATCTTGCGAAAAGGTAAGGAATAAAAATCAAAGCTGAAGATCTTAGCTGAAGAAGTAATCAGGACAATGAGTGGGTACTTAACAATCGGAACAAATAGGTACACCTGGAAATGTTGTGTATACCATGACTGCTCAACGAAATAGATAAGTAGGTACTTAATTCGCAAGAAGAATAGGTTCCTTTGGTAAGTTATTTACAATTAACACGTCTAATAACTTGTGAAGTATTTACAACAGTGTACTAAGCCTTTATATCTCTTCAAAAACACGCATCCACTCAATCCTCGCCTCATGAAAAATTATGAACCTCAAAATTACTGAACTTGCCTGATTAAATTTAGAAGTTGGGCGGGTAATTACAGTAACACGGCATTTCACTCAGCGGACCCCGGCGGGGTCGTTGCCGAGTTTTTGATGACGAAAAAACTGTCACCGCCCGAAGTGTTAATTCCGCTGTAATGTTTTTATTTTTAGGCATGTGGGCTGAAAATATGATTTATGTTTTGAAATTACTTGCAGTAATTTTTGACATGTGAGCATTTTATTCGGAATAATTTATGGTAATTTTACAAAATTAAATTCATTTTACATAATATATAAAAGGCAAGTCCGATAATTGTCACAAGAACGATACCCTCTTAAGTAGAGGATTCAGTTTAATTTGACAGATTTCTTGTTACCTTAAGAGTCGTTTGAAATACGAGTACGTCGCTCTGTAGGAATAAGATCGCTTGCTTCTACTTTAATCGTTATTTGATTGAGGTGTGCATTAAATCTACCTTATAGGTATATTAATATGGTTACAGACCACATACTCGAAACAATCATTGGGTGTATTCATCCGGATACTACACGTGGATGCAAATATCCTAAACGCAGCAGGAATCTGTTAATCAAAGCGCGGGATCAATTAAGGGCAGCAATCAAAATGGCGGGCATTCCCGGCCTGCCATCAAAGGCGCGTCAGACACAGGTAATAGCCGATATCTTGCACATAATGGATTTTGTGAACATGAGTCGTTTATAGATTGGAGTACATACGTAGGTACACAGGTAGATGAAAAATGAACACGCCTAACCTAATGGAATAGCTTACATATACACATGTATTTATGGATAAATTTGTTAAGTTAGTTTTTCTTAACGTTGCCGAAGATTTGGTAAACTTCATTCATAGAAAAATTAGGCTACATAATTAATAAATCTAAAGGCAATAAGTACCTATGTGAAATCTAACTAAGACTGAAATGCTATCATCAATATAAATTTCCGAGTAAGTTTTACATACAAGATATGATAACTTTATGGTTCTGTCATCATTTTTTTCTTTTAATTGCTCTGCCATATTTTTTTCTTTTGTTATTGAACGTGACACGTAATGTGGTGCTTCTGGGGTAACTTCGAAAGCTGGTTAATTTAGAAAATGACAAATATCTACTAAACTATAAGCAATTTCTACTGTAGCAACAGTAGGCAAGATTCCTTATGGTAAGCGTTGCAGTCGCGTAAGTGTTGTTGAAGTAGGAAGTGCTTGCTGGAAGTGTTATAGTAGAAGTGGTTTTATAGATATTTGCCATTTTCAAAATTATCCCGCTTTCGAAGTTATCCCAATGCGCCTGTGTTGTAGTCAATAAGTATTGACAAGTGAATCATTAGTGCAAAAAAAACACCAATGTAAACACCCATTGATCTAGCTCGACTGTAGTACATATCTCTAATAGGATAAGTACCGTCTACGTGTTAATCGCGCAATTACGAAGCTCTGTATCAGTTGACCACACTAATTGCATTACAACTAGATAAGGCATAATGACTGCACGTTAGCTTGACAGGTGTTAATTTAATCGCGGCCTGGATTAGCAGTGTTTCAATGAAGTGATAGTAATTCTTGAATGGATTGCTTGAATGGAGGTGACTTTTTCTACGTTTTGTCACAGAATATAGGTTACGCTAATCACTAAAGTCTGTCGAAAATGGGAAATATGTAGTCGTTTTTAGTACCTGAGTATTGGTTTCGTCCATCCTTGGTAAAGCAACTCAAATTAGGTATTTATAATGAATAAACATTTTAATAATTAGGTATCCTGGGCTATAGCCGCGAAAATCGAAGTTCGCAAATTGCGGGCATTTTTATCTGTCACTCTACTTATGCCTTCATTGGAGTAAAAGAGAAAGACCCCGCAATTTACGAAATTCGGTTTTCGCAGTAGCCCCTCTGCATAGCTAAGAAGTAAATAACATCCACATTAAATTCTTTACTCAGAAAATAATCTACGTACCTACCTAGTTTGGTTATGCCATCAAAAGCAAATATATATATATCGGTTATTTTCTAGACTAGAGCACCCATACAAGTACGCATCATGCTAGGCTCCTTTTCATTTCAAACCTGGTGGTTCTCCTCAATTGGCGACATGGCTAGCTTCTCCTAAGCAGGCCTCTCCTACAAATTTGCATGGTAGTTTATCCGCCAGGCCGGCGCCCGAATCATATTCGTTTAATTAACATTGCTATCATACCAGCTAATTGTTATATCGTGCGGAGCTGATTTATGGCCCTACGGACGCCGACACCTTTGTAATTGCAGCATTCTAACATCGCTTGCATACGTTCGAACAATAGGATGCGCGGACAGTATCGGGGATATCCTCGCATAGCACCAATATGTGACACACAAATTACAACCCTGTCACTTGGTGTTAGAGATTATATTTAAAGCTGATGATGAAACGTCATACGAGGCTTTGAAAGTTAGCGTAGGTACACATATTGCTTGGATAGTTTCTACGTTTATTTGACAAGCTAAGTTATTGCATTAAACTAATAAAAATATATGAAATATTTAATAACCAACTAATAATCACGAATTTACATAATTACAGTTTCTCAATACATTTTGATTATAGCGCCATCTGTTATAAAAAGACTTAACTTTTGAGAGGCTCCATCTGTGGTATTTAATCAGAACTCTGTCGATATGCAGGTTGCGTCGCTTAGTTAACTATGCCGCCGTTGTGTAGGGTCTCGGAGTGAGCTTAAAAGCTCGTTGGTTAAGTTTGAGCCGCGTCACAGATAAGATAATACTTGAACTGGAGTTTTTTTTAATTGAAATAATATTTTCGTGGTTAATATTTTTATGTGATAGTACTATGATAAGTTTTGTTTAATAAATCAGTAGGATTAAATGCGACTGTATAATTCAGTAACGATTCGGCCTTGTTAGAAAATAAATACAAAATGTAAAATTAAGTACTTGCGGAACTTGCTGCTTGTTGTGCATAGGCACAAAAGGATTAATTTAGACATTTATATTTAGGCAACGGATATGATTTAAACAAATACTCCAACCCTTTAAGGAAAAGGTGAAAGTTGAAACAGGAAGGCAGAGCATCTAAAAGTCGATTAAAATTCCGATCGTGGGCTGCTCCCGCTCCATTGAATAATTCGGAACGCTTTCTGAATGGCTATGCCGGCACAACCCTACGCACGTTTGCTTTCTCTTGGGTAACTATTTACACTGTTAGGAGTTTTGTTTTTATTTGTATTTATTGTATATGTTTTATAGAAATAAATATATTTAATTTGAGTTTGTAAATACCTAGACCTAAAGCGCTTTGAATTTATTGATATTTCAGTCACTATTAAGGTGAGACATAAATAACGACACAATTCATTTATCTAGTATCCTAAATCATTTAAAAAGTCATTCTCACACACCTGTTTCATTTGTTTTAAAGGGTCGCTTTAATATTAATCTTTTTTTGATTATTCAAAATGTTTAGATAACGGTCAATAAAATAAAAAAAGTTTGCTAAAATGAACTTTTTTTGAAGTCGGTTAAACATAAACTTAGAACAAATTTAAAAAGTGGACAAATTACTGCCTTGGGTGAGACTTGAACTCACCAAGACAGTAATTTTATCCAGAGGCCGTGAGTTCAAGTCTCACCCAAGACAGTAATTTTTCCACTTTAAAATTTATTCTAAGTTTAATACCATCGATCGCAGATGTTTCTGCTTGCTAAAATAAAAAAAAAAACGGTTAAACATAATTACTAATTGGAGAATTTTAACAATATGTAAGCTACAGCAAGTACCTAAAATGGTTTAAAATATTTCAATTTAAAACTCGAATCGATGTTTTTCGTATAGAACTTCCTTATGTAGGTAGCCAACGTGATAAGTCGTGTAAAAACGAAATTTAATCACAGAATTACTTAATTTAATTAAGATTTTTTGAGCACAGTGACAATAGTTAGTCACTTTCAATTTAAAAATAAACTTATTTTTACACGGTGCCTATTTATTTCGTGATAAAGAGCCGTAATTGCGAAAATGTGATAAAGCGAATAGAAATCAAGTGAACATCATACTTTTTTATATACATAAACATTTTTTATTGCTCCTTATTCTACAGGCAAGCGTAACGTAAGTAACCAAAAATCTCTTGCACATCATCTAAAATGAAAAGTCCTTACACCATTCCAATTGTCAAAAGCTCAATAAGTTCTTAGTTCAGTGAAAGCGTGGCGACCGAACGATGATGAACGGTTTTCATCGTTCACTTCCGGCGCCAGACCGGAAGTCCACAGATACCGCCCGCTTGCCCAGCGCGTAAATTAACTCACTCACGGACAGCTTCCGGTGAGGTTTGATAGCGTTTCTATATTTTTAAAATGGATTTTGGGGAAGAAATTTCGGTTGAATGCTCTATTTGCTAATAATTTAGGTCACATATCATATCGCAACTTTTTTTCTGTTACCTACTCATTGCAAAATTAATCGAATTTTGTTGTAAGTAATACCTATACTATTCATAGATCGAAATACATATAACATATTTGTTTAAATTAGGCCAACGGTTCCTGGGCGCATCAACTTTTAGACAGACACTATAATATAATCTGTCCACGACATTTAAACTTCAATCGCTTAGGTATACTTATGGACTCATAGATAATAATATGTTAATTTCATGTTACTTAATACGTTAAAACAATAAGCGATTTGTTCTCTGTTTCGTGGTAACCCTAAAAAGATTTTTGGTAACGCCAGAGACATGAAAGTGTAGGTTTTCGCCTCCTAACCTGTATTACCCCCCAAATTATTCTGTGGGGGTAAACACAGTTTTCCAAATAAATTACGTGGGTATCCATATTACAAAGATTGGGAACCACTGACATAGACAATATTTATGTATACCTACTTATGTTAATAAAGCCAAAAAACTATAAGTAATCCCATTTTCTTGACGATACCTTTAACGGAGAACGTGAGCACTTGGGCAGCAAATCACAAATAGGACGGCAGAAAACATGTTTCAGGTATTCTGGTATTAACAGCCATAAATCTTATTATGAAATCGCCCTTAAGGTCACACAGCTAAATAGCTGCGCGGCCCTTCACGCACTATTAATTTAGACACTGTCACAAACTGAGAAGGGTTAAGCCTCGCGATTATGGAATTTAAATTTTCGCGGAAACACACGGTTTTGTCAATAACTTGATTAGAATTTAACGTGATTGCATATTATTATTATAAATGGATTTTGAATTACTGAAGGGTAGTTATTTTTGGGACTATTTCGGTATAATGGGAATAAGTAGGTATGCATTATTGGCACAATTAAAATGGAGATATAAAAAGTAACCAGTTTGAAATCTTCAACGAGTGTATAAATACGTTACAACTACAAATAATGTTTAAACATATTATAATTCTATTTGAAATTACTAATTTTCATATAAGTAAATAAATTCATTCAAACAGCGATCCGAATCATCAATAAAAAAAAAAATATTGCTAGGTTACCTTCTAACTGCTAAACATTGAGAAAAATAGGTACCTATTCAGAATAATTAAATAGGCTGTCCAGCCCAGACAACACTTCATTACTTTCGGCCAATAAATCACCTTTTATCAAAAGTATAGGTTAAAAAATATATCGTAATAAAAGTCAACAAGCTTTTTTTAAATAGAAATGAAAAAAACTTCAATGGAAATACAACACC
This sequence comes from Cydia amplana, assembly GCF_948474715.1. Taxonomy (NCBI): domain Eukaryota; kingdom Metazoa; phylum Arthropoda; class Insecta; order Lepidoptera; family Tortricidae; genus Cydia; species Cydia amplana. The sequence continues at coordinate 6,441,393 of NC_086070.1, forward strand.
ATATGTATTTTGATACCAGCACCATCTCTGACGTGCTTGACGAACTAAATGAAAAGTAGTTTACGAAACTTTTAAAACTCGCGCGCCACTGACCTCTGTCGGTGAGTAGTTAAACTAAGTAGCTTTCTAAATGACTCACGCGCTGCTACTTTATACTAGATGGCATTAATAAGTCAAACACGTTTTCAAGAAAACAGCAATTTAAAGATATTCTATAAAAAAAAATCAAGAAAGGTAATAAACAAATATTTATATTTAAACACTTCTCATGCATTATTTTCACGCTGATTTGTCTTATGTAATTCTGTTCTTATAAGAATTTGCGTACTAATTAAAATAAACTAATTCAATGAAATTCGTCTCTATCCAATGAGAATATTTGTTTTTCATTGTCTTGCAACACCTGTGATCATCGTGACCTTCCATTATTGTTAATTTCGTTCATTTGTTTAAATATTTCAACACGTAAATTAATAATTTGTATTAAGAAAATACTGAATTCGTTTAGCTTCAAAATATTACATGCCCAATGTTTTCGAGATAATTATTCTAATTGGAAAAAATATTTTTGTACTTTTAGACTAGAAGTCCTGCTACCTTGTTGGAATATTTCTTCTTAGTGGAATGTATAAGAAGTCAATAAATTGCCTACTCCTATTTTGTATTGAAACAGAATAGTTAGATATATTATGTATAAAAAAAACAATATATTACTACTTACAGATTGTACCTAGTTAAAAAAACTAATTGTAGTTACAAAATATCGTCTTACATGGATTTTAATTCTAAACACATTTTAATTAATTCAACGATGAAACGTGACTCATAGCCAATAATCCATTCGCCCCAAAATTTAAATTTGGAATTCCGTCGATCGATCCACAAAGGACTGGCCGATAGGGATGGGATGTTCGTCTGTCGAGATTTTTTGTGCGATTTTTTCGACGTTATTATTATGAGAAAAAATGCGGAGTCAGTAGAGCGGAACGTGGGGTGGGGGCATGACGAGGGTTCCCCGTTTGATTGAAGCGGGAGGTGGGCGGGGCGGTGACGTCACGGTCTCATAATAGGCCGTGCAATGGCCGCCGTATATCAGCTAGCTTGCACTTGAACTATATCTGTTGAGACAATTGACGGGTGATAGTGGCGCTGATTTGAGATAAAGTCATGATTGATATTAAAAATGCGAACTGTTTTTGTAAATGAGTACCTATTAGTAATATAAAAAATTGGTAAGTAATATATTCAGTTTCTACCGCTGTCTAAGTGTACAATATCAAGTTGCTGTTGTTTATTATGTATTATAATATTATTTTTTATAACAGAACTTAAGCGTTATTTATCCTAGAAAAAATATTTAAATTAGGTGTAAGTAGGTAATTTTGAAAAAAAAAACCTACGTCAAAATGTAAGTTTACGGAAGTAAAAAAGTCTAGGAATATGACTTACTTACTGTATTTTAATACCATTTTGGAGTTGTTTACATATTTGGTAAAGGCGTCTTGACGTGATGCAACACACCGCGCTGATCAAGATCAGACAATCAGACTTGACACAACTCCACAATGTTCCAATCCAAGCTAACATAAAATAAATTATTCATAACTCTTGAAATGCGACCAATAATATGAAAAACAGCGTTATAGCGCTAAAAAGCGTTAGCAAGCGTGCCGATGGGCGGAGCGTGCGTTGCGTGCCACGGCGCACTTAGCGCGGGAACACCTAGCAGAATGGCACATCACATCACTAGCTACGCCTCTTGCTTGCCTGCCAGCATTTAAATATTTTTTCTTAATTCCATGTTTGAATTCAAAAAGTAATTGCTGACAATAAGCAGCCGGTACTACTACTGTGTGGATAGAAACGTTACCAACGACTTAGTTCTCAAAGTAACTTTGAAAACAACCAAGAAATTGTTAGGTATTTCTCTTGTCATTTAAATAGGATTTTTAGTAGAGTATTCTCTTAAAAATAAAATCTGTAAATAGCTGATAAATCAGCTAACTTACTTATATTTCCACTTTCACCTTTTAACCGCCGTAGACTGATATATAAGACATACAAAATCGGGCTCATTTCGCCGCTGTCTGATAAATAAGACAGAACTTCGTGTAACTTCGTACCCCCCGGCGACACGAGCAGGCTCGATGACGTATTCTATGGCGGTTAAAAGGTTAAATGCTTTTACTTGAATTCTTAACCATAATATGTACCTACCTACTACAAAAGTTCAAAACTTGAAAAAGACAAACTCAAAAGCAGCCAGTCTATTGCCTGACATTTCAATATGAGTTCTTCCTTAAATGTCAATAGCAACTGTAAACTAATAAGGATAATTGTTTAAGTAGTAATAAAGCATAAAAACTTATTACGAATATGCTTAATCAAGAACAGTGCAGTACAACAGCGAATCAACAAAACAAACAATCTATGACCACGATTAACGTATTGTTTGGACAGTTGTTGTTCGCGCAAGAGACGTGCTATATCAATAGTATACATACATACCTTGAAATTAATACAATGATTATCTATTAGGTAATGAGAAAACTAGTTAAAGGTTTGTTTGACGGCAGTGGCCTACGACATTTACCTTCGAGATAAAATTAAGGACAGAAGCAATAACAGGTGGGTTTTTCAATAGTTCATAGCTTTTGCAATGATCTAAGACGCTTTGAGTTAAAAATAAATTCGATTAGCATAATAAATGTAAAAAAATCACGAATTTCCATAACCAGTAAATGGCAATTGCACAAATGAAAGCATTTGGGAAGATTATAATGCGTTTTTTTTAAGTAAGCTATCAAAAAAGAAGTTAGCATTAGGTGCGACCATGTCGTTTAAGCACTGGTACGATGGTAAATGTCTTAGTTGACCTAAGTATTAAGTAATTCAGAACTAATGAAGGCTAAACTTTAGCACCTCCCCAAAGAGATCATTAATTTAAATGATTTATGCAGTAAATGTGACTCAAAAAATAAACTGCCAAGAAGGTCAAAAGGATTATAAAAATATATGACACAGATAAAGGTGGTGACATTTAACGTAGCGATGCAGCGACATTATCGTGACCTTGTTTATTCCACCCTAGTACATTATTCATACTGCCGATCTACTCTGAAAATCGGGGTTCATTACAAAATCTAGAATAAGATAAAATACATTTTAGCAGCGGGTAAAAGCGATACGCGGGTTCTTATTCATCATTTGGAAAGTGACCTACCCTTACTCGTAGGTGAAATTATGATAGAGAACTAAGTACCTGTAGAAGATCCTGGCCCAAGGCTATTTTGTTCTGATTATAAGCAGGTATAATGTACAGGTATAATATGCAGGTATACTATTATAGTAGATTTCGTTCGCGCTTAGCATGTTACTTATCAAGCGAACTATTTTATTTATTAAGAGTTATTATGTTCGTAACTATTTTAGTGACTCGGTGCTAAAAAATTTAAAGCTAACATTTCCTGTAGGTATTTTAGAAGAGAAAGTCATGATTGAAGTTAGAAAAGCTGTAGCATACGATTGGAGTTCTGTATGTATCACTTGTTTACACGTCACAAAAGCCAACGCAAGTAAATTTTAGAAGAATAATACATTTGACTATAATAGGAAAAGTGCAAACAAGCTTTTCTTAGTCGCAAAGATATAAGCGCCCGCGCCATACAGTTTTCGTTACATTTTCACGTCAAAAATAAAAAGGGAATTTGCTACATTGGAAGTTCTTTTAAAAAACCCGACCGTTTTCCTCGAACAGCCAATTTGATATGGATCCCAATTTTTATTAGGATATAAATCATGCTCACATCACTGGCCGGTACAAATCGGCCGCAATCAGCTGCGATCAATAAAAAATAAAACATTAAGTACAACATGAGACGCCGCGGGCGACTTCTACAATAGGTTTAGGCTAGATAATATGTAATTGGTTTGGGAATATTACCAATATATCAGTTTTAATCTTAGCTAGCAATTGGTCAATAATGTACCTACCAGATAAATAACGATGAAAATATTATACTGACGTTTTGAGGCACAATTTGCTACATTATTAGTTTTAACTTAATAATTCTAATTGCACTTATTGGTACTTAGGTAACGACTTATTAATAATCTGCTTCTTTGCACGAGAACTACATTGATCTAAAACACGGGATATTATTTTTAACAATATTTAAGGTAAGTAATTTATCAATTGGTTAGGTTAAGGTATAACGAGTGCTTTGCCATCGCTAAAAGTACTCATAGCACGTGTTTATGAAAAAGCATTAATAGTCTGAGCAATAAAATGCTTATTAAATGTTAAGTGGCAGCCCTACAATAAACCGCAACAAAAAAAGCCCTTATCTCACAATCGATTGATTGGTTAACAAAACCCGATCGCCTCTAGGGTCATCACATCCTAATTCCGAGCGCCCGCGCATGATAAATATTCAAGCCGCCCGATAATTTCGCAAATTCTCAACAACCTATAATACACATTAATAACATAAAGTTCGCATGTCAAACCGCCAATTCGCATGTGATTATCTTTATTTTGCACTAATTTATCAATGTAGCGATTACTTTTGTTTAATAGGTACCTACTTACTTACTTTTTTTAGCTTTTATTACGGTTAGTCCTCGTCAGTGTTGGCCGAAACGTTAATGCAATTGAAAATTATTGACCATTATAAATTGAACTATGAAGTGTAACCGTCCGTTACGGTTTACGGTTCAATTTGTACTGGTTAATGGGCAATTGCAATTAACGTTCGGCCAACACTGGTCCTCGTGCCTATGTTGTTGATGCTTATAGGCCGTCCATATTTGTTGGTGCAGATTTTAACCACGTGAGCAGTTAAGACAAAGTAGGCAAAACTAACACATGAATATTGACCTACAAAATATTTTTTCTTTTTTTTATTGTTTCGTATTGGTAACCATTAGTCGTTTATGTTTACATTTTGTCGTTTTGTTAAAACATTTGACTAACAAATCTGAACATTTCGCTTAATTTAATGTCGATCATTATTATCTTTCGGCCACCCACAAGAGGTCGAAGGTGGTCTGATTCTATTATGAGCTTGAAAGCATACTCGAGTTGTGTATTTTTAACACAACCAACATATAATGTAGATACTTTTAGGGTTCCGTACCTCAAAAGGAAAAAACGGAACCCTAATAGGATCACTCGTGTGTCTGTCCGTCCGTCTGTCACAGCCTATTTTCTCCGAAACTACTAAACCAATTAAGTTGAAATTTGGCACACATATGTAAGTTTGTGACCCAAAGAGGGACGTATAACGTAAATAAATGAATTTTAAATATGGAGGCCATTCTCGGGGGTAAATGAGAAAATTAAAAAATTAAGTTTTTCAAACATATCGTGTTACATATCAAATGAAAGAGCTCATTGTAAAAATCTCAAACATATCTTTTCATAATTTTAGGATGAATAGTTTAGCAGTTATTCAAGAAAATGACCATTCCCCCCCCCCCTTATCTCCGAAACTACTGGGTCTAAAATTTTGAAAAAAATACACAAAATAGTTCTTTACCTATAGATGACAGGAAAACCTATTAGAAATGTGCAGTCAAGCGTGAGTCGGACTTAATGTACGGAACCCTTGGAACGCGAGTCCGACTCGCACTTGGCCGGTTTTTTTTTATATATACTCATGGACAAATGTAGAGGAACGCAAAAAAAGGTTTAATAATTGGATTACAGCACCTCTAGTAATTTCAGAATTAGTAATTAACCTTTTTTTTTCGTGCCTCTTAATTTGACCATGAATGTACAGACAGCTATATGTTTTGTAATAGGTATTAAATTTGAATAAAACGTTCTAGTTTTAAACAGGGGTATCAATCGGTGGAACGAAATCAAGCAATAACGGATAGTGGCATCAAAAATCAGTTGTTATTCTATTATTCACATACTTCAGCCTCCAGAGGGACATATTTTTACTTTTGACATATAACATGACTGGAAAGTTAATTAAAATATTTAATGAGATACCAGTTTAGTCAGTGGGAGCAGACAAGAACAAATGATATTAAATTAAAGTTGCCGAGGTGGGCGTCTACGGTGACGTTAGAGCGTTGAGAGGTTATGACAATACTCGTGACGAATTGGATGGTGTTTTATAAGCAATTTACTTGATTATGGGAAACAGAAAAGAATTAATTAGTTGAAAGGTGTAGTCATAAACTAAATGCAGTACTCGTAAAGCTTTTTGTTAACTATTCATGTTAACTAGTCGAGAAATAAACAATCAATTGAAAATAACGAGTTAGTAACTTATAGTACGTGTAATGTGTCTACGAGACATCGGAAGTTTTTGTACAAAATGCATAAATGTATAATGATTTTGGTTTTTCTAAACAATTTATTTATCGTTATCGATTAAAATAGGGAGTCTAGCCATGACAATCCTACATCGATAAACGCCAAATGAAAAAAAAAACAATGGGTTGCATTCCGGGAGTGCCGGCAGAAGTGAAAACTCAATGACATTGTAACAGTTTTTCGATCAGGTCACGTGTCCGTCTTACGGCCACGTGATCTGTCGCGAGTTTAACATTTTTTCCCCACCTCAAAAAGTGCACAGCGCCGCTAAAGAAGTTTTCACTTCAAAAATGAATTGGGATGACAGATGCTACGAAAAGTCACGAGACCTATTTAATTTTCGATCAACGATTGTCATCTTTGCTAGGCCCCCAGATGTCATATTCACATATCAAAATAATCGACCTGAACCGATTTCGACAACACCTAGTTGAGCTGGATTGAGCTGCATAACCCTAAAATCCTGTCCACGGATCGTCATTTCTACAGCAGGAAAGTACGGGAAGGAAAAAACATAGTAATTTCAATCGGGACGAGGGTTTCAAGATCTCATCCACATGGAATCCAGTCATTAGTAAATGTAAGCGTAAACGAATATCGACAGTCGATAAATCGAATATCGTTAGTGTTGTGTGTCGACAGAGTGACATCCCTAGTGCGCAAAACGTTCAAGCGGATAAACAAGACCAAGTGCGGGTAGTTCGAAAAACTCGCGCGGTTAGACGATGCTGATGTCAACTTAAGCCAGTCTTCTCCGAGACCACGGGGACAACGCCGTCCTCGAAACGTCGGAGGTAAATCTTAAAACTTAGATACGCGATTAAGTCCCGTTGTATAATTTAATAACACCTAGTTGTTGACAAACTACCTATTTGATAGCAAGAAGCTTGTATAATTAACAACGTTACTAAAAGATACATTTGTAAATTCAACGACTGGCCGTAAACAATTATTTTTATCTAAGCAGCTTTCATCGATCTATCGCGTGGCTGAGATCGCCAACAAACCGCTCGCTTTATTACCATACTTAAAGGGCAGACCGTTCCAAATTTGAATAAAAGAAAGAAAAACGCCGGCCGAACGCAACTCCTAGAAAGTCGTGCACTCGGTCACGGAGTATTATCACATCACCGAATATCTCCGCTGCGCATTAAACTCTTGTACATTCGCTTTAAAAACAGTTCATCAGATGGTCAGCACTAGATAGCGGTGAAAGGGACCGTTATAATAATAGCCACTATCTTTATCTCGTTCTAAAAATTTCATGACCATGTATTTGGATCAATTTATGGAGCTAGTTTTGACAGCTTTATTTTTTTTTCATGCGCGTTAGCTGATTGCTGCCAGTGTTGCGTAAAACCTTTTTGGCTGTTTATGTTATTTAGATTTTAATTATGAATTTCGATAGCGAGCTTTAATTTATTTATTACGTAGGTTGCAATGAATGCGAGAATATGAGATAACATCTGTGGAAAATATTGATGTAATTAAATGAGTGCAATTACTTTGACGCATAGTTTATTATTAATAGTGAAACTGTCATATAAGTGATACATTGCTGATTTCTCGTATCTGTTTCAGAGCGTTATCTCAAGAAAAAATAAATAAGAATAAAAAAGCGGCCAAGTGCGAGTCGGACTCGCCCGTGAAGGGTTCCGTATTTATGCGATTTATGACGTATTAAAAAAAAACTACTTACTAGATCTCGTTCAAACCAATTTTCGGTGGAAGTTTACATGGTAATGTACATCATATATATTTTTTTAGTTTTATCATTCTCTTATTTTAGAAGTTACAGGGGGGGGGGACACACATTTTACCACTTTGGAAGTGTCTCTCGCGCAAAATATTCAGTTTAGAAAAAAATGATATTAGAAACCTCAATATCATTTTTGAAGACCTGTCCATAGATACCCCACACGTAGGGGTTTGATGAAAAAAAAATTTTTGAGTTTCAGTTCGAAGTATGGGGAACCCCAAAAATTTATTGTTTTTTTTCTATTTTTGTGTGAAAATCTTAATGCGGTTCACAGAATACATCTACTTACCAAGTTTCAACAGTATAGTTCTTATAGTTTCGGAGAAAAGTGGCTGTGACAAACGGACGGACAGACAGACGGACAGACGGACAGACGGACAGACAGACAGACATGACGAATCTATAAGGGTTCCGTTTTTTGCCATTTGGCTACGGAACCCTAAAAAGGGTGACTAATTAAGGAATGTCTTGATGGTTTTTTTAAAAACCGTAACTAACTAGTTTTAATGAACCTTTTTGATGTAACGAAATAATAACTCAATAATAAAAACAACTCAAGCGGTCACATACACACAATAACATACCGAAACATGAGGAAAACACGATTCCCAAGATAAAATTAGGCAGCAACAACGACTACAATCTACATTACTGCGGGGAATCCGACCGAGTGACATAAGCAGTTATCTTATACCTTTAAACGAGCAATTCTTGTTTATTTATTTATTAATTTATTTATATGTATATTTATTTATAAGTATATATATTTCGGGGATCTCGGAAACGGCTCTAACGATTTCGATGAAATTTGCTACATGGTGGTTTTTGGGGGCGATAAATCGATCTAGCTTGGTCTTATCTCTGGGAAAACGCGCATTTTTGAGTTTTTATACGTTTTCCGAACAAAGCTCGGTCTTCCAGATATTATGTTATAATTTTGTTCCACGCTAAAACTGTCTTCAACTGTTTTTATTACCTAGTCTACCAGTGCAATATAAAAATCTTCCTCATAGTCTATGAATAATTAATACTTTTAACACAAAAACAAAGCTAATTCGAGAATAAAACCGGTTAATTTCAAACGTGGAATCTTATCTCCAGAAGTGTTTCTACAACTGGCATTTTTTGTGCTTCAATTACCTACAGTTTTTTTTTCATTCGGCAGCAATTTATAATTTGCTTCCAAATTGGCACAATTAAAGTATGTTAATTATACATTCTTGTTTAATTGATTAATTTAGCCATATCGTAGCTATCTCGAGATTTATTTACTTCAATTAATATTTATTGTTGGGTTAAATTTATATGTTTTTTCTGATATAATTTATTTATTTATTAAAAATAAATTTAATTACATATAACATCAGATTTTTTTTACATAAAAAAATCTGATGTAATAATTAAATTAATTTTAAATATTATATTTTTTTGAAACAGATTCTTGTATGAGAAAAATTGTATTAGGTATATAAAAGAAATTGTCTGGTCTTCAACAGAAGGACATGATGTCACGATCCTCAGTATTGAGGGACCGACTGAAGATGATAAAAGAAATTGCAATTTTAAAATTGTAATGAATAATTAGTAATATTAGGTAGTACAACTTCTTTGTACAGTCAGCAGCAGAAGTTGCTAAGAGGGCGAGGTGTTCAAAATGATCTTGACGCGACTTTATTGTTGAGAGAATAAGAGCGTGTCAAGGTAATTTTGAACACATCGGCCGCTTGTGAGCAAATGAAGTAGGATTACTCATAAACATGACTAAACCAGTTTTTATGTGTATGTAAATGTACAGGCACGGTGAATAATACTGGGAACTTTTCTAGTTGAAGTTATGAGTGGAGTAGGTATAAATATGTCGACCTCCTGCGGGGTATGAAGCTCACAATAAAACGATAAACTAATGAGCCTCTTATTCGTTATACATTGTGGGGCATAGAAATTAACAGAATTGTTTTTTTTATAATTTTGTTGGTAATTTAATTTTAACTTGGAAATAAACCAAGTAATATTTAGATGGGTACTAGGTACAGTGAGCATCCAAAGTAGTGTAGGTATCTGACAAAGCGTCAAAGTTATCTGCTTAGATAGGTAGGTACTAATACTAAGTATAGTTAGCATCAAAAGTAGTGTATCTGACAAAGCGTCAAAGTTATCTACCATTATCATAGCTTAACAAAAAGAGACATTGTCTCCTCTACGTTTACCTATAGAACAAATAGAAACGTAGAGGAGACAATGTCTCTTTTTGTTAAGCTATGATAATGGCAGATAACTTTGACGCTGTGTCAGATACACTACTTTTGATGCTATAATTATTATACGGTTTCAGATACTTTGCTGCACTAACTACATGTTCTACACAATGGTTGACAGATAGAGATTGCCTTAATGCCTAAATTAAGTCCATCATTTGTACAAATTTATATCGTGCAATAAACTTGGAAAGGTATTCGAGGGTAGCAGATACTTTTCGTGCGTTGTTTCATACATTACTTTTAATTGACTTATTAAATGTTGTATCTGATGAGCTATAGTTTAAAAACTATTCATACTCGTATCATGATTATGAACCAGTCAAGCTTAAATAAAATAAAAATATATAATCTATAAGTATATACATTTTTATTTTTCATTCATTTCGCGTACCTATATATATGTATTAAACTTTCGCACCTACTTGCACAAAGCACTACCAATTATTTTTCGATTTGCGTTAAGTACTTATCGCACAATCGCTCGCATTAGATACAGCCGTGTCTAATCGCAACAAAATGGTATCTAACGACTTAGACAAAAAATGGGCAAAGGCGGTCTCTTTCTCTAGGGCGGACCCTCGAATCAACAACTTAATCCATCTCCTCTTTCGTCGGCAACCATTTTGATTAATGACCAAGTACCTGCTTAAGGTCCGATATACAAAAATATATGCTGATTCGTGTTAAATGTCTCTATTTATCTCTTTGACGTGTGCACCTTAGTTTTTATATTTCGACAGACACAGCTGTTTTGTTTCATTTGCATTTTTATATTTCCGTTTGGATATATTTCATTTCGGTCCACTTTTTTTACTGTCGACGCGTTTGACAGATAAATAGATGCGTTATTAAGAAAAAATGTGGGAAGGTTTCGAACTTGTGCGAATTAATGTAGAGCAGATAAACTCTATAAGTTTTTCGGAAGAGACACTAGGATTTCAATCTCGTTAAAAAACACTTTTGGCCAATAAGTACCTACGAAGTATTAATTTCTCTGGTTATATTCTGATAACTTTGTTAAAGTTGGCTAATACATGACGGCCAGAGGCTATATACCGCGAAAAACGAAATTCGCAAATTTCGGAGATATTTCTCTTTTACTCCAATGAAGGCGTAATTAGAGTGACAGAAAAATGCCCGCAATTTGCGGACTTCGATTTGCGGACTTCGATTTTCGCGGTTATAGCCCTGCTCTACCTTAAAGCTCTACTTAAATAAAGATATACCTACCTACATTTAATTTTATCTCATTCATGAATTAAATATACAGTAATCTTAGTAAATTTACATTTTATTATTAGTGTTAATAAAGTAGAAAAAGCCATCACATAAACAACGTACCTACCTACTTTATAATTCAGTAAACACTCACCAATTCGCGTAATATCCAACTGGATTCCGAATTATAAAACCAATACACATTTCCAAAGTAAATAACGAATCACTATTAATCTTGTCACTCATCCACTAAATAGGCACAGTTTGCTCCGAAAATATCCAATATCAACTACACATCGTTAACTTTTATATATAGATAAATGCTTTAAAAGTTTAAATATATCACCTCTTTTTTGACATAATTGATTTAGTTTATTGTCTTCCGGTATCTCATTAGAGAGTATAGTTTTTATGTTTTTCAGTGTTCGCATAAATTATTCTTTCTAGTTGGAAAAGGAAAATGGGTGATATTTCAATCATACCGCCTAGCAAACTAATCTGCAGCGCATAACATCCAATTGGCAACATAATAGACAACTTTTTTTAGATGAACTGATCTCCCACATGTCACACAACAGTCGGTAAACACGAAATCCGAGCTAATCAAAAACAAAGTTTGCGCGCGAAAATACCGTCAAAACAAAACACTGCAAATTCGCGGGGAGTACCGACTTTGTCGCCGTCAATTATTTCACGAAAATTACGGCCGATGTATAATGAACGTCTGAACCCGCATTGAGCTAGCTGTCAAATCTACGGGCCGTCATAGTCCGCTGCCATGAGTGGGCTCGCACACATGCTCACGTGCACGTGTAGCCATGGACACCAACACACTGACATTCTCCAGCGGACCGCGAACGTACGCACACATCCACCGTCATGAATCATACACGGCTCACATCTGTGTAGGGGCGGGTGGGAGTGCGAACATGCAGCGTGCTTTTAACGCGGCCAGACGAAATGATGCCTAACTGCAAAAGGAAGCGTAGTGTGTATCGGTTTTACAAAATGGCTGGTTATACGCGACTACACGCGCCTATGTGGCCGATCACATGAGAGATTAGCCGAATGCGTGTGAATGCAATGTAAGCTACGGATGGGCGGGAAACGCTACGGAGATCCGTCGTTTCTGCGATGCAAATCGGACGAATGATTTCTTATTCAACATTTCATTTGTGAACATTGTAATTAGATTGATATCATAATTAAGATATAAATATCCCTCCTTTCCAACGATTCATTGCGTACTTACAACTTTACGATTCGACTCTACGACTACAACTCTTTTAATTAAAGTTATATGTAAGAAAAAAATTGTCGATAGTTAAAATTGTCACGAGAAGGTACTGTATGATTGATAATAACAGTAAGCAATATTTTAAATAATTGTGATAATTTTTTTTAGCATATTTAATATGCTTCATATATTTACCACTATCCATCAGCATGGAAACAAAAAAGACTCACAAAACTTCCCTTTGATTTTCAGCTGTCGCTTACTTACACACACTGTTGCAGTGCTTATTCGAACTTCGAACCGACTCGGGACGTGGGGGCCGCGCGAAATTGAAGTACGACTTTATGTTAATCGCGATTGAACCGTTAATCGCGTGGCGAGCACGTGACAAAACAAACGATCACCTCACACACACACGAACGATTCGCAATTTGAATTTGGAATTCCATTTCCGCGGATTCCGCGCTTCGCTCTGCGACGTGCGGTATTCTTACCTGAAACAAATGACAACGTCGTTAGTAATCAATAAACTGCTATCGATACTTAACTTACATTTATTTTTAACGAGCATAACCATAAGAAGAAACTGTTTAATATTTTTTTCTTGAATCGGAATAGATATGACAGTACAATGCCATTCGTTATGCACTATCTTGAGTCCAGGAAAAATGTTTTCAAAAAGTCATTGCCTTTATATCATTAACCCGTAGTATCAGCTTAGCTCATGTGGCGATATCAGGGTCAAGAGTCCAGCTGATAAGTGGGTCAGTGCAATAGAATGAGGAATCTTTTTATATTGCCAAGTTCACTTCATCCGCTGGCATTGGGCTTGCTTATCTTTCAATGTTAGTAGGTCCGCATATGTACGCAAAATCTACTTTACTTGTTTAATATCGTATCTATTAAGTAGGTAATATCATTAAAGACTTAGCTTTATTCCAAACAAGTCATTGTTTCCTACATCCACAAGAAATAAATTAGGCAAATCAATTATTATTTATTACTCGCAATAGCCTATTTATCCAGCGACAAAGGTATTAATTACTTTGAACCCAAATATGCACTTTTAATGCAGTGATTAATTGCATAGAGATAGCAAAAGTAATAAATTGTTGAAAAAATATAAACAGCCATAGTGCGTTATCAGAGAAAACACATTAATTAAAATGATAAAATTGCGAAGAATTTTGTAAACACGGGGTGACGGAATCAATAAAAATTTATTATATGTCTTTATCGTCGTAGACTCATGTTCAAATTATTGGAAAATAAACGGGTACTAATAAACAATTACGTACAACGTTTAATGAGGAGGCTATTTTTATCGAACGTTACGCACATCTGTCTAGAACAAGCGGGTCTTCAACGAAATCAACGGAGCTCATCAGCTTTCAGTACTCCACTATTGTCACACAAATAAAGCTCTCAAATCACTTGACGTCCTTAATGAAGACGTTACCAATTTTCAACAGCAGGATGATGTATCTACCGTGAAATTTTAGAAAATACGAGCCGACTCCAAAACGCCCTCGGAGAGTTATTACATTAATATATTTACCAACACGTCCTATTATTACGTTTTCATGTACTGGTTCGCGCATAAATTAAAAAGTTGTCAGTTTTTCTTTTGTCCCAACCCTTATTTGGTATTCATATTTGATATTTTGATATCACAAAGGACCGACGCGCTTTGAAATGAAAACACAAAACGTCCGTAACTTACACAAGGAAAACCTGTTTCGCCACCAAAGTGGGAATGGTAAAGATACAAATTGTAAAAGAGGCAATCGCACATATTATGATGTGTTCTTATCGGTGGATAACCATTTGTATTATTGTGAACTGTATTATCGAAGAAATAAGAGTTTTATTCAATTGTGACCCGAGGCACCGCTTCAATTATGGTCATATTGAATGAAATATGAGTTAAGTGAGGGACATCAAAGGGCAAAGCGGGGTTGTTTGTGAAATGTGAACTTTGAAATATGTACTGCAACACAGCACCCTTTTTAATTTGTACCCAACTATGAACCGTGGCGAATAGGGTCTCGAAAATATGCCCGGTTTTTTATCGATCGATAGAAATTCGCTCTTTCGCCCGTCTAACTATGTATAATTTGTGACTATTTCGGTCGAAATTTTCGTGTTTCTTATTGCTTCCGCAACGAATTTCGTGCGACCCACAAGTCAATGATTGAAGCTATCGGGCATTCGCCGGCAGCGGCCGACTCCAATTTAGTTTTTCGGATTAGATATGGCTAACATAATAACATAATTGCTCTAATAACAGGCCGCGGCGGGCGCGCCGTGCCTTACAATTCACTTTCCAAATTGGTTTATTTTTTTACCTCTTATCTGTCTAAAACTATTATGATTTATTATCAAATTTTCGTGCAGGCAAATTACGGCCCCACTTTTCGTGAATGCGTCCACAGACAGTTCTCTCTTTCTGACACGATTTGTTTTCGTAGGTTAGATAAAGACGAGACTAAGTCATTGTATTTGGCTGAAAGCCGCGAGGCTTTACATGGCTTAGGCTTGTGAATGATTTATATCGCTTTTTATAATTAACTCGTAATAATTAGTTGGATTAACATGTAACAAGGACGTGGCCATCCTATTTCTCAAAGTCACGGAACTTATTATGAACCTCCATTTTTAATTAAAGAAGCCGACGAAAACGGAAGCTTTTGAAAAAAAATACAGCAAAAAATGTGTATCTTGATTAGATGAGGTTACATTCGACATCTTGGTTTGAATGCGGAAAGAAATCACATTAAAAGGTCATCGGATAAGTACCACACCAGGCACCTTAAAACAAAAAAATAAGCTTATTTTGGAACGTAAATAGTTTCAAAAATATCGTTCAAATTCTGGATAAAACTTCAAAGTTTATCAAAGTACATTTGTATTTGTAATTGTGAATGTAGAAACTGAAATAGCGCAACCGACAAATGTTCATGACAAGCGGCTGCATTAAACATGAACTGCCACCGAAGCATTACCATAAGTACAAAAACTCACTTTCTGTACCGACTCCAAGGGAAACGCGTCTTAACCGACGCAACACCTAGTGTGCACGAAGCCTAACTGAAGCTATGAGAAAAAAAAAGTGGAATCTAAATTGCCTAATTTGCCAAAAAGGTTTTATGTATAATACGTAATGTAAAAAATTCTTTGCGGCAAATTGTAGTGTCACTTTATTGAATGACTATAAAATGAATGATGTAAACTTAAAACGTTGTAAGTTTTAGTTTTATCAATGACTTTAAAGCGTTTATACCTAATATAAAAATTATTATCATTAAATTCAAGTTTGACCGCGTGGGAATATAACGGAATATGCTTCGAAAATGCTGGCATTAAAAGTCAGCGTGGATTCTCACGAAAATTCTTTTTCGAGCAGCAGAATATTTTAGAAGGAATTCTCTTTTCAAATAATTTACCATAATAGAAAACCAAAACGTTTGCGGCAATGATAATCTTGTGAATTTGATCAAATATGCTATTTTGATAAATGAAATGATATGATATGTATTAGGTACTTTCATATGTATCAATACAAATACAACAGATGACCAAACCTTATGTTCATATTCACAGAGTAAAGTCTGAGGTAAAAAATGAATTTAGGAAGAATATAAAGTTATTTTCAACAATACAACTGAATCAGTTGACAACGGTCGTGTGCCTATCTACGTTTAACATTCACATATACATAATGTAACATTCACTCTCAGATATCGCGAGTGGTGAAGCGGAAGAGACCTCCGACAAAGGACTGCGACAATGAGCGCCCCAGGGTTGCCAAACGCAAATATTTGCATTTTTCATACCGTGAATAGGCCTCATAACTCATAAAACTTTTTAATTATGCGCGGTTTTTAGGGCTTAGAGAAAAAAGCTCATTAGATTTTTTAATTTAATTCTTTATACAAAAAGAGTAGAATATGTTTTTTGAATTGCTAATGTTGGTTTTTCTGACTGTTTAGGGGCGTTTTACTAGTAAATAATCAACAGTCACAATGACAAAAATGATTTAACAAAGACAACCCTTTATTATAAATTTAAATTATGACGCTGACACTGAAGGTATTCTCCACAAGCCTCTCTACCCGCTCATGGAACCATCAGGTAAAGGCTAGAACTTACAGGTCACGTAGCGTAGCTTTAAACAGGCTTTTAAACGAAACACTACTCATAGGTCCAATTCTCGGCAAACTTAAGCGCGATTGCTTAGCAAAATCCCTGGAGGAAATAAATAAATCATGGCGGCAGGCAACCCTGCGTCGGACGCAGGCCCGGACACGTTTCAGTTCATGAGTTATAGCGCCAGCCGATGTGACTTTTCAATTTGAAATCATCAACCTGGAATTAATTTCATTTTTGAACCCCATTATTTCTGCTATCTACTCGCTGATCGCAATATGCGAGATCCACATTATTGCCGTGCCGACAAAAATATTTTGCGGTGCCATTCGGTTATTGGTAATTTAATTCTGTTTCGGGGCTTTAATTTATCTGAATTTTCAGCGCCCGGCTGATATTGTATGCTGATAGAAATGGACGGTTAAGTTATTCAATTCTACAATTAATATCGCCTAATGCGCCAAAAACACATTTTTCAATTACATCCTATCATGTGTTATAATATAAAAGATATGTAGCACAATAATTCATATAATTATTTTCGTCGATTACACCTAACCGCCATTGGGAACTAAAGTAAGTTACCTACTCGTATAAACATGTGTAACCAATATGATTTTAATTTAAAAAGAATATCCCCCTAACACGCTGATGGGAACGCTACTAAAATTCATCTATCAACCAATGTAAAAAATACGTCTTCCGCGCCCGTGTAACATACGTCTGTAACGCACAAATCTGTCAGTTGAACCCACCGTTAGCTCGTGTTCCGGAATACTGCGTAGGACAATCTATTCATAAACGTTTCACGAAAATCGGCCAGAATTAGACACAAAAATTCCATACAAAACACCAACCACCTAAACTTTTGTTGCTATTATCTATAGCGTCTATTCTTCGGCCGTTGACCCGAAATTCCTCTAAAATGTATCGATCTCTAATTTTAAAATTGTCACAGAGAAAATGCTAGAGAAAATTTGCGATGCTAGCGAAAACTAATCTTGTTTTTAATTTCACGTCGCAAATAGCCGACAGTGACTCACCGAAACGGCCAATCGGAAAGGATATAAAATAAATGAGAACCTATATCAGATCGGATCGCACCGAAACATTCTAAGAAAGCGCGCCCAAATCCCTAAAGAGGAACCTTATAACAAAGCTAATATTAGACAATCATTTCCTGTCAAAAGGGAGGCGGCCCCGGGGTCGGGAGGGGGTCGGATGGAAATACCTCCTCGTCTCTCCAGATTTCGCAGTCGCCGTGTACGGGTGTGAATCTGAATTTTTATTTTTTGCTGTCAGTGTGATGAATGGATTTTTAATATCCTCCTGCAGCTGTCTGGCTTCGAAGGTCTCGTGATGAAAAATGCTCTTCTAAATACGTTAAAACTTTTTATCGCGATATGAATTTTTGTAATAGCCTTTTATCAGAGTTTAGCTGAATCGAACAGTGGATGTGACAGCCCTGGTATTTAAAAAACCCACTTTTTTTTGTTGTAAACAAGGAAAATTCAATGTCGCCGTCATGTCCACGCACGAGGTATAGTTAGACAGGCAACAAGACATCAGCATCCAGAGACGTCTCAATACGCGTACGGTGGGCAAAAAACGCGCCGCTCTCACGGCACGACTCTATTACGGGTCCAACGCGAATAAATAAAACATGACGGCCCTTCCCTTACACATACTGAACGATATATTTAGCATCCTCATATCTCATGAGATTATCTATTTAGAAAACACGACCTTACAGCGTTTATGTAAAGTTCAAACTTCAAGAAGGTGTTAAGGTGTGATAAGAGCGTGTGAAAAGCGTATTCTTGGATACGATATGGACTGCCGTAGTACATGTGTTGATGTTAACAGATCTTGATTCGGATCAGATTTGAAACGCTTTCTCCTGCTGAGTTTAAGAAATATGGGTTTGCATGAATATAAATCAATATTTTTATCAAGTAAAACTTTTCTAAGACTTTCTACGTAGGTAAGAAAGAAATGCTTATTTAAATTAAATTTAGCAAATAAAGGCGTTTTGTCGTATTGATTGATACACTCAATGTTTTAAAAATTATTTTTAGCAAATTTCAAATGATATCTGCAGATAATCTTCAAGTCATTTGAAAAGTTACCACTATTTTTCAGGCTTCAATAAGCCTGAAAAATAGTGGTAACTTTTCAAGAATTGCCGTAAAAAGGTGTGACTGTGCGAAGAAGTTGACCAATGTCAACTTCTTCGCACAGTCACACCTTTTTACGGCAATTCTCGAGAATGTGGAGCGTTCTGTATAAAGAGCACTTCGTATAAATATGTAACAGCCAATCAGCTTTCAGAATGTTAACTTCGATCGTGATTCAAGAAATAACACGACGGCAGAGACTGAAAAGTAAGAGAAGAAACACGGGTTCAGCGACGCGAAACAAAATAAAGTAAAAAATAATTTTGATTAGGGTCCTTGCACAAGTTGTGTATGTGTACAAGCTTTGATAAGATTTATGGCATACATGCTACGACCCATGATTTTGGCTGCATGAAGCAGATGCAAGGTAAAAAGTCTTTTAAGACTATGAGTTAATCCAAATTATATGTCCACATTATATGGTTGTCGATTAAAGTCGAAATCCATTTTTATTATCATGAAAACGTTAAATTTTTCAGTACAGTACAATCAGCTGCAGAGAGTGGTCCCCCCTGCAAACAAAATTGTATGCAGTTATCTCTGCAGCTGACTGCACCTAGCACCTACTACGTACGTTCATGAACAATTTCTCATATTCTTAATATTGGACGTAACATTTTCATAGTTTCAAATTGATGATGGTCATGTTGAAAATCTTCTAAACAATTCTTAGCTATAAGGTAGGTAGATGTTATTTAAGTAATTTATTGTTTTTAGGACAATAAACATTTTTCTGTACATAACTGCCCTTTAAGATATACATATTTAGGAAGATTCGATAAAGATAATGTCAGTTTTAGCAAACGAACATTTGACTAACCTAATATACTGTTAGTCATAAAAATGTTTTCATGCACAAGACAAAACATTTAACACAGTCACACACGGCGTGTGGCGAGCACATAGATCAACTAATGGCGACTGCGCCGATGACAATAAAAAGATGCGCGCGCACCGCCGCTACATTAGCGAGCTCGCCATACTTGGCACCACTAGCTCCTCCCGTTGGCAACAGAGTGCTAGTGACGGTACGTTCGTTATCGATATCATTTGGATATTCAGTACTACGTACTATATTTCAAACTAGTCAGTCTGGACTTTTCAAGAAACTACAAGTGGTCTGGACTTTATTATTAAAGCATTCGGCATGTTCAATAGGTTCAATTCGTCAAAAAATTGGACGCTCCAGTCAGAAGTATCTATATTACTGTGATTTTAGTTCAGAGTATAATTATGTATGCATTGGTAACGGAATTTAAATTTTCCAACATCTCTCTCAATGCTAGTCAAATGCGGAAAGGCTTTCACCAAGGTGGCGACTTAGGACCAATATTGTTCGGCACCTGGAGTCCGCAAAAGAGTAAACTGAAAGTTACTACCTATTGGCTACAAATTAATTCAATGGCGGTACGACTTAACACATCTTTATGAACTTACTGGGAGCTTCATGCAATAGGGTCTGCATTCCAAACAAATAGATGAGGTAAAGTGGGTAAAATGTAGGTATAATTTAATGTTTATAGTACATAATGTTAAATCTGCACACGTATACTACTAGTATAATAGTCATATTTCTACTCATGTAGTTAAACAAAGTGCCTAGCATGTGTATAGATGTAGTAAAAAGTATTTAAGTCAAATTTACTTCTATGCACCAGTTTCCCGTCGTAACTTTTTGAGCCATACTTGAGTTTTATCTTACACTCAGTTAGCCCCTCCCGTTGGCAAGCTAGCCGAAGCTAGTGATGGACGACAAACTTTATCGATACTAATTTGTTGCACGCAACACGAGCGTTGGTGATTTGTTTATATTGAAACGCGTACGTCTTGATTATAATAATAACGTCTCATAAGCGAAGCCATCGATCAATAGAGTTGGGAGTTGCAATTGTCCAGCGTGCTAAAACTGTTTGTATGTTTAATTTATTAGGAAGCTTTCATACGTGGACAATACAGAATATATATGAAAAATGAAAATTATAAAAAAAACTAAGAATTAAAATATTAATTAACCCGAAAATATTAAAATAACGAAACGATCAACAAAAGCTCATTCATCGATACGTACCAACTCTCGCGCCTACGCAATTTTACAAGTCTCATTTGTTTTTTCTTTTCGAAATTCGGCAAGAAGAGTGATGGTATCAGCGGTTGGGAATTTGTACCACGATACCAGAGGTGTCATTCCAATTGGCTACTAAACAAGCAAGTCGAAATATCAGGCAAACTATTATACATTAGCTCTCTGATAACGCATATTTGTTATGAGTCCCAAGGTCATGTTTTGTTGGTTTTTTTCAAGATTTCAATGAGTCTACGCTAGCAACTAGTGGGAATTCGGTCCAATGCGATCCCAGCAATGATCCCTGGCAAGCCGTCAGCGCAACTGTTCCGCGCTCTCACCCCACTTGGCACTCAATAACTTTCGCTTCACGCGACTGCCACTATAATTTGTTACTCCTATGTCTATTAAATAGATTCCTGGGCTTTTTAAACGTGTTGTTATTATGCGAACGTTCCGCAGACAGGGGAAGAGAAGAAAAGGTCTGAAGTAATAAGATACTAAAAAAAAGCCTGACTTCGGAAGTCCCACAGCGATTTTCCATTTCAAACCAAGGTAATAAGCAATAATAAAACAAACAATGTTTATTGAGTTAACGGCAAAAGGCTGAAAAATACGATATATCTATGATATACTTCCAGGCCAATGATTGCGACATTAGCTTACGAAACGAGGTTTGATGTCTGTTGCTCTAGTTCTTAGATTTCATATGTTGCTTTACATCAGGATGTGATATCACTAAACAGCTCTTATTTAGGAAATATGTAATTAAGAACTCATAATTATGAGAATGTACTTCAGTACACTATACACACAAAATGTTTATAGTGTTATCGAAGTTGTAGGCTTAGATTTACTACATAACTGATGTAACGTTATGAAAAGCGGAACTAAAGAAAAATCCGGATGATCCTAACTTAGGAGAACAATTTCGAACGAAAAGGAACGAAGTTGCTAAACTCATACAGGACACAAAAGATTCATATTACTACAAAGAATTTGAGAAATGCAACAAAAAGCCAAAGAAAATGTGGGATCTAGTGAACACCTTAACTAATAATAAAATCAAACAATGTAGCGCACCTTCAAAATTAATAGTTGACTCCAATGAAATTAGTAAACCATACGACATCTGTCAAACATTCAATACTTACTTTTCAACAATAGGGTCACGTTTAGCTGGAGATATACCTACAGAACATCATGATAACTTTATATACGCTTTGCCACAGAATAATATTCTTAATTCTAAAATGACTGACTTTGAACCGTGCTCTGAAGAAGAAATTCTAAATACTATAATTAATAAACTTGACTCTAACACTAGTAGCGGACTAGACGGAATAAATACGAAAGTTATTAAATGTTTGAAAGTCTTAATAGTCAACAAACTAACGTACTGTTTTAATAACCTTTTACGAATTGGTGTGTTCCCTGATACATTAAAAATAGCGAAAGTCACTCCTATATACAAGTCAGGATCGAAAACTGACCCTGGCAACTACAGGCCTATTTCTGTGCTGCCGGTGTTGTCTAAAATCCTCGAAAAAATATTGTACACACGATTAAAAAAATATTTTGACTCCATCGATTTTCTCTTTAAAGGCCAATACGGATTTAGACCCCAAAGTAACACACTTACAGCAACTGTCGATCTCATTACCAAAATAAAACATAACATAGACCATAAAAATATAGTTCTTGGCATTTTTATAGATCTCCAAAAAGCTTTTGACACAGTTAGTCACAGCTTACTCCTTAAAAAATTAGAAGTCATTGGCATAACCGGGACAGCTCTACGAATGTTTGAATCCTATCTCACAAACAGGTTACAAGTAGTTAAAATAGAAGGCTCTAATTCTAATTACACTAGTGACCCACTTCCCGTAATATGTGGCATTCCGCAGGGCTCGATTTTGGGTCCCCTGCTATTTTTAGCTTATATTAACAATGTGGATGAACTGGATCTAAATGGCCACATCACTCTTTACGCCGATGACACCTGTCTATTCTACTTTGGTTCATCTATACATGATATCATTGCTAGAGCTCAACATGATCTAGATATCCTTTACGAATGGTTGCAATGTAATTTGTTGACTATTAATGTTTCCAAAACTTGCTACGTAATATTTAAAGCCAAAAACAAACCCATTCCTACACATGCGCCTCTTACAATAAATGACATCCCCTTAAAACAAAAATCTCATGAAAAATATCTCGGCCTTTACATGGATACACACCTAACCTGGAACTTTCATATAGATCAAATAAAAAAGAAACTGGTAACCCTGCGAGGTTCTCTTCATAACACTATTAAGTATATACCTAAAAACCAAAAATTTACTATTTACAATGCTCTTGTAAAACCACACCTGCTATACCTTATTGAAATTAGCTGAACTACATATTTTACAGAATAAAATAATTAAAATGCTGTTTAATTATCACTACCTAACACCTACAAAAAGAATTTTCGCTGAAACAAATGTAATGAGTATTAAACAACTATATATATACAACAGTTGCATTTTTATACGTAAAACTTTAAATAAAAAAATACACACGAACTTGTCGTTTAAAAATAGAAAAAATGTTCCGAACCCCTGCACTCGACATATCCGCCGCGCTAGTTTTCTTATCTTACCGAAGATTCGTACTAACTACGGCAAATCAATGATTACTTTTGAGGGTGCGCGCATGTACAACAACCTACCCTCACATATTAAACATCTCGAAGCGTTTAACTCGTTTAAAAAGGAACTTGCTAAACATGTCATTGCAGACAAACCGATAATATAAAACGAGTTGAACGTGTAGTTAACTGTGTTATTCAGTTAAACCTAATAAATATGTACGTACCTACTTTAATTTTGTTATGCTGCGACGACGAAAAAATAGATGTAAATATGTATTTTAAATATGTTCTCATGTCAGTGATGTATTGTCTTTATGAGAATAAATGTCTTTTAACCTAAACCTAAAGTATTTAATGAAAACTTAAGAGATTGATAATGTAAAATATGCTAAAAAGTAGGTCAAAAATTCGAATTACTAACAAATTTTTCAATTAAAAGTCTTACAAGAGTTAATAGATGTTGGTCAGGATAGTGTTACAATGTAGGTAGGTAATATTAGATTTATAAATTTTAAATACAGGAAAATTACGAAGACTAGACTCTTAACAGACAGCCAAAGTCGATAGAACAAAGAGTAAGACAAAAACTAGTAAATGTTATGACAGCGCCACGCGTACAATGTAGCTGGGGACGAATATTTATTTATTTATAACATCGAGAGGCAGTAAATTAGCGTTGAATTTACGGCGCGGCGCAGGAGTGATCGCGAGTTATTTTCAGCGCAGGCGCATGATTTAAACAGTTCCCGGTGGCCCGTTAGATCGAAACTGGGGATTGTGAACATTGTGTGTTTGATAGCCAATTATAATGTCATTTGATATTTAGTGCTTTTTGAGCGGTCCTTGTGGTTCGCAAATCATTTCTATCAAGTGGTGTTAAATATGATAGACCTTAACACTTAAAAAACAGTATCACCTTTTTATGGTTTAGTCTCCAGGTCGAGACACGTTGAAAAAAAAATCACTCCATCCAGTTAACTTTGTACATCGTGATAAATGATTCTGTACTTATGTTTATTACAAAATATGGGGGTTTGTATGGTAGATAGATACTCCAAAAGATATCCTACAGCTTCAATCTGTTGAACATGAGTAGGTAGAGCAAATTAGATTTTACGGTCTTTCATTTTACACAAGACCCATATCTCCTCCATTAAAGGGCAGGTGAAGTGCGAGCTTTAAGCTCCAGCATATCTTGGTGCAAGCAAACGGTACCTAGCCTAGAACAAACACATGTTAGCATGTACCATTGTCTCCCGACCTGTCATGTGAACATGACGCAACAATGGCACGAATAGTGGTCGGTACGCAGCATACGTGACCCTAATCCTTCTGATCCCGTCTGGGATATTTCTGGGCACCATTGGACAATTTAATTAATAGTGTTTTGTGTTTTTTTAGAAAGCTGACAAGTGTAGCAGAGGATGTAGGTGTCCAGAAAATAAAATCGACTTTATAAATTAAATGATTTGTTGATAGTTATATTGCAATTTATTTGTCAAAAGATAATTTTAAAAAAGCTCCACGTACTGTACTTAAAAAGCATACTATGTCCTTTTTTAACATAGGTAGTTTCAATGTAAAGTTTCTTTATTTTAACCACATTTTTTCTAGGCTGAACCACGCTGTTTTCAAGCATATTTATTCAAGCAAATTTGCATCAAAACGACCATTACTGAACATTCTACAAGAATTAATGTCACACCGCTTAATTAGACAAGACAACTACAATCGTAGTTTTGCTCAACGAACATCAAATTAAAAACTAGCATTCAACATTGTACATTTTAAAGTGTAAAAACTTCATACAATGGAAAGTAAAATTTTACTGCCGCTTCGCTAATGAAGTAATGACGAATGGTTGTAAAAATTCAGCAAATTGGTGCTTTAGCGAGTAAATGAATACGAACGGAGTTACCGAACGTGATAAACGGACTGTGATGATGTTTGTATTGTAGATTAGTGTCACGGTAGTGGACGGTTGACTTTATATTTTATGGTTCACCTGCCTTTGATGTACTAGTTTCATAGTATATTCCCTTCAATGCCTTCGCAATAATTTGCCTACTCGTAGATGTAATCTAATGCCTGTATGGGGTCGTTAGTAATCATTTTAATGGCATTATCAACTATGTTAAGCACATGTTTATATTTGTAATGACAAGGCGAGTCATGTTTATTAGTAATTTTACCATAAAATAGTGTATTTACTTACACTGTATTTCATTCCTACTACTCCTATCGCATTTCTGCATTTCTTTTTGTAGTGTTGTTTATAAGTTTGCATTGTATGAACCAGCTATTTCATAATGAGGTGCATAAAGCTCATTTGTTTTAATTGCTTCATCAATGGTTTATTTTAGTAATTTTATCTGAAATAATATCTTGGTAATCTTGGTATAGAAAATTATTACATATTTACGGCATTTGCTACGCGAATGACCTCTTCCGGGGTATAAGAAAAAGACTCCTTGACAAGAATTGGCATCGCCATTCAGCGTCGGAACGTACCCATTGGGCACCCTTCCACAGGGGCCAGAATTGGGTGACAACGACAACATAGGTGGGAATTAGTTTAATGTTAATAGTTTTAATTTATTTCGATTTACAGATCGGGTTAAAATCCTGGCTCGTAGCGGTAAGTTTTTTTTAAACAAATTACCCAGCACTGGAAAATCTTCACGCAGGAAGACGTGTTGAAAATGTAAACAAAAGAACATTAGTAGAACATTCTAGAGGCGAGGCCGGCGACACCGGCGCACGTTCCGAGCGCATAAATAAGAGACGTCGCTTGTTTCGCCAATAAAATTGATTCCTTCGCATATCAGCGACCTGCGAGTTTAATGTTTCGATGCTAGGATTTCACATTGTGGAGATATTATTGTTTATTTATTATGTATGTATTATAAACCTGATTAGACCAGAGGGAAGAATTATGAGACTAGACTACAACTTTAACAGCCTTCCTCTTTCTTTTAATGTTCTTTATATAATAAAAAGGATATACGAGTAGATAGATTATGTTTATAAATAGAAGGTAACTTATTTTTCATTTCTAAGTATATTGACTGAATTGAAAAAAAAAAGATATTATTAACAGTATGGTAACTTTTACTCTTTATCGCATATTGATATCCAGTGTAATAGATAATAAAATAGTTTAAAAAGAAATAAATCTTATAACTAGCACCGTAAACATTTCAACGAAACAAGCCATAATTCATCGATGCCTCATAGAACTACATTTAATACAAGACAATAGTAAAAAGCGTGTTTTAGAACTGAATTTCGCGCTTCATACATAATAAATCATTATATTGACAGGGACTATTCATTGATCCCTAGTTATCGGAAACACATAACGCGTGCCAAACAGCGTTGATCAATGAAAAATCGGATCGTGACAGTATCTCCCTTATACCATAATGATATATCGTGTCCAGACCCATTATGCCCACATTTATTATTAGATAGCACAAGAATTGACAAGAATATCATTTAATAGAATATCAATTCAGTATTCATCAAATCAGAATTGCATGTATAAAATGTGGTTATCGGTTTTACGGTTTTTAAGTTACAGTGCATTTTGATTGAACATAAAAAGTGACATTATCGCTGGTACGCATAAATTACCGCCGTTGACAGAATAAGCTTGCCATTTAAAAATGTTTTCGACCTCTGTATGGATCATACAAGGTACATTGAGGGCAATGAAATGTTGATGTTAATCCTATTATTATTTGTAAAATACTATATCTCACATTTACTTATATTTAGAAATCATACAATACTTTCGGCCAATATTATTACTTATAATCTCCTTTTCATTTTATTTTTCTTTTCTGAAATTTTCTCTTATTATAACGTCAGGCGTGGTGAATCTAGTGTTCATTATTAGATTGACAAAAATGTGGCATGTTATTCATGATTTAAAAAAATTAACCAATTGTGACCCAGATACTTAAATATGTATACTCGCTAGTTTTAATAAAGTTTTAAATACTAATTTGTATGGAAAAGTCTGTCTCAAACATACGCTGACAACGGATTTACCCAATGAACTTTAAATAGGTTACTACCATGTTAAAGACTATTGCATTTATCTCCAGCCAACCACATCAAGCGTAACCTCGTAAATACATGGAGATTATTTATTATGGTGGGGAAAACTAACCAAAGTCGCTAGTCGGAACAGCGGGACACAAAACAAAGCACGAAAAAGCGTAGGTGGCACTTTACTGTTAATACAGCCTTTCCTTTGTAAAATAATAAGCTTCTGACTGGATGAAATTGTTTTATGATTTTTTTTACAAGCCTGATTAGGATTAAGAATTAAAAGTTTTTAAACTCAGTTGTGAAGATCGTCATAAGCGCTGGTGGCCTAGCGGTAAGAGCATACGACTTGCAATCCGGAGGGCGCGGGTTCGAACCCCGGCTCGTACCAATGAGTTTTTCGGAACTTATGTACGAAATATCATTTGATATTTACCAGCCGCTTTTCGGTGAAGGAAAACATCGTGAGAAAACCGAAACCGGACTAATCCCAATACGGGCCTAGTTTACCCTCTGGGTTGGAAGGTCAGATGGCAGTCGTTTTCGTAAAAACTAGTGCCCACGCCAATTACTGGGATTAGTTGCCAAGCGGACTCCAGGCTCCCATGAGCCGTGGCAAAATACCGGGACAACGCGAGGAAGATGTCTGTGCGTGAAGATCGTCATACCTAGAACTCTCGTATTTGTATACGTATACTTCGCTCAGACACAGTCAGAAAGGAAGAGCTCCGCTCCTTCTGCTCTACCGTAATAAGAGTATGTGTACAAACACCAGAGTTTGAAGCGACGAAAGAGCTTACAAATGAAATGTCTACCCTGACAGACGATTTTCTCCACATTGGCATTTATGTTACCTAGAGCATGAAAGTTTTCTGCGTGCATATTAGTTATGTTTACAATGTGTACGAATAAAAATGCTGAACAGGATGAAAACCGTTAGATGAGGGAAGCATATGAGCTGTCCCTGTGGAGATCTTTGCGGAGGACATGGAGACAGAATTTCCTTTCTTAATACTTTTGTAGGCTCTGGTATGCTTCATACAATATTTACTCACTTTTAGATACGCACCTAACGTATATAATCTGTCATTGTCAACGTCTTATCTATCACTATGATCAAATTAATATTTAATCTCTCACAGCTTCAAGCGTTTGTGTAAGAGAGAAAGAGGCGTATCAAGAAAAGAGATACAACTGTCGCTTCTAACCTCTGGGGACCTGGAGGAATATTCTAATCCCTTACAGAGTTATGTGTGAGCGAGTCGAGTGTATACATTTATTCTCTGATTATGCTTTGTTGTAAGGGATCCCAAGGATCAAAGTAATTGGACCACCTGAGCTATTGACTGGTCAAGGAATGGGAATAAGGTCTGGCTTAGGCATTATACGTACTTTAAATATTAATGCCGGTTAATGTTAATCTAGGGGAATCGTGACGCAATTTGAATGAGCCTGGCCTGTGTTAAAATTGTTTCAGATCAGAAATCAGCAAGTTCTAGCGGTGCCCGCGGCTAATTCTTATTCGCAAACTGTTTTATTTATTTTGTAAGCGACTTATCTTAGGTGCTGTGTTTGGAATTTTCTGCGGAGGTAAACGTTTCCCTTTTGTTTATTTTATTGAAAACGACGCTTAGATATTGACCGATAAAACGTTTTCCTATTTGGAGAAAATAGCAGAAACAATTGAAAACCTTTGTTCGTAAAAGGATTTGTGAAAGTACGGTTTATTTCATTATTACAATCGGAAGCGGAGTTAACCCTGCCAACACGCCGGTGGATCCAAATGGCACAGTCATAACGTTAAAGTTTCTTGCAGCCCATATGCGACCGTTTCGTTCCTTTATTTTGGCCTCCATTTTCCATTTTCGCTAAAGCGAAAGCGACTTTTCACGGCGACTTTTTTTCTCTGAAAGCTGCGAGTTGCGGTAAAACAATAAAAAAAAAAGAATGAAGAGAAATGGAAACAAAAATTTTCGCTTTGTGATAAATCATAAAACGCTCGGACTGGTACAAAGTTTGCAAGTAGGTATCAATGTAAGCATTGTCTACACAAAAATAGCGAGTAAAAATTGCGCCAGTTATTGTTTCCCTAAGCAAAGAAGTTTATTTAAGTGTAGGGATGAAAAATACGGAAAGCTGCGGGAAAAAGAGGCCTGCGAAACTGGAACTATGGCGTAATATAAGTAAACGGGAGAGCTTAACGCATCGCTCGACACAAATCCCAAGCGGAAAGATTCCATTAAGAAAATCAAAAAAGGTCTGCCCGGTTCACGGCCCGCGACTATTTTCATTTAGCAAAAACAACCCATAAATTGTCATCTTAACGAGATTTCTGTTTTTGCAGCATTAGCACCCTCGAGTGTTTGGCGACTAACAGTTCTGTGACGTCCTTGTCTCCAGACTTATTGCGTCAGCACATTTATGGAAATAAATGGCGAAAGACACGAGGGAAATATGTTGCTTGCGAAATCAATCATCAGATAAATGTTTTGTTACTGGTTCTAGGAAAATGCTGGATTTATTTTCATATCTGTTCTAAATCTCTTGAGTAGAATGCGTGTGGTTTGGCACGCAGCGCGCAGGGCGCATGCGTGTCCGGCCATCACACTGCGCGCGAGTGCGTTCAGCCGCTTGTTATTTATTGCCTCATCAACGAATTATGTAGCTTTGTTTATAGCACCTACCATTCGTGGGCGAACTCTGTAAAAAGCTTATGAATATGTTATAACTATAACCAGCTGACTATCGTATTCATTTAAACTCGTAGTAAAAAGTTCAATAAAATGACAAGTATTTTTATGGCTTCATGCTTCAAGTTCGAAAGCGGGTGTAAATTAGATCATAATATACAACTGCTAACGGACTATTGAGAACAATCGGCAAGTGGAATAAGCTCGGGAATCATAATTAAACAGCCGTTCTAAGGGCCCGTCACGTGATAGCGTTGCCCAAATTATCCGAGCGTCGTGTCATCTTGTCCCAATCCAATATGGCGCCATAAATCCTCGGAAGGAGAAAAGGGGGCGGCGGAGGGGGCACGTCACTCAAACTTTCTCTGTACTCCGTCTTGCGCTCTCGGTCTTAAGGGTGGGTACGGACAGCAACTAACTAGGCATTCATTTTCCATTCCGTGCGGTGTTTTGAGGGTTCGTCGCCATGCGTGCACCGAGAGATGTTATTATTGTTAACGTTTTTCGAGGGACCAATGAGCGTGAAATTAAAAATTATCGTGGAACTCATTTTGGTAATCGCGTTGTGTAACGGCCATATACAGTGAAACCTGGTTAATTGACACCTGGATAAATGCAAAACCTAAATAATTCCAACCAAAGGTCCGGTCCCGGTCCCTTGAGACCAAAAGCCCTCTATAATTGAAATTTTGGAACCTCTTGTAATTGCAATTTAGATTTAATTGGTTTTCGGAATTTTGCCTCTGTTGCATTGACCACATTGCGACTAAGACCTCTATAATTGTCACTGTGCTAAAAAAATCCGTTATTTTAGCCCTTCTCATTACCTCTATTATTGAAACAAGTCTTAGTTATTACCTCTGTAATTGAAATAATGTAGACTTGTAGAGAGCAGAAACAATATTTTAATAGCAATGATAATCTTATTTTAAATCTTCATCCGGAATCTAATTTATTTATCTATCACAGAGTGTATAGTAGGTGGAGGTGAAATAGTTTTGATTAAATCCAAAACCTAGTATGCTTTTTACATTCCAATTAAACTTTCTTCTACAATTCAAGGGATTTTTTTTCAACCCAAATGACTATAAGAAATAAAGTAGTGATTAATGTAGTGTAAAAGTGTAAGTTACATAATATATAGACCAGAAACCCAGAATGTAAGCTTGTAAATCTTCTTTCAATTATTATTTTCACCTCTATAAAAGCAATTTGTCAGAACGCAACCACTATTAATGAGAACCTCTATAATTGACACAACGATTTTGTGAACCTCGTTAATTGGCACGACCTGCTTAATTGAAAAACCTGGTTAATTGACAAAAAATTGCCGGTCCCTTGAGATTGCAATTATCCAGGTTTCACTGTATAGATACTATCTATCTATACAGTGAAACCTGGATAATACATACATTTACCTGGATACAGTCTGCATCAGTTATTTTTGAATTAATATATGTAAAATAAATATAAATTATAGATGTAGGTATGTATATTTGTAACCACTAAAATAAAATAAAAATATATTAAAAACCCTGACCTACATGTTTTGTTCGTTTATTTGGTGAATCTGGTATAAATTTAAATTACTTGACAGTTGTATAAAAATTAGTTTAGCTTGAATGTAGGTATTAAAGAAATACCTTTACTTTCTCAATAGAATTATTATTGACGGGTTATAACATCAACTATTACACATTTACAAAAATACACATACATAAAGCATTCCAAGGCTTTTCCGTACAAACACATTTTATTTCGTGCAAGCACGTTTTTTAGTGTGTATTTATTTTTAATTGATTTAAGGCGATGAATATTTTTCTAAGGACTCTTTTGATTCTTTGTAACATAAAAAGGAACTCCTCTCCTGCAAATCATTAGGAGTTCGTGTTTGTATATGACAACGATAGACCAATTCATGGAATGCTCCATAATACTTTTGCTAACCTTACGTGTTCGGAGGAGGAATGCCCAGATAGAGTTCGGCCGTGGGATGAGTAATCTCTTTTTGTTTTTCTAAGAGCGTTGGACCGGCTGATCATCGGCGGCTTTCCACACAACCTTTTAAACACGATATATAAACAGCGTGAGGTGAGTATTTTGCGCAAGGTATGATTTGTTTAGGTGTTAGTAATATTTTCGAATTACAAAAGTGGTTTTAAATGTTAACAATACTTTACCAAGAACTCACATCTGTCGGTAGGTACGTGGGAAGGTAGGCACTTTATTAGGTGTTTCGTTTTAAATAATATAATCATATCATAGATAAATGTGTGCAAATACAAGAGCAATTTCACCAAATGGGATAGATACCTTTTTGTTACATGACGACATGATTTACAATGTACCTAATTGATCCAAAAATGTTAAAGAATTGTACATTTTTGCAAATTTAAAGCTTTTTAACTATCATTAAACAGGTTAACATATATCCTCGACAAAATTGCAAGTTAATTTCACAAACGGGTCTACCGTGATATAATTTCATTGTTTTTACCTTAAATAAGTTAGTAAGTTTTATATTTTTTTAAGGAAGGTAAAGGTGAAGTTAAATATGTGTACAAAACGCCAGAGTTTAAAGTAGGTACCTATTACAAAATTGTAAAGTTATTAAAAAGTTCGTGTACAAAATTCAAGCAAACAAGACGCAACAAAGACAAAAACAAAACTACGAAACCACAACTGAGTGTAATGAGTAATGGCACCTTAACCGCAAAGTAAAGTGGATAACTAGTGTAATAGTGTTCTATTAACTGTTTAATGGTATCCCTAAGTACCAGTTTGAGTGAGGACTATTTTACCTTTGTACTTATATGGACACTATGGCTATCTATCACGCCAGACTACTTATTGGTATCCGTATAGTATTTTAATAAATGTAAGAACATCAGTGCAGAAATGCTAATAATAACAGCATCGCAGTAATTGGTACATACTGATTTAAGTCCGAGTATTTTAAAAATACCCATTTATTTTAAATAGTCTTACGCTATGTTTTTTTGGTTCGTAATTTAACTCGAAAAATACCACAAATAAATTAAAGTACTTACCACAATTAAAGTAAATATATAAGACAAGTGGTAAGTGTGGTGTAGGTGTTTAATTTAATTCTATTTGCATTGTTTCGATTTGTTATGTACTAATTTTATTTTATATTGATGTTCGGTTCTAATTCTTCTAGACAGATCCCTGCTCCTAATATTAAAACTGCAATATGTCAATATATATCTGACGTTCTATATCAAAAGGTACCACTTCGCTTACCATAAAGACGGAATTTGCTTGTATCTTTATACGAATAACCTGTCAGAGCATCCTTATGGCAAACGACAATGTGTAACCTTTTGATTGAGAACATCACCTATCTTAAATATATTATGATGTAATAATAAACACATAATAAATTATCATAACTCAGTGGACAAACAAAATGACAATAGAACGTAAAAATAAATAATCAACTAGGTAGTTCTAAGGCCAACTGTACAATAAAGCTAACAAATTCAATTTCACTCCCATTACATCCAGAGACCATCCAGGTCTAATTGTTGCCCACATGCTCTATAATCCCATTAGGGCCCCTCGCGTGCTCACGCTCCATGTAGAGACACTTAGGTATTGGTTTTCAATAAAGTGGCCGTCCATCACATAGTCTTAGCGCTCCGGGGGGCGACTGTATTAGAAAACCTTCGTCAGACATGTCTATCTACTTGGATTACACCTACGAAGTACCTGAGAACTGAGTTGATTAATTAACTTTTAAGGTATTGAAGTTAAAAAAAAAACTAGATTGAATTTATTTTCTATGTTGGCAAGTTTCACATTTTAATGGAGCATTCGAACGAAAATTCGAGAAAAAAACAGTTTGTGCCTAAATCATTAAATTCATTAATGAAATCAAATTGTGAAACAGCACTTCGGTTCTTTTAATAGGTACGGAACCGGGAAAGCGATAATATGAGAAATAATATGTCAATATTTGCCATTTCCTTGTAATATGCGAAATAATATGCGCTCTGCGAAATAATAATATTTATTTTCATGGACATGAAGAAAGAGCCAAGTTACAAAAGTACGTTCCCGAAGGACAAATAAACTAAACTCGCAAGTAACATGCAAACATACGCTTGATTATTTAAACGCTTATCAATTTAAAAATCTCAACATCGCTCTAACTTAATTTGTCCATGTATTTCAAAAGAAAGAAAGCAAAGATCCCACAGATATGAGCCCTTGAAGATAACATTTCGCAGGCAGGTGGTCCTACGCGTCCAAATTATGGTCCTTCCGGTCACCCGCGGCACAGAATAAATAATAGTACTAAGTACAGAAGACTCACTCTCTAACAAAACGCTTCTGTTACGATCAGCACAGATGCTTGATGGCTTTCCCCAAAATTGGGGCCGAACGGATGTACATTTAGCTACCTGTAGCAAAGCGACGAAATCGCGGAGTGAGACACGTCTGCCCGCGGTCTAAACTTTAACTTATGTAAGTATATGACAAGATTTTATGTGTGCATTGTACAGTCGCCATCAGATATATCTGAGCGGCCGAGGTGCTAATAATATCTGAACAAGCATAATAACTATACACTCAATTGTACCTATTAATCGAAAAATTATGATTCTGAGCGATATTAGAATCCATGACTTTTCATTCGATCGATTAGGCACCTAAATTCGAACAAGAACGGGTGTGCAAATGCCTGAATTTCAGTTTCTACCTTTAAATTTGGCTACAGGAAATATACCTAGTACCGTAAAATGGGGTGAGTAGGGTCAAAACTGAAATTCAAACCTCGATAACATTTTATTTTTACATATGAAAACTGAATGGTGCATATAATAAGTGTTCCGGACGTTTGTATCCCAACAAAAACATAAATGTGAAATGAGAGCCAAGTTCAATATTAAGAATATATGTGTCGTTGTTGACTCGCCGACAAAAGAATTGAGATTTGAGAGGATTTGTCTTGGCTAGTTTTTACGTATAGGCATATAGGTAATAAATATAAATCTATGTTACTTTTTCAAAAATTTGGTTTGTTTTTAAAAACTAGCCAAGACAAATCCTTTATAATTTCAGGATTTTCTACACAGCACAGAACTTGGCACCCATATAGATCTCAATTCTTTTGTCGGCGAGTCAACAACGACACATATATTCTTAATATTGAACTTGGCTCTCATTTCACATTTATGTTTTTGTTGGGATATCATTACTTTTTGTACAAAAATTACTATAGTACCTATTCATCATGAAAGCAGTTTGCCTAAGCTGAAAAGAAGACCCCTCGCTAACGCGCGGTTAATTGTCAAAAAGTTTCAGTTTTCGGATTTTTTCTTTTGTATACGCCTAATAGTCTACCTTCATGCCAAATATCAAGTTTGTAAGTGATCTAAAAGTGGGTTAGGTTTTTGGTCTATAAATATTATTTTTTTTTTTCATCGAAATATCAATAATTTCCAGTTTTCAGATTTTTCCCTCTATATGCACCTAATAGTCTACCTTGATGCCAAATATCAAGTTTCTAAGTCATCTAGAAGTGGGTTAAGTTTTTGGTCTATAAGTATTAATTATTTTTTTCCATCGAAATATCAATAATTTCCAGTTTTCAGATTTTTCCCTCTATATGCACCTAATAGTCTACCTTGATGCCAAATATCAAGTTTCTAAGTCATCTAGAAGTGGGTTACGTTTTTGGTCTATTAGAACCTATTAATATTTTTTTTTTCATCAAAGTATCAATAATTTCCAGTTTTCAGATTTTTCCTCTATATGCACCTAATAGTCTACCTTCATGCCAAATATCAAGTTTCTAAGTCATCTAGAAGTGGGTTAGGTTTTTGGTCTATAAGTATTAATTTTTTTTCCATCGAAATATCAATAATTTCCAGTTTTCAGATTTTTCCCTCTATATGGACCTAATAGTCTACCTTGATGCCAAATATCAAGTTTCTAAGTCATCTAGAAGTGGGTTAGGTTTTTGGTCTATAAGTATTAATTATTTTTTTTCCATCAAAATATCAATAATTTCCAGTTTTCAGATTTTTCCCTCTATATACACCTAATAGTCTACCTTGATGCCAAATTTCAAGTTTCTAGGTCATCTGGAAGTGGGTTAGGTTTTTGATCTATATGTCAGTCAGTCACAAAAATGCCGGTTTTTAAACGTTAATTTATCAATAACTATTTGAGCTATGTTTATGAAATTTTGTATTTTGTTCAAGCTAAGGGACTTGAATACATGTGCCAAATTTCATGTGTGTAGGTCAAGTAGGTTTCAAGTTGTGAAGGGGTCAAAAGTAGCTTGAAATGGTTCGTGTTTAATATTACACACGGTTGCTGCGTCGCCAGTTCCTTTTTCTTTGAACTTGGCTGGACACGCTACCGCGTGTCTAGATTTTAGTTTTTATTTTATTTTGGGTAGTTCCATTTCATAACTTTGACGATAAAGAGGAAAATCCACCTCACCCCGTAGTGCCTCGTATTTGGGGTGAGAGGGGTTTTCATACAAAGGTGACTTTGGAAGATTGTTGGATCGATTTTTTTTATTATGCGTATTACTATAGCTCCATTTTAAACTGGAATACATTATTTTTGTAGCAGTAGCCTTAAAATCCCTTCTCACCCCCCTCTCAAACCTTCTCTCCCCATTCATAACCCACCTCTCCCCGCGAAACCTACTCACCCCGTTTTACGGTACTTAAGTACATAATAAACTTAATAAAAACATTGGCCAATTGGGGAATTCAACCAAGTATCATGATTACGTGGTCGGTTAAAACGTGTTTGACATTCTCTACATTTATGATAACAATCTTTATTACAGCTGACAGGCATTCAAGATAAAATAATCCATTTTAAGCTTTAGATCTGATTGCGTTTTAAAAGAATTCTGGTAAAAGTGCGTTATTGAGGACAAGACACGTACATTAATAGTAAATATTAAGCATTAAAGGAGTAAATCAAATTATATTATTATATAAAAAAACAAAAACAAAACTTTGCTAATTTATTCATGCTTCACATGTGGTCACTTTATGCAGGTTTAATAGGTAGGGTTAATAGATAACAGCTTTAGTAGCTGATTTTTTATCAATTTGTAGATATAGGTACCTAACCTACCTAATAAGTCTAATAACAAAAATATTTTTTTTAAGATACTCGTATGTTACTTTCGTTATACGAGTAAAGGCAATCAAATCTGTAATTTAAATATTTGCTTGATATTTTGCGCATACTTCATTGTTAATTGTATATGCCAGTTTATTGATTTTTTAAATTAAAATGACAAAAAAAATTCATTTTGTTATTCAAGACGAGCATTCTGTTGTCTATATATGTAATTAAAATTCAAATGCCTTATATCCACACCTGGTTAATTTTATATATACCCGTTAATTGATAATTTCTAAAAAAAAAAAATTAATAGATAGTCAATCACCCTCCCATTATGTCACGAATGATAGTTGTATGTAATATAATTATATTAAATGTAATGTTTATATAATTATATAAACTTAATATCCATTTTCTTGTTTCATTAATTATATGCCAGTGAATTGTTATTTTTTACAATATCAAATTAAAAACTAGCTACGCAATTACCCACTCATTATGTTATTCATGACGAGCATTCTATTGTCTATGTTATAAAAAAAAACGCAACGAATATAGAATAATATAGATGCGTGAAACAAAAGCCTCGTCCAAAATTACCAAATCATCTTTACTTCGTGTTGTTGAAAATTATACTGTTTGCGGTCGTGTTAGGGGCGAAGATACACGTAAATACTTAGTAAATTTACCAATTTGCTTTTTATCTTTATGTTACGGGATTGTAGACCATCATTCGATGTAATAGGGATTAAAGTGGACGTAAAATTGTGCGTTCACGCAGCCCGCTGAGTTTAGAGTAACGGTAAGGGGATCATGTGGTCCAACGTTTTCGAGCTTTGGTTTTGGCCAAGAATTAATTATGCAAACAAAACCCGGCTGTATTGTTTCTTTTGCCGAAATTTTCGGGACTGTTTGGACGTTTTGCGTAATTTTTTTCGAAAATAGAATCGTCATTGTTTTGAAACGTTTTGTCTCTGCGATGTGCGCTCATAATTGGGAGCCTTTTGAGTAACGGTTTGGGTCGTTGTTTATTTTTCTCTTTTATAAGTTTAAGTTATAATTCTGCGAGAAGGCATATTCACGAAATTGTTTAAATTACATTTTAAAATTAAATGAATTTGTAATGGATAATTTATAAAAAAATAATTAACAAAATATATCTATATTGATACCTAATTATTAAACCTATACTCATACATTAAGAACATGAAAAATGCGACCTTGTAGAGGAAAACATCCGAACATATGAAATCATTTTTGC
This sequence comes from Cydia amplana, assembly GCF_948474715.1. Classification (NCBI taxonomy): domain Eukaryota; kingdom Metazoa; phylum Arthropoda; class Insecta; order Lepidoptera; family Tortricidae; genus Cydia; species Cydia amplana. The sequence goes on from NC_086070.1 coordinate 6,480,354, forward strand.
GCAATCCAAAACGGAGAATCCTTCGCTTTCGCTCGCTCAGTGAAACGTACGACACAATTTAAACTAAACTATCAACAACAAACGGGCTACCAAAAATACTCGTAAATGTTATTTATGGCATCCAAAATTGAGTAAAGTCGTGCCAAGGCCAATTTCAATTGAGTCATCAACGCTTATTACCGTTTCACCCATGTCATCTGACCATATCACCCCACTATTGTTTCCAGTTTTAATATATTAGGCCCTAAAAATATTATTCGTTCGACACCAGCATAGAAACGTCACTCAGCGGGAACTTTATGGCCTCATTTGACCAATTTGATGGCACTTCCTTGAACCATGACCAACCATTTAACCTTGACCTTCGTGAAATCGAAGTAATTGCCCATCCCGACTATTGTTTGGAAGATGGGAATATCGTGAGAGCTCTTCGTAAATTGGTAACATTTTAACTATTTAGATTTTTTCGTTTCGTTCGAATTTTAAATAGCGTAAACGACGGTCGTTAAGTTTACGACTATTGTGACGAGTTGTGTGCATTCTAATTGATATAAAAAAAAATAACAATAAACCAGGTTTAAACTTTTAACATAGTGATAAAGAAAGTTACATACTGTATATTCAATCTAATTACGTACGGGGAAAGTGTCGCCGAAATAGAGCCGAAAGTGAACTAAGAAATAAGAGATGGCGTGGCGGCGTTATAGAAAAAAACCTAATATCTCAAATGTCAAAATGTGACATTGAGTGATTTGTGGCTAAGCTCCGCCTGTCCTGTGTTTCAAACATCACCGCGCGCCAGACAGCTGAGCCGAAAGCCCCGAGGACGGTGCCGATCTAACACTACTTATCCTCTTCTCACTTACCTATAAGCCTATCTCCATCTCGTTGGCTAAGACTGTTCTATACGTATTATGGCGTTACCTGAGAGCTTTTGTGTAAAAGTTCAACGCTTTTTCGTGCAGTTGTTTAAAAAGATTTCGTGCATTGCACAAGGGATTTCGCACTGTTGTATTATTATAGAGCTTCTTTAATTTCCGCCCGCCAACGGTGAGTTGAGCAGAAATATTTTTATGTAGTTACAATTTTACGTTAATGCAGTTTTGCATGTACCTACTAATTTGACATTTCATGTTTTCTCTCATAATATCTTTAATTTATGTATTTTAATGTCTACATGTACTCATATAACATGTATTACCGACTTTCTTTTTATTATGCTTAGATACTTACAAGCACTGCAACTTTCTAACTTTCAATTTGTATAAGTCCTAGTTTTTTTTTATTTATATCACCAACGTACCTGAAACCAAATAACATAAGATGATTAAAATATATTAAAAAATGATTTTAGTAGAGTAAAATTTGTGGTCTTGTAAAACTTTATTGTTATACTTAATTATACACATTCGTACTTAGTTGTACATATTCGTATTTAGTCCTAGATAACTGTGTATTAGTTCTCCCTCGCTAAATAAACGAACACGGAGACGCCATAGATAAAAGAAAAAATCATCACCTTCGTTTCAGAGTATTAATTAAATATAAATAGGAAGTATTAGTGGACCTATGGTTACTCGAGAAGGGTGGGAATGCCCTTATCTAGGACTAAATACTTCGTAAATTCGTTTAATCATATTATTATAATATAAATCTAATACCACATAAAAAAACTTGACCAGGCAGCAGGTAAATGTCTTACAAAAACTAGGTACCTATATATTTTAATTAATTTTTACTTTGCTATCAATTTCTTTATTCTACTCTAATTATTGCATGATCCATAACAATCTGACTGATGCTTAACGTAACTTTATTACTTTATTTTATTTAACTTAACTATAATCTATCTATCTATCTATTCCCTTCCCTTTATTCTGAGTTAGAGTATGTCTCTTAACTCAGTGTGCCGCTTGGCAAAGGCCTCCTCTAGCTCTTTCCACTGGGGTCTGTCGTGGGCCACTCTTGTCCAGTTCGGGCCCGCTGTGAGTTTGAATTCATCTTTCAATCTTGTTCGTGTAACCTCTTGGATACCAATCCGTTAAAATTTTGTTCCATTTCTCCTGCCTGTCTCTCAACATGTGGCCAGTCCATCTCCACTAACTACTCGTATACCTAATAGGATAGGTTTATTCGTAAGCCAACGAAATTATTTGTTTAAATCGCATGCTATTTTTTACTGTTTCTTTCGAACCACAATCATTATTTGATAGTAACGAAGCCTTATAACGATGCCTCCGGGATCGCGGACATTTTAGTTCGCCATTTTACTTTTTTTCGGCGAACTTCGTACTGGCCTGTGCGAGGCGAAACGGAATAGTTTAAATTGGTTTTGTTTCTAATTTCTGAATGCTTTCCTTACTTTAGGTCTATTCGTTTCGTGTTACAAATCGTATATGCCTACAACTTTGATTTAGTATGTTTGAATGCATATTTTCTTTAGTAGTTTGTAAGGCCAATGTTCATTTAGTTGTAGATTTTACTTCCCACTAATTTAAGAAAAAATCAGTTCATTTTCGCCACTCAGTGAAAGAAATCGGAAGATGTTAATAATAATAATATTTGAGTTATCCGAAGTCCAGTCCAGTTAAGTTTATACCACCTATTAAAAATGTTTAAAAATTAAATTCACTTTTGCTTTTGCAATATTTATTCATAATTTATTTCTAAATATGCAAGTTTACAGTTCTAGACCAAAGCACTTGCATACCATAATATGTATCTACTATCCTAAATTAAGTTTAGGTAAGTGGTTATACTTTGTAGCTTTTTTCAATGTGACTAAACCCAGTAGTAGCCCACCGCACCCTAATGCGATGTTATCAGAGGGTCGTCGGCGCTCTTTACCACTTAAAGCGACGCTATTTATATCTTCGGACGGATTGGTCGGAGCGGAGCATCTGTCACGTTGCATGCTCTTTATTCAAACTCTGACTAATGAGGGATCTCTTGAATATGGTTAAAATTAGGTTGCCTTTCGCAACTGTGATGCACATATATATCGATAGGACTGACTGTGGAGCAACGGCTTCGGATAAATGTTTTTTTTTTATCTTTTTGAATATTTTTTGTCAAAAAACGTTATATTAACTGTAAAGGATCTTACTTTGCAATGAATATTTGAAATTTAACAATTCGTAATAAGTTATTATTAGCTTTATCTATAGGTACATGGGTTAAAACTTAAAACAATAACCAAGTTGGTCCCAAGAGAAAGTCGATATCAAAGTAGACAACGACGACGGTTAGGGGGGTAAAATTAAATATATCGAATAAAAAAAAACTATAATAATAATTGTACATTACTTGCATATCCACAGATACCTACCTAATAGTGATAAATACAAGACTAACCAACATACAATAATTATTTTTGTTATATACCTACTTATATGTATAAGTTATATACGAATGTGTTTTTAATACAACATATACACCCAACTAAGTATCTAACGCTATATAAATAGGTCAATTGGTGGCACTGCTTTACTGTGAGAACTCGCTACGATCATAGAAGGGTATTCATCGGGACCAGATGTGACGTAATGGCCGCGATATCTTATCTTCCGCTACTGGGTCACTGGCCTAAATGGAACATTGTTTCTATTGATTTTTATATAACATTTTTTGGCATCAATTAATATTTAGCATCATAAATAATTTCTCCTTTCCTATATATTAAGAGAGGCTATCATTAATTTTATGCTCCTTAGATTTTTTTTTTCTAAATGATAAAAAAATAGGTATTTTTTATCGAATTTTAAGCGTTGTGAGACATACTAACATTGAATAATATTACGGTTTAGAGTCACTTGTTTTAAGTCACTCGCGCGACATCGCCATCACCATCTCCGAAACATGTCGCGCGAGTGACTTAAAACAAGTGAGTCTAAACCGTAAAATAATTCAAGGTATTTTTCAATTATTTGGAAGATGTTGCTAAAAACAATGTTTAATTTCCTAATTTAAATGAAGATAAATAAAGAAAATAAAGGTTTATTCCGTAGCCTGTAATACTGATTGTGTAAACTTAATATTCGGTATCGGCATCTAAAAGACAGTACCCATTCCTATCATTCAAGCTGCGTGACTAATGTAATGGATGAGCCGAAAGTACAGTGATGAAACTGATGAAGCCGAAGCCTTCGGTCGTCGTGGGTGGCTGTACTTAATTGGATAATGAAGTGATTTTTCTAATTAAAGAAAATTGATTTGATGAATTTTATGACATGTGAGATTTCAGGCGGCGTCTATATTGGCTTGACCCTTATCTTAGCAAGGCAACTTTGAAAAATAATAACGAAATTAAATAAAACAGAATGGGCCAAAGAGTCAATTTTGCTTTTGTAAGTATACTCTTAATTATTGCCTATTTTATTGTTAACTTAATACTATGCCATTCAACGGAAAATAAATTCTAAACAAGTTCTAGCTACGTAGGTGTACATATCTTTTAAGGCGTTTCGACCGACATGTGCACCATGCACCTTTAAAATTGCTCCTAAATTCTGACATGAGCTAAGAAAACAAATGGAAGAGCCGACTTTATCAGGTTATCAGCATGTGGCATCGGCAGTACGTGCGGCGCGGAATGTGCGGACGTTCCCAGCGATTTGCGATTTCGTGTCAATTAACTTGCGATAGGAAATTAGTAACGTGCACCTTTATTTATTAGCAATTAGACGAGTTATTCCTGACATCTAAATCATATTATATATTAATAGTAGGCGAAAAAACTTTAAGACCGACACTTTTCACATCTCTGACGTAAGTCAAAAATATTTGTGACCAAGAAATCACGTTTACAATTTAATATTTGTCTAAATTTTAGGTCAGTCAGATAGAAACTCGCCTATTTATTATATTATATTAAAATAATATTCATTTAGAAGCGAAATTTTTGATGTCGTGGACAAATTAGTTTTGATATAAAAGTTAATTCGCCAAATTAAGCCGAAATATTTCACTTGACGCAAAGTTTAGCTGAGCAGAGTTTTAAGTCACCAAAAACATTTTATGGCATCACTATTGAACGGGTCAAATCTTCATTGACCAAACGTATTAAACGGAGACACTTTTAGTGTATTTCATTGTATTGTTTTCTGTAATGAGGTGTGCAATAAAGAGTATTTGTATTGTATTGTGTATTCTAATTTTAGCAAGCCTGTATTTTCCTAGGCACCTCTAAAGCAAATTCCAACTTAGCAAGCCATGTATTTCTACGTACGATGCAGTAGGTAAATAGGCGTCTCGTTTCCCGCCCTCGCTTCCGTGCCCGTCACTCGATGCCAGCACGAAATAACTAGCTACAGTATTACGTATTAAAAATGGCCGTATAATTTTCCTTTGAAGGATTATGCGGATTAAGTTATTCCAGTGCTTTGAATTCTTGAAAGGGAAATGTATGAATGTATTTCCGTAAGGGTAGAATTTTACATGATAGTTACATGATGGTATACCATGGTAAGTACTTGTAAGGTGTAAGAGAAACATAGTGTAATATGTAGAAAAAGTATGGGGATTCCCTACAAGTGTTTTTCTTACCCCCACTGCAGTCCGCCGGACCATATCGGCCTGTGAGTTGTTCGGAGCTGTCACCTTTTGCGTTTAATTGACAGGCCGATATCGTCCGGCGCTCCGGCGGACTGATCATCAGTAAGCCCCTTTACGAACATTATAGGTACTATACAGGGTGACATTTGAGTCGTGATCAGTAATATGTTTTTCTAACTCCATAAACAACGAGCAATTTAATGCCCCTACTCTTACTAAAATCAGACAAGATTTTTTTTATTTTTTGTTTATTTTTTGTCATTTATTTTACTTTTATAAGTGGATTTAGGATATTACAACGGCTTATTAAGATATTTAAATTAGTAAATTGAATCGCCTCTTTGAATCGGAACTGTCATTGACATCAATTTTGTCATTTGTCCCAGTTAGAAATAAAATTTACTTAATTTTTCATTTGAAATATTTTACAAAGCTGTTTAAATACCACATTGCCACTTGTAAAAGTAACATAAATGACAAAAAAATAAAAAAAATCTTGTCTGATTTTAGTAAGAGTAGGGGCATTAAATTGCTCGTTGTTTATGGAGTTAGAAAAACATATTACTGATCACGACTCAAATGTCACCCCGTATACGTTTATGTAACTCATGTAAGTAAGTGATTTAAAAGTTCCAGGCAAGAAATCGGCAATAAAATAAAATTACAGGTACCTACTATACTGGTCCAACCATATTGGTTTTTGTTTTTTTGCAGGAAAACATAATTTAATGCAATATTACGTGTTTTGTATATATTTCTAAAGCGATTCCATTACTAATGACTCATTAGGCATTTATTAACGGACGCACTGACATCGATCGCTTTTAGCGATAAGCCGGCCACTTCCTACCTATTTATATTTGTCCCCGGTATGGTCACAATTATTCTGCGGCAACAGGTGAACCTGGTATTAGATTGTGTACTTTTAATTAAAATATTGATTAGAAGATATTTGTTATAACTATGTGGGTACTAGTTTTTATTCGCAAAGCATTTAAACTAATTATAACAATAATGCCAAACAACCCCCAGCGGCAAAACCAAGTAACTAACTCTTAATAGCGAATTCCCCGCACAGTTCGATCGGTCTTATTTCGTAGGCATTAAATCCACTAATACATTTTCCCAGTGTCGACAACGGCAAAAATCAGGGCCAGCCGCGCCCTGCATAACAAGCAGCCTCGAAATGGTTCTTTACTTACTTATACAGCTTTGCACAGTTTCTTGGATTGCGGGGAGCGATTTCTGAAATCGGTGCTTTTCGGGAAATGTATGTGAAAGTATAACGCGTGTGTAGTGAGAGGGTTGGATTGTTTTTGAAAGGGTTAAAAAGTGCTTGGAAGTGAAACTGGCCAAGTTTGGTACTTGACGGGTTGGGTTGGCTGACAATCGCTCGCGAATGTACTTTGAAGATATTGGCAAAACGTTTGTGGTCAAAAAAGTGATTGTACTTATAAAGCTGGTAAGAAATGCCTATAATATAAGCAAATGTAGGCGAGTTGTATAATGTTGTAAAGTGCCATATAGGTTCAAGTTGAATAAAATTAATATCTACATATTTACACAGGTCACAGTTTTACAAGACATCATAAAATATACAGCAATAAAATTAGTAATTCGTGAAGTTTTATGTTAAAGTTAAAATTATACAAGTTTCATTAAATTTACAGCGACTATAAATGAATAAGCTAGCTAAGGCTCGTGTTATAAAATGTCTTAATATAAGTATTGATATATGATCACTAGTTTTTATAATCAATAAGAAAAATAAAAATACATAATAGGTAACTATTTTTTCTCACAACTCATATTTTTTCGCGATTATTAATACGTACAGCGAAAAGTTTGGTTGTTTTATGCATTCCGTTTTATAACTAGGTATGTCTAAAATTTGCTTTACTCTACTAAAAATAAGCATAGCAAATAAAGTGGTTACTTGTCTATTTAAGTCATTCTAAGTGGTTAAATTATATTTAAAGTCTTGCATAGTTATCTCGGCACAAGCATTCCACCGTCAGTCACGCGAGCGTCCTACTCGTCTACATACCTACTTCATTGCTTCATTATGAGACAATCTTGTCTACAGTGATAAAAGTTTACTTGGCGCTCACATTTAATAGTATGTACCACTACATACCTAGTTGCTACATAGATGTTCGGAAACTTGAGATTTAGAGAAAAGTCTAGAATCTTTAGATTAAAATCTCATACTTTATCCCACCAAAAACATTTTCATGTAAAATGTTGCCAAGACGAAATCATAAGGCTCGCACTGACAAAAAGTTATCAGATCTCTTGTAGAGCCAAGCTTCTAACTCTACAGGCCCTACCTTCACAGACCACCTTACCAACCTTAGTCCAAATATGTGGCTTGACCGTTTTGTCACATGGGCGTTAGGTGAAAAATGTATTCACTAACTATTCATTATTTTTTATTATAAAATAGTTCTTGTAATAATGAAACGGCCAAGCCACATATTTTGACTAAGGTGTAGAGTCTGTGAAGGTAGGGCCTGTAGAGTTAGAAGCTTGGCTCTACAAGAGATCTGATAACTTTTTGTCAGTGCGAGCCTTATGGTTTCGTCTTGGCAACATTTTACATGAAAATGTTTTTGGTGGGATTTCACATCTTTTTGTAAGTTGCTTATGACAATCTTCTGATTTAAAGGGTTGCGGGTGATTTACTATTAAAAATCCTGAAATACGTACCTGCATATTTTATATACAATCTGCTTTTTACTGATTCCCCATACAAACTTCAACCCCCTTTTTCCCCTAACGCCTTTTTCCACCCCTTTTCACCCTTACGGGGTGATTTTGGGGTTGAAACTATTTTATATCCTTCTCCATAACAATAACTATCTACATACCAAATTTCAACTAAATCGGTTCCGCGGTTATTGATTTCCCATACAAATTTCCACCCCCCTTTTCACCCCCTTAGGGGCTAATAATTTAAAGACTTGTGGACTAATACTATCTCACATACCAAATTTCAGCTTCCTAGGACTTCAGGAAGTACCCTAGAGGTTTTGATGATCAACAGTGAGTGAGTGAGTGAGTCAGTGACGAAATCGGGGTTTTTTAGACATTAATAAAATCTTAAGTATAAGAGCTATGCAATTGAAAATTTTTATGCTTAATAAGTCCACTATTGACATCATATCCCGAGAGTTTTGTTTATATGGTATAATCCAAACCCAAGTTAAGAGGGTTCAAAATAACGACGAAGCGCTTCGAGAAAAGGTAGGTAGTGCCCTTGCACTTCGCTTTGCTCATCTTGGCGGGGGCACTACCGTGCCCCCAGATACCTTTATCTTTGATTTGCATACAAGAACTATTTTTTGTCATACATAGGTATCATTTCAATTTCACGTACCTAAATACCTGTACCTAAATAGGAATAAAAGTTGGATTAAGGTTATACCTATAAGGACATACCTATGCATAAAACATTTAAATATTGCCTTTTATTATCAAATCAGTAAATGTGTATCAGTAAACGTAGGAACTTATGTTTAGAAATATTATGAATAATATAATAAAAAAAATATTGATTTAAATACTTAATGTTTTCAAATTTGCTAAAACACAATTATTTGCCATTCCTACACATCCGTTCATATTCCTACCAACGTCAAAAATGTTACTTACGACCCTTACGTCTTTATTCGCCAAATTTTCCATAAAAAACATAAAAATCGTATATCCTAACAAGGTTGCATGTAAAAGTTCATAGCTCAGCGCAGGGAATCCCTCGGCAGCCCAGAAGGCCTACCGCGAACCACGTTCGACGTGTTGCCTCTCTGTCGCACTTGTAAATTCGTACGTAAGTGTGACAGGGAGGCATCACGTCGAACGTGGTTCGCGGTAGGCCCTCAGGCCATTAAATCCCGCTTTACGACGCACTTACGGCGGCAGCGCCGTTTACACAGTCGTAACTGACCTTAATTGGCATATTGAGATTATAACAGTGTAATCACTTGTTTTACGGCCCTTTTAAAGATCACAGACGGTTAGAGCAATTGATTTTCGTTTTGCACTTTCTAACGCTTTATCGCAACATTTACAAGTACCTAATTTCGAAAGGGGCATTTCAGAAAAGTATTGGATACGTTTTTAAATATAAAAGATAGATAGATACAGCTAAGGAGCCTATATTTGCAATGTTAAAGTTTGATACGAGTAACTTAACTTTAAATTCAATAGTGAATAATACAGATTTCTGCAGCTACTTTAGCCTCCATACGTGTCCCGTCCCAGACTAATCAAACCTTGTGGAATGCCCCGAAAGCTCATATCACTCAAAATACTGTTTAAAAACACTTTTTATGTGCAGATAACCATTTTTGTAAACTTTTTGAAACAGCTGATGTATTTAGGTAGCTGCAATAATAAAATAAAAATGTAAATAAAATTGCCAGCGTTCAAATTGCACCCTACCTTTACGTTAGCAAGGAGTGCTTATTAAATAGGACTTGGCCTGTAATTTCCAAGATGGCCAACGCTCGACAAGATGCTTTCGTGCCTCATTATTAACACTTTTGACGCCAAACAGCTTGTCGTAAACTATTAACACGATCAAGATCGTGTGACACACGAACGACTGATCCATTCGAGCTGATTATTATTATTCCGATTAACTAGCTGATTAGTATCAAATATGATAATATAAATTTTGTAGTTGTAGAAATTTAATGCTTCTGTAGATTTAAAAGTACCCACACAAATATAAAATGCGAACCGGTTTAGATTAGGTTTATATATTGACCAAATTTTAATTTAAAAAAAGCTCAACCTAAAATATTTTCTAGATTTCAAAAACAAAACATGGTTGGCCCGTTACAAATCACCGAACGACAGCAACTAATTCGCAAATCCTCAAAACACGCATCAGCCCAAAAACAACGCAACTGTAAATCCAAAACAATATTTCAATTGCAGTCCACTATTTCCATATTTGTGAACGCTTGTGCAATATCACTTTCATGTTTTTCGGCTGGCGGGCGTAAATTCGGAACGCCTGATTCTGGCGTAGACCAGTATTTTAATTACTCGTTTCAAGAATGATTTATGTCATGCCCAGGCACAAATAGCACTAGCTGCCGTTGCGGTTAAGTTTTTTTACTCGTTTTAAGTGTGAATATGTTATGTTTTTTGGTAAGTAGGTACGTTGGAATGAACAGTTAAAAATGTATTGGTTTTTATTGTTTTTTAATTATTAAATTATTCTTTAAGTAAATCATCTTTCTCCTTCATTTTGAGAACAAAATTTCTTGTCTACTTACTTTGAAATATTTTTCATTTAAATTATATATTGTATGACAGTCGACAAAAAATCATTAAATAAAAAGAGGTTCAACGTATAAAAGCGAATCATATAAAAAACCTCAAACATTCCAATTAAATAAACATCTTCCACTACTAAACCACAACATCTTTCACCAGCGAGCCGATATAAAAGGTGTCTTTATAAATAGCTGCATACAAGCTATAAAAGTTTCGAAAGTGTATCAAAATTGTTAAGACATTTATGAGGCTTAGACACGATCGAACAGGAAATCTGACATATAAAAGCAGGGCATGGCTGTGAACAAACGTATGTAGATGTATGACATGTGGCCGCACCAGTGTGACGGGGTAGGTAGGTGGTAGTAGGTTGGATTCATTTCATTAGGGCCCTAACGGTATGGTGGATTGTATTGATCGATTACGCTAGTTAATTACGCATACCTGTCTTATAAATATCAATCATCTTATATTTGTATGTTGAGACTGTTTTCTTTTATTAAGTTATCGTTATTATGTTGTGACGGATACCTATTTAAGATAATAAATAAGATATATATAATAAAATAACAAATAATGGTTTACTGTAAAAGACTTTGTTTTGAACGTTCTTACGTTTACTGTTTCCTTAAAGCCGGCTACACATTACCGATTGCCGTTCTGATGCGTCACTCACGACACAACACAACACAACACAACACGATACACAAAATATGAATCTGGCTTTACTAATTAAAACCCATTTCGAAATTATAGTTCTGCAACAACATAATGCAACGGCTATATTGCAATTTAAAATTAGTTATACATTCTCCTATTCCGTTACATACAATACCAACCTAACTATATGGAATTAGAGCAACTCAAAATTCCAAGAAGCGAAATGCTTTTAAAAGTATTTCATATCTCAGTAGATTTCTCTTTTGGGTAGAAAAAAAAACTGAATAAGACTCGCTTTCTACGGCCACCCCGGCACCGGTTAGAAAAAAACAATTTGCGTTTGGAGCATTCACGAAATATCGTGAACAAAAAGATGTTGCGCAAGACCATTCACTGGCATTGTGGCTGTTACCGTTTTGGGATCGCAACATGCAGTACCGTTACACCATAAAAAGACGTGAGTTGACCAAATTTCTTTGTCTAGCGACAAAGGTTCGATATGATTTAGGGTTTCTTAAAAATGTAGTGTTAAAAAGTTGTAAATTGATTTACAATGTCCTTTTCAGTTGTTATGAACAATTAGCCTGGAGCAGGAAAAAATGGAATACATTTTGTTTGAATAAAAATCCTTTGAAAGTTAACCACAGATGTAAAACAATAACCAATTAGTATTAGTAGTTTATTGTTAATTTTGTGTTGCTTACGTTAAAGCAAGCTTTATTTTATCGTCTCTTATAACATTATAACTGTGGGCGATCAATTTAACAAGGCTGAAAGCCTAATTGCTTTGAAATAGAAGAGTTACGAGCGTTATCTAAAACTGTTTCGTGTCAAAAGTCATTGTTTATTTTGTAGACGAGATAAGGCTGTATTATTTTCTATTTTTTCTGTGGGTCTAGAGCAATTCCCATGGACTTTGAATGCCGCTAATGAAACATTAAGCTGCAAATTAGGTAATGTGTATGTGAGAATTCAAATTTGTATGCATTTTCTTAGTTCGAAACCATGCCGCGTTGTCGCCGTTTTATAGTGTAGTTTTTATATTTATAGTCGTTCGGTAAGAAAACATTGCTTCCGCCTGTCATGGAAAACTCGTAAAATTTTAGTTAACTTGTTATGTTAATCTTGTGGGAGTTGGGAATTTAATTTGGAACTTTGTGTATAGTGCTCCCATTGCAGATTCCAAAATTAGAGCGGGGATTAATCAAAGTTTCGACGCTGCACCGAGCAACAGCGCTGTCGCTGTTAAGTTTCATTATTGAGTCGAAACAATTGCGTTCGATTCGATAGGCATTCGTTCGTTCTATATTTAAATCGTTAGGCGCGGGATAAACAATTTGAGAATTGCGCGGGGCGAGGTGTTGTCGCGCCGCTCCGCGTGATTTAGCGACGCCGGCGGATTTAAATCATAGTTGTCTTGTCTTCGGGAACCGGAATACGTTTGCTGCACTCACTGCTGGCTGATATGAGGGAATCACTGAGAAACTTGATATTTATGATTTGTTACGCTTTGCTTTGATGCGAGCGAATTGGCGTGAATAATGTGCTTATGTTGCTATTACTCACTTTTGTATAAAGGTTCCATAATATATAGGCAACGCCGATCCTGTAGGTACATATTTTTCTTTAATAATGTAAAAAATATATAAATCGCGCAAAATATTTCACATTTCTCAAATTTTTATGTACACTTTTAAAATATGTTTACTTACCTCAAATATGCCTCAGCAGTTTGCGTTATGAACAGTAATCGATCTCGATTAAGCGACTTAAACTACAATCACATTGAATTCATACAAAACTGACCCTGTATTAATTCGTATTCTAAAATCTCTACCGTGCTGCTAATTTATTATGTTACATTATTTTGTACTTTATAATAAAAATACTAATTTAATTACAAGACTTTTGTACTACGAAAATAATAGACACGAAATAAAAAAACACTGTGAAAACACTTGTCTATATAGTGGTCCAGGTAGGAGAACGATTTGTCGAATTTATTCAGTTTTGTGGGTCGCCGTAGAAGGCTACAGTAGTAGTAGTCGCGTAGTCGCGCGTGCGTTTGTCGCGGGCGGGCGGAGAGTCGCGCGTGGTGTCATGGCGCGGTCGCGACTGGGCGGGCGGCGCGTCGGCCGCCGGGCGCGCACTGCCGCGGCCTGGCCGCCCCCGCCCCGCCCGCCCAGCGCGAATGATTAAAAATTCTTCGGGAAACTTTGTTGGGATAGTAGCCTTAACGGTTTCCTTGAGTCTGGGCCCGATTCGGATTTTGTAATAGACATCTAATAGATATCTTTTAGACATCGCCAAGATACGATAACGATATGTTTAAGATCTAACCTGTCAAATTTGACATTTCCGCGATTCTGGAGATACTCTTGAACGATTTCCACAAGATATTACTTAGAGATCGAATTCACATCTAATAGATATCTAACACGATCTATCGTAAAAGTGACATTGGTTGCCCGAATTGCGCTGCAAAAGAGAACTAGTTGAAATCTAAACTATAACGTATCTAGAATGGATCTAGTACGTGTCGTCTCTTGTGAATATTTTGAAGTTCGAATACGGCAGTCTGTCTTTGTAGGTAGGTATTGGATATTGAATAAGTGTTAAATAAGTATTCGAATATCTTTGCGCATGTTCAAGAAAGTAGGTACCTATTTAAGTACTTGTTATTTCTAGATACAATACATAAGCAAGTAAACAGTTCTAAATAAGATAGTGCTGTCTTCCATCCTATTAAAATATTTTATGACTAGTGTGGTGTGGATAAAATACAATGATTTATCACTTTGAAAATTTTGATCGACTGTATTTATGGTAGGGTACCTACATAATTTTTATCGTTTTAAGCACATATACCTACACAATTAGTACATGAATGGTACAATCTTAGAAGTGTCTAATGCACATTTGGTATGAGATTACATGTGATTGAAGAAATAAATCGTAACCTAGTTCTGATTCGTTCTGGGAACCGACAGGGAATCGTACACTAATGGCGTCCATCAACGTTATGTTGTAATAGGACATATTCCCAGAAAACGTAACATAACATCATGCTTAACAAACATATTGATTTGCGTGGAAATTATAAAAGTGATGACATACACGCATTATATGTTTGAGCAAGGTAAACAGAGTTCACTTGGGAAGGTAGTATTTCCTTGTATTTTTTAGGGTTCCGTATCAAAAAGGAAAAAAAGAACTCTTACGAGTATGGTGCGACTCTGTCCGTCCGTTTGTCTGTCACATCGCTAATAAATATCTCTAGAACTACTTACGCTAGCGATTTGAAATTTGGAATAGTTATGAAAAAACTTACCCATGTCTCATATGCATTGAAAGTGTTATTTTTTGATTATTGGAAGATGGTCATAAATACGTAGATATTTAGGAGGCAATCATTAAAAGTGTATTTAGAGAATATTGGGCAGATAAACTAGGTTAGGCCAAGTTCGTGCTAAAAATGATAACATTTTTCAAGCCTACCCACATTCCTAAAACAACTTAATTATTCACCACTTTTTTTATCTAGACTGCTAAGTTCATTAGCATTTAGTAAGCCGTTTATAAAGCCAACGAAATCACGATAAGCGCCGCTGAAAGGTGACCGATTGCGGCAACTTTTGTTAGCTACAGAAGCTACCGAAACTAAAAACTACTAAAGGTTGGGAATGCGTGGCGCCCGATTGCCCCCACGACTTAAGTGCTGGTCGGATTATAAATGACTGCTATGTGTAGTCAGGCAGGACCATTTGACTAACAACAATATTACTTAATTATAAGTTTTACATTTCTAAACTCTTCTCACTGCACCCACCACATGTCATTTTTTTGTTTGACTTTTACGATGTCACCCATTTAAATAACTGCATAAAATATAACATTTGAGACTATTTAACAGCATTTCTGTAGGTGTTAGGTACTTATACTTAACCGAGTTTTCGCAGGTAAAGTTACGATTTCTCAAGTTTGAATACGCTCCTACACTGGCCAGATCCTAAATTTACTTTTTCATGTGACTCAAAGTAACCATATTCTATTTACAACATTCCCATACAACTAAAAATGTTACTATACGACGTATGACCTTACACATTTTCAAGTCCGCACTACACATACGCCCTGGCCCTACACAAAGGACCCCTCTATATCTGCGTCCGCGTCCGAAGCGCCATAAGGGCCACCGGAGCCCTAACACACACCGCCCTTCCGCCACTAGCGCTCCCCCCGCTACCGTGACGACCCACAAATATAATTTGGCAAACTTTCCCCCCGCTGCCTACTCATCGGCGATGCAGGGCATTAATATGCGTTAAAAGTTTGCATGTTCGGAGATCTTGCTGGGGGATGCCGCCGATGCCGAAATACTTCGACGAATATCTATCTAAAAGTATTGATATTGAGGACTTAATAAATAATTTGATTAACACCTTAAATAAACAATAGATACGTACTATTACGCATTTTATGAATATTTTTTCTAAACTTAGATTTATTTCAGAAAATTTAAATATTATCCGGCAAATAAATGAATCAATTTAATTTTTAATTTTTAATTTGACCTACCTACTTGTGTTCACGAAGTTAGTCTCTAAAATTTAGTTCATTTACAACTAAGCTACACTAAATTCCATACAGCATACAAAATGCAGCAAACAAATGAACGCATACATAAACCCACACATCCACAAAATAACGTACACGAACAAAATATGATAGTCATAGAGCGAACACTGCACAAACGTCACCGGACGCTGTTCGCTGTTCGCAAAATCGCGACACACTTTTTAATTTATTTCGTCCACAAAAAGCTATTTTGCTTTATTTTCATTTCAACGGAGACTTGCGCTGTAGCGGGATCTCTATTTTTATTTATTCCGTGCTACGGTTTTTTCTTTTTTTCAATTTTGCTCGATCGACACGGGACGGGGCGGAACGTCGGATCTCATTTTAAATTGAATTCGTCTTTGCATTTTTCTTTGTTTCTAATTGGTGTTATTTGCATGTTCCTATTGTTCCGGTTTGATTGGAGTCCGTTACGCTAAGAAAAATACGACTATAAATAAAGAACGAAGTAATCGATACAGTTGCGTGATATCAGAGACTTAAGGTAGCTCGAAGGCTCTTTGCAAATTAGTTTCTTTCTTTCAATTGTAATAAGAGTTTTTTTCTACTTCCGAGTCGTGATGCAATAAAGCGCTACCCTAATCGCCTTTTAGGATTATAATTGTGTATTAATACTAGAATATAGGTACTGTTTTTAATATGTAATTATAAAAAAAAATATTTGTATACCTATTTCTCGGTCATCTCTAGGTAAACAAATTGAAAATAAGTTTTTCAATTGACATTATATTTGAATCAAGCCATAAATGAAAAAGAGACATGGCATCTATTTCTATGTCTAACTGTCGCTCGATCGACATTCCATTTAAAATTGACACAATCGAATACATTGTACGAGTAGCGTTGTCAGGGCGAATCAAAAGGGCGATACACACGGCCGTGTGAGACAGAGTGGGGATGGATTCAATTTGACTGCCCCTTTATATGTATTAATGCTTAAGGGTGCTTGAACAAGAAATGGATTGTCGGGTCGGCGGAAAGTTTGTTGTAAATGTTTTATAAGGCTTGCCTAATCAGAATGGGTTAATTTTAAAACAAGTACCTAATTAATTTGTGCATTAGTTAAGAATAAATATCATCTTTGTGTCGTTTTATGTAGTTTCGTCATCCTAATTTTTATTTTAACTAAACCTACTTTAATTTTGTATTTAGCAGTACGGTTTGCTACCGAAATCGCAAGAATAGAGCGTTATCCCATCTTAAAGGCCGACAACGCACTTGCAACCCCTCTCGTGTTGTATATTATGATATAGGAGGCTCATTTGCCTCGTATACCTATCATAAAAAAAACCATACCTAACTAAGTCATATATTTTCGAAAAAGCGAGCGAAGCGAAGCGAAGTTCTTACCTTCAACTTTGAACACGCGGCTGGCTAGCGGCACGTCCCGGCATTTCGATGTTTTTAAGCTGAACTGTCTGTAGTTTGATACACAATAACTTGTTCTAAGTAAATTTGTTCTAATTTAAATGAAATTGGGTGAACGTGTAGTCGAGGGCATTATATTTTAGTCATTAAATTATGAGCAGGCTCGATCAAGGGGTTATTGAGCTAAAAGAGCTTAGAAGGCCAAAAAGCTGTTTTGGGAGGTGTCTTGCTATTCTGGTCATTTTATTTGCAAGAAAGTATGGTCGAGTTTGGTATCAAATGAAAGTGCTCGGCTTACACTTTTATAATATCGTTTTTAAATTTACCATTTTGCAATGATTAGCAAGATAAAAATAAAATAAAATAAACATAATATAGGCATTTGACATTTGACAGGAAATATTTCGGCTTACCACAGATACAGTATCAGTTAAGGGCTCCACAGACCTTGCAATAAATCGTACGCGGTTTTCGATCCTTTGACGACTGCATTTAATTGATATTTTTAGCGAACCGCGATTTCTTAGTTCGGGGCGAACTATTAGTTACAAAATACAATTCCACTATTACCTCCCACATTTCGAACTAAACCTCAATCGACTCGCCACAATATTCGACGCACCGCAACAGTCATTGATAGCGACTGTAGCGATAGCTCGCTAATGAATATGTATGAAGGCAGGTGCGCCAACATGATTAACTGGGTGCCGCGCTCGATTTTCGTTCGATAGTTTTATCGATTGGATTTTATCGAGCGCTTTGATAATACGCTTTTATTTTCTTTTTGCAATAGTGTTGTGTTAACACGTAATTTTTTTTATCTACGTTAAAAGTATAAAAGAAAATTAAATTAATGCAAGCAGTGTTATCAAACATGTATTTTATAATTAAAAATGGGAGTTATAAAGTAGGTATAGCATGCTCATATTTATTTACAAATATGATATTTGACACGTGAAATAGGCATTTATTAGAACTAAAATGAGCAAGAGCGAGGTTTAAAAAAATTGCATAATTATTAATCCTGATTACAACGATTAGCGTTTATCTAATGATCGTTTTGAACTTAGTAACGTAAACAATAGCTTGATAGCGTAGCAATTATCAGTCAATTTGTTTATCATGCGTAAGAGGCCGACTAATGCCTGCCATTAAGGAACGACCGCAGGCCTCGTTTACTTGCTAACTCAAGTCGCTACTGCATTTTATTTAATTACTTTATCTTATCTTATCTTTGAGCAATGATTTGATTGGGCTTGCAATGTTCGCTGGTTTAGATTTGATTAAATTACACCTAAATCCATGCAGACAACTACCTACATAATAGGAAGGTATGTATACCTACCTAATAAATACTGGGTTTTTCAGGCCTTATTTTCATGTTAAAATGAAAATATTTGAAATGGCTGATTATGATTAGGTGATAGGTACACATATCGATCTAGTAATAACATATAAATACCAACATAATCCAACAAATGATATTTTTGTACGTATACATATTCAAATATCATATACCATCATGTTCGTTTCCGTAGGTGTATCTGTCAATGTGTGGCAACCGATCAACCGGAGTTGATATTTTTTATCCATTGCCTTCTGACGTCACAATCACACAGGCTAAACTCACCGCTCCAAACGCCCTCCCCGCCAGTCGCGGCTCAAAAACTGTTACACATTTAATTATATTGCATGTGGTCTGATTAATTAATATGTATCAGAAGCTTAATGGTTACTAATTAGATCAATCTGCTTGTTCAATTTACTTTGAGATAGCGAAAGACTGATTGTTCGAGTGAAGACACGTGATTATATTGGGTTTACTTTGAAAATTTATGACTCGTTTAATTTATAACCGGTGTAATCTTGACTTGATGTCTACAATTATGTTTTTATTGTGATTTTGACCGTTAAATTATGCTGTATACATTCATCATCTCAGCTTATGAATAAATTTGGTACTGCCACTGAGTTTCACTTAATTTTAAAAATAATGGCTACGGAACAAACTAGAAAAAAATACTTTACTTACAGGTCGTAAATTAAAACAAGTTTTAGTGTTTCTGCTAGAAATAAACACTATTGAAATAAATAATAATCATAATAAGATCATTAAAAGAAACAGAATTCCTTATTGACACCTGTGTCTAACATGCTTAAAAAATATATACTATGTAACACAGATAAAATCGCCAGCAATAAAATCTTAAGGCTGGTTTTAGTGTCACGCGGACCGTCCGTGCGGATCGCTCCGCACCGTCAAATTGTATGAGAAAGCTGTCCACGGACGGTCGTCCGCAGCGCAGCGCAGCTTTACTCTAAAACGCTCCCTGAACTTAATACATATTGGTCCGGTGCGGAGTGATCCACACGGACGGTCCGCGTGGCACTAAGTCCCGCTAGACGTCCATGAAATACAGCGTCATAAAACCCAGCGTGCACCGTGCGAAATCATCAATGGGACAGCTCATTAGATATGTAAACAGCTCGGATACATTTAAATCGATAGATAACAAATAATCTGGGGGCACGGCAGTGCCCCCGCCAAGTCGAGCGCGAAGCAAACACTGCCGTACCATGCTTTACTGGAACCATTTCGCCGCATTTTCAGGCCCCTATTTGAGAACCTCTGGATAAGACCAGAACGCAGAAATTTTCGTCATCCAGTAAGCTATAATCACATACTTAAAATCCAAAATTTCAAGTCTGTATGTCATTTATTTCCGAAGTTAAGCGAAAGCAAAGTTTCGCATTTATGACACTCATTCATTCACTCATGATCAGTTAGGGTTTAATGGCCACATAAAGGGTAAACCTAAAAATATTGCAATATCAGTCACGTTTTAAAGATCTAAGTACTGCATAAGTAAGTTTGTAATCCCATATAAATATATGATATTACAAAGTTACTGTTGCAGTTCCTACAAATAGTAGGTAAAGTAAAGGTACACTACGATGTACGATGTGAGTATAAATGAAGGTATGTTTAGTTATGATATGTGTATACATAGTATGGGTATGAGTACCCGAAAAGAAGGACTGCCTACAAAAAGAGATGAGATCCCATCAAAAACATTACCTACTTGTAAAAAGGTGCAAGTCTCGCAACGCTTTTACTACAAAAAAGTTTTGAGATGTAATGTGAAACCAAGTCGGTTATTTTAATCAGTGCCAGGGGGTGTTAAAACCGTATCAATAAGATATCTTTAATTTGTAATACATATAATGACTTGGCAATCGCACATAATGCTTTACTTGTACCGTACTCGTAAATATGTGTAATGCTGAAACTGCAATTAGCGCTAGCGTTATGTTCAATTAGAATTATTTTTAATAGGTGACGATGATCCTTTTGTCATTGCATAATACGCAACGCTGCATAGCCGTGCGATGGCCAAGTCATTATACGTATTACAAATTAAAGATATCTTATTGATACGGTTTTAACACCCCCTGGCACTGATTAAAATAACCGACTTGGTTTCACATTACAACTCAAAACTTTTTTGTAGTAAAAGCGTTGCGAGACTTGCACCTTTTTACATGTAATGTTTTTGATGGGATTCAATATACCAGTTTAGAAACGGGCTCGTTCTCACGCAACGACGTATTAACAAAATGCCAGATTATTAGCAGAATTTAATAGATATCCGATTAAAGTATAACTTTACAGAGATTTTTTTTCACACGTTCCATATTTTAGCTGCTACGAGTAAGAGTGTTTTACTGCCGCTATCGGATATTTCCTAGGTAACCCTTGTTACATCATCATCTTGTTACATCTTACAACAGAGCGGCCTGGCGGCCATGATGCTCAATAATATCGGAACTCTAAATAAAGGCGTGTGATATTTGCGCGCCACACAGCCAGCCGCTCCAAGAAAAGTATGTAATGTTTTAAATGTAAATAAATTACCTACATTTATACTAACAGTTCTTACCTATTTTTTCTTACCTAAAACAAAACAAATCGTTACAAAATTTAATTATTATACCAGTTTAGGAACGCGCGTTCTCACGGCACGTGTAACCAAACTGCAACCAAATGTCCTAGAGATCCAATTGAATATCATAAAAGAGTATAATAACCGGTTAATTGAGAAACGGCGTCGGACAAAATTGTCTAGATTAATATAGACTGTCTAGATTATTCATTAGGCAGTAATAGAGCAGCTAGAATTGAATATTAACGTCGAAATTTAATAAAATGAGGCGTAAATTGATCGGTTCATTTAGGTCAATTCACTCAAAGAGTATATCATAAATACCTATTATTGATGCTCCCTTCGCTAACAAGCATTCTAATGAAACTTATCTAACTAATGTTTCCGCATTTTATTTAAATTCGTAAAACACCGTTCGTATTTCCAAGTGACATTTGGTTGCTTATTTCTGATTTTTCGACCAGGAATGCTCAAATAGACTGAGATTTACGTTCAGCCGAGTGCTATTTCCGTCGACGGTTCCTAAGATTTATACGAATTTGAAACAAGCCAGGACAAGTCGAAGGGAAATTTTAATTGAATTATTAACTCATTTCGAGATGAGTAAGTCAGTTTTGGAGTCGAGGCGTGGATTACGATTAAATCTCGAAAAGTGATAGCTTCGGTGTTGCCAATTTCGAGATTTCAGTTTTTCCTTAAAGTTAGCGCTTTATCAATCATTGTTTTGGACGTAGGTATGTGTATGATTTGTATGTGTATAGATGAAAAATATTAGGTACATAGACATGAGAATTAAAAAAAAATCGCAACGTCAATATAATCTAACCAAATCTGTATATCCTCATAAATATATTCCTTTTAGTAATAAAAAGTAGTGCCCGCCTACATACCTGCAGGCCAATTTAGCTCTCAACAAACATTAAGTTCAACTTGTGTTTCCATTTAAAAACCATTCTATCTAATCTGCGTTTACTTTTACCATAAGCAAGTAATATAAAGGCTATCTACCTATTACTCCGCTATCTTGAAAGAACGGAACAAAGTCCAGGTTCTACATAAGATACTGCGTTTTGTTTTCAGTGAGTTCTTTACCTACTAAGTTAAAGAAGCACTCGAGAATTGTCGAAACCCCGAACCACAGACTACAGACACCGCATTATGAAGCGTTTACAAAGAGGCAACCACACATAGGTGCAATTTTACTTGTAAAATACTACGATTAGAGCAGCATAACCGAGTTGTATTGGTTATGTAGCATAATTTCTAAAATCAAATTTCCTAAGTACGGATTTCCTCAAGACAGAACATCGAAAATCAAAATGTCTAATGTACGAAATTCCTAAAAATGCATGTCCTAATACACTTTTAATCGAACGATCTCATTTTCGAAAATCAAAATTCCTTTGTACAAGATGCCTAATGACAATATTTCGAAAGTCAATATGTCTAGTGCTCAAAATAGCTACGTTCAAAAAGCCTAATGACAGTACTTTGAAACTCATATTTCCGAGAACATTTCCTTCTTACCCTGAGTCAACGGAGCCCCGCTACGCGGGGCTCCTTTTTCTGAGCGTTTTGCCCTTCGGGCATCTGAAGCTACCTAACGAACCTAACCTACCTATTGATTTACAGCCTTATTCGAACTTTAAGATACGTTAAATATTACATATAGAAACGATATGGACCGGATATGTCAGTGTCAAACAATTGTCTATAGTGACGTTTCTTCAAACAAAAACATTACTTTTGTCACTTGTTTGACACTGACATATCCCATCCATATAAGTGTCAAAAGTGACGTTTTTGTTTGAAGAAACGTCACTTTTGACATTTCATGAACGACCAAAAGTCGTGATATTAAATAAAATTATCAGATGGCCTACCGCGAACCACGTTCGACGTGTTGCCTCCCTGTCAAACTTACGTACGAATTCACAAGTGCGACAGAGAGGCAACACGTCGAACGTGGTTCGCGGTAGGCCCTCAGTTTCGTACGGTAGACTTTTTAACCTTGGTCAGCTAAACGTAGGAGTAGGACACATGTCGTTAGAAATTTCGCAATTTATACATTTTAAACTTAGATTAACTGGACGTAGGAAAAAAGGTCGTTAGTATTTTCATGCACTAGCAGTATTGTACTTTAGACATTTAAAAAATAGGTTGACTAAACATAGGACATGCATTTTTAGGAATTTCGTACATTAGACATTCTGATTTTCGATGTTGTGTCTTGAGGAATTTCGTACTTAGGAAATTTGATTTTAGAATTTATGCTACATAACCGTTGTATTCTACACCATTTTATACCGTAACAGGCCTGTTAAACCCTTAAACCTTAAGTTTTGTACATACATATTTTTAATTTAATTGAGTACTGGGGCGCGTTTCTCAAAAGCTTGTAGGTAACTTGTTACACAAGCGGATGTCACTTTTTGACAGCTTTTGTTAGAAAGGGACTTCCGCTTGTATTACAAGTTACAAGCTTTTGAGAAACGGGCCCCTGCTGGTCGTGACTGTGGGCGCAACTGAAAAAGCAGTCGCGCTCGTATACTAAATTTGTACGGGAACGCTTATGTGTGATGGATGAATGATGACCTCAATTGTCTTATGTGCTCCTGCTCCATCTAGTAGTTGAGGTGGTCTGTGCTCCGAGCATAGCAGACGTAGCTGACGTGGGTTCTTTCTTCTTTTTGGCACACCGAGCGAAAACTAACTGGGAAAAGGAATCCTGTTCACTTTTACTTTGTTCTCGAGTGGGATAATTATTAGGTACGTGCAGTTTACTGCTACCATTGAGGTAGATTAATACATAAAGACAGCTAAAATTACCATCTCACGTTATTATAATGTAATATAGTATTATAATAATAGTCGTCATTCATGCGTAATAAATAATTCTTTCAAATGATTTGTTTTTTATCGCAAGTTTTAATTACCTATTGATATTATTGTTCTTGCAAGCGTTTTAAAAAATATACACATGCATTTAACATAAATTTATAATATTAATAACAGTGGGAACATAAATTCCCATCAAGCGTTGACATTAGGTTTTTTACACTGGCAAAATATACTACAAATATATTCATGTTTTTAATAAACATTCGCATCATCCATTTCCATTAGAATATTAGGCAAAAAAATCGTGACAGAATTAGGGGAGCCGTTTAAAATAATATAAATTTAGATGTGGTGTATAAAGCTTTCAGCGCGCCCCGCCGAATCCGACTCAAGTTGTGTAAATCACAAAAAGAAGGAAATAAGGTGCGGGGCACACCGCACGTGGATTGAACGTTCCTTGGAATATAACAAGGTAAGAAAATATTTTAGTTATAAAAGTTACGTTCCTTTAATTTAATTGTAAAATGGGTATTGGATTCGGTAGGTACCTACATCTCCGGACAGGTATAAAGTATTAATCTATGTGTTAAATATTTTTCTGAATATGTTTCATGATTAGAGAAAATACATATACATATATATAATAAGTAGAATATGTATGTATGTTTATATCTTAATATTACTACAGTAACTAGGTAGTCGTACAAATTTAACAGGACAACAATCCCAATTTTGCACACTGTAACAAAAGTTCACAAAAAATTGTGTAATAAAGTCATATAGGAAATATTTATTTATTTATTATTCATCGTATACTTGCGTGTCTTAAAAAGGGCAGAATTCAAGTGAAGAACATACTCGTATTAGTCAAAATAAATGATCTACAAGTATACCTACACTAACAACAAAACAATGTAAAATTGCTGCATAAAATTAAGCATGAGAAATCCATTGTTGCATTTAATATAATCAGCATATTAGGACAGATTGTCAAGTGAAATTCCATAACCGTTTCACTATCGTCCACAAAGTTGGGGCAATGTTATAAATAAAAGATCGAATGTGGAGTCGGTGCGGTGTATGAATTGCAAATACCTGTCGGTGCAAAGTTGGGCGTATAAGTTAAAACTAAGTAGGTTTGGTGACACGCTCTCTTAGGCTTTCGGGGTTCTTCTTCGGAAGTTTGGTGAATATTTTTTTATCCACAGGTATTTGCAAAATGAATTCATCATAGGTACCTATCTACCGAGTAGAATAACTTATACCTACATATTTGCTATATCGTATATAGGTATACCTAATAATTAGGTATACGATTATAAGGTATACCTAATTATTAGGTATACCTATACGGTACTACTATTATAGTACCGTATCTAATGATCATTCCTTCTACTTGTAAAAAGTGAGCGGTATTGGAACTTTTTGAGTCATAAATGTCTCAGTATTTAGGCATATAAAAATATACGCATACAATATATACGTATATTTTATACGTATACCTACATTATAATCTGGTAGCTATTATTATACCTACTCATATAATAATATATTCGCCATTATGACATAGGTGCCTAATTACACGCATTTTGGGTAACAGGGCGTATTACATTTGCTTTGTAAGTACAGGCATATATTCTCTGGTTCCATACTTTTTAATTCCTAGGCAACAGCAACTTAAAATTAGACATTACATCAAATAAAAAATTACCAACCTTCCATATTCTTAGAAACAAAATTATCTGAGATAAAAAGGCTTGTTACACCATTTTTTCGTATCCTATTTTAGAGAATAGGTAGTGTTTCTAAAACTCAGATGGTTATCGCTCGACGTAAAACAATTAAAATGGTAATTAAAATAAGTAGGAAACGAACCCGAAACAGGCAGTAAACGTGCGCGTGAGCAAGCCGCAAGGATCGTAAAATGCTTTATGCGGACACAGGTTAAGGTGCAGCACAGAGGTAAGTGTCCCCATTTTTATTGCACTTTCAAACTCTTCGATAGAGTCCGTCTACACTAACATTGTACCGGCTTGAACGTCATCTTTTCATAGAGATTTGATATGATGATGATGTCAATGCCACATTTTGTCATTACAAATGCTGTGTAGAGTTCGCTTGGACCACCTCTATTAGCTTAGCCCGTTATTAGGGTTCCGTAGCCAAATGGCAAAAAACGGAACCCTTATAGATTCGTCATGTCTGTCTGTCTGTCCGTCTGTCCGTCTGTCCGTCTGTCCGTCTGTCCGTCTGTCTGTCCGTCCGTATGTCACAGCCACTTTTCTCCGAAACTATAAGAACTATACTGTTGAAACTTGGTAAGTAGATGTATTCTATGAACCGCATTAAGATTTTCACACAAAAATAGAAAAAAAACAATAAATTTTTGGGGTTCCCCATACTTCGAACTGAAACTCAAAAATTTTTTTTTCATCAAACCCATACGTGTGGGGTATCTATGGATAGGTCTTCAAAAATGATATTGAGGTTTCTAATATCATTTTTTTTTAAACTGAATAGTTTGCGCGAGAGACACTTCCAAAGTGGTAAAATGTGTGTCCCCCCCCCTGTAACTTCTAAAATAAGAGAATGATAAAACTAAAAAAAATATATGATGTACATTACCATGTAAACTTCCACCGAAAATTGGTTTGAACGAGATCTAGTAAGTAGTTTTTTTTAATACGTCATAAATCGCCTAAATACGGAACCCTTCATGGGCGAGTCCGACTCGCACTTGGCCGCTTTTTATTATATTGCAGGCGTAGGCGCCATGAGTAGAGGCCCAGTAAATGTATTTATTATTTATCATATGGCATACGAGTATATTTACATGTCACTGCATTATACAGTTCTTAAAATAATCCACGGCTTTCCCAGTCAAACCGCCCAGAGGGTTTAAGATGGTCGCGCTTTTATCTATTGTCACAAT
Organism: Cydia amplana; assembly: GCF_948474715.1. Classification (NCBI taxonomy): domain Eukaryota; kingdom Metazoa; phylum Arthropoda; class Insecta; order Lepidoptera; family Tortricidae; genus Cydia; species Cydia amplana. The sequence goes on from NC_086070.1 coordinate 6,507,579, forward strand.
GGTCTTACAGGTCGGCGGTATCCATGGGCGACGGTAATTACATACCATCAGGCGATTCGTCTGCTCGTTTACCTCCTATTCCTATATCATCAAAAAATAGATACCTAATGTTAGCCTCTGTTTCATCTCTAACCTACGCCATTACCGAAAGCAAGCTATAAAGTTGTATGAAGTTGTATAATATGAATTGTATTAGCCCGACTACACACTCGTACTAATATACAACCTGAGAATCGAAACTACGACGTAATTCGGCTTTCCTTTAACTGCTTTCACTACGCGTTATTTATGATAACTTCCGTATTATAAAACATATAAATCAGATTTGGGCACTCTCATTAGTTTAGAAACGAGAATTATTAATTTAGTAAGATTATAATTCAGATTTACAGGGACTATTAAACACGCACCTGTTAAAAATGTATCGCAAACATCGATCGAGCACCCTCTTATACACTTAATACTTATATGTCTCTCGCTATGTTAACTTTGTACTGCAAAGAGTTTTACTACTTCATACTAATACACATAACTACTTACCACCCATCATTTTAAGTGTTACAAGATTATCAAAACAATTTGATAACATGAAAATCTTAGAATTTGGAAATGTTTTTATTTGAGTAGGTTAACCAATATTCAACGAATACGGACCTACGAAGACCGTTAAGATGAATTCAAATGTCGTAAATATATCTAGAACTCTTTACAAATAAACCAAAACATAACAAAACTTCCTACGAGTTTAAGGTGCGCTAAAAATCCAGACGATTTAAAAACATTTGCTAAAAGCTTCACAACTCTGAAAAAAACTGGGAAAAAGAGGAAAGAAGAGGCAATAGACTTTAGGGAAACTATTCACAATACAGACCGACCAGTACCGAGTAATTGTCTCTTTAAAACCAGTATAACTTTGAACTTTAATTACGCTCCTTGTTCTATGATGTAAGTATGCTGGTTCTCTCGATTCAAAAGCTAGTGTACGCTTAGAAGGCGCTCGGAATAACAGCGTAGGTTCTCAGAGACTGAAGTTAAATATCCATTTAAATCTTCGACGCTGCGTGGCCCCTCGGGAGGCCAGCGGTGCAGCGGCGTAAAGCGCTTCGCTGGAGATGGGGTATATTGGATTATGTTCTACTTGTTCTAGTAGAGTCTTGAGCAATTAAGAGGAACGTCGTATAGCTGCTGAATTTGTTCTTGAACGTGAACGTGCATTGATCTTTGGCAGACATAGTTTTAATGAGTTACGGGCATGCGAATAGTAAAATGGTCAAAATGAAGTAAAAGTGGTGTATAGGAGCCGCATTACTCATAAAGCCATAAATTGAACCTCCTACCTATAGACTGACCAAAATGTATGGTCTATGCACCAAACTCATTTTTATCAAACGTTACAACCTCCTTTAATCTCATAATGAAAGCGCATCAAGTTGCAGTACGCTTTAGCAGTCAGTTTTGCGCTTTTGTAGTTGCAATGACATCATAACCACTCGGGACGACGGGCTTTGACGTGTCTAGATTTCTTGCAGGCGTCAGTTAATATCAAAGCATCCTGACTTAGGAAATTAGACCTTAGTATTTCATAATTTTTCTCTTTTCTTCTTACGTCGACACTTATTAGCATGCATCAGAGTGCGAACTCTATTCATGATTTAAAATTCGCGCTCTTATCCACAATTTTACCTAAAGTTCGCGCTCCTGACCGGTAACGTAACAATACCTCATAAAGAAAGCGCATCCAGCGACAGTACCCACCTAACACTCGGGCCGACGACGGCACTAAATCAATACAAGTCACCCCCCTCCCGCCCCACCCTCGAGCTGAGCTCCTACTTCTGTTCGGCTTTGTGGACGTGTAGCACGCGCGTGACGTCTTGGGATTTGCCCAATTGACAGCTCGATATGCGATTTTTTTTGTAATGGCGGTTGCAACTATTGTCTTTTTTTTAGAATGGGTTAAAGTTTCAGTCGAAATTGCTTTCCAAAATTACTATTGGATAAGCGATGACCGTCATTTTAACATTTGTGTTGTTAGAAGGAGATAAAAAATTGCAAAGTTTTACGATTAGCGATACATTTTCAGACCATGGCTATCATGGTCGCATTTTTATCACTTGTGTCACTTTCGCACTTACATACTTGTTAGAACGTGACAGGCATGGTGACAAATGATAAAGAGTCGGCCATCTTAGAGCTTCAGGTTGCATTAGTTACATAAGAAGGAAGAAAATGTTGACACAGGGACGTGCATTTTTTTGGTTAAATGGCTCTTGAAACAAACAGCTAGTAGGTATGTATTTTAATACTTATGTACTTGATTGGTTTTAAGATACCTCTTCTAGTAACAGCTATACTCGCCTTTTTTATAAGGATTCGTATACATAACAGTTTTTTTAAACATGATATAACCAATATATCAGATTACTCTATAATTAACGCAAACATTAAGTCAAAACAAGGATTAAACGTTAATTATATCAATTTTGTATTTACCTGCGTAGCCCTACTACACAATCAAAATCGTTTTTCTATTTCTATTTCCGGAAAGGACTAAGTCTACTCGGTCGGCGTATAATTATCCGTAATGTTTCTACTAAGCGACTGTATAAGTAAATCAAACATGCGCCGCTATTGTTCGATTCGTGTAAGATTGATAAAGTTATTCGCGAGTGTGAAGGAGACAGATATCCATTCATCGCTTTCTATTCATAAATGTTTGTCAACTGATACCGTGTATATGTAAAAATATCAGAATAAACATAGGAAACCCTTAACATTAGGGACAAAATGTAGTTGAGTGGTAATATAATGTTCCTTCATGTTAGGAAACGTTTAGACAGCGTTTTTCAGTAAAATTGAAAAACAAATAGTTGTTTTGTTTTTGAAGTTTTAAATGTACTGTATTAACCTCGCCTGGAGGCCATCAAAAAGTTTTTGCGCGCTTTTACAGTTTGAAAACGATTTTCGTTCTATTAACATAACGTTTTAACCCTCTCGGGTTGTCTCGTTTTGAAACATAGCCCGTTTACAGCCCTGAAGGATTTTGGGGTAAGTAGAGGTAGAGTTATAAGCTTTCTTACTTTTTTCGACTTCTTAAAGTTGTTTTATAGGTACAACTAAATCACGATAATATATAGCTTGAGACTTCTAAATGCGTGTTTCTAAAGACTTTTTTAATGTATTTATACCTATTTTCAGTGAAGCTGTGCGATGAAGTATTTTAAAGGGTTACCTGAAATGAGAAAAACGTAGGTTAGTACATGTATAAATAAATACAATAACTAAAAGCAAAAATGTTTATGTACTAACAATATAAAAATCTTTAGTTAATCATAAATACTCTATGTACCTATGTGATATGTAATGCTCATTGATATACTTATTGATCGTTATCAAAATTATCATCAACCATTTAAAACAAATGGCACAATTTAAAATCGCCCTATTACGGCCTAAAAGCCTAGAACCCAGTTTTAAAAAGTTTAATGGGAACGCACCCTCCTAGCAATAATAAAATAAGCGTAGGACAAATATAATAAATCAAATGGTTACTTACACGAAGGCATATTTTATGTGTTTGGTGCTACCCATTTACGACTTTATAGGGATTGTATTACGGTTGGTATTCGTAAAAATGGACAACGATGAGATATTGGGTTGAGAAAGTAACGAAATTTTATCTAGACGCAAGGGCGACTTCCATCGATATTTGAATTTAATTTAGCTGATTGGCGTCCTTAAACAAATTTAAAGTAATAAGTCAGTAAGTGAAACCTACATAATAAAACAGAAATTTACTAGTCTAGGCATTATACGACTATACGTAACTAACGCCACTGACCATTACGATATAGTATGTCCAGCCATTAATTGTTTTCACCTATTTCTCGCCTTTTTAGTGTCATTTCCATGTTCGCGATTTACAATTTCAACACTTATATCAGTTCAAGCTAACTCTGTAACGATGTTGGCAATCGACAGAATTTGAAATTCCTATAAAAGTACGATGTGTACAGTGACACTACATAGTGACACTACCATACTTTGTCGCTGCAAAGCCGGTGCAAGACGGACTCTACTCTCACGATTGTTGTAAAGTAAGTACTTTGTACTAGAATGTAAAAAGCTCCATGATTAATTAGTCACTCATATTTTCACCTCACCTTCACCAATTGACGTTTTCCGCCTCCATGATGAAATATGAATCGATGAATTATAAAAGAAAAAGAAATGCAACACTGAACTAAGTTGCGCTTATACATTGTACATATCCACTATCGATTTATTGTAGTTTTTGTATCGATAAAATGCTAAAATTATAAATTCTCTATAACTACATGTTTTTAATATGATGTATTGATCGACTTATTTAAAAACGATGGATACAGTGGTCGGCAATTTTGTTTGACGTTGAAGGATTGTTTTAATAAAATGTCGGGGTAAAACGGCTAAGATGAAACATTTTACATTGATGTCATCAATTGTACATTGAAATTACACCAAAAGTATACCTACCTAATAAAGGGGTTAATAAACTTTTTGTCACGTACTGGCATGATGGTTACGTTCTCCTGAGTAATTCACTAAACCGTGGTGATTCAGGATTTAAATTAACCGATCATACATTTTTGTAGTAATTAAACCCTTTCCGTAATCGGTCATCTACCAAACGTTTTAGTAAAACGTAGCAGCACAACAGTTTTACTAACAAATTGCTACTATTTTCCTTTGGCAACTAAAAATGTTTTAACACTTTTACCAATCCAAGTACGGAGTAAGTCAACCGGGATAAAATCGTCTTGAGGTAAATGCGTCTTTTAAAGATTTCTTCTAACCGGAACATGTTAGAACTATTGCAACCCTCTCTGTTCGAACTTTGTCCACTGAACTGTTAATGCATACGGATATAATAGTTACAATATGTTGCGTTTCGAAGATATCTCCAAAAGACGCATTTACCACAAGTGACCCATTTACCCCGGTTGACCTTACGAAAAAGTCTCAAAAACGGTAAACCATAACTTTTAGACGCCGGTTACTGAACTAATGACTCTGTTATTTAAATATCGCGTCTCAACCCAGTAGTTGTGTATGTAAATATTGACATGTTACAATGTTAATTTGACTAACTACGCCACCATTAATAATACACAAGCGTATATTAACTTTTTTATATTTTTACGCTCACTGCCAACGGCTATTTTATCATTCATTTTTAAAACATACCCTGTCCTAGTTACACTATTAACTGTACTAAACTTTTACGGCAAAATATATGACGGCATAATGTTTACTGTTAAAATATGTTTTACTTGCCTATTACTACTTAAATAAGTTAACACACACATTGCATATGATTCGATTCGATATTAATAATTATGGATCTCTACAGAGATGATTATAATATAAAACACTTTTTCACATTTTATCCACTTCATTTCATTTTGTTTAGGATCCTTTAGGAAACTCCTTTTTAATAAATTAGACATAGACATTACTGATTATTTTACAAATCTACGAAATAGAATTAGCATTGTCAAAGGTTTATACTTCTTGTACTCTTGTACAGTCATCATCAGATATACTGAAGCAGCCAATATGTCGAGCGTAATTTATTTGATTTTTAATTGATTGCTGAAACTAAAAGCAATCGCTGCTTTGTCGATGAAATTATCCATTTTGTCTGTTATTCGAGTTTTTACTCTAGCTAGTAGACGGAATAGTCCCTATGACGGAATTAGCCACATTGACCTTAGTTATTCTTAGGAAATTAAATAGATTTAAGTTTTCTATGAAACAATTGAACTGATTCAACGTTAGAGGGCGGTGTGGCCGGTCGGGGGGCGATCGTGTTTCGCGTGTTCACCATCCCGGATTATCGCCGCCTTAACTCACGGTCTAAATGCTGGGCCGGGGGCATAGTGGGGCAAATTATAGGTTCAGATATGTTAAAATTAGTTTGGGACTAGAGGAATTTGTGACGGAAATGACATTAAAAAAGGACGTAAATTATACAATATTATTACGTTTTAATGTCATAATTAAATATGTAGCGAGTCAAACTGTCGCGTCTTTTATATTCCTACGGCAAGATTGACTAAAAATATAAAAAAAACATTAGTTTTTTTTATTAGACCCTATTTATGGTCATCCCAATTCCTCCTTCAAAATCTGCCTTGACGCTGTGTGCTCTAATTTAGGTAGAGGAATCCATTTGGACTATTTAGTATTTAGTCAGCTCCGGCAAATACACATATGACATTCTATCGTCGACATAAAATATGACATTTGTTTTATACCTATTGAGTTCCTGTTTGCTACATGAGAGGAAATCGTGATTATCCGTGTTGTTTGCCTCATTTATTTCCACTAGGTTCGATGTTACTAAAGTATGCGATAAAAATATTCGTATGTATTTAAAACAGCGTTCTCCTCGTGTGCCGCCAGCCCAACGCAGCCGCGATGATATAATCAGATTCCGTCCACGATACTCGTACACTTATATCTATATAGCTGGCTAACAAGCACTTTTTAGCCTCCCCGCCTTAGATAGGCCACGTCGTGACTGCGCCACGCTAGCACTGCTTATAATTACTGGGGCTACATGATTTTAGTTTCATCTGATGTATGATAAATTGTTTATTTTTCAGTACAATGTTGAGTAGAGAGATCTGTAGGTACCTAATAAATATATTGTTATTACATGAGATATAGAATTGGTTGCGTGGTCTCTTCTCACCTTTGGTTAAACTTCAGCGTTTTTCTTAACATTAGTACCTACATATGTGGTCTATGGATTAATGTTTTGTGTCTTCACATAATTACGACGCTTGGCCCGCCTGTGATTTTTACGATGCCTATAGCACATAAGTAACACACAGTAATTATACAAGTACAGTCAGCAGCAGAAGTTGCTAAGCCGGCGAGGTGCAAAAAATTCCTTGACACGCTCTTATTATTTTAACAATAAAGTCGCGTTAAGATCATTTTGAACACCTCGCCCGCTTAGCAACTATTGCTGCTAACTGTACCACACCAACTTTTTGTTTTTATATTTAACTACTTATAGTATTAACTTAAACTTATTAACTATCTTCTCATTAAACAAACATTGTAATCCAATACACATCCAAAATTCAAACGCCACGTCCTCGTGACGGGTAGGTGCGGCATGGGACCGAGAGGGTGACACGCTGTTATTATTAGTTTTTTGTTCCCGCTCTCCCCACTACTCGCTGGCCGCCATTTTGGCGTTAGAAACTGTTTTTGTGCGGTTTTTTGTCGAGAGATGAGTTTTTGTGGCGATTGGCGGGATTTAATTTAAGTTTGACTTTGGAACGTTGCGTGGTAAGTGTTGTAATAACAATACCCAACTGTCCAGTGTCCACTAAGTAATTAAATAATAAATAGAATTATATTGACTAACTCATGTATTAGATTTTGTGTTATCGCGCTGACTAAAATCAATAACGATAAGGTATGGCCATATACGCCGCAGACCGGTAGACTACGTCGGAAATAGATGCCTCAATCTCACTGTCCAAGGCCCTAGTCGCCCTAGATCACGAGGCCGCGGTAGGCCTAAGAAGCGCTGGCTGGACGTCGTGACAGCGGACATGGGAGAGAACAATCTCACACTTGAGGATGCCGAAGACCGGGCAAAGTGGAGAAGACTGAGCAGGAAAGCGGACCCTGGCGCTAGGCCGGGAAAACGCTAGGTTGAAGAAGAAGAAGAAATGGCATACCTACCGACGTTATTGGCTATTGGTAACAAACAGGGAAAGTTTTATTTTCAGATTTTTGGTTTTTATAAGTACAGCCCTCCTCCGAATAGCGCTATATATCTCAAAAATAATATAAGTAAAAGTTAGCAATTAATTTTCTTTTGAGATAGCGCTATTCGCCATAGCAGGGCAGAACCGAAGTCAAAGATAATTATGTTTACATTTTTCGCCTTATTACAAAGGAGAGTAAGGTACAAAAGTGTAAACATGTCTTTGACTTCGATTGTACCTATTAAATTATATATATGTACCTAACTATGTCATTTGGTTAGCAGTAAATTCTTTCATAAATTTGAGTCACCTCGATAATAACACATGTATGGTTCGGCATTTGATGACTTGAAAAGAAATTGAAAATGAAATTACAAATTACATCAAAATAAAGTATAAACGGCGCAGCTATTGCAGGAAAAAAAATAGTTTCCAAGGTCAATTCACAAATATAGACCTTATTTTTTCCTAGAAGCTTTCGCAAACTGCCTTAATAACGAACCACATAAACATAATATTTCTTCCTTTAAACTGTATAGTAGGTATGTACTTACACTGTCACTTACCTATAACATTTGTTGCAATCCAGTGCACTACATTTTAAAACTTAACAACCCTTTTTTCACTCGTTAATAGATATCACATTAAAACGCTCAAAGCCCTGAACCCATTCAAAAGTCGCATAACCGTAATCACAACCCATCCATCGACTTTTATGTCGATTTCATTCGAATATCGTAAACCAGTTAAGCTATATCGTAAAGCGAACCCGCTAACGACTCGTGTACCCACTGAATTTTAATAAAGCATTTATCATTTTATTTCAATGAATCCACCGATTCCGCGCACCTTTACCGAGCGGCCGAAAAAATTGTACTAAAATCTATGACGATCGCATCGGCAGTACATTGAAAATGACATTGTTTTTAAACAATAGTTAAGTAAAAACAGCGACAATTTCATACAAAAGTTCGCTTTACGCATGGACCTTGAAATGTTTTGTTTATAAACAAAAGTGTTATGCAAGAGGGTAACAGCCAGGTTTATGGCTCTTTTACGAGATAAAGCGTTTGTTTTGGGTCGTAAATAAGGCAACAGGTATGCCAACGGGACTGGAATTCCACCAGTATAAGCAGGAACTCCGATCCCAAACACTTTTTATACAATAATGAGTTTTAGTCTTATATGGTTTAGCTTTGGCAATGGGAATAATAAGGACCCAATATCGCAGGCGCTTTCACTTTCGCGTATTATCTTTGTGCATTGATCTTTTACAATGCAATGTTGTTTAAAACAGGCTACTGGAATCGGGCGACGAACTTCGAGATAGCAACGAAAATGGAAACAAAAACGCATCGCAACCGACGCGCGAATTACTTTTATTTATATTTTAAACGACGAGAAAGATTTTAGTATGGTGCATTTGGATATTTTGGATAACTTCGAAAGCGGGATAATTTTGAAAATGGCACTGTATATAAATATTATAAAACAAAATATTAAAAAACTACATATGTAGGTATTTGGAACTTGTTTCGGTTGCGTGATTCTGAGCTTCCGTTAATTTGAAGTCGAAATCTTTCGTAACAATGTTGACAAGTAAATAATAAAGACTATTAACCTCTGCAAGATTCTGCCAACACGCGTCTCACGGTACAGTATCCATACATTTTGTTAAGTGCTTTACCTTCAACTTTACAGTTTACGCGCTAATAGTGAGCTATCTGAGAGAATTAAGTTAAAAAGGTTGTATTTTTGTGTAAGTATATACAAATCGCACAATATTTGTATTTTAACCGATTTGTTTAATTGATGTTCTTATTGTCTTTATGTAGGTATCCATTTGTTAAACGGTTAGAATATTATTTGACATAAAATGTCTAAAGTCTAAATATAGCTTATATTTACTAGCAGGGGGACACTCTAACAGCCTATATTTTAGTTTACACACAAAGTATGCATCACGGGTCACCTCAATTTCGCCGTCGACAGCAGCGTGTTGATAGGTAAAAAAAGGGCGACTACCAGTAGATATGGTAAACACCAATCTTTACTAATTAGCTGTCTTTGGTAACAACAACGCAGTAAATAACCGCTCCCGGCGACCCACCTACAAACTAGTAATTGAAGAGGTCGTATTATGAATAATATTTGGGCGTCGTCACGAGGGGCTCGAATCGATACGTAATTATAGAGTGAAAACGTACTAACCCTCATAAATATTATATCCAGGGCGCGCCCGTGGCGGCAATGACATAGATCGTATGTAGGTACTTGACGACTAGGACTATTTTTTAGGCAATTATGAATGATTTACTTAGCCGAATTGGTAAAACACAAAATAGAGTATTTCGAAGAATACAAATACATATGTACATACAAACATACATATATTCCATGGACTTTAGGTCTAGGACTATATTTTAAAGCCCAGATAACCAGTTGTAAGCTAACCGGCTAAATATAATAAAGAGTGAAAACGTAGTAACCCTCATAAAATAAATATTAATAATATATCCAGAGGGCGAGGCCGGAGTGACCGACGCACCAGCGACATACATCATATGTAATTCGAGTCTAGAACTGTGACTTCGATTTAGATTTGGATAAAAATAGATTTTATCCAAATCTAACGAAAAAAAAATCTACAACAAAATAAAATCGGCTCATCTATTGTATTTTAACAATTCGTTTGTAATTTATAATTGAAGCTATGACATGCAATAGGTGTAACAGTTAATAACGTTTGTTATAGATAATGGCCACTGTCTTGTTAATATTATTAACCTATTAGAAACACATATTCCTGATATACTGCCATTAAATTACATAATTAGTTAACGTAATTAAACAAATTATTTGATCATCAAAACATTAACTCATGCACCATGCAGGCCATGCAGCCCATTAAGTGACAACTCAAAAATAAAAATAAACCTAAGGATTCATGTACCAACTAATTGTTAAATTGAATTTCTTTATAATTGTAACATATTAATTTTAATGAAGATTTGCTAAATACTTGGGGCCCGTTTCTCAAAAGCTTTTATTACTTGTAATACAAGTGGAAGTCCCTTTATAACAAAAGCTGTCAAACAGTGACATCTGCTTGTATTACAAGTTATAATTGTTATAAGCTTTTGAGAAACGGGCCCTGCCTTGGTCCCTGAACCAATCCAATCAACCAATGAAAACCAACCAACCAATGTAAAACCTTTTCACATTTGCTAGGTACGTCATTGACATTACATTAATCAATAAGTTTTTTGTCAATAAAATATTTTTTGATACGAGCTTTTATCGCTGACTGTAATATTATTTCAACAGGCAACTAATAGTAAGTACTTATCTACTAAGACTATTCTAACAAACTCAAACACAATTAAATTGCGTTGTTTTATCACAGAGTTCCTATGGTCACCTCCTGTCTTCATCATCAGATCAGCTCGATGGTATCACAATATTTCATTGTAATCCAATTTACATATGTAAGCAAATTTTCAATTTTATCGGAATACGGGAAATAGGTCTAATTTAACTTGCAAGATTTGATTACAGACAGACAACGGGGCATGTGAAAGTAAATAAAAGCTTGTAAACTAAAAGCTTGTAAAAAAGAAAAATAGGTATTATAACACTTACTGTGAAAACGTTCTATGGTGGCCCAGTTTGTTAGAATTTACAAGGTCGCATGTGTGTACGTAATTAAATGTTCACATTAAACCGGAGAGCAGACAAGCGACATCTATGGACGTAAAAATCGTCCGTGAAATCGATTAGAATCGAATTCAATTAGAGAGTTCGTTAGAGATTTTTTACATATTTAACGTATATTTTAATCGGCTGTGATTGTTCCTTTTTAGGGTTCCGTAGCCAAATGGCAAAAAACGGAACCCTTATAGATTCGTCATGTCTGTCTGTCTGTCCGTCCGTATGTCACATCCACTTTTCTCCGAAACTATAAGAACTATACTGTTGAAACTTGGTAAGTAGATGTATTCTGTGAACCGCATTAAGATTTTCACACAAAAATAGAAAAAAAAAACAATAAATTTTTGGGGTTCCCCATACTTCGAACTGAAACTCAAAATTTTTTTTTTCATCAAACCCATACGTGTGGGGTATCTATGGATAGGTCTTCAAAAATGATATTGAGGTTTCTAATATCATTTTTTTCTAAACTGAATAGTTTGCGCGAGAGACACTTCCAAAGTGGTAAAATGTGTGTCCCCCCCCCCCCCCTGTAACTTCTAAAATAAGAGAATGATAAAACTAAAAAAAATATATGATGTAAATTACCATGTAAACTTCCACCGAAAATTGGTTTGAACGAGATCTAGTAAGTAGTTTTTTTTTATACGTCATAAATCGCCTAAATACGGAACCCTTCATGGGCGAGTCCGACTCGCACTTGGCCGCTTTTTTGGCGATTAGTTCCGATGAGAGGAAGTGGATACACTGGTGAATAAACGTTTGTTGCTTGTCGGATCGAGGTCTGGATCATGCATAATACCTATTTTATAAGCACACTAGCGACCCGCCCCAGCTTCGCATGGGTTAACAAATTATGTATACATAAACCTTCCTCTTGAATCACTCTATCTATTAAAATAAACCGCATCAAAATCCGTTGCGTAGTTTTAAAGATCTACTTAAGCATAAATACAGACAGACAGCGGGAAGTGACTTTGTTTTTATACTATGTAGTGATACGCCTAACTTATACCTAAAACTGGTACTTACTTACATGTATTATGGTGTTATAGTAGGTTGCCGTATATAGGTTATCTATATCAAGTCAAGTGTTAAATTACATCTAAATGAAATGTAGATATCTAATTGAAAGTTAAAACAAAAAACAATTTGTCAACTGATCAAACATACGACGAAACTTATAAAAAGTTGTCTTAAGCCGCAAATGGTGAGTAAAAAAGTCAAGTCATTATTCTATTTGTAAGTGTAATAAGTATGGTGTAAGCTGCCCGCATTGCGGAGGGGTCAATCGTTTATTAAGGAATCAGACAAAAACAAAGGATGCAGTACTTAGTCTATAGGGGCCTTTTAACCATGCGTCTGCCAAGAACCTAATTCTTACTGACAACTGGAATTCAGAGAAAAGGAAATTTGTCATTTAAATGAATAATTTTTGTGGATTGAATCCCTTTCCCTAAATTACGTCCAAATTGTAGGTATAGTACGTAGCATAGCATGCTACGTAGATTACAATATTTAATATGTGTTGTTCGATATATCATCACTAAACATCATCAGCGAAATGTTAAAGTTGATTTACACGACTTCATTTCATGAGTTTTCCTACATGAAGTTGAATAGATCAGAGTTTACAATTTAGATTATAGGGTGTTATACGTAATATGTCTTGGGTATTTATTGATTCTTCGGTATTATTAGGTCCACTGATATTACCGTAGGTAATAAAGTTATCCATAATAACCGGTCATCATGGGTCAAGACCCTAGACATCCGAAGGATTAAGCATCTGCTCAAGAAATCCAAAGTCGCATCTGTTCTCGCGTCTAGCGTCTCCTTCACCAATACATGCCCGCGCGCAAGCCAACGCATCAAGCAGATGTTCAGCCTTTCACAAAAACAACAATCCATATTGAACCTTGTCACAAAAACAATACAGATAAAATTACATTGGTGAGTGGTGAGCGATGGTTAACTTTTTTAACCGAGACTTGGATTATGTTGTTCGAATTTTAAATTTGGCGGCGTTTTAGGGCCTGTGGTAGATCATAGATAGCGCTAAACGGGTCATTACGACCCTTCCGACCCACAGGTATATTGCAGTAATGTGATGCATTTGTCAAAATAAGCGGCAGCGTTTTTTAAATGTTTTTGGCGCTATTTTATTAGATGTCATTAGTCATTCGAACTCCTTGAATTAAGTTAAAGATCCGTGCGCTGCCCTTAATTTCATAAAAAAATTAGTAAATTTACGAAAATGCGCGGCTTTTTTCCAAAATAATGAGATCAGATTTTAGTTTAATCTGATGCCGTATTAATTTAAAAAAAGGGGAAATTACTAAATAATGTTGAGTAAAACTTTAGTCTACTCAAGTCTAGTGAGGTAACTGGACATTTCAAGAAACTCTCCCTTCGTTCATACGAAATTACAATACAACGATTTAAGAAATAGAGTGGGAAACCCCCAAAGGCCTCCTACTAAGCTGCTTTCCCATAAATTGAACATCGACCACTTATACGCAGAAAAACAAAAAGTTTCACAAACACTACATGCAAAATTAAACTCTCACAAGTCAATTATAAGATTGGTTTTCGTTTGGAGGTTTTCGGGGAAGAGTAATGTTTTACTCCACTTATTTTGATACAAGGGGAAATGAATAAATATACCGTGATATGTATATGTACAACTCAATCATTGTAAGCTTTTTAAACCTTTTGTAACTACGTAGCATCTGGGTTCTTTCAAACTCTTGTTTTTATTTTGAATAAGTGGGTACGCATTACATGGATGAGACAACAACTGTGAAACAAGACTATTGTAAAACATATTTATTAAGGAAACTGGGTCTTTTACTAGTTCCTAATTAACACACAAATCAAAACCCCAGGTTGAAAATTCCTATTGTAAATACATGTGAACCTACTTACGTTGATATTGTAGCTCATAATGTCAGGTAGTATTACATTATGTATTATATTATGTTAGTAAATACTCTAAATACTAACATTTTTGCTATGCAATATAGGTACCTACTTAAGAGTTATAAGAATAAATTTCTAAAAATTACTTTCGTTACTTCAATCAACAATTTTACCATCATTCCTGCAAACGGCACTTACATTTTACCATTCTAAACAACTCTGTTCGCTTGCACTCAGTTCCACTACCCCTAACCTCTGCACCTATTGTGTACTTAGACAATAGTTCACATTTGAATCAATCGGCCTCCCTGTTGTGCCTGCAGAAGACTTATTTCTTTGACCCTCAAATTTGGTAGGTAATTTAACTTTTCCCCTCCGAATAGCATTTCATTTACCTCTTCAACCGATACGCAGTGTGGGACGAACTAATCTGGCATAAGGAATGGAGTGGAGAAGACGTTAAATGAACTAACGAATACATTCGTTAAATATTCGTGTCTAATGATGAAGATAACAATTATTTTGTAACCAATATACCTATTTTTATTATTGATGAACTCGTTTATTCAATTTACTATAAGCTTACAGCAAACTCGTAATGAAATAAGATCATAATAAATTAAGTTAGTAAAAAATGCTTTCGTTCCATTTCCGTTTTTGAGCGTTTTGAAAAGGCGGTAATTTTTTCATGATACGGTTGGTTTTTTATAATAATTATAAAAAAGCAACCAATAATTATTATCGACACATTAAAGACCGCACGTATGGTGCTGCAAAAACTGCTCGAACCGACTGTGCAGTGCACGGTGTTGAACTCCAAGGACGCTAGAATCATTCGTTGAGGTACATCACGTCTTTCCATTTTTGTTATAATATGGCGCATTATTTGAAAAGAAAAAGATGGTTTCCAGTCAAAAGAAGATCGTGTTCATATTTAACTAATACGAATTTTAATTGCATATTTTATGCTTGTATTGATTAATTGACGATTGACAGTGTTATTTACCTTTAAATTACCCAAATCTATTCGCATCTGTCGTAGCAGTCGCATACTTAGCTAATATACTAAACAGACTGATTTTACATCATTTTCACTTTCTTTTCATGGTGACACTTGCCAACTATGTCGCTTGAGAAGTTATTGCAGATTTAACTCGGATTGGCTCGGAACAAGCCAAATTTTTATTTTATTTTATTAAAACACAGACTCCACGGTGTCCCTTGTGCCGATAATTCCCTCCATTGATTCGTAACGCCTCCCGCGCCACGCTACAATGCTCGCGAGTGAGCCCGACATTCGCCATTGTGTCTATGCCCCGCTTTCCGCCATGTTATTTATGTCATAGAGCATAGAGCGTGTTGAAAAGCTTGTGTAGCTCAGGAAATTAGACGGTCTTACGGCTTACATGAGTTGTGGCTACCGAGTTGAGGGCTCACTTTATAGATCACAACAATTTTAGGTTTAGGTTATGGATTCAAGAATACAAATTACTTTCTTAGCCATGAAAAATTGACTAAAGAATATTTCCCCGTAAATCGATTCAACCATTATCCATTTTATCACAAAATGAGACAAATTATCAAGGCAAGCAAGATGACTAAAAATCAATTAGGTTTAGTAAGCTGCTCTTACTGTTAAATACATAAAATATTACAAGTCACAGTATACCTTAACTAATAATCTCATATTTAGAAACAAAAATAGTTTTTTCCTATATTTTTTTTGCTTATCCTTTAAAGTTAGTAATACGTTGTAAGTAGGTAAAGGAAACAAGCTGATTACATGTTGATTAGGTGCCTACTAGAAAATACTGACAGAATCAACCGCAAGGGCTTGTCATTTTTAGGGTTCCGTACCCAAAGGGTAAAAACGGGACCCTATTACTAAGACTCCGCTGTCCGTGTCCGTGTCCGTGTCCGTGTCCGTGTCCGTGTCCGTCCGTCCGTCCGTCCGTCTGTCACTAGGCTGTATCTCACGAACCGTGATAGCTAGACAGTTGAAATTTTCACAGATGATGTATTTCTGTTGCCGCATAACAACAAATACTAAAAACAGAATAAAATAAAGATTTAAGTGGGGCTCCCATACAACAAACGTGATTTTTGACCGAAGTTAAGCAACGTCGGGCGGGGTCAGTACTTGGATGGGTGACCGTTTTTTGCTTGTTTTGCTCTATTTTTTGTTGATGGTGCGGAACCCTCCGTGCGCGAGTCCGACTCGCACTTGGCCGGTTTTTTTTATTCTTGCGAAGTAAATTTTGGCGAAATGTTTATATTGCATAGAAACAAGGCATATCAGCCACGTTTGCATTTTTGTCTATTATGTGTACTGAAGACATAAAGCATAGTCATGAATAGAAATGAAGTCAACCGCTGAAGGGGCAATACACGTTAGTTCGAGTATGGGCCTAATTCGGATTTTGAAATAGACATCTATAAGATATCTTTTAGACATCACCAAGATACGATAACGATATTTTTAGGATCGAACCTGTCAAATTTGACATTTCCGCTATTCTGGAGATACTCTTGAACGATTTCCACAAGATATGACTTAGAGATCCAATTCACATCAAATAGATATCTAACGTAAAAGTGACATTGGTTGCCCGAATTGAGCTGCAAAAGAGAACTAGTTGAAATCTAAACTATAACGTATTTAGAATGGATCTAGTACGTGTCGTCTCTTGTGAATATCTTGAAGTTCGAATACGGCAGTATGTGGCCATCGAGGATAAACAATTATTTCCTCGCAGTGCAGGGGGCAGCGCGTGGCTGCGACGCGGGGGCTCCGCTCCGGGCCCCATGTTTGTGAGAACGGAACGGGAAATTCAGAATTATATTAGATTCATGGGAAATTTGGAAAATGTTAGCGTTAAGTTGTTAAATTAACATATCGTCTGGTGTAGGTAATATAAATTAATGTAACCGCCAGTTGACGGTTTTTCAGGAATTCAGGAGAGGCCAAAAACTATTTCAGTAAACAGAAAAGGTGTAATAGGATAATTCTCAAAAATACGTCTGCGGACTAATTGGCACAACCTATACAAAATGTATGTAAAGAGTCGTGGAAACTTTGTGCCTTGAAACCCCCGCAGCGCTCAAGATTTTAATTTAGTTAACTTTTGCTAGCTTGTGTATGAATATTAGCATTAAGGGTTAAACAATAACAACTTGGCCCCTTGTTAAATAAATAAATATAAATTACCTACTTGTAACCGATTCCGACTGCACGACTGCAAAATGCACTATGCATTTTAAATGCTTAAGAATTTGTTTTTCCGGGTCTGGATTGATGCATTGCATTTTATAACGCATTTGTATGATGAGCGGCAATAAACATAATGTAAAATAGTTATAATTAACTAAACATTATTGCAATAGTACACGTTTGTAAACAAAGACCATTAAGACCTATTTATTTTTTTATATCTGGATCGATGCATTGCATTTTATAAGGCATTTGTATGTTGAGTGGCAATATACTTAATGTAAAATAACTACATTATTGTAAATTTGCACGCTTATGAACAAATACAGTTGTAATTGTAATTTGAGATAAAGATTTCCATATAAGTATGTGATGTAATAATTTAACACAAGGAATTATAATTATTAGGTAATATACACACCTATTTATATTTATAGGTCTTGATTGCATTTTATAACTCTTGGGCAAAAAAAAAATTCCTACGCATTATTATAACTTTGCACGCTTATAAACAGAAACAGTTAGTACAATGATTTATGTGTTGTTTAATGATTTTAACACAGGCAATTGCAATTATTAGGTACTTACGTACTTTTTTAACAATTTTATTATACCTAATGTCCTATTGTTATTTTTCTCATAATTTTATACCTATTAATTTTATATATTCTTACATTTGACATATGTTGTAACAAAAAAATTAAAAAATTACTTTTTCTTCACTCGAAATTTTCAGCATCACCCTTCTCTACGCAAGGCCGCGAGCACCGCTGCGCCACCGCTGCCGAATCTGATCACTGACCCATGAACGAACAGAAAGGAAATTTTCTCCTACCAAAGAAAACACAGCCTTATAAATAACTCTATCGACCCTACTCCTACATCACCCTATGACAAAAGAGTTATCGGTGCGTTGAAAACAAAATGCCAAAGTGATTTATATGAAACGCCGCATTAGCTGCGTATTGTGGCAAATATACTTTTTGGCAACCTGTATGTGTGTTATTTGTTTTTCTGTGTCGCCACTAATTCATAGCTCTTAGTCAGGTGGCCACTGAAAACCAGCGGCACGGATTACCAAGGCAATATGCTATTCTATTTTAGCGTCCAATTTTTTATATGTTTGTATATTTTATTACTTTTGTACTATGCGGTGGAGTAAAATAAAGACATATATTTTCCTCTTCTTTCTATGTTAATGAGGTGTTGAAAGCAGTAGGATGTAAAAATGTGTAAAGGTTTCGATTTTCTTTAGGGTCAAAAGTTAATGCGACGCTGACGGTTTGTTAATAAGAGGTTATATATACTTCCATATTTTTAAATCGTTTCTCATTAAAACCGAAAGAGGCATTAGGTAGGTAAGTACTTATGTCTTAGTTTTTATTAGGGTACAATTATTTTATTGATGGCAGCTAGGTAATTGCGAAACAGACTATAATATCTGCATTATTTCGTATACAAGCATAGGCATAAAGCAACAACAAGACGACTGCACACTGGTACATAAATCCACACGACGAAACTGAAGATTAGGAGCGAGCAAGTGAAGCCAAAACTCGATATTGGGTGAATAATCGTCGCCACTACCGGCGCGGCGGCCGGCCGGATGCGGCAGATTTATACCCGGGTACCTACCCGGTACGGACGTAGCCGGGTGTACCGGCCTGTGACGGTATGTAGTGGGTACGTGCTCAGTTGTAGCGGAGGTGTGCGCAGTGTCATCTTAGGTGTTGACAAATAGGTTTTTGTGACGATAATAATTAAATTAAAAAGCACAGGTAAAGCTGATACGCGATATTGGGTAAATATGCGTCGTCATTACTTACTGGAGTGCTGGCCGGCCGAATGCGGCAGATTTATATCCGGGTACCTACCGGATATGAACGTAGCCAGGTGTATCGGTCTCTGACAGTATGTATGTAATAGGAACGTGCTCAGTTGTAGCGGAGATGTAAACAGGCGTGTAGCGCGTAGTTAAGGATACGCTGCGGACATAGCTTTGAAATTCCCGTAGAGGCCTTAGTGTAGAGGTACAATGAAACAGAAGTTATTGACACATCATTTGGAATCTTGCCCATAATCTTTGAACAGTTTGAACAACGATAAATCGAGGAACATTTGAAAACCGCTCGAACAAGCAACCCTCCGTATCAATTTAGTCCGTCAGTCCCTCGCATCCCTATGGACGAGTACCTACAGGTTTCATTGCGGCCCTTACGTCCTCGCGTGCTCGCCTTGGGCGAAGTATCTTACAACCTTGTTTAAACATCTTAAAACCGCTCGAACAAGCAACCCACCCTTCCAATTCATAACGACAGTGCCTCGCATCCCTGTCGACGAGTACAGGCTTCATTGCGGCCCGATATGTCCACTCGCCTTGGGCAGATATTTATGGCCTGGAAACGTCACGGGCTCTGTTATAGAATAAATCATCCACGTTTGTGATGTCTTCATTTGGGATCCGGATTAGTGGCTTAGGGGCAAATGATTGGACTAAGTTCTATATGTACATGTATTATATAGAATCAACCATTATTTTAAATCATTATTTCGTTGCAAGGAGTTGAAATGACGGTAAACAATAAAAATATTTGACGAGGTTTCGTTTTATATCGTCGTTCGTAAGTATATCAATATATAAATTAGTATTGAATTAATACCCGTGATATTGCTTTTTGATCATCTATTACCAAAAATGCTTAAAAAAAGTAGTAGGTACATAACACAAAAGCAGGCCACAAATATAATAGTTTTGTTGGCCTAAAGAAATCATTCTGCGTTTGCAAAAAAAACATCAGTACCTATACATATAGTACATACGTTAACAGAGTAGACTGATGAATACACCGAAAGATAAAGCATAGTTATAGCAGGAAGGTTTTAATTTAACATGCATAAATAATTAAACACCTCATAAAATGTATTGGACCATAAGACCATAACAGTAATGGAACTGTAAGTTACAATAATTATATCACATAACAATTGTAAAAAACTACTTAAATATTTTATAGGTAAGTTCTTCTAGTGTATGATATTGTGCAAGTATTTTTAACATATATGTAACTAGCATGTAAGTAATCTTATGCAAGAACGACCACTTCTATATAAAAACGTAGTCCCCATTTCCCCATTTCTTTCAGTACCTTTATTTAAATTTTGGAAAATATTTTTTGATAATTTTATGAATACTGACCATAGATATGCCCTTAATTTGAGTTTTTTCAGTGATATTGGAACATCAGAATTTTTTGTCGAAAATTTGATAAGTATAGCTGGTCAACCAAATCTTGTCAGGAAAAAAAGGCGCGAAATTAAAATTTTGTATGGGACGATATCCCTTCGCGCCTACATTTTTCAAATTTGCCGCCTTTTTCTACTGTCAAGATCTGGTCGACCAAGTATAAGTACTAAAGTTAAAAATATCCGCATTTCAAACCAACTTCATTGCAGTTTATCAACTTTTATCCTGCATGCAAATTGTACGTAGGTATTTATCACATTTGCACCATAAAAATTTACAAAGAGAATTTCAACCAATAAATGTCTTTAAGCTACCGTTCCATTCAATAGCAGGTAAGTCAAAAACTACACAAGAGACAGGTAAGTTGACAAAATTTACGACTTTTATTGTTACCATTGTTATTATAACTGACTACAATACGGAAGGACTTAAATGTTTATGCGATTTTAAATTTGCATGAACTTAGCTTTCACTTTTCTTTTGAGGATTAGAATGGTATGTTGCGTAAACTACTTTTTGCATTTTAAGATGACTATTGTCGATGCATTTTAAAACTAGCTTAATGTTATTAAAAGATAAGAGTGGTTTTATAACCAGTTTTTGGTCAATTTCTAATGCAATTACTTTTTAAGATTATCTGAATTATTATATCCGGATTAAGTTGTCAAGACAGTTAAAGGTTTGATAAGGTAATTAAAACGACAACTGTTAGCTATAAATGAAAAATAATTTATTACTATTAAATACTAAACTGGATTTTTACTCGTATCATATGTTTAAAGACCATTAAAATATTTAATTAAAAATGCATGTATTATTTCAACTTCAAACCAAAGTTGACAAAAAGCTTTATAAGCCAAACTTTTAAGCACCGCTGACTAGCGCCATCTACAGATTCACCCTTACATCACTTTGTCGCATCTAACACAACCCTCACTTGCGTCGACTCGAATCATTTACAACCCCCGAGCTACCCCAAAATGCGAAAGCTTTCACCCTCTACGCAGCGCCATCTCTGGGATGGAGCACGAACTTCCAAAAAAGCTCGCAGTTTCGAAAAAGTTCCGCACTCTGCCGCTGCGGCAGCACCATCTGAAAGCTTGAATGAAATATTTGGCGCCTTGGAGAATAAATCTTATATGTCAAGGATAGAGTTGTTTTTGGGTTGTAAGTTTTTATCGGTGGGCAGAGTATGCAGATTAACTGGCTATTACATGGTAATTTATTTGAAACGAATGACCACTTTGCGGTGTAGTGCATCGCTGAACGTTTATACGGACCCTGACCTTATGTCGTCAATTTATGGCGAGCCGTTAAACTCTTTTATGTAACAGCTGGCGTCTTAGCACACTAACCCCGTTTATTAGGACTTTCACCTTTTGATTACCAAAAATTATGTACTTTTGCTTGTTTTTTGTTGAAGAGATGTAGCTATTGAGAGTTGTGTACGAGTATAATACAGCTATACACCTTTTTTAGGGTTCCGTATCCAAAGGGTAAAAAACCGGCCAAGTGCGAGTCGGACTCGCGCACGGAGGGTTCCGCACCATCAACAAAAAATAGAGCAAAACAAGCCAAAAAACGGTCACCCATCCAACTACTGACCCCGCCCGACGTTGCTTAACTTCGGTCAAAAATCACGTTTGTTGTATGGGAGCCCCACTTAAATCTTTATTTTATTCTGTTTTTAGTATTTGTTGTTATAGCGACAACAGAAACACATCATCTGTGAAAATTTCAACTGTCTAGCTATCACGGTTCGTGAGATACAGCCTGGTGACAGACGGACGGACGGACAGCGGAGTCTTAGTAATAGGGTCCCGTTTTTACCCTTTGGGTACGGAACCCTAAAAACGGGACCCTATTACTAAGACTTCGCTGTCTGTCCATCCGTCCGTCTGTCACCAGGCTGTATCTCATGAACCGCGATAGCTAGACAGTTGAAATTTTCACAAATGATGTATCTCTGTTGCCGCTATTACAAAAAACACAAAAAATAAAATAAAATAAATATTTCAGGGGGGGCTCCCATACAACAAACACGATTTTTTTGCTCTATTTTTTATTGATGGTGCGGATCCCTCCGTGCGCGAGTCCGACTCGCACTTGGCCGGTTTTTTCTTTTCACGTCTACGTTTTCAGGTTTAAGTAATTTTAAAAGTATTTAACAGTATTTAAGGTGTAACGATATTTTTTACCGTTTTTCTCTTGCTCAATATTGTAATAATTTGTATGATAGGTATAGATACCTATAACATGCATTTAAGTAAGTAACTATGTAGGTATATCACCGCCCAGTACCTACTCATAGTACAAGCGTTGCTAAATCTGGAGCAAGATTGGGCTTTGTAAGATTGCCACCAAATATTTATTTATTTTTCTTTAACCACATTTTTACCAGCTATCTTGTATATATAAAAGCCATGTCCAATAAATTCATTAATAAAACAAAATACCGATTCTTAATTTAATCGTAGATCTAGACGATATGCCGTGGGCATAACTCTCGCAAATTAAGACATAAACACATCGAGAAACAATGTTTTATTTATAGGTCTACGGTTTAACTGAGGCGATTGGGAAGAAGTCATAATGATCAGTTACTGAGGTACGGTTGCAGTATACTATAGGTACTCGATGAATACTTACCTAAATACCTAGTAAAGGGTAATTTAAGTATCGTAACAGCATAAATTTTATAGTTCATAAGATTTTCTTAAAAAACAATCATATATTTTATGCAAGTCGTAGTTAATTAAATGCCGCTTGATAATTCTTTGTTTAATTACCTATAATATATCTTCATCATTTAGTGTGGATCATTAATTGCACACTTTATTTCTAATGTAGTCATACTTTCCCTAACTGGTCTGAAAAACTACTTAAAGCAATATATTCACTTTCAACGTTCATCATTTCATTTCATTTCATCATTTCATCAACATTTTCATCATGCGATGCATTGACAAGAATTATTCACTGAAATTGTATTAACAACATTAAAAACTGGATTTTTTATCGTAAGTAATCCTTAATCCAACGCCCATTAATGTCACTAGTTATGACATATTGACAACATTAAAAAAGTCTGTCACAACTCATTACCAAAGAATAATCAATATAATCATCAAGCGTTCAATTTAAGTGCAGTAACGAGATGTTATCATATTTTTCGCAAGGTTAACCGAAATACCTCCGCCCCTATACGGTTACAACCTTATTGCATAACACTTAAGTCGTAATTCCAACAACACAACTGAACATGATACAATTTGTCGAAAGTAACGTCAAAATGTACGGTGCTGGTCGATTGGCGTGCCAAAAACGGCCGAATACCAAATCGGCGTGCTGTACTTTGAAAATCGAATCATAAGTCTCATCGCGCTCTCTCTCATTGTAAAATAACTACGAGTGAAAGAGGCAGTGAGATATGACGTTTCAGGTTGGATGTTGTAAGTATGTATACAGCTTTTTGTCGGCAATGTCACCTGCGATGTCTCGTTGTCGGCCTTACTAATGATCGTGCCATCAATTAAGTATTAACTTAATCGCTTCCATTGATGGATTACGTGGAACAAGGAATGGGACAGCTCGACGGATTATTTTCAGATATGGAAGAGGTGAAACCATGAGCACTTGTTATCAATGAATTTCACTGGTTTTTGCAGGCTTCCTTAGAGCATATATTATATCCGATTATATAGCAATTATCGGTAACTACTAGGTATTTAATAAGTAGTTATATTCCAATTACAAGAGATACAGTCATAAATAATTATCAAAATATTCAGAATATACAGGCTGGGTAC
This sequence comes from Cydia amplana, assembly GCF_948474715.1. NCBI lineage: Eukaryota > Metazoa > Arthropoda > Insecta > Lepidoptera > Tortricidae > Cydia > Cydia amplana. Next base: position 6,532,251 of record NC_086070.1, read on the forward strand.
CTAGCTAGGTGCAAACATTTAAGGGAGTGATAGCTGAAGTAATTTTGAACATTTTTAGCTAAATATATATTTTAGACGAAGCTTTTATTAGGTACCTTATTTAAAAAGAACTTTAATTACTGACCGGGATTCGACCGGCTTATTTTAAAATACTTGCGTAAGAATAAGTATTTAATATTTATGCCCATGGAAATCACAAAACACAGCACTGAATAAATGATTTTTCGAGACGATCCTTAAATAAAAATCCATGGCAACTCTTTGAATAACATCAAGAAACTAATCAAAATACTCCTTAAAAAACAACTCATAATAGGTACTTCTTTACAAAATATTAAAGTTATTAATTTATTTTATTAAGCTGGTTGTCGAGGATCCTCAAAACGGACCGATTAGTAACCATTTAAATTCATTTTAATATACTTAAAACACGCCTAAAAATGCTTCAAAACTTCTCAATAAACCCAGTTTAATTAACCAATCCTAAAAATAGAGCGTTAATCCTAGGTGCGTACGCGCAGCCCCAATCGTAATGGCAGCGCGATGGCAGCGCCGGATAGCATTGTGCGCGCGCGGCGATCGCGACGCCGATTGCGCGCGCCTGTCGCGTCTGTCGCCTCCGCTGCTATCGCCTTCATCGCACGCAAATTATAATCGATACCATTATTGTAATATCGTAGCTATTGTTCGTCGTTGTTAACGCTTTGTTTTGGTGTAAGTTTTTAATTGTGACGCTTACGCTCGTGCGGCGAGGATTTTAGCGCGCAGCGCAGGAATGATTTTTTTTTCCAGGTTTTGTGTTACATTATGTATTTTAAGAGCAAATTGGTTATTTAGATACTTTACTTCTTTTTATAGAGTTTACGTATGAATGGTAATAGAAACGACTAAGTTTTTTTTCTCGTGAAAAATGAAAATGAGGGTAGTTTACGTCGATCGCGCGCGCCTATCGCGTCTGTCGCCTCCGCTGCTATCGCCTTCATCGCACGCAAATTATAATCGATACCATTATTGTAATATCGTAGCTATTGTCCGTCGTTGTTAACGCTTTGTTTTGGTGTAAGTTTTTAATTGTGACGCTTACGCTCGTGCGGCGAGGATTTTAGCGCGCAGCGCAGGAATGATTTTTTTTTCAGGTTTTATGTTACAATATTAACAGATATTTGATATTTTAAGAGCAAATTGGTTATTTCGATATTTTACTTCTTTTTATAGAGTCTACGTATGAATGGTATTTAGTTTAGAAACGACTCATTTTCTCGTGAAAAATTATTGATAATTTACAGTAACATTAATGAAAATGTGGGTAGTTTACGTCTATTATGCGCGCCTGTCACGTGTGTTGCCTCCGCTGCTATCTCCTTCATCGCACGCAAATTATAATCGATACAATTATTGTAATATCGTAACCATTGTCTGTCGTTGTTAACGCTTTGGCAAGTTTTGGCAAGTTTTTAATTTGGCGACGATGGTTTTATAGAATACTTAGTATTTAGACGGAAAAATCTATTCATTCCAAATCTCAGAACAGTAACTCTCTACGAAAGAAAATGATAAACTGCATAATTTTTATTTTTATATTTTTATAAATTCAATACCTATGACCTTTTTGCCCGGCGTCTAAGGAGTGGTGGGGATTTATCCGCGCCTGACAAGATAGTTTTTTTACATTTATTTTACATTTAAAAATCTGAGCCTATAAGTACTCCCACATTAAAAATATAAAATGGGGAATAAGAAGATACCTATAAAAATATTAAATGTTAAGTTAAAATATAATGGTTTACGTTGTTAGGCAAAATAGGCCATCAGTGCTGACTTTTAAAATATTTTTTTATTTATCAAGGCAAATTCCTTAAATCGTGTATAAAATTGTAGAATATATCTTGAAATAACATAAAAAGAACAAATAAAATTGATTATTTGTAATTTTCTCGTAATTAAGTTAATATTTATTTCCAACCCCTATTTTACTTACTCTGAACTTCATCTCAAGGCGGTATTCATTCCCACAGTTTCGTACCCAGGCAGTATTCCCATGGCTCATTTTCCACTTAACATAATTCAAAAGCCATATACCGGATTCACCGTTTAGTGGCGGTAGTTTTATTATGGAAACGTGTGGTCCAAGGAAAAGAGACCAAGAGGTTGCCTTCTCTTATTATAAAACGTCAGTACGGGTCATGTCAGCGGCAAATTTTAAATATGTAACTGTTTATTGGAATTCTACGCAATCCTTCGTCCTTTTTTTTATGTCAATGTTTTTTTTTGTAGTCAATACGAAATGCCAAAAAATTGCCATAGCTGCCAACATTTTTTGGCATTCGTCTGGTAAAATTGTTTTTCTACTCCCGTACTTTTATTTGTCATTTAAAAGGTCGTGCACACACCTTTAAAACCCTACCTTATAGTTGTCAAGACAAGTCTAAAGTCTATTCCCCAAAAAAGAATTTGTGCATACACGCAGTATCTTTTTGGCGATTTTACGATACTTCATGTAATGACCACTTAAAAAATATTGAAATACAGTGTTGCCAACCTTATTTTAAATGTCATCTCTGACAAATAAGTGAACCATAGATGTGTTTTTTTTTTAATTTCATTCATTCATTCATTCTTTTCCCGCCCGTACCCTCCATTTTTGCTACTTCTTGAATTAAAAATATTTGTTAAATTTACAATTTTATTTCAAAGTAAGTGCTTGGTCGTAGAAAAAGTATTGTATGCAACGTTGTTTAACTGAGTCAAAAACTACTCGTGGCGTCTTTATTAACAATTTTCGGCTTCGCCTCAAATTGTTACTCACGCCACTCGCCTTTTTTGACCTCTCTTAAACAACGGTTGCATAAAATACTATTATTATTGCGAAATTTTTCTTCTTGCGTACTGTTGTCAAAAAGCCTCCTTGCCTACTTAATACATTAGTACCCACCACTGAAAATCTGCAACATTGGCGAAGACTAAATAGGGTATAAGAATTGTTTATTGACAGGATGAATTAACCATCACTACATAGTACAAAACAAAGTCGCTTCCCTGTCTGTCTGTATGTATGCTTAGATCTTTAAAACTACGCAACGGATTTTGATGCGGTTTTTTTAATAAATAGAGTGATTCAAGAGGAAGGTTTATGTACATTTTACGCCTAATAATACCAGGATTTTATTTGTAAATTAACCAAACCGGGTATTTTAGTTGTCCTTTAGCCGCATTTTTTTTATTGACAACCAAATAAGTAATTGAATCCATATAAAAACCGTGAAAGTTTAAATCAGTATCAAAAAGTCATCAAATTACCTCAAGTATCATTTACTTTAGCGTGCTACATGCAATAGGCATCAGTTTTGTTTAGGTAATTAATAATCAATGTCGCAACTAACGAACTACTTGCGATACCGATGTAGAAATTAATTACACATCATATACGAACCAATAAGTTGGTAAATTGGCATTTGTATAATCAATAAGTTAAGAAGTCATTTCAATATTATTGGGCCAAATGTTTATTTTACTGACGATTTTTTTGTGACACTATGATAAAGTTTGGTGGATAGATGTTCTATTGACAAGGTGCGAAGTCGGTGGAGGGGGAAGTGGCACTGATCGTCACAAACACAGGTAATCTTATGGAATGTCCGACATTAGCACTAGCGGCAGCCGCTTGAACTATAATTTTACTCCATAAGATTTAACGTAGAAAGTCCGACAAAATGAGGGCAGCACCAGTCGTGCACATAGCGAATAAATAATAAGCGCAATTTCACCGTATGTCCTAAAAATCACCCACTATTTAACACACAAAACTAAAAAAAAACATCATAATAACACATACTAAACCTAGGTACACTGTAAAAAAATTGTCCTAAATCGCCGTCAACGGGCAGGGTGCCCAAAAGGCTGGCCGCGTTTCCTCGCTGTATAGCGATACTAATTCGCTTCCACTTAGTTACGGAAACTTATTTTATTTTCGTAACTCAACGGAAAAATACATAGACTTTTTTAGGATTTCATATTTCTTCCACTCAGAATGAGAAGCTCTCCAAATCAGCCAAATTTTATCCAAATGTAACGAAAAAAACCGGCAACAAAATAAAATCGGGCCGAACCTCGTAGCTGTTGTAAAAGATAGTCAGATGGCTAAGCGACTCAGTGTCAATAAAGACAGTAACAACAAAACTTGTCTTACTCGTATGTAGTCGCATCTAAGATATTATCATTGTCGCTTTATCGCGACGCCCTGCCGAGTTTGTCACTTTGGCCAGGAGGATCTGCCCCGTCCCGTTTTCCTCTTATCGCTTAAGGCCCGCGGTACACCAAGCTGTCGCCGGCCGGGCCCGAAGAAGGCGAGCGTTCCTAATAAACACGAGCGTCAATAAAAGTCACCGCCCCACTATACATATGTCCCTTTTCGCCAGCAGGTGGACGGGCCCTTAGGGCTGCTAGATATTATACTTAAATTGATGGTAAGATTTTAAAAATAATATGGTTCATAGATGGGGTGGCGATTATGGCAGAAAGGAGATGGGAAGTTTAGTATGCAATAAACTGGGACGAGTGGGGGGAAAGAGAGCTTACTCTCTTAATAAAAAAACTCATGATTAGTCAATGTAGAAAGTTCAAATTGGTTGCACAAGTTGAAAACTGTTCACTGCCCTAAAGTTAGTCCTCAAACATTTCAAATAACCATCAGGACTATGCTGCCGTCATGTAAATGTTTCAGACTTTCAGTTCTGCGATGTTGACCGAATCGAAGGTAGATTCGGTCTCTCTGAGTGCAATATAAATTATACGGACCTAAAAAAGAAATGGAATAATCTAATCTTCAAATCTCAACACAAATTTTGAACATTAAAATCGAGTACTTATGTTTTTGTAAACAAGTCAATTTTATCAAATCAAAGCTGAAATTAAGTGATGACCCTGCGTGTGCTGTACTTACACGTATTAATGTATGTAAATCCAACTTTCCGTAGACGGATGCCGTCATTTCATACATTCTAACCCAGGCCACGTGTGTACCAGGCTTAATAGATATTCTTTAAAATATACCACACGTGCGCCTGCTCGAATAACATCCTTTGAAATACGCGTGTCTAAGTGTCAGGTGTTTAGAAAATAAAAAGTATCCCATATCAGGTATTGATGATATAAAATATATGCTTTATTAGTTACCATTAGATACTATATGTTGACCATATCTCTCTGGTGGACTAGCAAAGTTACAATCGTGTATAGAAACTTAAATAATATGTTGATATGATGACCTGACTTTTCGTCACATCTGTCATCTACTACATTTGGCGATAAAAGATTGCCATCTTGGTTACAACCCTTGATGGGAAAAAACGACACGGCCAGTGCAGCGGCATAACTCATTAGTTCAGCATACGAGTATTTTACTCTTGCCTTGGAGAAAGCTAGATCGGAGGGAATAGGTAACTACAGATGACGGGACAGGAGGGGCCTCGTACCTACTTAAGAACTTGCAGTAATTTCGAATTTTCAATTAAATGTTTTTTATAACAATGAATCGATACGGAAACTGATGGACAAAGGTAAATTTAAATGCTAGTCAATGATAATGGACGCCCGGCTCTGAACTGCCCTTCATTGTCAACTAAACTCTTGTTTATAAACAGGCTTTTCTTACAATAATTGAACAAACTAACGCCAATCAAATGCATCCGGCCATACAAATCGCGCTGCGCTTCAGTCAGGGCACAACGCAACGAGGTGTTTAATGATGCAATAATTTGCATAGAAGCCCGTTGGAGACCTATTCTCACATCAACTGTCTCTGTAAACCAGCATCAGCTGTCCCGTGTAAAGTTGCCTTTTAGAGCGCGAGCTCTTGTTACGGCGACGCTGTCACTAAAATATCGCGCCGATGTGACGAACGCGTTGTTTTTTCATGCCAACTCATTATAGCAAGGAATTCTCTTTAGCGTGGAAGTATGCTAGCCTTAAGGCAGCGTTCGTGTAGACATGTTTTATTTACTCTATAATTTGCCGTCTAAGTTACGCAAACTTAGCAACGTGCGATATTTTAGTGGTAAAAAAACCGTACTAAATACGTTACAAAAAAGTAAAAGCTTACCATAAAAGAGACTCGCCAATTGATTTACAGCAATATGTTTACCTGAAAAAAAAAACATTGTTTATGTAAATAACGGTCATAAACGCAGGTGTGAAAAAAATCATTAAAGGAGCATTGAAAAATGGGCCCAAATCAATTAAGGCGCCGCGAGTGGAGAATAAATCGGGCCTTTCCGCCGATCCGGCCCGCCGCTAAGCCCGGCGCGCAATCTGACATTTATGAGTCCCATAAAAACGCTCAAGTAGTGACTTTTACTACTTGTTTAGTGAACATAAATGTCTTTGCCTTGCCCGAGCTCCACGTCGGCCGTATTTAAAAGCGCACAGTTCGTGCAATGCTTTGCTCCTTTTACCACTTTTTATTTACTGTAACTGTACTGTTATGCAACTGTATAATGCTTTGGTTACTTTTCAGCGGGAATTTACGAGTGTCGTCTTTTGTCTTTATTTTAGCTGCGAAAACATGTTTGTTTTTAGTTTCGGTAAGTTGGTTTGAATTATGCATTTGTCTTGACAAATTGCTATGTGGAAATCAGTGAACAATTCTTATTTTCTTGGGTCAAGTTTTACGTCTCCTTTTGAAATATTGGTTCTCGTAGCCTTCCGGAACATTGGGTTATAAATTTAATGGCATACGTGACAGGTTTTTTAAGGAACAACTGGTCGCTAAGTATGCGGTGACTCAATAAATCAACGTAGAGTGATAGGACCGCCATAACGACGTTATCTGATATTGTTTACATCGATGGTACTCGTAAAATCAATTAGACACTTACCTTTATTAATTATTCATTTATTTGGAGACTATCCTTAACTACAAAGTATTAAGTTTCGACTCTAAACTATGCCAAGTCATGTATCGACCTTTAGATCAATAATTGTTGTATCAACGTATCAACTTAAATTGTTGGTTCCATAACATCGATAAGTACCTATTTGAACAACAATAAAAAGGGTGCATATTAATTACCTACACTACTTTAATTACATATTTCCAGTCATAGTTTATATCGCCTCTTGGTTACCTATACTTTATAGCAGGTTTAAAAAAAGAAAATTGCAATTAAGTTCTAAAAACAAATAAATATATTACCTACTAGGTAGTAACAAAATACTAGATAGACCTTGCGATGAATTTAAAACTTTGCCACCTAGTAGAACTAATACGGTTCACCGACCTGATGGTAAATTCTGAATCTAAATATTATTGACTTTGATATTAGACTTGAATTGGAATAAGCGCACCTGCTTCCGCTAACGTGATACCATATATGAGCATGTATATACGAGCGTAACAGACTGAAAATCAGATTCAACTGGAACCTATCGTATTAGATTAAAACAAAGAGAATGAAGCCCTATCCAAACTGAGCTATATAGATACATGTTCGATAGCTAAGTAAGCCTCAGTCACTCAGTATTCGGCATCCGATTTAGGTACATGTTAGTTCTCAAACTTTCGCGTTGGCCACCCATAGCGATCATACGTACATGGCCAGGTGCGCCGAGGAATAGCAATCCGTCTATGTACTCCAAGGTCGGATGACAATAGATACACTTGATTGCTTTTTGCCCTTAGCTGTTAGGTTTTGAAATTGTTTGCCTACGCTCATATTAAACAAGGTATCTGCATAGTTGAGTAGATATGTAGTTTCAGCTGAAGTTCCCTACGACAACGCTTTGCATAGGTACAGTCAGCTGCAGAGAAAAGGTACCACCCCTGCATAGAAGTTTGTATGCAGGGGTGGTACCTTTTCTCTGCAGCTGACTGTACATTATTTTAAGTCACCAATAAAAATGGGTAATTCGTTTAGAATATGTGCAAGAAAATAGGTACCATTATGGGTTTGCACATGCAGTAAAAAACATACCGTTGCCATAGTTTCAGTGTCATGGTTGCAAATCTAACCAAGAACAGTTACCTAGTTGCTGATGGCGTACCCTTCAATTGTTTTTGCTGGAAGACTAGCGACCAAGACCAACATGTTACGTTCAAACCATGGCTGGAGATGGAGGCTTAGCTAAAATAACAATCGTACATCGACAAACGCCGATCGAAAAGAAAAAATGTATCGGAATGACAGATGACACGAAAAGTCACATGACTATTTCCATACATTATTCAAATTAAAAAAAATCGATTTTAGTATGGCTAGGGCTAGGTCCTACGGACAATGGATGACTATGCAATTTAGACCATCTTCGTCAAAATAACGTTTTTAATCACCTATTGTTTTAAAACTGACGATTGCTCAAAAGTGTGCTACAAAACTGACTTAAAGCTGATAATGATTTTTTTTAATGTCACTTTAAATACTCCGTAATTTTTGCGTGGACTCCCATAGCCACAACATGGCTTGTGTTTCTGGGGGATCAGGATCTTGAAAGAAAATAGGTAACGATTACAATAAGCTGTTTTGTTTTGTACCTGCAGGTATGTCTTAGTTTCGACCAAGCTCTTTGCTATTCGCCACGAGCCCTTGATATATCCACGCTAAAAGAAAGTCCTCCGTCTAAATCAGACATTCGGCCGTCAAACACGCTGGTTTCGCCTCAAATTAGCCAATTAGAAGTCCCGATGGGACACAACACCTATTAAATTAAAGCGGAGTACGCACCGGTCACCTCCCGCGTCGATTTTTAATCGTATGTATGCAACGTGCGAATCGCGACGGCATTTCGCATATCAATGCGAACGGCTAAATTGAACAAAAAAAAAACAGTTTCGTTTTGTTGGATATTTAAATTATTATTCGTGATTAATTTTATATAAATAATTAAAAAGGAACTATTCAGCACTTATTGTATATGTACTTACCTATAAGGTTACACGGTAAACCAAATAGACCATGTATCATATTTACCTATACTTGAAACTTATTTCCTTTATTTATCGGGTCGTAAATACACCACATGTATTTTGTTATTGTTGTAAATATACACACACATTAAACCCTAAAGTAACTAATCAAAATCAATCAACCTACCAACTGCCAGCATAACTTCCTAATACTGTATCTAAATTCATCTTTCAAAACCAAACAAAAAACGAATCACAAAGTAAGATTCTATGATTATAGACTTAATTAAATGTTCATTAAAACTGATTTTAGATAGATTTTAAATAAGACTTAAAGTCTTTCAATTCTTAAGTTAAAGTGCCATTTGTTCGTTACTATTGCAGTCAAGTCGATATCAAATGCACTGTGTAATTTATGAATGCGTTTAGTTTACGATGCGTTAACTCTTCTGATGTATACACATTTACATTAAAATTTAACAAGTAAGATTAGTTTCAATTCCAATTTAAACATTAAAGGCGTATTACTAAAGTTGAATTGGGAATAAATGCGTTTTTCAGTTGGGACGCTTTGGTTTTAAAAGCGGGATTTGCGTAGACGCGCGACGATGCGTGAAGTCTAGGTGTGCAGTTGATGCTAAAATAGATTAGATACGTACTTATCTGAAGAAAAAACTATTTAATTACTTTTTTTGTGTAAAATGAAGGTTCAGTAAAATTTTAGTAAGAAGTTTATTTTAGTATTGTTTTTACCTTATTTTGCAATATACCAAAATAGAATAGAAAATGAACACAATTATCGCTACATAGCGGTCTCATCCCAACAACCTATATCGCCATAAATACTTGATAGAATAGGTTTCTTGACAGTTTAACGACAAGTTTAATTACAAAATTACACCAGGTATCTAAAGTATTAGTTACTAGGTCTATACTTTTTACACTCGTACAAAGATAAAACTAATATCAAACATGTTGTCTGATGTCCATCGTATTTGCATCCGTCGTCTATAGGAAAGTCAGTAGGTATTTAATGTATCTATTATGTCTAAAAATTCTAACCCTAATGCATAGATCGAAATAATAAGGTCGCGAAAATTAGTTACCTTGTGTCGAAACTAAACACACACTATCCCAATTCGACCAAAGACGTATAAGTAGGTACTATATTACATTATTCTATAAGTACATTGTGTTATCTAAATGAATACACGCGATTAGTTTATAGATAAGTAATTTTAAATTAAAACTTTAATCTGACTGTGCATGACCATCATGTACCTACAGGTTATATTTTATAATGGTATTCGAGGATAAAAGGAAATCACTAAATCTAGACCTAAAACATCAGCTCTCCATATCATCTCCCGTAAATAACGAAGCCTTTAGGTACATTCATCAAACGGCATCGTCACTTGACACTATACGCTCGATCGCCCACGGCGACCAATACGAACACCTCTAAATGTTAATCACCAAGTGTCGAAATTATTAATGACGATCGCGCATCGGTGCGGGACGTTACGCATGCAGATTGGTATGCTAACGAATGATTAACTATGTATGCGTAGGCACAGGTACAGATTTAGATCTGTGCTGCGTTTAGAGGGAGCGCCGGTCATTGTCTAGTTGTTAGGGTAAGTATGGTCAATCTACTCAATCTAGTGAAACATTCTAAATCCAATTGTTATGGCTCCTCTACACGATGGGCCAACGCCGGCCACTCCAAGGGACGCATTTATGCGTTAGAGGGAGCAAGTGATATTGCTATCTCATTCTACCGCATGGCTGCGTCCCTTGGAGTGGCCGGCGTTGGCACATCGATTTGTTTTTTGTTGGCCAAAGATCCAATAGTTTTTATAGTTACCAAGGAATTCTTATAGTTTATCCATTTCCATCCGTCTGTCTGCCCAAGTCGTAGTAGAGCTTATAGTACCTTTAGTACCAGAAACTTGAGTCGGCATCACGCTGGCATAATTTTAGCTTTAAAACGTCTTATTAACCTCTTATTAAATGCATTTTCAAGATGTTATGGTTCTGGACCGCGCTAATTACTTATCATCCAAAATGTTACAACCTACATATTAGAAATGTAAACATCTGTATTTGTTTTTACGTGGGATAGTATAGTTAATCAATGGATTTTGATTTAATAATCCCTTTAATTCAGCTACGCTGACATAAAGTTAGAACCAGGTTGCCAATCATTATACTTCACAAAACTTTTTTTTTTTTCATAATAAACTGATCGGCGATTGGCTCTAGTCACACCTGATGGAAAGTGAAGACAGAGCCTAAGATGGAGCTCACCGGTTCAGTAATAGCCTATTCACTCTTGCTTTAAAGAGACCGAGGTCATATTTTTCAGGGAATACAGAATATACAGATGACGGGAGCGCATTCCATTCTCTTGCCGTCCCTACCAAAAAAGAATGATGAAACACTAGAAGCTTACTTGACTGAGTGAGTCAAGTTGACTCACTCACAAACCAAACGCAGCATCAAAGCAAAGCTGTGCGAATGCTAACTCTATAGGTTTAATCTAATGCAGACTAGATTTAAATTGGAATTTAGCTGGTGAAATAATTGAAATCACACTTAGGATAATATTCGCAGTTTGAATGTCTTAATACTCGTAACAGAGTAAATGATGAATTACGAACGCGAAATCGTAAAGTCCAATCAATCTTAATTAATATGTCGATAACCATAAAATTTCGTCGTATCACCCCACCAACAATCGGGAGTAGGAACCGATGCTTACAACGCAGAGATCGGCGGGGGTGAGCTATTTACCTTATAATTTGACATGTCTCACGTCATATTATAAGGAAAATAGCTCACCCCCGCCGATCACTAAAGTCTATATAAGAGTATAAGTCTTATAAGGGAATCTATAAGATGTGATTCAAGAAATTGAGATATTGATAGAGTCATGTGTGATTGGTACAAAACAATAAAACGGCAACAATGTAAGAAGTGCCACGTGCTTGTATTATGGAGTTCAATCACGGACTTATTTTATTGGTTTGTAAAGAAAGGAATGTGATGTCATGATGTGCGATCAGCTTAGATGTACGCAAGATTATGTAACGCTTCCTTAAACGTTCTGTGAATAAATGGTAAATTTTGCAAAATAACAGGATCATTTTCAATATTTTTTTATATCTTCACCCAAGGAATAAAAGACTTTCAATATTGAATTTTGAGAATTGAACATTCTTGTATCGTTAGATAAATTACCTTAGTTCAAGTTGGATCAAGATATATCAGTTGAGATATATCTGGTTCTGATTTCAAAGACAGTTTTTTTTCTGTGCCAAACACCCTGAACCAAGATCCACTGCGACGTCCCGGAAGACTATCGATGTCACAGTATTAACATTCACCGGACTGGCCACTCCGCACGTACCCGAATAGAATAGAGTCATAATATTTTATGATCCCTTGTACTCCTTACTTGTGGTGGCGGTGTTCGAATTATAAATAATTAATTCTAGCGGTCGTCGAAAGGCGTTAGGAATCGAAACAAATCATTAGCTATAAGCGAGGATGACAAAATGCTAGTTTCCTGTCTGCAGTTCTAATTCTAGTGGATTTTTGACTTACAGACAGAAACCACAATGAAAAAGACATATTTTTTGCTTTTAGTTATGTTACTTTATAAAAAAGTAGCTGGTGGTGTCACTTTATTCATAGATAACTTATTATCGAACGAGCGAGCGAAGCGAAGCGAAGTTCTTACATTCGACTTGGGACACGCGGCTGGCTAGCGGCACGTCCCGGCATTTCGATGTTTTTAAGCTGAACTATCAGAGGATAGTTTGATACACAATAACTTAAGTAAATTTGTTCTAATTTAAATGAAATTGGGTAAACGTGTAGTTGAGGGCATTATATTTTAGTCATTAAATTATGAGCAGGCTCGATCAAGGGGTTATTGAGCTAGAAGAGCTTAGAAGGCTAAAAAGCAATTTGAGAGGGGTCTTGCTATTCTGGTTTTCTTTTTTGCAAGAAAGAATGGTCGAGTTTGGTATCAAATGAAAGTGCTCGGCTTACACATTCACATGCATCCACAGTCCCATGCGAAACTCGAGTTCAAGGTTCGGGGCGAACTACTAGTTTATCATTTATGGAAATAGGTGTCTTTCTTGAAGACTTCTCAGTTTTACAAACATGCCCTAAGAAGGGTAGTTCGAAAAACTCGCGCGGTTAGAAGATGCTGATGTCAACTTAAGCCAGTCTTCTCCGAGACCACGGGGACAACGCCGTCCTCGAAACGTCGGAGGTAAATCTTAAAAACTTAGATACGCGATTAAGTCCCGTTGTACAATTTAATAATGCGTAAAAATCGTGAAAGTTTAAATCAGTGTTATGCCCGAAGACTTTTTGAGACTTACGACTACTATTTTAATGACAACTTAGCATCGACCGAAAATCAGAAACTTACTTCTTAAAAACCTATGAATGAAATGAGTCCAAAACCGATTTCCAGTTAAAATAGTCGAAGGTATATAGGCCCGTTTATGCATAGCTTACAGATAGCTGCATAATGCTTGCGTGTCATACAAAATGCTTATTTGCAGTATTGTTAAATTGTACAGTGCACAGAATCGTCTTTAAAAGGATAGGAACAGACTAGCACGCGATCTCTTTGTGGCTTAGTTTAGACCGCCTTGAATCTCAACCTTTAAAGAAGGTTACCGTAAAATGGGGTGAGTAGGGTTCGCGGGGAGAGTTGGGTTATGAATGGGGAGAGAAGGGATGAAAGGGGGGTGAGATGGAATTTTAAGGCTACTGCTACAAAAATAATGTATTCCAATTTAAAATGGAACTATAGTAATACTCATAATAAAAAATTAAAAAACCGGCCAAGTGCGAGTCGGACTCGCGCATGGAGGGTTCCGCACCATCAACAAAAAATAGAGCAAAACAAGCAAAAAAACGGTCACCCATCCAAGTACTGACCCCGCCCGACGTTGCTTAACTTCGGTCAAAAATCACGTTTGTTGTATGGGAGCCTCACTTAAATCTTTATTTTATTCTGTTTTTAGTATTTGTTGCAGGCGCGGCCCGCCGTAAGGAGCGCTTGTGCGGTGCACTCCCATATATAATCAAAATGAAATTATGGTACCTATTTAATATATTACTACTTAAGATCGATCGTAAAAAACTCAATACCAATTAAATAATAACCTTTATTCATTATAAGTTTATAGACAGCTCACCAAGTCACCACTACCTAGTCTACCTACACGGCGTACTCCTATAATTTCATAGAAATCAAAGGTAACGCGCGAAGCGGAGCGCTTTGGATTGCGCTCCTATGGAAAAAGATTTAGTACATTCGATCAATAGGAAATTCAATAAGAGCGAAAGAGAAGTCTCACCAGAGCTCCGCGCGTGAAACAAAATATTTTCTATGAGGGAAGAGGCAAAATCGGTGCGGCGCTCCGAGTCGGTTGATCTGCGCGCGCATCCCGCGCGCGGCGCGCGCCATGTTGATATTGTTGTCACTTGTTTCTAAACAGACCTTAGTCAATTTTAAAGTATGTGCGGGAATGCAATTTTGGCTTTTTTTTTCATTCTAAATAATGAAACAAGAGTTTAAACAGTTAAAGCACATAATTTGTTTGTTGTGAGGTGTTTAAAAATGAATGAATTTAACGTGAGAATGTGAAAAAGTTTACAAAATCGACTCGAGTTAAATTATGGACGACCTTGAACTTTCGTAGCAATGTTACTCAAAAACAAAAACATATATTTTTTAAATCAGATCCATAACCAAAAACACCGTGGTTGTGTTGTGTGAATGTGATAAAAGTAACTAGCTTATTTTGTTTTTCGTGTTACCTAGGTATATTATGTTTTGTGTTTGGCGCGGGCGCGGGCGACGGCTGTGCGGTGAGTTTGTTTGGACCGAAACAGGTGTGTTAACAATTTAGCACATCTTTCCATATAATTTAATTAAAAACATTATATCCATTTGTAAAATGAACTGCAGTTGGCGTCTATCGGTCGTCAAGATATTCGTAATACCGAAAATCTATGAGAGAGTTCAATGACCGGGTGGACGGAAACCGACATCTAGGTACTTTGCGACGGTTAATTGAATGTGTAGGTTTAGTTTTTGTTTTTTATTGTGAGTGAACACCCATAATACATAGCTACCAGCCGCCTCTGATTTGTTGTTATAGCGGCAACAGAAATACATCATCTGTGAAAATTTCAACTGTAGCTATCACGGTTCGTGAGATACAGCCTGGTGACAGACGGACGGACGGACGGACGGACGGACGGACAGCGGAGTCTTAGTAATAGGGTCCCGTTTTTACCCTTTGGGTACGGAACCCTAAAAACGATCCAACAATCTTCCAAAATCACCTTTGTATGAAATTCCATCTCACCCCAATTACGAGGGACTACGGGGAAAGGTGGGATTTCCTGTTTATCGTCAAAGTTATGAAATGGAACTACCCAAAATAAAATAAAAATTAAAATACAAACACTTATTATATACACCATTCAGTTTGCATATGTAAAAATAAAATGTTATCGAGGTTTGAATGTCAGTTTTGACACTACTCACTCCATTTTACGGTATAGAATTATTATGATCATTGATCAAACAATTGAAATAAAAAACAATACTTTGTAACCTTTAGTAGCAATTTAGATCAATCTTGTTTTATCTGAATTTTACGCAACTATCCATACAAATTACCTGAGTCCATCTTGAATCCATTCAAATTAATAGAGTACATAAGTATTAAAAATAAACATACAGAGAGACTAAATTCATCTAACAAAAATATCGTTGAAATCTATAATTTATCTAGACCTTTATAATCAGACGTAACCTCTAGCCTAATAATATATATGTGCGGAAAGAGACGAGTCATAATATAATAATGCATTGATTCCCTTTAATATATTCCACGACTCTTGTCTTTCCGCGCACTCTATTATAAATTTCTTATTGTTGTCAATCCACTACATTTATGATTTATGCCAAACTGTTTGTGTGATGAAGATTTACTAGTTTCATGCAAACTAGACTAATTTATAGAGTACCTAGCCAGAACCACCTGGTAAATTTAAGATTAAGATTGTCTTTGGATTGCCGTATTTCGGGAAATCATATTACCGTAAAACGGGATGAGTAGGTTTCGCGGGGAGAGGTGGGTTATGAATGGAGAGAGAAGGTTTGAGAGGGGGGTGAGAAGGGATTTTAAGGCTACTGCTACAAAAATAATGTATTCCAATTTAAAATGGAGCTATAGTAATACGCATAATAACAAAAACGATCCAACAATCTTCCAAAATCACCTTTGTATGAAAACCCCTCTCACCCCAAATACGAGGCACTACGGGGTGAGGTGGTTCAGGCGGAGTATGTCACTTTCTTAGGACGTCACATTCTGAGTTCGTCACTTTCTGACTTTGTCACTTTCTGAGATCGTCACATTCTGAGTTCGTCACTTTCTGACTTTGTCACTTTCTGAGATCGTCACATTCTGAGTACGACACTTTCTGAGGACGTCACTTTCTGAGTACGTCACATTCTGAGAACGCCACTTTCTGAGGACGTCACTTTCTGAGTTCGTCACTTTCTGAGTTCGACACTTTTTTAGCATAGGTACGATTTAACAGTATAATATACCTGCACGAAAGATGTATACTGCCAGCAACCAGATTAATAGCTGTTTGACATACGGTCGCTTTTATATCCTACATACCAATACCAATCTCTGTTTGCCTTACGCCTGACTCGTAGAGAATTCCATTTGGCAAAACGTCCTATGTGTCGTGCAATAAAGTGAAAATAGAGAAATAAATAATAATAAAAAACAATCTAATTATGTTTCAATCAGAGTATTTAATTCAGAATAAGTACTTAGAAACTACAAGCACCAAAACATTTAGCTACAAATTGGAGTTAGGCCGGCAACAGCTTCAATTCAATACACATAAATGTATCGCACAGTAGGAAAGGAACCATGATTTTATCATTCTCCGCTGTGATTAGCTCGTGAAGGTATCACGGCAAGCTCGCTGACACCAGTAGAAGGTCATAATTCCAACATATTTACATTTAAACGGACTGCCGCTCCTTTCGTGACAACATATTCTTCAGCATACCGCGTCTTCTGTCATGTCTCCATAAACTCAAACGTCTTTTTTTTTCTGATGATAGTGTAAATTTTGGATACCTATCTGCGTATAAAAATGAACGAAAGTGACGAACTCAGAAAGTGACGTCCTCAGAAAGTGGCGTTCTCAGAATGTGACGTACTCAGAAAGTGACGTCCTCAGAAAGTGTCGTACTCAGAATGTGACGATCTCAGAAAGTGACAAAGTCAGAAAGTGACGAACTCAGAATGTGACGATCTCAGAAAGTGACAAAGTCAGAAAGTGACGAACTCAGAATGTGACGTCCTAAGAAAGTGACATACTCCGCCTGAACCGGTGAGGTGGGTTTTCCTCTTTATCGTCAAAGTTATGAAATGGAACTACCCAAAATAAAATAAAAACTAAAATACAAACGTCCGGAACATTTATTATTTACACCATTCAGTTTTCATATGTAAAAATAAAATGTTATCGAGGTTTGAATTTCAGTTTTGACCCTACTCACCAGTCACCCCATTTTACGGTACTGATATTAAGATATCAAGCACTCTAGATACTGGCTGTTTAACCAGAGAATAATGTTGTGCTGACGCCGACATGGAAACGAGGGCAAAACATTCATACAATTAGGTTAAAAACGCCACCGAACTAAGTATCGTGACCCGCACAGCACCATATATCTTCCTTTTTTGCTATCTCTCCTTGGATTAGACCGTCGCGGCTGGCAGGCTTGCATATGTTCCAGCGATTTTTCACGGCTACGGAACCCGTGTTCAAAGGGCACGCAGCCCGGTGTCGCAATCACGATCCCCGATCACGACTAGTCCTCTACTATTTATTCTTACAACTTCTCATCCCGGCCACTGAAAAACCACCCTTAACTTTAAGTAGCTTAAGTCCAGACTGAACGCAGAAATATCTTAGTTTGCAGACAAATTTGAGACTGCGAATAAACAGGGAGATATAGACTTTAAACAATGGAAATAAAGCTTATGGTAGATCAAAAATGGGGAAGGGGGAAGGCAAAATGTCTCTAAACCGTGTCGCTACTAGCCTTAAAAGCATTAAGTTTATTTTAGAGATAATAATCATTGCGAATGCGAATGCTTTATTGTCAAGATAGAGTTGTCTTTTGATTCTTTTTGGTTCGCTTTGGTTTTAATTATGAATTGGTTAGCTTCACGCATGCAATATTCACATCTTAAGTAAAAAAAGTTTAATAATCTTTATATAATTATCATCTAGTTCCAATTTTATATTAGCTGATAAGTGATAACATTAGCTTAACCGTGATTGTGGTTGGTAAGTGCCTGCTCAATGGAAAACTGTTCTGGGTACTACGATGGTCGTTAGCGTAGACGACCCTTGTAGTTCTCGGTAGCTCAGTTGGTAGAGCGGCGGACTGGTATCCCAGAGTCGCGGGTTCTAGTCTCGCCAGACAGTGAGTTTTTCCGCTTTCCTTTATTTCCAAGCATTATAGTATATTTTGATTGCCTTGAGTGATGATGTTTCAAATCGACTTTCTATAAATACATTTTTATTTGTTTGTACTGGATCGCAGTCAAGAATTCTTTTACCTTCCTCCTGAAGCATGGCCATAAATCTGGTGTGACAAAGTGGATAAGTCAAACGCATGACTGGGTCCCTCTTGGGTAGGAAAATTTAAGATATATGCGCGTCCTTCCGTATTAAAATCTTTAGGTGAAAATGTTACTACATTTTGCAAAAGGATTTCTTTATGATATTTAAAATTTACAGTAAGTATATGTTTTGTGCGTTTTGGTAAGATGAACTCAAGTAACCCAAAAAATACTTACTGTTCTAACGTTTAAGTTTTATGGTTCCGTTCACGGCTTTTAATTAGAATAGTTTTTACGAGACCATACCTAATTACATTTAGTTAGGCATAATGTGAGCCTAATAAACATGGAAGATGTCTTAAACGAAACTTTATTAAAGTTGACGTTCTATGAAAATTAATAAACCAAATACTTACACATTCAACAATAAATGAGCCGTAATGATCTGATGAGTTCTAAAGATAGTTAAAATTCGTAACTTAATATAGATAAATAAAGTAAAAGAAATATGTAAAGGTTATTATTTATTAATCTCTTAAGGATGAATTTGTACGCATTTTACATATTTACCTACCTAGGAATGAAAAAAGGAAATCAAAGCAAAGCTGGCTTATTAAAATAATTTCGGAGAAGTGCGTGCGGTGCGTTCCGAAACTACCTCTTCTCACGCAAACACTGACAAACGAACTTAAAAAGTAGCACAAAATTAAATAGAATAATAAAAACTGGACCTAGTGCCTCACGTAATATGGTAGCTTTTAGTTTTAAATAAATAACGGGTGTTTTGGAAACGTAATCAGTAGCTAGCTAAACCTGTCCTGCTGACTTATTGTACGTGAGTATCATAAACACAGATTTGGAAAAGTATGTAGGCGAGTAGAAAACTAATTAACTACGTTAAAATACGAAAATATTTTAAAATTCTTGCCTGCGTAGGCTGCGTAATATTACTTATTATAGGTTAACAATGTTTTTCCAATCTATGTCATCTGCATAATTTAAATTATACAATATTAGGTACTTACTTACCTATGTTTCAATAATTAGTAAATATTTTACTCACATTGGTATTATTATTTTAGGGCCACCCCACATCTGGCGTCTTTCGGGCGTCGGCGTCGGTCAGCGCTAGGAAAAAGATGTCGCTGCGCAGTTACGTCGACGTTGCGTCGACGTTGCGTCGAGCAGGGCCATAGAGTTGTAGACGCCGACGAGACGCCGACGCTCGAAAGACGCTAGATGTGGGGTGGCCCTTAAGTAGCTACGATTTTTATTTATCTGTTAATTTTCGCAGTTTAATTTCAGAGCTTATAGCCTATCTTTGAATTTGAAAGCTCAATAAAGAAATACCTAATCAGCAAACTATAATGATGCACCGCCATGCTTATTCTTTCCACTCTTATCTCTCCGCACAGAAAGTTAATAATACCAAGGGTAGGCACCCCTAAAATTAAAATGGCCGCTGCACGATCGGCAGCCATTAGTCATCCCGCCATGCGCGCTGTCATTTGTCTAGGGGTGGGGAGCATTCTCACTTATTCGAGTGTGAAACGAATAAAGTACCTAACTGATGAAACATACTTGTGATAGTAAGAGTAATTGCTTTTTCCTATTAGGCCATTAGGGGTTCGATTAAGGTCACCTTAATAACTGAGTACTTTTATGGTGTACCACAGAATAAATAATATGGTAGGTAATATGTACTATGGTTCATGCTTTGGGTAGCGTTTAATGTTTAATACAACATAAGAACATTCTCTTCTTTAACCTTTCATAATATGTGTGTGGTGGCCATAAATCGTGGGTTCAAACCAGGGATGTTGCGAACATCCGCATCCGCATCCGCAACCGCGGAACTTCCGCATTATTTTCAACATCCGCATCTGCATCCGCATCCGCATAAAATCGATGCGGAGCTCATGCGGATGCGGATGTCGAACAAGTCGGTACAGGAACGTCTTAGCGGCGGCGTAGTGCTAGGTAATTTCGTCATTACCTATAACGAAATCGTCTAGATCCAGAAAAGTCGGCCAAGTTACTGTTTATTTAATATAACGCACCTATATTCTTGCTCAAATAATAAACGTTTCGTTTTTTTAAATAAAAAAATACTAAATATGTAATATTTGACGTTTTCTAAGTACCGCGGATGTGAGCCTTTAAATATCCGCATCCGCATCCGCATCCGCGGATGTCAAAAAATCTGCATCCGCAACATCCCTGGTTGTTTGAACCAGTTCTACTGTGTAACGCAGAAACAATCATTCAGTTACAAATTCAGTCAGGAGCCTTATCAAGTTATCATACACAGACAAGAGGTTAAAATGTGTTTAAATAAATATGTAACTAAAAAAAATAAGTTTAACAATTTGTTCAAAATACATATTAAAGTAAAATTACGTCTCTAAAATAAGTAGCCTAATAAATTTACTGACTTAAAATTAAAATACACTCAACACCGAACATAAAAGTAATTTTATTTGTTTTAAATAACTTATTACTGTACCGTTTAACCAATAAACACGTGTTAGTAAGTAAATATTTGAAGTGCGACCATTAAAATCAAGTTTAATGCCTCGTAAAAATTAATGCCCTCATAATCGTTCATCCAACGCCATTGTTGACATAAAACAGCGCCCTCTATTGCCGTACCATGGAACCGCTTCTCCGCTACGTCACAATCTCGCCCGGATGACAAACGACTTTTATGGCAGTTTTATGACTGTTACATGCTTGTTTATTTACTGTTTTGTAATAGAATGTCAATAAACAATGTTGATAACAATAAAACGAGAGATATTGCGCTCGATAGCCGCCGGTTTTGGGTAGCAAGTAATTTGTTAACAGAGACATCTAACGGTGGGTAGATGAACTTTATGCTAGTGGTTTTTTGAGGAGCGTTGAACGCATCCGTCTTTATAGACGCCCGGAAGTGCGGAAGGCCAAGATTTAAAAATATGATTTATTTACCATGTGAATTCAGTTTATTTATCCTTAGATTCCCATAAAATAGAACCAACAAAATGATAAATACGAGAAATTTGTATTTGAATTGATAATTACATTTATGACTAAGTAGATTTTTAAAACAAACTTTACCTGGAGCTTTTTACATCCGTACCTAGTTAACGAGCGAATCATCATTTATCACGTTACTGTACATCAATAATTCATTGCTAATAACATAGTGGTATTGACGTAATTAGTGCAATTACGCGCCCACCCAGCACACGCGCAGAACGCTACCGTGCTACACAAATGCCCCAAGTGTGTTTTTCAATCTAGTACACTTGCGTCGTTTTATTATACAGCGATAAAACGGTACTAATCCACGGTGCTGTATAAAAGGTGCCAGTGAGGTTAAGACGTGAGCGTTTATAAGACGTTTTGCGATCTAGTAGTATGTAGTAATTGAATTTATCTTCATCTAAGTGAGGTAAGGTAAGATAATTGCGTTCTTCACCTTTGTGGAGGCGCTGTAAGGTTAAGCCTCACTGTATTAAAGGTGCGTGAACGGTTGACAATAGGTGCGTGGTCAGATCATTGCTGAGATAACCCTTTGTGTAGTTTAAGTTACGTACGTTGTGTAAAACTCTATCAGTTGATCCCTTTTAATTTATTCTTGTCACAATCTAAATACATACATAGTTTAATTTATATGTACTTAGTTTATTACGCATTTTTTGAAATCTAACCCCGTTTATTATATTACAATTATATTAACATGATATTTTTTTTATTTACATAATTTATTTAATACAAAAATATGTAGTAATTCTATTTGGTTTAAGTAATTAAAAATAAAATAAAAATGTACATAAGAAAAGTACGCATGTCTAGAGAGGATAGTAAAAAGTACTAATACATTAATTTTTAACTCAGTATTTTTTATAAAGTATATTTCCATTCCAAAAGCATTCACTTATATAAAAAAAACCGGCCAAGTGCGAGTCGCACTCGCGCATGTAGTGTTCCGCACCATCAACAAAAAATAGAGCAAAAAGATCGTGTTTGTTGTATGGGAGCCCCCCTTAAATATTTAATTTATTTTATTTGTAGTATTTGTTGTTATAGCGGCAACAGAGATACATCATTTGTGAAAATTTCAACTGTCTAGCTATCGCGGTTCATGAGATACAGCCTGGTGACAGACGGACGGACAGCGAAGTCTTAGAATAATAGGGTCTCGTTTTTTACCCTTTGAGTACGGAACCCTAAAAATGATCGCCGAAGGCGAAAAAGCTAGTAGGTATAAAAACTGTTTAAGTGTCTTGACATGGTTGTTAATAATGCCTTATATGTACATATTAAGTTTTAAATAAGTAAACAATTAAGTGTTTTTACTAACAGGCACATTTTTAATATGTCTACGGAATCTTATTAGAAATATTAACTTATAATCTGTGTACTTATAGTATAACAGGCAACCAACAAAAAATCTACTGTAATTAATTTTATTGTTTTTTCAATGTAGTCTAATCAAATAAGTACTTACTTAAATATATGTATTATAATCTTTCTAAAATGTACGAATCTTTTTATGTCGGAAAAACTTTTTAGTACCTCTGCTGTAGAGACACCCTGACAAATTAAAAAAAAAACATGGAAACGCATACCTATGCCATTTTTTTTTCAAGTTTAATTTAAAAAGTTTATTAAAACCAAATCCTCAAATTCTCGCACATACATCATCGACAGCTGAGCGTTTATCTATGCGCTATTGTACATTATAGGGGAACAATTACACAACCATTAATCAGAACAGTGGATATTGCCCCGGGCAACCCTTTGTTACACCCTCCCGCCTAAAGACCCGCACTTGATTAGGCGCGGTAACTTACTTTTTACCCTTTTGTGTTGTGTTTTGGAAGTTGGAACGGGATTTTAGATTCCAGGGCGAAAATATGTCGTATTCTTAGTAGCTGTTTTATTTTTCTGTTATCTACATATCTTTAGGTTTTTATAAGACGTCAATTTAATGAACATGAACATAGATTTAATAGGTAACTAAGAACTAGGGAATATTAGGAACTTATTATAGTTGTCCCTATGCTTAATCAAAGCTCTTTTTCAAGCTTATTTTATTCATTTAATTAGAATATTTAATAAAACTTAACAACACCAACAACATTATTCATAACAAATACATACAAACATAATTTATAAATAAGTATAATAAAGTAACTGAACAAGGCTAATTTGTATGTACATTTGTATTTTTTATGAATAATCTAATAAAATATATAGCCTGGCAACTGCTTATTAGACGGCATCTTATATGATTTCTAAAAATATTATATTCATACAAAAATAATAGAAACTCTTCATTTTCATAATACTCGTAAAATTGTCAAAATACGACCCGATTTGCGGTATCAAGAATAATACCTAACGATGTTTATGTTTCCTAAAATCTTACTCAAGATAAAAACAAAAGTGACTTCTGAATAATGGCATTGTTATTTGTTTTGTGCATAATCACATAATTCTTGGCAGATTTCATAGTTTTGTAACGGCTTGTAGAGGATTAATGAAAAATAAAATTATTTTAACAACCGTTGAAACCGTGAAATTGTATTCCACCGGGCAGTATTTTTAATTAGGAGATTTTTTTGGCCCCTATCCAAGACAAAGAGGAATTGGTATAGTTATCACAGAAATAATATTTTTTCTATAGTTCGGTGCAATAAAAATGTTTAAAGTAGGTAAGGTATATTTAGCAGTAAAATGAAGGACTAAATAAGTACCACAAACTCCAGTAGGTTAGGTACCTAATTGGCGATGATCTACATATAAGAGCCTTTTTACATAACTTTGCTTGGTTTGTGGTACAAATGTGGTGTGTATAATCTAGATAGTGTTGAGTCGCTCACTCGTGAGGCACCTCATTTGTACCACTCATTTTGTTAATTTGTCGCAGTACTTCGTACCATAAAAATGTCTTACTTCACTCCTCTATTCATTTTACTCATTTACTCGCGCGCATCACAAACACCTCTTGCCACACAAATCATTCACACACTTCAAAAAAAAACTCTTATCCGTTCAAATTCACTCGCGAGTCTCGCGACCCTCAAAACTCATACACTCCTCACAACTCGCAACAGAGTCCCTGGATCGCGCGAGGCGCTAGGTGCTCGCCTGCTCGCCGACACTCAAAACTCAAATGTCTCAAATGAAGAAACGAGTAATGATCCACACTGTCAACTGCCGAACTACAAACCTTATTGCAACGACAAAAGGTCCACCGAGAAATGCGTTGAGTTTGTACCACTCACCGCCTCTCTGTGACATGAACCCCTCAAAAATCCTTTCAAAATGAAACAATGAATTAGAAATACCCAAAGAGGGAGTGAGACCGACACGCGACGTACTTCAATATCGCTTCGCGTCACCACCGAAAATACGTTAACAATTAAACACGAAAGACAACAAGCGTAAGCGCTGCAAGCTTTCATACATCTTAAAATAATTGTCGCTGTTGGAATTAATGGAATAGTTGACGCTGAAAATATGCTAGTACCTCACCTCATTTGAAGTAAGACATTGTAACACCTCATTTTAGAAAATGAGGTACTCATACAAACTCATTTTAAATTGATGTCCTACCCATCACTAAATCTAGAGGTGACATTAAGAATGTACGTAATTGAATGAAAGTATAAGTTAATAAAATCTATAAACATTATACCAATAAAGAAAACTCTAAGCGGATATAAAGGTGTACGAGTAGTTGCTTGCACATTTAAAACAAAACACGTTGTTCTTCCAAGGCTGGCGTTAACGCAATAAAGGCTGTTATTTTATTATTTCCTTGGTTAATTTTGTAGGAAAAACTGGGCGTACCAAACAGATTATTATATTTGTAATGCTTCCTCCACGTGTGTTAAGAAGAACGTGCTTAGTAATAGTGTAGTAATAACGCTTTAAGTACAATTCTAAAATATTTTTAAAATATAAAATGAAGATTGAATCAATAACAGCAACGAAATAAAGGCTTTTTTTAGAATTAAATCGGGGATCTTCATAAATCATTCTTTGTGTAAGTATTCTCATTAATACACCTTACTATCCAAACAAAGCACAACCCCTAATCACTACACCGTGTGAGCAGAAGGCAGTAACTGCGTTTTAAAGAGGCGACGCTAGCGCCACGCCACCCATTAATTATTTCGGGCGAACAAATGACGCACCTGATTAATGATTTACGTACACAATTCCACGTCCACACCAACCTATGTATCTACAAGCAGAGGTATACACATTGTGCAGGCGTGTGTTATATATATGAATGTATATCATTTATTATGTTCGATAGTTACATGTGGATTTCGGGTAATATTTTCATCATGTCATCATTTGCAGCTATTTTTATAGATTACTAAGCGTTCTTTTCATCTATGAGGTATGGATAAAATAGAAAATTAAAATACAATATTAAAAAAGCGGCCAAGTGCGAGTCGGACTCGCCCATGAAGGGTTCCGTATTTAGGCGATTTATGACGTATTAAAAAAAACTACTTACTAGATCTCGTTCAAACCAATTTTCGGTGGAAGTTTACATGGTAATGTACATCATATATTTTTTTTAGTTTTATCATTCTCTTATTTTAGAAGTTACAGGGGGGGGGACACACACATTTTACCACTTTGGAAGTGTCTCTCGCGCAAACTATTCAGTTTAGAAAAAAATGATATTAGAAACCTCAATATCATTTTTGAAGACCTATCCATAGATACCCCACACGTATGGGTTTGATGAAAAAAAAAATTTTGAGTTTCAGTTCGAAGTATGGGGAACCCCAAAAATTTATTGTTTTTTTTCTATTTTTGTGTGAAAATCTTAATGCGGTTCACAGAATACATCTACTTACCAAGTTTCAACAGTATAGTTCGTATAGTTTCGGAGAAAAGTGGCTGTGACATACGGACGGACAGACAGACGGACAGACAGACAGACAGACATGACGAATCTATAAGGGTTCCGTTTTTTGCCATTTGGCTACGGAACCCTAAAAAGGAAAATAGTGACGTTTAAAGAAACTAAATGATATGCTAAAATTTATCAATAATAAAATTAATAAACAATACTTAAAAATGCGACAGGAGTTACAAATACTTTGTTTTTGTAGCAAGTCTTTTATTTAATAATTCTAACTCCTGTTGCCTGGACTATCGGATGCCAATTGAACGATATCTTTGATCGTGTGTGGCAGACATCGCTATTGTTAGTACAATAAGTAAACGGGATAGCTGCCAGACCGCTGGATTAGTAGCACTATTTCTCTTACTATGTTATCATTATTTCATGTTTATACTTATTCATTTATTTATTTTCACATTATATAAACACTTTTTTTTTCGAAATTCTAAGCGACTATTTTAATAAGTATTCACTGTATAAAAAAACTTTTTTGTAAGCCTTAACTTTATTCTTGAAGAGCTATCAAACGATGTGTCAGGAATTGATAGCTATACTTTCGGCTTTTTCGTCGAACTTGGCCAGGCATACTGCACAGTAGGTATTTAAATTTTCTTGTATTCGTTATAAAATAAAGTGACTTTTATGACGTAAGTACCTCTAAAATATCGTATCTGTTACAAGTAGTGATACAAACAAAATAAGTAATACATACATTTAATACCGCCTATGTTTTCCGTATAGGTATTAGGGTTTAGGGTGACCATAATGAAATTGATTTCCCGGGTAATAAAATGCATCCTTGATAATCCGCCATTTTTATTAGAGCCCCCACATTGGCAGGTCAGGTGGCTCTCCAAAGGGTCGCGGGTTCGAACCGACTCGACACTTTCCTGTGATTTATCTGGCCACCCGTTTTAATTTTGTTCTGATATATAAACGTGTGTTGTGCGAATATTGTAACTTAAAACCTAGAGTAGGGGCAATATACCTACTATAGAGGAATTTTGTTTCGTGTGTTTTTGGATAATATTGTACATACATTAAGTATGCATATATGTCACCGTGAAACCCGTTTTTAGTGAAAACGCGTTTTCTCTTATTAATATTAGTTTCCCGAAACGCCTTGAAATACTAGTTTGCACTGGGATTTTCATTTACAACTAGTTTTCGCAAAGTGTATTTGGTCAAAACTAGTTGAGACTAATTTTGCAAGTACATACCTTGTTTATAACTAGGGAAAACGCTTTTTTGACCAAGGTAAGATGTTTCAGAAAACTAGTTATAAGTAAAGAAAACGCGTTTTCTTTTGAAACGGGTTTTTACGGTAACATTTTATAAGTTCAATGAAATAACCTTTTGTGTGTAAAAAGTTTAACTAGAAGTACCTAATGAGAACAATTTAATAACTGTTCCAAGTGCTTATTAAATATAAAAGAAACTTATACATATTTTATAAGTTCATCAATATAATATGTAGGTAAATGATGTGTTATTAATTTTAATGGTCTCTTAGCTTTTTCTCATTAGCTATAGAATATCCGTTACGTAGTAATAATAATATAACGGTGCATGTATTTGCAAACATCGTATTTACACCTATAAGTTTTTAATTTGGTTAATAAATAGCCACCTTCAAAATTATAATGTTAACTGTATGGATTCGACAGCAACACCCACTATTAAATAACATTTTGTATTCAAAACTACCTATTATTAGACAGCGATGGCTTCGGGCTTTGAAAAATTGTAAGTAGGTATCTTATGAGATTTTTTTGCGAAAACTTTTTATGGGATATGTTCAAACTAAACAATAAAGAATAAAATTAAAAAGGTCTTACCTCTATATCTGATTGAGAGTGTATACGAATTTGAACCGTTTCACAAATAATATATTTTTCGAACGATTTATTATTGTTTTTAGTAGTTTGATAATATTAGGCTATATATAGGTATTTGTAAGCCACCTAAATCCTGAACGTTTTGCTGTTTTCTCTCAGTCTTTACCAAATTGCCTATCTGCACGGTCTGATAAGTCAATCAAAGCCAAAAAAATATTTCAAGCAGTGTTCCAAGTCCGAACTTAGCAAGATTTAGATGAGGGATAAAATCGGCTCCCATTTAGCATCGGCGCCGGTATCACAATAGGTACTGAACGCCAGCCGATTTAAATTTATTTCGGACGTCGGTTACTTCCAATTTAAACCTCTTAATCCGCTATGATATATGTCGGTATTCAGCAGGATTAAAAGTTCTACGGAAAATAACCGGGAAAACCTTTTCCGGGGTCGGATTGACCCGGACAACGGGATTAGGTGACCGGGATTGAATATACATAAATCTAGGAAGCTTTAGGGGCGCAATTAAGGCTGATAAGTCATCCCGCGATGATGCGGGCTAATCACGGATCCGCGTAAACATAATTCCGATATTAAAATTCTGCCCGTGCAATGGTCAGCCGGGTGTGGGGTCATAAATTATTCAATTTCATAGTAATAAAATACGCGTGACTGGAGCCGCGGCGTGAAAAGTTTTCAGCAATTACGGGTCGAATATAACAAAAAGCGTGATTCCACCGCGCGGGCTGGGTTCTCATTGGCTGCGTAAGCGCGGGCGATTCGAGTTCTTTTTTCAAACAGCATAGCTTGACCTCGACATCCGTAACGACTACGTGTAGTCGTAGAGCGTTTTTCCACTGGTATTTATGAACCATTGAGTCGGTAGCCCTCGGAAAGTCGCTGGAACACCCATGACCCGCGCACGTTATTCATGCATCAGCTTGTGGGGAAGGGTAGTGCAGTGACTTATAGTTTGTATTAATACGTCTCGTACATAGGAATCCGATCGGGATCTAAGTTAATTGAATTAATTATTCGCTGGACGATTTATTAGCTCAGTTTGGTAATGATGAAATGTTACTGAAGGGTCAGTATTGCCACTATTGTGCCAATGTAAGTTTCGTTGCTCCCGAGTAAAAAACAACATATTCCCGCAAAGTGAGGTAAATACTAACTGTAAAACATTACAAATCAAATTTAAATAAACTTTTAATAAAATATGTAAGTACTTATTAACAATCAAATTCATCACTTCAAAGTAAATTCTACTCCAGCCAACATGAGGAAACAACTCAAAATTTGCATCAGATTACTATGTCACTTTTATAGATAAAATGCAACTTTCTCATCAGTTGTTGAAGTACATACCTACATATAAAGAGAGACTTTTCGAGCTGGTGGTGTGAAAAAAACATTATTGGTATAGATATTACCTATTCCACATCACTTTATACACCGACTTTGAAGTACTCCCTATCGCACAATCCCATTATATTTCATAAATTTTCTGTAATTCACAATTTTATAAGCATGGAAGTGTCCCAGCCAAGTTGGGTAAACCTACACACCAGCACATAGGCGGCTGTCAAAAGTAATTTCCCCTTTTTCCCACTAAGCGCGTCAATAATAACGAATTAACGAGTATAGACATAATAACGGTAATTGCGATTTCACGATTGTCGCAATCGTTCCCAGCGAATTAATCGCAAAAACCCTGCTATGCAGAGGATACACGAGTGATATGCGGCTGATTTATAGCGGTTTAATTAAAACAATTAGTCACGCTGTACGTAAGCAAATAATCTTAGCATTATCAGTGATACCTAAACAACTAGACTGATCAACGTGGAGGAAAAAAGGAAATTAAAGGATAAATAATGAGAATTTCTTTAGTAGATATTTGCTTAAAAATCGCCTTCAGTACCTACTTTATTACAAACTTGTAATAAAATGTTAAAATATGTATTATTCGAACGCTAAAAATACGTTTCTGCCTAATTGAAACCAAAAAATAAGATATTTATTACATGCAGATGAGTTTACGTAAAGAGCAATTAGGTACCATTTAACAAAATACTTAACATTTAATAAAATAGTCCACTATGAGTTTTCGCACTTTTTGCCCATAAAAAATTGGATGGGGTAATTTGGTTTGGAGGTTAAGTGCCTCATTGACTGGAGTATCTTGGAATCTAGTCGCGTGCGCGAGAGCATTACAGACGTGTTGAGCTAACGCGTTATTGTATTTTAATGGCATGTTTAGTTTTATGATAGATTCACTTGTTTAAAGTATAATATTATTCCGATCATAATTTATGCCATCTAAATATGTTCGACGATCAAAGAACTTAAATAGGTATCTGTATCTGCAGTCTACCTGTACCTATACCTAAGCCTAGAAGTATGGAAACAACGTTGTTTTATTAAATATCTCATCTTGTTATAATTAGTAAGGTGTATTTATGTTGGTAACCGAATCCTTACTTTAAGCAAACCCCAAAATATTAATAACACACCCTAAGTAGGTTTTAAACATTTCGTTTTTGAATTTTTAATGTAAGTAGTACAAAAATCACAGTTTTTCTATTATCATATATTAGGTAAGCTCGTTTCCATATATACTTTTGACCTGAAGTATACCAATATAATAAAGAAGTCCACTCCACACTTAGTTAGCACGGACGTGAGCGGTCTAAGCAGCCATTAAAATTAGGGTTGGGCCTCAAAACTGGCGGCTAGGGCAGGGCCGGGCGCGCCTCGGGCCGGCAAAAAAACGAACCAAAACACACATCGAACATACGGCGCAACCGAGCAACGATGAGATGAAATATTTCTCAATGTCCGTTGTTCTTGTTACTTGTAACTCAATATTGAACTTGGCCAATGCTTAATTATAAAGTTTTATTTTAGAACGCTCGGCTTCAAATAACTTTATCCGCGAAGCTTTTAATTAATAAAAATCACGGTTAAATAAAAAAGTATCGAAAACATCTACTTAATAGCTGGCTTGAAATTAAAAAGCAATTTGGTAACCGTTACTAATTTAGAACGGCGTCGGAGCTCTCAATTTGGGAGGGGCGCCGAGGGGCTGCGGCCCTAATCTAAAAGCTGTCAGTTAACAGGCCAGACAGCTGCTCGCTGGCCTTCTATGTATACCCGCCCTTATATCCGATAAGATATCCTATCCTATATAGATAAACAATTGAATTTCCTTGCAAAGAAAATATTTTCAATTAATATCATGACATCTAGGTTCATAAACTTCTTAAGGGGACGGTATATGACGTTTTCGATTTAGACCTCACTTTGTGCAATCAATTTGTTCAATGAATGATTAATAACTGCATTAAATTATACGCAAATCTGTTCACGAAGAAGCCGTGTACCGGCTCTTCACGCCATATTTTTTTTTATTTCCTGTAATTCTCTACAAATCGACACTAAAAGTGTCCAAAAATCAAAATATGGAGTTCCGTTTGAGCAAGACGCATTACAGTTTTGTCTTTGACAGTAATTGAGTTGTTGTGGGATTTTGAAGGCTAGATAACTAAACTACCAGATTATTATCTACTTATATTTTTACTCACAAATACAACACAGAAATTCAATCCCAAATGTAAACTTTCGTATAATTTCCATACATTGACGACATCACTCAAAACTCTTCTTCGAGTCAGATGGCCGTTGGCCTTGCATCGAAGCAGACGTGTACATCGTCATAGCTCGTTTTTGACATTAATAAAGACATTTCATCATATACGCATACGAAAATGTATACCAGTAGATAAATTGTATTTCATAAAATAGGGTAAATAAATATAATCACGTCGAGCTCCAGTCAAATTTTAAATGTGAGTTGTTGTTATTTACGGGTCGTAACGGTCGAAAACAGCAGTAAATTATCCTAAAACAATACGATTACAATCGAATTTAAGTAACTTGTTCCTTCAAAACCCGCTTAAAATGAAAAAAGTTTAAAGACTCGTTTTACTGATTGGGATTGATTTTCATTATGCTGGTATCAATTTTGCGTCATTATAAAAATGTATATGACTTCTGTACGTCAATGACTTTTGATGTCAATTAATTGTAATCTTGTATTTATGTTAGAGAATATTATATGTTCATTTAAATATTACTCATCTATTAATACGAAGCGTAATTCGTTTAATACCTAAAGACTTGCAGTGTCTACACCTACTTTGTTGACGTTCGTTCCGTCTATGTATGCGATTACGTAACGTGCTGTTCTGATAATCTTCAAGAATCAAGATAATTAATAACGGCAAGACCAGCATTTAGTACCAGCGAGTTTTGCGGATTTGGAGACCGAGATGAAGCTTACAGGCCAATATCGCTGCGGCCTGGCCTGTTTATTGTTATGTGTATAAATCGAATGTTATATTAATTTACTATAAAAAACAATGTTTTATTTCAATGACATTCTGTGCGTAGAGGTATGTATGTTTCGGTGATTATAAGAATTATGTCCACACAATAATCGTGCAAAGCAGAGACTGCATTATTTCTTTACGGTATAAGCGGTAAGGAAAAACTCATTGGTATCCTGGCTCGTACCAATGAGTTTTTCGGAACTTATGTACGAAATATCATTTGATATTTACCACTAGCTTTTCGGTGAAGGAGGAAACATCGTGAGGAAACCTGCATACTCGTAGTGCATACATTTGCGAAGAAATTCAAAGCTGTGTGTGAAGTCCCCAATCCGCATTGGGCTAGCGTTGAGATTATTGTCTATACAGGGTGGTCCAAACCGTGACGTCCAAAAATCGTGGGCTATCATAATGTACCCCATATGTATGTTAGCCGATTTTTCGTAGTTTTCAAGTTATGATTTTTTAAGCTTTTAACTTTTCCTATGTAGGTAATATTCTCCGACCGTCCTTAGTCTGGGACCGGTCTGAAAACCAGCGCCGGGCACCTAGGCCCGGCACACGCTGAGACTGGAACCCTGTGCCTAATACAAAGATCTTCTCACTTTTGTTTTGTATATGATAACAACTGTTTTATTTTATTATGTAAGTAATTCTAACTCTATTTTATGTTCATGTATGTGGCAATAAACAATTCTTATTCTATTCTTATTCTTATTCCTATGAAATTCCGGGGTTCCCATACAGAGTGGCTGAAAAATAACTGCATTCCGTTGCCAGGGAGGTGTTGGGATTATACTGAGCAACTTTTATTATGGGACCAACCCCGAAATCGCGAAAAAAAAATTGGCTTTTTATACATTTTGGCTAGTCCATTTTCTATGGAAGGGTAATTTTTTTTCGCGGTTTCGGGGTTGGCCCCATTGTAAAAGTTGCTCAGTATAATCCCAAAACCTCCCTGGCAACGGAAATGCAGTTATTTTTTAGCCACTCTGTATGGGAACCCCGGAATTTCATATGAAAAGTTAAAAGTAAAAAAAAAACATAACTCGATAACTACGAAAAATCGGCTAACATACATGGGGGTATATTCTGATAGCCCACGACGTGAGGAATCTAAAAAAAAATTTTTGGACGTCAAGGTTTGGACCACCCTGTATATAGGCTGAATTATTATTATTATTTATAGGCGGTACGGTACCGTTATTATTTATCAATACCGCTTCGTTTTGAAGGTACTATACCTGTTGAAATATAAAGTACGGTACCGGTATAAAATTGCAGCAGGTACAACAATTTTTTATAGGTGTACAGTCAGCTGCAGAGAAAAGGTACCACCCCTGCATACAATCTTCTATGCAGGGGTGACCTGCAGCTGACTGTACCTAAACCATCACTGACCGAGCGTAGGCGAAGGTCTCCGTTTCAGCTTGGGCAAAAATACTTTCGTTTGTTCGAATGTTCTCCTTTGCATATCACATTTCTCAAATATCTCGAGAAAATTTGTAAGCAGGTTCGGTAGTTGGATATAATTACTCGGTTTCTTTTTTTTTTATAAGTTCTAATAGGCAGAGATTGGCATAAAGGACTTAAGCGACAGTAGGGTCTGTGGTACTTAAGACCATTGTGATTATTCGTAGTGTCCGACCGAAGATTCGGTTTCGGTTTCGGTTTCGGCCATAAAATCATGTTTCGGCCGTAGTTTCGGTTTCGGCCAAAAAACGGCCGAATCTTTCGGCCTGGCCGAAACATACGAAATAGTACTTCGTATTATGAAACTAAACTATGTGACAAAGACCAAAAGTTGGCGAGCAAGTAGGACAACCATATTTATATATACAGAAATTTGTGTTTCGGTCGGACACTAATTATTAGGTACTTACTGATTACGCTGCGCCGCGTGGAACGTGAGGTGCGTTGGGGTAAGTACATACAAATCATTCAAGAAAAAAATCCCTTTTAAGATCACTCGTGTGTCTGCCCCTAATAGACTAATTCAATTGAAATTTGGTACACATTTTTCACATATGACAAAGAGTCGGTGATCCAAAGATGGACTAGTAACGTAAATAAATAAACTTTTAACTTTGCGGCCATTTTTTTGTATCGTGTGATATATCAGATATTAAATTGTAAGATATTTACTAATAATAAGCATTGGTCACGTAAATTATTTTTAGTCTTTTTTTGCAAGTATGAATGATATAGAACATTATTTCAATTATTTTTAAAATTAAGCCTATCCAAAGGCGACTTGGAAGATGTGTCATGGGGATCTATATTCGTTGGGTGAAAAACAAGTTTTTTTGTCTAATTATCGTTTAAAACACAATCGATCGGCAATAACGCGGGCACATAAAACAAAAAACTTCTTTTTTCACTCATAAAACTCCTTAAACCTAATAAGAGCTAAACAAAAACAAGTGCGAGTCGGACTCGCATTCTAAGGGTTCCGTATATTAAGTCCGTCTCACGCTTGACTGCACATTTCTTATAGATTTTCCTGACATATATAGGTAAAGAACTACTTTGTGTATTTTTTTCAAAATTTTAGATCCAGTTGTTTCGGAGAAAGTGGGCGGAGAATGATCATTTTTTGCCTATTTTCATGAATAACTGCTGAACTATTAATCCTAAAATTATAAAAAAAGTTATGTTTGAGATTCTTACAATGAGCTCTTTTATTTGATATGTAACACTATATAGTTTAAAAAACATATTTTTTAATTTTTTCATTTACCCCCCCCCCCAAAAATGGCTACCGTATTTCAAATTCTCTAAAATACATTTTATTTACGTTACACGTCCATCTTTGGGTCACAAATTTACATTTGTGTGCCAAATTTACATATGTGTGCCAAATTTCAACTGAATTGGTCCAGTAGTTTCGGAGAAAATAGACTGTGACAGACGGACGGACAGACAGACAGACGCACGAAGAATTATATGTATATGCACTTATCCCAACGCACCTCTCGTTCTACGCTGCGCGGGGTTCATTGCCGCTCCTACCGCCGTAAGTGTAAGTACAACTACATCATCAAGGCTACGATCGAAGATAATCAGTTCAGCACTGAAATAATAGCGGTGGAATGCCAGTATAATATTTAATTATTTATTTTAATTTTATAAATTTAATAGCAAAATAAATAGCGAATATAGGATACTCGTACAAGTAAATCTGTAAAGATCTTAGGGGTACATCAGCCGACATATATTATTAAATTTTATTTTGTCGGCCTTAATTAAATTTCCACCCTGCCGAAACTTTATTTATTTAAATTTTTAATTGAATTGATTTTTCGCCTTATGAATAACCGTATAGAGTAGTAAATAACATTTTACATCTGACTTAATGACATCTGGGTTTATTCGGTTTAACTTTACAAAACGCGTATCTCGACAAAGCCATAATATGCAGAAAATAGTTAACAATCAAATGAATTAAATTAGAATTTAAATACGTCACGTGTGACATGAACAGACAAGGAGAGCAAGATTTAATGTATTGTTTCTCTTTCTTCTTTCAATGGAACGTTTTTACAGTTTCTGTTCCTCAAAAGAGGTCAGTGGTTAACACTAAACTCAAAACGCAATCTTAAAAAAACTTGATGGGTCAATGACCTGTCCCAGTAAAGTGAGGTAGTGTGCGTGAAGTGCGCTTGTGTGTGAAATGGGGTAAATTGACAGAATCTGAAAATTTACCCACCTCTACCGTCACCTTAAAGTTCCCCGCTAAGGTTAGCTTATATTAAAAAAAATAAACTCTAAAATTTCTTTTTAAACACTTCTTCATTTTTGTGAGGAAGATCAATCTTCCACTGCTAATGAAGCTGATAAATTAAGCATAGAAACTATAATTTATTTATATAAAAAAAAGAACTATAATTCACTTCCCACATTTAGGACAGCTTAAAATCTCTAAGCAATCTAATACGTGCGCCTACGCGTCTTTAGATTTAAAATTCGAACGTCGAAAATCTAACACTGGCCAGTTGTATTAAAAACCACTTCGTATCGACGAAAAATTTGCATTTAAAAATCGAATATCCATTTTCGGCGACGCTAATTCCGCTTCTACTTTACGACAGAGTAACTATTTTCGTAATACATTCTTCTATCGATGGGTTATTTGATAGATTTTATTATATTATAAACACATAAATTTGTCTAACGCAACCCGATGGTGTTTTCGATCAGATATCAAAATAAAGTCTTAAGAGCGAGAATTAAATGAAATTATCTGCTTTGACGACATTAACGACACATTCATTCATTTAGATACCTAGCTAATTGAAAATGTATAAAAATGTAAATTTTACGGCTCTTATCTTAACTCATAGGTACTTATGCTTTGATTCTTCTTCTTCCTCGCGTTGTCCCGGCATTTTTGCCACGGCTCATGGGAGCCTGGGGTCCGCTTGGCAACTAATCCCAGTAATTGGCGTGGGCACTAGTTTTTACGAAAGCGACTGCCATCTGACCTTCCAACCCAGAGGGTAAACTAGGCCCGTATTGGGATTAGTCCGATTTCCTCACGATGTTTTCCTTCGCCGAAAAGCGACTGGTAAATATCAAATGATATATCATACATAAGTTCCGAAAAACTCATTAGTACGAGCCGGGGTTCGAACCCGCGACCTCCGGATTGCAAGTCGCACGCTCTTACCGCTAGGCCACCAGCGCTTAGGTACTTATGCTTTGATTGTGAAGTAAAAATCGGTTTTTCCGTTCTATTCTAGGTAGTAGGTACCTACTATTTATGTGTTTATGCTTAATTTATCTAAAAAATATAGTAGCTCAAATATTAATAATCTTAACATTCGAAGCCATTCGAAATTTCAAGTTGTCAATAAATTAATACACTCATATCATAATAATTTTTAACGATCTTGACCTTCTAGATATTATTTATTGAGAGCTAAAAATCGAAACGAGATAATCTTGGTTGTTTGCATTAGTTAGCCGAACGCACGGGAGAGGTCCAGGGACGTCAAGGGAACCTAATTCTGGAACCGGTTCTGCCCGCCACGGCAAATGGCCAGGGACACTTTATAAATTTAAAATAAACCGATTATGCTAAACGAGTGTGCATGTCGATAGATATACGAAATAAATCTTCCATCGCAATCTTTGTGTAAGAATTTCCGATCGGGGTTGTCGCGATTTGTAAATAAACTAGTTAGATAAGGCAAACTGGATTCAAGACCTTGACAAAAAAGGAAATGGTAAACACGAATTGTGCAACCTTAATCAGTCTTAAAGTCGCCTATTTAGTTTTATGTTCTTTTTGTGCATCAAAACAATACTATTCTCGAATGATGTACCGAGAATAATTAAAGACGGTAACAAAAGGCGGCTGAATAAAGAAATTTCATTATCTCACGGAGTGTCCACTTTTTACGTCGTTGCTCAAAATTTTTTCTTCTGGCGACATTTCAATAGAGACTTAAAACAAACAAGAAAAAAGCTCGCAAGGCTGCAGTGAAAGGCAGGACGCCGTTAAATGAAAGAACTTTGTAAAAAGTTTGACACATTTTTAGAAACATCAGGCACGCAATGTTTGCTCGCGCGGACCGATCGTAAATTTTAGTGTAGCGTCAGGATGAAAAAGGGGACATCATTGTTAAAAAGTTTTAAAACGCGTCCTGTGATTCCGATAGCGTCATAAATTTTAACGCTAATAATACGCAATATTTGTTGGTTGTCATCGCCGGCATGAACAAGATCGAGAAAAGTTTTAATATGGACTAGAGCATCCTTAAAATCGTTTTCAATCAGAGCAATACACTCCGTTTTATCCACCCCAAATATTTACTGTGCGATGTATTTTTAGGTTGAGCTAGAGATTTTCCCTTGATTCCGTTTGGCAATCAGATGTTGGATATTGCAGGCGCGCTGGGTGTTCCCCCCGATACATTTCCTCCGCGGATAACAGAAAGAAGTGGGCTTCTTTCAACCGAGGCACGATAAGAATTTCATTTCCTCGCCGCTGAGAAAGAATTCGCTATCTGAGGAAGTGATAAAAGCACTGGATTCAGTTCAGGTGCTGCTAATATTGTGCTCGCGGCTTTTTGAATTCCGAAACGGCTAGGGGATGTGCTTGATATTGCAGGTATGTTTTAGAGTAATTTTTTATGCATCTATCTAATAGAAACGTATTAAATAATACCTACCTAAGTAGTAATAAAAAGGATATAGAAATCAATCAATGGCATAATTTTTGTAGAGATGAGGGACGATTGAATCTTATGGTGTCACCCTATTTCACAGACAGAAATTTCATAGAATATCGTTTCTCAGAAATTATTTCATATATTATTTGGTTCATATACTTTCAGTTTCAATATTATTGTTTCATAGACTATTTACTTGGTTGAAACATATTTCACAGAAATTCAGTTGAATGAATATTACTATCAAACTTTTTACATTTAGAAACTTATCAAACAGTAGAATTATGTTTCGTGTATTTTTGTTTCATAGACACAGATTTCATAGATTGTTATTTCATAGGAACTGTTTAATATAACATTTAGATCGAGTATTTTCTTTTCAAATATTATTATTTCAGAACTTATTCACTTTATTTAAATTTATTGAAAAGAAACTCAATGCAAAGAATTGTAATATTAGAACTGCGACCCCCGCAGAAACAAATTGTTGCTAGAAAAGTAGGTTAGGTTAGAACTGCGACCCCTGCGGAAACAAACTGTTGCCAGAAAAGTAGGTTAGGTTAGGTTAGAACTGCGACCCCCGCAAAAACAAACTGTTGCTAGAAAAGTAGGTTAGGTTAGAACTGCGACCCCTGCGGAAACAAATTGCTGCCAGAAAAGTAGGTTAGGTTAGGTTAGAACTGCGACCCCTGCGGAAACAAACTGTTGCCAGAAAAGTAGGTCAGGTTAGGTTAGAACTGCGACCCCCACAGAAACAAACTGTTGCTAGAAAAGTAGGTTAGGTTAGGTTAGAACTGCGATCCCTGCGGAAACAAACTGTTGCCAGAAAAGTAGGTAAGGTTAGGTTAGAACTGCGACCCCCGCAGAAACAAACTGTTGCTAGAAAAGTAGGTTAAGTTAGGTTAGAATTGCGACCCCTGCGGAAACAAACTGTTGCCAGAAAAGTAGGTTAGGTTAGGTTAGAACTGCGACCCCCGCGGAAACAAACTGTTGCCAGAAAAGTAGGTTAGGTTAGGTTAGAACTGCGACCCCCGCAGAAACAAACTGTTGCTAGAAAAGTAGGTTAGGTTAGGTTAGAACTGCGACCCCTGCGGAAACAAACTGTTGCCAGAAAAGTAGGTTAGGTTAGGTTAGAACTGCGAGCCCCGCAGAAAAAAACTTGCTAGAAAAGTAGACTAGGTTAAGTTAGAACTGTGACCACCGCAGAAACAAACTGTTGCCAGAAAAGTAGGTTAGGTTAGGTTAGAAAATTAAAATATTAAGTTTAATAAAATGAGAAACACAATTCTATGAATATGCAGGCTTGGAAACAAGTTTTATATAAACTTAATATTATAAGGAATAATAATATATGACCTGAAATTTCATAAAATGAATTTCGAAACATTAATTTTCTGAACTATAAAAAATATACAAATAGATCTTCTACAATGTATGTGCACTGGAAGTTGATCATTCTATGAAATGATAATATGAGAAACATTTTCTATGAAGCGCAATTCTACGAAAATGTAGTATATGAAACAACGTACGATTACGTACGAGGGACGATTGAATCTTATACATAAGTAGATTAAAGAATATTTTATTTGAATAGCTAAACAGTTTCATCCTGAAACCTGGTCAATGTATTTGCAAATCCAATGCCGTGTCTTTATATTAAACAAGGATATCAAAATAAAAGGAACAAACTCCGAAGAACGAAACGAATCGGTCGCAGCTTTGATTTTATGAATTCCCAAAGCTAGGTCAGAACCTTTGCCTTCGTCTCCGGTAGAAAAAATAAAATCTGCGTCCACGCGAATTTAAACCTTGTATTTATTGCATAAGAATGGTTGTTGTTTTGGACAATGATTCACATAATATGGTTCGATTTTGCTTTTAGGTCTGAGAATCCGGATGACATCTTTTATCGCGATGCATTCCTCTCGCTCTTTAGAGGATCATCGAGCCGCGCCGCTGAGCTCTATTTATTTATTGCGTTTCGATATTACTAAATAATATTCATTTTGGTAAAAGTTTTGTTAGACTTTATGTACTAAATTAGTAATTATTTAATTCATACCAACGAATATGTGGATGTATAGGTATTGCTTAATTACACATATATAGATATACACAGTAGGTACCTATGATACATATAAAATTATTTTGAAGTAGTTTGAAATCTTACTATAGATTTAGTATTAAGTTTTTATTATTATTTATACATCAGTTTGGCTAGTTAGCCAGTAACAGTTGTTTCCGACAGTAAAAAAGGCGGCAAATTTTATGTACTTATGTAAAATCTGTAGTAAAGAATGAACACACATAAGGTTTTTCTAACTTCGCGCCTTATTATTATTTGGTACAATATACTATCTAAGGGTTTTCCAAACTATTGTATTATTATATGTATAATATGTAGTTAAATTATTTTATTAATTAATACTCACGATTAATTAAATCCTCTTAAATATCTTCATCCACTCACTAATTGATTTATGTTGACACTGTTTCACCAATAAACAATCTCCAATACCACTTAAACACTTGTTAATTAGTCGTAAAATCTTTTTGGTTTCTAGTTGGAACACTATAAATTATAAAACAATTGATAAAGGATTATCATCCTATTGTCCTCTTATTAAATTCTAATTAAGTAATAGGAGCAATAAATCTCGTGCCGCGAAAACTTGTCCGATACGTATGGCCTATACAAATCCTTGTTTACAACTGACACTGTTGTCCATATACAAGAATCGTGTTCCGAACTCACCTAGCGCGGAGACGGCATCTGCCCGCCATCGCACAAAAACCTACACCACAATGGACCCCATACCAAAAGCGGCCCAATTTTTTAACTAACACAACCTTACAACCCTAGCACACTAGCTCGACTGTACAAAAAAAGTCACGAGGTAGGGGAAAAATTTCGTAAGCCATTACTCGGCTCTATACAAAAGTTTTGACACGATCACTTTGCGCTTGGGCACACAGTCTATTTTAGTGGGGTACGAGACGGCGATAGGCGGGCAGTGACTAATGACCGCGCGCGCGAGAGAGACGGCTGGATGAATGTGTGTCGCATTTGAATAAAGTTTAGGGGGACCAAAGATCGTGAGCCACGGGACGCCGAGTAGGTGGTGATAAAGCATTCGTAGCGCGCTCGCTCCCAAATCGAATACGATGAGTAATAATATTTAAAAAGCAAGATTTGTTACCTGTCGAGCGCCCCGAGATAATGCCCTACGTTTTTTGAGAGAAAAATACAATTAACTAGCCCCGAGTTATAAATCATCTTGTTGTACGCACCGGCTCAGGTTGTACAATTATATTTCTTTCATAAAAAAAGGTGACGGTAATAGAAAATTGTAGCGGTTTAGAAGTGGTCTGGCTGAAAAGAACAGATAATTACCGGCAAGAATGTGAACCGCAGGCGCACCACTGTTGTTAGATTAAGCTTTTTTTTTAAGTTATTAGGTCCCTTTGTATATTTAATTGCTAAATGAGACACATCCGCTGTTTCTGTATTATTTTTGCAGTAATTTCAACAACTTCTCCTTAGATATCAATAACAGTATGTTATTGATATCTAAGGAGGGTAGGTAAATATTATTGCAAATGATAGGGCACAAAAATGTAAGGCTAATAAATAGAGTAAGAAATTAATATAATACCTACACTACTTCTCTATAGATTATTTAAACGTCATTGTACCTAGTAATAAAATGGCATAATTGAAAATAAATAAAGGCAATAGCGTGGAAATAATAAAGCACTGCACTAACTCATCATTTTAAACAACAATTTAATGAATCTCCCACGAAAATTACTGGAATCAGTCGTAAATTTAAAAGCTCTTAGTGTTTCGTTGCAAGTATGCAATAAGAGGTGAGCACTCAATCGCGGTAATTTTAAAATTGCGACCTGCCCCACAGCCTCAATTACAATGGCCGGCGAGTGCGCCAATCGCCCGTTCGGAAATTGCCGTACAAGAAATTGTCGGGCGCTTTTCAGAATTGCGGCCCCGACAAATCGGGACCCGAACAACGCAAATTGCGGGCACAGCCGAGGGCCGAGTCGAAATTGCACCGAGACCTGCGCAGGAGGTCGTGCTGCGCCTAATGAAGACGTTAAGCTAAATCGTGGCGCTTTTTATAGATTGTTACGGTGTTTATATTGATTTTTATGGGAATATAATTTTATTACCGCACCGTGGGCGTCGGACTACGCTTTGTACGCGTAACTCATGATTTACGCTGACCGAATTTTTGTAAATCGCACCGTTTAAAACCGAAAACAGAGTACATACAAATGATGTTAACGCTGTAATAAATTTGAGCACACACAAAAAGCGTTGTCACAATAATCAACACAGGCAATTTAATTTAAGCGACATAAACACGGGGCTATCTTGCGCTGCATCGATATTGTCGTTTGATGATAAAAAAGCTTAACCGACTTAAAACTTCTTATAAAAACACAATATACCGAAAGGCTTTCATTAAAAATGTTATTCCCAATTATGTAATAAAAGTGGCATGAGACGATTCCTCTTTTAGAACTTTTTGAAGTTAATAAGAGTGTGTTAAATAACCAAGTGCAAATGCAAGTTCATTTACAGAGTATTTTTTACGGAATATCTCAGGATCTAAAGATTGCACATTATAAATTCCGACGATGACTGTTTCACATACAGAGCAAGCCAATGTAATCCATAAGAATATCAAATTAAGTTCGAATATCAATGAAAGGGGTAGAGTTAAACGCGCCGCGTGGAATAAATCTAAAAGCAAAGCATCAGTTACTCAACGAAACGAAAGGAGTATATTGGCGACAGTGCATTAAGA
Organism: Cydia amplana; assembly: GCF_948474715.1. NCBI lineage: Eukaryota > Metazoa > Arthropoda > Insecta > Lepidoptera > Tortricidae > Cydia > Cydia amplana. The sequence goes on from NC_086070.1 coordinate 6,576,021, forward strand.
AATGTCTACATCGTTTCAAAATTTTATCGAGCAAAAACTGATGCAAAATTACCAATCTTAGGTCAGGGCCACCAGGGGGGGAAGCCAAGATAGCAACCGTTGATAGAGAACGCTAGTCGAAACTTAAATAATGTACCTATGGAAATAGTCACGTGACTTTTCCTAGCAACTGTCATCCTGCCCCCGTACCATGGGTCACTGACAGTGTCAAAACTGACATACAGTGTGTGGCCTATAACGCGGGCGAAAAATTAAAACGTAGATTCTACTCCTCAAACAATAAAACTTTTGTTCAACAACTTTTTGGAATTATGTAGTCTTAAAATGGTCCCTTTTTCAAACAAACTAAATAATATTTTCAATGTATTTTAAATTCCGTCTAATTAACATTGCCCGTCAATCTTGTCACCGTACAGGCATAATCAATTTCGTAATAAATTGCGTGTTCGATTAAATTTTAAAGTGTTTTAAAATACAAACCACAAGTTATTTATAAAAGTCGCTGAACAAACATTGTCTAGTTTGAGGAGTAGAATCTACGTTTTCATTTTACGCCCGCGTTATAGGCCACACACTGTATACGCTAACGTCTACGTAATTTACAATGAATAGGTAAGTATAAAATTTCATTCACATTCTCATTCAAGAGTACCTACCTACTTTATAATGTAAAGATAATTACTGTAATTTAAGGATAACTTTCTCCTAATTGTAATAGGTAGTAGGTACCTACCTACTTACTTGAAAAGCCTACACCCTACTTTATATGTAATTATTCATTACAGCATAGAAAATTATACAGCTGTCAAATAAATAGAAAACAGACACCTATTACATATGGTAATGAATTTATTAAACGGGAAAATAATTAACTTATCAGCTATTTTATCTATTATTTCACGATTACCCTTTTAGGGTTCCGTAGCCAAAATGAGATACTGTAACTGTAAGTTTTTTTTTTTTTTAACTGAAAACTTCTTTAGCGGCGCTGTGCACTTTTTGTGATGGGGAAAAAATGTTAAACTCGTAACAGGTGTCACGTGACCGTAAGGCGTAAGGCGTAAGACGTAACCCCCTCTCTTTCTACCGCGCGGCGAAAATGTATGCCTGAGCCTGCTGTTTCGTTTTTATTCACCAAAGAACCAGGTCTGGTTGTATCAGGTCAATTATTTAAAACTGGACTTTTATATTAAGCAATAAAGTTCAATGTTCTAATCTTGTACGGGCTGAAATACGAGGATCTCACAGTTACATTCTAACTTCATTTCACTCAAATATAATTCAATAAAGCTACATCTTGATGAAATCGCTAATAAAAGTGAACTCTAGTACCTACTGGTGAATAAAACTTAAAATATCATGACCAAATAGATGCGAGGTCTGCAAGGTAACTTTACAATTTCTATTAAAATTGTAAACAATTAACGCTACAAATTTAAGCTCACTGACGAGCAATTTCGGAACTAAAGTTTTTCAATAGAAAGGAGGATGGGTGAATTATACATAGTGCTGCAGACATTTTGGACTAGTCATTGAGTTTTCACTTCTGTCGGCACTCCCGGAGTGCAACCCGTTGGTTTTTTTATAAATACCTATGAATATGTAGTACATCATTCAATAGGTCTTTAAAAATAACTTTACGGTTTCATAGAATATGTTTGATTAAGTAAATGGATATTTATGAAATAATCACATGAATTTTAGGTAATTCGAATTAGGAGCTGTAGAACAGTAGCTGTTATATTTTGTGTGAAGAGTATCATTTTCTACGATTTTTTTTGCAATTTTCGACCTTGATTCGCGACTCATAAAAATCATAAATACAGCAAAATAATTCTTCTTTAGCTCAAAATTTGCATATCCTATGACTGGCTTTAAGTGCTTTAACTCAATGCCACATCAGTTGAAGCGAGTGGGCAGCTTTTAGAACAAACCGCAAAACGTGTTTCGTTCACACACGTAATCAACGTAGGTACGAGGTTCGAATCCAACGGGCCCTTTAAGAGGACACTGCGCCAACTGCGCGGCCATTTCTCTGCACCGCAATTTTATAAAATTATATTATTATTGGGATTTTGTGTGTTTTTAAATGGATTATGAATAATACTGTATAATGCACTGCGAAAATTTCCCATAGTTATTTTGACACTCTCAGATCATCGATTTCACGAATATTTTCAGATATCAAATAATACAAAAAAGGCAAACTCATTTTAAACTATTTTTCTCTTAGGTATTTAAAATTACTATGAACAATTTTTATGTGGGTAAAATCATCTGTTTTACAAACAAGAGTAATGAATGAGATAGAACAATTTTATTCAAATACCAATTTTTATACAGGTAGTTCAAACTGTTCAAAGATCCAGTCTCCTCTTAAACAGTCGGCGCTTGCGTCACTGAGCGCAGAGTCCCTATCGAGCCACGGGAATTATTCTCTAAACGCCATGGCATTAAGAGTGATATTCTTTTGACCTCAACATGCAACGTTACATTGTATATGCACCGGGTTATGAATATTGCAGCATAACCGATTGAACACACCTCTTGATGAAGATATTATAAAGCCGGTTTGTCGTATTTGTGGATCGGGACTCGATATAGATACATCTGTAGGTACTCGTATTGTTATATTTAGAATCAGGGTTTCATAAGCGCTATAGGAGCTGTAGCGACCAGACTATTTCGAAATGGTGGAAACAGTATAGTATGTAATACTAAAAACTACCTAACAGATAAAACAATTAGGATACAAAATGTGTTTATATTTGTTTTCACTTTTAAGTCAATTTAAGACAGATTTAGCATGAAAAAAGAAAAGTTTACGGAATTGTATCTATTAATTAGTCTAAATATGACGTACAAAACATGTAAGTATATATGCAATCAAAAATGTTTAAGTGTATTTTTTTGGAACAGTATTTAACTATTTATGCTAAAACTCATAATTCATTTTATTTCAACACGTTTAAAAATTTAGTTTTAAAACTCGTACATAGTATCCTGTAAGTAAATGCACAAATCTGTCAACCCGAAATTATTTTCAGTACCAATATTTCCCGCACCAATCCTACCAATATTTCAACCGTAGCCCTCGGACTAATCTAAACGGCCTCTTTTAAAACTAATAAAAGAGCTCGTTAAAAATAGCCCCCGAAAATCTCGAGTACCCGGTTTTATCTTCGGTAAACAGCCATGCCGGCTAATGACAGACATCCATCAAGTTCTACAGAGTAAATACAGGGCCAAGTTCGGTGAATGAAAACAGTGCCTTAATGGTTTGTGAGGCATGGCGCGAGCGTGAGCGGCAACAAGAGACTAGCGACGACATGATTTGAGTTATATTGACATTATGGAATTGAGTGTTAGTTTGGTGTCATATTTTAACTTTTATTTTTTTATATAAATATATACAAAGATGATTTGAGCACGATACGTCTGTTATAAAATAATGCATGAGTTCACTATTTCTTTAATTTAAAATTTAAAACCTTCTCGTAAAATAGGTACTTATTGTGGCAAAAAGCCGGGATAGTGGTAGGAAGGTGATGATTCGAACATACCTACATCTGTAGGTTCTGTCTGATTGACTGTACATTTTTCATATTTAAGTAACATATATATCTCTTCATGCATCTTCTTTAACAAATTCAGTATGTTTTTATACCACACGCATGTGATCTGAAAATGTACTTACCACACACAGTACATAGTATTGAGACAGTTATATTCCGATCGATCCCCAACCCTGCGGTGCTGGCTTTATAATTCTCCAGTAATTACAAAGGAGGGCCGGCGGCCGCAATTTCGTCTTGTAGCGATCGTGCTGTACATAAATTATCAGATATTGATGAAGACATCGGGCTTACGGACCGAACAACAATTAAATATCGCTTTTTTGGACGCAGGGCTGGCGAGCGATACGATTTTAATGTTCTGAGATTTAATACAGGTCTTTATGAGTGTACGGAAATTAAATTAAGTCTGGGTTTTAACCCGTTTTTGTTTTGTTTTATTGTTTTAGCGAGATTAAATTATTTTATTCGAATGAATGGCACAGAAAATTAAAAAGAAGTAAAACACGCGGCCTGGATGCAGATTGGACAAAGGGAAAGTTTAATAAAATATTTTGAGTTATCTAATTTCACCTGATTTCGACTACCGACAGTGAAGTTTAAATAATAAAACTGATGTCACTATGGTTCTATGCCTAACTTTGAATGCTAGAACGATTGATCAAGTCAGAAAAATTGACATTGCATTTAAGTCATCGTATTTTTCAGTAAAACCCGTTTTTACTGAAAACGCGTTTTCCCTAGTTGAACACTAGTTTTTTTAAGCGTTAAAAGAGTTTATTCAAACAGAAATTAAATAACAAAATAAATAATTATTACTAATAATTTAATAATTTTTGACTAGGGAAAACGTGTTTTCACTATAAACGTTTTTACGGTAATATACTCGTATAACCATCGTAGGAATTTTATTTTTTTATTTTTTCACATTTCAGTTAAAATCGTCAACCCTACGCGTACCGCTGACTTCAGACTCCTGATGAGGCGCATAAGTACGTGCCACCAATGCACTATGAGGACAATTATCGACATTTTCGACCGAACGAATGTTTTGCCGGCACTTTATTAATAATCGATTGTTTTCGCGTCAGCTTTTGCACTTCGCTGAATCTGTAATGGACGCATAAAAGTGTCTTATCCGGTTTTAATGTGTCAATCAGATAACTGGCTTCACCTAATTTCGATGATAATGGCGGTGTGGAACAAACGAGATTAATTAAGCTTAAATGTAGCGTTTTCGTGGGGTCATAATTAGCGAAATTCCGGTTGAGATTTTCTCACATAAGTCTTAACCGGTATGAGTAATATTTGGGGCCATTCTGATTTTTTACTTCTGGTAATCTGACGCATTTTAACCTGAATATTTTTGATACCTAGGTATATTATTTACCGTCACTTGTTTACACATAGGTATAGGTACATATTGATATTTTTGTAGTTATAACAATATGTATAATAATATTACGTATACGTACGTACGTACGTACGTACGTTACGTATTATATTATGTATGTATAATATTTTACACATTTGGCAATCGAAATGACAATCAATCTTAGCATGTAAATAATGATTGTCGATTATATAGATAAAACAAAGAAAAATACAGCAGTAAGATGATTTCAACGTGATCGTTCCACATCCCAAGCCCTATTTCTCACACGAAATTAAGAAAAAAACGCACCTCCAGTAGTCAGAGCGGCGCAATTAGGTTTATATTATTTGCGTTTTATTATTGAAGTATAATCGAACAATCGTAGTGAGAGACAGTCCATGATTTACGCTCGCGCCTCGCCCTGGCAACACGTTCCCATTCTCTGCGCGAACGCCGGCCTGATGAGTTCACGGATAACCAGTATAAAGTGACCTCTAGGTTCTTACAAACAATGCGTGACGATAGAGTGATATTAAACTGGTTTTCAGGTATAACTAGCTCGCCCGCGAGAACTAGAATTTGGAACGATGCCCCTCTACATTGCCTTAAGCCGCGGCCTACGAATAAAAGTCACGATTGTAATTTTAAATGTCGATACGGTTTGATGATTTTATTATTCGCTCATGTTATTTATATGCTTTACCGTCTTCATGTTAAATGAACGTAATTGTTTGTTTGTTGTAGAAGATGGGCCGGTTTATAAAACGTAAGTACCTAAAGAAAACATAATTATTATTGTGGTTAAGGTTTAAAAAAAATATTATGGTGGTAATCGAGACACTTAACGCATGGAAATCGTAGTCTTTATACAGGAATTTCTATGAACTGTCATAATTATATATATAAACGATATTATTAACAGTCATGTGAAATATTCTAGCAGTATTATATGTTTTGTGCCGTTACGGTACAAGACAAATACAATAGTTCTTATTATTGCTATAACTCTGAAAGTTATTTATGCTGCTAGCTCAACATAAACCTTCGGTTCAAAAATAGAAAACTTTCAAACATATTATTAATTAACGTGTTAACATGTTATGTACATTAACATGTTAAACAAGCATCAAGACATGAAACTTCAAGGTATCGCTTGTGATACACTTACATGGGCAGTAACGAATACATCTGTCAGTCTGTCTGGTCTCAATACTGCATTCATACGTTGGACTAGAGACAGGGGACAACTTGGGTGCACCTGAATTGGACGTTAGACTGGGACAGCGGAGGACTTAAATAGGGGATTACATTAATGCTGTACATTTTTCTATAATGACAATGCAAATTAATGGTTAAATCATTATAATATTATACAGACGATAGTGGACGACTGATTTGCTAAAAGTGTAAAACGCTACCAAATATCCTCTTATACCGAAATGCCCATCCACTGTAAGTATTTATAATGTAAGCAGATCATTTTTTTCATATATCTTGGTTGCTAGAAACTTCAAAATTAATAAATTTTACAGAGTTAAAATTAGAGATGCCCCGAATAGTGGTTTTGGCCGAATACCGAATATTCGGCCACTCTCTCGGCCGAATACCGAATATTCGGCGACCGAATATTCGACATGAGATGCGAACATTGTGAGTCACAATTATGTATTATGAAAATTGTTCGCCAACAAAGCACAACGTTTGCTAAGATGTTTTTTTTTGTAAAACCGAACTAATGAATGTAGTTAGAGTAATTCAAATCGGCCCATGATAAAAATAAAATATTTCATAATCAACAAATGCTTAAAAAAGGGTCTTCCTATTTAACTACTTTCCAATAATACATTTTAAATATTAAATTATACCAAATTTTTGGTATTCTTTTATTTAATTTTACTTTTTAGCTAGGGACAACTTCAGATATTCGGTATTCGGCCGAATAGTAGGCAACATTCGGCCAAATACCGAATATTCGACAAAGTGGCCGAATAGGCCGAATACCGAATAGTTGCCGAATATTCGTGGCATCTCTAGTTAAAATACTTTTACTAATTGATGAGGCATCAATACAAACATTTTGGCTACCTATTAAATAAATGAAATTGCAATATTCAATGTCCAGTTATTGGTAATTTACCTTACTAAAGCACTGGGTGTTTTAATTCACTTGTTATTTCCAAGCCAGTTATTAGGATTTAAAGCTAAATAACTAGGTTTAAAGTTAAATAGTTTTTATACAGAAAAAACACACAGATTTTAGCGTTCACTCACGCGCTATTTAGCACAAATGCGTGGAGATAATTTAATGCAATTAAAAATAACAAGATCATCTGCGAAACTAATTTGCAGTTTCATATTTCATTTTGAAACAAATTAAAACATTATAAGTAAATATAAAGGCACCAATTATGAAACATTTAAAGTAAGTAAAGTGGAGTAAGTTTTTTGATATTTCACTGATACTTGTAAAATTTCAACCGCTTTGCGCGGTAAAAGTTGACTGTCCAATTCGTCTTTTATGTTTTCGACGTGCTCAATGAATAATACTGCAATTGATTTCGACATAGGTACTTAAATAACTAAAAACTATTCCCCTGCGGCATGGTGCCGTAGATGCTGGTAGCATTTCCTCGCTGTATCGCAATACTTATTCTTTGTGCGAGGAAGCTGCCAGCTCTACAATCACCAGGCGTCTGCTATTCTTTTAGTCTTGATTTAGATTCCATTTAGAAGAGACCGAACTCAATGAAACATCTAACTTAAGCGGCTCTGTGATTCTTGATTGCGGTAAAATTTTGCCAATGTTTAAAATTGTTTACGTTTCATTATTAGTGCCACTTTAATTATAGAATTTACCTTAAGGCATTGATGAATGAGAATAAAAAGCATTTGATGGATAACCTATAAAAGTAGCGAATGATCTAATTAATAGCCAAAATCAACATATAAATGGTAACGTCATGTCCGATATTGTGGTTGGTATGCACATTGTTTTCCAATGAGGCATGCATAGTGCTATATAGTTTTGTAACACGATATAAATACATCTAATTAAGAGATATTAACAATAATGAAATTCCATTAATTATAATGGAATTGGCAAAAAAATATCATGAAGGGATAGAAATCGTTTAGCGGCATCAACGTACGAGTATGTACTTATAGAAATACTTTTCTATGAAACATAATTACTTATGTTAAAGGATAGACACACACATTAATGTCGAGGCGGGGATGAAGGCCTTTGCTGACTTGAGTATTAATTTTAAATGGAAGACTTTGGGAGTACGTTTAATTTAATAGAAAATCAGAGAATATCATTCCAGCCGCGTCCAAAGTGATGCTTTTCTAAAAAAAATTAAAAGTATCATTATGGACCCAAACAATTTATAGGTTTCTTATAATCGGATGTAGGTAAACATAATCATTCAATGCTAGAGTAAGCTCTTTGTCGGATATTTATTAGAAAAATACCTTTCCCGCTAGCTCAGTGTTGTCTCTTGTTAGATAACAAAAATAGCCAGTCTTGAATGCATTGTTTTTTCCTATGTATTCGCAGAAGTCGTTTATAGTTCATCGACATCGGAAGACATTTCTTCTGTAATAGGTATGGAATTTCGGCGTTCGTAGCCTGAAACTGGTTTCTTGATGCGGTTTCGTAGATCTCTGGCTTCTTATGTTCTAAAGCTATACTCGTATTCTTAAGTCGATTTTTCGATTGATGAACATTTGATAATTAATAGATTTTTCTATAATTCATATTCATGACTCACGTTTACGAACCATAATTATGCATTTAAATAATATCAACTTATGTTACTTAAATACATGGGTTTGGGTTACACTTACATCGCCTTGTTGTGTTAACTTGTATCCCATGTAGGTACATATAAATTATTAAACTTTCAGCTCTTAAATACATCGAAATTAAATTAAAAACAGCCATTAGTGATTATCAATAATATAACAACACAAAATACTCGAATACGTCACAAATATAACATGGATGCATTCGATAAAGTCCACAGCCGTCATTGGCCATGCGAATGCGAAATGCGGGCATGCGAAAATGCCCGCATCGGGTATTCCGCGCGCCCGGCCGATGCGCGAATGTGAATAACAATCGATGGTAGTTGACAGGCACATTTACCCTTACCACGATTGCTAGTGAGGAGCTTGGAAACTTAACATTCGCTCAGTTGAGAGGTAGGTCTAACGAGAAATTGTATTTGAGCTTGTTAAAACAAAAATGTTACCAGTTTCATACAATGGACAAAATTATGTCTAGCGGTTTCGTGGCTGACACACAGACAAAACATCCTCTGGATGCCATTTATGGTTTTGATTTTTAAGGAGGATCTAGTTAAATATCGATTCCGAAATATAGTGTTCCTATTGAACAATTACTGCTTTGTAATCCCACACAATTTCATGTAAATTTTCATACAAGGTGACCCGTCTCTATTCATAGCATTTGAGTGACTACCCTAGTACGCTTCAGATTGTAGGTACGTAGAGGTAATTTAGTTACCCAATAGGTTCTAGATCCTATTTGGCTGACTATATAATATATCCAAACACCTTTTCCCAGATTTTGTCTCCTGTGCCGGGCTAGCATCACATGATTGGCGCGACAGTATCTGGCAACGAGATAGACTACCCGTCCCTTTTATTAACATAGTTAGAAAAAGACGGGTAGTCTATCTTACCGCGAGATACTGTCGCGCCAATCATGTGCTAGGGGTGCTGCCAGTAAGATTTAACTTCCCTCGAGTACCACAAGTAATCGCATAAGAAACGTCGTAACCGTGGAAACGGGAGCAGGAGACAGTGACAGCGGTGACGGACGGAGATCCGTGTCCGGTCCGGGGAGACACGGGAAATTATATTCAATTATTTATTGGTAGTCGGTACAGAGTCTGCAGTAGGTACTGATATAGATGTTTTTGAGGTGAAGATGTAGTTAATTTATAGGGCAAGAAGATAAATACAAGCGAGCCAAAGCCCGCGGTTATATATAAGACGCCAGAAAAAATCGCATGAAAAGCTCTTTTGCGTCAAGCTGTATAACATAATATTTTATCGAAGATATGTTTTTTGACTGTATAGCTACCTATTTCTACAGGGTGAAACAACGCGCCAAAAGTATCTGCCACCGTAAAATATTTTCCAAATAGAGATAACTCTACAGTTCGCGATCAAACGTATCTCATACAGTTTAACAATGATAGACACTTTGACGCGTAGTCTGATTTGTTACTATTGACGCTGATTGTACTATAGTGTCTGTCAGTAGCTTAAGCACGATTTCTGAACCTATCAATACCTAAATGCCTTGTCTGTAGGTACTGTATTGAATGTTAATAAAAAAAAATCAAAATTTCTAAGAAAGTATACAAAGCAATTGTTATAATTTCATCATTTATGGTCCGATTAAGTCATGTGGAATTCCGTTCCAGCAAATGAACGAGTTTCGCCCCGAGATCGCGAAAACTTTAATCTCGTTTTGGATCGGCGTTTAATTTAATTATTGCTTCGGAATAAGCGAAACGATTTGAACCGCAATTCAAGAATACTGTTCCAATAATTATAGCCAATCTTAAACCGCTACTGCGAAATAGCGGCTAAAAAGTCAAACACGGCACGTACACAATAATTACTTAATTCAGAAACCACAATTCGAACATAATAAGCTTTGGAAGTACACAAATCCGCTTATTTTTCATACAAGACAGGTAATTTTAATGCATATTTAATGGGCAATTCTTGGCTTCAAATTCGCTAAGATAAGGTACGGGCATAATGCATGCAGTTGCGCGGGTATTATTTATTGTGTGATTTTTGGCAACAGTACGTTAGGCTTACTTGGCTTGGCTAGATGTGCAATCTTCATAATGCATGCACTTTTGCGGACGTTTGCGGCTTTTTTGGACGTTGTGACGTAAGAGTTTTTAGTTTGCCACAGTTACCCTGGACGCGTTTATATAAACAGAGGTAAGCTAAGAGCTTTATCGTGGGTTTAAACATAGCTTAGGTAGACAAGCAAGTGTCTCAAAATGAATTATGAAATGTGATTTGAAACCATCAGCTTTTGGTGCAAATCGGTACTGACAAATTTTAAAACTGTATGTAAAGTCTTCTTTTTGCATTGAGATTGACTGTGCCAGGTAGTAGGATACATACTAAGTAATAGGGTAAATATAAGAAGGAAAAATACTTGGTCTAGCACCAATACATGGTGCATTGGTGCATCATTTGCTAGACTTAAAAAACCGGCCAAGTGCGAGTCGGACTCGCGCACGGAGGGTTCCGCACCATCAACAAAAAATAGAGCAAAACAAGCAAAAAACGGTCACCCATCCAAGTACTGACCCCGCCCGACGTTGCTTAACTTCGGTCAAAAATCACGTTTGTTGTATGGGAGCCCCACTTAAATCTTTATTTTATACTGTTTTTAGTATTTGTTGTTATAGCGGCAACAGAAATACATCATCTGTGAAAATTTCAACTGTCTAGCTATCACGGTTCGTGAGATACAGCCTGGTGACAGACGGACGGACGGACGGACGGACGGATAGCGGAGTCTTAGTAATAGGGTCCCGTTTTTACCCTTTGGGTACGGAACCCTAAAAACGAAGGTAGGTAAAGTTTTCACGCTTGAACATGCCGTCAATTACAACATTGTTACTAAGTACGAGTAATAGCACCCTATTTAACTTAGTTAACTCACGATACAGATACATAGATGACAAACATGAACTTTTATGAACTTAAAATAAACTTACCTACATTTGAGATACCACTTTACACGCCATGCAACTAGATTTGATTCGTACCTGTGAACAAGAAAACAATATTTACTTATTAATCTTATTATACGTACTCAAGTAGCTCCTTAGAAGGAACAAATCTTTTTAATTTGGTATTTCGTGTGTTAAGATTGTATAAATCATTTCGGTCGAATGATATGTTGCTTGGTCACGTCATGAATAATTCCGTCCCGCTCATGTCGGGCCACTCGCTTAATTGAGAGAACAAGACGTGTTTGTCGATGTCGAATCTTAATACACCCGGTTTTTCACAATGCGACACATACTGACCGTATTACAGTTTACTACGAAATATATAAGTAAGTTGATAAATGATATAAGAACCGTATGTAGCTGCAATAAGAGCTATATTTTAATAAGCATTCGTTTTAATGTGCAAAATACACAAACGGCAGCACAGAAATGAAAAATCAACATTAAAATTAAAAACATGCATTTATTAATCTGCCTGAGAAACCACATTCGAATAGGTACAATCGGAAATATTTCGCGTAACTTCATAAATCAATAACATTAAAAAGGAGACACTTAATTCAAGATTTATAAATATTGTATGATTTATTCGTATAAGTCCGAAATACCGATCGGACTAAGCACCGCCTACATGCTGGGTCACTGATAAATCATATTGCGACATCTCAAAAACGCTTACCTCAAAAACATGTTTGCCCGGCCAGTACAGCACGCACGAAAAGACACGGAAAACAAACCAAAAAAATAAATTACTTTTGTCTACCTCATTTCTTTCCCGTTGTTGGACGTCGAACAAGACATAAATCACCGAAAGATAAGCTTAAAAAGATTGTATGAGGTGGGTACACGGTAGAACTAAACTTTTCGTATTTTGTTATCTTGTGTCAAGCGGGGCCTTAAAAAATCCCGCCTACGCGATTCTACGAAGCTAAAGATAGAGTCCAGTTCCTACTATCTACTGGCAGAGAGAAGACTAATTAGCTTATTAATAATTTAATTTACATTCGAAAGATATGTCGATATATAGTTTAAAGTAGTTAAAACCATCGCCTGCAATTTGTGCGTTTGGGGAAGGGGAAGGATTTATGTCGAAACCCATCAAGAATTGTAATATACATGACACATATTTTTAAGCTTAGTCAGATGATTCTTTCAGATTGTAAAAGTCCTCATCCTCAATTGGTTTAGAAAATTAATCTGAAAATAAGTGTCCCACAAATTGCAGCTCTCAGATTGCAACTGAGCACTGACTGGCACGAAACAAAACTGAACGAAGCCCGAAAAAGTGTCAAAATTCCCGGTCATCGCTCAAAAAACTACGGTCACCTGCGCCCGGACAAATTGCCGCGCGTTACCACACGGCTCATTTATCACCTCTACATGGCGCCTACGCCTACTGAGCAATTAGATTTGTTAGCTTGTACCCGAAGAGTTTCATCACGCCCCCGCTCAACAACAGATGCTTGGACTAATAACCTCTCGAAGTTTCCCCTCGGCCCCTCTCTCCCCGAATCCACCCCAGCCTCCCCAAGCAACCCAACTAAGATAGATTGCGCCACCATTCTTGCAATTTTCCTGTCGTATCTTGCCTCGTAAATTCCTGGTGATATATTGGTTCGGATCTCTCGCGATGCGCCCAGGAGCATACTCGAAATATGATAAGAGTTATTTATTATTGTTCTTATTGATTTTTTTCGGGGGTGCTGTTTGCTTCCTTGTATATAGGGTGGAAAATATAAACACGTACCTATTTACTTAGGGCGATTTCGTATAAATTTTATCAAACATCTCTTTACATGTTATATTTTGTATTAATAGTTAGGTAGTCTTTTTGTAGATTTTCTAACAGTAATTTACCTACCTACAAAGCCGAAAAGTTGCCCTAAAAACGAGTGCAAAAATATTTAATACATTATGTACAAAAAAAAATGTTACTCATCCCGCCATTTAAAAACCCAGCAAACAACTGCGAGGGTGTAATTAATAAAATAAGTAATTAATCTACAGAGCGAATGCGGAAAGAGCGAAACCAAATTACTTGGAAAACGCGCTGATGAAAAAGCCAAATTAAAAACACCCGAGTCCCTTCTTCGGCAGCTTGCGCAGCTATTTACATACTATAATGACAATAAATCGTTAACGCATTATGGTGGGAACATCATTAATAAACCTTAATTAATACTAAAAGATTAATTTTAGTTAATACTAAAAGATACGAAAAATTTCACGTGTCTATGCTATTTTGAAATGAGAACTTCTTTAGCGGCGCTGTGCTCTTTTTGTGATGGGGAAAAAATGTTAAACTCGCGACAGGTCACGTGTCCGTAAGATTCGTAAGACGTAAGACGGACACGTGACCTGATCGAAAAAATGTTACAATGTGAGTTTTCACTTCTGCCGGCACTCCTGGAGTGCAACCCGTTGTGTTTTTTTTCTAAAAGGTGCTATCATAGACACAATCACCATCACGATAAAAAAAATGAGCAGCACACTGTTTTAGTTTCTTTATTTCAAGGTGCGAGCACAATTAGTAAAGAGATAAATAAAACAGAAGAGTATAATAAGTTAGACCGACTTTATCAAATGAGTGATGTACAAAAAAAATCAGTACCGTAAAATGGGGTGAGTAGGGTCAAAACTGAAATTCAAACCTGGATAACAGTTTATTTTTACATAATATGAAAACTGAATGGTGTATATAATAAGTGTTCCGGACGTTTGCATTTTAGTTTTTATTTTATTTTGGGTAGTTCCATTTCATAACTTTGACAATAAAGAGGAAAACCTCACCCCGTAGTGCATCGTATTTGGGATGAGAGGGGTTTTCATACAAAGGTGATTTTGGAAGATTGTTGGGTCGATTTTTTTTATTATGCGTATTACTATAACTCCATTTTAAATTGGAATACATTATTTTTGTAGCAGTAGCCTTAAAATCCCTTCTCACCCCCCTCTCAAACCTTCTCTCCCCATTTATAACCCACCTCTCCCCGCGAAACCTACTCACCCCGTTTTACGGTACATCCACTTTTTAGGGTTCTGTACCAAAAAGGTAAAAATTACTATTGTTGTTGACTTTGCTTCTATATACCTAACACAAATATAGATAGTCAGTATATTGCTAGGTAGTCAGTATACTTATTGTTTACTGAACCAACTATATACCACTAAAAAGATGTAAACACAACTGCAGGGTTAGAATTTCTTGTTTACTTACTTACATGATAACCTAAACACAATCAGATATCCGCAAAAACTGAAGAGCCACTCAGCGTATTTGTCAAACCATAAACAATCCAGAGGAAGCCGTTCGCTCTAGACGCCGGAAGCGAGCCGAGTGTCGCTACCGGAACTGTTATTGCCGGAACGACTACTACTTCCGGTGTAGACTTCTAGTCTAGCGGGTGTCTTTGTCGATGGAGGCATCAAAAGGTATCGCAGCCGTGCTCCAAATATGACAACATTCTAATCAAAAACAACGAATATTGTTTTTTGAAAGGCGAATAAGGGTTATTATTTAAATTACTTTGTGAAGCTACTTTTACACCTTTATCGTTTAGATATTACCATAAATCTCGTATCCTTAGTTTTACTCTGACACAGATATATGACAATAAAAGGTTTGGTTGTGTAGGAACATGTGTCTTTGTCGAGATGGACTGGCTAAATCAAAGACATCATGGGCCACTGCTTATAAATGTTATCATAAAAAGACACCTCTATTACGTTAAACCAGTCGATTCAATCATTAAGCGTCCAATAGTTTACATATAAAGTTATTAGAATTTAAAGTGTTAGTAACCTAGCCAAATTGACAGCACCAAAAGATCCCGATACAAATTATTTGCCAGTAACAAAGCTAGCATGAACAATCAAATTATCTTCAAAGCTACAACCAACATCCATTCAAATTGTTAAAAGCCAAACCAAGTGAAACCTAGCCAAAATGACATCACCAAAAGATCCGGCAACAGATTCCTTCCCATCAACACAGCACGCCGAATTATTTCCAAGCAGTTTCCAAGCTATAACAAGTACCTACAGGCCGCTTAGCCAACATGCCAATCGCTTACGCTCCGTAGCGATCGAAACGCAACTGTCACTATCGCACTATTGGAAGAGTGATAGAGAGACACAAAGCGTTTCGTTGTCGTAGCGATAGCGATTGTCACCTTGGCTAGACCGGCAGTACACCTAACGAAGCCAACACCGAATTGCATGTTAAAATTATCTAAAGTTGTTAGACTTTACCGGCTAAGAGAAACCTTGCGGCGCTGACGTCGCAGAGATCCCGCCACAGATTGGGATTCCCTTTCTATTGAGGAGCTAACGCGCCACGCAAGCCTTGAAATACGCCGCATTCTTGTGAATAATGCCGCCAGACTTAGGTCACAAGTGTTCTATGAAAAGCATTATTTAAGTATAATAAATAAAATACCGAATTGCCCAGCTTTCCAGCTCTTGTGAACAACCGATCATCACTTATTTCCTCGTTTAGTTAAATTAGGGACGATATGATCTTACTAATCTTTAAAATATAGTTTTTTTTTAGTGAGTACATGCATTGATTTTACACAGCAGTTTGGAGTACGAATATTTATACTTACTCTTTACTGTTACTTTCTCTATACATGTATATATAACACAGTCATAAGTATGGTATGTACTGATTGTAAATTGGACCCAGATTTATTTACTATTACTTTAAATATCGTTAATTTTATACAATCACATAACACATAACGCAGGCTGTGCCCAGTTAATTTTAATTAAGCGCTTCCACTACAAAAAGCCACAAATCAAAAGAATAAATTAAACATCCAGCCCCGCGTTAATTAATTCTGATAGACAAATTTACTATTATTTATTATCTGCCACGGGGGCGAAGCCTGAAACTACAATAGATACAATTTGGTATCAAAAAGTCCGCGAATTTTCTTAACCCTCAACCCTTTCTGTTCGCCTCATAAAGTTCACAAAACGTACAAAAATACGAACATAATGCCATTTGCATAATATTTCGAGCTTTGTTTTTTCATAGAGCGGTGGGTTTCAAATGTCACCACAGACGGGGGTGCGAAAACAGCCATTATGGGGCGCTGAGTGTATTAAAAATCGTTTCGCGTCCTTTAGATTCTTAAGGTTATGGAGCGTTAGTGCGTTCAACCCTAATATGCGAAGTCGGGCAGTCAGAAATAAAAGATATAGATCACTTCAACTGTTTTTCTGAGGGTGTCTCAGAGGTTTTAAGTAGGTACCTATAAGAGTGAAATAAAATACATGGTTTTCAAACTTATACCGTTTACGTTTCAGTTCCATTCTTTATGCTCCATAAAGTAAATATAAAAAAATAAAAAAGTGGTTTTAAATAAAAAAAAAATTACGACAACACGAATTTTCACGGGTGATATGATAAGTAGGTATAAGTAGGCATACCTACGATAATATGAGTGCCAGCTGTCTTTTCATTAAGCCACACTTGTGATCGGATTGGCCAACCGCTTTGCATTAGTTAAGGTGCATGTACACCGCTGTTGTTGAGGACAAATGTAGAGCAACACAGTGCAACATTTAGTAACTAGGGAAGTGACCTAATGTTACCGTGCTGTTACACAAAAGTTAACCGCGGTGTGGATGCACTTTTACAGAATAGGACAATGCCAAGCGAACTATATGCTCCCAATCTAACCATTTGAAAACCGTATCACATTATGCCATTAACAATCCTAGTAATGCGGCCATCAATCATGCTATTTCAGCGCGTTGTGTAACTTTTGATGATTTATCACGAGATCAGAACCGTCAACGAGCTTGATACGTGGGTTCCTCAATTTGCTTCGACACGAGATGACGGCATAGGGCCGCTCTATTTACCCAGATGCGGGTCGTCAGCCTGGCGATTGATATCTTAATCTACTTAAGGAGATCTCTGCGAAAGTGTAAATTTAATAGACTGGATCTGTGATGAACACAGACTACCACGACTAGGTACTAGACTTGAGCACATAAGATATTCGAGGACATAGAAACTAAGACTAAGGACTAAACTATAGAAGAGTGACCGCTTTTTTCGTAGTAGCTTCGTTTCGAGGCAGTAATCAAATCGTCACGTCAAATTAAAAAGTAAAAGTACCTAGGTTGTTATAATAAAATGGTGCAGAATACAGATCTAGGTGCGAAGCCATCGGGCAATTAGCGAACGAAACGCAACTGTCAATCTGTATTAGTATCAGCTTTTGCGAGATTTCCAGATAATAAAAGTAAAGGGAAAGCAGATTGTTAAAAATAAAGTTGCAAAATAATAGGTGTAAATAAAGTTGTATAAAAAATGTTAATTCAGCACCTCGAACTCAATCATAATTAACGTGACATATTCTATCCCAAGCATCCAATACAATCCGTACCAGAATAGGCCATCTATCTATTGAATTACATAAACGTCAGTTAATCTGCCTTCAATCCCAGACAATCCTTGCAGATAAATTAGTCTAGTTGTCTGTCAACCTTTGTACCAAGCCAGTAGACCTTTTCACAATAATAACTTATGTACTATTGTAAAATGTAGGTATGCATCTCATGTCACGGCCGTTCTAAACCTGGCCAGTTTAAGTGGCTCTGTGTTCGAAACGGTTACCTGTTCGTAAAATGTAGACCATTGCAGCATTGACAAGTAGCCAGTTACAGTGTTTGTTAAAAAAGTAGGATTTTCATTTTAGAAAACGACTGCAGCGCTATGGAAATGGATAGTTTATGTGCACCATTATAATTTGATCTGTTTTCGCGGTGCATTCCGATGATAAATCCTACTGCAGCGCACGGACTGCAATATTTTTGCATCTGTCAACGCGGTTGGGGTGGATTCTAAAATCAAAATTATCATGCAATTTTAGTTAAACCAAAACGCATTTAGTTGACAGAATGAGTTATTTGTTCTGCACAAACACGTTTAGCGTGTTTTGCTAAATGACAAATGTGTGATGCTGAGTAATGCAGGAATTTGATCGCTGGCTTGTTACATTTAATTCACCAGACATTTTAATACACACTTTATTTTACTTAAGTACATTTTCTCTTAAGAGTTCGAAATAATGCTTCAATGTCATCTTGCCATCTCCCTAATACTTTATCTACATGATTCAGTTTTATGAAATCCACAATGTTCTATTCAATAAAAACCCGACGACTTTTTTCATCGCAATCTACTGAAATATAAATTACTGTATTATTAACAAGCAAGAATGCCTGCTTCCTGTTTTGTCTAGACTACAATTACCTACTACAAATTATAGACATAATGATAACTCATGAACCGGGGACAAAAAAAGAGTATTTTAAGATGTGTTTGTTTCTACAACAACCAAATTATATTGTCATATAGCTGTGGAATGTTAAGTGGACGATCATGCCTTGGATTTATTTATTACTATAAACATTTGAAATGCGATCTATTTTGCCACATTCAGTAGGAGGTAATTCATTGGAACCTTTTTCAGCAAAAACTTTCAAAATAAACACTTGGTATATTTTGTAAACATTATTTAACACCAACTAACCACATTAGCAAGTTGTTTTTAATATTGTCATATTCTCTAATACCGCATAAAGTACAAAAATGTATACAAAAAACTTGAAGTAAAAACAGAAACGAATTAAAACACGAGTACAAAACATCAATGAACTGGACTTGTAACAAAGCAAAGAAATTTGAGACCACACATAAGCACATATTAAATACATAGACCAAACCTAATCATATATGTATTGTATCCCCGATACATCATTTGCATATCCCAGCCACATGTGGTCATAGGCTGGGGGTCATATGGACCCCGTATTTAATTTTCATAAAACGATTCGCCTTAATCCGTCTGAACACCTAACCCTTTATTTCGGAATTGGTGCCGGGTGTGTGAGAATTTAATAATTTATTATTTGGGACGATTTATGGCTTTTGTCTGCGTAAAGTAAATGAATTTCAATGCGGACTGTTGGGAGTAATGTAAGTTTTCATACTAGCTTCATTTAAAATTTTAGGTCGGATGTAATATACTATTGGTCTGCTTTTGCTACATACCTATTCCTATGCTAATATTTTAAATGCGTTAGTAATTCTGTCTGTCTGTCTGTTTTATTATTATTACCCTAGTACATAATATTATAAATGTACTAGTAGGTCTGTCTGTCGGTTTGAGAATATTTAATGTCAATATTTTATCACGAATTAAAAGCAAAGGCATTGTGCATGGTCTCGCAAAAGAGGATATTGAAAACCATGCAAAATGAAGGAGAAAATATTAGAACGCGTACCATGGGTTCTACAGCAGCAATAGCTAAGAATGCAACATGGATAAAAAATAAGACTAGAAAGAGAGAGACAAACCTTGACCCTATAAAAGAAAAGAAGATCAAGTTCATCAAAACTTCGCTCTCGGTCGATTGATTGCCAACTATTTAACTATCATTTGGCAGCTTTTGGAGCTAGCAGCGATTTTGAAGCGCTACGAGCACCAATTAGATGTTATAAAATACTTTTAAATTTCACATTTATTGAGCATTTCAATTTTAATATTTATATTTGGGATGTTACATTTATTTTTAAAGATGTTGTAAATATCGTTCAAAGTAGGCTGGTTATGTTGTTCAAAAGAGATTTTTATGCGTGTCTGATAAAATCCTTATAATTATCCGGGTAGATTAGGGTAGGTTATATATTCCTAACAAAACCGCATCCAAATTTTGTACATAGAGCCTGTGCCGAAAGAGAAGACTCTTCCCTTTCCGCACAAACTCTATTCAATAATTTATTCTCAACTTTTATTGATTATCTAATAGTTTCGAATTCAAAAACTAAACCACTGATTCTGGGTATATTTTAAATAGTTTCTCGTTTCTCATTTTCATTTTACATCATACCTTTACGGATGAAATCGTCTGTTGATAGGTATGTTCATAAAAGTAAAAGAGTTTTGTCGTTCGGTTCGTACATTCAAACATACATTACAATTATCACCAAGGAATTAACAACGAACAGAAACCAAGCCCGCGGCGTTATTATAAATGCAACCCTACAATGATAGCTGCATTAGCATTTGTTCACAATGCCTGCCATGCCGCAACAATACAATGAACTATGCAGAATAGCTGCCTAATACATTATTATGTGCTATATGCACCCAAATATATTTGTCTCCTGAAATAGGAACAGTGTTCTAAAATCTAAAGGATGGCATAATTATACATACCTACTTCATTTGATAAATAGAGACTGAAAATTTTGTAGGTAAATAGGTACACGAATACCTAGGTATGTTTTATGTCATTATTTATGATAAATGTTGAGAGTTAATTACATAGTAGAGACTTACGCCTTTCGCTCTGCATTTCGCTCGTACTTGCCCGTACATGTATTGGCGCGAGCAAGACACACGGGCCAGCGATAACAAAATCACATATAATTTTGATGTCAAATTGTAAATTTGAACCCAATTCAAGGAGTAGCCTCCCTGTGTCCTGTGTAAGTGATATTTATTCCTCCGTCCCCACATTCGGCGCACCGCGCATGCGGTTATCAAGCCCTGCGTCCGCGCAGGATTTATTAACCGCGATACGCGCTTTGGACATCTCAGACTCTAATTAATATTAATTATAATCGCGCCTTCAATTCGTGTAATTCGCGAGATAACTTTGGACGTGTCACGTGTGGTTACACGTCGATTTTGTTTAGCGATAAATCGTTTGCGAGTAAGCGATGATAAAAATAAAGGTTACATTACATTTTCATGCTTATCGCGTTTTTGGATGTCAAGGGCTGGTTACAATGAAACAAAAAAAACGACATATTTAACGTTAAATATGGTGTTCTCATTAACCATGCCAATATAGGCATAGAGCAGAGTAACGAAATTGAAACAAATCATAACAATGAAAGTACAATTTTTTAAATAATATTACCAAAGAAATGCATACTCGTACTCCCAGCATAACGATACAGTCCTTTTATTTGTAGAATTGTTTGCTAAGATTATAAATTAAACATAAGTAGCTCTAATTAATCTAGCACCACACGAAACAAAGCTTGTGAATACTATGAGTACTAGACGATGATGTATAAACTTATACCTATATAAATAAAAAAACATACTTAGACAGGTAGGTACATATCTTTATAACACCAATAAATCAGTAACAAATACACTGTCGTCCCAGATGCCTTAAAAATCAACTATTTATTTATTCAAACCCGCTGAACTAATCAAGAGAACAGCGCGGGATTAATCAAAGTTAGAAACAAGCCCGTGTAGCGGCGGCGCGTACACGTACAGTCAGTCGTACACGTACTCGGTGCTCGCGCTGATCAACTAGGACTGGAGTGCGGAATATGTACCTAATAGTATTTTCATGTAGATACTCGTATAGAGCAGATACGCAGCCATATTCGAACTTTAAGATACGTCAACTATAAGATACTGAAACGATATGGATCGGATATGTCAGTGTTAAACAAGTGTCAAAAGTGAAGCATTTGTTTGAAGAAACGTCACTTTGGACACTTGTTTGACACTGACATATCCAATCCATATCGTTTCAATATCTTATACGTATTTGACGTATCTTAAAGTTCTAATATGGCTGACGGTCTAACCCGGTTTCGGGGAGATGGGCCTCGTTAGCATTGTGCTGCAACCCGTCTAGGAGAAGGAAAACTCCAACATATAACCCGGGGAGATGGGTCTCGTTAGCATCGTGCTGCAACCCGTCTAGGAGAAGGAAAACTCCAATATAAAACCCCCAAATCCAAGGTGTTAGCCGACCCGTGCCGAGGGATGCATAGCCAGAGGGTAGTACTGGCGATGAACGGAGGGTGTCTGTGTTGGCGGTCACAGGACACAGTGGTGAACCGCCTTGCTTCAGTACAGGGCTCTGCTGTTGTGGACATTTAAATCCCTATTACTCGTGGGAACGCAATGGAGATTCAAAATAATAATAATCATCCGAATGGCGGCGACGTGGTACGCCACCCGTCACGTCTCGTTTCTCGCGGGGGCGACAAGCGGCTCACGGAGAGCCGCTTTGCTACGTTGAATGTTGGAGGAGGAATGGAAGATAAATTAAATGAGGTTTTGCAGATGATGGATGAGAGAAAAATTGATATTTTGTGTGTAAATGAGACGAAACGGAAAGGATGCGATACCACCTTGCATGGAACCTACACGGCGTATTGGTCTGGGGTGCCTAGTTCGGATCGCGCCTGTCAGGGAGTTGGTGTTGTACTTTCCGCAAGAATGGCTGAGTGTGTGAGAGAATTTGAATGTGTGAATTCCAGACTGATGTGGATTAGACTGAAAGTGGGACTGATGCGCATATTTTTGGTAGGTGTTTACGCTCCAGTAGACCGGGGTGCTAGCAACTCACAGCGCGTTCGGGATGACAGGCAGATATTTTGGGATGAACTAAGAGAGGTTTTGAAAGTATGTAAGGGTAATGAAAGATTAATTTTGTTAGGTGACTTCAATGGCTGGGTAGGAGTAAAAAGGGACGGATTTGAAAATGTTCTTGGAATGTACGGTGACGAAAGAATAAATGAGAATGGGAGAAGCTTGTTAGAAATTTGCCAAGAGTGGAACCTTTGTGTAACAAACACGATGTTTGACCACAAATGGATACATTTATACACTCGAGAGGCGGAGAATGTAAGGAAAAGTATGATTGACTTTGTGATAGTGGATGAAAGAATTAGGAAGAATGTTATCGACTCCAGGGTGTATCGAGGGTCGGGTATCCATACTGACCACTTTCTGGTAATGTGCCGATTAAGGGGCTTGTTTAAAGGCTGGCGACAACGACCCCATATAATTACTACCGATTTAAAAAGAATAAAAGTGGAGAATTTGCAAGAAGAAGGAGTAAATGATGAGTATAAGAGTAGATTAAAAACCGAATTCGAAGGTATGGATGAGTTTAGTGAGACTGAACCATTGTGGAATAGTTTTAAAAATAAAGTAGTAAGTGTGGCAAGTGAAGTATGTGGAGTAAGTAAGAGGCACAAAGGAAAAAAGGAGAAGAATGTGTGGTGGGATAAAGAAGTGCAAGAAGCAGTGTGTGAGAAGAAAAAGTTGTATTTGGATTGGTTAGCCACAAGAGCTAACCAAAGAAATCACTTAGCTTCATTTGACGAAGTCAGTGAAGCGAAAAGGGATTATAGAAGAATGAAAGTGTTTGTAAAGAAAATAGTAGACAGAAAGAAAAACGAACAGAAAGATAAAATGGAAGAAAGGCTCTCTCAAGATTTCCAGGCAAATATAAAGTTTTTCTGGAAGTCCGTTCGTTTGGCCAGGGGTAACACCCAGAATTCTGAGCTAAAGTCAATAAAAGACAAGAATGGAAGATTAGTGAATGAGGAAGAATGCATCTTAAAAAGATGGAAAGAGTATTTTGAAAGTTTGTTTGACAGAGAGGAGGCAAACACGCCAAGTTTGGAGTTGGATGAAAGTATTGAAAACGTGTCGGAGAATGAAGATAGTATTAGCATGGATGAAATTATGAAAGCGTTGAAAGGAATGAAATCAGGAAAGGCTGCAGGATATGATAAGGTTTCTGTCGAGATGCTGAAAGCTGGACAAGGCATTGTAGCAAGTCAGTTGTATCGCCTTTTCAATTTGTGCTTTAGAACCGGTCAAGTGCCCAGGGACTGGTGCAAGGCTGTCATTGTACCTCTTTACAAAGGAAAGGGATCACAACTGGATTGCAAAAACTACAGAGGCATTAGCTTACTCAGCGTCGTCGGCAAATTGTATGCAAAGATATTGATTGAAAGAGTAGTGAAAGAAACCGATGAGCAAGTATGGGATGCACAAGCGGGATTCCGAAAGGGTATGGGATGTACGGATCAAGTCTTTTCCTTGCGATGCATAGCCGAGAAGTATTTGGCCAAAGGTCAAAAGGTCTATTGCGCTTTCGTGGATTTGGAAAAGGCTTATGACAGAGTGGTGAGGAATGAACTTTGGTCGGTACTGTCTGTGTATGGATTGGGCGGCCGTCTCATTCAGGCACTGAAATCGCTCTATGAGGATTCCAGTGCTTGTGTGAGAGTAAACGGATCGTATACTGAATGGTTTAGCATCGAAAAGGGTGTTAGGCAGGGATGTGTAGCGTCACCGTGGCTGTTTAATCTGTTCATGGACAGTAGTTTGCAGGATTTGAGAAATGATGAATGTGGGCTGAAAATGAGTGGGTTACCCGTCAAATGTCTTCTTTACGCTGATGACCTGGTACTACTAGCGTCATCGGGCGAGGAGTTGCAGGAGATGGTAACTAGAATGCATGGGTCTTTTGAAAGGAAAGGAATGAAAATTAATGTAAGCAAGACGAAAGTAATGGTATTTGAAAAGGAAGAAAATATGACTAACTGTGAGATTTTGATTGGTCAAGAAAGAGTGCAACAAGTGAAAGAGTTTGTGTATCTGGGAACCTTGTTCACTAGGGACGGTAAGCATGATAAGGACATTGAAAGGAGAGTGAATGCTGGAAATCGCGTGAATGGGGCACTTAACGCTTTTATGAGCAGCCAAAAGGTGTCGCAAAAAGCACGGTTGGCTGTGCATAGAGGGGTGTTGGTGCCTACACTCATGTATGGTAGCGAAAGTTGGGTATGGCAGAAGAGGCATCAGAGCCAAGTGAATGCAGTGGAAATGAGAGCGTTGAGAAGTGTGTGTGGTGTGAGATTACAAGATAGAATTAGGAACAGTGTGATAAGGGAAAAGTGTGGACTGAACGAAGATGTAGTGACAAAAATTGAGAAAGGTATGTTGAGATGGTTTGGACACATGGAAAGAATGAGTGAAAGAAGGCTGACAAAGAGAGTGTATAAGGGAGAAGTAGAAGAGGGAGTTGGAAGGGGCAGACCTCGGCGGACTTTCTTCGATCAGATCGGGGAAATCCTGAAGAAAGGCCAGGTCAAGAGCACCCTAAACCGGCGAGCGTGTATGAGGAATATTATGAAAGTAACGGAAGCGAAAGAGGTGTGTCAGGATCGTAGAAAGTGGAAATCCGTGGTCTCTGCCTACCCCTCCGGGAAATAGGCGTGATTATATGTATGTATGTATGTATGTATGTATATTTGTCTCCTGAAATAGGAACAGTGTTCTAAAATCTAAAGGATGGCATAATTATACATACCTACTTCATTTGATAAATAGAGACTGAAAATTTTGTAGGTAAATAGGTACACGAATACCTAGGTATGTTTTATGTCATTATTTATGATAAATGTTGAGAGTTAATTACATAGTAGAGACTTACGCCTTTCGCTCTGCATTTCGCTCGTACTTGCCCGTACATGTATTGGCGCGAGCAAGACACACGGGCCAGCGATAACAAAATCACATATAATTTTGATGTCAAATTGTAAATTTGAACCCAATTCAAGGAGTAGCCTCCCTGTGTCCTGTGTAAGTGATATTTATTCCTCCGTCCCCACATTCGGCGCACCGCGCATGCGGTTATCAAGCCCTGCGTCCGCGCAGGATTTATTAACCGCGATACGCGCTTTGGACATCTCAGACTCTAATTAATATTAATTATAATCGCGCCTTCAATTCGTGTAATTCGCGAGATAACTTTGGACGTGTCACGTGTGGTTACACGTCGATTTTGTTTAGCGATAAATCGTTTGCGAGTAAGCGATGATAAAAATAAAGGTTACATTACATTTTCATGCTTATCGCGTTTTTGGATGTCAAGGGCTGGTTACAATGAAACAAAAAAAACGACATATTTAACGTTAAATATGGTGTTCTCATTAACCATGCCAATATAGGCATAGAGCAGAGTAACGAAATTGAAACAAATCATAACAATGAAAGTACAATTTTTTAAATAATATTACCAAAGAAATGCATACTCGTACTCCCAGCATAACGATACAGTCCTTTTATTTGTAGAATTGTTTGCTAAGATTATAAATTAAACATAAGTAGCTCTAATTAATCTAGCACCACACGAAACAAAGCTTGTGAATACTATGAGTACTAGACGATGATGTATAAACTTATACCTATATAAATAAAAAAACATACTTAGACAGGTAGGTACATATCTTTATAACACCAATAAATCAGTAACAAATACACTGTCGTCCCAGATGCCTTAAAAATCAACTATTTATTTATTCAAACCCGCTGAACTAATCAAGAGAACAGCGCGGGATTAATCAAAGTTAGAAACAAGCCCGTGTAGCGGCGGCGCGTACACGTACAGTCAGTCGTACACGTACTCGGTGCTCGCGCTGATCAACTAGGACTGGAGTGCGGAATATGTACCTAATAGTATTTTCATGTAGATACTCGTATAGAGCAGATACGCAGCCATATTCGAACTTTAAGATACGTCAACTATAAGATACTGAAACGATATGGATCGGATATGTCAGTGTTAAACAAGTGTCAAAAGTGAAGCATTTGTTTGAAGAAACGTCACTTTGGACACTTGTTTGACACTGACATATCCAATCCATATCGTTTCAATATCTTATACGTATTTGACGTATCTTAAAGTTCTAATATGGCTGACGGTCTAACCCGTCTTGGATACAATTACTTCTCCTGGAGGCTACAGATTGACAGAATCTCAGTTCGACTTGCAATATTATGACGGAACCGATTTTTTATCGAAGCAAATACGTCTGCAAGCGATATTAAATAGGTATTATTATATTTAAGGAAAAATTAAAAAAATCTCCGCTTCGGGTAAGAACTTTCAACCTTTTGGGACACCTGTCCAATCGCTCTTATAAACAACTGAGCTACCGACGCTTACCAAAAAATTCGCACGCTTGTGGTGGTTAACTGTTGAACAACTTACCCTATTATTCGGTAGCTAACTGAAGTGTTTTTCACGCTTGCTAAGAGTGATTTTTTTTATTGAAAAGAAAGGCATTACGACTTCAGTTGGCAGTATCGCAGTGCCGGCTACAGTAGAACGGAAATTATTTTTTATACAAATAAAAATCACTACCCCTCTGTTACAATATTTTACAGCCGTATCCGTAACTTGCCACTTTTTCCACCATGTCCGATCCTCGTCACCCGTGTCAATGACTCATTAGGGAACGCAGTGCATTAAAACTTTCTCAAGTGCGGAGCCGCGAGGCCTTACACGAACACGGTATTCGCATTAAACAGAAAAATTTAAATATACACCTTAATTGGAACAAATGACCCTAATTAAGGGCTCATTCTTAGAAAACGCATAGTACCGTTGCCTTAATAGAATAGTCTGAAATGTTTAAACTTTAATCTTTTTAATAATCTCATTTTTCATATCAACACCTTACCTAATTGGTCTAATGTTTACCGCTTTTGTTTTAGAAATCGTAACCAATATACATACAGTTATCATATTTGAATATGATAATATATAAAATTATAAAATCTCGCGTAAGATGTTAATTATTTAAATTTTATGCAGTGTATACTTTCTTCTTAACCTTTAATATTTATATATGATCAACTTATGACATTACTTACCTACTTACATAATGTAATTTTTGATTTATTCACAATTGCTTGACGAAACATTTATCTATTGATTACAAAATGATCATAATGACAAATAAATACAAAAAATATTAGTACTATATTGTTTATAAAAATATTTATTTAAAGGTTAATTAAAATAACTGTAAGTTGCTTGTCGTACCAAACAATTAGTTGCAAACTACATATAAGTCTCAACACCTCATACACACATTGTTATGTGTAATCATAAATAACGCCGTAATTCCCGCAGTAAGTTAAAACAGTGCCATAACACATGGTGCAGACACATAGTTGTAGAAAGCAATAAGTTATCCCTTCATCCCAACTATTCCCTTGACTCGAACCTCGCGCCATGTATCTACGAGTAACACTTGCGCTTAGTACATACGTGTAATGGAAGTGGCAAGTGATGTGTCAATTAAGTAAGGACGAAAAGGTTTCTCATATTTAAAATATTTATAAAAAAAGATCTGGACTCATTCTGTGACATGCACAAAGCCGTGACAAGTGACGAGAGACAGCGGAGGCCTCTGCCTAGCAATGGGACACAATATAGGGTATTAAAAAGAAAAAAAAATCTACTTCTCATGGTGCCATGTCCTATCGGATGTCGGCCATCATCATGGGAAAGTTTTTTGTCCACTTTTCGCCGTTTGAGAGAGTGGCAGCTCCTTTAGTTCTGTTCAATCCCTAATATTTCTATCCCATGTTGTTCTAGGTCTTCCTCTACCTCATATACCTTCTATATTCTCAATATTTTTATTTATAATATTGTATTTATTATTTCTCTTAATATGGCCAAATAAGCTGTTCTTTTTCTTTTTATTGTTAGTACCTATATGTACCTACCTATAGATATAGTTCACATGTCACTAATTGCAAAAATCTGTTACATTGACCTAACAAAAAGAAATTATACAATATCACTAACGCGTGGGACACAGCGATTTTATTAATTTGCAAAATATTGCACTTTGGTGGGCGGAATGTTCACATAGCCGATTCAGGCTTAAAAATTTGTTAAGGTTTTGATCTTGTTATCATACAACTTTGATGTTCGCTCACACTATTTGATGCATGTAAAATGCAATGACAATCGTCATTACGCATCTTGCTCACACTTATTGGTGCTTCAAACTGTTGCATTAGAATCGATCTCATGTAGTAGGCAGAGGTACCTACAGCCTACCAACTATACAAAATTATTTGAATTGTATGTGAAAGACCAACAAAAAACCTAAAATAAAAGCCACATCTAGCATCAATAGTTCTATAACCCTTCCGAATACGAAAGTTGCGCGCTAGCACCGCGCACAACACAATATATCACGTTTTGATTCAGCCGTGCCATAAACAATACAATATATCAATATAAGGCAGACGGTGGCGAAATTTGAGCGTAGCCAGTGCGTAATATTTATGTGCCGTGTGTTGTGGGCTTTATAAACTTGTTCCATTTTTGATTTTGTTGTGTTTACTAAATGGAGCAATAACTTATTGTAATGTAGTTGGTATCATTAGTGGATTTGGATTATTATTTAAATGAGTGGGTCAAACAATTCCAGGAAAACGGACGTATTTTCCGTAGACAATAATGAGTTGACGATTCGGGTACGGTACATTTTACTAAAGCTTTCTCAAGACAGAAGGCCTGAATGTACTTGTTAGGGTACAGCCAGAAAATTAGGCTTTAATAAAGTCCATTTATTTGAAAATATCCACAGGAAAGACACATAAGTTTAACTCGTACAAAAAAAAATCTTAAAAGTTGATTACAACCTTAATTTATAGGATTTTTATGGACAATAGAAGTATTACATATACATAGTTAGTATATAGTTACTTTCATTAAATATTAAAGTGTAATTTATTTCATGGTTTATGAAAGGTAGTGAAATATTGACACGAAGCTTCAACTGTTTGACAAATGTTCGGCATGAAGTGCAGTAAGCTAATTTAATGAGAATAAAGCTAGCCTTAGCCAGGTCTCGCTGCGCCGAACATACTCAAGCTACGAGTAGCTCAAACCGTGTATTCCCATTGTGGCGCGGTTGCGGGCGGGCCATGTTCTAGCCTCCTAAGGCTCAGCCATACAAACGAAACATCCATATTGCCACTGAAATTTGGACCTAAACTGTAGGAAATAGAGTTGATTTTGCTTTGTTTGAAAGCTGAACGAAACAAAGCAAAAGCGACTCTGAGGGCCTACCGCGAACCACGTCCGAAGTGTTGCCTCTCTATCGCACTTGTAAATTCGTACGTAAGTGTGACAGGGAGGCAACACGTCCAACGTGGTTCGCGGTAGGCCCTCTGTTCTAATTGAACATGGTTTAAATTACATCGAACTAAATAGGTACTATAGGTTGGACATTGGGCCTTAGGAAGCTAGTAAAGATTGAAAACTGATCTCATTTTAACATTAGTCACTGTATGTCACAGTACAGTGTGTAGCTCACAGTTACATTTTCGCATTATACATAAAATAATTATAAATAAATAAGTATTTGGGGACGATCTTACACAGATCAACCTAGGTTCAAACTAAGGAAAGCTGTCTATCGGTACTAGGCGACGATATACATTGTACCTACTTAAATAGATACATAAAAAAATACCTACATAGAAAGTAGGCAGGTTCTCTACCGGCTAGGCTAGTTCTGTTATGCTGAGCTTTCGTCTCTAGGTCGGTAAGCGATGGTTATCACCCTGTAAGTACCGGTGGTTAATGAAGTTGTTGCTGGTTCACGCACACTTGCTTTATTGTTCGCTCCGTACATTCACGGGTACATTGATAAACTTTGTAGCCCTTCGAGCAAGTTTCTATCGTTGTTGTTATATTTAATTTCAAGTGGTTTGGTTGTATGTGCATGTGAGAAGTTATCTAGATTTCTAGTAGACAATAACTAGTAATAAATTCGCTTTTACTGCCTAGTATAAAAACTTAAATATTAAAAAATATTTTGTAATTGTATGAGGTCAATAGCTATTCATAGCTGGTTTTGATTATCAATGTTTAAATTTCAAAAACAATTGGTTTCTGATTTTCGTAAGGTTTACGGTCCTCTCGTACCTATAGTATTTAGTACGTTTAATTAAATTTTAATTCGTTTCTATCTTTTGTTTTGTCTCGTTCAGTAATCAAACAAGGCAAAATTAACTCTATTTCTTATTACGTGGGTGCAAATTTAACTGGCAATGTTTATATTTTTTTCTTGTATGAGGGCTGGGCTGGGCCAAAATTTATATACATAAATGCAGTATCACTATAAGAGCTCTTTTTAACCTAATATCCTGTCCACGTGTTCATCTAACCTACCTACAAATGTTCCGTGAATGAAAAACATGGTAGGCATTATGTAAAGTAGATATACATATATCCCAGTCGAACAAATACCATTTAAACCAGCCTGTTTAAAATCTAACTTGTATAATTGATCTGTCAAAGGAAACTGGTATGCCGCGGTACAGTGAAAGGTTTATCAGGTTGAACATGACTACAATCGGCTTAGCCATATCACCTGAGAATAATTATAATATCACTACAATCATTTTATATTTAAATAGGTATTATTAGTCTATGAACTTCTCGTCTGTATATGATAAGGATCATGACCGAATTTTTTTGCATTTCTTTCGAAAACGATTTTGACCACCACACACTGAAAGATTAATGATTTACTACATCGCTGTTCCAGAAAATTCAAATAAATCTCGTATAAAATATGATATATTTTTGTAGGTTTTCACACTAATAAACGCAGACATTACCCTTATTACACGCTACAAGGAAAAATGTTTAATATAATAGAGTGTCGCAAAAAATCAACATTTTTCCATGTTTATGAGAGTAAGGGTCAAAAGTGTTATATATTTGCCTAAAAAAGTGTCATAGAAAGCTGACAACGCGACCATATATCAAAAGGGAGTTGGTTCACTTGCGCATAACGCGCGAAAAAAATATTTCCATATACAAAATTTTCCAATTCAATTATTTCATACATACAATTTTCCGTTACATTTGACGGATGAGCGAGCGTCAATTGATGATAGATCGATGTATAAACATGAAGGGCTGATGAATTATTGAAGGGTGCTAATGATGAAAAATTCAATTGTGTGTGTGGTCGCGGTGGAGCAAAAATTACAGGCTAGGTATGTTAGAATTAATAAATAATACTTAAATGAATCGATATGTATCGGAAATAAAATTCGATGAATATGTACCTACATACAGATTACAGCACATTACATTTAGGTATAAGACGCTTAAACTATATACCTAGGCAAACATGCGGAGAAATTTGGGGCAATTTATCATTGACTATAATTTCAATGCTCAACATTAACATAGGACTTACTAAATAGACGCTTAATAGCATTACACCTATCATTGAAAAATAACGCACAAATCAATACCATTTTACATGTATTTCACTAAACCCTGTTTTTAAATCTATCACTAAATATCCAATTTAGGTAATCATTTTACATAACCGATTAGTCGAACACGCATTTAAGGCGGCCACAGACGCACTCGAGCCCCTATGTCGCCCCCATATTTCTTAAGGGGTCAGAGGGGCCCAAAACCTAAATTTCCCCCGATACGCCCCTGTCGCGCGCAGCCGGGGAGGGGCCGATAGTGTCAAAAAAAGATAAAAATAATATAAATTGCGCATTTTACAGATTCTTGTTTTCTTTTTCTTTTTTCTTGTTTGATGTTGTTGACAATCCAAAAAACTTTTAGTGGAGTATTTTGTGTTTTTAATTTTTATTTGCTGATTGTAACCAACATGGCACTGATCGTGATACAAAAACTCAATATAATAAAATAAACTAGTAAATAAATAAATAAAACAAGCTAGAATACTAAAATTTACATTACCACAACGTGTTTTTGGGCTTAGAAAAAATACACTTTTCTGTAGACGAAAATTTAAAGGGAAGCATCATTTAGTAAGTACCCACATTAAATTCACATTAGTAGGAGATCCGCGAGGGGCCGAGTTATCTCGACACTGGAAAAAATAAATTAATATAAATACATTCAACATTTACAAAATCTAATTTAGGAGGTGGCCAAGAAAAAATATTAAGTAAATTGTATGGAAATGATAACGAGCGTTTTCTGCGTTTGAATTAGAAAAGTAATCTATTATATTTTGCTTTACAAAACGATTACTATGTAGTCTATGTATTTA
Source organism: Cydia amplana (assembly GCF_948474715.1). NCBI lineage: Eukaryota > Metazoa > Arthropoda > Insecta > Lepidoptera > Tortricidae > Cydia > Cydia amplana. The sequence goes on from NC_086070.1 coordinate 6,609,507, forward strand.
AGAAAATACGTTTATAAAAAAAAACAACGAAACGAATTGGGACCAATAGTGGTTGAGAATGCGATTTGTGTTATCTTTTCGATATGTAAATAGATAGATTTTAAAAATATTATTTTTTACTTCTGGTTAGTATTAGCCTGTTTTTTGGTACCTATCCAATATACATAAAAGTCAGTTAACAGCTTGTTTGGATTTATTTCACCGTAGACCATAGGCACTCACATATGTAAGACAAGTAAGACAACTCATTCACTAAATATCTGCTACGATCTTCATTATAACTATTTTCCCAGTTTTCATCCCAACATCAGCCTTTCATCACCGCTAGGGCGACCAAACCGCACGGTCGCAGACAGCCATTCCACCAAGGCACGTTTAATATTAGAAGTCCTGATTTATGTCCTGCCCCCGTAATTAAGTGTCTGTACACTACAAACGTGTGTGCGCCGCACTAATTCACTACCGCGATTAATAGGAGGATGCTCGATCACTGGCCGAAAACCGAAAACACAATTATGCAACGGTTTCAAAAAGTTTGGGAACATTGACCCAAACTAAATTATTCGAAGATGGATCTTGAGGGAAATTGTTTATTTGATTTTATAAAATTAAAAATACCAGAGGTCTTTATTTAATGTGGCCTGAATATCTAAAATCATAACTAACCCCTGCCTGTTGTAACTACCTGTGAGTTCCTGTAATTGGCTTCCTGTTTTAATCTTGTTGTCTATTGTAAGTTTTAAAGCTGTTGGTTCTCCTAACATAAATAAATAAATAAATAAATAAATAATTGATCTACAAGAAAAGAAAGGTTAGATTGACACGGATAAATATTTATATCCGCGGGAAAAAAATATTCTAGCGTTTATAAAAACAAAATCTCAAACACTATATGTTTTTAACAATATTTAGTAATAATTTCGTTTTTAAAACACCATTAATTTGGGCCTTAACAAAACTCGATTAAATAATTTGTAGAAAACGCCTATTAATACGTCTGCAGAAATAAGAAATGTAATACTAAATTTTAACTAACGGTCGAGGCGGTCGAAATTTTTGGCAGGCCTCCCATTCTAACAAGCTGGTCGAGATATATACTGATTGTTCTTAGTAATATAGCCGGGCTATCTGTAGGATGAATAGAAATCTTATTACCAGCCGCTGCTTGCTGCTGAAATATTGAGTAGCCGATTTTTAAAACAGAAATATTGGAGTGTATTCTGCGCATGAAGTTTATTATTTGCATTAGCGTCTTTATTTTTACGTTAAGATATGAAATGGTGACAAAAAATAAGAAATACATTGTGTGGAATTTGTAACGTCTGGACAATACTCAGTGTTTTCCTATTTTAAGAGTCACTATAACAGTTATTTACGATTATTTATGAAAATGAATCTATAACTAGTAAATATATACTCCACGCAGGCAAAAGGTATATAGAAAGACAGAAGCGAAGTCGCTGCCAAAATGCGTATAATACTCAGGTAGCATACGTGTAATCAATCATATTTCTAGCCTTTGATACCTAATGTTGGCAGTAAATCAAGATTTAAACCCAGTTATATTTACTAAACTAGAATAAACATTAAAAGCAACAGCAGTTTAAGATCGAAAAAAATCACAAAGCTTAATATTTAGAGACTAAATAAAACGCATGCAAGACCATTTCCTTCGCGAAAGTCGCCGCATAGAGACGTAAATATAAAGTAAGGCCATTTAAATACCGGAGCGTTTAAAAGGCTAGTGTTTATCTTCAAAGCTGACACTAAAACAATGTCGTATATAATTCCTAATTTATGCACCGACAGCGTGTCTTTACAGTGCAAGTCGGGTATAACTTAGCCGCGCAGAAGGTGCGTTAATCTCGACGAATACAGCCAAGCGTAAATCCAATTAGTACAAGAACTCATTAAATCAATTCGTTTAGAGGACAGTAATGTATCGCGCACATCTCTTTGTCTCCGATGGCTACAATCCAAACTGATTCTGCTATTTGTTGAGTAAAAAGGGTTGTTGACAAAAAGATTAATGTTTAGGGGCTGATTTAAGGTGCGTCGATTTTTAAAATGCACTTAGCGGGCTTTAAATTGTGGAAGGCCGCTAGGGATGCTACGTGCTTTTAAATCCATCCCCATTAGGTGTTAGCTACTATGGTGTTATATTCACTTATGTATGTGTTTAATAATGATAACGTATAGGTATTTCAACGCTTCTATAGAAAACGAAGTGACGGACGCCTCGGCCTGCGGGCCCGGACCGTTCGAGCGCGAGTCATCCTTAACAGTTCAAATTAAGGGTGAACAGGCACCTTCTGGGCAGGCTCGCTCCATCGTAGGCCACGTCTTCGCCTCGGCTAGTCTGTGGCCATGAGTAAGCCCATTTATAATATTAAAAAAAAACAGCACATTCAACAAAAAACAGCGTGACTCTGTAAGGCCTGTTAGAGGTAGATAATCATCATATCTTGTCATCTTCTTAGTTCAATATAAACAATTCAACATATTCACTTTAATATTGGGTGGTTACTCATAACCATTTAGTTCTAAACGCTTTTTAGTGAGAAACATCTGCAATGTAGTAATTGACGCCCGCATAAAACAACAGTAGGGTGCAGAGTTAGTAGACAGAGAAAAAAGCGCGGTTTATTTGCCTTTTCATTTCGCTGTGGCGATTTAAATCGTATAAACAAACTGTTTTATATGCAGCGTTTTAACGGGAGTTTCGGGTTATATTTTACACGTGAAAATAAATGTATGGATTCGGGTTGCAATCCACGTAACAAAAAACAAGAAAAACTCAAAATAGGTTTACAGATGTACCTGCCTCGAAGACATGTTACTCTCGAAATATGTCTTTATGTAATACAATATTATAAATAGATTGTATATACCTACCTCAAATGAATACTGGTATTAGCAACATTTTTCATGTCACGGCTTTTTACAAATTTAATTTTAAAATGATTGGGTTTACAATAGACAGTCAAAAGCTTAGACAGCATCGCCTGATGTTACTGATTTAATAATAGCTGAGCTGTTATCATGGTTCTATGACTAAACGTTTACTTTCATGAGTTTTATGTTCATGACCGTAGCATTGTCGTGACATTTTCGCTCAAAACATGACGAAAATATCCTAATTACTTGTGGCGAGTGCTAATCCATCCTCATATCTCATCCAGCGCATCCGATACAAAGGCCAGCGTTGGAGAAGTAATAAATCACCAGGAAAGCTGCGCTCCAGGATTTCCCCTGGGCTTATTCTCACTCAAGAGCCCGCCTAATCCAGGGCCTTATTATACTACCCCTTAATACCAATTCAAGACTACTTGAAAATTTTCTCGGGAAGTAAACGCTTTAGTTTTGTTTCTTTTCAACCGTCTCCCGGATTTTTCTCTTTATGCACCGTTGGAATAAATTTCGACTTGTTTTTAACGCGTGTTTTCATTTGCTTTATTTGAGTGTTTTGCCTATTTGCCGATTTATCATGGCTCTATCGTTACATTATTTTGTCTACGTATCATCTAATGATTGCCTTTAAAGTTAGCACTTGAGTCAATATAATATATTTCAGAAAAAGGTCACTTCTGTGGACTATATAATAATGTAAGTTAAAGCACCGAAAAATAGTCTCCCACGGGTGTACCGTAAAAAAATATTCTGATTCTCTTAACATTGCGAGGTTTACAGGAAAGACGCGAACGAGTTAAGCATATTAATATATTGAGCCACTGGGATATTACAAAATTGTAAGTATAAAGGTACTATAATTAACTCTTAATTTATCTTGCTCAGATGTATCAATACGGATCAGAAAGAATTGTCGAATACTACACTTAATACAAAACTTAATAACTAAATTGAACTAAAAAAACTAAAATTAAAGTTTACCTCTTATCAAACTGTAAGAAGCGCATTCTGCAATAAGTCTACTATTTGAATCCTTCATACTAGGTATTTATAGCACCTATCAATACCGATACTCGCTGTACGATAATAATCAATACATGCAATCAGTTATTACATCTATAGAATAAATACCAGGCATCCCCGTCCACATGTCATGCTTTTATCTTGCCATCGACATTAGACCGTTAAATTATAGGGTTACCAGACACTAATTTCTTAACTCCTGACTGAATCCTTGTGGTCCTATTTTTTTTTTTGAGAAGAATGATAAACGTCTTGACTATACTTACCTTACATTTTTTAGTAAGAAGATGAGGATTATTTTACTAAATTCATACAGATAATATAAAACAAAATTTACTTTTAGCACACCAAGATCAAGATCGTTTAGCGCTGAGAGTACATAAAGCATAATTTGTATGTCTATGAAATTGCAGAGAAAAATATTAAGCCCATAATTTTGACAGCTGACAGATCATATTATTATCTTAGTTATAAATTAATAACAAGAAATGACTATGCTTCTAGCCGCCCAGACAACAAAACTTGCCAAATACAATTTTGATTTGTTATAATTCAAATTCAAATTAGAATTTAATAGGAGACCTTTTTAGCAAGAGGGTGGCAAGAGTAATAGACCTCCTGATCGTTCATTTTAACTGGAAAAAAAACTGCTATTTCAATTTTCGTAGAACTCTGAAAAATGTCAGTAAACTCCTGTTGTCTGGTAACCCTAAACCGTTATGACCAGTTCCATGAAGTACTTCGCTACCAATTTCTCCAATTTAAATTGTCTATGAGCGCCGACTGAAGTCAGCCGGCACATTCTTCGGTTATCGGCGACGCGGGCGCACCGAGCGACAGAGATAGCGCGTGCCGACAAAAATCACGCGCGACAAGGACGCAGCGCGCACGCAACGGCAGTTCGTTTTTAGGGTTCCGTACCCAAAGGGTAAAAACGGGACCCTATTACTAAGACTCCGCTGTCCGTCCGTCCGTCCGTCCGTCCGTCTGTCACCAGGCTGTATCTCACGAACCGTGATAGCTAGACAGTTTAAATTTTCACAGATGATGTATTTCTGTTGCCGCTATAACAACAAATACTAACTAAAAACAGAATAAAATAAAGATTTAAGTGGGGCTCCCATACAACAAACGTGATTTTTGACCGAAGTTAAGCAACGTCGGGCGGGGTCAGTACTTGGATGGGTGACCGTTTTTAGGGTTCCGTACCCAAAGGGTAAAAACGGGACCCTATTACTAAGACTCCGCTGTCCGTCCGTCCGTCCGTCTGTCACCAGGCTGTATCTCACGAACCGTGATAGCTAGACAGTTGAAATTTTCACAGATGATGTATTTCTGTTGCCGCTATAACAACAAATACTAAAAACAGAATAAAATAAAGATTTAAGTGGGGCTCCCATACAACAAACGTGATTTTTGAGCGAAGTTAAGCAACGTCGGGCGGGGTCAGTACTTGGATGGGTGACCGTTTTTTTGCTTGTTTTGGTCTATTTTTTGTTGATGGTGCGGAACCCTCCGTGCGCGAGTCTGACTCGCACTTGGCCGGTTTTTTTGCTTGTTTTGCTCTATTTTTTGTTGATGGTGCGGAACCCTCCGTGCGCGAGTCCGACTCGCACTTGGCCGGTTTTTTAAATTATTGAGTCAGGATTGTCAGGAATGACGATAGGCACCCGGCAATGCAAGGTATTGTTGAGCTGGTAACCCTAATACGGATCGGCTTTCATTTGTATCCGTGATCACGTGTGAATTAATGTATTTCTTAATTTAAGGTGCACATGGTACTAATACTAATTAATGGGGTTTATTTGATTATTGGAAGCTTTGTTGCAGTACAAATTTTGGCTAAGTATTGTCTAAGGTTGATTGAATACGCGCATGTGCGAGTACCTACAAATAATATTAAAAATGATTAAACAGGTAGCACCTTAAACTTAATTAAGTAAACAGTAGACGAGAATGACAATTAAGTACCCATCAACTGAACGCTTAATAAACAAACTGCAATAACTAACCGCAGAACAACTAAATGACAGTCGAGATAATTATTCCCAAGTATATAAATCAGCAAATTCTATTTTCAAATTATCGTGCGCGTGCGACGTTCCTAATTTGAACAAACCTATAATTAAGGCGAGTCTTGTGATTGGTCGAGACCCGAGCCGTTACTGAGACAGGTTCCTTTATTTGCCAAAAGTAGCCGTCTATTTATTACTGGTCTAAGATAGGATTAGAAATGCTAGGTGTTTATTTACTATGTAGGTACGAGTAGGTATAGTGACGGTTTAGTAATCAGATTGAGATTTATAATATGATTTAGGATCCTTGAACAATTTAAAATTGTAGTCAACAATTAAGCTTTTCAATAACAGGTGCCTAGTTTATTTGCCACTGGACTCTTAATTATCAGACATTTCAATAAAATATTTAAGTAGGTAGGTAGGTTTCTTTTGTAAAAGTCATCAAAATTTGTTTACATTTTTTATATAGGTAACATTTCAAAATTTTCAAATGTATATTCAGTTGTGATTAGATTTGTAAATATACTGATGAGTAGATAACCTAACCACGGAACCAGTTTTTGTCAAAATTGTCATAAATTCATTGAAATATGTAAAAAAAAATATGATTGGTCTATGTTACCTACTCTAACTAAAGTCGGCATCTTATAACACCGCTTCAGTTCCGCTTCGTTTGACCCAGTGAGTTACGGGCGGTAGATTTGTTTCCATCGCCTGCGATGCGATGCATCAACACGCTCGCTTCGCTCGCTTCACGTGGGCGATGAACCTAAAGCGCGGCGATGTGAAAGGCCTATCTTTCGAAATACATAACGGTTTAAGACCTTTCAAAAAGACAAAAGAATTTGTATAAAAAATCATAAATCTATGTGACTACGTCCCACGATTGCTGATGCCACATTTCGATTGTATAATAGGTAGGTACACGGTACATCACTCGTTTATATATTGGGCATAATTTCATTATATTATACTTATGCAATTAATGCCACAATAAATATATGTACTAAATAAATCGTTTAACTATAATTTAAATAGCTAATCCATAAACTAACTCACCTTTAAAAAGAGCCATAAATATCACGGAAACCTTTCTAAACATAAAACGAAGCGAAATCTGCGCAAAATATCTCTCGCACAAACTAAATTATTCCAATAAAACTGGAAACTATTGATAAGTATTTTATCCCCCAGAGATCACAGCATCTTTTACTGTTTGGCAGATTGCTCTAGATGATCCTAAAATGTTCGCTGGATCTCCATAGAGCTGATAAAACGAAAAAGACTACAGTTATATCGAGAATCCTTATTTATTACACACTTTGTTGTCCACTGTGTCGCTTCCTGTTCGCTAATTAATTTATCGTGGCAGCTTATAAATTTATAGGCGCACAACTAGACTCTTGTTAAATTTATGATTTAAAGATATAAGTGCTCACATTAATCATATAAAATCGCCGAATTTAATCCTATTCAAATGTTACAACACATGGAGGACGCATGCTGGTAATGTAATAAAATACCTAATTATGTACATACCTATTAATTCACATAAATGTAGTTTAATCCGTCCGTTTGTGAAATACAGTAGACTTTGTATAGTACCTACTAAAATAACACTGAGTTTGAGTGTTCAGAAAACGATAAAATATACGTTTAGTAGTGGTTTCGACAGCTCCTGTAATATACTCGTCGGGTCGAGTCCTGTGTAATGTTTTACGGTATGGGGCGAGACAATAATGGCTTGCTCATAACATTACTCGTCCTCCTCCCTACCACGAAACCACTGTCACGGGCTAAATTTGGGAGAATACGTTGCAGCTTATGCGATATCTACCCATTTTGCAATCCCGTAGTACAGGCCCTTGTACCAAGAGACTTCGGTCTTGTATAATTTTTGCAGTACCATTGAAAATGAAGCCGGTTTGTTGAAACGTGTTCGAGTAAAAATTTTGTGGTACGAGGGATTTTTTGCAGTATTCGGTGTTTATTTCGAGCTGGTCTGATGCTCCGCAGAATTCATTTAGACGTGTAAATTTCATTACAAGGTCCATCGCGAAGGTGCTTCAAAAATTAACAATATATTTTTTTTTAATGCAGGAATTGGGAGGAAATGTTTAAATGATGAGTGCTGGTTGGTGTTATTTTTAAGGACGTTAGTCGACCATGTTATGCACGACATCTAAATCTATATATATAAATGCAAGTGTCCTGACTGACTGACTGACTGACTGACTGACTGACTGACTGATTCATCAACGCAGAGCCGAAACTACAAAAGCTAGAAAGTTGAAATTTGCACACTAGGTTGAATTTATAAAGTGTACAAGAGATAAGAAGCGATTTTGAAAAATTCAACCCCTAAGGGGGTTGAAAAGGGGATGAAAGGTTGTATGGGGTGCAAGTTTTATTTTAAGCTAGGAATTTGAAACTTTGTAAAAATGTACTATATTAAAAAACAAGAAAACTAATTTCTGCGTTTTCGAAAATTCATCCCCCAGGGTGGTGAAAAAGGGGTTGAAAGTTTGTATGGAGATTAAATATTTTTGTGAGTGTTGGACTTGAAACTTTGTATATGGGGATATTATTATAAGACAGGAAAAGTAATTTCAGCGTTTTTCAAAATTCATCCCCTAACAGGGTTAAAAAGGGGTTGAAAGTTTGAATCCATTACAAATGCTTTGAAACTTCTTAGAAAGACATAATAGCCGATGACAAAAAAAAGGAATTGCGACATTTTAGGTAATTCAACCCCTAAGGGGGTAAAAAAGGGGATGAAACTTTGTCCTGGGGTGCAAATTTTATTTTAAGCTAGGACCTTGAAACTTCGTAAAAAGGTATTAAATTAAAAAACAAGAAAACTAATTTCAGCGTTTTTAAAACTTCATCCCCCGAGGTGGTAAAAAAGGGGTTGAAAGTTTGTACGGCGATCAAATATTTTTGAGAGTGCGGGACTTGAATCTTTGTATTTGGGGATATTATTAGAAGACAGAAAAAGTTATTTCAGCGTTTTGTAAAATTCATCCCCTAACAGGGTTAAAAAGGGGTTGAAAGTTTGTATGGAGTTCAAATTTTATTTTAAGTTAGGAACTTGAAACTTCGTAAAAATATATGTTATTAAAATACAAGAAAACTAATTTCAGCGTTTTTGAATTATCATCCCCTAAGGTGGTGAAAAAGGGGTTGAAAGTTTGTATGGATATCAAACATTTTTTCGAACGCGGGACTTGAATCTTTGTATTTCGGGATATTATTAAAATACAGGAAAAATAATTACAGCGTTTTGTAAAATTCATCCCTCAACAGGTTTAAAAAGGGGTTATAAGTTTTAATCCATTACAAATGCTTTGAAACTTCTTAGAAAGGCATAATAGCCGATTACAAAAAAAGTAATTGCTACGTTTTTGGAAATTCAACCCCTAAGGGGGATAAAAAGAGGATGAAAGTTCGTCTTAGGGTGCAAATTTATTTTAAGCTAGGAACTTGAAACTTTGCAAAAAGGTATTAAATTAAGATACAAGAAAACTAATTTCAGCGTTTTTGATAATTCATCCCCTAAGGTGGTGAAAAAGGGGTTGGAAGTTTGTATGGATATCAAACATTTTTTCGAACGCGCGACTTGAATCTTTCTATTTGGGGATATTATTAGAAGACAGGAAAAGTTATTTTAGCGTTTTGTTAAATTCATCCCCTAACAGGGTTTGTATAGGGTTCAAATTTTATTTAAAGCTACAAACTTGATACTTCGTAAAAATGTATTTTATCAAAAGAGAAGAAAACTAATGTCAGAGATTTTGATAATTCGTCCCACGAGGTGGTGAAAAAGGGGTTGAAAATTTGTATGGAGGCCAAACATTTTTTTGAGTGCGGGACTTGAATCGTTGTATAAAGGCATATTATTAGAATACAAGAAAAATAATTTCAGCTTTTAAAAAAATCATCCCCTAAAATGGTTAAAAAGGGGTTGAAAGTTTGTATAGGGTTCAAATTTTATTTAAAGCTAGGAACTTGAAACTTCGTAAATAGGTAGTTAGGTAGTAGGTTTTATTAAATAGAGGACATGAAAATCTTCTAAGGGGGTTTAGAGGGATTATATCGAGGACAATTTTATTCAGTTAGGGGCTTGAAACTTCGTAGGTTGTGAAAGACAAAGTCTCATGCGTTGTATAATATTAGTAATTATCAAATGATTAACCGTCCTACCGCAATCTCTTGCTGCATAATGTTCTAAGCTAATGTAGAATATACAACCACCAATATACAAATCCACGCGTACGAAGTCGCGGGCATCAGCTAGTCATACATAAATCAATTAACTTCTTTCCGGAATAAATAAAAAAAAACTGTTTCTTCATGAGCGCGCTAAAAGACTCTCAGATCTATGCCGCTATCATTCATCAGTCAACCACCGTTTGCTAACATTACATCAACCCACACACAATACTCATAATACTCGGGTACATAATTAATTATCAATTCCAATCACGACTCGCTTAGTAATTCATGTTTGTTTAACCTACCTACACGATGTTAGACATAAAAATAACATAGGCAATAACTATCACAACCTCCTAAAATACGCTTCGGCGCGGTTCAAAAATATACTCTAACTCCTGTTGTTAAAGTTCTATTTTTATGTAACAATAAACCCAGACAGGTGGTTACGAAAGCAATTACGAATCAAATACGACGCCTTCGTAATCTCGTTCTATGCGCTTATCGGACGTTCAAAACCGAAGCGTATTGACTTTGTTTCAAGGTTGTTTTTGTAAGAACGGAAGTGGTTCAGATATGAGGTTTGGATAGTAAATATTTCAGTTTAAATTTACATAGAATGCGCGTACGGCCTAATTAGGCGGGCTTTGCGCAGTATAAATCATCTCTGAAGACGTCCGTCAGCGGCCGTCGTCCGTCATTCTTCTTATTGCTTGAGACGGTGATGTGAAAGTGAGACGTCTCTGCTAGTTTTGCCATGGTTAGCTCGATAGAGATAGAGAGATATGTGAGACATTATGATATAGAAGTTTATACAGGGTGTTTCCTGTAACAGGAGCAATAAATTAAACTGTAGGCTGTACTCCTCAAACTGACCAACATGTGTTCAGCAACTTTTTAAAAATAACTCGTGTTTAGATTTGTATTACACTAAACTTTAAAGTTTATTCTAAGACGCAATGTATTGCAAATTTTGTTATGTTTAAAGCGTGACAAGCAACGTCAAACACACTGATGTCAGCGTACATTGAAGGCAATATTTATTTTGTATGAAAAAGAGGAAGTCTAAAGGATTCATAATTTTTAAAAGTTGCTGAACAAATGTTGGTCAGTTTAAGGAATACAGCCTACAGTTTAATTTATTGCTCCTGTTACAGGAAGCACCCTGTAGAAGGCGAAACTTATTTACTGGCGTTATTCATAAATGACTGCTAACTTAATCAGTTGATGATCATCGTTTGTCCCTATCTGTCGATATGCCAATAGAGAGGGACAAACGACGATCATCAGCTGATTAACTTAGCAGACGTTTATGAATAAGGAGGAGTTAGTTAAGCTTGTTTATTTAATTTTTTATTTAGTATCCAGTCGTCTTGCTGTTGTAACAACTTTGTACTAAAATGACAAATCGGTCTCTTAAATTAGGGCAATTGAACTGTCCTTGATGTAGTATCTGGGATGAGTATAAAACAAATTTTGAGTCAGGATTCATCGAGATTTTTTAGGCTCTATTATGTATGTATGTATGTATGTATGTCACTTTATTGCACATAAACAGGTTATTATGCTATACATACAATTGACATTCAATTTAGAGCCTAAAAATCAAGCAAAGCCCAGTATGAAATGCATTTATAATAAAAAAAAAAACAATATTTATAGTGAATGAAGGCCCTCTTAATTTAAGAACGATGCCCTTCATTCGTTCGATATATAATTTGTCAAAGGACTGTCTCATTTCAAACATAGACAGAGAGAATCATACTAGCTCTCAAAAGAAAAGGATGAGTATAGTTTTTTTTGTTCTTATTTACTGCCAATTTAGTTTGAAACTATAGCTTACTTTTTTGGTAGTGTCATAAGAAAGCTAATAATAAGTGTCTAAATGAATAAAAGCTTCATGTTAGTTTATTATCCTCTAAATACCCTTTCTAAGATAATCTTGAGTTTATACAATGCAAGCATTTAATTCGAAGCGGCGCAGATTGAGCCGATTGACGAGTGAGAGGTAACATGCGCAGTCTGGCCTTGAGATCTTTAACTATTATATTATAAAACATTGGCAAGTTATAACTAGAGACTCTTTTATGCGTAGGCATGTCTGTGTTTGCCTCTTTTTGGTATCAGGGGCCATAGCCAAGGTGACAATCGTTTGACGAAAAATGTCAATCGAAAAGTAAAAACGGTCTAGTGCTCAATTGATTTTTCTACAAACGATTGTCACTTGTCTAGTCCCCCAGTTCAGAAATAATTCAGTTCCTTGCAAAACTTTTTGGCCGCACTAGTTTTTTGAAGTGTCAGTCCTACCATCTACAGTAAGTATCTACTGAAACAACTTGATAAAAAGAAAAAAAGTCTTCACTAGGAATTTTATCTTTGTTTTATGCCACCCAACATAAACAATGATGCTGATAAAATTAAAATCGTAAAAACTTGACGTAATGTTCTATTCAATGAAAATTAGTTAATTTTGTACTTCAATCACTGTCGATCTAAAATGAGTATGCGTTTAATTGAAGATTTTGCCCGTGCCTTGGTCTGGTTGTTTTTTTTTTTTTTAATTTCTACGGCAGCCTTTGGCCCATCAATCAAGTGTGTAAGCTGGGTACTGATGCACTCATTCGCTGGCTAGTAAGTTTCTAAAATGCTACTAGTTTGTTAAGGGTAATACTGTTTCTTATTTTATATTACTCCTTCTTCAACTCAGACTGGGAGCGTTAGGACTTCTTTAGGCACCTTTAGATTATTTTTGGTCACACATAGCCTCAGCACAGCAACAGAATGATGTTCATAACTTAAACTTATTACATACTCGTATCTTAAAAAGTACATATAATATAATCGATATTTTTTAAGTCTCTCTTCTTTCTTTTCATGTAAATATTCGTAAATTCGCATAAAATAGGAAAATTCGAACTAGAAAAGAGTAGAAAAGAATGACTACAAAATTTGTTTAGACCGTAGTTTGTGTTATTTTATCTTAGTTTCACCCCAAAGAGCGATTTTAGTACATCGATCACATTCTCTCCAGTGAATACCTACCAAAAAAGCAGTTTTTATTTATTTTCACCTCTGACCAACCGCTGACACCTATACTGACAAATGGTATATTTAATGTATTCTAATTTAAATACATATTAAGTTAGAAGGTGTGTTTTAATCACACCTGCATTTCTTTCGCGTCTATCGACGACTATTGTGTATTAATCTTTCGCTATCTAGCTTAGTTAGCATTTATCACATGGGTGGGCTCGATTTAGCATAGCAAATGCACGTTTTTATCGCCTTTTATAGACTCCATATAAAAACCGCTACAATGTTCTGTGAGTCTAAAAAAGGCAACAGGATTACATGGGAGTAAATCGACAATAACAAGGTAAATTCGCACTCTTTAGTATTACGTTTAATGTTATTTATAATAGTTATAGTTTGGCAAGAGTCTTTTGTCACTGAAGCATAGGCAGAGATAATCATACTGTCTTTTTATCACTACTCATAACGGAATGAAAAAGGTTTTTTTTATTCTACGTTACTGGAAAAAATGTTTGCTAGTATTCTTACCGTACCCCGCTCATCATTTCAATGTTCATCTATACGAGTATCTACAGCTATTTCTGCTGCCTGATCAAAAGGCCCACTGCTGAGTAAAGTCCCTTCTCAAAAGTGGGCACTGTCGATTGCATACCACAAAATGAATTATTATTCATAATACACTTCACTTCTTCTTAAATCCACCTGCAAGCGCCAACTTAACCGCTCACCTAATCAATTGAAGCAGGCAGTCAATTCACTGCATTGTACTCCAAAGGCATACAGTAATTGTTAGCTCCGATACCCACATAGATAACCGCTAGTTTTCAACTGGCGACCAATTGTAATTTAACGATTTGTTACATTTTTGATCTTGTTATGATACGACCTAGACACGGCTCGCAGTGCATCTCAAGCGCATCAATAAAGTCCGTTTACACGTTGATTAAATCAGTAGTAACAAATTTGCATTTAGAAGCATTGTATGAACTTGGACTTAACACTAATCAATGTGTAAACAGGCTCTAAGTGTGAGCGAAAATGTCTAATGGCAGTAATGGCACGACTCTATGATGCGCGCGCGGGGACCAATCAGCGTAAGCGATTGTCAGCATCGTGTCAAAACCTTAACAATTTTTTATGAGAATCGGTCTCCTAGTTGGATTTAATTTGTGCCCTTGTGAGATTAGGGGCAGAGATGTGTATTTGAATACGTTTGACATCATACGTCGTGAGTTAACTGTTGAGTAGTTGACGGGATTTTACATAAGACACATTTATAAAGGATTTATACTTCATGCGCTTTAGATGTATGGTTATCAAATTCAATCCCTAGGGGAGATTAAATTGGGTTGATTTTTTTTAACGATATTTACGCGGGCGAGGTCGCGAGCTGAGGCTAGTTATCTATGTATATGCCCAAGTAGAAATGATTGATTAACGCCAATCAGTCGGTCTTTCACAATTCGCATATTCCTGTATTACGATACAATGTTTCCTTCAAATTAAATGTGAACGATTTGTTTTGTTTATGGACAATGGAAGCCAACGGTTGTGCTCGCTATGTGCCGTATAGGCAGGCGGTATTACCGATACGTTTAGCAAGAGCGCATTTCGTATCTGCACCTTGCTTTCAAATAAAAACTCGAAACAAATACATTGACGGTCAGAAACGTCGGAAGTGCCGACTGGTCTTTAACCAAATTTTGACGTTACGTCATTAGGCACAGGGGTTAATTTAGATCGCGATGTGGAAGGTTCTATTGATAACGGTTTAGAGACGACATGTGGCATTCCGCCGCTCGCGGCTGGTTTCTTTGCTCGCATGCATTTTCATGGAATTGTCGACGTTTTTCCGGCACCTTACAATTGCATGGCTCGAATTCTAGAAAGCCATACTGGATGTTTTATGACTGACATCACTGCCATGACTCGGCGTTGGGTGAGTAAATTAACGATTTTGTAATTAAAAGGTGCATGGCTCATTAAACGTATCAATTTCCGCGTAGGTATATCGTAAAGCTGATGGATTAGGTCGCTTTGTTAGAACTAGGTGTTGTGATTTTCTCTGTTGAGGCACACGTATTTTGTTAACTTTCATAATCCTTAATACCGTAATAATCTCCCAAATCACTCGTGCTGAGTAGCACTTTTCACTCTTCACTAAAGCCGCTAAGACTGCTGCGAGAATTCTTCGCGCCTTGCAAAGATGTTTCGCCATAAATGTACATGGTTAAAAACTGAAGAGATGCTCCTGGATAATGTGTTCTATACATGGGTAAGGTAAGTTGACGTTCCATTTTCGGCGTATTTTGGTACATCGAGAGAACAGACATTTTGGTTTAGTTGGCATCACAACGAGTAGGTGATTGGTGCTTACCTGTCTACGTAAAAATGTCAAAGGTACCAAATGACTCATGGTATGACAGTATCAACCTGAATAATTCCGCACATAAATTATATATGAGGTAATACGAATGGAATAAAGTAAAGGCATAAATAAAAAGAGGTTTTGCGGCTAAAGCTAAAGCTTTGGCGAAGTTCCTAGACTCGGAGTTGAGGATTCTTCAAGCAGCTGCGGGAAACATTGGAGTTTTGGACTCTTTGGAGCTTACAATCTAATTATTGGATCAGCTTGAGGCTAGATTTAGAAATATAGAAAAAAGCAAGTTGGTTTTCTAAGCAAGCTATGGGCTATTAACGGTCGAAAGCCCTTTGTGTGAAATGCTAGTCATGCAAAAGACAGTTTCCTCCAAAATATTTCAATATAAGTATATTATCTTTATATATACATTACAAAATAAATTGTGATAAAATTTCGCTATTAGGCATTCTTAAAATTAAAACAAGAATAATGCAAGTGACTACAACATGGCCTTATCGTTGCGTCCTTATAACTATTTTATAATGCTGACTATTGTTTATTTTCGCTGAAAAAACACTTTTTCTTTACACTTTTAATATTAAATTCAGTTTATCACTTACATAATACGAATACGAAACCGCATCGCAATAAAAAAATATTCACACGCATTAATCCAAGTTTTCCCACACTACGCAACTACCTAACTAAAACAAGAGTGAATCGGTAATCCTTAAACAGCATACTTTTCAAACTTAAAAAAGTGCAAAATTTATTTACATTCTAGAACAGTTACGACGCTTTAAAACACAGTTGATTTAAATAATCAACTGAAAAAAGATGTAAGTGATTTAAGAATTCGCGAGACTTACGCCCTTTCAGACTTTTGGGCATGGATATGTTAATCAAAAACAGCGTAAAGTTTATTAACTTTCAAAGAAGTTGTGACGTTATGGTACTGGTGTTGGTATGAAGTCGTTTGGAGGTTACTAGGCTTGCCCAAGACCGGTTTGTCACATGGTCCTAACCACGTGCGGCCTCCGGAATAAACTTCTGATGCCATAATATATCTACGTATAATGCGTTATACATATGTATGAGATATACATACTCTATTCTCTAGATTTCTGTTGCTATGCGGAGTTGAAATTTTAAAGAATATTTTGGCTCTAACTTATCTTTTATACCGATTTTCCTAAAACAGTCGTTAGAAACGACATTTTAATCGTTAGAAATAACATTAATTAAACGATGACGGCTTTAAATTGAGTCAATAGCGAGTAGGTAGGTATATTGTGACCCGCCTTGTTACGATCCTAGAGATTATGGGTTCAGTTAGGTACTGTATGTGCAAATATTAAGACAAGATAAGAAAAAAATATTTCATTGAATAATATCCAACAATTACAAACAATCATTACATAACACGCTTAAATAGTTATTATAAGATATGTTATTATACTTATATTAACATACGTATATACTTATTATACTTTATACTCGTACGTATTGTTATCGTTTAGAACCCGTACCTAAAAATTTTACTACGTTAAGAGTAGATGGGTAATATTTATTAATTACCTAACTGAATTTAGAACGGTATCGAAATCGAGCAAGTTCAAAACCCGATCAGTTGCCCTGGACTACCCTAGAGCCAACTTACTAGATGACACCTGGCACTGCTTAGAGCAAACTTTACCACAGTGCCCAACTTTGGTAGTGAGCGGCCAACAGATTGTTAAAATTTCATCTTTCTGCCTTCTTGTAAGTTCTGTAGTATACCTACTCTTACAACGAAAGCTCTGAACATTTGCACAATGGAACCTCTACCTCTATCAAAAGTTAATCCTATAAATCAATAACAATAAGAAAATATATTTTAAGTTTGTCAATTTTTTTCTCAGCACTGAAAAAACACAACATACCTATGTGCCATTTACCATGTAGGTACAGACCTACACATTTTTTCGTTCCTTTAAATTTACTTGAGCCCGTTTAAGCTAATAACTCTGCACTAAATTTGCGTTACAAAGTGTGGAGTGTGTAGCCACAATTAACATATGTCTGACATTATTTAATAGAAATTAGGTAGAGCGTTTATTGTAATTTTTAGCTTGGTATAATTATACGCAATTTAAAAGGCCAGTTGACCCACCTATTTTTATTCAAATATTAATATTGTAAACCTACAAAATGGGAATTGGTTCTAAAAGAGTTGTCTTTGAAACATCTGCTTCATAACGAACCTTTACTTGCCGCTCGAGTGAAAGCAACGACATTATCGAACGCAATCAACTGGTTATCTAGTAGTCAGGCTCGCCCTACAGGTAGATACTTTAATTAGACATCCATGTGCTTTCTCAAATACTTGACGCTAACGCTAACATTGTTACCGCCATAATCACGAGGAAAAAGTGAGTAAGTATGCGTTCTACACATTCTTGTTGCATTATTGGAAAATTTGTATTTTCCATAACTGAGCAAAAGATATGCTACTAAGTAAGTATGTAGGTGTTTTTAGAAGTAGGTATGTTGGCAAGCTAGGTAAGTTAGAAGGTCATACAACTCATACATGCAACAAATCTACGCCACAGTCCTCAGAGAGAGCCTAAAAGCCGCAAGCAGAGTATTCCCTGGTCAAATAAACTTGAATGCGTCTTAGTTAAATGAAGCCCGGGTATATTTTGATCAAACCAAGGCAGAAGTTCAAAAACAAGACCCTGGGTAAGTCGGCACGCACGGAGGGAGGAGGGGCGGGAGGGAAACCACCCCAACTCAAAACTTATCGCATTATTCAAGCGAACGCGACTCTTGAGTAATTTTGAAATATTACAATTTTCGAGCCGCACCATCGCCCGCGTGCTGAGCGACTACATTGTAAGTTTTTCAAAGAAATTGGGATGTTTGACTTGCAAAATTGTGAAAAATAGACTTAATATCGTAGAGCGTTAACTTCGGCGCGTGAAAAACTGGCCAATATCCATAGGTACCGGTGTAAACTTTTAATAAGTTGGTACAATTTGGCATTTTTTTATACTATGAGAATATGACATTAGGTGAATCGCTAAAATCAAAAAGAAAAGATGAAACAAGAAGAAAGAGATGTCATTTTTATATTACATCTTTTAGGTTTGCCTATTGTTCCTTCCCTACATCTAATTTGCTTGTGAAATATGATAGCAGTCCGGTAATGACTTTGAAACGTAATATTAGCTATTCATTGACGATCAGCTTCAATGGCCGCGATAATTAACTATTAGCCAAGAGTTATTATCTGCACGGCTTAATAACACCTTAGATACAGTTAATGTGTTGCCAATGAAAGTAAGCGCTAAAACAACGATATATCAAGATACATTGCTCAACCGATTTATCATAAAAATGACAAGACCTTTCAGAAAACAATTGAATGACATTTAAAATAGAAACAGTAGGTAGCAAAACAAAAGACGATTTTTATTGCCCAAAAACGGCACTTAGGAAAAACTGTAACAAATTCATATTGTTTAAAAATCAACAGTAGTCAAAATAAGAACATGTGCTAGAACTCAAAATTACGGGATTCTCGAAATCAATGCAACTTTAAAGTCGAGAGTTCGCACAAAACACTCCGCATTCATCTATTGTGATGCTAAAGAGAGAAAAGATGCAAATAAGAAGTATACCCGTTATGTTTACGATATTCTTTTAAGGCCCGTTAACTTATAAAAAATGGTAAAGAAAGATCTAAAATATGCAACGCGGGAAACAATGTAACGGAACAACGAGCGTTGCACAAATTGACAAAGGAGGCTTAGACAAAAGCTCACTCGGGGCTATTCACCTGCTAAGTAAGCAGGTACCCAATTATCATGCTAATGCTTTGACAACGAATTAATACGGACCTATAATGTTTGGAGAATTGTGGCCAAAGGCTGAGCGAACCACACCTTGCGGTAATTTATTGTTCTATTTGTCAGGTTCACAGAAAACCTCGTTTCCGTGTTTTTTATCGGCATTTGCTTATCGTTCTACGACATTATATGTAATACTGCATTCAGGTCGACGCTGGGCACAGATATTATTAATGGGCGACATTTTTTCAGTGATACAAGATATCATCAATATTTTTAATTACTATATCAGTAACTCTCGAAAACACCCTGGTCTCCATACAATGGTTGAACTGTACAGTCACCTGCAATGATATGCAGGTGATTAGTTGATTACACAATGAAGGACGCAAAAATATCTGACACGATCTCATTTGTAGTCCCATAAAAGCGTGGTGGTCACATATTTTTGCGGCCTTCGAAGAATAATATATTATTGCAGGTGACTGTACACTGAACTTTAGTATAAAACACCAGATTTTTGTTCACCTCACAGTAATTAGAACTTACAGTCGCATTTGTATCTTGTATTCATAATTGTATATGTTGTATCACCTGAAAATGACATCCGGAATAATACACTTACACAGCCACGAAAAACGTTGTCGCCCTACCTAACACTGTATCAATAGTCTGTAATAGACTTTAAGGCCAATGATGATGATGATAATACATAAATGTGATAAAAAGTAGTGATGTTCAATTTAAATTAGAAACAAAATGATAATACTCAGTTTTAGGGTTCCGTACCCAAAGGGTAAAAAACGGGACCCTATTACTAAGACTTCGCTGTCCGTCCGTCCGTCCGTCTGTCACCAGGCTGTATCTCATGAACCGCAATAGCTAGACAGTTGAAATTTTCACAAATGATGTATCTCTGTTGCCGCTATAACAACAAATACTAAAAATAAAATAAAATAAATATTTAAAGGGGGCTCCCATACAACAAACACGATTTTTTTGCTCTATTTTTTGTTGATGCTGCGGAACCCTCCGTGCGCGAGTCCGACTCGCACTTGGCCGGTTTTTATTGCTCTTATTTGAAGTTGGCGACGTTTTATTAGCCAACAACACTTCGTTGATCGATCTCAATCTGATTACAGTTTATTAACCTGTCTCATAATTGAATAATTAATATTATTTGTTCGCGACGCTGTTCATCGGCCAGATGCGTGTGGTTTATGACGCCTAATAGAGTTTATGGCTTTTTTATTGACAATAATGTTCTCTTGATTCCGACGTTTATGAGCGGCTCATTCATTATCGAACCGCGGAGGTCATAACATTTGTAAATCATGGAGTATGATAAATGTTTAAGTAAATGTTACCGTCTGCTCATTCGTACCGTTAATACTACCTTATTACCACGATTCTAATGACGACATTTATTTTATCTATGCAAATAAAGTAGAACTCTTTTTGTAGCTAATTTATTCGGTCTTCGAAGTACAATTAATTAACAACGAAATTTTATCTAGTTTTGCTGACTATAAGGAAAGTAATCGATAAGAAATTCAAGCTGCAACGCAAGGTGTGGTAATCCACGGACATGTATATACATACGAGGGGCACTGGTTATACTAAACGGTGCTAGTTTTCAAGTTTAGGATTTTTTTATTACGGATATGATGCATTAACAGCAAGTAGGTAAGGAGGCGAAGGGAATACAAACGACACTCGCCCGCACGCCGTACAATTTATTGCCTATACAATAATTATGCGGATTTAAGCTGAAGCGCGGTGCTTTACGGGCGGTTCTACGGTTCTTTACGGTTTCTAACGATATGCGATTTTGCGTTTTGTTGCTAAAACGGTAGAATCGATTCCGCACGATCCGGGTCCGCGGAGCGAAACAATCGGCTGCTTGCTTATTCCGTAGCGGCGTCGGGACACTCGCTCGCCACGTTTGAAGTGACTGCAATTTGTCTCCAGCGACGTATTTCAAGTAGATATGATCGTGTGTACGACCGATGCTTGCATAAATTTCTCACTAACAGATGTAGGTTTTTTGCGTGGTCCGCGCGGGAGGTAGACGTTCACCTGTTACTCCGTAATGTTTGACGCTTCGTATCGATTTTTTGCTGAAATTAAAAGTTCGATAGCGCCCGATCGGCCGTACGTGAGCCGAATCGAAGAAGACAAAAATTGAATAACGCGAAACGTTTCCACATAATACTACGTAAAGGTAAAGTGAATTTATAAATGTAATTCACTTGGCCGCTAATTTATGACCATGTGTTTACATTTTAATTTACTTGTGCATTCTCAGAAACGCGTTGCGAAGAGAGCTACTGCATGAAAGTCTTTACAAGAGCGACCGCCTACTACACTTTTTTTGGGGTACACTTAGATCGGCATGCGTGACTAAAAGAGTCTAGACCACTTATTAGAAAAAATGATGTATGAATTCTAGACTGTCTCTATAACCGAATAAGGTATTATTGTCAAAAAACCGTTGACGCAACCGCCTGGTTTACTCAAAAGCTAAGATTACTGACTCTAAATGGCATTGGAATACGGACTCCTTGTTTAAATAAATACACGATAAATAAACATGAACTTTAATCAAATTCGATAAAGGCAGATGCGCGCGCGCGACTTTTATGGGAATAACGACTCGGACCGGTAGCGGGCGCGGGCGCGCTGACACTTGTCCCAGGCGCGCACAAAAAACGCAACTATCGCAGGAATTACTCATTAACTTATTAAGATGATAATTTATGACCCTAAGGGAGGTAATTTCATGCACTCTATTGAAGACCTAAGCGAATTTACTGCGCTTTTTACGCGTCTAGTTGACGCAAGAACAATAAAAAGGGCAATAATAAAATTAGTATAGTTATTGATTGTGTGTTTTGTGTGAATTCTTATTACTTATATGGAGTTGTATTTATAAAATACAAGAGGAGAAGGAACCCTTTGGTACAGATGTATACAGTTGTAGATCTAAAGGACATATGATGAAAATGTTATATTATCATACATAATGTCAACCTTAACTTATTAATTAGAAATGGAACAAGTAAAAAAGTGATAAAAACTATACAAGCGTGAGACTTGTGTAGTCACATTTTCTTAGGCGGTTGCGTTGCCATTTTTTTCAAAGATAAGTACATAACTTAGCATCAAGCCATCACGAAAAGTCAGTCAATCTAATCAATAAGCGTTTTTAATTGCATGATTAATAGATGTCGGAATGTATTAGTGCTTGTTTGAAAGATGAATGAAAATGTTCACAATAGGTACCTTTTTAAGCAACAGTGCTTTAATAAATAGATATCACAAACATAAATTACAGTAGGTAGGTAAGTTATTGAAAGGGACAAAAGTTATTATTTATCACAAATCGTTGGAAATTCTAATATAAAGTATACCTACTAATGTTGAACAAGCTACCATTATGAGGCAAACATTAGAAAAATAAAGGATACGTGAGGAAAATAATTGTATCCTTTAAGACATTTTTAATGAATGGTGAACAAGCGATTTCCATTTGTTACAATTAAAATTTTAAATTTCAAAGTATTATAAAGATAAGATATTTTAAACTGTGTGTGGTCACTGCATGTTAACACAAAATATAACAAGTTAAATTCTGCATTAACACCAAATTGTAAATAATTACTACAATTATAAGTTAAGCGCAGCAATTACAAATTACAAACATGGAGTAAAAAATTGAGCAAGGTGCGGCATTTAACCTGAACAAAACAGATTCGCTTAAAATAATGTTGTAAAAATGATCTTTATATTGTAGGTAATAAGTATGTGACTCGTTTGAAAAATTCAGAAGCGTCAGTGAATAATAAACAGAGATTGAGATCTAACAAACAAGCTGATGAAATGAGACAAATATGGCGGAGTCATGAGCGGAATGACAAGCAGTCGGTCTCCACTGCTTTTTCTAAACTCGAGGAAGTGGCTGGATTTAAAGTCGGAAAGTGGCTGGATTTAAAGTCTGAAAGTGGCTGGATTTAAGGTCGGGAAGTTGCACTGCTTAACATTACAAGTTTTGTGGCGATATTGGAGAAAAAATATTGGTAAGCCGTTCTATTTAAGGCCATATTATGGGATAATAAGTAATAATTATAATTTATTTTGCTCGGGGCGAGAGAAGCAGTATGAGGATTCCCTAAAGTCTATTTTTTTATTCGGTAGACTAAAATGACATTTCATAGTATGAAATGACACATGATTTTCATACTATGAAATGTCATTTTAGTCTACGGAATAAAAAAAATAGACTTTATAGGTAAGTGTTTCTTATCCCACCTATTTAACCTTATAAAATTAAGGTTGTTTGCCAAATTTATTACAAGTAAACTAACAAATAAAAATAATGAGTAATATCGCTATTAGAGTATTAATTTGGCACCTATATTTTGTGTATGCAATACCCTTATCATTAACTGCCTGAAATAAAAGCTTTTTATTTATTTATTTTATGTATTTACAGAAGAAATTGATTTACATACCTACACTATGCAAGTGGATTCATAATTAGGTACTCATTGGAAATGTCAAGAGAAATGCAGTGCTTTTAATAGGAAGGTTCACTTGCACTGTTTAAAATTTGGTAGTGTATAGGGAAGCAGTAAATTCAAAAGGAAATCTAGGTAAGTCTCTACATAAATTATCAATAATACAAAATGTTACATACATTTTATGACAGTTTAATCTAAAGATGTACAGGTATAATAATTAATCGTTATGTGCATTTTACCTACCCAGGACAGAAATGCATATTACCTTATGTAGGTATCCTAACTAAAAATGATACAATTTTCTAATGTGTATTAGTATTTATTACTTTTTCTGAATACCTATTAAGAAGTGTCTGGTAAGACTTTTATTAAAATCAATACCTAATACCTAATTATTTTAACTTAGGTATCAGTGATAAGGGGAGGCCCAAGACCGCACAAAATGGAAAAATCTTGAAGAGGCCTATACCTCCAAAGAGGGTTCTGGTGAAATTTAGATTTAAGCATAGGTTAAGTTACTAATACTTTAAAATCCATGTTATGAAAACCAGAAATAAAAGGCTTTTTTATTTTTATTATTTATTTATCAGTGACAATAATTATTATTTTATGAAAACTATGATTATTTGTTTCAATTTCATAATATTGAATTACAAAATAAATTATTTTTTCTACTCCCGTATTTTTATTTGTCATTTAAAGGGTCGTGCACACACCTTTAAACCCCTATCTTATAGTTATCAAGGCAAGTCTTTAGTCTATTCCCCAAAAAAGTATTTGTGCATACACGCAGTATCTTTTTGGCACTTTTACGATACTTCGTGTAATCACCACTTAAAAATATTGTATGAAATACATTGTTGCCAACCTAATTTTAATTGTCATCTCTGACAGATGAGTGAACCATAGACATGTTATTTATTTTTATTTCATTCATCTTTTCCCGCCCGTACCGGATTCTGCTACTTTTTGAATGAAAAATAGGTATTTGTTAAATTTACAATTTTATTTCAAAGTGCTTGGTCGTAGATAAAGTATTGTATGCAACGTTGTTTAACTGAGTCAAAAATTACTCGTGGCGTCTTTTTTAACAATTTTCGGCTTCGCCTCAACCGAAAATTGTTACTCACGCCACCACTCGCCTTTTTTGACCTCTCTTAAACAACGGTTGCATAAAATACTATTAAAGTAGGTAATCTATTAGTAGGTACTTATACCTAGTCTATGATTTTTTTTTTTTCATTTTGTAATCAATTTTAACCACGAAAATTTTAGCTTCATGACTTGATAACAGGCTGAACAGGCACAACTACGGACAATTAAATTTAAAGAATTAGTAATGCCGATGTAATGACATATGAATTAAGTAATCAAATTAACAGTCAATAAATGTCAAAGAGAGCAATTTGTAAATTATTTGATGGCATTCAAATCGTTAGTCACCCTTAGTGAAGAATCTTCAACACCTCGTGGTAACTTAACGGCCCGGCACAGTAAAATTTTACGACGGTCCAGAGGGCCTACCGCGAACCACGTTTGACGTGTTGCCTCCCTGTCACACTTACGTACGAATTCACAAGTGCGACAGAGAGGCAACACGTCGAACGTGGTTCGCGGTAGGCCCTCTGATTCCGCTGTGCGAATCCGTGTTTTATCACAAGGGATTAGAGTCCAAATTTAAACAGCAATTGCAAATTTTTACTGGTAGCAACTTTAACACTTTAATTTTTTTTTGCTAATTGTTAGTTCTTAATGCTCACTTATATGCATTTTTTTCTGTGACACTGATTTTGGGTTTGATTGGAGTTTTTTTGTTGCTACATTTAGAAGATTTTCTGTATGAAATTTGTTTAATTTTGCAAATGTGATGTGGACTTATGAGTTGAGTAGCTATGTTCGATGTCAAATTTATTCGCAAGCAATAACTTAGATTAGAGTAGGTACATAAGTTCAGTGAGAGTTTTTATTTTATAACTTTAGTTGAGTATTTTACCTGTTGTGTAAAATTATGTTAGTTAATTTAGACGTTATGATGAACATTTTTATGATGTCCAATTTTATGGTAAATTACTAAACTCTTCATCTACCTACCTTGTACTAATAATTTACTAAAATGAATCTTATCATAAATAAGTCCTACTAAAGCCTGATAACCTGCACTTGATATTTTACAATTTCGTTACTATTTTTGAATATTTATTTACAAAATTTCGTTCAAAATCACGTTAAAGCAATTCACCGAAAGTTTACAATCCCTAAAACGTTTGTATCACGTTTGTAAGCGTTTGTCCCAAACCCGGCCCGATAGGACCGCGCTCGCAACATTGTTTTGGATCATAACTCGCGGACCCTCGCGCGGATAAAGCAATAAACTCACCTCAGGCCCGCGCCGACGGCATACTCTTCACAAAGCACTCCACTATGTCACGTGTGTTAAGGCATGAGCGTAATACGTAATATCGCACGTGGTAAGTGTTTATGGTGTTACGCAACGCGTTTGTTCGGAGCGACGCGTCAGTGGCGTGTGCCGATGCTTTACGACTACGACGCGACGCCCCCCGCACGACGCCGCGGCGCACTAAATCTGCGACTGACGACGCCACCCCTAAGCCACGGTAACATTGACGGAGAGACAATAATCGCAGCGATTAATTGGGTCCAGTCGCAGCGCGATGGTGTAGCTGCCGGTAGCACGGGTCCCGGCAAGTGCGGCCTCGTAAAGTTTCTTCGTGTATCGTTCGATGCACCAGACGTTGATACGCCGATCGGCGGGGATGTTACTCTACTTCGATTCGCAACGGCACTATATACTTCCAATCTACACCAACGTTTAAAATTTATGAAGCGTCAAAAATTAAAAACTCACCATATCTATCGGATTTGCTAATTGTATTTTATATCCATTTTTTTCAGTCATAAAAAAGTTCATCTATCATCACTATGTAACTGGAATTATCATACCACATTTGCATTTTAAAGTATCAGCATCTTTTCATATTAAGGTTCAATGACCTTTACTACTAGCATTCAGCTATTAGGCGCGCGCTGAGTTACCTACGCGTCCCCGATGCTCTCGGTTCTCGCGCGGCGACACTGAGTTCACAGCAACCGTTTTATAAACTCGGCTTTTTCGATGGCAAGGACAAGCGGGATAATGTTAAATTTAAGTTGTCATTGGTGTGGTTTGTAATATCAATAACGGTTAGGTAGGTATTATTAGTAGATAGGTACCAACACCAACCTAATTATGTACCTAAGTATTATGTCGTAGTTATATGGTTGTGAGTTGCGACCGATATATTGTAGGTAAAAGAGGGTAAAAAAGAGGGATGTAACCTACCTGTAGCACAAATAGCACAACGTTACGTAGGTACGCACTATGTACTTACTATAATAATAAAAAAATACATTCATTTAGGTATATCAGAAAACAGGTTCTATATTAAAGTTAGTAGCACTTAAAATATGGACTATGTTACCTGGACCAGGCTGGACTATTTTAAGGGAA
Source organism: Cydia amplana (assembly GCF_948474715.1). Lineage (NCBI taxonomy): Eukaryota > Metazoa > Arthropoda > Insecta > Lepidoptera > Tortricidae > Cydia > Cydia amplana. The sequence goes on from NC_086070.1 coordinate 6,636,929, forward strand.
AACAAAGGAAGCACATACAATTAAATAAATTAGAAATAAAAGAGATTTGACTACCCACCTTCCTAACCGCTTCATGGATCCCTTGAACCTATTCTCATAATTGCGGCGCAAAAGGCATGTTTACGTTTTTCGATCAGCGCGGGCGAGTACTAGAATGCGAGCGTTTGCTCATAACCGGCGGCGACACGTACCCTGCTCGCATCGCCATTCTACTTGTTCTGTGGGTACTTACGAGGGGAGGCTTTGTCAAATGGTATCGTGTAAAATAAGTGCAAGATACCATCTAACAGGTACCTGTGAAATGGTCTCTTATTAGAGCCTACTGCCAAAGTTTGTACACAAGTGGTCCATGGATTAGTTTTACACAGCGAGCTTACAGTGAACAAAGAGTGCTATATAATAACGCAATGAGAGTCCTGTCGCCGCTCCCTGGGCTGCAGTGCATCGGGCATGTTCGTGGACGCGGCCGTCGGGGATTTTTATGTAATATTTCACATAAAAAGTCGACGGTATCGTCGACAAGCTGGGCTCAGCTGTCCTCGGCCGTTTCATGGATCTGCATGTTATGAGAATAGGTTCAAGGGATCCATGAAGCGGTTAGGAAGGTGGGTAGTCAAATCTCTTTTATTTCTAATTTATTTAATTGTATGTATGTATGTACCGAAAAACGTAAACATGCCTTTTGCGCCGCAATAACGTTCAGATTAAGAAGCCAGACATCAAATCTGTCTAAAGGTGTGCCTGGTGAATGGATACGCCTCAAGTTTTTACTACCGTTGTGCGAGAAATGTGGAAAATGGAAATGTGGAAAGGAACGAGCGGCGACACCAGTTCCGATACTAACTGCGCGCGATAGCCGTTCTAATTCTAACCTCTTTAATATGTTCTGTGTAAGTACCTATCCCTAGTTAGATAGTTATTACTAGTATCCATATGTATGTACCCCTTTAAAGTGTCATTCAATAGAACTTGCTAACTATGTAAACAAACCGCCATACTAAAATTGACACTGAATGTCAAATTACTAGTAACTTTTGTTTACATAGTTCGCAAGTTCTATTGAATGACACTTTACTTTCCACCACTTCTTTTAAACGTCACATGCCTTTAAAGCGAGTGTCTGTATTGAAATATCTGGATTTACTCGTTGTACTTATATCCTAATTCTTTTTAAGGATTAGGTTTTTTTTACATGTATTTAGATATTTCGAGCGACTAACAACTAGCACATGACCCAGATATTTCAATACAGGCACTTGCTTTAAAGGCATGTGACGTTTAAGAGAAGTGGTGGAACATAAAGGGGTACCTACATATATGGATACTAGTAAATATATAACTATCTAACTAAGGATAGGCACTTACATATATTTTACGTCACCCTAGGCCAGGAAGTGAGATTTTCTTCTCGCGTAGCGTAGCAAGAAGTAAAACTTTAGACAAACCACGGGTGGTAGGTAATTCGCAAAGCCCCAGATCGCATATTTATGGCCCTTACCTTCGGTTCGGGCCACAAACACCTGCGGTCTGGAGCATTTACGAATTCACCTCCTTAGGTATGTAATGTACTATATTATGACACGATAAGCTAATCTAGTAGGTAAGTACGTAACATAACTAAAATGATATTGATACGTATACTATATCTATTAGTAAAGCGTTTGCACCTAAACTGTAAACGTTCAGGGGCAAAATAATACCTACCTAGAATGTGAAGAAGTTGATGACAATCAAAAACATTTTACGTGACTAATTCTTTAAAACAGTTATAACTAATACAGTCATATAATATTATACAAAAAACATAAGACACTTAAATTCCGAATTTGATATTGGTTATTAACTTTAGCTTGAGAACAATAGTCATAAAAGCAAATGGAGAACATTAAGGTCAAACCATACAATAGGTAAATAAGTAAGATATAGAATATAAATACCTAATTACAAAAAAAAAACAAGTAATATAGGGACAAGTAAAGAATTATTATTTACCTACACAGATTTCTAATGCTTACTAAAATGTAGATAATTAAAAATAATGGCAATAAATATCACAAGAAGACAGACAAATTGTAAAGATCAGAAGACACGGGTTTCAAAAGCAACCATTCAGCTCCAAACACCCTAACCGTCTGACAGATTACAAAGCGGCCAAATTGTTCACCAATGAGAACGCGCTATTCGGGCGCCATCTTGTTTCCCCTCCCGCGGCGAGCGCAGATGAGCGCAGACGACAGGGAGATGGATCACGGGCATCACGGATTTACGGCTAGTATGTGGTACCAAATGAAAACTGGTATTATTAGGTAAGACTATAATATTATGTTTGTTTGTAACTTATTAAAAAGTGAATATATATTAAAGTTTTGTTCAGCTTAGTTTTGAATTTCGTTGTAAATATAAAAAAGGTAAGTTTAGAAATTTCATCATTTAATGGAACTGTTTAGGTATGTTTAGTGTATTTAGTTGCAATTTGCACCTTTACTTGTCTAAATCATGTTTTTATTTATTGTTTAACCTACCGTTTGCCGTATCTATAAGTATAATTAAGTATATTAGGTATACGTGCTCATTTGTGTAGGTATTTAGCTGCAATTTGCACGTTTATTTGTCTAAATCATGTTTTTATTTATTGTTGTTGCCTACCGTTTGATATATCTATATGTATAATTAATTAAGTATACCTATACGTGCTCATGAGTGGGGTTCGGGATTCAATTCGATCGTAAATTGTAAAATTGTGAATCTATATTCATGGTAGTGCCAAAATTTAACTTAGGTACTTATTCATGATGTTTCTGACAGTACCATAGGCCAATGTACAAAAATATACCTAGATACCTAATTAAAACAATCGATAGAATGTTTTTTAAGTAAAACCGCCCATAGTCATCTACTACACCTACCTAAACATAATCTTTAGAAATAATGTTAATAATAAGTAGGTAGGTAATAACCTAAGTGAACTTAGATGTCTACCTTTATTTACAGTACCTACTTAATTACTTTTATGTATGTAGGCATGACGAATACGAACAACAAAAGAGTAAAATAATATACCTAGAATAAATGATAGGTATTTCACCAAAAGCTACAAAAAGAAATAAATACTTAAGAAGTAAGGAAAAATAAATTAAGTAATGAAGAAAAATATTTACGCAGATCCTCATTTCTAGTGCCAAGATCAACATTTTTTATTGATGTAAGTCCTAGTACAATATTTCACCGCCAAATTGCCATAATTAGCCCTTAAGTCTTATTTAACCTGTAGATACTATAAGTACAAACGAGCAGAATTTATTCACAAAACTGATTTTAAAAAACCTAGTAATACTTAATTTATATTTATTCAAAGGATAGTCTTAGATTTATTTTATCAATTTGTAGCAAATCTAAAGGTATTTCAAAGGAAATTCACAATACCGACTCAATCAAGACTGTAGATCCGTTTTTTCTTGTTAATACATTGTTACCTATTATTTAAAAAATCATGTAACGTACGTTACCTATAGGCGAGTAGAGTCTGTGCGGAAAGAGAAGAGTCGTAGAATGTATTGGGTCCATTACATTCCACGACTCTTTTCTTTCCTTGTAAATATATTATACTCGTTAACATATGACATAACTAGTACCATTAGGTAATCGCACTTTACGTGCATGTTTTAATTTTTAGTTTAGAATTAAGCAAGTCGAAATGGCAATGTATTTTTATTGTGTAACTTTCTTGACATTTCCTTATATTTTATTGATTTCTTATTGTAATTGTGCATGTTTAAGATAAAATGTAGATATTGACGATGCAAAAGTGATCTAACAGAACCTACTTGAATAAATTGATTTTTATCTTTATTTTTATCCGAACAGACTCTACCTTCATAAAAACAGAATTTATTAAAAAATCGATTACTTTAATTAATTTTAAAAAGCTAGAAGCTAGGTATGTACATATAGAATAGAATAGAATAGAATATAATTTATTCGTAAGCACAGACAATACATAATATGAAAGAAAACACAAAATAAGATTAAAGTGCCACGAAATGGCCTCATCTCAGCATGTTGCTGGTGGCTTCCAGCGCTGGTCTTCCGATGAGACCATCAAGTGAGATGAATCACGGAGGGTAACAGACAAGAAGAAAAAGACATCAAATAACGTACAGTGAACAAATAGTAAAATAAAAGTTACACAGAAGGAAGATAAAACATAACGACTATATTAAATTAAATTAAGACTATTTTATACATATAAAACAAGCATCGTGCTCGCAACACTGTATTGATCCGGTCCAACCATACCTTGGCTGTACATTACAGATGCATAGGTATGCAGCTAGCGCCAACGGTGGCTACACTAACTAAATAATTTTTAAGAAAAAAAAACCGACTTCTATGCGGCCCGGTGAAAGATTATTGTAGATGGTGCGCTATGTAGAAAAGGAAGCATTTCGTTTCTGTAAGGCTCGCAGTTCTAACCTAACCTAACCCACTTTTGTTCGGTTCTGTGAGGATAGCAGTTCAAACCTAACCTAACCCACTTAACGGCGCATGCGGTGCGGTGTACGGGGGTTTGAGCGGGAGGGGTTTGGCCTCATCATACTTTATACCTACATTTTATGGTAGGTAATCATAGTGGTTTATTTAGTTTAGGTATCATGGTGGTTTTCCAGGTCAAGGTCCGGGTCTGTGTCCGAGTCCGGGTCCGAGTCTGGGTCTAGTCCAGGTCCGAGTCCGAATCCGAGTCCAGGTCCGGGTCCGGGTCCGAACCGGATCCGGGTACGAGTCCGGATCTGGATCCGAGACCGGGTCCCAGTCCAAGTCAAAGTCGAAATTTGAAATCACCAAACATGTACTATGCGTCGTTGAAGAGTTCTGTTCTGATCATCATCAGCAGTTCCAGTTCATCAAATGCGACAGTTTTTATTAATGCTTTATTTTATGATGAAAATACAGAAAATTCTATACGTGTGCCTTTAAGATTTGAGGAGTTCCCTCGATTTCTCATGGATCCCATGTTCAGAACTTGAGCTTGACATAAATATGGCTTAAAAACCTAACTTGCTTAACAAACATAACGAAAAGAAAAAATCGCCAAACGCGAGCTATGCGTCGTTAAAGAGTTTCGTTCTGGTCATCATCAGCAGTTACACTTCCTCAAATGTTACTTTTTAAATGTATATGCTTGATTTGTTGATTAAAACACAACAATCACCATATGTATGCCTTTAAGATTTGAGGAGTTCCCTCGATTCCTTATGGATCTCATCATCAGAACTCGAGCTTGACAGAAATGTGGCATAAAAACTAAACTTGCTTAACAAACATAACGAAGAGGACAAATCGCCAAACGTGAACTATGGGTCGTTGAAGAGTTCTGTTCTGATCATCATCAGCAGTTCCACTTCATCAAATGCGAAAGTTTTTAATAAAAATGCTTGATTTTCTGATGAAAATACAAAAATCTCTATACGCACACCTTTAAGATTTGAGGAGTTCCCTCGATTCCTCATGGATCCCATCATCAGAACTCGAGCTTGACAAAAATGTGGCTTAAAAACTTAACTTGCTTAACAAACATAACGAAGAGGACAAATCGCCAAACGTGAACTATGCGTCGTTGAAGAGTTCTGTTCTGATCATCATCAGCAGTTCCACTTCATCAAATGTCACGTTTCTGAATGTATATGCTTGATTTGTTGATAAAAACACAAAAATCACTATATGTATGCCTTTAAGATTTGAGGAGTTCCCTCGATTCCTCATGGACCTCATCATCAGAACTGGGTTTTGACAAAAACGGGACCAATCTGTATGAATATACATACAATCAAAAAAAGAATTTTCAAAATCGGTCCAGTAATGACGGAGATATGGAGTAACAAACATAAAAAAAAAAAAAAAAAACATACAACCGAATTGATAACCTCCTTCTTTGAGATTTGGAAGTCGGTTAAAAAAGGCAATGACAGACCAGACCAATATCGAGCGTTCATGAAATCAATTTTATAAGATTAGTTTAACAAGACAGCATCGTAGGATTTGTAGGTAAACGAATACTAACATATTAATATGTTTCTCTAGCTACCTATTCAAATTATGTGAAGTTGCGCAGGCGATGACGGACTGACAATTATACAGTAGGTACTTATGGCTAAGGTCATTAGAGTACTACATGCGAGTACCCTTAATTGATTGAAATTATATCGCACATAAATACTTACCTAATACTAACAAAAACATCAATAGCAGTAATTTATTTATTGATTTATGACTGACCATAAAGTTAATTACATACCTACTACATAATATGTACATACATACATTATAAGTATTATAACCTTCATGAACTTATTATCTAGACTAGATAACTTACTGCCATTTATGTTACCTTTAAACTACGACCTTCTTGTAACATAAATTTACTTATCAAAAACAAATTTTAAAAATGGAAGTAGAGCAACTTTCCTGTCGACAGCACTACACAATTCGTTCGCCACATTCCTCAGCACGTTTCAAGCATGCCGTAAACAGCTGATTTCCCCGATATACTCTCATCTCCTTTATCGCGTAGTAAAACACGTAATAAAACAGAGAAAACTATACTTTACGAGCTCCCGCTGGAGTTGCGCGGACGGCGTGCGTAACCTACAAGCGGCCATTTCGAGATTTACGATCTGGGAATTGTGTGTTAGAGGGAGATAAGAATATTAAACTCTCCACCGACGCCGAACTTGAGCGTAGCGGCTCCGTTCATACTCGGAGGACAAGGCTGGCGCAGTACACGGCAAAAATGGCGATAAAATGTAATGTCTGAAAGTCATAAAATTAATGCAGCCTTAAATTATTAATTACAGTGCATTTTGGACGTCACGTTTATAAAAGAACGAGTGAAGAGTGAATAAACATTTTTATTTGTAGGTAAACTTAATTCACAATTTGCCTTGACTTAATTATTAAATTATTATTACCTAAGTATAAAATTGAATTTAAACTGTCGTGAGTCATAACAGCGCGTAGTACCTACATATGATTTTGATGTATGACCTAGATACATTCGAATATTACTTCAATGCGCACTTGGTGTAAAATAAGGACATTTTAAATAAAAAAAATTTTCTAAATTGGATTATACCTAAATCCTATAATTATTGATATTATCGAGTTACCTATTCAATGTAAATGTACAAAGACCATATATTTTAAATCAGATATCAAAAGTAGGCTAAAGTCATATCCATATCAGATTGACCAACATTTTTAATAATTCATAATTATTTACAATCTCACAACTCTACATATACTGTAACCGCGAGCATACCAACTCATTTCTCTCTGTGTGCGTAATTTAAACTATCCGCATGGGACCGATGAGCGTTATAGCTTTCCCTTTTGTTTGGTAAAGTTATGGCTACGTTAGAGTGAGAGGTCGTAACTCGCGGCGTGCGTCCAGAAGTGACATGTTTATGGGCGGGCGCGTGGCGAGCGGGGGGAGTTAGTCTTGAATATGGCGCCGGCAAGGAAGGACGGGCATGATTTTTGGGTAAAAAAGATTTTAGATTTTATTAATATTAAAAATATATAATTTTATTATACCTTTCATGGTCATTGTAATGAAATCTAATTTTAATAATAAGAAAAAAAATTACCTACATATTTTTATGTATTTATTTTAATGTATACATTATTTAGCTAAATATTATCATATATACTTAAATGAAAATAATAATCAACTCAGTAAAAAAAAATACCTTATAAATTATAATCAATATTTTAAGCCAGGAAATGCCAAACAAAATCCGACCTTATTTCCACCGTTTTAAAGTCCCATTCACCTCAGCATTCACAGATTCACACCAATCGCACAAAGCTCATAAAGCTCGTTACGCGCGGACGCTACAGGTGTCACGGTGTGACCCGGCCCTAACAACTGGCCGTAAATTATGATGGTCCATACTAGCTTGGCTGCTCATTACGATAATTAGGGGTTTATTAATTGTAAAGGGTTAGGTAAATGAAGAAAGTGGTCAAAGTTGAAATATAAAAAATGTAGATAAACTGCTTACCTAATACAATATAGTTGAAACTACCAATTATAATAAATAAAGAATTAAATTTAATTAATCATTAGAAAATGACATGTGCACATACCTTACTTAATTATGAAAACCTGATATATATATTGGAATCTTATTATATAGACTATAAGGTTGATTTTCGAATCAATTGAATCGTAAAGATCACATTCGGATGGCGACTGCAACAGCATTACTAGTGCAATGTTACTGCTTGCTTGCTTAGCATTAGAAAATTCAAAAGATTGGTAACGCTTTATTTAACATGCGTGCATATCGTACCTACTAGGTAATTCTTGCTACTGGCCTAAGAGGCCATGCCGACATGATGAGTTGTCAACAGTGAGAAATTGTCTTCATGCAGACCTTGGCTGAGGTCTTGGATGCCCCTGATTCTGGCCATGCCCCTGACACCAAATAAATCCAAGGATATTCGTCCAAAACATGCCGCTATTCATTGTCAATATTAGTTGCTCTGTTTCCAATCTTTCTTCCTTTCTCTCCTTCTGTATAAGTAGTAATTATAGGTACCTTGGTTGTTACTATTTCAGGACTCAGGTTCATACCATCAAGATCCTGATGATAAGCAACGCCTGGCGTGGATACCTATGTACCCAGGTACCTTATGTGTCACACTTTCCTCCCACCTAATCATTACCCAACGATGACTTAGGTACTTGATGAAGTCTTGTCTTCTCGGTTTTCGTTCAATACACCCCGTCAGAAAATTAAGGAAAAAATCAACACTTGTTTGCAATAAAATTGCATAATTATAAGTTAAGGTGTTATCAAGATTTATATGACGAAATGCAACAAGCATGAAACAGCCGCTTACCTTAATTGGTATTATCTTAGACATCTCACGAGCCGACTGCAAGTGCAGTTTACAAATATGCCTGTCTGCCCATAAAATATCAGATCTTACATCTGAATAGGTAAAAAAATCCATGTTTGCTTCTTTGGGTCAAGTGTTTTCAGGCTACTTATATTGCGTCTACATTAAATTTTTCACCATCAGGCTTTTGTATAAGCTTGTTCATTTTATACTTGATTAAAAAAGCATACGAGTATTGAACAAAGAAGTAAGTCGGTATCTTTTACAAGCAACGCCTAAGGACAGCTTCAGTTACGAAACTTTCATAATAGGTTCGCGGGTCTGGGATGGTCGCGTCTATTTGTTTACCAGCCGAACATTCCGCCAAGCGCTGGCGTCGGTAAGACTCCGGCGCCCCGTGACTTGCAGTTGAATCACCCATTACCTCCCAGGGTCACTTATAGAGCTCCTCTATGTACAACCAGCAGCAGAAGTTGCTAAGCGGGTGAGGTGTTCAAAATTACCTTGACGCGCTCTTATTCTCTTAACAATAAAGTCGCGTCAAGATCATTTAGAACACCTGGACCGCTAAGCAAATTTTGCTGCCGACTGTACTTACCCTGTACACAGTGTCTGTTTGATTTGTAAGATCGCCTGTGCATGCATCGGCTCAATTTGGAATTCTCTTCCGGCGTTTCTAGGTATTGCTGGAGACCTGAGATATGTACCTATAACCTTGATAGCTCAGTATTAATACCAGTTTACGTATCTGCCAGTGTACCCAGATCATTAAATATCTTCCGGGTGTAGTTATGTGCTTAAAGCTTGAACTTTCCATCGAGGCGTCATCGATAACCCTATATAAATCGTGAACCTATCACTCATAGCAAAAAAATACAATAAGTCTGCAGGCCTGCAATGGACTGTTTACGAAACAGGCATGGTTTCACTTCGGCGTCGCCAGTGGACTCAAGCACACCGTGACTTGCAGCGGAATCGCCCATTACCTCAGGGTCGCATGCAGAGCGCCTCTGTGTACTAATATACTTATTAACTCCATCCGTCCGCGCGGCCTCTTATGGTGTACCGTTTTTGTTGGCCTATGAATATGTTTAGCTAGTCTGGGTCTGGCGCTGGAATGTTGTTGTTGGTGAGGCCACTGATCTTTATTACATATTGGTGGACAGTGGTCAATAAATATGACATGTAGGATTTAGCAAGAACCATATATGTCACCTAAAGTTACTATTCCCTCAGGAACATAAGTAGGAATGTGGTAAGTAGAGTAGGTATGTGCGGAAAGAGAAGAGTAAGTGGTGGAATGTATGCTGCCCAATACATTCCACGACTCTTCTCTTTCCGAACAGAATCTACCTGATGTTATGTGGTATCAGACAAGACAAACCAATTTGAGGTTGCAAAAACCTATCCCTGAAAAGAGTGCAGAGGAAGTAAAAATTGTGGTTAGTAAGAAAAAGGTATGAAAACTTTAGAAGTGATCGTTTTACTGATGCACACCACTGTTAAGAATGCAAAGACAATTTGAATACTAAGTCAATATGAACACATTTGCTTCAAAATAATAGTGATTTATATCTGCGACCGGTCCTTCTCGGTATATTTTTGTATACTTTTAAAACCATTCATAGCTTAATTTAAAAACAGATCCGGGCTTAATATCTACGGGAACAAAAAAAAAAACAACCGTATCTAATATTTTCGATAAGCCGTTCATTAGAACCGATTTATTCACATCGGATATCCGTCAACGAAGTTTTGCATGTCGAAATACTCGTAGGTAGCCGGACGCCATTCGTTACATATATATTTGGAGATTTAAAAGTATTCGCATTAGGAAACCATAAATTGAATTAGGTATGCAATGGAGTTATTTCTGTTTGAGGTGCGCGTTTAATAGTGTGTAAACACGGGGCAACGCAGTCACGGATTCGATTCGCTTTGGTGAAAAAATAAGTGAATTGATTTTTATTTTTTTGCTACAAGAATATTATACTTTTTTATGGGTATTTCTGTGCGCATTCTAGTTTTCAGTAGGCAAAGATTTGCTTGAGACAAAACTCGATAAAAATATATTTTGTAGCTAAAAAAAATATTGATGTTATTTTGGTGAGGTCTCAGTTCCACAACTTTCAGGCTTCAACGAAATTGAATACACATATAATTTTATTTTTGAAAAATACTTAGGTACCTACCACCATCCCTTGAAATATACTTAGGTACCTACGCAAACTAAACTTATCATTTCCCAAACTGCAATGCAAAAATGGATGCATAATTATTCAATAAAATAAACATTCTCTTTTCAACGGCCATTAAATAAACACGATGTTATCGCTAAGTGTTTTAGATAAATTGCGCTTATGCTTCCGAAAAACGGCCCCATGAAATCTCTGATCGTCCACAATAGGCAGATCGCTACATAAATATTATTAATAACGGCCACAGCGGCTGAAGTTTCATTCGTTCATAAAAGAAAAACTCTGCATGCACTGCCATCTATCTTTTTCCACAAAAGCCGGACATTATTGTTCGGTCCAAACACTCCTAAATCTTCGGGGGAGTAATATATTTTCGTTTTGCCCAGTGCGGTACATAGACAGTCAGTTCGCTACTTCTATTCACTAATGTTTTATACATAGTGTGCGTCAAGTCTGCTGGCTTTGAGAATTTTCCTTGGTACGGGCGGATTTATTCGTTATGCATTTTCTTGGCCATTTTATTCTTCAAAGCATATGAAAGACACGGATTTGTGGTTTGTGGTATGAAGATTAGCCACAGTTGTGCTACTTAATTGAAATACATACATATATTCTTACATATCCACATACATACCTCCTTTTACTTTGTCGTAGTCGGGTGCAGAAAAAAACATAATGGTTAGAGTCTCTGCAAAAAGAGAAGAGTCGTGGAATGTAAGGGGCCCAATACATTCCACGACTCTTCTCTTTCCGAAAAGACTCTAGAGTCGTAGAATGAATTGGGCCCATACATTCCACGACTCTTCTCTTTCTCCACAGACTCTAATAAGTATATTAGGGTCATGGAACTTAGTTAAAAAATTAAAAGTGATGAGCAGCCATCCCTATAAAGTAGCTATAATTCAACACTCTATTTAGAGAGTGTCCCTTGCAAAAAACTATTATTTATTAATTCAGACTTATAAATTGACTTTATAAAATAAATGATTATGACAATACATCGACTTACAGTTTTTCAATTTATTCAGGATTCGTGTATGTTGTATTAAACTACAAATTTACGTTCGTACCGTAAAACGGGGTGAGTAGGTTTTGCGGGGAGAGGTGGGTTATGAATGGGGAGAGAAGGTTTGAGAGGGGGGTGAGAAGGGATTTTAAGGCTACTGCTACAAAAATAATGTATTCCAATTTAAAATGGAGCTATAGTAATACGCATAATAAAAAAAAATCGATCCAACAATCTTCCAAAATCAACTTTGTATGAAAACCCCTCTCACCCCAAATACGAGGCACTACGGGGCGAGGTGGGTTTTCCTCTTTATCGTCAAAGTTATGAAATGGAACTACCCAAAATAAAATAAAAACTAAAATACAAACGTCCGGAACACTTATTATATACATTATACACCATTCAGTTTTCATATGTAAAAATAAAATATTATCGAGGTTTGAATTTCAGTTTTGACCCTACTCACCCCATTTTACGGTACGTTCTTAAATATTTGTCGGAACCTTTACACTCCAATTACAAATTACCTATAATAACTTAGGAAACCATTGCAGACCTACGCTTTACTTCACCGACATTTTATCTTGAAGCAGATTAATGTTTACTATTCAAATGACAAATTAACACGGATTATCTCCATAAAAATAATTTTCAAGCGCTAAAACTTGGAGGTCTGTTTCGTCCCTTATCTAACACTGATTTGTCATCATATTTCTTCCCCGACATTTATTTATTAACTCCTACACTTCTTAAAATTAGAATATTCTCCGTATTACAACGGGTAATTTGAGAATAAGCCCTAAAACACAATAATATATCGTGTAAAGATTTTTATCTTTTCCGTAAAACGGCTTGGGAAAAAACATAAAGAAGGAGGTGTCACCTGATCCTGACGGCTGAGATTTAGTGCGCTCGGTGTGGCCGCGGCCTAAGGTCGCCCGAGTTATGACGCTTCCATATAATTTACCTACCTATGTAGCAAGAACAAATAGAATACAAGCTTGGACTATACTGCCGTTATGATAGTATCTAAGGATAAAAGTTTTGGATGCTTTTTTTTTCTTGGGATTTTTCTCAAAAATACTACCTAATTTTAATGTATGATTTTGAAGAAGAAAATAGTGTACAAAATTTCCCTTATTACCTACATTCCAATGGAAAACATTTTCTCCCCTTTGCGACTTCTAGTGCCTTAACTTAGGTTAGGTCTCTATTGATCCTGATAGAAATGGAAACGATTGTCATCATGCAAAAATTGTTATCAATGTTTTCGATTTTGTCGCTGACTACAAATTTTTCCCTAATCTATAAATAACAATAATACTAAAATCACTCATAAGTATCTATATTTTACGGTTATGATTAATACGAACTTTTCCTCGCGAAAATACCATTCATGGCCACAAAGAGTAACTTTACTAACACCAATCTACAACATGACACGAATCAAATTAAATAAAGGACTAGCACTAATATCATCTCATTACAACCGAAAGACATTAGTGGAGGACGGAAAAGAAATGCGTGAGCCTACCAAATGTACCCGAAATACCCGCTACTAGAAAACTCTTTCAACCGCCTAAGACCCTTCGAAAAACCAACGGAAAATGGACGCTAAATCAAACGTAATAGGGTTCGTATCGATTTGAATGTGTTGTGTAATTACGTCGTTAAGTTTTGGAATAGTGGAAGCTCAAGTAAAGTGGAGGAGTCCCCGAGAAAATTGGCACAAGTGGTTTTAGCCGGCGGGCGGCGCGGGGATCGGTGGGGCGGGGGGCGGCAAAGAATAAGCGGGAGAGACTGGTACCGGTTTGTAGATACGTTGAAGTAGCTATATGAGGCAGATTTTTAAAAGTACAGGGGGATTGGTAGGCTAAATGCTTGCGAGACTTTATCATATTTTGGATTAACTGAAGCTCAAGTTCAAAATTACAAGGTGCTTATTTGTCTTGGAACGGGCCGACACGGAATCTTAATATCATTACTTTTTGGCAATGTTTTAATAATAGTATTGTTCTTAGTTTGTGGGCCTTGGCAACTCTTTTAAAATCAACCCTTTTCACAAATTACAACACATTACTCATTTGCGTGACATTTTTGGATAAGAATAATGGCTGTCAAAAGGTGATTGCGTAGATTTTAATAACATTTATAGAGTCTGTGCGGAAAGAGAAAAGTTCTCTTTCCGCACAGACTCTATTAAAAGCTAAATTTGCAGTGCCACCTACAACTTGCCAGTAGGTAACATGTATTGAGCTCTTACGTTTCTATCCAAGCTAACATCATTAACAGCTTTAATTATACTGTGTAATTGTAATTACTTACAGAATATACTATACCTAATATGTAAGGTGTATTCGGGTATTTCCGAATGAACGATATTAGTGGCGGATAATTCCGAAAGCTGACTCTTACTATACAACGGAATATGAGTGATTTTACAATGATTTTCGGGATTACCCGATTTCCGGAATTAATTACCCGAATAAACCTTACCTACTTACCTATATCACAACTTGTTTGGCTACATGACAAGACGAACTTACTTATCTACGTGCTTATTCTTTGGCGCTCGGCGGGGTGACCGTCGAATGTTCGCTCAGAGATAGGACTCAACAAGATGTATTGCTGCTTACGAAAAATTTTCAACAGACTCTTCTATCCGATTGGCCCGAACGGAAAATAAGAGGGGACAGCGACAAATAAATGAGCGCTGTAAATATTCCAATGACAATAATACAGCTCAGCAATAGATTCCTTTCAGGAGATAGTAGCCCGTTATTAATGTTGAAAACAGGGAAGGAGTAGATTGATGGCCTAATGAGAAAGAACAGGAGTGATTGATTGGCCTACTAGCCAATAGGATAAAAGCTTTCTTTTATTCCCATACAAATAATATCCTTTCCTTTCATACCTACTTTTAGCGAAACGGCGGTAACTTTTTCCTATTTCTTCTGAACATTCGAACTAAGCCGACTTCCTTTCGAAGTTTGAGTCAGGTGCGTAAATAAATGTCACGAAAAGTTTTTTACTCAGCTTCTTATTCTCACTTGAATAACAACTTACTTACATAGTTTTTACCTACACGTTTTCAATTGTTCTTAAGAATAAAAGGTACTAAGAAAAAATAAAAATGATAAACTAAGATTGTTTGATAAACGGCGGTTCCGTTACTTCAATAAAGCTCCTTTTTAAATTCCTAAGCAGCCTCTATGAAAAATAACCTTCGTAACCGCAATTCAAATTAAAACCCAAATCACACATTCCGAGCGTAACCGTCGTCGATTTTTCTTTCAAAATTTATGTCCGTGGGTCGCCTCCAGAGGGCGCTTGTGCTGGGGCCGGGGGGGTGAGGCAGCAGCCTCCGCGGGGGGAGGGCGCGAGTTCATTTCGCCCGCGTCGTTTATCTTGAGGCACATAATTCTCGGGACGAAGACTATGTCAACTTATTATTCGTATTCTTTCGCCTTTACGTGAAATGGGTGTGTTTTATACAAAATGTATGTTTGTTTGTAAACACGCTGAACGGGATAGGATTAGCGGTTTGAGGTTGCTTAACACTTGACAGTTTATGTATACTGCGGTTTATAGTGAGTTATTAATGTGCACTATGCTCCTATGCCAAGTAAATCATTGTGGTTGTGATTACTACATAAAAGGGCTATGAGTAAAATAGGCAATTGCATATTTTAATCATAGTTATGTTCAAATAAATTTGAATTGAGAGGTTAGTGGCAAATTGCATCACATATATCCTACTTAGGCATGCCTTAGGAGTTACGTGTAGGTAAATAAGTATAAATATAGTTACTTATTCTGAAAATAGACTTTTTATTATTTCATTATCACTTGACAACCTAAAATCTATAAGGCAAAAAAGGGGCATAGGTACCATTTTTAAAATGAAATGTGTTCTATTGATTGTGTCGATTAGAGGCGGGCCTTCGTTTTAATAATCGAATGTCTAATCGAATCGACTTCGAGCATCCCCAGAACAGCAAACGTATATATCCTTCAGAGACAGTATTTTTAGAAGCCACTTACAAAACATTTCACTGCCTGCACCTCCCTAAGATGAATCAGTAAATATTTCTGTCAGTAACCACGTAATGGTATTATGATATTGGGAGGGCCGCTATCGGTCGTCGGTCTGTGCTGTAAGTAGATCGTAAATAACACGCATTCATTAGAATCCCCCAATGTTGGAGAAAAATGTTTAATAACGGTAGCGGTTGCGATAAGTTTCGTTGTTGATAAGTCGATCCATTAACGAACAATTGTATTTTGTTGGGTTTGCTGCTACTGTATGTATACCTAAGGCAATGTAGTAAAGAAAATAAGATAAATAGCTTGGCAACTTACCTATACGTTTGCGCGTTTACTATTTTAGTAGGTACTACCACAGAATAAATAATAGTACTAAGTACAGAAGACTCACTCTCTAACAAAACGCGTCTGTTACGATTAGCACAGATATGGCCGCTAGGTGGCGACAGCGCCACGCACGGCTTATGGCTTTCCCCAAAATTGGGGCGGAAAGGATGTACTTTTAGCTACCTGTAGTAAAGCGACGAAATCGCGGAGTGAGCCACGCCTGTTATTACTTGTACAGTACCTAATCATAATATTTCATGTTTAAACGAAACCACAGATTTTACCAGCTAATCCAACACTTGCAAGTGTTTATTCTTATTAAAAAATCATGTATCTTTTAAATTTAAATCAATCAAGATATTAAAAAATACATGATTACACAAATATGTATAAGATCTAAATGTAATAGGATAACTAGACGCCAGCATTTAGTGATAATGTAAGTAAGTGTTAAAATTATAGATGTCACCCGAAATTATCGTCTCACGTCTACGTGCCACGCCGCCCACAGTACGTCACGCGTGCACCATCCTTAACCTCCGATAATACGTCTAACCGATACGTCATTTGACGCAATAACGGTCAAACAATAAATATCGCTTTGGGCAGACAACACGCGCAATGTAATATATGAAGTTAAGAATAAATAGGCAATTTAGTGCGGGCCGCACGTCTCTCCGAATATTGCCGCCGTATTTCCATATCGTATCGCGATTCGTGGGCCTCCTTTATGGGGTAAAAATTAAGTCGCCGAAGTGCGGGTGTTGATTTTCAATTGGTTTGATTGCGAATTTTAAACGATTTTACACTGGGCTCTATTTACGGGGGCCGTATTCTTGTAGGGGAGTAATTTAAGTGTCGTGTTTGACGATTAAATTATTTTAGATTTTAGATTTTTTTTAATGAGTATACTTAATTAGTAGGTAAATATTTTACTGTTATTATTATCTGTATTTATAATAAGGAATTAATTACCTAGTGGGTAAATAATTTACTGTTATTTTTTGTATTCATAATAAGGAGCAACATTTTTTTGTGTTTTTTTCACACATCACATTCTGACAAACTGTAGGTAAATAGTAGAAAGGTGTTGGTCAAACTACAGTTTAAATATTTAAGTGCAATTTTCATCTACAAAAACAGTTCTAAAGTGAACAATCTAATGTATCAAGCTATAACAGCAGGATTACGTTAAAAAAACCTCACATTATTCTTAAATTTCGAACGGTAACTCAGCTCGGTCGTATAAATCCGAGGAAGCACAGTCGTATGGAAAAAAGATCCACGGAGCCGGTATAAATTCAGCGGTAAGACCCGATAGAAATGAGAGAATTCCCCATTAAATCTGTCTAATGCGGAGGGGCGAGTCAAGAGCGGCAGCGGGTGCGAAAAATTTGCCTTTCACACTGGATTACGAATAAGTACCTACTCGTATCACACACAGACTACACACAGACAGGACACGGGACCAGGTGGATTCGGTATACTAAGATTTGTATATGAATTACATAATATATTATACATTACAATTAAATATAAATTTATTTAAAGTCACAGAAAGCGTACAACACAGTATAAAAAAGACACTAGGACGTCAAACAGGATCCCCACTTAGCATGATACCACAAGGCAGCAAGTCAGCGCTAATGGTGGTCAGTGGGGAGAGGACCTTACAAACCCAACTTATCTAAGGATTGAAACTATTGGCCGGTGCACTGCCATTCCCCCAGATTCCCGTTTTAATTAGATGCAATTTTTTAAACAGATATATTGTTATACCTCTTCGTTGTAAGTCATTTTATTACATGTAGGTACCACCATGATAACATCTAAGAAATTTTAATCAGTCGTGCAATCAATTAATGAATCTAGCACCAAATGTCTTTTATCCTCGACAAAGAAGTGCAAATCACAACTTATCAATTATATTGAACTACAGCTAAAATATTACATCGAGATCAGTTTGTATATTTTGTATAGTAGCCGAGAATACCTACGCCAAAATTATGTAAACACAATTATACAGTATACAAAATGGTCACTTACCTACGTTTTTTTCCATCATCAAGATAAATACCAACATACAAAATTATGTTGTAACATACTCCTCTGCCATTCTCACCGCTTCCGCTCACTCTTTGGGCCATCCGCGAGCCGCTAAATCTGTCCAAGTGGCAGATAGGTGGCGCTCGCCTAAGTGGGACCGGGAAAACACATTTTAATAAGGGTAGTGAAACAACCATCAACGGCTAACTGGAAAATGTTTACGGGAGCGATGGATCAGATTTTAGATTAAGTTTTTATAGCGCTTTTAATAGGAAGGGGAAGTTTGGCTTAGTTTCTGCGATTGTTGAAAACCATGGCTTAACCATGGTGTATTTTGGGCTTTGCAAAAATATGCTTTTTTACTTTTTAGTTTTTATATAGGTAGTAGTTCTAAAGTATGACCTTATTTATTATTTTTATCATATTACATATTTAATTAATTAGCATTTCTCTCTTTTCATTAAAATGTTTGTGAATTGGTTGAGGTGCAAAACATTTTTGAATATATTTTATTTTACTAGGAGTAGGCATGAATGTTTGACTTTTGCTCCTAAGTCAGGATATATAATATAATGCTTAAAAGTTGCGATAAAACTACATAATATATTCAAGCTTATTTTTTAACTTCAGAATGCAAAAAATATTTTGACAATATTTATAAACTGAATTTAAATAACGCAACTAGGTACCTAGTACCTCCTGAACTACAGATTACAGATAAGTATAAAATATAAGAATCAAACTTGTAGGTAGATATTTACTCCAAGGGTGCGGGCGCGCGAAACGAAATGTGGCTTTAAAAATTTGGAACACAATCCAGCTATTTGTCTTACCAACGTCTCGTATAAATCAAGGAATAAAGCAGCCAACAATGCTTTATGGCGGAAAAAAGGAACCTACATAAGACGGGGAAATAGCATATAGAACGCCTATCTACATACGCATGTTGCACGTATGTGTTTCCGTTACGAAACGAACCTAGAGAACACGGGATGATTTATCATTTGAATCCGAAATGATATGAGTGAATAATGTATCAAATAAAATACTCATGTACTCGTATATGCTCATGACCTACGCTCAGTTAAATAAAGAGCACGTCATATTTCGCGGCCATTTTAATATCGAGCGATGCAAATAAAACTCGTCATTATTTAGTGTGTGTCCGAGCCGTCCGCACTACGCGCGGCGTTCGCAGAGTTATTACCGTGTAACGTACTATATCACGGAAAATTTACGACAACCTGAATATGATGGATTTTCAATCCGGCCCCAGAATTATATACGACGAAAATCGTTCCGCTGTCAAAATAGAGAAATAAATAAACTCTTGACAACCAATTAATAACTCGTAAAGTGTCAGTGTTGAGGACAATAAAAAACTTTAGCCGGGACAAAGGGGCAGAAAAAGGCGATAACAATGGCGGAATGAGGAGAAAAACGCCTGTAAAAAAGCTCCGATATCGCCCATAAATTTGGATGGATTCAAAACAAATCGCCCTTATTCATTACACGTATGACTTATTGGCCGGAGAAGACAAAATTTATAATGCACTTATATAGAGGATACAAAGGAGTGGAATCGACTCATTCAGGCAAAGTTTTCGATTTACAAAAACAAGCTGCGTCGAACAAAACGCATTGCGCATCGTTAGTCACGTTTCGGGTTCGAAAATGAATGAGCCGATTAACCTTAGCAAAAAACTAAACGCGGCGTTAATAGATGTATGGAATCCATTATCAATGCTTAATAGAACGTGCATAATATTCTAAATGAAAAATGTTGTGACAAATCTAATGAACTGTAGAAAATATCTTTGAAATAACCTCTGTTTTGAATAAATAATATAATAAATAACTCTTTAGCAGGAGAGATATTGTTAAAAAAGAGAAGTCAATGTAAATCCGAAGGTGACCTTTAACATTAGACAATAATAAAATGCAGCTTAAGAAAATATCATAAGTCTCTATTCATAATTGTAGAAGACGTTTAAAAAATCTTAAATTAAATTGTTCAAATAAAAATAACATGCAAATCGATGGGGAGCAAGTGAAGCGTTTTATTATCAGGTATCACATAACGATACCTTCATCAAGCCTCGTAAAGCGCGGAACGTCGAACCGAGAAATAAATGGCGTTCAAAAGTGTGATCCAAGATGTACAAAAAGGGGAAGAAAAAAGAAAAAATGTCGAATGAAATGATAAATTCCCTACTCGATGTGAAAAAGTGGGTTTATTTATGACACGGCAGTGTATTGTGGCTTCAGAAGTTTATCAGATGTTGGGCTTGCATTTATATTGTGTGTTTTGCTCTTTGACATCGGTGCATTGGACCATCCGGCCTTCGGTGCCATATCCGTAATACCTACGTAATTTATTCATCTTGTATTTTTAAATGAATATCATATATCGCAGTGCCTTTCCATAGCAATTTCCGTATTTAAAAAAACATTCTTCATGAAATTTGTGCCACTCTATCTAATCAACAACACTTGAAAAACTGTTACAAATGTAACACCGCGAATACTCTGTGGGTAACCCATTAATAAATACTTACATTATTTTTACCGCATAATATACGAGTAAAAAGTGTCAAAAGCGTTTCGTGACATCACAAAATATTTTACTTTAATATCACAAATTCCACCCTGCAAGATTCAAAAATTCTGACGCCAAAGTTTTTCCGAAGTCCATCTTTGACTTATCGAGATGGGAGGAGCGATCGGTTTATTTATCTGTTTTCTCACATTGTACAAGTTAACCGTAATGGCGTACAACTTCTACGCTTGCCGTGACATGCCTGAAAGTTTTGTACTGCAACAAAACTTGTTTGAATTTATCTTGGGTAGATGGGTACCCAAATATAAAGATCTGACTGAGAAAATATACATTTAAAGTATTTAAAAAAGTGAGTGTTCTATCTGATGAAATGTAACGGAAAATTCCCACGGACGCAAATCAGAAAGGCATTGAGCGCCTCCCCTTATCCGCCCTCGATTTTAAATTAGGTTAAAGAATTGTTCTTCAATCTCCTTAAGCGGTGACCACAAATCACAGAGCTCCTTTAGACGTAATTGAAAATACATTACAAAACCAAATTAAAGTGGGAAAGTGGTACAAGTTAGGAGGGGGCAGGTGGGCTCGTGACAACCCCCTACCCGCGGAATGTTTTGGCATAAAATATCGTTTCAATTATTTACGTGAAAGATTTATGGCACTTAGAAAGTGCGCCGAGAAAAAACGGAGCGACGTGTGCACAGAAAGTGTTTTTCTTGGAAAACTTATAATGGGTATGAGTGTAGGAAAAGTTTTTGAATCTCTTTTCTATGGTAATTTGTTTTGGGTTTCGCTCGCTTATAAAGATATTAGTGTTTGTATTAAGTTGGGTATATGTTGTTTCAGTCCAGAGATAAAATATGATCTCCGGTGCTGTAGTAAGAGAATCGACGTTATTATACAAAGACGATAAACTTAAATGGACGTTTGAAGCATGAAGTAGTTTAGGACTCGTATCTGGGGTAGAAACAATTAACATTAGCAAAAATTTCCTGATTGAATCTTTTTATAATATTTATTTATTTATTTTATTTTATTTTAATTAATATTTCGCAAAACAATGCCTGAATAATAAAATAGTTTTACGAAAACCAATGCATTTTAAGACCTTTCGAAAAATACCCCATACCAAATTGCTGGACTGGGTTGATGTGAACAAAAATGTTCATTCCCAGAACAAGAAAATCTTTTTTTTTTACGTCTTCGTCACAATTAACTAAATAAAAACCTATAACAGCTATCCAATAGTATAGGTTACATACTGATAAAAGCTGCGGACTGAGAGATAGGCGGACAAGACAAAATAACACGGGTAAAAGATCGTCCTACATCGAAATATTTCCTAGTAGCACTTAAATATAACGGCAAGGCACTAACTACAAGAGGCCGATCCCATTTTTAACAAGTGATAATTATGGTTTTCATATTTTGATACGACCTTGACCCTGAGCACTAAATAATTAGCTTTATTGCTGACGAAATGCAATCAGGAGTACTAGTATGTGTGTCTAAAATCTAAATGACACGAAAACCACATCAAATTGTAAATTAAAACAGACCCTTTAATTATAAGTTTTTTGTAATGTATTGTAATGTTTACCGATATTGGCTGTTGTATTTATATGATTTAATTTTTGAAGTGAAAACTTCTTTAGCGGCGCTGTGTACTTTTTGTGATGGGGAAAAAATGTTAAACTCGCGAGAGCGTAAGACGTAACCCTCTCTATCTACCGCGCGGCGAAAATGTATGCCTGAGCCTGCTTTTTCGTTTTTATTCACCAAATAACTTTAGTCATAACGTATCATAATCAGGTCAATTATTTAAAACTGGACTTTTATATTAAGCAATAAAGCTCAATGTTCTAATCTTGTACGGGCTGAAATACGAGGATCTCACAGTTACATTCTAACTTCATATCACTCAAATATAATTCAATAACTACATCTTGATGAAATCGCTAATAAAAGTGAACTCTAGTACTGGTGAATAAAACTCAAAATATCATGACCTGAGACTCAAAATATATTTAGATGCGAGGTCTGCAAGGTAACTTTACAATTTCTATTCGAATTTCAAACAATTAACGCTACAAATTTAAGCTCACTGACGATCAATTTCGGAACTAAAGTTTTTCAATAGAAAATAGAAAGGAGGATGGGTGAATTATACATAGTGCTGCAGACATTTTGGACTAGTCATTGAGTTTTCACTTCTGTCGGCACTCCCAGAGTGCAACCCGTTGTTTTTTTTCATGCTTCTATGTGATGTTACTGCATATGTTGCATTGACTTGTGAAGAAGCTTGAGGCCTACCTATTTTTGAAATTTGATTTAAGAATCGGCCTCGCACTCTAGACGACACAAACAGTTTTAATACGTGCGCGAAGATTTGTTAACGGCGCATGTTTATTTTTCATTTACAGGCCTCCTCGTAAACAGCTCCTGCTTTATTACGTGTGCATAGCGTACGAGTATGGCGATGGAGTTTATTGCGAGAAGTCTATGATAGCTTTTACAGAAAATACAGAAATACAGACTTTATTGGTAAATATAAACATAGTTACAATTACATTTTACACGTCATAAACTTAAAACTATTGAGTACAAACAAAAGCTTTTAACAAAGGAAATGTTCAACTTTTGGTATTGAATGTCGTAAAATAAATGCCAAGTTTGCAAGCAGTCAAACGTCAATGTTTTGTGCGGATTTAATGATTTCAGCTATCGGCGTTTATAAATAATGTTCCAAGTCCACTAACAGACAACGCGACTAATACTACTAAGTACTACGGATTTGCCTGACGGATATTGGGACCATTTTATTAACGTACACACTTTATTTAGATGTGGGATTTTTTTTTATTTCTACTCAGAATAATGAGCTCTTTCGAGCCTAATAAATAGGAAAAGAGTTTGTAACTTTAAATAAAATGGCCGTTTGGCAAGCCATCAATTAATACGACGACTTATAGACAAGTGAAAATTGCATCCCATTAAAAAGTCCGGCAACGCACTTGCCGGCAGCGTTTCCCTCCTATGCCTAACAAAATATGTATCGATTTTGTTATCTAGTGTCTTCCTTCTGTAGCATCACTAGCGGCGATTCTATCACGTACACAACACGTAATACGGCTCAGGCAAGCTTTACGTCCGCGTGATAATCTCCAGTAAAAAATTAATTGAATCTCGCAAGCAGATGGGGCATTGTTGCCCTTAACGGGGCTTCTTTGTATCGTGAACATTCGCCCTCGAGAGGGCTTCGCGTTCGTTGGAGGAAAACGGTTGGGCAATCTTGTTCGGGAAAAAATGTTGGGCGGCCTCCGTAATTGAAAAACATTAGCTACTCTACTAATATTATAAACGTGAAAGGAGGATGAATCTATAGGGTCTACCTTACAATTTTAAATTACTTAGTAGCACATTATCAGTGTGCTATGTAATGAAACAAGTATCTAAATAGGTTTAACAACTACAGTTTATCTAGAAAATCATATTTTATGACAGAGAAATAGGGCCAGGCATTTGTGTATTTAGAAGTGCGCCTAACAAGTTCTGCAAAGAACAGCCTAAGAAAAAAATGTATAAATATTTTTGGCCAATTTTCCTTGAGAGTGATACCAGGAGCAAAGGGTGATACTTGTACTAGTGGACCTACTCGTACCTATAACCTAAACATATTATACCATAAACAATATACCTTTACAAAAGACTAGTCATCATCAATCTAATAAGCTCTTTGTAGTTTGTTGCAAAAGTTTTCTAGTGTTCCAAATAAGAAAATTCGAAGGGACCAAATCAACATAAATGTTGCTCTTTTAATTTCGAAAATCTCATAACTATCACCAATTCAGAACTCGGCTTCTAAAAAATTTGCCGATCCCTATACTATATATTGCTAAATCATAAAACATTTATTTTAAATCTCTTGCTACATTATTTGTTGATTAGCATTGCAATTTTCGCAAGGTAAACCAGTTAACAAAGCGATATTAAAAACACCAAAAAAGTCATTATAAAAATGTACCCAAAACTTAACTACTTGCAAACAATTAAGCTTGATAACAATCGAAAAACGGAACCTAAAGCGGTACCAGGGAATCTCGACAAAAACTCCCCGTACGCTTTCATAATTCGTTTAATGATAAATAAACTCATAAATAAGTGAGGCGAGCGCGAGAATTTGTTTACAGCTGATGTACATAAAGATACGGGAGCTGCTTTGTCGCTAATCTGCTAACAAGTTTCAAGCGAAAATTTTTAATCCAACACGAGCGTTGTAATGAAGAAAAACATGGCGTTTTTTGCTCTTTACGTGAGCTCGGTTAAGTTATGCAAGTTTTTGCATCCCTAACTATAAAATGTATCTTTTGTTGCACTTTTAACGTATTTTCGAGGCAACACTCAAATTAAATTACTTTTAAACAATCAAAATTGTTAATTGAAAAAAAAAACCCTAATGATTTTTTTTGACTGCCCATAAATTATGTCTTAGGTAATTAAAATATTCCTTAAAACAAATTAAAAACAGCAAGACTCTTTGAATCCATAGAAAAACAAATTTTGTAAAATATTTTATTACCTTTTTTGGCTTTGATTCCTTAATTTTTTTCAGTGACTTATTCTATGTTTCTAATACAAGAGAGCGGGCTGTGTGTAGGAACGGTAGGGTCAAAGATGAATGCTACAAATCTTTTGTGACAGTTTAAATTAAAATTTCAAAATCTGGCCCGATCCAGCGAGGGTGCTGGCTGACTAACCCAAATATAGAAGATGGCGTAGGGTTCATACAATTTAACTTCCGGCATATTTGGAAACTCATCCACATTTCAAATTAGGGATTCCTGCAAGACGAATTACGGAAGCTTAGCTCCTCAGCGCCCTAAGGAAGGCATTATGCGAGGGCACGTAGCCGAATGTTTTCACGTATAGCCCCTCATCTCGGGACCAACCCCAAATAATATATCTGGCAAACTTTACATATATTTGTACCGTAAATCCTCGTAATATATCGCTCTATTTTTGTTGGTTGACTCTAAATTTAAGGCGAGGACGAGGTATTTAATGAATGTTAATGTTAACTTGCATTCGCGGTTCGCAATTGGTGTAATGTCGCTTGGAATTTTATCGTTTGTTTTGTTCTCTAAAGTAATGTAAGCATGGGAAAGCGTTTGCGGCGGCAAAGGTCAATACATTCAGTTCACTATACTGGACGATTCCATTTTGTAATTCCACAATTAAGTAAGCGTGGAACAAAGAAAAATACAATTCTGATGTTGACTTTTCCAGCGAAAAATGGTCGTGCCTCGCCAACCATTTTTCATTAACGTCACTTCTGAAGATGAACGGAGCGGTCTGTTTTACATAAAAATTAAGAAAAAATTGAGATAAAATGCCCGGCGAAGACGGATCGCGGGCGATACGTAACGTGAAAATGGCCAGGCTTTGCTCGTATTTGACACCGCGGATAAATTGATATTTATAAGTGGAAGGGACAAGGCTAGCACGTCTGAAGGGATTCCCTTTATTGCCGGCCGCGGCCCGCCTGGTTCCTGTCTCGCCTCAGGTTATTATGATATATACCAGCTCTGTTTAACTTGAAAACGTCGAAAGTATATTTATTGAGCGTCGAGGCGAGGAATTATCGGCGCCCGGATGCAGGGGCCGCCATTATTATCCTTTTTATTGGTATAATATTTAATTTTGAGCCTTTAGCTAGTCCGCACTAGGATGGACGACATATAAATCGAGGAATTATTTAGCGGTACAACATAAAAACAGGTGACCTTTCGAAAAAAGTAGCGAGAGACGTGCAGTGGATTGTTATCGGGCCGTAAGTTGGTTAATGGGTATAATGCGTCGTTAATAGGTACGTTAATGATGAACCCATAACATAAGTCAACGCTTTTTGCACTTATGTGCCCTAGTATTTATTACGTGTTCAGTTGGAATTAAAAACTTCCTCATAACGAAGCCATTACGGTATATGTGTCTGAAACGAATGCTATTTTCTCAAAGCGCCGTTTAATTTCGCAAAAAAATACTATATATAAATGTAGGTGAAGCAATCATTGCACATTAGTTTTAGCTTCCTGCCTTTTTTAATGATTCGACGGTTCGACCACCAGAAAATAATGTGATACCGTACAGGACAAACACGAATTCGTACTCCGCCGCCTCAGTAAGTCATCGCCATCTATCGGCGGGCGTCGATAACTTTCATACGCCGGCACGCCTCACCCTTGGGCCTTTGCCAACGGCGGAGGGTAGTAATCAATTCCAGTGTGTGATTAAAATTTGGCGGTGCCATCAGATATGGAGATTTTTAAGTATAATGATGCTTTGCTCTGTCTTTATAAAATTATAAGATTTTGACTAACTAATACATAATCATCGCTCCGTATTAGTTTTAATTTTTTAAACTTTTAATATGCTTACGAGCTGTAACGTGGCGCCTAACTTAGTTTAGCAGGTGTTCGGAGACAAAATAGAAAATAAGAAAGTACTTTTGAGTTCTTAATTTGCTCTCATTAGATACTTAATCTCTACAAAATTAGAATTATTCATTATTTACGTAAACTATTCCTTTAACTAGTTACAAAATTCCGCATAAAAGTATAATCAGGCTTAAAATAAAACCACCCCGTTCTACCATAATAAGCATCATAACTAACATGCCTTAAGATTAAGATAATATTTAGTATAAACAAGTAACGGAAGAAAACTAATGATATATAAGATGATATTTAAGTTAAATAAGAAAGTTGATTAAATCGCGATCGGCTGTAAGTTTCAGGACGGGTCAGAGGTGTTCAGTGGAGGGGCGGCCAGCAATTATATAACACGGATGTATCGACAATGGATGTCCCACTCATAGATCTAGAATGACCCTTACTCTAGTTGCTCTTAAAGATAATTGAAGTAGGTATGAAAAAGGAAAAACCACGTTTGGGATCATTTCATGCGAAAGAGGCAAAGTAGGTAGGTACAAATGAAAAGATAAATTTTTGCTTTTCGATTGGCGTTTGTCACGATTATCTTGACTACGGCCCTTGATCCAACTCATGAATTAAAAAAAGCTTGTCAGATTAAATAAGAAATTACAAATAACAGAAGCCACCGGTTGAGTTTGGATTTGATCCAGTGTCTTCAACGCCATATCCAAGTTAAGGCCTTGTTACACTTACATAATTTAGTTGTCCAAACTATCATCCTAATAAAATAGGTCCGAAGTATATATCCGCTGGATTACAACCATTACTATTAGTTGTTCCCGCACGTCTCCTATCATCTCCGCCTCAGTAGAAAGGCAGCCTTACCTGCTCGTTAACAACGATTAAACGTGATAACTTGCTGAATTAAGTAAGGTGTTTTAGGTATTTTACCTCTTCCAGTGTCATCTGTAGGTCCAATCTGTGTCACAGTAGATAAAGGCCGCGGGGCTGCGTCACCCTGATTTATGTACCCGCCCTTATCCAAGATTACGATGACCGCGCCACTCGCTTAGTTTAATAGTTAGCTCTAAGCTATTTTGGTTTTGCGTCACGTATATATTTATATGTATTGGACTGTACTGATATCTCGCAAATCTTAGTTTGATTAGAAGGAAGCCGATGAAACACAATAATGATCATTTACAGTACATATGGGGCATACTTTTCCGCACTAGTGCGTAAAATAGCACTTTTCGTGCGTATGTCGAAACTTTAAAGTGCCATATGTACTGTAAAACGTTGTTCGATACACGTGCGAATAGGTAATTCGCAACTCGTGTCGATTTAAAACACTCCCTTCGGTCGTGTTTTAATTTATCGCCACTCGTTTCGAATTTCCTCTTTTTCGCACTTGTATCGAAAATAACTATTTTATTTAGATAATGTGCCGTCCTTTTCAGAGGTCCAAAAAGACATTTTCAGTCTTTTTATACCTTACATTAATAGTGATTTTCAGTCTGTTTCAGGACGCCTCTTTTTAAGTAATAAATAATCGCGACCAGCTACTGCTGCTACGGCTACTGATTTTTTCTTTCTTACGGAGACTGCGTGATATTGCGACCCCCTGAGTTGATAACCGCTGGCTTACATTTCATGAGCGCCAATGCCGGCCAATGCAGGTAAAGTGTCATTGTATGGAACTTGCAAACGTAAACAAAAGTCACTAGTAAATTCAAATTTTTTGACAATTTCATTATGGCGGTTTGTTTACATAGTTAGCAGGTTCCATAGAATGACACTTTACGGACAAGAATTAACGAGCAAAATACATGAGCGACAAAATAACATCATTTAGATGTCAGAACGTAAGTTTGAATTGGCCGTAAAAGAGTAAGATTTAATAAAATATTAGAAAAAAGTTATTTCTAATCAAACCTATGCGCAGTATACATTCGTAAATTCGTAAAAACGTTTCCGAAAACCTAACCAACTTACATAGGCATTCAGAATAAAAGTTATGTGTTTGAATTTGATTATAAAGATCCCGTTGGATTTATGTGGGGTACCCGCGTTTCAAAGGGTGTGTATTTATTAAAATGCAAATTTTCGTACTCTCCTCCGGCTTTAGATACCGCTATCGGGGCGCCGCACGCTTTGTGTACAGCCTGTAGATTTATACCGTATGCCGGCGATTTACCCGGGGTACTCGTTGTGGACTCGATTTACCCGGGGTATCTACTCGTCCTGAGTGCCTACCGCGAACCACGTTCGACGTGTTGCCTCTATGTCGCACTTGTAAATTCGTACGTAAGTGTGACAGGGAGGTAACACGTCGAACGTGGTTCGCGGTAGGCCCTCTGACTCGGACGTAAGCCTTATGAGGAACAACGCTGTTCGGCGCTCAAACCGAAGTCAAATAGGGCCGGTAGTGCGTTATAGATGGGCGTTTTCTAAAATAAATATCGAAAACCTGATTCTTTCAAATCTGGACGTTTTTGGACTCATTCTACCCAGAATCGACAGCATTCTCCATTCCGCCATTAAAAAAAGATGTCCCAATATGTCCATTCCATTACGTCACGTTTTATTATGAGAAAAATTTTCACTTGTATGGACGTGACGTAGTGGAATGTACAATTTTCATACAAATTTTTGGGACAAGTTTTTTTATCATCAGGATTGAATATGCTAGTGATTCTGAGTTGAAAGAACCCAAAAACACCAGGATCTGTGAGAATCGGGTTTTCAATATTCATTTTAGAAAACGCCCAGATACATCTTATGGGCCTTGGGGCTTAGGGCTTGATTTTGAATTGCGTTTGAGATTATTATGGGAAGGAACTTAACCTCTTGTCTATCTTGTTGAATTTTTAGTCATCAAATGCATTTGTTTCGAGAGCCATTTTTTCTGCTCTAATATCAGCTTTCTGCCTCAACCGAGGTTTGAACCCACGATTTTTGACCACCACACGTATGATAGGTTAATGATACTATATTAACCTCATTTTAATCATTGTTAAGTAATGTATTGTATGTGGAACCAGTGTTATATTTTTTGCGTTCGTAAAATGTGCTGAATAAAACAACTATGACAAAAGTACTCTACAGTATGCCGAAGAGAAAAATTGCTATCTTGCGTCTGTTACTTTGACGTATGTTTCAAATTTAATAGATTGATTTAACCAATTATTCAATTCGAGATTGACTAATTTAAAAGCACTGGTCAAATCCAATTCGAAAAATCATGGTACAGCCCAAAAAAAGCATAACTTATAGGGTTATATAAGCACGTGGGGCAGGAAACGCAAATTCAATCACGGTAGATTAGCGGCCCCTTAATATTTTAATGCTTGACCGTAGGCCCCAAACAATGCGTATATTTTATAACTACGTATATCTCGAGTCTAATTGGGGTCGCTTAATATGGCTTACCGACGTAAGTAGGTAATTTATTTCCCTTCGCTGGAGAGTTATGGCCGAGGTACATGGTTTCTTGGTGGCTGAAACAGCGTTAAGTAAAGGCAAGTAAAAATCAAGCCGCTGAAATGTTTCTAATACGTGCTTTGGATATATCCGGGTTATATTGTGAGGTCTCGGTTTAGATTTGTTATATACGGTTATTTATAGGCAAGGAGGCGTATTCTGATCGTAATAATAGGTTATGAATTTGGTCTGGATGTGCTACGAATATGATCTGTGAGTGTCAAAAGTGAACTTTCTGGTTAAAAAAAAACACTTTTGACACTGACAGATCATATCCATTACAAATCGAGATCTAATTCATAACCGGTTACTACAATCATAATAGGTACGCCTACAAGTTTAATGATGTGACAGTTGACGAGATTTAAAAAAAATCAAACGAGAATGCCATTTAGATAAATTGGGTACTTATTCGACCGTTTAATTTTTTCCTTAGTGATGTACTGTTTAGAGTTGTTTAACTCAGGACTTAATTTCACGTACCTTTATTGGTAGGTACTTCTCGAGATAACGGAGATTCTTAAATGTAGGTATAGACAATAAT
Source organism: Cydia amplana (assembly GCF_948474715.1). Lineage (NCBI taxonomy): Eukaryota > Metazoa > Arthropoda > Insecta > Lepidoptera > Tortricidae > Cydia > Cydia amplana. Next base: position 6,668,475 of record NC_086070.1, read on the forward strand.
AATGTGGAATAGGTACTAGCCTTACTTACATAATAACGAATGTACATTGCTTATTCGACATCAGTTATTCCATATAGGAATGCATTAACATATGATTTAACATATAAATGTGCTTGTAAACATAGAAATAGTGCGCAAATAGCACTAAAGAGCTAGTCTTCAAACAGCTATCGAATTCAAATAATCGACACGCCTCGAATCGGGGCAAGCGATCTCTACGCCTTAACACTGACATTAACAACACAATTAAAAAGTCGATTACTCTGCCAATTGCCTAGTACACTCGCCAATTTCAATTCTGAGCTTTATAACTACGGTTCAACTTAGGTATTGGATGTCCTAATAAGGTTGTTGGTTTGGTCCCAACTGTCATTTTGCAAAGAGACCTATACTAGCCAAATGCCGAATTCTAAGCTTTGTCACAATGTTTTAAAGGTTATATTGTTGGCAAGATTAAGATTGCCGAATTGGTTTCAAGTGTCCCCGGGCTACGCACGCGAGCGCGTCTCAATAAGGGGTCAAAAATAAACCAAAAGTGAACTTCGTTTAACATGCAAATTTGAGAGCGTACAGAATGAGCGGCGATACTTAATTACTTGTTTAATCGTTCAATCTTTGTGAATTAAAGTGGGTGGATGCGGGACCGTAGTTTTAATATTGAAGCAGATTCTGGTCAACAATTTTGAGGCAAAGGATCTGTCCTTTAATCTATTTATACGAGTAGACATGTGATATAATATCAAAATAATATTTTTTTGACTTTCGAGATTCCTATTTCTAACTACCTAGTACCTACCTAGGTATGTACCTAATTCCAAACGACCAGTTTATCGGTAGTTTTACTGTAAAACATTTAATAACATGCTCTTAATAAAAAGTTGTTGGTTAAATCAGGAATAAAAATATCTGTTAAGACAATAATCGGTGGGCCAAAATGGTTACCGAGTGGGACCCACGGAACACCATCGATGGTGCGGGCCGGGGTTCAGGCAGACCAAAGAGGAGATGGCGGGACGACTTGGACGCATTTTATTCGGATTGGCGGGAAAATGCAAACGACAGGGTTGAGTGGAGGAAGGGAGGGGAGGCCTTTGCCCAGCAGTGGGACACTAAACCAGGCTAACAAAAAAAAAGACAATAATTGTCTAAACATTTCATAAAATTACGATTTGTTGACTCACAAACAGACAAACAGACATTTACTTCGCATTGACTTAACGGCTAACCTAGCCAGTTCCCATCGCGCGAATCGCGTGAGCGAGCTCAAATGTTTATCAGATTTGTTCGAACACTTAACACGACTACCGGCGAGCAAATAAACAGGCAAACAGACGAATCCCGGAACGAGAACGCGATGTTTAGCGTGCGTGGGCGCTGACGTGGGCTTGACGGCCTGTTGTTCCTGGCGGTCGATCAGGCGATGTAGCTAATGCTGGCGCCCCTACGATTATTGGCATGTTCAACAATACATTAGCCAAAAACCTAGTATTTATGGGTGCCAATTAATGTACAATGTAATTTTTATAGACTACAAATATATATGAATATGCTGAATTGCTGAGCTGAAACAAAATTAAATACTGCAACACATTTTTTTTTATCTTGATCAGTAAGTACCCTGCCATCGTTAATATTATTTCGTAAACTGAATATAGGATAACCTCGTCTTTCACCGACAAATTACTTTGGAAAGCTACATATCAAGTTGAGTTTATTCTGAGAATTCGTCACCGGACCGGTACCAAACCGAGAACCACATACTCGTAACTGACAGCGAAGATTGACACAAGTTCGTTTCATCTTGTTACTTTTATAATGTCTCTTCTTCCCTTATGAGATCCAACCAACACTGAGTTAGACAATTAATAATTTCCGTCAACAACTACGGATGCTATTTCTAAACAAGCTGTAAATAACGAAACGTTAACCAAACCAGATAATTTCAACTCCTCCGCCTCACTGTGCGTATTCCGCAGCGCAAATGAATTTATGGCAATATAGGAAAATTATTCCAACCCAAAGAAACCATAATTTACCTAATTAGAAACTTACGTCAATATATCAAGCACAAATTACTTTCTCCTCGGGAAATTACGTAGCATCCATACCTTTTCTACGCAGAATTCTGGCAATTATTCGCCGGTATCGAAGAGTCTCGCGCTCCCCAGCGATATATCCCTACCTATTCCGTACCGAACTGAAAATAATCATAACTTTGCTCATAAAAATCCAAAACAATAATGCATTATTCATACTCGCCACTCGACGTATCACCATGCCAAGATAAGTTGAACTATCAACCCTCCCTTTTAGCGTTGAATTGAGAGTCTGGACGGGTTAGAACGAAGCTTCATCCAGGGTCCAGCTTTAGTGGTCGGATAGTGGAACTCTGAGCGGACATCGCGAGCAAAGTATGAAACTGTCTGAAAATACATAAATATTGTATTTAGGGGACGCGTATTAGATTCGAGCCATGGCTTTGATTAATAGCTTACAGCAGGTCACATAAAATTGTATTTATTTGTTGTTAATGTTTGTTTTTCTTGTTTCTTTCTTCTAACAAATCTAAAGCCTTTTGTAAAATATCGCCTGAAGTATAACCATGTTGTTAAATTTCTTCTCTCACATGACTAATAGATGAATATCATTTTAATAGGTACCTAAATAGAAATGAGACACCAAAAAAAATAAGACTATCTTACAAGTCAAGAACCAAGGTGGTCTTAGAACCATCCGACCATCTTACATCAGTATGCTGGCTATATAAAAAGTAAAATAAATAAATTTTAAGGGACATCTTACACAGATCAACCTAGCCCCAAACTAAGCAAAGCTTGTACTGTGGGTGCTAGGCCACGATATATAGGTATACTTATATATATAAATACATACTTATATACATAGAAAACACCCATGACTCAGGAACAGTTAGTATAGTTATAGATGGACATAGGACATCTTTGCCTTATGACCAATAACTGCAACATTGAAAAAATTTACGATCACATTTTTAACCGAAATTTTAATACTTAATGGAACTCAACTATCAAGTGCAGTTAAATCCGCATGCCAACTGTTTAGTTTCCCTGTCAACGGCAAAGTGCCATTTCTCGGTTTAACTACCTCGACTGTCATTTTTATCGCACTATAGTTATTCAGTGAATACACCTTAACAATGCGAAAGAAATGTGGCTCATACAATGTGGGCAGATCAGCGAATGAACTAGGAGCGAATAAATTTAAAGTGTTCAGAACCATCTAAACCTCTTATAATAATTTCACTTATTAACGGGTAACAAAGTCAGTTAAATAATTAAAAGTAATGGTCAATATCAGTGTCAAGTCAGACGATAAAAACTGACAGATTAGACGTATTTAAATAACTTAGTAGAGTCGAACTAAGCTAACTCTGCACGCATTTTGCAATGAAAAACTGCATGTGGACATAGGTAAACCTCATCATCATAAACGTTTTTCTACAAAAATACGACGTTTTTAAACACATATTATATACATTTGATTTAATATTATTATGGAACAATAACATCAATATATTGCTCTGATAATTACCTTAAGATAATATACACATTATGTAATAACTAGTCACGATTCATAAGTGCTTGTTGCTAGGCCTATATGAATAAAGCATAACCGAAGCATAACAGAAGCTAAACCGTAGTATTAAAACATGATTACAACAATATTGCATTTAAACGTTCATTTAATCTGTCAAAAATAATATATTCATTTATATATGATCAGTAGATTACATTAATTCTCAGTAATAGGAATAATTTAGCATAGGTATAACATTCCTCTAAAATCACTACACTTTATTAAAAATTAAAACCTTGTTTCTAAATTTGTGTACACACGTAAAGTGACTTCAGGAGCGATAGGAAAAATAAAAAGGTCATAATGTAAAGCCGATTAATGGAACGAGCGAAAAAGGTTTTCAATTTTAAAAAGTAATCATCATTGTTTATATTGATAAGCATTACCTACTTATGCTTTTTTAATAAATGTTGTAATAGAAATTTAATTTTCAGGTATCTGGGGATTTTCATTAGAAGTCCTACATAACTTAAGGCAATTTTGAAAGACTGAGTGTCAAATTCTTGACGTTTATTGACCACCTAATTTTTAATAACCAATTTTAAACAAAAACTGGTATGCATACTTTACTTTTATTCGAAAAACTGTCAACTCCTGTGTTGGATTCCAGGGGTATTTCGATTCAGAATCAAGAGGATTTTCGATTAAAATACGTGTCCCCAATTTTTTTATACAAATTTTTGGTGTCAGTTTTCCAAACGATCCAAACAAAATGTATGTTAAATTGCGACACAAAATTGGAGTTTTTTTCTGACACTTTTTAATTTTTTAATTGATAGCCTTCGCAATTCTGAGTAGAATTAACCCAAAATATGATGGTTTTACCCAAAAAAAAAACATGGCACCATTTTTTCTAAAAATGCTCACTTATGTGTTGTAAAATTATATGAATAGACTTGTAAGACATTTTTGTCAGTCACTGAATAGATAATTGTTTACGAGTCTGCTTTAATAGCGGGAACGGTAAACATGTTTACGCTGGTTGACTGCAGCGTTATTTTGCCGATTTTCGCGTATTTTCAGAAACACGGAAATGAATTGCAGTTTTTCATGTGTGTGTGGTGGTCAACATTTGTACTGTCCAGAACAGAAAAAAATCATTCTCGAAAAAAATGCAAACAGATGATTAATAATTCGTTCACAATCAAAATCACGACCGACAAGAGGTTAAAGTAGGATGCTCTAAAACGTTATTTTTCACTGAAAGTAGTTTGCTCCAGAATGGGCTTAAGATGGCCGCAGTGACCAGACGTCGCTTAGCTAAGCATACAAAGCAATTAAAGTGTCGTAAAGGCACAGTTAAATGTCCGCCCAGTACTGCGGTCTATTAACTTCGCTGTAAGAAGGTGTACAACGTACTTACATGTAGACTCCGTCTAAGCTAACTGTGTAACTACTGACGTGAACAGAACAATGAAGTGTCAATGAAGTGTGGTGTGTGTGTGTGAAGTGTGTGTGATGTGAGGGCGTGTCATTATAAACGTCACATTTGGCACAGAGACACATTTGCTATTGAGTTCCGGGAAAGGACATAGGATACTTTTTATCCCAGAACTCACCCCTCAAGAAATTTGGCATTAGTGATGACATTACCATACTTTGTTAAGACAATGTCACCATGCAGAGTTAGCTTGGTCCAGCTCTAGTAGTAGATCCATGATACAAATATATATTTTTTATTTACATTTAACACTTAAAAATAAAATAATCAATACAATATCAAATAATTCTGCAATGCAGCTTATTAGATATCACTTTCAAAACGGATTATGTTAGGAACAAAATATATGGATTTTTTATCTAAAAAAAAAGTAGTAAACTAAAACTTTATTTTTAGTATAAAACTTTATTTTTAGGAGGATTTTCATACTGTTAAGCGCGTTCCAAAATGATGGTACGATACTTACTAAAAACAACAGGCCAAGAGCACCAAGTAGCAAACACAAAAAGTCTTGAACCAGTTCTAAGATAAACGTACTAGTGCTTGACATGCTAATGCCCAATAGATGACACCGTGCTGTCACCTCTATTGACAATGACTTAAGTTTCAAGGTGACATGTACTGGGACCGCGTCGAGCACTAGTACGTTTTCCTTAAATAGTAATGTCATTTCTAGTATCATTACTTTGACATAACTCAAATACTGAAGCAAGATATTTAAATAACTTCATTTCTATCCGTCATTCCTTCATCACTAAAAATGACATTTCTTCAAAGTAATGTCATTATTCATGATAGTGTCGGGGCCGTATTACTTCAATTCTACTTCTATTCATAACATATAACTATCTCTAAGTCTTTCCCCGTGCAAGCCCAACTCCCAAGCAAACGTAACCTCTTTAAGCGCATTAAGTATTCCGCACTTATTTCTGTTTCGTCATTTATTATAAATAGCCAGTGCTCGCTTTATTAAGATTCTTCGCACATAATAATTTATGGTGCACAGCAGCTAAACCGACTCAGATTAAATTGTGAGAGATAATTTGTCCTGGTTACTTACAGCCGGTTTGTAATCTTAAGTGAGTTTTGAAGGTTCCGCTTTTATAGAATGTTTGATGTTACTTGACTGTTGTCCAAAATAAACAGTTAAAATATATCGCTTTGTGATATGGCCCACATGATTTTTATGTAAATAAACCTATTCTTAATTTGCTAAATAGGTCGATAAATTAATTTCACCCACTGTCGTTGCGAATTCCAGTACCGCTTCGCCACCCCATAGATTAAATCATAATTTAATAATAGGTATGTATTGAAAGCCAAGTCCACACGCCATCATTGTGGAAAAGTCGGTTTGGACTGCATCATCATCATAAGGTTAGGTTTTCTCATCATATCAAATCATAACGATGATTAATTCAATTCAATACTTTATTTCTAAGAATATGGTACATACAATGTTGGTTAGTAAAAGGTGTTTGGTCAGCATATTTTGTCGGCATGCATCGGCGTAGAAATATTTACATAACTATGTACATGAGGAGGAGGAGGAGGATAAGGGCTACGAAGTTATTTCCTTGTAACCGACTAATCGTATCTACCAAAAAAAACGGTACCACCACGTTCTTTCTAATACGTACCTCCATACCTACTCGACAGTTCTCTTTTGTCACATTGCCAGTTTCAACAACACTCGCCATGTCACGTCTTTACATTAAAACCAGTCGAATATACTCAAGGTGAGTGGTGAGGTTATACTGAGAGGTAATAAATTTGAAATTTGGAACGCGGTATTCGTTTGTTTGCTCATTCGTATGCGCTTTACAGTCAGTTTTCTTAATGGTACATGTCGCGGAGAGTTTTGGATGTGTTGCGTGCTGTATGTTGATAAGTTACATTTGAATATCCAAATATAGCGATAGCTAAGAGTTTATTTTATTGAAATGTTGTGTGTGTTCCTTCAACAAACAATGAAGCGCCGTATTGTAAGACAAGGAATATGTTAGTAAGTATTTAAAACTCAAAGTCAAACCTGTACCTGTAACCTAACCTACCGGTACCTAATTCAGGTGTTCTTGTACTACATATTAGGTACTTACAATACAATACAATACTCTTTATTGCACACCTCACATACTTTCATTTATTTTCGTTTCAAATTACTGTTGTATTGATATTGTTAACAGGTTTATTGTGACAGTAACACAACTGGCAATGTTCCAAAAGCTAAACTAACTTATGTCACAAAACTGACAAGGGTGGTTACACATAACTTGCGTTAACCTTGAAAGAAATGAGAATGCTCTTTTAGATATCACATCGTTACGAAAATAAATAATACAGAATAACAGTTAATCAGTAATGTCACGAAAGTAATCACCGAAATAGGCCACCGGTGATTCACTAAAAACAAACTGAACATTTTACTTGCGAATAAATTTAAAATTACGTTCTCAGATTTATGGTCCCAACCTTAAAAGAGATGAACACAAGGGTAGATGCGGTATAGAAAATATTAATCGATTCTAAAAATAAATATATCAGGTGTTGCTGTGGTCAAGCCGGCCGGGTTGAGGAAATGCAACTAAGTGAATATTTTTAACCCTTGCCCAGCCTAAATTGATAAGGTAACCTACACATATTCTAACATACTATTTCTTTGTAATGAACGGCATGATGAAATGTATGTACTTACTCGTAATTATATTATTTTTTTCGAAGTCATTCATCTTTTGAATAGCTTAAAATAACTATATTAATAGTGGAGTATAACTAAACTTTTATTTAACAAACCATTGTTTAACAAACCACCCAGCACATTGTTGAACGATGCCCGAAAAGATGTTTCCAAGGCGACCCGGAGGACCTCTACACCAATCTGACACCTGACGCGATCAATTATTATTTATTAATTACTACGGCCGAGGGTTATTAATTACTACGGCGATAGATGTCTTCATAAACGCCTTCCCTACATACTCAACAGCCTGCCCTCTGACATCAGACAGGAAGTCAATAAAGTAAAATTTGGTAAAAAGCTGCGTAGTTACCTCGTAAATCGCGTATAGTAATTGTTGAGCATTATTAGTAACGATAGATGTAAACTATTTTGTAATATAAGAGAGTAGAGACTGCACGATCCCACAGTCAAACCGTGTAAACTGTTTTGTGGGACACTGTACTTGTACAAGCTGTATATTTTTATGTTAATAAATAAATAAATAAATAAAATAATTGGCTGCGTAGCCTGGATGTCGACTTATAATAGTTATTCTAGTTATGATTGCCTACAATATATTATATATTACGCCATACGCTTAAATAAACTAAACTTTATATTAAACTTTACATCTCGTTGCCCTATTGTGCACATTGCACGTTTTTTTAGTAGCCGTATCATTATAATGAATATAACATGCACCATGATATCCGTTACGTATTTTTTGGTGCTTATTTTTTTACTACCTGTTTTTGCTTCGTTAATATCACAAGGGAAGAAAGGGACAAAGAACGGATGTGCTGCGCTCTATTATTGGTTGAACTACCAATGTTCAGAGAAGTGGGGTGACACATCTAACAAATAATATTATTAATGAATCGTCGAGTTTGGTGCGGTGTTTGTCCCTGCGTGTAATTCTATATTTATTTTTGTGACAAATGGCACAATACGCAATTACACAAAGATAGAAGCTTAGCGTTTTACAGGGACTTCAATAAGTGAAAATCAAAAGGTATTTTGTAAATCGGTGAATATATGTAATATAAGGTACCTACATATTACATTACTAGTTCTGTGGTACCTATATACCTATTAATAAAAACCTTTCAAATACGGGTTATAATATAAAGTGAGGAAGGTCCGCTTGGGTCTGATAAGCTATTATTATATTTTTTATTTAGGGATCATCAGATACTACGTCTAAAATAGGTACAGTTCTGCATGGTTCTAGAATCGACTGGTAGACGATCCCTTCTACCGTCAAGTCGATGTCTAATTATTAAAGATTTGACGACTAAATGGAATTCGATTATAAGTATTATTACAGCAATTATGTTTTAATAGTAGTTTGTGTTACAAGGGATCAAAATGATATATTTCCGTCAACGGCGTACATTGAATTAATCCTGAGCGTAATGAGGGATTCAAGTGTTAACGCCCAAAACGAAATAATTATCATACCGTGTGACACATACTTACTGCTTTTCACGTCAACTATGAGGAAAATAAAACAATCTTAGTGTTGACACAATCTGATGCTTAAACAGATTATTTAAGCTAAAAAAATAATGTGCAAAAAAATGTAAAAATAGTGTACAGAAAAGTGTTACTTTAGGAGGCTAGGAGGGATCTAGCAGGGAGGAAAAGTGCCACTTTGATCCCTCCTAGCAGGGAAGAAAAAACTCTTTTCTGAATAGGTGTGAAAACTACTTTTGTTACCTATAAAGTTCAGTAAGACAGAAACACATGTTGGAAAACAAACTGTCTTAATTACGTTGAAATGCAATATACAAATACAGTATAATATGTACATTCGAATGTAGGTACATTAAGATATAAGGATAGTAAAACAAAAGGTTGTAAAACGCTCTCCTCTTAACGAACCGAAAGTCCCTCATGCGGAGGAGCTGAGACCATAAAATATTAATGAACCTAATTAGCTTATGGTTCATAAATAAGCGGCATAATTCCAGAGTACATCATCTCGGGAACATGCAAATTGTGTGAGAAATAAAAGATGATAACGTTTTTATAAAGTTCCGGCGAGGGGCGCCAATGTGAGCTTCAGAACGGGCCCTTTACAGTGGACGATTATTTTATTACGTCATCTGTAGGCCTAGAAAATTATTGGCGCGACAGTATCTCGCCGCGAGATAGACTACCCGTCATTTTCTAACTGTATTAATTAAAGAGGGACGGGTAGTCTATCTCGCGGCGAGATACTGTCGCGCCAATCATGTGCTAGCCCGGCTGTCTGGCTTAATAATAAACAATTGCAGTATCATCAGCGTATGACACAATATGTGTCTATGTTTAACATGCGACACGATTACATCTCCACATCAACCACAAGATCTTTCCTAGCAATGGCCTGCCCCAAGGATCTCCTCAATATGCACACGAGCACTGAGGGCCTACTGCGAAAATCTAAAATTGAATCTCTATCGTTCAAATAGGCGCAAGAGGCGGATAACTAAATTTCGATTTTCGCGGCCTACCCTCAAAATAACTCTCAACTCAATACCGTCCGCTCCGCTTTGTCGAATACTTTCCCTTGCCGCGTCTTCCGACACGATGTAACTAGTCGTGCCGTATCCGCAGAGGCTAAACGATCGCTTTGAAATTTTAAAATTACAACGAGTAGCCGGCAAAGAAGCGGCGATGAAAAGGGAAACAACGCCAGATGATGATAAATAGCGCGTTAAATATGTAGTCCGTCTGTGGGACGTGTCTCGCCTAACAAGCTTTGCTTAAAATTGTGGATTAGGTACGCATTTCATGCCGACTGTCGTGTGGAGTAAACAATGTAGGCAAGGCTTTTTGATAACGGTCTTCTTTTTAGTAGAAATATCTTAAATGAAAATCTTGTTTGGTAAATTATTAAGACGTAGAAGTATTAAGACGCTTAGCATTCAGAGAAGCATTAATAGGGTTACTTAAATTATTCTAGTGGAAGTTATGAGAACATATCTCGACAGATTAAAGAACTCAATTCCCACCAGCATGCCGATTTAAGTTTAGCTATTCATTTGTATGCATAGGTGATCGAATATTACCAAATATTACAATTATTCATAGAAAAAAAAAATGTTCAATTATCAACCTACATACCTATATCAAATAACTTAGGTAGTTTTATGTTAATCACGAAATTTACTTCAAGATACTTTTACTTAGGCACACACTTTTATAAGCAAGATTATTTCACCATCCTTACGTATCTTAAACAGGCAAAATTATACCGCGCCGCATTTTCCTTACGGCATTGCCAATAAATTTCCTAAGTACGCCATGATTAGAAAAATAGCGGAACAATTTGGCTAGCACTGAAAAAAATGAGAACGCCCGTAAGCCTGCAAGACGCATGGCTCGGGACGTGTCTAGGGCGGTAATTAGTCGAGATACTAATTTACATTTGTATTCAAAATTCGAGCGCTCGCCATTCTCGGGTCGTCTGTTTATTTTCATCTCGTTTTTTTAGCGGAGCGTACCGCATTGCTGTGTTTTTCGCGTAAAAATTTACGTGGCGTCCCCCTAACAAATGTCCCGGCGCTGTCACCTAACGAACGGGCTGAACAACTCCTAATATAATAAAGTCGATTATTTGGGAAAGCGTTTTCAGCATAGTCTAAAAAAAATATAACTACCTAACTACCTTTATTATTGTTTTGAAGTAAGATATTTACTTGTTTACATGACAAGCTTGTTTTATTATCTCCTTAGCAAATTTTCTCCGTGAACCAGTATAGAACCATGTCAACCATGTTGACAAATAGTCTATCAGGCAGACACACGTGAACGTACGGTCGGTGCCCCAACTTAATTACGCACGTCGCCATACTAATTGTATAGGAAAGTGGATACTTATGTTAGGGTACCGACTGTACCTAAGTAATTACGTATTAAAAGTTTTTTATCCATCATATTATTCAGAAAACAGCCGTTATTTCTGCTATCATAACATGTTACTAAGTAAGAAAAAAACTACCTATAACTTATTTCAATGACCATCAGGTTATAGTTTTTCTCCTACTATAATTAAGTCAAACAAACCAATATTAGTATGTTGGCAGAGTAATGAAAACATGTTGTTTTTAAAGCAGCGTATTAAACATCGCATGAATAACGATCACACGCATTACACACAACACAATAATAAATGTTCAGAAATAATACGGAGCCACCCATTAACGAAAGCACGTAAAATCCATTTGGCATTTTCATTTCAATTTTATTTAATTAAGGCTTTTGCGGGTAGGCTTCGTACGGCACGGTATTGACTAGTGGTTTTCAAATTTTAATTAAAGGACACTAACTAATTATGATGCTCTGAAATGTATGATTTCGTATAATAGTTTATACCTCATTCTTATAAGTTTATGGACTTCAAACATACATTTAAAAAAGTTAGGGCTGCCGAAGCGGCTGAAAGCAAAAAAAATACAAAATATCGAGGTCTCGGCCCCCAATAGGTAACACCACTTTGTGGCATTTGGTGTCGAAACACTGGGGCCGTGGTGTCCAAGCACTCATGTTCTTTTCAAAGAACTATGTAAAAAGCTCGTCGATACAACTGGTGACCAGAGAGCTGGCCGCTTTCTCTCGCAGCGCATAAGCATTGCCATTGCGGCATTGTGTCAAAGATGCTGCCAGCATCTTTGACACAATGCCGCGGGGGCCTTTTTTAGATGTTTTTTTATTTAGATTAGTTTAGTTATTAATTTTATTATAAGTTAGGTACTTAGTTTATTTTTAACTTTAGTTTTTATTTTTAGATTTTAATTTTATCTGTTGTTACATGAATAAATTAAAAAGTTGGTAAATCGCTGCCAATAGACGGCGATTTGGGGCCAATTTTCTACCTATAGTTTATTTCTATGCTTAATAGTTTTTAATTTTAGTTTTAATTTTTATTTTAAGGCTTTTTATTATTTGTTACATACTACTTGTATTAATCTTTAATAAATAATCTAAGTTGGTAATTATTTATGGTAAGGGTCAAGATACCTAGTTAGTTGATCGAAAGAAGAAGAAACAGGAAATAAACGAACCTTGGACACAGAGAAATTCAATCACCAGATGCTAAAAAAAGAAAGTAGGTATGCATCATATTACAGTGTGTGTATGTATGTATAAGGTTAGATAGGGTAAGAGAAACATTGGAGCAAGAGAAACACTTGTATAGGGAATCCTCAAACCTCTTGTCCCGAGCAAAATAAATTATGTTTTTTCTTACCCACATTACCTTAAGTACCTTAGCATTTAGCATCCTGGAGTGAGTACGATCGCCAGAGCTCCTAAACATGGGCAGCATTAATATTGAGGAACCCAGCATTCTGTCGCTGTCATAGTTTCGGTCACGTACACGTGACACCTAAGGAAAGTTAAGAACCTATACGATGATCGTTCAAATGCTATTTTCCTTACATTGGTGTAATATAGCGGGCAGATAGCGGGCACAAGGAGACCAGTTGGGCGTCCAACTCTACGATTTAAGGACTCCTGTAAGCGGGACAAAACAGTTTTGGTATTCGAACCGACGATTGGGAGAAACGCGACGAGATGAGACCCGAATGGCGTCACGATATTAGAGAGACTAGACGCGGTACATCAAAACATGACGACGACTGGCTTGAGAACCTAAAGCAGAAAAGTCTTCGTCGTGCTCTACCACCTCCAGCGGACTTGCGTTTTGTGTGCGATCGATGTGGCAAGAAATGCCGAGCGGCAATAGCACTCTATAGCCATCGACGGCGAAACGGGACCCCGTAAACCCACAAGCGCCGCAACAAACATCTACAACAGATGCTGTGGCCAATGATGATGATGATGGTGTAATATTTTTGCACATGTTACCTAACATATCCGCACTCAACATGTTACCTAACAGTCATTAATCATTATTCTTCGGACAACTTAGCGACACGACAGGCTAAGGTGGTCTGCATGAAATGCCAGTCCTAATGTCTTGTCAATCACCCAACCTACCGGTGTATGTGCGACGAATACTAACTCTTTTTTTTATTGGGCTGGAACGGAGGACTGAATGCCAATAAATCGATGAGTCAGTATGGAATAGATTTCCACGGATTAAAGCATTCCGTGTCTACCGCGAAATCCCCGGCCGTTTAATTGTTCTGGGACATCCTGTCGATATTCAGTAGGTATAATACCTATATGTATGTAGTACGTATGCTTGGTCTATACGTAGTTTCTATAAACTATCTTGCACGATGAAATGATTAAAAATACACTTACCATACATACTGTGGAGCAAGATAATACTTTGCGTGTCTGGTTGTGTAAATGCAAGTCCTTTTAATAATACTTAAGCATTTAAATTTAAAATAACCTTTGTTTTGACAAACTAGGTAATGTTATGTATAATATTTCAATATCAATAGTATTTTACATTAGGAAAACGCACCGACTGTTGGGATTTGCTAAATGCGAACTAACGATACGAAGGGAGCGTTCAAGTATTACGTAACGAATTTGGGGGTAGGTCTTGTAAAACGTTACGGCGCGTTACATGGGGGGGAGGGGGGTCGAAAATGTCCAAAAATTGCGTTACGTAATACTTTAACGCTCCCAAAGATCGTAGGGAAGCATTGAATAAGAGCAGTGTCGAGTTCATTTATTAAGCGCTCGACAAATACTCGTACAATACATCAACCTTAGTATAAGTTCAAATGTTTGTAAATTAAAAACAAGCAACAGTGGATTGAAAAAAACTGTATCGATCTACAATTCGATCAATTAATATAACAATCGGCCGGAATCGATAAAAATTTAATTTAAATTGCACTCGCGCGCACCCGTCAGTGACGGCGATCTAGTCTGCGGTAGGCGAGATCCATCTCTATCGATATGGCTATCGGTCACGTATCGAGTACTCGGATCGACTCCTAATTCGACGCGCAGGCGCCGGTGATGTCACGGTATTGTTTACAAACGTACGCGCATGGGGCATGATATTTGCACACTGGTTTTACCTATTCATTTTTCTAGAACGAAGGAAGGAGTTTTTTTAGTTTGTGCGAAAGTTCGGTATACTTTTGGAATTAAAATATCAAAATATATTTAAAACTAGTAATGCAATAAAAGTTTCTAGCGAAAAGACTTTGACTAATTTAGTTTCAGAAATTTTATTTTAGTTCATGAATGAAATTATTGTTCATAAAACCCCTTTCAAAACTTGAACTTAAACAGTAGCTACGTAGGTAAATTATAAATTCAAAGATAAATGCTACATTTGGAACTAAATAACTAGGTATGTAGTAGCCAAACAATCTTAAAATATTTTAAGATTCGGGTATAAATTTGAAGAAAAAATATTGTGAATTTTGTTTGTCTCAAAATAATAAAAAAACTGCCTGTTGTATACCACAAATGCAAATATGAATAAAGATTTTTAAACCAGTTTAATATGAAGAACATAATATTTGCGTCACCTCAAGTAAGCGGGTGGTAATGCCTGATACAATATCTGTGAATAATTTGAACAGGTAAATTTACAAACCAAAAGCTATTTTGATATATGTGAAGCATCCTTAAGTTTAGTCATTACGGATCAGAATCGCACTAAATCCAATTTCGACAACAGTAAATTTATTGTTGTCATAACTACAGTGACGCGAACTATAATTTATTGTCATCTTTGCGAAGTCATTGCGTAAATCATGAATTTATGACAGCACAGACAGCATTGTCTAGCTCCGATAGTGCCTTTGTTGTCACATAAACAAGTAATTTCGCCTTTGTCGAATACTTAGCGAATTTTTGGAAATTTGAATAGCTTTTGTTTGACACCTGAGGTTTGGGTTTTATGGAGGTACGCAAATTTGTAAAAAGTGGAGCAAAGGCGGCTCTTTTTCAAATTCCGTTACCTTTTATTACGGCTATTATGAAATAAATGCAACGATGATTTCACGTGCTTAGTAAACTTACCTTGTAAATGTATTGTCACCGTAGTACCTACATGTTAGCGTCTTGTAATTTTCTTATTTCACCGACTTTAACGCACCACACATTCAGCAAATAACCTATTATTAATCCTAAAACAATAGTACAAATATTTTGATAATGCTACCTTGGGAATAAGTCAAATTGAACAATTTGTTTTCAGCTACCCGCACTTTGTAGAAGTACCATAATTCGAGATGGAGGTTAAGAAATCTAGTAGGTAGTCTATGAAACAATCACAACGCACCGAACTTTATGAGTCACCCCTACCAGTTCCAATACGCCCTAGTCATGCAACGAAGCCTACAAATAAAGCATAGCAAAGTTAAAGACTTAATTAGCGGTCGCAGCGGGGCGCCGCCGTCGCGTTTATCTTATCGACGCGAGCGCAGCGCACGACGCGCATGCGTACCGATGCCGGGATAAGAGCAATCTTGAATTAGGAGGTTAATGTTTATTGTAGCGACAGATTTAGTATCTTTTGCTGGGTAGGATCTTTGCTTAGACTAACAGTGTAAACGGTAGGTAATAATATCTGAGTATGCCGGTTACGATTGTCTGCAACTAAACTATGTAAATAGTAGCATTTTGTTACATTTTTTTACGCTGAATTCAACCGATTAGGTAGGGTCAAGACGAACTGCATTCCGGCTGGAACAACGCGCTGCTTTCATACAATTTGCAACCTGGTTAATAGAGTCCACTTGTTTAAGTCCATACATTACTTGAATAAACGAAATCGAATTGTGGTAGTACTACCATTTACGACCTACAGATTGATGTTATCCGTCTCATGAACTTAGGTATCGATGAAGGAAATCAATAATTTTTACTCCTATTCCTTTTATTACGGCTGTTACGAAGGAAATAACGGTAATTTTACGTGTAGGTATAGTAAACTCACCTTGTTGAAAACGTTGTAGGTAAATTGATGGTCATCGGACATAATCATTCCCATCTTGTAAGTAATAAACCTAAAATGATGTTAACTTTTTATTGAAATGTAAGGGTTTAGTTTCACAGAATCACAGCACATAATTATCGTTACTTCATCGTTCACATCGCCATTGGTGTTGTCAATGTCATTGTCATATTTTTTATTTTTTACACCAAATTTACACATCCATAAAGAATTATAATATAATTAAAGCAGACTTTTCTAAAGAGGTTGAATGGAAACTGTCATTATGATTGTTTATAGCATTGTCAAAAGCCTACGAAATCCTAAAGATCCCATCAAGAGCTTGAAATGGTACCTGTTTTACGTAACATTTAGTGCATCTAGCTCGCACCAATTGCGGGAAATTATATCATCATTTACTTAAACAGTCGAAATACATCAACTGTAACCTGCCTCAAATATCTTAACGATGGTATTATCAGGTATATATCTATTTACTTATGATTATGAACAAAACCACTTTCTTTCTAACTGTAATCTTACCCTTATCAAGCTTGTTTTGATAGGAATTTTATGCACCTACTTGATGAAGAATACCTTCAATATGAATCTGGTTCTTTCTTACCAGCCTACTAGCACGTGCATTAATGTTAAGACTTATATGACATATGACAGTTTATTTATCATAAAGCCAGCTACGGGTATCGGAACTGGATCGCCTGGGTGGCGGGTCGGAATACGACTAATTAAGATAACTCAATATGTCCGCGCAGCGAAATATGGGTGCGCGCGCAAGACAGATAGCTGTGCGCAGGATACGCTCTGGCAAATTGTCGTTAAATCAGGTTATTCATTGGTTGACCGCAGTGGGATCGATTGGGTCAGGTGTCAGGTAATTGTAATAGGTTATGTTAGATACTGAGCTGGAAAAAGCAAAAAATATAGGTGGTTGAGTGTACCCTGAAAAAGTTGGTGTTACTCCTTCTATTTTCTTTCTGCAGATCTTTCGACTTAGAGTCCTTCTAAGCTAACTTTGCACCGAATCAAAAAAAAACAAAGTGAAGCGGTGTCATTATAAACGTCATATTTTCATATAAATATGACGTTTATAACTTAAAGTCTATTATAAAAAATCTAATATCAATAATACTTATGCCTAATAATGTGTTCAACATTTAGCGCTCCACCACATGATATCGGTGTAGCATTAGCCCACATTAGGCTCTTTTCCCTTACTTTGAATTTTTGACATCGATTTTAGTCAAATCTATCCAAGGATTAGTTTTAAACAAAGTATGACCACACACAAAAATTTACAAGCAAAATGTAAACGAAAATTGTTAAAACGTCTAATTAGAGTAAGGTTTAGTGACAAAACCCGATATCAGTAGCATCGTCACGAAACCCGGCTCTAATAAAGTGAACAATCTCACGTTCCTAATTAGACCGTTCATTATAAGCCTTCCATGGGAGCCTTATTTCTACAAAACGGGCTTCATTTTTGACCGGATTTTGTTACGGCAATTCGGGCAGGTTTATCGTTTAATATGACGCTTGCTTAGTTACTGATATGATGGATGGCTTAATAGATTTACTGTGAATTAAACCATATTTACCTACCTATATAAAAATATAAATTCTATTTTTATCAATTTTTTTAAAGAACAGACATACTACAATTGTACACCAAAGTGGATAAGGTACTCTGCGAGATTCTGGCTAAGTATATCTTAAGTTATTTATTAGACTTATGGCGCTATTCATATTAGCGATCTACAAGCGCCAATTAGTTAAGTATTTATCGTTCATCTGTCATTTGACTTACCTATGTACTTATTTGTAAGAAGGGGATAAAAACATAAAATAACTAATTGAGGCTTGTACAGTTTTATAAATTTCCTGATGTCCATGGATGAAAGCAAGTGATAATTTTCAGTAAGTGGTACTTTTACTTAATACTACCTGTATGTTAACATAGTAATATGAATGTAATCCATAACCAAGTTTTAAATAACATTTTATGAAGGGTTCTGTATATTATACGGACAGAACAATTACATTTTGTTATCTTATCTATAGCTGTGAAACTTGTATTTCCATGCATACCTACACAAATTTAGCCTAAACCAGTAAATCTACTACCAACTCTTCGAAGCACATGTGCCATAACTCAATCGTATGACAAATTTCAGCCCTAAGGGCCTAGGGCTGCCGCTCCAGCAAATAGCTAAATAATAGGTGTCCCTCTGCAGGTGGACTGCTGCCATTAGTCTTGCGGTAATCCACCCCACACCCAGATTTATGGGAGGAACTGAGTTTATGTAAAAAAACTTAAGCATTTGAGGTAATCTGGCCTGATTTAAATATGACAGAGTACATACTGTGAGATCAAATGTAATAAGACCTTCCGGGTTATATTAGGTTAGGGAGAATACATATTCATACATTCGTCTTTTTCAGGTCGACATTTTTTTGGTTCTTTAATTCGAAAGGGTACCTATAACCAAACATAATATCAACTAAGTACAGTCACCATCAATAGTAGCGGATGTTCATCTACAAAATAACTTTTATTTTATTTGCTGAAATCTAATTGTTCTACATGTCTCTTTATGTTAAGCTATCAGAGAATGGTAATATTTATTTTTGATCCGGAGTCTGATACGTTACTTTTAATGCTAACTGTGCAAACGGACAGCTACTTTCTCCTAATAAGAGACAATTCATATTTGTAATTAGTCATTGCGCTATATACTTTTCAGGATTTTATAATTTAATGCCTACTGTACGTTGCATAATACTTGTTGTTATGGATTTGTACTTTGAATTGGTATTATAATTATTTTAAATTTATGATGCACATATATACTCTGTGTAATATGTACACTGTTGATACCATTACTTTGAGTGATATTATATAACTATGGTTGCTACTCTCATACTTTCATATCGACTACGTACTTATCAAAACGCGCTCATCATGTCCGTTGTCACTTTTGTCTGTGTAAATAAAAACAAAACATATTAACTATTATTGACTCTGTTTTCTTATGTTTCCCACGCCAGATAACTCAAATACGCTTCGCGTGTAACTCACCCGACGTACTAAAACTTCAGACAGCTCAGCACATCTCGAAAACGCTCGAGCATAATATGTACATTTTTCACGCAAATAAATAAGGTCGAAAATAGCTAAGCGGGGAATCGAACCCCACATCCCGTGGCCTCGCATGCAAACTTCCTGTTTGGCACGACAGCGAGGCTACTCTTGACAATACCGACTGAGTTGGTACCTAACTTGCTTTACAGTTACTTTGAGAAAACAGCGTATTTCACTGCATCGAACTCTGCGAAAGGTGGTTTATATTCTGCTCTCGGTGTTAAAGTTTATAATTTGAAGATTTTGGTCTGACAGTGTAACTTCTATAAGGCTTGCGAAGTGCCTACTTTTTAAATAAATTTAGTGTGTACATGGTATTTGAAAAGAATTTGTAGGCACAAATTTTCTATTTAATTATATCCAAATAAGTAGTTACTTAGCACGAAATATATTTCGATAAGGTCAATACGGGTAAGTACGGAATACACGTAAGTGTGACTGGCCTTCACATTGGGGCTTGTTTAATCAATTTGATTAGAGTATATTGCGAGTTAATACATTTGACACTAAACAACTTAACAAGTATCAAATTCAGCCACTATTATCCCGCAGCCACATTACCCGTATATTTAGACTTTCCTATTCTAAAAGTTGTAGGCTAAACGATAATCCAGTTATTTAGGCAGAACTGATCCCTGTTATCAAGCCCCAAAGGCAAAAAGAGCATCCTGTTTCCTGTTCAAGGGTTGACCATAACATATGGCCATAGGTACACGTTTGAAAATCCAAATATTGTCCTATTCCACTGCCAAAAATGTGCAAAAATGTATACGACATGAAATGTGACCAAAAATGCGTTAACGATTCACCTAAGTGAGGCAAACGAAAGGCATCCTGTTTTTGTAACATAACTAAGTGAATGCACTGAATTCCACCACCATGTCCAGAAACGCAAATATAACGTCTTTTGTTGTATGTCATTAAATAACGTACTTATGTGTTTAAGTACAATCACGAGTACAAGGTAGTGTATTGATAAACACAAAGGGGTCGCCGGTTTTATAAATAATAGAAAATATTTACAGTAACAGAATTTTAATGCAGATCCATCTCGCACTATAGCCGATATTGTACAAAAATTATAATATCGCTTTTTGTTTATATACGTAAATAGGTAATATAATGATATTACACAACTTTTCACACAATTACAATCATGAAACACAAACATTTAAATTATTTTCTACACTATCCCCTCAAAGTTTAAGTATTTCTCTTCGTTTATAGCTAATTTTATAATTATTTAATTATATTACATTACAATAATGGGCCTACCTAGTTACGTATGACAAATGCTTTGTTAAGGACAAATTTACGTATAACATTCATGAGCACGTTTCAAATTAAATAAATGAAAGACAAGTCGTTGACAGACGAAATTTATACGACATACAATGAACAATGGGTTTCCAAATAATTAACACTTCCAGCGTGTTTAGGTTACAATCACAATCATAAACTACTCATGCTATAAAGTTACATTTGTGAATAATAAATATGCATTAAACAAAGCGATGTCTCTCAAAGCTAAAATATTTAAATTTCGAGTTTAAACCAAAGGGGTTGTTAATAGGTAATATACTTTTATAAATAATCAGTTTACAAATAGAAATATTTACAAGATGAACAATACAAGAAAACTTAGGAAAAGATTCTTTCATTGCTCGGCGATAAAAAAAAACATTTACACATGTCACGCTACTAATGCCTCATTCAAACTCATTAATTAACACAGTAAAGGAACTTATAGAGGTAAACAGATGAACAATGACAGCTATAAAATGAATTTGGCACTTTGAAGACACGTAAAATAACTGAAAGAACCTCAACCTAACTTTACTCGATAACTATATTAAAGAAGGTTTACGTATATGTTTATAGGAATCCAAAAATATTACAGCTAATGTATCTTACAATAAATTATATTATCTTATGTTAGTCGGCTATTCGTATACTGGGCACAACTAGACTTGATTGTTGTCATTTCTCTGACTATAGGTAAACTATTTCTCTAAGAATAAATTAAGCTATCGACTAATAAAATGGAATAAATTTTCATACTAAAGCTTTTGTAGTTACGTATATAGGAGTCTGGCGTGACGACGTTACAGCTTACACAACATCGATGCTATCGGTTACTGCTCCGGTATTTATTTCCAATGTCTATTAAATTTAACATAACAGCTGCATAAGGAGGAACGATACTATCAAATTTCAAATTAATGTTTAGAAAACGCTACTAGTTTTCTGTTTACAAGAAAGAACATTGTCACTAGATTCAAAACGAGATATCTTCACTACATTATCCTACTCGGTGTTTTAAGACATCAAAAGTAGAAATCTAAATGCTAAGAAATCTGATTTAAATTTAACATTTAAAATACGACGGATCAAGACGATCCCACACAATTTCGCTTCCTTCATCACTCCAGTATGTAATACTCATTATATTACACGGTTTACAAGCTGAAACATATCACTGTATGTCTTAAAGTGTAATATGAACGTATACAGACGTTGTACATCAGATTTAGCTTACGAATACCTACAAACAACTTGCACTAATATATACATTAGAATATAAAATTTGTATTTTGCCCCCACCTCGTTTCAATGACAAAGATTGATTTACCTAAGAAGAATTAAGATTTTACGTCATGGCAAGTACAAAGTTTGTGGATGTAATCACGAAAAATGAGTAACTCTACTAAATAGATATTCGTCAACGAGAGTTCTTATTGTAACATACATGAGAATAGTAACTATAAAGAGCAGTTGTAGCCGATACGACTTGAAGTTTTGGCAGATAAAGTGCGATCCCGGTGAGCGATAGGGGGGCGATTCGCATGATAAATAAAAACACAATTCCATTTGAAGCTGGAAGGTGCGGCGCGGCGGCCGCGTCCGTGTACCTCAGCAGGCGTTCGAGATTTATATACGGAGATGCGGAACAATATATCACGGAATGGAACACGCGGGTACCGACCTAATCCTAGCATGGAACAGCCACCGAGCGATGCCACGCGATAGCAGATCACGGCCCGATACCGGCCCGCTCTCACGTCTTCACCCCGCACTCCCAACCCAGATGACCGCCCGATTTACCATTACAGCTCTGAGACTCGGACTGCTTACGCAACGTAAAAACTTAATTAAATATTAATAGATGCCACTATTTAAATCGTCGCCGGATTAACATAAATTCATACATTAGCCGAGCTAAGCGATAAATAAGCGGACACCAAACCGCGTATTTTTCATCCGAGCTTCATATAATTTATAGTCGACGATCATATCGCGACTGGTTCTTTTATTTGTGAAATAGTGATACGCGGAGTGTGCTCGGTAAGCGTTACTAACGGGAAATTTTGACTATAAATCTTCGGTAGTCGATTGCCTAAGCGTTCGTGTGGGTTGGCACAAAAATTTATTCGACAGTCAAGTTTGATATCTTGATCGCGCGACGTCAATGTGCTTGGGAGTGCCGAGTGAAAGAAGCGCATGATTTAGACTCATCTACTTCTGGCATTCCTACAAGCAAACTGAAGTAAGCTAGACCTCTTAGGTATCCTAACACCTACCAAGCCACTGAAAACGCTCTACGCGACGACCACCTGAAACAAAAGGAAAAGCGAAATTAATAAAATGCCAATTATGCAAAACTAAAGTGCAATAAATAATTTTCACGCTGCAAATAATACGGGCGTCGAAGCGACAGGCGTGCGTTTGAGATAAAAATTGGTCGCTAGCATACATCATTCAGTTATCACGCAATTATGCATATAACAAATTGCATAAAGCAAGTAAATGCAAAGGTCGTTTATCAATGAGAGTGTATGGCTTATCTCGTGGGCGACGCAAAGCGACAAGGCACGAAAACGTGCTCGCCGATTGTTTGAAGGATTGATGTTGATGTACGATCGCGGACCTCGGCAATCACGCCCTTTTATCATACTTGGGACAAATTCAATTTGTGTTAATAATATGAAAAAGCCCTTAAATATAAAAGAACATCGCTTTATTTTTGTATTTCCACGCCTTGAAATGTAACCTTACTTAAAAGCCAAAGTGCAAAAGAAATGAAATTACTTTACAAGTAGGTAGTTCCTTAAAATCAGAATGTCAGTCCCGGTTACATTAGCCTGCTACACGACTTAATAAATAGCATCGACAAAACCTTTATAACTGAATCACAATAAACGCAATAAACCTCCATAAAGAAAGGGCAAACTTAAAATGCAAATAATTTCGCGCGAGCCCCATGGGCATGTTAAAACAGACCCCGGTTCTAACAGCTTTTCATTATTTATCGCTTCAGCTCACGGAGGCTTTTTTTAGTTAAAGTTAATTCCTAGCGTAATGCGTATTTGATAAAACGTATCTCTGGAAGGCAGGCTCCGCGCCGGCGCTGAAATTAAGATGTAACATGATGCGAGAACGAGCAAGAGCAAGAGATTTATTGCTATACCACTTTGCATATGCTGATTTACAAATACGGGGCATTCTGTATAGAGAGGTCGCGGGTGCGATCGCGCGTTTTTGGTGTGATAATAAATGTTGTTAAATTTCGTTTTTTCTTTGTTTCAGATTTGAACTTAAAGCAAGTTTAAAGCAGTTTTTGGGCGCACACAACACCACAGAAGTTATTTAAATAATATACAAAAATATTTGCAAATATTTTATTCTGAAACGTACAGAAAAAAGCTATCACACCATTTAGTAATTGCAACTTCACTTGGATTCAACTGGATTGGAAGTGGACAATGCTAATAGCTAGTAAGTAATTCAAATGATTGAATGTAAAGATAATTATACTAAAGTTTATAAAACACAAAATAAAACTGTTTTATTGGACATTTATTGTTCAACATGTCATTCTATCTTATGCATATTGTGACTGGCTTTTTGCTACGACCACTATGTTTTGTGGCTACGACTCTTCAAAAAATGCACATATTGGAGAACCTTCACTCAAGAATAAAAAAACAGGTATGCATTCGTTCTCAATTAGTCACGTCAGTAGGTCAAAGTAAATGTAAGTAATTACCAAATTATCTATGATTTATCTTCTATATAGAAATCAGTCGATATTGTTTTTGCCAAGCAATCAAATAATCCTCAAATAGACATTGTATTAAATGAAATCGCACCAACAGCTCTATAAAGATATGCATTTGCTGATGCGGTCCGTTCTCTGCGACTGTCTGGCGATACGAAGTCAGCAGAAAGAAACATATACCAGCCAACCTAAGCTGTTTTCATACAGAAATTGTTTGCAATACTCAGATGTATGGAAGTTAATAGGAAAGTTTCCTGTTTCCAACACTCAGTTAAATTGGTAAGTATGCCAATTTACTTAGTTAGAACAGTGTTTTTAGAGGACTTAATTTTTGGTACTTATTTTATAGTTACCTCCAAACCACACTTGGATTGTCGTGGGGAGTATATAGGTAGCTTAAACCTTTCTAAGAGGGACCCTGCATCCAGCAATGGGACATATAAGATATACGATGATGAAGATTATTGAATACCTCAACCACGTTGGACGTTTTAAAGTCACCAGCCGAGACTTGTGGGTACCTAATACTTGTCTAATACTTACAACAACTGTGATCATAACTTCAATACAAAGCAATAATGTAGGTATGCAAAAATATTTCTCATTTATCTCAGCATGGAATCAACACTACGTAACTTCATTTATAAGAACGACCAGCGGTCAAGAGTCGTAGACCCGACCTTCCTTCCACCATCTGTCTCAGCTAGACAAAGGAAGATCTAAGGCTTTTAGAAAAAGTCAGAGCGGTACAAAGAGCCTTCGCAAGGAAAGTAATAAAGAAGAGAGACGCCGACCGAATAATTGATACGATTATGTGTTACCACTAGAGACCGTGCACGTAGTGGGGAGGTGCGCATAGGAGGTGTGCTAGATGTGTCGCGGTAGGAGTGTTCGAGATACAGCAGTATTAGATTTTTCTGAAATATCGAAGTTGGAACTTTGAAGTTGGAAAACAGAATTAAGTTATAGTAGCATGATGTAGCTCAGAAAGCGAAAATGATGTATAATCTTTTGAAAACCGTAATGTACACTGTCTTTGAGATTGTACTTATTGTAAAACAAAAGTATACTTAAGTCTTTATAAAATTTTACAGGCCTGGTTCTCTTACTAACTAGTTTTTCAAGTGCCAGATGTGCGATCAATGACCCGACGATCATACGTAGCTGCGAAACTCTGTATAGTCAAAACAAAACGGGACTTATTTGTAAAAAAAAAACGTAACATCACAATTGTTTTGTCAATAAAACTTAGGGTCGATACAAGTGTACCACTATCAGCCAGAGGTACTGTATTGTACGGTAAAGTTGTGTCAATCAATACCAATAACAATAACTTTTGTATACTATACACTCACCGTATAGTATACAAAAGTTATTGTTTTTCGGTTTTCTTGTTATTTTTGAAATACGTACAGTTACAAAAACGTTTATATTTCTGTTCTACAGTAGTTTATCAAATATGAGTGAAAAAGCAAATGTAAGACGTGGTATCAAGAACAATGGTCCTCCCTTCGCAGCGCTCCGTCAAGTGCGAGCGGCCATAAATCGCGCAGGACGCGCAATTTGTTGAATTACAGCATGCGCCAGCCACCGGCCCGGCGCGAAATTAGCCCCACCGAGATAAATTGACGGCGGGCTGCTAAATAAATTATTTGGGAAAACCGAGAAAAAACGGCGTCTTCCCTTGATAAGGGTTGCGAGAAATAATGAATATCGACCTTTGCTTGCTGCTCTCATTGTTCAAGTACTTATGTGACTTAACTTAGCTTGAGTCACATAAGTGAAGACGATATGGTGTCTAAGTTACTTTATTAAGGTTCAAAATGGAGTGTTGCTCGGCAAAATAGCGTTTTTGCTGGCTATTTTTATTATTATTGAAGTTGTTTGTGAAAACCGAGAAATAACTTCGTCTTCTCTTGATAAGGGTTGCGAGAAATAATGAATATCGACCTTTGCTTGCTGCTCTCATTGTTCAAGTACTTATGTGACTTAACTTAGCTTGAGTCACATAAGTGAAGACGATATGGTGTCTAGGTTACTTTATTAGGGTTCAGAATGGTGTGTTGGACATTGTTGCTCGGCAAAATAGCGTTTTTGCTGGCTATTTTTATTATTATTGAAGTTTTTTGTGAAAACCGACTTAGCTTCATCTTCCCTTGATATAGGTTGAAATAGAATATCGACCTTTGATTACTGCTCTCATTGTTCAAGTACATACTTATGTGACTTAGTTTTGGAGTATTCTAGGTTGAGTCATATAAGTGAAGAAGACATGGTATCTAGGTTTCTTTATTAGGGTTCAAAATGAAGTGGACATTTTCATTATAATAATAATCATAATCATAATCTTTATTGTTTGTGAGAAATGGGTTACATTGCCGGTAATTACTATTGTAACAATATTTCATGGACTCACCAAGACTCTACCTTTACAGGTGTACAAACAAATATTTCCTATGTTATCTTAAAGTCGAAGTCATACATAGTCAAATCCCATTAAATCATTATTTAAAAATTCATTAACACTATAAAAACATTATCATCGATATAGAGCCTACTTTTATGAATAACTAGGAAAACTTAATGTTTTGCGCTTAATTTGTCGGCAAATAAACCTGGAAGGAGAAAAGACTAAGACTCATAACATTAACCTATATAAATTAATGGTTGAGTATAATATACCTAATGTTAAAAAGCAGTAGCTTGTTTAAAACACACTTTTCTTAAGGTCGCACGTTAAGAATTCACTATAAGCAGTACCCGCTCGTAAGGCTAGTTCTAAGCACAAGTACCTAGTCAAGCTCAGAATTTTAAAATATTATTTTACACACGCATAAACTTCTTTTTCTTAAAATTCTAAACACTTGTAAACTAAACTAACATGATTTACGAGTATACTAACTTAACCTCAGCTTTACTGCACTTAAACCAAGCGGTACTTACTTCAAAAGCTACCGTTTTTATCGCCACTTAGATCACAGATAGCGTTTCGGCGCTGACCTAGTCGACGAATTCCGTAATTAACCGTACGATTATCACCTTTTTACATTTTCACGCTATTTTCTCACGGTTATGAAAGAAGTAAGTAATTAGTATATTTGGCAACACGTGGTTGACATTAACACGAATGTTCGGCCACTTTCTTAACCTTTTAATGAGAACAGAACTGACCACATAAATACCTACTTAGAACGAATTTTGATTAATAAAATAAAGGAAGAGTAAGAATATTTGCACATCTTGATTGAAGTTGATTGTGACAAAATAAAAATATGGAAGGAAGTGTTTAGCCTGAAATGATAATTAATTACAGAAAGTGTTAAAATTACTTACCTATCCAGATTTCACAAAGTTTTACAAAAACAGCTTTTTAATAAATAAGTTGGTTAAACAGAGATACCTACCAATTAAAAACATATGATGGTAAGTTTAAAAAACGATTATGTAAAGGCAGACAAATAAATATTATCCTTTTGTGACTTTACAACAGAAATATAAGTACAGCACATGGAAAATAACGCGCTCAGCGGATTTTAATTTCCTAAAAATAAACCAACATTTCCACGGGACATTATTCGTCCCGCTCTCAACTCAAAAGGGTTGTAACACCCTTTTCTTTCAGCAGGATTAATCTTATTTGTATGTATATTCGAGATTTAGTCGGCAATAAGAAAGACGCATAGGTGGGCTTACAAGGATACATTGTGACTCCGTCACCGTAAAAAGGCCCAAGTAACGGGGAGAACTAAACTCCATATGATCTTTTTGAATTATTCAGACAAGGGGTCCGGACTGTCTCAGCCTCCCCTACAAGCAAGATTTTATTACATTCGTTAACGCATATTAGATTAATGCTTTAATATTTTATTTGTCTATGCTAATGAACACTATGAAGACCACATAGGATGTTAATTTTTAAACTATAAAACGTAAATTGAGCCGTCGCGGTTAACGAGCGATGAACACATAATATTTGGACGTTTATGGTACGGAATGAAATTTTATTGCTTTAAGATGATATGTACATAAACAAAAAGGATGATTATCAAATCGTTAAACCATTAATGAACGACATAAAATGCGCACTAAATGTCATAGGTATTGTCAGTCATTAAAACAATGTCATCATTAAACATTGTTTAAGTTGAAACGCACATGATAATATTGTAACCACTATTTGTGTGTGAGAATACTCAATCGGAAAAAGATTTTGATAGCTTTGTACACGTCGTTTGATAATAATTCTTATATTGCCATCTATGCATCTGCATCATGGCCGCTTTGTGGGGAAGTCGAATCAAAAGAAAATATTCCGATACGGGATTCCATCTTTGAACCGTGTGGGGTTGGTTCCACCCCGCTACCTGCGCGCCCTGCCGTCCACATCCCCTCCGCGACGCACATATCAACGTTACAATGGACACTGACAGTTTTTTTATAAGATTTAACCTGTATCGATCACAGTTATTCTTAAATTATGCTTATTTGGAACTTAATGCTTGCCTGCTTGCTTGCTTATATAAAAATGTTCGCTCGCAAAACGAACTTGTTTTTGTCACAAACAGATGCAGGATATGTATGGAAAACACACTAAGAAAATTCGAAAAACTGATTTTGCGTTCTAATACAATTTGCTTAGTAGATGTGTAAGTATAATAAAGGGTATAAAGGAGGTTTTTTCCGACCCAATCCGCCCCCCGGCCGGGTAATATATCAGGATTTTGCGACGGGCGAAGCTAAAATTTTGGACGCTTTAAGCTGGACGTAAATTTCGCAAAACATGACACGGCCGAAAAAAACGTACCAAAAAGTTACTTCAAACATTTGCTTGTGTAACCTAAGTAGGACGAATAAACGAATTGAACAAACGGAAATTCGGTATTCAAATAAATGGAAATGTGTGAAAATTTAATTCTGATGCTATTTCGTCCTTTTAATCCGTTTTTGCTGTGCGCGGTTCGTCTGTACCTAGGTTTTTATTACATGCAAAACATCGTTTGATAGTGACTACCGTAAGCTGTTTAATAAAAGTTTCCAACAGCTAGACTAGATAGCTCGTCTGCCTATACCCATTCATTCTTCTTCTTTTAAAATAATTAATGGATTATTTAATAAATTAGTTACTTTTAGTAGTTATATGGATATTACAAATAGCCACGAATGCCAGGTGTTGAAAAAAGAATTAAATGGTTAAACGCGTTTCAAGAAGTTCTAAGATATCAAATTACACTTAACATTAATGGGCAATTAACAAAACATTATTTTGGACACGACTTCGCCGTTTTGAAATTCAACTGATATTCCATTGCTTATCCCTCACTTGTTTTAAGTTAACATACATCAACTACGCCCAATTTGTATTGACCCAACACTTGGCTCCACATTGTTTCAGGATAAAGTGAGCAAGTGCGAATGCACTTCTTGCAAAGTCTTGTTAGGGCGTTAAGTGCACCCGAAATAGCCTGCCTAATGGTTGTGCATAGCTAGGTGCGTTGACAATGCACCCCGCTTCGTGCGAGAATCTCACGAGTATTTCAGTATAGAACCGTAGATGTTTACGAGAATTCTGGTTGAGTAGTAGGTATGTACTTCTTCGTTTCTTAACCTTACTTAGGCTGGGTTTACTTATGTTTCCCAAAAATATGATTAATTTGAATATAAGTTTTACAGATCACTTGGACCGTGGTGAGTTCGGTTAGGTGAGTTATCATAAATATTCATAATACAAGAATAACGGCATCGCAGCTGCAAAGCAATCCATAAAAAAAAGATATTCGTAAACACTAGTTCTATAAACTGGCAGTTAATTAGCAAAAAGTTTCTGTTATTCTTTGATTTTGATCCTACTTGGGGATCGTACGCTGTGTAACCATACCAGCAAAGGTATAAATAGCTCAAAAAAGAAAGCATGGTCGCACGTCGCTAACATTAAGGCCGAAAATAAAATTAATCTATTCGAAGTGAGAGTTCAGCGAATGGTTTAAAAAGTTCCGCGCCCGTCGACAGCTATGTGGCGAGTTATAGTTGGGATAATTGGGCCGTTGATATAAATATTCGTTGGTCACATCGGTTTTCGGGAGTCTCCTTTATGGGAGTTTTATTTACGTGCGCACGATTGCGTTATTGCGTTCTTTGTAAAGAGTGATGGATCGGTGGAAATTTATTGAAAATTGGATGAGATTGAACACAGTTTGTGGTTTTACATCGCATTTACTACTAGACTTTCTGGCTATTGATTAAAAGTGGTTTGTAATTAATATTGATTAGATCTATATGTATTCTACGTTACCTTTCGTATTTCTGATATTTCATATTGAAACACTTACCTACACGGCCAATTTGTATAAAACAAAATCTGGTTGGTAAGTACGCTTTTTGTTAGACTCAGATTGAATACAACGGCGGCGGCGGAATTACACAAACAGGTTACCTTAATACCGGTGGCGATCACCAACGTTCGCACGGGCAGACTGACGCAGCAAGATGCGGCAGAGGTGGAGAAGAAGATCGGGGATGCCATCTTCCAGGCAGCCATAGAAACCGGTCTGGACACCGTAGCGGAGGCCCCAGCGTTCTCAGGCAGACCAAGTTTGGTAGACGGGTACCTGAAGTTGTGGTGCCAGGACGCGAACACCAAGGCGTGGCTGACGAAGTGGTTGGAGTCGGCCACTCTCCAGAACGGAGACCATCTCGTTGGAAAGAGGGAGGACGAGATGGTCCGGAACACAAGGTGCGGCATACTCATTCCGTCCCTGGAAGACAACCTCACCAAGATAGGAAGGGTCCTCAATTTCCAGAACCCGTGGGCCATGGTGAGGATGTGGACGCTGTTCCAGGCAATCCCCCTAAAGAAAAGGGCCTGTACCCTACTCCTGGTGGGAATACCTGAAGACGTTGTTCCTACTGTGATGGAAAAGGGAAGGAGACTGAACTACTTGTGTGGGACAGTCTACATCCGTTTCCAGCACAGCGGAGGACGCTTCAGAGATTCTCCACCGGAGAAGAACGCAACAGAGGCGAACACAGACGGAGGGGAGGACAAATCCGCAGAGAACGCACAAACGGCAGAGAATACCCCCTCTGCTATGGACACCGACTGTGCAGAACAGGAAACCCTGGACGTCGAGGAAGGCATCCTGCTGGACTCGGAAGACGAGGATGGGCTACCAAAGGGGATCAGTCTCCTGGACCTAAAGGGAAGGACGGCGGAGGGGATAACTCCCGATGGCGCCTTCCCACTGTAAGGTCCTCCAGGTTAACCTCCAGCACAGCGAATCTGCAACGGCTCAACTTCGGAAATGGCTGGAGGTTAACCCAACATCCATAGCCCTGATTCAAGAGCCGTGGATCAGGAACACACGTATAAACGGCCTTTGTAACACCGGAGGTAACTTATTCTATAATACACATTACAAACCAAGATCTTGTATATACATATCTCGTAACATAATGGCACAACCACTAACTCAATTCTGTTCCAGAGACGTGTGTGCCATAAAACTCCTCAGAACACAAAACTCAAGTCTACCGGAGATAGTCCTGGCGTCCACCTACATGGCGGCGGAGGACGAACCACCTCCAGTGGAGATGAACAACCTCATACGCTACTGCGAACATGAAAGGCTCGAGCTGGTCATATCCGCAGACTGCAACGGCCATCACAACCTATGGGGAATGGAAACCAACAACAAAAGAGGTAACGATATTGTTGAATACCTTATGTCAACTAACCTAGATATATTGAACACAGGATCCAAACCAACTTTTGTCACACGTAGATGTAATACTATAATTGATATCACTCTAAGCACAGGACTGGCAGCTCAACACATATCCAACTGGCACGTGTCGGACGAGCTATCCTGCTCCGACCACAGATGGATACGGTATGACCTGACAGCCGACATCCACACACCCACACCTAGAAGAAACCCGAGACGCACGGACATAGCGGCGTACAAGGAACTTCTGGTAGGTAAACTAGACAATAACACACATACAGCCAGGCCTAGAAATATAAAGGAACTGGAAGAGCAGGTAAACTTACTAATTAAAAACATAACTGATAGCTACGAAAACACATGTCCACTATCGACTCCATCTGCTAGAGGAAAAAACAGTAACAATAACAACAGCTGGTGGGGACCGGAGTTGGACCGATTGAGAACGAAAATGAGAAGGCTACTAAACAGAGCAATGAACACAAGAGCTGAAGAGGACTGGGACAAGTACAAAACAGCTAAAACAGACTATAAGAAAAGACTAAGGTACAGAAAGTCAGCCACATGGCGGAACTTCTGCGACAACATATCTACTGTAACACAGGCAAACAGAACAAGGAAAATCCTTGCAGACCAACCAAGACAACTACTCGGCACCCTGAGGAGACAAGATAACAGTACCACCAGCAGCCCAGCTGAGACAGAAAGGCTACTGGTGGAAACCCACTTCCCAGGATGCAAGGTAGTAAATGAACAAGATCCAGAACAGCACACAATGAACTATAATCCAACTGAAAGCGAATGGAAAACAGCAGAAAGCATAACAAAGCAAAACAAAACGACCTGGGCGATAAATAGTTTTGAAAACTTTAAATCGCCGGGAACGGACGGAATCTACCCAGCCCTACTAAAGTGGGGAGGACATACACTAATGAAACATCTATCCAATCTACTGTGCAGCTGTATAGCCTTTAGATACATACCACAGAAATGGAGGGAAGTTAAAGTGATTTTCCTACCAAAACCAGGCAAAACCGACTACTCGGATCCGAAATCTTTCAGACCAATCAGCCTTACATCCTTCATGCTTAAAACACTAGAGAGATTATGTGACAGAGAACTGAAGGACACGGCTCTAAAAAACATAGAAATCCATCCAAACCAACATGCCTACAGTCAAGGTAAATCAACTGACTCAGCTCTCCATGCTGTAGTAAGTAACATAGAGAATGCGCTAGCGAAGAAAAACTCCTGCTTAGGCACCTTCATCGACATAGAGGGAGCTTTTGACAAGACCAATTTTAGCAGCATTCAACAAGCACTACACAGACACGGAACAAATCCGCTCATAACCGAATGGATAATGAATATGTTAAGACAAAGAATAATAAAACTATCTGAAAATCAAAATCACCAGGCACTAGTAATGAGAGGATGCCCCCAGGGAGGAGTACTCTCACCACTGCTGTGGAACCTGGTTGTAAACGATTTGATAACAAAACTAAACAAAAAACAATTCATAACAATAGGTTACGCGGACGACTTAGTAATACTAATCAGCGGCCTAGTAATAAGCACACTGTGCGATCTCACACAGTCAGCACTGAAAATAGTAGAGAAATGGTGCAAGGAGAATGACCTATCGGTAAACCCAAAAAAGACCGACACAATTCTCTTCACACACAAACGAAAACTGGGCACATACCAAATGCCAACCCTGTTTGGCACAAGACTGACACTTTCAAAGGATGTAAAATACCTAGGCATAATACTGGACGATAAACTGAACTGGAACAAACACCTAGAAAATAAACTGAACAAAGCAACAGTAGCCTTTTGGCAATGCCGGAGGATGGTGGGCAAGAGATGGGGACTTGCCCCTAACATTATACTGTGGCTGTACAAAATGGTAATAATGCCAATGATCAGCTACGGAGCGGTTGTATGGTGGCCCCGCACCCAGCTAACCACGGCAATAGATAAACTGCACAAAACACAAAGACTAGCATGTGTAGCTGCGACGAGCTGTATGAGAACTACTCCGACTGCGGCCCTAGAAACAATGCTAGGACTCCTGCCATTACACATATACATACAAAAAGAAGCGGCTGCCACAGCTCTTCGGTTGAAAAATCTAAACCTATGGACATCTTTCAGCTCACCGCACAAGAGGATCTATGACAATATGATCTCAAAACTGCCCATGCTGGAAGCGCCAATTGACCAAATACCAAAAACTATGATCTTCTGGAAAGACTACGCCATATCGTTAACAGAAGATCCTAAAGAAGGACTAGACCAAACAAAACTAAGAATATTCACAGATGGCTCAAAAACAAACACAGGAACAGGATGTGGTGTCTTCTCAGAGGACCTGAACATACACATCTCAAAACCCCTGGGCGAATACAACACAGTATTCCAAGCTGAATGCGTAGGTATAATAGAAGCTTGCAATGCTATAACAAGACGAAAAGTGAAACACGAGAATATACTAATACTGTCAGACAGTAAGTCAGTACTACAAGCGCTAGGCAGTGACAAACTAACTTCGGAACTTATACTGGAATG
Source organism: Cydia amplana (assembly GCF_948474715.1). Lineage (NCBI taxonomy): Eukaryota > Metazoa > Arthropoda > Insecta > Lepidoptera > Tortricidae > Cydia > Cydia amplana. Next base: position 6,703,627 of record NC_086070.1, read on the forward strand.
TCATCGAAGACTTACTGAGGTGAGCAAGGAAGGCAACAAAGTAACAATCCAATGGATAAAGGGGCATAGTGGATCAAGAGGAAACGATGCAGCGGATGAACTGGCCAGGAAAGGCTCAGAGACACCGGCATACGGACCCGAGCCCATTATACCCCTTCCAATATCCTACATACACAACCAACTAGACCTACATCACAGACAACTGCATAATAAGTACTGGAATGAAATGGACACATGCAGGCAGACTAAAGATATTTTACCGGAACTGAACTACAAGCTCACCAAAATACTACTGAAAACACCTAGGCAACAACTACGTAAAATAATAGGACTTATCACAGGACATAACACACTAAACAAACACCTACACAATATGGATAAAACGGACAGCCCCTTGTGCAGAGCATGCATGGAAGAAGAGGAAACAACAAAACACATACTCCTAGACTGTAAACAGGTAGAAACATACAGGAACAAATACCTAGGAACTCCGAGCACACTAAAAGAGGCAGTCAGCAACCTGAAAACACTGCTAGGTTTCATGGAGGAGCTGGGGTGGTTAGAGTAGCGCTACCTCGTTTCACGCAAAATAGGCACAATGGTTGTCGATTTGCGGAAAATGCCCAGAAACACTAACTAACTAACTAACTACCTTAATACCTGTCTGTCTATCTAAAGTCTGGTCTGGAGATGGGGTTTTCTAAATTTGAAATGACAATGTCATGTAGCTATAGTACCATAGTACCATGGAATACTTGTGTGCGTTTTCGCTGTCTAACTTGCTTGAACTAAGTGCGTCTTTTTCCCAGAAATCATTCCGTAAAGAAATATGTTTGATGGTGGCAGTTTGTATTCCAAGAGACGAATACCGAAATGTACTCGGACGAATTCAAGAGCAAAAGCTAGTAGATTTATTAAGTTAATTATTAGGCCATACACACTATAAACAAAACGTGCTCATAATTTTACAAATTACAATTTCAAGAGGCAGCTTATTAAGGAAATTTAATTAACTAAAGCAAGTAAACTGGGCAATAAATCCTAAATCCCTACTGGGAGACTTGGATAAGATCTTAGTCCTTCTAAAATGGAGTTAGGTTTACATAACTTAGGTAGTGACGCAGGCATGATGTAACTACGAGTATGTGGGCGTAGTTAATGGATAATTTCACAACTTTTAAAAATTTATTACTTTTAAGAGTTATTGCTAATGTAAAACTGTGTTCAGACTATGGAGAAAATGTTGAAAAAAAAATGTTTCATTCATCTTTTACAATGAAGTAATGTGGGATTGGGAATAAGCTACCAATTTCAGCGAAATTATAATGTTTGAAATCTGTTGTTATATAAGGTACAATTAAATAATGGTATTCCAAAAGTTGCATTTTGAAGAGGGAACCGAAGAACCCTGAATAATTTAAAGCATACATAACTTCGAGTGAATAATTAAGTTGCACAACATACAAAATAAACGACCCCGAAAAAATTGTTGCCAAATATTGGAACGAGAAAAACTATTTAATCCGAAAAGTTCAGTAGTTTGGTACAGAGTACGATAAATCAGGAACTCGCATGCCCCGATGCCAAGGAAATAAGATCGACTTGGCAACCACGGCACAGACGTGGCTGCGGATGCATAATCTGTCACTGTTTATTATCTGTGCTGCTTCCAGACTGAGTGTGTTACTTCTGTGAGTAGATATAGGTACCTATTCTACACTCAAGATCATTGCAAGTATCTTTAATTTGAATTTTTGTACAAAATGAGAGAAATATGCATAAAATAAGTTTTATGCACCTTAGGCCCACTTGCACCATCGAACTAACTCGGGATTATCCGGTTAAACCGTTAACCCAGTGTCAAATTGTACTGGTAACCATGGTAACTCCAGGTTTAATCGGTTAACCCCGGGTTAGTAGAATGGTGCAAGTGGGCATTATAGGCACATATGGCAGTTAATCGAACAGGATATTTTAAGTCCAATATGCGCTTTGCATTTGCACACAAGTACAGTCGACGTCAAAGATATTTTTTTCATTTTTCGCACCAAGGAGAAAGGTGCAAAAGTGTAAACATATCTTTGACGTCGACTGTATACAAACAATATACGCATTACGCAATATACTTTCAGCTCTTTCAAAATCGTGTAATATAAAGTGTGCTCTAAGGCAGTTAGTTATTTATGCTACATTTGCAGTTAATAATTGGACAAAATATGATACCTCTTTTAGGTATGATATACTCGTACATGTTACTTAATTAGCAGGTGTGTTTGAATTTTCTTAATTTCGGATAACAATTTTACCTACATATTTTTCACTACATACTAATCAATACTCACCTACTTCTTGGGTAATCCGGTTCTCAATAAGAATACTTCCATATAAACCATGTAAAAAAAGTTTACAAAATTATGACGCTATTGTGAACGATTTTTCCAGAGTTGCGTGTATAAGCCGCTCCCAGCGTCAACAATGTAGTGCTAAGTAGTCCTATAAACGCTAAAACGACGCTAGACGAATGATCTCGGTTGCGATTAACAACTTTTTGTGCCGTTAACAGTTAACATAATTATACGTTTACCTATCAGATTTGATTGAACAATAGACTGTGTTAACAACTAGGTACTTACTAAGAAATTATGACTCTCTTCCAGTCAATGATTATTCTCACATTTTATGACGACGGATGTTTTAGTTAAGCACAAAAACTGACATGACACATGATATATGGTTTAAATGAAAGTCCCTAACTATGAAGAACGACTACTTAGAGCGAGCAAAACTTTTAGGTAACAAGACACAAGTTTTCTCTGCGTACAGGCACTACATAAAGTATGACTTGCAATAAAATGTCGCTCGACTAACGCAAACAATAAAATTATTTATTTGAAGAAAATTCTAGCAGTAACAAGATTTCGGTAAAGCAATCCGAAGAAAATAATAACTGTTCGCTCGTAAAACACTCGCGGCTCTCGAATGCGATCTATCTCTTTCAAAAGTAAGAGAAAAATATGGTATAAGAAGGGGAGAAAGGCTGTCTCACGAAACTGCAGAAATAATTGCTCAAAAGGGGAGACAATATTTTCTCGAGTAGGGTTACCACTTATTTCGAGGTGCAGCTGAGACTTCAGGCATTTACAATTTCCCAAACATCTCGGAGTAATTTACAATCCTTCACTCCGAAGCACGTTAGGTTGTCCATCCAAAACTATTTCCCGGAAAGCTTCCTAATCCCGAGATGGCTCTTTATTACATCAAATCACGTGATCTTAACATAAACCATTTTTCATCGGAATTATTTATGGAGGACCCGTGTTCACACTTTTCCTTTTTTTCTCGTTCCTAAGAAAAATAACAATCATGACCATTGATCAACGTCAGCGGGGCTCGTTACCGAAATCACGTTTATCATAGATCACATTTGTCCAAGGCTTTAGGTATCACTCGGGTAGAGAACGGTGTAACTTCCGCGTTCAGATCGATGGAATTGCAACCCTTTTATTTTATGATGAAGGTAGGTATTTGAATAACGGCGGGGAAGTATTAAAGCGAAATTATAAGGAAGGTGGTATAGAGAAGAGTCGCGAGCCACACACGACGAATTACGAGCGAGGCCGGGACGCGGGTTGAGTTATGTGATCGCCATATATATTTTTTCCATAAAATATTTCGTGCACTACGCAAGAATATAATTTCAGCTTCATTTATATATAACTAAATAGGCCTTAGATAAATAATATTTTGGTATAAGTACGAATTAATGGAGATTTATTATAGAATATTAATACGAAATGTCAAACAAATTAAAATTTACCATCTAAAGTAACTATTATCTAGGAATATTCACATAAGATGGCGCCTGTGAGACGCAATTTGTCAAAAGCGTACAAACAGCACCGAAATAGTTCGGTTGACAAGTTTATGGCGAAGCTCCGCAGCTAAACGAATTGCTACTTTTATTCAAAATAAGCGAAATGTACGCGATACAAAAGCGAAGTTTTAAAACTTGTGTTTACTGAAATTATTCTACAGTACATACTTGGTAGAGAAACTGGGGGCCCTCAAATTTCAGCAGGCAGTAATCAAGTAACTGCGAAATTAAGTACTAGTAGATAATAATTACATTGGGTGATAATACGTTGGGTCCCACAAATTGTAAGGCGTCACGGTAGACCTCGTCGGAGATGGCGGGACGAGCTTGACTTCTTTGACGGAGATTGGTGGGAGACTTCCGAGGATAGGGATACGTGGAAGAATAAGAGTGAGGCCTTTGCCCAGCAGTGGGACAATATGGGCTCATAATAATAAAAAAAAAGATAGTAAATGAACTCCAAACTAACGACTGTAGGTAGTAAGTAAATTAAACTACATTACATATATATGTAATCCAAACGGTATCAAAAATTTAAGTTGCTTTGGAGCTTCCTAGAATATCCCTGACTCTTTAGCATCGTTGTTTGTACCTATAGCATATTTCGTTTAGGTAAACATTGCAATGAATTAGTTATTTTCACTGCACACTACAAAAACAATGCTAATAAATCCAGCCAGTCTAACTAAAAAACTCGCGATACACATCCAAAATACTAAAAGAGTACGGCGCAGCGCACTTACATCGGTCGTATCAAACAAAAGTTTGGTCACGCTTAATGCCTTTACGACTGCCGGGGGTGACATAAAGAAAATGAAAAACATTTTGTATTATTCTTGTTGCGCTCTTACCCGCGTAACTTCAGCGGCCCTGGTTAGCCTTGGCGAGGATTGGCGATTTAATACGATTTTTGTGCGATTTTTAGTCGCATGTGATAAGTTGGAGTAGGTACTAATATCTCAAGGATTAGAAATACTAATACAAGTAATTTACTGAGAAAAGTATAGTACAGTGGATGCTTCTAAAGACTAAGAATTTATAGAGACTTAGTGGTTTACAAATGCCTAAACTAAACTAAAAATTCCCTATGTTTCAGGCAGCGAAGGACAATAGTATAATTAATTTTTAAATAATTTAATTATTATAGACCTTAATTCTGGTTAGGTACAATTTCCTAGCTTAACGCTTTACGAGGGGCGTTCAAAATATTCTCGGTATTGATATCTTACGACCTCTTCTAAAATTTCTTTCGTTACTGGCCGCTAAGGTTTATTCATTGACATTAAAAAAAAGTATAATTCGAACCGAGATAGTCTTTTGTTTTTCTGCAATTGCTGAACAAACATGAACATCCTGTGCGAATTGACAATGTTAACTAAATTAGAACATCGATGCGTGATAAAATTCTTGACAAAACAGGGTAAAAATCAAAAAACCATAAAAGAGGAAATGGATTGTGTTTACCGTGAGTCTGCTCCTTCTTTATCTATCATTCAAAAGTGGTCAAGCGAGTTTAAACGCGGAAGGGAGAGTATTGAAGATGACCCTAGACCTGGCCGGCCTGTAGTAGCTACTTCACAAGAAAATATTGATAAAGTGGAAAAACTTATATTGGAAGATGGTCGAGTGAAGGTAAAATCTATAGCACAAGTAACCAATCTCTCTATTGGTACCGTACATGATATTATACATGACCATCTTAATATGTCAAAAGTAAGTGCAAGATGGGTTCCGCGAATGCTGACTCGGCTTCAAAAAGACATGCGTGTAGCTTGTTGTTCCGATTTTATTGACCTGTGCGGTGAAAATCCTGATGAGGTGCTGCAAAGAATAGTTACTGGAGATGAAACCTGGGTTCATGATTATGACCCAGAGAGTAAACAAGAGTCCATGCAGTGGCACATTAAGGGTTCAGCTCATCCCAAGAAGTTGAAGGTCATCCCTTCAGCTGGCAAGGTCATGGCCACGATATTTTGGGATTGTGAAGGAGTATTACTAATCGATTATAAAGAAAAAGGTGTAAATATCACAGGACAGTACTACGCTAACATTCTACGTCAATTAAAGGATGTAATTAAAGAAAAGAGGCGAGGAAAGTTAACCAAAGGTATTCTGCTTCTGCATGACAACGCCCCCGTCCATACTGCTCATATTGCCAAGGCAGCTATTGTTGAACGTGGGTTTAAAACTGTTACTCACCCACCGTATAGTCCGGACTTAGCCCCCAGCGACTTCTTTTTGCTCCCCAATCTTAAAAAGGATCTGCGTGGAAATAAATTTTCTGACGATGAAGCATTGAAGGCGGCAGTGGAGGAGCATTTTTACACGAAAGATAAAAAATATTTTTACGAGGGATTAAAAAAAATAATTGATCGATCTTTTAAGTGTATGAACATAGGGGGGGAGTATATTGAAAAATAAAAATATCAAACTTTTCGTACTTGTTTGTTTTCATTCTCATACCGAGAATATTTTGAATACCCCTCGTATTCTACTCCTATAGAGTCTGTTCGGAAAGAGAAGAGTCGTGGAATGTATTGGGCCCCATACATTCCACGACTCTTCTCTTTCCCAACAGGCTCTAAAAGTATACCAACCAACCAACCACACCACCACACCCACCACCACCAAACCATAAGTAACCATAGATAGGCTATACTCATACTTGAGGAGCACAAAAAATACTTCCATATTTATTTCTGTGCCTACGAAGAAATCTGTTATTTTTGATTAATTTTCTCATTCCATCCATCTTTGTCACACTCGTTGTTAGACATAAGGTCGTCTCTTTCTCTTTCGGTGTGCGGGAGCTCGTTAGCACGTGCACATTTCTCGCTTGTCCAGCCGCGTCTAAAGGCAACTTGCCCAATTTGTCACAAGGTTAAGCGCTTGAATTTTGGAACGCCTATACTCTATCTTATTGAGTCATTGCTAAAAGTCACAAAAGTCGATTGTGTGCGTCGGGCCTAAGCGCTCGCATCTCCCGCTGCCGTCTGCTTAGACAAATATCTACACAAACTAGTTACGTGTTCGGACTGGGCTACACTAGCGTTTAATATTTATCGCCGCGTCTGTGATCCGTCTTCGTTGATATATCGCCGTGGGCTTTGTCTGTTGCCCGTTACCTTACCTACTTTTAATATGTAATGTGACTAATGTGATATAAGGAGCGTTAGGTTAGGTTAGTGCTTTACCTTAAGTTATAATGGCATACTGGGGCGGAATGTAACACATATTTTTAATTTTATACTACATTGAAGTGGCAATTTAAACAAGCTGGCATACCTGAGTAGAAAACTTAAAAAGCGCCTTTCATCTATGTACATAGTTGTGTTACATAGAGGAATTATATTTATGGAATTAATGACAGATTAAATTATGAAACGTGAATTTGTGTTTATTATGTATTATTCTTTCTACATAGGTATAGAAATTAATTCTAAATAGGTAAATATATTTCATTCTGAGGGTTGTCAAAATATAGAATATTAAGAACTACTTATACCAACTACTTTAAGAGCTCTTAAATAAACGTAATAGGGCTTCAATACTATCATCAACTAAACAATGGTATTAGATACATTAGGTTTCACAAAATATTAACTTAAAAAAGTCAAAAGTCGATGCAGTCCCGAATCCTACAAATAAATTAATTTAATTAAAATAAAAAATCCAAGTTGCATTCCTTCATGCGTTGTTCTTACTAATTATTGTATTATTTACCCCACTAAGTCAACGACCTTTTCAAACAACTAACGAAGTGAACGCGGCACCTTACAATTTTTCAAGTTTTACCGAAACCCATAACGGCGTATATGCATTCGGGTTCCAAGACTTATTCGTCTTTCTTAACTTCGGGGGAGTAGTGGAATGATTTGAAAAATGTTAATGAATCAGGTAAATGTATAAGTTGCTGATAAGACTTACTCGTACGCACCTAATTAGTGTTGATTTGTTGAATGGTGGAGTTTTGAAAATATTTCCGACGGAAGTCTGGGATGCTATGATGGTATGGAAGTATGGTGGGTAAAAAATATTTACGGCATTATGTTTTAATAGTGATAATTACAATCGTAAAAAATCTCTACTTTTCAAACAGAGCACAAAATTAAATACAATAAACTATTTTAAACACCGATTTTGTTTAATTTTAAACTTCCACCTAAATTCATTAAAATACTTATTAGTTAAAGCTTATTAGTTAGTTAGTGTTAGATTTCAGATACTATGTAAGGATATTATACTTAAGTAAATGACATTATATAACTTGCCTTGCCTTGCTTTTTGCTTGTAAGCCTTGTTACTACTACTTAGGTATATATAATAATATATATCTACTTATAATTTTCATAGATATGAAACTGATTAAATATAATTAAAAGATGGGAACGTAACATAGAAATTGAGTCAACCCTACCGCCTTCCCTCGTGGAATATGGCGGCCTAAGTAATTACTTTATTACCGATGTCAACGGCTAAAATAGACAACTAGATATAGGTAAATCACCTACATATTGGGGATAATACTACATACTTCAAAACCAGGAGGCTTAGCCAAGATGACAAGTACATCGACAAATGCTAAAAGGCATGAATAAAATAAATCAGGGGGAAGAGGGGCATATCGTTAAGGTTCTAAAAAATGTATAATTCTAGAAAGAAAGTCTGAGAAATAAGAATGTCGTACTTACTTACAAGTTTTTTTTTTCACGACAACACTAACACTAAACTACACAAACTAAAACTAGTAAATTAAGCAGTGTAACAAGTACGTGATCGCACCAGCACTGAGCTAGCACCCTCTACCTGTAGCGCTCCCCGTAATAGCGTTTTACGACCATTACCTTTTTAAACACGGGTAACGCTTAAAAAAACAAAAAAAAACGACCAACAATTGCGTTAACGGTTTTAAAAAAGAACAATAGACCGTTTCCGAATTGTGCAATGCGTTTTTAGGGTTCCGTACCCAAAGGGTAAAAGCGGGACCCTATTACTAAGACTCCGCTGTCCGTCCGTCCGTCCGTCCGTCCGTCCGTCACCAGGCTGTATCTCACGAACCGTGATAGCTAGACAGTTGAAATATTCACAGATAATGTATTTCTGTTGCCGCTATAACAGCAAATACTAAAAACAGAATAAAATAAAGATTTAAGTGGGGCTCCCATACAATAAACGTGATTTTTGACCAAAGTTAAGCAACGTCGGGCGGGGTCAGTACTACGTTTTTTGCTTGTTTTGCTCTATTTTTTGTTGATGGTGCGGAACCCTCCGTGCGCGAGTCCGACTCGCACTTGGCCGGTTTTTTTCTGCTTTACTAGAAATTGCCTTTAGAAATTTTAATTTAAAGAAAGCTATTCGAGTATCGTTCTAGGAAGGGATGGGGATGTGCCAAAAAGAGATAAAGTAGTTTTATTGATCTATACCGACGTTCGGCCCGCGCGAGTGTGAGTTGAATGAAACGAAGATAACTTGCCGCCCCAACTTCTCCGTCCTTGTTTATTGTACACAGTTTTATATATGTGCGTCCCGCTCGGGCCACGTGACCTAGGCAGGGTGTAGCTCACCCTACGGCGGCCATAACTTACTCATAGCGATAGGCGGTACGGTCGCAAAAAACATGTCTACTTATTTTTAAAGTGCTCTTATTTTTCATGAAGTTTTGTAAGTTTTTTCTCAGGTAGCTACTAATTTTTGCGAGGTTTCCCAAATAGTTGTTTAATTTATAAAAGTTGATTTATTTTATACACATCATACCCCGCAACGGAGCTAGCAAAACCGTAGCAAATGACAGTTTTGTGTCAGGGTTGGCGATTATGATGAACCATTTTGCTTTAACTTTATTGTATGTAAGATTAATAAAATTGATCGAGAACCCTGTTGACCCTCTTCCGATATAACTCGGTTTAATTTACTGTCAAATAATATAAATTAACAAATCAATGTCAATATTAGATGCGTTTCAATGTAGGTATCTGTTATTTTGTTTATAAAATCACGTTTTTTTTCGCATTTCTTTCAAATATTAACATGGAATTTTCATTGCTTGAAAATATTGGTGTGTTTGAAAACAAAGAAAAAATATTTTTTGTAAGTACTTTAGTTTATGCGTAGTAGTGATAACCCTGACGTACAACTGCTACAGATTTGCTAGCTCGGTTGCGACACACACACACATATACCTTACACTTTATATAGATACGTCTTCCCTAGTTATCGGTGATATCCCAACCATTGATAAAAATTAAAAATAAATTATGAACTAAGTAGGTACCATAAAGTACACGCCGCCGGTATGGTCAGCATAAAAAGTAATTCCCTGTCCTTCAGTATGTTGCTCCATATTATACTACCAAATAAAAAAAGATAAAATAAGAAACACATACCTACTAATTTCATAGGTTAAAAAAAACAAAGAGAAGTAAGATTCTTCATACGTCAGAAAAAATCCATAACCAACTCCGTATCTTTTTATCTGGCGCTGCTAGCAATGTGCATGTCGTAAATAACAGCCCCCGTCTCCCCCTTATTAATTCTGCTCAATACTCCCGGGTCCTATCTAATTCGGCTGTTGTCAAATTTTTAATTTGAAATCTGTCGTGGATGTACTAACCGCGGAGGAGTGGTTAGAAATTAGGGCGGATTTTTGATAAAAATGGCGAGTGGCGACGTTATTTTTAGTAGGTACCTAGTTTAATTATTTATTCTTTTACTTTAATAACTACCTATATTTAAAACTTGAATTAAATCTAGAAATTAAATAAAAACACAAACTATAAAGTATTTAATAGTGATTTACTTATTAGGTAATTAAAACAGTAAGTACCTACCTAAAGAAATTTATAGAAATAGACTTGGTAATGCATGATCTCAACTTGGACTTAACTCAATCAAATCTAATTATGCGTTTTTTTGTAATCTTTCTCAAATTGTTTTATAAAATAAACAGCTTAAAATATTTTTTTTTAATTTACTTTATAGGTAAGTAGGTATTTTTGAATTCAGACAATATTGTTTCAGCTTCAACATTTAAGGTAAGGTATTTTTAAAGTCTACGCCTCAACAGTAAAAGAAAAATAGAGTAGTTTCTAATTAAATAGTTAGTGAAATTAAAATGTTCATGGCAGTATTTAACACATTGTAACTTACCTATGAATGAAGTTGCAACATTGTAAAATGATAATATAGATTCATAGTCATAACAAGTAATAATTTGAGTAATTACAAATTTATCGTAATGACTTAATGAAGCGATCATGAACATAATAGCTACAATATCTTCATGCTGCAAATAAACAGGTTTTATTACCCCAATAATCATTAAACGGTAGTAAAAAAACACATCTGAATCACTCATTAACACGACTATCACAGATAATAAATAATAAAGCGAGACAAAGTTCAATAAAACAATAAAACAAATCAAAACAATCGGTCCGCGGTCAATATTATCAGTTCTAAAATTAATTTAAATTGGTAGTAAAGCAGTGTACTTAATTTAAAGTGGTAGTAAAAGTTAATTTGTGTGGTAGTGAGTGGGACAATCGCGGGAGGTGCCGATCGTAAACGACGGCGATAATCGCGTCGTAAAACAAATAATTACGTAGCAAGTCGGCTGCCGCGATACGCGGTGGTTTTTCCCTTTATCACCCTGTCAAGGGGTTTAACTTTATTGTTACTTATTGGTAAATACAATAGTATTTAAAAAAAACGCTATAAAAATATTTAAAGGGTTTTTTAATGACTTTATAGAACAATTGAGGTATTTGACTAAGTATTTTTATCCTTAATCATTTACATCTTTTATTTAAAAAAAAGGATTTTCTTCAACCGTAGTTTTAGGATTCCGTATTTTTATAAACGACGCAACAGGGAAAAAATTCTTTCCTTGAATGCATGCACAAAATTACACACACTTATCCGGTCTTACCTAATAAATATATTTTTTTTAATTATTTACATCAATTTCGTTTATTATATAATGATATTTTGGAAACCAGTGAAACCACCGAAAAAGCTCCAGTGCCTATTATTAAGCCCTCACAGCGCCATCTAGTAGCGAGTGGCTGAACTATAAATAAAACAAGTTCTAGAATCAATAGGTATGAAACTTTTATTGTAGCTTTACGTGCGTCATTGCTTACGTTTAGAGTTCAATAATTAATGTTACAACTTTAGAATATTAATTTAGAATACGACTTTTTGTCTCATGATTTCCGTTACGTAGGTAGGTGTATGTTGCTTTGCATTCTAGGAAAATTTAATAGTGGATAAGTAGTTAGGTATCTACTTAGTGAATCTCAAGTTCAAGTATAATCACTAAAGAAACGAATGCCTTACATTATCCCATCATCATCACCATCAGCTAAACGCTAAGTGACACGCGCCATCATGAATGAAGCTTTATAGCCCCATAAACCAACACTGGCGGCAATAAAGTGATTTATCCCATAAAATAACAGCTGATCGCCGTGATTACGCACAATACGAGCGAACTCATAATTTTACAGCCAATTTACAAACAATAAAAGTCGTTCTCTTGTCTTACACGCCCATTCGCCCTCCGATATCTCCATATTCTACGCTCGGTCGTAACTCGTAACGTTTATAACCCAATAAAATCATGACCTCCCTTGAAGTTCCCACAACTCATACCTATGGCGTATAGATGGCGCGTCGCTCAAACTCTCATAGCGCCATCTGTGAGTAAGAGCGCGAAGCTTTTTATGAGCCATTTGAGGTCGTCACGTCGTAAAGTACGATGCTTTATGGGTTCGGTTGATGCCGCTAGTGTAGCCTCTGCAGTTGATTTTATTGGATTCAATGAAGACGATGGTTGTTCTGCGGCAATGTAGGAATTACGTAGTTGCACGTTTTATTTTTTCTTTTTGTTTTTTAATATACCTGTCTACTTTGTTCGCAAGCTTTTTTTCAAGTGGTGCTAATAAGTGAAGGACTTTAGTTTACGAATAATACCTAAGCTTCGCAACTCATACTAGGTAACCAGTAAAATGAGACCAAACCTATCCCAATGAATTATCTTTAAAAATATTCCACAGTATCTAAACCTCTTTTTTACAATTATAGATAATGTAAGGCCTAAAAACCATGAGGCTTGTATACCTATCTACTTATTTATTAAGTCGACGAACGTACCTACTGAAACACAATTCTCGGGTTAAAATGAACCAAAACAAGCAAAGAAAGAGAATTCAGAAGTGTATTGTCGTGTTATATGAAGTGGCTCGCAATATACGAACTGTAAATTGCATCATAAACATTTTCGCTCGACGCGTCCCGGCTCCACCGGCTCTACTCATTAGTTATACCAATCTGCCGCCGGCGAGTGGTGGCGTTGTCATACATAGAAACGCGCGACATCTATCGGCGAACGACCGAACTTTTAAGCGTCAACTATGACGCGTTTCCAAATCTAGAAACATTTTATGATTTAAAACATTCGTAACACAAATACGAATGTTTTAGTAGCCATAAAACTAATATGTGAGTTGTAAAAATTCGTTTTTCAAGGCCTGCTAATGCAATATGTGGGTGTGTTTTGTTTATAAACATAAACCATTTGTCATTCATTACTAATCCCGTCACTAGGTGACGCAAGTGTGTCTAGCATTGAGTTGTATTTTAATATCTTACCATAGAATAAACTACTTATTACTTTATGATCTTACCAAGGTATCTTATCTACTTATTTATGGCTCTTGTGTATTTTGTAACTTTTTCAATAAAGCTCACATATAAACTTGAAAATAACCTCACAAATGTGAATAACTCGAACTCGTATTTAAAAGACTGCCAAATTTTGCCAATTTAAATGAATCAATAATGATAAACAGTTAATGCTATACCTTTTCAGAATTTTGGCATTTGGAAAGTCTCAAACTAAAAAAAAAAACAATCCAGAACAGCCTCCTAAAACAATAAACTAGAGCCGAGCCAAGCGAACTCTGCGTGCCATTTGCAAATGACAAAGTGTGGATTTCATCATTAATGTCACATTTCTATGAAAACATGACGTTTATAATGACACTCTCTCACTATTTTCTATCCAAATCGGTGCAAAGTTAACTTAGACGAACTCTAGAAACACCACTAACAATCCAATCTTTAGTCTAGCGTCTAGCTAGACCGCTAACAATCTAGTCTGTTATGTTTTGCACCTAGAAATAACTTGCGCACTCTAGATCTAATAAATGCGTAGGTATAATATTATATTTTACACCTGTTAAGGCTGAATAGTTACCGTTAGGTTAGCTACTGATACGGCAGCCGCCATGAAAGATAACTAGGGTGGCTATGAAGCCGTCAAATCGTGATGCGAAACTGCTCCTGGGGAAAGCTTATCGAAATAGCCTACCTAATAAGTATATCTAACCAGCCAACATTTCAGTATGACAAGTGACTGCCACTGACAGAAGGCACTCCCGAATTCGTTCCTAATATACAGTCGAATGTGAAACTTGGCATGAACATCAAAGTAACATAATTAAGTCTAGGGTAGTAGTAATAACTATAGCAGACACCCTATGTCTAAATTCTTTGTATTAGGTATAATTTCTAACGGTCTAGTGACAAATTTTAGGGAATTTTATAAGTAGGTTTTTTATGTAGGTATAAGAACTCTGTCCCTTGTCAAGCCGGTGCAGGGTTATCTTGGTCTGATTCACAGAACAAGTAAGAATGGCGATGCGAGCAGGGTACGTGTCGCCGCCGGTTTTGAGCAAACGCTCGCATGGTACTCGCCCGCGCTGACCGAAAAACGAAGGAAACATGCCTTTTGCGCCACAGTAACCCTCAGATTAAGAAGCCAGACGTCAAATCTGTCTAAAGGAGGCCTATCTATTCACCACGCACACAAGTTTTTACTACCGTTGCGCGAGTGTTAGTAAATGTGGAGAGAAACGAGCGGCGACACCGGTTCCGATACTAACTGCGCGCGATAGCCATTCTAACCTCTTTAATATGCTCTATGGTCTGATTATAGCCAGAATATGATCAACACGCAAATACGTAAGATTCACAACACAGTCAAGTGGGTAAGTATGTACTAGGTACCTACCAAACAAAAACTTACACTATCATCTATGTAAATCTGTTCGAAGTAGATACCTACGTAATATAAGTATTTAATAATCCTATCATATTCATACAAAAAGCCACAATACTGACTATAGGTTAGGTACTTAATAGTCGTGTCCAAATGGCATGAAAGTGCTATAAATTATTATCTTTTCGCCCGAAGAAAACACCTCCATCTTATCTAACGCACCATAAAGATGCAAGGAATGGGTAACTTCACTTTATTACTCTTTTAGCGTTATCTTGCATACCTAGGAAGTTATCCTTTGAGGAAATCTTTCCGGGTTTCTATGCTCTAATTTAGTAAGGTGCATTGGGGTAACTTCAAAATCTTCATGTTTTAGCAACACTCGCTACTGCAACGCTTATCTTGCTTTCTGTTGCTACAATAGAAAGTGCTTTTAGTTTAGTAGATATCAGGAATTTTCAAAATTACCATGCTTCGAAAGTTATCCCAATGCACCTAGGATGCAATTCAACAGACTAGCTAGTCACTAGCTTCTCGATACAGTTAACGTTACATTTAGTTTCCACCCATTAACTAAAATAAGAAAATAAGAAAGTAGCTTTTAAGTCAGCGTCTTATGAGTAGACATCTACACTTTATCGTAAGTTTTCGATTAAATGCACACTTAGATAGGTAGCAGTGGCGGCGCGTCCATAAAAGCCGATTCCCACCGGCTTGCCTGTTTTTTGGATGTTTGTGCAGAGTTGTAAAGGAAATATGTAAGCCATATTAGCCCCGGCTTGCCTATGGATATGTTTGACGCGCCGCCACTGATAGGTAGGTACTTCTTATTTACTCCACAACACAATATTTACATTTTTTATTCCTATCTGATTCTCAAGGAGTAAGAGGATAAATTAACTATATAAGCATATACTTTTATATAATGTATGTAATTGTAGGCAACTAAGTTACTGAAACAACTATCACAACCAACGCAATCATAAAGCCAGATTAAACCGCTCACATAATATACCCCAAATCCGCACAGTTACCAACACTAATCCACCAAAAACCTAACCCAAAAGTTTCCGACATAAATCCAATCTGAAAAGTTACCCGATATCAGGGTAATTATAAAAGCGGGGGAAGTGACAAATCCCCGAATAAAACAACAAGGAAATAATTCCGGGGATAAATCGGCCTCGCATCACCCTCTTAGTGTGAATAGAATACCAATTATTTGGTTGAGTTGGTGCTGAAGTGGTACCATGCGAACTCGTTTCGTTGTAGTATTTGTAGTGTTTGTAGGAATTCGAGTTTTTAGAGTCTAAACTTGAAGAACTCGACTCGTTTTTACGAAACTCTGTGGTAAAAAACCTTCTAGTATTTTCAGCCCCGAGACTACCGAGTAAAGTCTTTTATTGAGTCTAGCGCAACTCAATAAGACTCGAGCCCCCAAGCAAAGACTCCGTCAAAAATGTTGTAGGTTTTATCCAAATACTAGTAGCAGTAGAGAAAATAAGCTTTATTGTATGGTTTACCTATATTATGTATATTGTTTTAAAATGTATGTAGTTTCGCTGAAAAGGACCCAAGTCTTTACAAAAGACTTGGGTCTCTAACAAGATTAAAAGAACTCGAGTTTCGACTTAAATATAAGAGTCTGAAAATCTGAGTTGAGTCTTAAAACAGAGGACTCAAAAGACTCGAGTGTTAACCAACATTAGTTCCTTCCCAGTTCGCTTCTAAAAATAGTACCTAGGTACCTAATTTCTGGAAACGCCGACGTGTGAATGTAAATTGTTGTAAATCAATCAGATATACAGTCATGTGTGCAACCAATAAGTTTTTGATCAAACTTTGATTCGTCATAAACAAAAAAAGAAACATGTAGGTACCTGTAGTATTTTCTTCACACATATCTTTGCGCAATGATACAACATCTCGTATCATTATCATTGGATATTGGAATATTAAAAAGTTTTATAGATGCGTTCTATGTTTTCGCTTTACATTGTTGTGCCGGCATTTCGAATACCGTCAAGCCCTTATAATGTATTATTATTATTAGCGCGAGTGAGCTATGAAGTGTTGGTATTAATAATCCTCGCACGAACGACGCTAAGTCAAAGCGGGCCAATGAATGCGCTGCATTCCTAGTAGGTACCTATATACTCGTATTTAGTATGTGATCGTACTCCTAGCCAAATACGCGCAGTAATTTAATACTTTAAACATTACTTAGAATTTTTAAGGTGTTCAATTTAAAGGAAGAGCTCTTGAGTAACATAAGGAGACCTTAAAATATTATGAAGTATTTTTATTTCGGCTGTGATTTCGGGTAATATACCTAAGTATGCGAAATACCATGAAAAAATACCTTGTATACATAGGTATACAAGGTATTTTTTCGCAAAATAGTTTGCGATAACCTTTATTGTATTCCCAATTTTCTAGTTAGGAACACAAAAATTTAAGTGAATTAGAATCGAGAATGAAATCTTTGGTACCCCTGCAGCATCCCTTTTGAGATCGGCTCTTATTAGATCCACCCTTCACTAATAAGCCAATGTTCTGTTATATCTAATAAGATACTCTTTCTTGTAAGTAGCGAATTAAAATTAAGACCATACTTTAAACACATTGGCATATCTAATTTTTTTTTGAGTATTGAGATCTATTACTTAGTAGCTCACAAATGATACAACATGCAATATACTTATGCAAATATAGCATTAAAAGAGTTAAGTAGGTACCTAAGACTCTTAATTAGTTATTCAATACCATAAATACAGTTATATAGTTAAATGTCTTCATTAGACTAATAACCATAGTCATAGATAAAAGACCAGTTGGATCATTAATATTCTTATGTTTCTTATAATTTATTTGATTGGTGCTTTTCTCACACTCAGCTGTAAAGGCAATCTAATTAGATTCTACGTAATTGTTACGCATTTCAGGTTTTTATATCTACTAATTAAGTTTGCTTTGAGGTGTAATAAATAAAATATTATTTTAGGTATAGATAGATAGGTACCTATCATAGTGAAGAGTTTGTACCTAATATATTTACCCATGTAATATTTATATTTATTTTACCTATTACACTATGCTATACAAAACAAGTCACCCATCTAATAACATCAGGCAAAATTACCTATCTCGGAAGGAATTTTGTCGCGCGTGAGCGTAGGGCGATAAATTAGCGTATATCTCGCAAGACGGACGGGGGTCGCGGCCGGGGAGGAAAAAGTTGCAGGGCTCAACCCTTCCCGGCTCTCGGAGTTTAATGGACTTTTATATACGTGATCGAGTTAGGACGTATATTGAACATGCTTTTGAATATGTAGGTCGTGAAGCAAACATGTCATTGAAGTCTTTTTTTAGACCATTAAGTTTTGAGATAGTAGACATGTAGTATTTTTATAAATTGTCAAATAGCTTTATAAACGTACTATCTATTTTTATAGGTACGTATATTACAGAAGGAGGATATACCAGATAAGATACTTACCAGAATATAGCAGGTACTTACTTATATCATTTTTAAACATAAGTAAATACATAATAATAGTGAAGACACAGAAGATAAAAGTTACACGATCACTAAACTGTGTTAAAGGTCGAAAAACGAATAATCGAAGGTTTTGTTTCAACCCCTCAAAATGTCAGAAGGTACCTAACCTAAGCATTCGCCTAAGAGCCGATTTTTCAGTCCCTAGTTAAAAAGACGGATAAGATTTATTCCATTGATAACACGATTCTCATATGTCATTTTCACAACTTATTCGTTATCGTCAACTTAATCGTCACTAATAGTTATCGGACGAGTTAAATGATAACTGAAAATCGGCTCTAAGATATCAAATTTGGCTCAACATCGTATCTTTTATCTATAATTGCTCAGATGATAATGACAATAAAACGCGATAAAACCCTGAGATACTATTTGTTTCTAACGACAGCAGCTGCTGAACCAATACGCCGTCCGAAGCAAAAGTGTATAAATTAGAAAAGCAGTAAATCCATTCCGGACGGTTTAATTGAAATCGCGGCACTTAATTGAGTGCGCCTCGCGCATGCGTGGCCGCTGATTTATGCCAATTGTCTATTTAGTGCGCGCGCTCAACACCTGTATTTTCGGCGACATGCACGATTAGTGTTGTTTACTGGTCTGTTTGTGTGTAAACATTACTTTGTTGTATGTAAGAGGAGATTAAATCAAAGAAACGGGAAAATAAAGCACTACGTGAGTTCTTGGACATCGGAGGTGAGAGAAGGAAAAATAATTTATAAAGAAAAATTGCACTTAAACTCCGATGTATTATGATGATTAGGTATTTTATAGTATATTATTTGCTTCATATTTATTCTCGTTACAAAAACTTCTGGTGAAAACGCTTAACGTATCGTTCGAGCCTAAATTTTCGGTAGGGTAGGGATGTCGTTGTCATGCAATATCACAATTAATACTTATAATTTATCGTTTTGTTGGAGGGAAAGGACAAATAAAGCTTTTTAAATGTGTAGATATACATATCTATTAATACATTGTAGGTAAAAATGTATTGCATAGCTACGAGTATGTTTATTAAATTCCCTTATTTATGATATTAAGAGATCAGATTATACCTAGAATAATTTATCAACGCTAAGTATCATTACACTACTACTAGGTATCACCAAAGACGAAAATATATTTTTTAATTAACCAAGGTTTTAATTTAAGCAATTTAAAAAAAAAACTGCAAAAAAGTACTCATCTATTATCAGGACGTAAAATAACCGTTAACAGTCAGATAGGTACTTAACTTTTTAGTAAATACATACCTTTTAGAGTTTGTCCCTATGTAATTATTTAAAGCCACCTTAAATCATATACCAAAATTATTTACCTTATTTTCAGGCTACTAAATGTACCCTCCTACCTATTATTATCCTTTATTTCTCGTAGGTCTTAAAGATAATAACATCGTAAATGTATAACTAGTTGAGTTTATTTCTATGTAATTATTTTTAGCCCCCTTAAATAAATAACAAAATTAATTACCTTGTTTTAAGGTAGGTACTTAATGTACCTACCTACCTATTAATATTATAGGTTATACTCGACAAGCAAGACCAGTGGAGACATGTTTAATCGTTTCCGATAATATAGAGACAGGTTCCGAAATGAATATCTATAATAACGAAGTCCGCGGGCAGAAAATTATACATTCAATAATAAATATATAATTACCGTTTACGACAAGTCCACCAATCATGATCATTATATGCTGGAGCCATTGGGTAAGTAGTGGCCAGTTATCGGAAGTTCTTTAATGCCAAGTGGCCACGTAGGGGCATGTCAGCCAGTAGTTAGCGTAAACGCCGCCACGCCCACTAGATGTCACTGGAGTGTTAACTGTTCGATTTTCAGCGAGTTTTTTGCGTATTGCGTGATTGTGTGGTGCATTAAGCGGCACTTGATGTTTGTTGCTAATGTGCTTGGGAAAATACACGGAAAATAAATAAAATTCGCAATGTTTTACAGTCGTTGCGTGTAATCATCTATAAAACTGTGGTGAACTCTCGTGGTTGCCCAAAAAACAATAATGAACAGATAACGAGTAATTAAGTATCAAGCTTATATATTTTTTTCTAAATAGGTATCTTTGGACACAAATGACTATCATCAGCATGGTGAAGAAAGAGAGATGTCGTTATACTCCTTATTATAAAAATCGTAGAACATGACGTAAAAATACATAGGTAATTTTAATTGTAATACGTTCTTTAAAGCTCTGCAATATCGTAAAGCTCACAAAAGCTACAAGACACTGTTAAAATGTAAATGCAACATGTAAAGAAAATTTACACTGGTTACGGCTACCTAAAAATTACGTAAAATGAATACTTAAAGTGTTGGAGACAAAACCGATGCTACCAAGTAGGTAGTAAGAACAATTGCCAAAAAAAAGGAAACATGAGAATCAGATTTTATAGATAATTACTCAAATGAAACACGAACATGATTAATTAACACATCGATCCCAATAAACTTCGCCACCTCACACAGCAATAACTAGGTGGTTTTACGACATCGCTCGTAAACTAATAAAAGTTGGAAGCTCGCACAAGCCAATAGATAATGAACTTTTATTGGTCACTTTTACAACGTCCCTCAGAGGTTGTAAAGGGGCACGACAGTTACCTACTCTCCGAGTCCTCCGCCATTGTGCAAAATGAATGGTGGACTGGATTGATGAATGAATCTGATCCAATTATTGTTACTTGATTCGGTTAGCGCTATTACAGTTTATGAGTAAAATTTTTCAATTATGATTATGCTCGCACCCGCCAACAATGAATGATTGCATATCATTGTTGGCGGGTGCTGGATTTAAGCAACAGAATAAATTACAATGAATACTTAGTCCATTACTATACACATTTTGGACGTTGTTAGCTTATTATTTACTTTACTTTGGCAGTCATGGCCAAAGAAATAAGAATAAATACAGATACTATCGATATAAATAAAAGTATATAATTAATTTCCTTATATAATTATGTGTAATCTAGTCCGTTATGTACAATATTTAAATGTTTTAGCTTGCCATGAAAACATTGGCTTATGTTCTTAGAACATAGGTTAATAAATATATACTTATACCAAAGTTCAGGAGGTTTGTGCGTTCGAAGAAGTTACTTAACTGCCAGCAATTTAGCGTGTTGATTAAAATTGTTCAAGTTTATCCATTAGAAAACCACTGAAATATCTAACTTTGCATTAAAGCATGCATGACTTTATGTTGTTGATGAGTAAACACATACGTAAGACTATTGCGCTGTTGACTGGTATAAAAACCTAAAAATCCATAATTTAAGTTTTTTAACCCTTAATCAAACGGAACACTTTTTATGAGATTTTTGACAACTAAGAATGGTTTTTAGGGTTCCGTACCCAAAGGGTAAAAAAAAACGGGACCCTATTACTAAGACTCCGCTGTCCGTCCGTCCGTCTGTCACCAGGCTGTATCTCACGAACCGTGACTAGCTATCACAGTTGAAATTTTCACAAATGATGTATTTATGTTGCCGCTATAACAACAAATACTAAAAACAGAATAAAATAAAGATTTAAGTGGGGCTCCCATACAACAAACGTGATTTTTGACCGAAGTTAAGCAACGTCGGGCGCGGTCAGTACTTGGATGGGTGACCGTTTTTTTGCGTGTTTTTTATTTTGCTTGTTTTGCTCTATTTTTTGTTGATGGTGCGGAACCCTCCGTGCGCGAGTCCGACTCGCACTTGGCCGGTTTTTTTTTTAGGTAATTTGGGGGCGTAGATTACGAAAAAATATGTATAAAAAAATTTCTTGGGGGGGAAAGGGGGGTTTTGCGGTGGGAAATAATTTCCCGTTATCCGTTACGGAATAGCAAAATATTGAATGAAGTGGGAAATAGTTTCCCGTTGTCCGATACGGTTACGAACTTTTTACTTAGTTAGTAGCTCCCCCCGGCTTTGCTTGGAATTCAAGTATGATTTTTAGTAACAGTAAGAAAATTAACATGCAGGCCTTCAATTAAATGAAAGATTGTTATTATCTATTTATTATCTTATTACTAAAATAAAAATATTTTCTAAGAAATTAAAAAAAAGGAAAACAAAAAAGGACACAGATTTTTTTGTTTAACAGAGAAACGGGCATATTATTTTATATATGAAACAAATTACAATTTAGGTGGAGAACAAACACTGGGAAATAATTTCCCACTTGATAAAAACTACCATTTTTTTGTAAATCGGAACAAACAATGGGAAATAATTTCCCACTTACTAAAACCTTAAAATCTTGGCTAAATCATATCGTTATCACAATTCTTTTCAATCAAAACACAGGGAAAATAAGTCTATGATAGTATTCAGTGTCACTTACAAGATTTTTTTTTCGCACTTAACTTCAAAACACTAAAAAAACTGTTGATATTGCAAAAAAAATCACGACAACTGACATTGACTTTGACGTATGGTCACAAATGGCGGCCATTAGAAAAGTGTTGCCATTTTTCAAATTCAAAATGTTACTAAGATTTTAAATCTGTATGGTTGGTATCGCTGAGTGCTGCCATTAAAAAGATAAAAAATATTTCGTAAATTAGAATGAAGTGGGAAATAATTTCCCGGTATTTGATTAAGGGTTAGAGCTTTAATTTGTAAAGCAAGCAGCAATTGAATAGCCAGCGACTCTCGCCAGCGAGTCGCATCTCAAAGAAAGACGGTAAACAAAAAAAAACCGTTAAAAGACCTACCTAAAAATAAAGTTACTATGCTTATTTCAAAGGACATCACAGGAAGCATTAAAGAATAGCTTGTGACACGACTCGCTGGCCAGACGAGCCCAGCTAGCCTAGCTATCCAGCATAATACCTACAAAATATTACAATGTAAATGTAACTATAATATTATTATTAAATGGATATATAAACATATTATACAAACTAACAAAGCTCATATCCTCATAAACTTATGCATTTATAGCGCCTCGATTATTTTCCAACAATTAACATTTGGGGTCACCGCGAGAGCGCCCGAAAGCGCGCAATTCCCGAAGTGGCTATAGAATATAGATGTATCCGCGACTATAATTTGAATGGAAAGCGATATTTTGCAACTCGTAGTACATTTTGGATTGCGGCCGTAGTTTATGGGGGTTGGTTGATAACGGTTGGGGTTGGTTTATTAGCTTATATGTCTCAGTTTTAGCATAACTGCAATATATTATATCATTGGCGTACTATTCTGGGGTAAGGCTGTGTACATGTTGCACTAACTAAGCAAACCTATACTTATTTAGTTGGATTTTTTAAGGTGTCTGAATGTTACATAAGAGCTATTCCTACTTCTTGGACATGAAAAAGAACTAACAATACCAGTCATTATAATAATTAGGCACCTACCATGCATAGTAAATGTCTGGTATACCTACAGGGTGACTTCGAACGTGACGTAGAATAAGTTTTGTTCGATTATTGACAAATTGAATAACTCAAAATTGTAAACTTTACGTACGTGCAATGGTGCATGTGAAAAATAAATTATTGTTTTATTTCGTATGATTAAACTCGCAAAAATCAGTTCCGATCCCGTTGTAAAGTCAACATGTCCTTATTCAGCAATCCGTTATACTGAACCAAGGAAGTAAACAAATGAATCATTATTGGAAACAAAGGGCCTGTGACATGTTCCCAAGGCACAGTTAGCGGGCAGGTCGCCGATACCATCGCTCACGACCCACGAACACGTACTCGAACCCTATTGGCGAATAAACGAATTTCCTGCGATCTAATTAGAATGAGTGCACTGGGAGAAAGCTGGTGCTTATAAAACCTAAAAAAAATGGCTGTCACGATTGAAATAAAAAAAATACCCTGAAACAAAATTTCAGTTCTTAAGTTGATTTTCTATTAATTTATTTTAACTACGTAGATATGTATTTACAAGTACCTATTAGGTATTTTAACGGGATAGTTTGCAGTGTTCTCATTTTGCCATGAGGTTATTAAAAAAGAAATGTTCGTATGCTTATTTTAACTATTAAATATAATTTATAGTTTATAAACTTTGAAACAACATTTAATATTTATCATTACTATGTATCATCATACCTTAAAATACCTAACTAGCTGCCCTGTAAACTGTAAGAATTCGGTAGGTATGTATAGGGAATACGTGGGGTAGGTCGTTAAAGAAAATATATATCAATAATAAAATATTTATTTCGTAATTTATATACTTACTCTTGTTTTTGTCTAGGTAGACAGTCTACACATTTTTTATTTCATAAAAATATGACCATGTTACAAGTAAAAAAGACACCCTGTATATAAGTACTGAACTGACAAACCATTTTTTATGCCTCATAAGAATCATCAATTTCACATATAAAATGAAAACTCAAACCTCTATTACCTTGACCACAAAATGATTGAAACGTGGCGCATCTCAATCATGATTTAGCATTACGCCCCTGCGTCTACGCATTCAGTTTACGACCGGCAATCATAGCACGTCATAAATGTAGTTGCGAGTATCGCGTAAATCAGGAAATGTATATGTGCACGTCCCGAGACACGAGCTCTTTGTGATGCAAGCAGGGTTGACCACTCGGGATGAGTTTTATTTTACAATTTTGGAGACTCAAAAGACTAACAAGTGTTTTTGATTTGGAGAGTATTTAGATAGAAAGCTTTCATGCTGAATCGACGTCTGCAGTCGATACGGTTACCTACTGATGACATAAGTTTATCATTCAGTTAAAACACAGCATAGTAGCGCAATGAAAAACTCTTTTAAATACAAAGGTTTGCCAGCCCTACCTCAAGTGCAGTATGTATAGTATGCACAAGAAAGGAGATCTCTCATCTCGCTACAGCTGCGCGGCTGCCCGCGTGTACATAATGATATACGGAGCCTCAGTGACCCCCCTCTCCACCACCCCCCACTCACCCGCCCTACATGTAAACCTTTACAAACAGGTCCGCGACAGGAGCCTTATAAAATTGCCATATTTTAATAAGAAACCACGACTGAATATAAATTAATTTAACTTAATAAAAATAAAACCGTCAGACTCCGTGTATTGATTAATCGTTCATACATTATTCAGTATATCTCTAATTAATTCGGGAATCTTCGGTGTCAAGGCTTAATATCATAATGAGCTCGATTATAGCAAAAATTACCTCAGCTTATATACAATTTAAATAATTATGTATCTGCTTTTGCGGGGCAATTTTCATCAGTTAACCTTCAGGGTTGCGGCGCTCGAGTCATAAATTTCTTATCCTGCATCGAGTAAAAAGGCCGCGAATATGTCTATCGAGTACTGGGCTGATTAAATTGAATTACGATCATAATTGATGAACAAAAACTTACGTATTGCTCGATTGACTTTAAGAAAAAATGAGACACTTCGTTAAGGAGCTATAGATGCGTTTCATATGGTCGAATAATAAGGGTGGCTTCCAGTTTTTACCTCCACATCTGCCTTGTGAACGTTTGCGCTTCGGTATGCTATAATTAAGTGAGAAACATCGCTCAACGGTAGCCATTATTCTTAATCGAAATTCACCCATTGGCGTCTAGGCTTTACATAATGTAGCTTACTATTCTTCGCTAAATACTGTTATTCACAACGGAATATTTAGAGCGATAAAAAATTAATAAATGAGCATAAACTTACGTGAGTAGCGAGCGAGTTACATAAAGGCTAAATTAAATATGAAGATATTTTATTAGGACGTATTGTAGATATAAAATAAGTACAAAAGCCTGGGTCGGCACGCAATACCTCACTAAAATTGAGTCGTTTAAAAATGCGCCTCTCGCGATACGTGGATATCAGGGCAACCAATAATTTTTCGTATCGCCCGAATAATTACCTGCTATCGTCGAATTGGCAGGCGCAGGTCGAGGACCGAAAAGATGGCCGACTCATAATGGAGAGACAGCAAAATATGCATATAATAATGACGATTTTTTTTTCAAAGTACCTACTTATTTTTTGGGTGTCGTTGAATTAAAATTGCCAATATTCCGTGAAAAATAGTAATAAAATTGAAAATGTCAATTCAAATATTGATATAAGATTGATATAATCGAATTTGGAACGTCTAATGAATAATCTGAGATAAATATGTTTGTGTAGACGTTGTAGGTATTTGTAGCAAATGACAGTTTGATGTAAATTTCTCAATTAAATGTAGACTTATTAATCTTATTATACTAATATTTAAGTCGAAAACCATCAAATAAGTATGTACCTACATGTATGTAGGTATGTATAAACGAAAGCTATGTACCTACATATTGCTGGCTACCTAATAAAACATTTAAATATTAATTACATATATGGTATCGATCTGTACTGTGGTCTTGTATGGTACGTAACCTGAAATTATGTCCGATAACAAAAACAAATGACATTCAATAAAAATAATGCAGCGATTTGTTACTGAGTAATAAAATAGTCCTGTGACATATTGATCACATTTGATTTGCCTATAAAAATAGTAGAATACCTGTATCTTTGCAATCTAAAAACGCTACTGTCATACTTTTTTTACATAATGTGTGCAATCCATAGCCGTTTAGATACAATGAAAACGGAAACAGTGGAATTATTTTCTTTTTACGCAAAAGAAGTCACTATCCAATCCTAATTTAACGAGTTGACGCGTATGTATAATGCTATTCAGCATTTTTCCCCAGTGGAACCGAACCAAATAGAGTATAAAGGCATTTGTATTTTTCTTTTGCGGACCGTACCGCGAGCGTATCGTGGAATTCAGTTTTTAGCGAGCGTTTGACTCTTGGTCGCCTTATTCGGTATCGAGATGAAACGGACTATACTATAGCCAATTTAATTAATAGACCTTCCCATCGGCCAAGGATAAGTCAATTAAGTCATTATGCATGCTTGAGTTATAACTATATCTTAGGTTCTTGCGTAATTCGTTCTGTTGTTTTTTAATGAAATGTAGATCCCGTAACGTATGTATTGATTTAAAATCTACTGAAAATAACAGATATTGTACGAGCAAAATGCCAGCTCTATACTCAATGATAGTTTATTGATTACACAAGTTGTACTAGAAATAATTTATCGAAAGATAGGCATCGGACATTTTGCACGCTTCTATAAAAGCGGAGACTGTCGGGAAACATCAAAGAGCCTTCAAGCCGGGTTCGGTAAATTAAAACATTGTTACAAAACAGCTCTGCTATACCAAAGAAGTCACCCTTGGGCGATTTCAAAAATGGCGTCGCGCGTTGACTGGTGACGGCGACGAGTCAGTTTTTCGCAACAGTCTCCACTCGATAAATAATGTCGCGGACTTTGGCAAAAACTCACCTAGGGTCCTGTTCGGTGGCCGGCGGCGCGCCCCGCCCCGCACCTCCCCGCTCGCCCCCGCCGCTCCCCGCACTCTCTCCAGAGCTTTTTCTGCTCATTCCGCGGCGCCGGCGCATTTTGCTCACTTCCATTAATATAGACGTAACCCTAACTATTTACACCGCTATTGGCTAAGTAATACCTACTTATATTTATGGCAATTTGTTTAATTTCACCGACTGTTGAAACTGCAGGAACACGATCACGTTACACTATACTTATGCGAGAGTATTGAAGGGTACATGGCGCGGAGATACTGTCACACACGAGTCCGTCACACTACGCGACACGACACGATAGCGGTAGGTAATTAATTTAACTTACGACTCTTTACTTAGCTTTAAGGGTACGAGACCGGGTCTCTTTGGTAGGCATATTTGTACAATATAATATAGTTCGTCTCGAAGACTCCGCCGAGCTGGGGGCGCTAGTGTCGCAATGTCGAACGCACTACGATACACCTACACTATGTAACACGGAAGAGATTTCTACAAATTGCACTGGTTTCCATACGCGTACATCTTCGACGGTAGCGCGAATTAAAATATTTTAATTACAAAAAAATCAACAAAAACAAAACCCGAAACACAAAATAATACGACCCGTTTCTAGTCTAGCATTAAACCGTTTATTGTTCCCTCAATCAATTAGAAAAACATTGCGTCTATTATAATAACTAATAAAAATAATCACAACAACCGAACAACACTTAGGTAGATAACGAAAATAATTACAAACAATTTACAAAACACAAAGCTAGGGAGTGTTCGGACTGCGGTATATCACGTGCGCGCGCGGCGCGGCCTAGTGCTCGGGGTGGCCCTGCGCCGCCGCGGCCGCGGCCGCCGCCGCCGCCTTCTGCGCCTGCGCTTGCTTCTCCTGTTCGTTTAACTCTTTTATAGCCTGAATCTCTTTCTTTAATTTCATCCTTCGATTCTGGAACCATATTTTGATCTGTCGCTCCGTGAGACAGAGGGCGTGCGCCATTTCTATGCGTCTCCTCCGCGTGAGGTAGTGATTCGTGTGGAACTCCTTCTCTAATTCTAGTGTTTGATATCTCGTGTAGGTCTGTCTCCCCCGTCTTCTGAGGCCATTCGCGCCTGTAACAAAGAAAAGAAGCAAGATTAGTATCATCATTTAACTAAAGAGGTTTCTGAGAAGTATTTGAAAGGGTTGTTGTGGCTTTGAGAAGCGTCTGAATGCTGGATGGGACAATCGCCGCAGCAAACGACGTTACAATTGGCGGTGTCGACAGCTTCATTTCGTTCAAACGTCGATATTGATAAACTGCGCGGCCATTCCTTTAGCGCGCCGCCAAACGACCGCAGATACCGGCTTGATTAAGAAACATAAGCAGCGTAGGATGAACATAAATCTGGCTGTACAAAGTATCTCTACATTAAAACACATCGATAGCCTTTATTGCTTCTTCGGAGCTACCTCGAAAATGTTTTTGGAGTATCTCTGTGGCTGGTGTCGTGTCGAAAAATTTCGAAAACATAATGAATCATTATCGACCCACCCCTATACTTGAATGCCTATTGAAACGGTACGAAGAACTCGATCTGTGGCCATGATAAGTGGGGCCAATAGCCGCGACTCGCGAAAATTCGGCCGACTGCAGGGCTGTCACTTGCTCCAGAAAAAACAGTTAACTCAGTTAACGTTTTCGATAGTAGGTACATATTTAAATAAACAAAAAGAAACCTTTGCCTCCAGCTTAAATTCAGAATGATCCACTTATTTCGATATTTAGAATTATATACCCTAGTCATGTTTTTGACGGTCTTTTTTTGAAGCTCGCTATCTAAAAACTTTTGTCGACGAGAAAATTTAGGGTTTTATTATCAGGCGAATAACAAATTAATTACATAATTTTATAATATCTTCTAGGAGGCCTATTATGATAACCTATTATTAAAATCAGAATACGCCTCCAGGGCGTCTAAACTTTGCCTTCTAAATCTACTACTATATTTTTTATAATAATACTTGTCTTGGACGATTTTCTGTTCCAGTAAGTGCCTAAATATATTGCTCTTATCGAATCGAATCATTAGACGCATTTGAAAACGCGTTTTCAAATGTCTACACCAATCACCATCATTTACAGAAAATAAATAATAAACATATCGTGGTAACCCTAACCAAAACCGAACCCGAGGCGTCTTGATTATGTACAGAAAGCTCTCATTGCATGCCGCTGGGTTGCGTGCTCTTTGGAGTACCTAAAGGTCGCACGCTGGGACCATTCCTTTTTTTCCCCAATGTAAAATGTACACGGTAGGCTATATACCCGTATGCGCGAGTTAATTAAAATCGTGCCATATCTATCGGTGCTACGTGGAATCGGTTGGTTTATTTATTATTAAACCTTGGAGCTTTTCTATGCACCCTTCTATTAGACCTTGAGAGGAAGTGGTGCTAAAATGGATCATATTAAATATTTATTGGCTGATACTGAATTCAAATCATATTAAAGGATATTTTTTATGAACTCGTCGTGTAGGTACGTCTTGGACGGGATGGGTCTAGTCCTTAGTACCTAAACCTGGAAGCAATTTTGATCTCTTTTTAGGCAGTTTATTTATTTCATTAGCACTTTGTGATTTGTGGAAAGTAGTGATATTACAGTTCCAAAAGTAGATTTTTCTTTTTGTCGAGACAGGTAACGAACTTTTAAAGGATGCCTAAAAGAAACTACACATTATGTAGTTGCATATGTAGAAAGTAAATAAGAAACACGTGCACTCATAGTAATCAGCCACTCAAACCACACATTGCCCGATACAAACACAAAAATAAACCAGCCGGGATCGAACTCACAACAATCTTCTCACAGTAAAAGGGTTACCGATTTAATGGCTTAATTATCTCAAGTATGCTCATCGGGAAATATTTCTGATTTTGGCCTTTAATACTTAACAATAAGAGTGGCGTTGTATTGATTCGTGAAGAAGCAGGGATAATCTTTTAATCTTAAGTTGGCATGAGAGAGACAATCGTGAGAATAGTCTATCTTATTCGGTTCCGTTCAGTTAATACATAAGACAAAAATTTAATTCATTTATGTACTAAAATAAAAAAAGCTAAAAAGGTACTAAAATATGCCTACCTACACAATTTGAAGATGTTGTAGCAGTTAGTAGTCAAACACTTTATTTTGCACAAAAAAAATTAGGTAGGTATATAACACGAACTTATCCGTTTAAGGAATAAGGAAGGGGGAATGTGGATATATCTAAGTAGCAAATGATGACAACAAAAATCTCCTTTTAAATATTACGGTATTTAATGAAACTTCGTAGATATTCGTATTATCTATCTCAAATATTTATGCATCGAATTCAGTCGGATAAGTAATCACTTAGGTACCAAGTGGACTGCTGGAGTTTAAGGCTCAAAACTGTTTTTTTTTCGATCAGCTATATCGTATAGTAATTTGCGTAGTTTCGAATTGGTGTATAAGAAGTTGCCAAAGTTTCTCGAGTCTAGGTTGTAAATAAACTGCTGCACATAAAAAATTGTGTAAAATATTTACTAGGTATTTTATTTCCCGCCTGGAAAGATTAGTTGCCTAGGTATACATAATTTATTTGTATTTACGAGCTCCGTCGGGCCAGAGTTAAGTGCTACCTTTTTAATAATTAACAAAAATTCATTGGGCTACTAGTGGCTAATTGAGTGACGCTAATTGCCTAAGCCGTAAAAGCCTGAGGGTACCACGTAAATTGCACCAGGCTTTTCTTTCCTTCTTGGTAAGGGACTTAGTGTAACTTATACGAGGTTTTTTCAAAATTATATACATCGATAGTAACTGAAAATAAGAAACAATATAAGAAAGATAACTATAAGTTTCTTATTCACTTTTGTATATTGTTAGCAAACCTTAATTATACTACTTTACAAATGACGAATAAATTATGCTTTAAAGGTCAAAGTATGCGCCATCCACTTGACTCCAACGGTAGCATGACATTAAGCACTTCAAGATGGCCACCGAGCCGACAAAAAATACGCAAAACGTCACCAAACACCACATGTCTCACTAATTAGGCCGACCATAATTTCGGTGTCAATTTGCGCCTTGTAAATTCACCTCAAAATCCGGAGTACGCCATAAAAGTAATAAACATGACGTAAATGGCTTCATTAAGAACGAGGGCGGGTCCGCGACCTAGCAAAAAAAGACGTGTAGTGACACTACACAGTGAAAAAGTCTTAATAGGTATATAATGACGGCAAATGTTTCCGTAAGAAACAAATCTGGAAATATCATCTGCTTCGATGCGGTAACAGCTTCCATATTGTTGGGGCTGAAGATTGTGACGTCGCTTAACGTTTCCTGTTACGTTTGATATGGTAACGTAATGCTTGCGTAAGCATTTGCTTATTCATATATTGTCGGGGTTGCGTAATATTTGACTGCGGCTCATATTGTATACGAGATTTATATTGGACATAGATTTGAAATAATTTCAGAGCTCGTGATATACATATTGTATTTTATGAACAAAATGTTTGAAGCGTTTAAAAAGGGATGACAATGAAAGCGTCCATTTTTAACATCAAAAGAATATCTCTTCCACGGATATCAAGCAGGAACCGTTCCCATGATTCCCTTGTACTTGTACAAGTGTCAGCCCGTTTTGCAACACGTGTCACCAAATAAAAGAAACTTGCCCGCCTCCCCCGTCTCCCCCCACGGCGACAAAAGGATTGCGCATTCTACCCAAGTTATATTAGTCGTAAAGAATTTTGGACTAAGATCTATAGCTTGTAAACGCAGTAACTCTCAATGGTCCCGCAATTGCGGGAGACATTCGCAACAACTGTTGTTTTGCTTCAACGTTTTAATTGTTCCTAATTCGTAAAACTTTTCCACGTGATTTACAACTGTTGTTTTAGTGGATCGGCGGCTTTCGAGGGCCATTTGTCGTCTTTTTACAAACCCGTGAACATGTGGTTCGGGGCGTTTGACAACGCTGGAAGTGGTTATTTACATTGTGGGGTCGTTAGTGAGTTTCAATGGTGAAAACAATTGTTAACGCACTTTTTTAGCTTTGTGAGCCAAAAAAACAAATCATAATTATGACGTTTTTTGTCCATCTGTGTTCCTGATGCAAATATCTATTCATCAGCAGATCGGAGTGGAGTAAACGATTTTAATCATCGCAATGTCGTCAAGTTTTTTTCATGATTCCAATTACTGAGCATACGAAAAGGGCCACTCGTTTTAGTTTTTTTTATTTATAGTTAATTTTCATTACGTTATCTGCGCCAGCACTGAATATCTAGATTAGATTTATCTTAGATAGCGCTACCCCGGCGAGGAGCCAATTGTCGTTTTTGCATATTTCAAAGGAAGGGCTGCATTAAAACTGATCACGTCGGCAAATATGCCCACGCGCACAATTTTCTTCGATAAAATTATGTAAAGTAGATATTTGCGAGCCGGGTCTAATGAGAGATAACACTATGTGTTCGAGCATGCTCTACTAGTCACTTTAGTGTCTAGGACACGTCGAGACAGCGACAATCTCGCATATTACATAAATTACATAATATCTAATGCATGTGTGTAATTTTCTAGTGTATAACTGGTTTAACATACTTTGTGTCGCATGGCAGACATAGTAATTTTTAAACCGTTTAAATAGTGTTTACAAAGGTTGAACCCATGCGTTGATAACTGTTTCTATTTAGATATACCTACAGTTAGGTGCAAGCCTAACTAACAAATTACATATTTAATCCAAGTTATTTACTGTGATTTTTTTTCTGTCCAACTGGAGGATATAATATGTTGTAATATGTACAGTACAAAAACCGCAGTAATTCCTTTTGGTCAGATTAAATTATCAGGTAAAATTATATTTGCACGACATCACCGCATAACTTTCCGAAATCACAGTCATCTGACGAGTTTCTTATGTAAAAACACGAAATTAACATCTCATCGCGCAACGAGCTCAAATAATCACTGCCTCTTTCGGGCAGAATTGACTTCATAACATATTCGACCAACCGGCTCAAGGAACATAATCACTCAAATTGGTAACGCGAAATTGCAAATTACAAAATTGGCATGAAAACATCCTGGTAGGACAATCCGGCGAGAAATTCGTGTACACCTCTCAACCTGTGCATGTGTAGGTACATGTAAAAGGAGGACCTGCCACTTGGGTGGTCCCCCGATCGAGTCTGCTATAGCTGCGTTCGCGGCTGCCGGTTTATTGATACCTATAGCTGAATTAATATTTAAATAAACGCTTCGTTGAATTACGGTATCAATACGCGTCGGTATTAAAGCGA
Organism: Cydia amplana; assembly: GCF_948474715.1. Taxonomy (NCBI): domain Eukaryota; kingdom Metazoa; phylum Arthropoda; class Insecta; order Lepidoptera; family Tortricidae; genus Cydia; species Cydia amplana. Next base: position 6,737,800 of record NC_086070.1, read on the forward strand.
ATGCAACTGTGGCGAATGCAATCGTGTGCAAGCTTTTCGTGATCATTGCACTGCTTTTGAAGACGTAGATTAAATTCTATCCTATTTACTTAACATCCGCACATTTTCAACACTATAGTAAGTTTAGATTTTCCGTGACTAAACCTAAAGCCTATTTTAGGAAATAAATATAATGATCAATAATTTATTGGCCCTTAAAACTCAGGTTTAGGTATAACGACTGCTATTGCGATTTCAAATCCTGAAACCCACGGAAGTCACGACACATTCGCTATGTACTTTTAATAGGACATCGCGGCTAAAGGCCGCGCGGACTCCCAATCAGTCCACTAGATGTGTATCGACTTAAGAGGCCGCTTGTTATCTCAAAAACGTAATATGAATAATACATTAGCCGAGGCAGTACTCAGGCACTGCTTAATTGACTGAAAGGTTTGAAATGAAGCAAGGCTTTCTTCGGACAATCGAGCTTTTTATATAATGCGAAACCGCTTTGAGGAACGATTAATCGATGCTTAGATATATTATTTATTGTGTTGGAGCATCAGTTTTAACGACAGACGCTGCCTTTTGTTATTGACAAATTGTCAGTGATAGAATCAATTTGATTCCTTAGTTCATTTCTTCGTGGTATGTATATAAAAACGACAATAACTTATGATTGGTATGTTTCATCAAATGAAATTGTTTCTTTTCAAAAAGTCACATAACTCTAGAAAACATCTAGGTACCTATTACTATCTACCTGCCAAAGTGATAGGCAGTTACTATTTAGATGCGTATCTATCTAGGCATTATTGTAGGTTTCAATTAAAATGCAATTAAGCTGGGTATTCATTATCCCGTGTAGGTAGGCTGTGTAACAAATTCGATGGGACGAGACTAGCGCTTACCTCAGGGCGGGATATCTTGTAGCTTTGCAGAAATAAATGGGCGTTTATTAGAGGGCAAAGTTTATATATTTGAAAGGTAAACGTTTACAAGCTATTTTACTGAGGAAGTCCGTATTCGTTTTTAATTTATAGTTAAGTTTGTCTGTTGTCTTATTTTTTTTTATCTATGTGCCTATGTGTCATAGTTGACTACCTCCATCCTCCTCTCTTACGTCTCTCCTTAGAGGATGAAATGTATTTTTTTTTTGTATTAGATACCATCAAAAATTTTCCTTATGTATTAAACTGAAAACTAAACTTTATTTACACCGCTATACCGATTAACGCGACCGTTTAAAATAATTGCGAAACATAATATGGCCCGAAAAACAGCGCGCTCGAGCATCGAATTATCATTTTTGCACCGAACCGAAACCCGGTTTATTTCTCGTGTACCCCTAGACGATAATTTCGGTAAATGCAAATTGCTAAATGATGGGCCGAGATCGACATTTCGATAAAAGTGTCGAAACCGAGAGAGCTCCCGTTAATGCAGCACTGCAATTACACGACCTTATATTTTGGGCGACTGAACATTTCGTGCGGTCTGATTTCTTTTTAAATCACGTGTTATTTATCAGCCAGCAATGGCAGTTTTGGCTAGTAAATTAAACGATAAAAATATAACAGTACTTTCTAAAATGTTAAATATTAAATTTTATTTTCAAATTATATCTTTATCGAATTTTAAAACGTTGACCCTAAGAAATTGAGTATGTACCCCAAAACAATATTCGCATTCATCTAATACCACTTCTCGATATATTGGTTCAATATCAAGCCATAGATCAGACTTAATTCAATAAAAATTGGACGGCCCTAGAGGGTTAGACCAAAACCCTGACGTATGTGACACGTGAAAGCCTCAGACTATTTCTTCGGGAAGGGGCGCCGTCCGCCCTTTTAAAAATAAATTTAGGCAGCAGATGCCTGTTTAACCCAGCTTTAAAGCACATTCGTGTTCACGATGCAACCTACGGCCGCATCCAAAATGAGATCTCAATCGTTCCGAACACTCTGATGATGAATATAATCGGCTGCTCAAAGCAAATGCAGCTATAAATCAGCAATACATCGATTTCAAATGAAGCGAATAATTATTATTTGCGCAATGTTCAAACAACAAAGACAAGTATATTTGGAACGAACAGGGGGCGCGAGTTTTAAAATAGTTTCACGAATCCATTCACGCAAATAATTTTAACACAAAGCTGAAACCGACGCTAACAAGATGCAGCTGTCGCGTCTCTCAGGCGTCACGTTTTGAAAAACTCGAGAGATTTCGAAAATAGAATATAAAATGTGTCACGCCTTCCCCGATAAATCAGAGGTGATTAATGTATCTAAGTTAGGAACGGAACGCACCGCGTGACGGGGCAGTCCCTCATTGGGTGGCGAGGACGCCATATTGCTCGGAACTTGTAGCTGTCAAACTTTGAAATATGGCTGCCAGCTTTCTCCGCGTTCGCGTTACTGTACTGTCTCAAGTAAATTAAACCGTATGAAACCAGCGCGAGCTCATGCGAGCGCACAACAATATCTTATAGTTTTAATAAAAAGCTCCATTGTCATGCTATTTAAGGTGGCCTTTGTCTATGAAAAAAGTGACCGGTAGCAAAAAACGTATTTTATTGCACGGCAGTATTTTGAAAAATTTACGTATTGTTCACGAGGTGTAAAATAAAATTATATAGCCCGTAACATTCCACGGGGGCATTAATTCATATTTTGACATTTTTAGCCAAAACATTTTGTATTTTATTGTAATATTTAATTTATAAGCTTGATAGATGTGACAGATAAATTGATCCCACACCTTTGAAGTGGGTAGGTAGGTTCTCTACACCTTTCCGTTTTTTTCCGTAATCAATGCAAAAAGCTCTATTTTGCTGAACTCTGTTATTATTTGAATACAGAGGTATGTACGAGTATTAATATTTAATACTATCAGTTTATATTTAGCTGATGCTAATGGTAATGACACATCTTCAGAAGAGTCTTAAGGGCTGTCGAGCCGACAATTTGCAATTTGTCTTAGCAACGTAAAGGCGAATCATACTGCACCGGTCGCAATCTTGCTCAATTTCATATTATTACGGAGCGGTAGTTGTACGGACAGCAAGCGCTTCAACACCCGACGAATAATTTTAAGAAATTAAACTGCAGGCTGTGATTGCACTATTTTATACGCTTTTCTTGTGATATATTTGTTCTGGGACAATTTTATTTATCTAAGTGTGATTATTAGTTACCTATATAAAACAAAATTTGGCGAATAGCACGAACGTTTACCGCTTTATTAAGTATGTATAATGATTTACCTTAAGTGATAAACGAAATTATTAGAGTGTCGTAGATTAATAAAATTGAGGAAACCATAATTTATGATTAAAGTGTGTAGGTACAGATGCGGAAAAGGGTCGAGAATTAATAAATCATTAAATTGGTTTATTACATACAAAAAACGTGGCACAATAATACTCTATACTAGATAAGTATACCCCATGCGTTCATTAAGATGCTAACCATACCGATTTGTTCAATAGGTGTAATAAAGTATGAGTTGAAATAAAATCACGGAGTTGCAATACTTCGCGGGGGTTTCATTAAATTGATGGCCTCTTAAGCCCACTTCATAACGCGGCGAGCTATTGACACAAGAATCTATCGTATTAACCATTTACGTGTACTTTATGATGCATTGACAACCATCGAGCGAAAGATCAATCCATAGATTATTATCTGTGGATAAATACTCTACATTCTGCAGGACTAATAGGGTAACTTAAGGTAATATTGATGAATTGGCAAAGCATGTTTGGTCAAACATCTGTGTAGAAATTTATGGATTGATGAATGTACCTTCTGAAAATGCTACAGCTAGATTAGGACTGTATATAGGTAGTTTCACATAAATATAATAGTCATAACTTTTAATCTATGATACAAGAAAAACTAATACAAGATAACCATCAAAACAAGCCTCTGAAGATACCACCAAACACAACCACGTGAAATCCCCCTTCAAAACTTTGAATCCGTTTGAAAAATTTAAATGGCCGAAGGATACAAAGCTAAGTCACCTGGAAAGTTGGTATTCAGCAGAGTTGGGCGTTGCTTCTTAAGTTAAGTCAGACTTAAGCAAAGAAACCGCAGCGCCGCGCAGTCTGACGACCGACTTAAATCTCAGACGGGGTTTAAGGCCTGATTACATTAAGGAAGTAAACAACTTATTTACCTACAGCAAATGTAAATACCAGTAATAATTGTCTTGTTCGTTGGGATTGGATGGGTGATCTGAACTGCCTACGAATAAAGACATTTTAAGGAAATGCTTCAAGCTCTACCAAAGGGTAAAAGGATCTGAATGGAGATTCGTAACAAAAGATAGAGAGACCGATAGAAGACAAGCGTGAGTGATCAGATAAAATGGTTCAAACGTTACTTCTACAGAACTAAGTTCAGTAGTAATAAGAAGCTAACAGCAAAATATATTTGTACAATAAGTAAGTAACAAAACTATAAAATAAGATATTGGACGACAGCAATGCAAAAAAATCCAGAGAAGAGTATATTTTTTTGGAATCAAATGTCACATTATATCTCTATTTGAACTAGGTTATGAACTAATAAAGAAAAACTTAATACTGTTGGAAACTCCAAGCGAGTTCATGGAAAACTTTTATCGAATTTGTTATTACCCAATTCAACTGTTCTATGTATTTTTCATAAGATGTAAAATTGTAAATCAATGAAGACTTACATTCAATGTAACTTAGAGCGTTCCAAATAGAAGAGGCATATGAACAATAGAAACTTTAATTATATTAGATATATAACAACACTAATTGTAGCAAGGATAGATTACACTTGCCAACCTTACAATGTATATTATGAATGCGCTTCTTGGCTTTAACTTTAATCCTGTGTGCATTATGCCTAACAGTAAGTTTGGTAGTTGAGCCAAGGCAGGGATGCGCTGAGATTTTGCCGGCATTCGAAATAAATATTCCAGATTTGCAGTCCGCATTCAACGCTGAGACGCTGGCGGTTGCAGTTTCATTCAGGACTCAGTTCCTTGTATCTTTTGTTTACTTAAATAGACTGATGTAGACGGCAATTAAATGTTTTACATAGTCTTGCTACTGGAAACTTTTCCACTTGAATTTTCAAATGTAAATTTGCATTAAAATATATATAGACTACGTCGGAGTTGTACATATTTTATTCTATTGTACCGAATTCTCAAAGTAAAGAGCATTTACAAACAAGATGATCGATTCAAACTATCACGTCACACTCCAACATCCATTAAAATGTTCCCCCAAACCTGTGTCAATAAAGATAAAGGAAAACTAATATCAAAACACGAATAGGTACGTGATAAGAAAACATTTATTCGCCATGTTTAATGCATGATTTGTCATAATTTTCCAGCCTCCCCGTTATTTTGTTGCGCGAGGAAATGGGCGAGCATGATTTATTACATATCTTATTTATCTCATTTATCTCGGAGGATTGTTTAGGGGAAACAGTGGAAGCATTTTCAGGTTTATTAACAAATATGTTGCAGAGATTGCGGCGGAGTAATTGCGATTTATATTTGTGTTGTCCATTTTGCGCTCGACTACCCGAAATATTGTCTTAAGACTTATTTACATTGACTAAATGTATTTGAACTTCTAATATTTAAATTTTAACAGATACTCTTAGGATTTATTTTTGCTGCGTTGTTCTTGTCTCAGAGCTACCAACAGAGTAAATTGCAACTCGGAGCTTTGCAGCTATTATTTACATAATTTATAGACCAGCATAATAGATATAAATTACGTAGGTATAATCACCGGATAAATTAATTTCTACATTACGTAAATTATAGTTTACAAAAGTCAAGATATTTAATACACCAATAGCTTTATCGCTATAATTACGCAGGAATACTTACCGGCGCAAATTTAAGCCTCAAGTCGCCCATAAAAAAGGAATGTTTTTATTTGGGCCTTTAAATTCATCCCTCCGTACTAAGCGGTGATAAAGCCGCGAATCAAAAGTTGGCCATAAATAACAATATGGCGTCCAGTGCCCCGTGTTTGCTCTCGCCCACATAATCCGTTCGTACGGCGGTAAATCCATCCAGCAGTGTCGCGTACACCACTAAATCATCATAAGAGAATCCCGCTGTTATGTTACCTATAATGCAATACCTATACTACAGTATATCATGATTAACTTCTACTTCAAACTGCCAATACAAGCAAAGCATGTTTCCGTTTTAATGGGTGTATTAAAATAACTGCATAAAGTACTTAATAACGAAATTTGTAGGTTAAGTTAAAGAAAATGTTGAATAACTTTTTTGGTGAGTTAATTTTAAAAATATGGCCCACCTTTACGAGAAAATTTTAATCGTAATGTTGGCCGCAGATTTAAAAGCGTTTGCGAACTAATAACGTTAAACCTATTCAGATTTATGTCCCGATCGCCCAATATCGCATGGGGCTGAAAAACGCCAATTTATTCGATTCTTTTTACTCGATTTGGGCCGGCAGTTACTGAAAAAGTTTGCATCGTAATGCTATCGCGCGGCATTAGTTTTGCAGTTTATCAGCGTTCTCGCTGTGGCGGCTTTGAGGGATTAATCTGGCGGTGCAGCGGGGAATGCAATTGTGAACTTTGGAGATAAAAGATTGCAACTGCAGTGGCTGAGGCTAGTAAATCTTAGATAACGATAGAAATTTAAATAAACAAAGCTTTGTTGAAAATTTCGTTAATAAATTGAAATGCATAAAAGGATTACCTTTTATAAGTAAGTATTAAGTATTAACTTATAATGTACAGTGGGCATATATTAATCTTATTGAACTTCCTTTGGGTGTAGGTACCTTCCATTGGGTTTGGGTGTACTCTATTAGAATATGACTTGCCTATGCATCTAGGACAGGTTGAGCTAATGTGTTAATACACGTTTAATTATTGCAGCTGGTAGCAGCATGGTACCTAGTTTTTATAAAATACAATTCCTATATAACAAAAATTTAACTTGGCTTTAAGCGATAAGACTGCTTGTTGTTTACCTCTACTTATGTTCTGTTTTACTGTATTATTTTTTATATCGAGGTGTGCAATAAAAAGTATAATTATGTATCGTACTTAATTGTTTTTCTTGATATTCTGAATCTGTTAAGACGAAACAGGAGCTGAGATTTAAATATTTTAGGTAAATATACCCGTCTCGCTAACGGAAGCGGCTCCTAAAACTAGTGCGATAAGGACAAGGCGAAAAATCCTGCGTAAAAATCTCAAAAATCGAGGTTTCGTACTCGACTGTTTCCTCCTCCAAAACTTAACCAATCGTAACCAATATTGGAAATCTAAATGATTATGAAATTATCTGTGTCGGACCGTTTTGCTTTTTTAGCTAATTGATACCAGTTTTGAATACCACGCCTCTCATTGCGGCATAGTCAATTAGGCCATTTTGGCCATTTTTGCAGGGTTCCAGCGCCTTAAAAAACAAAAATATCAAAAAAAGCAAAACGGTCCGACACAGATATTGACAATATTAATGTGTTGAAAAAAATCATTGCTCTAGCTTCAAAACCCACGGAGGAAACAGTCGAGTACGTTTGTATGGAGAAATGACCACTCCTGTTGGCTCTTAAATAAAATTAACTAAGCTTATGTTTACTTCTCAAATAAAACAAATGAGTACATAAGGCAAACTTTACTGCCGAAAGTATTACTTAGTAGCAAACAACTATTAGTTCAGTAGACAATCCCTACTAGGTATACCCCTACTACAATATTATATATAAATCCGGAATTAACTCTGTCTGTTTGATGGGTACCTTTTCACGCTGAAACCGCTGTATCGATTTTGATGAAGTTTTTATCAATCATCATCATCATTTTACGCAGACCAAGTCGCAGGCAGATGCTGTCGCAGGCAGACGCTAGTTATGATATGATGCGTCGTCGCGTCCGTCAGTAATCAAAACAACTCTGTTACGCATTTGACTGATTTACACACTGGTGACTAAAAATATATCTTTCCGCACAATTCCGCTTGTTTGTCCGCTTTCCGCTGATACACGCATAAATCCCGCTACTCCGGCTCAAAACGAACTAAGCCCCTTCGTAGTTTATCTACGCTTAAGCCCTTTTAGATTCGTGTGCATAAATTGTGCGGAAAAGCCAAATTGCAGCGATGCCTCACGGCACTCTGGGAAAATTGTGTTTTGGGAACAAACATGGTTTTATATACAATTGTAGTTTTAAAACTGCTTCATATCTATTTGGATTTTATCGTCATTATGTAGGTACGTTTTCTCGCCTATAAACTATGGATAGCAAAATTATCTACAGCCCTGTTCTCAATTAGGTTCAAAATATGCGTAGGTATTAAGGTGCGCATTGCGTATGTCCTTGTAAAGTCACTTCAGTTTACGGTATCCGTCTTTCCAAGCCAATCTCTGTGAATCGTGACTAGTTCGCTACGATTAATAACAGCGGAAACCCAGAAAACCGTTTAGTTAAATCCAAAACCCAACATCCGACATGCACTAACAAGAAACATTCCCCTAATTCCATCGTCGTTGGCGGGCGCACGAGGCAGCTATCACTTCCATCTCTGTACGTCCAATAAACCGTTGACGGACGGACAGGACTAACAAACGTAACTGATCTGCGGACCTATTGTTCGAGCCACACACGGTCTGCACTATACGTCGTACATAGACCTGCTTTCAGGCTGTTCGACATGGGTTTTTACAGGGATGTAATGTATAGTTGGAATTTTTTGGGCTCAAACCCTTAATCTGTTAAACAAATGGAATTGTCTATTTTACCTATGCACCGTTGGAGCTACTTATTAGGGCTTGCAAATATTCGAAACTTTCAGATATTCGAATATTCGACTTTTTCTGACGACGTATTCGAATATTCGAATAATTATTCGAATATTATAAAAAATAAGAAAACGAACGAGAAATCGGTTTATTATCGTTTTATTCAAAAGCTTTTTTCACATATTGCTAAAACTAAGGATATTTGGCAGAAATCCACTTAATTGACTAGATTTTATCATCCTACTATGTATAAGATGCCCACTTTTATAAAAATAAGTAAAACGCCAAAATTAGACGTATTTAATATTTCTAGATAAATCTTATTTTAAATGCGTCGTTACGTGAAATAATATAACTTTAACCATCCAAACACCTAGGTAGTAGGTAATTATTTTCCGATTTAAATTAACTTGTAATCACTCAGAGGCCTGTAAAAAGGCCTTTAATTTCATTGTATTTTGAATCTTTATTGACTTTATTTGTTTTGGCAAGTTATTATTCCTAATGGTCGGCTAATTATATAATATTGGAATATTTAAGGGAAAAAGTTAGTTGAGTACTGGGTGGATTATTCGTCAGCTAAAGGTGCATGGTTAGATTACCAAGTTGGGCAGGTTTGGTATGATTAAATTTGAGAATTGCGATAAGTGGCAAGGTTTAGACTTAAAAAATTCGCTTAACGTACGCTTGTACTGAATAAACAGAATGACCCTTTAACTTAAAACTTACGCACCGTAAAAATAACATACTTTTTGATTTCGTTTTCTTTTAAATTGAGTTAGGTTTCACTGTATTCACGAAGTCTATCGAGAGGTATACAGTAAAAATATTATTTCCTTCGTATTTGGGTACCTACCGTTCCTCATTCACTGTAAATACCCATAAAACACACAGAAACTGTAACTACAGCGGATGACATAGATTTTTTTATAGTAATAAAAAATATTCGAATATTCGAAACCTGAGCGGCCGAATATTCGAATATCAAAACAGGTCGAATATTCGACAAATTCGAATATTCGAATATTCGAATTGCAAGCCCTACTACTTATACAGAGTTTGACATGAGAGACTGATCAAGCCCGTTTAAAAGGCAATTTTAGCGTTCTACTTAACTACATGGTTAAAATTTATAATCCTGTTATGTCGCTCGGAGCATTATTTACATAATAACTACATTTCGTCAGTATTTGGCAAAAAAGCGGATGTCTAGTGTTAATTATGTTATAATTAAACTAAAAATACGTATCCTAAAAAAACCTAAATGATTATACGTACGTTCCTTATAAGCGACATTGATTATTTATAACATAAAAATGAAACTATGCAATTAAAACGTTCGTGCAGCGATTTTATGTGTAACCAATTTCCACGATAACTCAAGTTTAAATGTAGGTATTCTGTATACACCACATTAAATTAGAAAGATAAACATCTCATATTCACGCAAATGTGTGGTTTGTGAAGCTTTTATTCAATAGGAGTGTTTTACGGGGAAATGCGGAACCATTTTGCAACGGGCCGGCGCGGTCACAATGGGGGGCGGACAATTAAACGAACAGTTTAACTGGCTAAAGAGTTTATAGTTTCTTCGGACCTGTCTAAACTCATGCTGTGAAGCAAGTTTTGTATCGAAAATTTCTGAAACAGGTATTCCTGCTATATCTATGTACCTACTTCATTAAGACCGAAGTACATACTAAGATCGAAATGCATATAGGTAACAGTAGATTCACGCAATATTTAGTAATAACTTAATTAGGTAAGTTATAAATAACTGAAACAATATATATTCAGACAACTAATTGCATAGGTGAAACGGGAAATACAATAAAGTTTAGTTACAGACAAATTAGCACAAAAAATAATAATGCATCGCTCAGTTTCACAACAAAATCCGGTCTATTATTTTATTTTGGGCCTCAAAAAATGTTTATATGAACCACAAGCATAGAAAAACTACTTTATAACAAACAAAACTTTAAAAAATAGAAATATACTTTAAATAAATGTTTTACAGGCTTAGAGATAAAAACAAACGTAAGTTACCTATAGACAAACTGACAATTAAAATAAAATCTCGATCCCGAACAGTTCCGCAACAGAATCCGGTCATGATTCAGTACCGGGCTCAAACAATGCCGGTATGAGCTATAAGCGCGCTGAGTGCTACGTCAGCTGGCCTGTTGTAACCTCAGTACCTTTGTACGCGATCTATCTGACGATTGATCTTGTAAACCTATTCCGATGCTTAGATAAGTAATGGCTATCCTTCCACTTAGGGCTTTGAACGGTTCTAGTAATTCATTGTCCGGAAAGAGCCGACCTCGATTAACCTTTTAAATTAATTTTAAAAGAAATAAACGTTCTGCTTAAAAAAAATGTTTACATCCCAGTTTATTTGTATAGCGGGACATTAAACACATTTATGAACCAATTTATTTATTTCCAGACATTAGGAATAAGATGACATGAAATCCTTAGCTGAAAACTTTCTGAGCATTTTGCAGCACACATTAGTGAGTATAAATAATATTCTGCAAGCGAGCCAACATAATTATAAATATTGCTGTACAACTTGACGCGTATATAATACCTACAAAACTGTATCCAAAACACAAACAGAGCTAGATAGTGATCTAGGTACGTAGCTAGGTATTAAATTGGCCCGAACGACGTTAACGAGCATATTGGCGCGTAGGGTGCAACGTGCGAGCTATCACTTACCCTCGGCTAATTCACCGTGACAAATTAACAGCGGGCGAATTTAGGACTGGGTAATATGGCCATAGTAGACGTATGAGGATAAACTTATAGTCAATCTTGTGCATAGCGATTATAGCAGACCTGTATTGCACTTCATTTGCTAGAATTGTGTAAGTGCATACACAAAAAAACGTAATTTTTCAGCCAGAAGATGGTAACTGCTGGAAAAAATACTCCTTTCCCTGCCGCATGGAAAGGTTCCCTGTGATCTTGTCTAAGTCTCCAGCACGTTTTGTTTCACAAAAACTAAAATGTTTAGCAAAATTTCGTTGGTAAAACGCTATAAACATCAGTTTCGTGAAAGCGGTATGTATTAAATTATACGGACAATAAACGGAAACGGAATATCACAGAGGTGACGAGTCGGGCTTCCCACATAACTCCCACCTTATTCTACCAACCAGTCTTTCTAGCCATATAAAACAATACATACATACGTTTTCCCTTCCTACTCTCGGTAAATATACAGACATTTATTTTGACCGCAAGTTATATCTTGAAACTATGAATTTCATCTGACTTGTTTTACACATAGCCTAAATTCTTCCCAAAAATTATCTTTAAGAGAACCTAATGAAAATCAATTAGGTAAATGTAGCATTTCATGTCAATCTACTTTTAGATAGCGTTTCTTGTATTTAAGAAAACTAAGTGAATGATAAAAAGTCGAAGTGAGCCAATCTGAACCATTACTACCCAGGCATAGACCGGGAGTGTACCTGTCTAGCTCGGTTATATACTAACATTTAGGTATCGTGACGAGTCTCAACTAGGAACGGAATGGTTGAGATTGAGAAGAAATAGGAGTATTGTATTGTATTGTAGTATGGGCAGGTTTCTGCACTACTACCTATTACTACTATTCCGGACTAGCGCATATTTTGCGTGACTTATTATATTATTACCAGGTGAATATATAAAAAATGTAAAGGTGAAATCGATATCCGTCACGTGTAAAAAATGAGTGAAGTACCTACATTTAAAAATAATAACACGCAGGGCAATAATAGCAATATTAAAATCTCATTAATAAAAGGCAGCAATCAAGTTAATTGGCCGCAGTACAATGAAATGAGCGGATCCACAAATTAAATAAATTGATTGATGACTTCTCGTCACGAATCAAGTGATGCTTGCAGTTTATTTATATGTATGTACCTATACCTAACGAAACCGTACGAAAAGTGTTTTAGTCTAGGTAATGTGATATAGATTTCTTACAGGAAGTAAACTACGGAATTTGTAGATAAATGTGCAGTGTTGCCATTTAAAAAATCCCGTTAGTTTTTTTTACTTTCAAAGCAAATCGTTGACCCATATTCTTTAAGCCAATTTTATTTCATCTAAACAATAACACTACCTGTATTTGCCAAAAAACTTCATTGACTACGAACAATGACTTCATTTTGCGCAACCCAAACAAACTCTTCTGAAAGCTTTTACTAAAAAGTTTTAGCAAAAAACTTAACGGTTATAGACGCACATTATTATGGCATATCGTAAAAGTACGAACAATCATTTTAACTTTTACCTTTGTGTGCGGATAAAGGGAGAAAGTTGCACAACGGTCAGTCCATGTTTTTGGGTGAGACAAAAACAATTTCTTTTAAGAAAGTTAACTGTATTTCAAATATTTGTTGCATATTCGATTGTGTTAGTTTGCGAAAATGTTCAATGACAAAGCCAAACTACCGATGTATTTCTTGACTGTTTCCTCAAAGAACGATAGCAACATTCACTGAGTGGGTATCTCAGGTAGGTATCACAATACTTAAGATTTCCTTTACCTATATGATTTAGTACGAACTTTACTACGAACATGTAGGTAACTTACTACCTATTATGTAGAAATAAACCATATTTTTTCTAAATATTTTAAGAATTCTTAAAAATAATGAAACTATATCGCGTTCCGTTCTAATCATTAGTAGTGTAGCCCAAAAGTGGACTTGCTAGTTAAAAAGTTTCACGAAGCCTTAATTGAAGTATATCCCGGTATACGAGTCCTGTCGTGCCTGGGCGCGGTTAGCCAGCTTGTTAGCAAACAATGCCGCGATTGTAATTGACTACGTAGGCACAATACAGCTTTCTAATAAAATCCAGGTAAAACGAGTTTATTCTTTGTTTCGATGGCAATGTAAATACCGGATTTAGGCCTTAAATTGAAACAAATGAAACTTCAGTGAACTTGAGAACAACGAAGATCGATAGCTTTGCATCAGCATAAGCTTACTAATCAGGTGTAGGTACATACAAGGCCAGGTTTAAAGAATATGGAGTAGTTTTTATACAGTAAATCAAACATGATTAAATATGACTGACTATTGCAGGACAGAAGGATAGTAGTTAACCTTCATTTTCTTCTACTTGCCCATTAAAATATGTATAAAGTAAATAATATACTTTTTAATTTAGTTTTGAGTTACCTATCCCTTTCCGGTCCAAGATACCACCTACCTAGTCAGTACCATGCTAAATTAGGAAAAAGTAGAAAAAAAACTGCAGGAAGGAAAATCATAGATCACTCAAAATCGTAACTAAAATTAAATCAGATTCCATATTTTTTTCATGAAAAACTTTTAAACAAAAATGTACCTCAACTTAGGGGAGACGCAAACGAGTTCGGAACACTTCGGAATAAATAAAAAGTTGAATTTGCAGGAACTTGATTCAGTATCTCACAAGAAAAGCCAATCGTGTAGATTAAATGCATTTCCATTGCCAACTCATCCATCAAAACGTTAGCTTCTAGCGCATCGGGCGTAACTAATGTACAAGACGCGTTTATGGACGGTAAAGTCGTCTAATAATGTAGACATTAACGTTTATTTACATGACAATAATGCATTAATATCCAATTGACGGAGATTGTTTGAATTAAAGATTTTTTGGAGAGTGAGATTTGGGTTCTGCATAGAGGAAGACGGCATGAGGACTTTCAATTCTAAAACTATTGAAGTTAAAGTAATGAATATTTAACTTAAATAGCAAACAAAAACATCCTCAATACTTTATATGTACTAGCTTATTTCTCTCACTGTACACGAGGAACCTCGTGAAGAGCACTTATCTCTCTTTTAAACTGTTACGTATTATTGGAAAGCTTCGTCGATACTAAAAGTCGATAGGTAGAACTCAAAGGTGTTAGATTTTCGCGTGACGGAACCCTAAACTAGAAGGTGCCTGTAAAACTCACATTCGATATTCCAAACGCGATTTCTTATTCGTCCATGTAAATTTTATCGTCACTATTCTGCTGTGAACATATTTGAATTTTCATTTGACATTCACGTGACTGCTAACTGAATAGTCAAATGCTCGTAAATTTCGGAGTTTGTTTCAGCAAGATTATTGAGTTGGTAAAATATGTTATCAACCGTTTATTTACTATTGAAGTCAGTATTTTTGTGCACAAACTTGTTGCTTGTACTTTTATCCATAAATATCTTTTTTTGCTACAGATTTATTATAAGATTGCCTGCTTGCTTGCTTAAACCCAATTAACAACAATTACGCGGTAATTTATTGCTTAAATATTTGTTTATCCACTGGTTACTGAAATTCTACTAAAAATAGATTATTATACATCTTAAACGTAACTGGCGTAGAACGAGCACGTCCCTCCACATTTCTAAAACGCAGGTACAAATTTCGCATAGTGTAATAAACAGCAGCGCAGAGTACATAAGTTTCCACCCAATGCTTGAGTGTAGTGCCGTATACAGAATTTCCACCTAATAAAAGGCCGTGTTACGTGCGAACCTTAAGCTGGGTGCACATACGCGAGACAGATAATACTGACCAAAAATAATAAATGATATGATATATTATAATTGCAAACAACGAAATATGTGGCATTATAATGAAATAATATTAAACTATGGGAGTTGACCGGACAAAATCCTTTAGCTAAGGAGATACTTCTGCGGAAATGGCGCTCGATAGGTCATGTTTTACGAAGGCCAAACAACCACATATCCAAGCAAGGGCTGACTTGGAAAATTCACGGAAAAAGGGGGCCAGGTCGCCCACGTACCACCTGGAGGCGCACAGTGGAAAAGGAGGCTGCACCAGTTGGCCTCGGCTGGGCGGAGCTGGAGGAGGCTGCGCTGGACCGCGAAAAATGGAAATCCCTTCTGAGAGCCCTATGTCCCTGATGAGGGATAACAGGATACCATCATCATCATCATCATCATAATGAAATAATGCTACGCCAAATTAGCGGGTACATTTTCTCGTCATAAATAAAATTATATGATGTAGATAGGTCTTTTAAAACAACAAGAGGACTTAAATACAACTCGAAGTCTAACAACCTTTATGCTACTACTTTGCAAATCATTCCTGATTAAATGACCCCGGTAATATTGCCATATTTGGTAATTTAGTCATTCCAGTAGATATATCTTCTAAGTTTACGTACACAGTACTATGCGTATAAAAACACAAGAATCTCGTTGGTATTCATTTATTGCCATTTTTAATCTGACGTGCTCTGTATTTCACCTTGTGCGAATCTACATATGCAAATATCGTGTCTGTCGGGAGGAACCATGTGGACCTGACTTTAGGCCCGCTATTACGAAACGACCGATTTAAGGAGACCCGCCGTGCCCTTAGAGGAACTGCCAACGGGGACAAAAATGGGGGAGATATATGAGCTGTCGCGGCTCATGTTTGATTGGTTAAGTAACACGGCAAAGTTTCACGTTGAACGTTAATTAGTGCGTGCCTCACGTTCTCGGGCAAATACGGATGTGTGCAAGCGAGATTACACTCACCAAACGAATGAAATAAGAATAAATCTATACACATTTCACGTATTAGGAGACCTAAAAATATGTCCATCCGTTTTGATCAGGTTCTGACATTAAATCTATATTATACACGTTTTTGTAACCACTAATAATACTAATAGATATATATTCCGCCATAGTTACAGTACTGGTAATAGCCGTATTCGATACGAACCAAACTACGGGTTGTATTCGACGCTTCGGAGTAGGCGTCAAGATTAATGATAGAAACAATTTATTGTCTATTATCGTAACTAACACCACTGGGATCAATTAACGGGAAGCTATTGCAAATTAGACTAACTACGTAGAAGCCTACAGGTTAGATCCAGATAGTGCTAGTAATTAGGTAGCAATCTGGCAATCAACGTTAACGTGTTCGCGGCTACGGCGTCTTTGATTGAAATTTCAAGCTTCAATGGAATCTGAGATAAGGTAGCCATTTTCTAATTAAATTGAGTCGGCTTTTAATTAATTCCGAAACAAGTTTGTCACGGCGAGCAGAAATATGGCGGAGAGGTTAGATCAAAATATTAGTCAAGTCATTGTTATACTCGTACAAAATCATTGTATTTGTTATACAATGTACAGCCTATTGTAAAAGAAAAACCAATCATGCGTTACTAATAACTGACGTTTGATGTGAAAACCTGATGCAGAATTAAAATGAGTCTGCAATCTAATTGCATGATTAGTTAATAACAACGATTATCTATCAAAAAACGTTAAGTATGCTAAATACTTACCTTTACCACTTACACGTATTTAACAACGTTGCATTAAACAACAAACGCAATAGTAGTTGCATGCGCATAGAAACTGAATTTTACTCATGCGAAACTGAAATCAAGGGCAGGCTGGTGGGGTCCGGCATTGTATTCCAATTAAGGACGTATCGGCTTACGCAATGTACATGTAGACTCCTGAATACAGTACAGAGGTGTCTTATTCAACTGCATTTTAGAACAGCCAGATATGCGTATAAGGTAAATTCAACACCATCATTTCAACCTTACCGAAACATGATCAACAAAAAATAAAAAATTTCAAGATGGGTGCCGTTTTTAGGGTTCCGTAGCCAAATGGCAAAAAACGGAACCCTTATAGATTCGTCATGTCTGTCTGTCTGTCTGTCCGTCTGTCCGTCTGTCTGTCCGTCCGTATGTCACAGCCACTTTTCTCCGAAACTATAAGAACTATACTGTTGAAACTTGGTAAGTAGATGTATTCTGTGAACCGCATTAAGATTTTCACACAAAAATAGAAAAAAAACAATAAATTTTTGGGGTTCCCCATACTTCGAACTGAAACTCAAAAATTTTTTTTTCATCAAACCCATACGTGTGGGGTATCTATGGATAGGTCTTCAAAATGATATTGAGGTTTCTAATATCATTTTTTTCTAAACTGAATAGTTTGCGCGAGAGACACTTCCAAAGTGGTAAAATGTGTGCCCCCCCCCCCCTGTAACTTCTAAAATAAGAGAATGATAAAACTAAAAAAAATATATGACGTACATTACCATGTAAACTTCCACCGAAAATTGGTTTGAACGAGATCTAGTAAGTAGTTTTTTTTTATACGTCATAAATCGCCTAAATACGGAACCCTTCATGGGCGAGTCCGACTCGCACTTGGCCGCTTTTTTTTAAATTATGACAACGGATTCGTATTAAAGGTTTTTTATCTTATCTACAGATGTGTAGCGAAAACTGCATAAAAAATTATACTGATAACGCTTTTTAACCTCGAGAAACATCAAAAGAAAATATGCGGAGTTGTAATACCATCTTTCACAAGTTAGAAAAGTACTGGAAGATTTTTATGCTGCTATGGTATGTAGTCTAACGATGCACAACTGAAAATAAATGAAAATTAGACATATTTTCGTGTTTATTTATATCGAGCTAACTTTAAACTTTGATAAAAACTTGATGATCACCCTTTATAATGAACCTGTATGTACACACGTCTGACCATACTGTCCAGTAGAGCAAGCATAACATAGGTATTAGTAACGTGAAACACGCCTACAGTCCTACACGTGCCCCCGACTCGGAGCTTACTCCTTGTTTACTGCCCTGGCCTGAGTAAGATATATCGTCTGCGTCAGCCATGCAAATACATTAACCAATTATAAGGGAAAGTCGCTAGAGGACTAGGAATGAAAAGTTTGTACTAATTGTATTTCATTGAACGCTTATGGGTGACGTCATATCGTGGGATTCGACAGGTTAAACACTCGAATATTCGTCTTTTCCAAATAAACTTGTTTCAAAATATGACCAATATTATATTATTTATATTTCACGTGCCCTACGTCCCTCTCCATACAGGGTGAGTTTGATTATAAATTATAATAGGTATAAATCCATTTAGTGCAAAGGTGTGACAAGAAATGATTAATTTAGCATGTATTAAATTATTGAATTTTGTACCTTGTTTTAAAGTAAATATATGACTTATAGAACAAAACACATTAAACCCTCATGTATTGAGGTGTATATATATATTTAATTTTCAAATTCATTTTTATATCTCATCCATTTTCATTATTCCATATCCTACATATAAGTACAACACTCACTACATAGTGCCAGGCTACTTCTGTCTCAGAAAGAACTCGAATACCTAAAAAATACGCAAACGAGGTTACTATAGTATCAATATACTAACAATAAACATGTGCTTCACTGCCTTCACTACTTCGCTGGATAACTTTTGCTAACATTAGGTACATACACTACATGTAAATAACTATCCACTAAGTACTAAGTTTATTAAGCGTATACTCGTATCACATACGAACTTAGGTAGGCATCAAAGAAATAATCTAAAGATTCCAACGTCCATGTTCGACAAGTAAAGTCCATGTCGTTTGTACGAGAACGCCGACAAGTCTTTATAAAGATCGTGTCACTTCGAGACACTTTTATAAAAGGCCGAGTTAGTCCGAGACACTTCATTAAAGGTATCGTTGCACGTTTGCCCACCCTCAGTTTACGACCGACGTGCACATTGTCCGAACAGGTGATATAATTGAATTTTATACAGGATGACATAAAAGGCCGAATCATGAAAGGCCGTATGGAATCTGGTTAAAGTCGCGGGAAACCGTTGGTTCCGAGGGCAGCGAATGACCGATCGTTGTGGAGATCCTTCGGGGAGGCCTTTGTCCAGCAGTGGGCGTCTTTCGGCTGAGATGATGATGATGATGACAGGATGACATTGGGATTGTAATAAGAAGTCATCTTTAGCGATGCTGATTCCATATGTAATTTAGACGCGAGAGTAATTTTACATGAACAAAATACATAATTATTTTCTAATTCAGATGTGAACAAATAAATCATTTATGAAATTATGGTCAGCGTATTAGGTACATTAGACACGTAAATACTGAATGTCATTTTAATCTTGGAATTCTGTTTTCGTGGGTACTATTTTATATTATTCTTTTGATGCCCTTCTCTCCACATATCGAGATCTATAACAAACTTTTATGTAATTTTTTATTCTCTTATAATTTGAAAAACAATTTTTTTTGAGTTCTGATCACGTTTCGGAAGTCATCCTGTATACAAAGTAATATTATCGTTCATCCAACTAGGGCACCGACTAAAGCCTACATTATCGAAGTCGTTTTTATTACGTTTCAACTTCTTATACTAACAAATGAACTGACTTTAACGAATCAAGATAAAAAGTATCTGGAGCTGTTATTAAGATAACTAACCACTGGTGGCTAATGAACACCTTTAAGACGGTTTAAATACAATATTTATGTGCTCTGCAGCAATGGTAATGAAGTCATAATTGTTACCTAAACGACAAACAAGCCATTCATGTACTTCCATTATATTCTCTGCAACTGCGGAATGGTTAATGACCGCTTCAATGGGTACTACTTAAACCGCAATGATCGTAGGCAATTCCAAGACCGCAAAGTAAAATACATATTAATTATAAGTATTGTAAAGCAATTTTCGGGTGAGTATAAAGGGCAAGGCGAGTACTTGGATCAGATCCCACGTAAATTGCAGATTCCTAAAAAACACAAAAAGTTCAAGTGGTGAATTAATAAAGAGATAAATAAATTTAAGAGCACGGGAATGTGGGTCCGCCGTTACGGGTCCGGTTCGCTTTATGTGCATATCGGAGATGGATGGCGCGGGAGCGGGCCCGAGGGGGGAGTGCATAGCCCCCCTCCCCCGCCAGCGCGCGGTAATGGCCGCGACCACTCGCCCCGTCAGACGACAAAAATGCCATAATAATGGCCCCTGAATAGTTTTTACTCCACCGCTCCAAATACCCAAAGCCCTCACTACGTGACGGCGCTCCGGACATCCCTCTTTTATTGAGAAATTCGTCAGTTTTATTCCCTTGCACAAAAAAAACACATGTCCAAAGGGTGGAATCCGGTTGTGTCATTTCAAACACTTGATAAGTATCGCTTTGGAGGTTTTTCGGTGCCGAATTTCAGTCGAGCTGCTTTCGTTTAGTATCCGATGAATGCTTATTTTTTGTTCGTTGAACTTAGCACGGTCACCTTCAGGGACTTAATTGTAATCCAAGAAGAAACCTGCCGGTTCTGTGGCTACGTTGGCATTCGCTGAACAATATAGCATAGCCACTTATAATTTTAATCAGGTACCTACCTGGCATTGCAAGCCATTAGAATTATATTATGAAACTAATGAATTAATGAATGATTTTTCACAATATAGGTAAACAACTCTAATATTATCATTATATTGATGACAGCGTTATGTAAGTATGTATTGTTAATATATGAATATAGTACCGAGGCCTAAAAGAGTGGTGGGTGACTGCATCCTACTAGAAAACTTATGGCAATTGTCCAGGGGCTTCGCAGTCACGCACACGAAATAATGCAACAACTGCCTTGACACAGCATCTCAAGCCATCAAATAATTCCAAAACCAAACAGCTAATTAAAAACAACGATCTGCTAATAATTGGCCGTGTTATTATCGAGCGGCGTTATTGAACGTCACAAAAGGTGGACCAATTAAGAGTTTCCCCGAATGGCCGAGCATGGCAACCCAGAATGATAGCCACGCCAACCGGCCAATTACTGCTCGCCAGTCCACCGATTGATAAAAAGTACCCTTCGCCCAAACAAATTTCGGAGCGAAATTTTTGGTTATCGGACTACTTGGGGCTACTCTCTTTCCGAAAACCAATATCTGGTTAAGTGATGATAATTACTGAGTGGCGATGTGAAGGTACCTAAACTGGTTGGAACAACTACCGTTACGACATGATATGTCACCACAACGATTACATTTTGTGACTTTTAACGTGTGTTGAGATTTTCAAACTCCTGTCTAGCGTCAAATAAGGTCTAAAAAGTTTTAGACGAAAGTTCTACGTATCTCGAATCAGGTTCGAAACCCGAGATGTAATCCGTCGAAAAACTACAGAATTCGCGGCCGAATAAAAAGCTAACGACAATGCGAGTAGAAATCAAGAATTTTTACGAAATCGCTTTAATTTACGACTGGTGTGGCGCACCGAAAAAACTAGTTCTCGCTTCATGTATGAACCATGACGCGGCCGCAAGAACAATCACCGAGAATAATTCATATTCGGAGCGCGCTGCAAGCTTCGACTCGATTTACGGCTCGCCACTCGTGTTCCCGACCGGTATCTTAGTTACTTTCAGAAATAATTGGATTTCGATTATGCCACAAAAAGGCATCCGTACGGTCTGTACCTACGTCATTACCGGTGCCCTTTTACAGGCGGAATAAATCGTGATTGGGACTGGGATGTGTAGCGCTGCTATCTGCGATCGTTCGTGTCTAACGCTTCAATATTCGAGTTTAACGAGCCGTTTTCCTATTTAGTTCCCATCGGCGGCTATTTGAAGGGGCGCCGGGCTCTGCGACACCTGTATGCGTTATTGTGTCGCATAAATCGTGCTCTCGCGATTCACTCGCTCGCCTCCTTGGTTTATTGAACCCGGTGTGGAGATAAGGCGCAGCTTCCACCACCGAAAATCCATATTAAAAGAGATCATAACCGCAAGTTACTGTTTGACACTTTATTTATTTACTACCTAGATATATGATGGATTAGACCAAAATTTTGAATCCACAAGACAAGCCTAACGGGTAGACAGGAAAACGTCAGCATCTGATGATCTAGTATTTTCCCGGGTTGTTTGCATTTGCAGTAGTTCGCTCACGAGCTCTACTTCTTCTCATAATTAATTCAATTCAAATCACGACATCGCCCACGGCCTAATATAGCCGAGACTCTTACCAGGATAAAACGTCATATGAGTTTAAGGGCTACGATCACACACCAGTCGTTCCTGGCTCTGAAACATTGCGTGCAAACTTGCAAACAACATGCAGATCATCTCGCGAACTCTTTCTTTTGCGGACATTGTTTTTGAAAATAGAAATGTGTAAATTGTTAGCAGACACTTAAAATGTTTCCCATTGGCTGATTACCTTTATACATGCGTGGCTCGTTAACATCACAGAAAATTATTTCATTTCCACTCTTCACATAGACCTCCTACTCTCTTTTATGAGGGTGTGTTTAGTTAAGAGAACTCCTATTTATTATTTGTGCGGTGCTATCCCAAGATATAAAATTAACACACAATAAATATTATCAGCGGTAGCATCTGCGCGTTGCATACGCTCTCCTAAAACGTCTATTTTCCGCGCTAGCAATGGAAATGTCGCCATGTAGATAAACGGGTGCGCGCCGGCGCAGGGGGGGCAGGGGGGAGGTCTCGATCTAATGAGGCGCGCCGTGCGCGGGCGCTGCCCTCTCGCACGCGCTCTTTATGTGGGTAGGTATGAATTTAAATGAATACCTAAGCTTTCAATTACGATTATGAAGCCAATGTTAATTGCTTGTCGGGTCACTGGGGCTGCTGTTAGGTTAGGTTAAGTTTGAAAGCATTAAGCTCATTGAACAAGCACACGTATTGCTAATGAGAAGATTCCTGATTGTGATCTAGTAACAACTTTTTACCTTGGTTTTGCCAAGCAAGTGTACCTATTTGTGAGTTAACATTCGAAAAATTGAAAATATGAAAAAGATAAAATTACCTTAAAATACATATTTATAATACATGTGTGAATTTGAATTGCCCAGCTTTAGCCAATTAGATATACTTAGTAGTCACACAATAAATCAAGATTAGGCGATTACTTAAGAGCAGTAGTCTTTGTATGCGCAGAAACAAGGTCAGTATTTTATATAAATCAAGGGATTATGGGCCAGTTATATTTAGTTAATCAATTAAATCAACCTATATACCTTTATATTATTTTATGGGTAGGTGTAAAGAGGGTTAGCGATTCAGGACTTTTTATTGCACACTCCAATTTAAAAGTTCTTTCTCTTAATAAATATTAGCAAACAGGCACTTCGTATGTAGGTAGTACCAGCACTTGCTTTTAAACGAATTGCTCGCATAACAATAAAAACGCCTATACGCCCTTTCACACATTCTAATGTTCGTAATGTTCCTTCATTTGTAGAGGGCCAGGGAATGTCATTAAAATCCCTTACCGAGCATCGAAATCGAAAGCTTCAGAAAACCAGTATAAAACGCTCTCCGAATGCGCATACTTGCCACGAATCCCAAAGCTAAGTAACACTGGTTTTCTCAAAAACTAGACTCGCACGCTCTCTTGCAGTTGAAATACCCGGCCAGCACGAAGAGGAAATATTTTCCCAAATCCATACAGCCTTAAGGATCTCATAAAGCAGCCGTTTTCCCCACGCAAAAGTATGGAAGTGAGATTTATATTGGGGACTTCGGCCTGAACCCCGAGGCTTTGCTATGATGAATTGACACTTTTTCAGCGTCGCCTACAAATTTCAACTCCAATATACGCACTCTGAATTAATAATGAGAGGTAGGAAATGTCGTTATGAGTTGGAAACTTTTAATGTCTCAAATGAAGTAAGGCGTTCATAAATTTCGGTTCATAGGATTAGTGACTGTTTCCGGAGAGTTGCGTCGCTTTAGGTATTACGTTAAGGTGCATATTTTCAAGCTTAAATTAACGATTGAAGATTAAGACATTTTTTCTCTGTTTTATTGATCAATTATTTTTTCGTTGACTGGTCATACATACGGTTCTCGAATTTTAGATCAGTATATATTAAGTATATAACATAAATACAATAGATAATCGGTGCAACCCAAAAACTATAAGAACAGATTAACCGATCATTCAAGTGATACCCTCTTAGTCAAAAGACGGTTCTGTCTAAAGTATATTTTAATTTCACCCTCATTATGCCGTTTCTGAAAAGCTCACGTGTACGGGGACCCACAAAAAGTATAAACACATTATAAACATGAAGGCCCCGCCATGGCCACTCGTCACGGAATCTTCACTCGCATTTTTGCATACCAAATAATGCTTTGATTTGTAGCCCCCACCTTATCAAGCTTTCTTACTAGAAATGCTTTGCTAACCGGCAGTCTTGAAACGTTTTTGACAAAGCCACTATGCAAATGCGAGCGCCTTTAAAACTTTTTACACCATTATTATGAAACACTTCGCTACCACGACACTAAAAAGTTTATAAAATATATAACCAGTATCGTGTTGTTTTGCAAACGCACGCAAGATAAAACGTTCAAACTTGAAATGAACCCATTAGTCGTTTAATAATTAATAAACATTGGAAACCGATAGATGTACATCTATACAAGATTATCATGTCTTAATTCCACCTCTGGGGCTTTGGGCAATCGTCTAAATTATAATAATAAGCGGGCGTGAGCTCTCCGATGGCCTGTCTTAATAAAGCCATTATAAATATCTGATACATCGTGCGTCCGTCTATACGCCAAATGCCAAAGGGTTACGGCTTCTAGATATTGTATTATTATTGAGAGATGAATAGAAATAAGCAATATATTATCATATTGTCAATATTTAGACACATAGCTCTCATGTTTGTTTTGAGTTCAGAGCGCAAGCATAAAACTCCTTTTCATAAGGCCATTATTTTAATGAAGGGACGAAAGGGCGAAGCGATAGTCGTGTCGATAGAACAGCTTCTATTAAACAGAACCCTTAAATATTTATCAGAGCAGAGCACGGTAAATGCCTGTATTTTTGCAAGTAAAACAAACATTTGAACGTAGGCAACGAAACAAAATATCCTCGAGGCCGTAGCGGGTGATTTAAGTGGCCGGCAGCTAACAATAGTGGCCTCGTATGAATAAAACGTATACAAATTTAATCAGAGAGAAATCTATTAGTAAAATGAGAAGTACGGAAGGGAGCGCACCTATACATATTCAACGAGGTACTGCATCACGAACGGGCCAATTTATGCGGCGAGCCCTGAGAGTATCTTACTTTTACCTCGGCCATATGTAAAACTGGAGTATTTCTTTGCCCGATCAGGTCGTCACCTGCTAAAGGCCTTTCTATTTTATACTTATGGACGTGGAAATTCAAATATTGGTTTACTTGCTAGCGATTCCGTGTATTTTATTGACATTCCTAACCTTTCGAGATCGTGGGTTTGATTTGAAAGTAGGAAGTGAGGAGATTAACGTGATAATAGATTTCATGATGACCTATGAACAAATGATTTATCATCCGGATACGTAAAAGATAACTTATATGTTGGATAGCTGAGAAAGGAAGTCTCGCGTTGCTCGGTCACCACTAATGATGCACATACTCGTAGGCTTACATTTTTATGTTATACTTAGTATTCAAGAAAAATAACTTATTTTATATCCTATATGTACATTTCAGCACATAAATCTCTATAAGTATACTTATTGCGAACTAAAAAGAATGACTAATGAATTTTATACGTACAAGCTGTCGCAAGGGTTACAAATGGCACATCTAAAACTCATCGTTCATTTCAAAAGCGTTGTCGTAACAAACGATCTCCGCCGTAGGTAGATATTTTCCATGATACTAACAGCTCTACAAGGCATTATTGCCGACCGCCTAGTTCGCTCCAAGTTTCCTTTAAAGTATTAATCAAGAGTCATGTAACGTTTATATTTTTTATATGTAGCAAATGCATCTGTCGTTACGAAACTGTTTATATTAGTTTAGTTCACATAGGATATGTTCTTGAACACTAAGAAAAATGTAAATAAACAATACATTCTTGCTGATTGCTAGTTTTTAGATACTGATAAATTATGACGTGCTTAAAAATACAAATGTATATTTATCTAAAGTAAAAATCTAGTTACATGTAGGTACATAGTTTATCCTATGATGTATTTATATGTATAATATTTTATGTTTCGTACAGTACCTAGTATTAGATGAGTATCTGTCCATATACCTACACTGATATTTATTTTTAATTTATTAAGATTTTAGAACAACATTATCTCAGTAAACGTCTTTCTTAAAATCGATACTAGATGGAATATACCCATCATTCACTATCAGATACCACATCATCACATTTTAAAAATGTTATTTTAACTTAAAATTCCCATGTAGTGCTGCACGAATTTTATCAGTATCATAACAATATGGTAATGTTTCATGAAAGTTTGTCGAAACGATCATATCGGTAGCTGGACGACTTTATCTAGCCAGTTTGAGTGCCAAGGTCTACTCACGTAGCCACATTTCTATATTAATAGAGATCCTTTGGCATTCTAGAACGCAAGTTATTATTTTCTACAGTTACTTCTACGAAACATGAACCGGCTAGGGGTTGGTTGATATTGTTTTATTATAATTTGTACATTTTATAATGAAAAAGCACTTTATGATAAGGCGGTATAGTTTATTTTGACTTGGCAGCAGGTTGTCGCTATTTTAAACGGGTCATGTTAAAGCGATCGCTTTTAGATTGGCCACCTTAACTACCAACTGAATAACAACTAGATACCGTAGGCCGATGTGCGTGGTACCTACGTAAATATTTTATTTTTATTTTATTTGATCGCAATCTCGAGAGAATTAAATAAATGTATATAATATTATATACATATATAATATATTGGCACACTACGTCATAATATACCTAATATAATTTTGTTAAAGTCTGCTGATAGCAACTTAGCATTGCGATTTTATGAATGCATATAGTCAATGAATTTGACAATCATAGTAGGTAATGAATTTAAATCAATTTGTGTTTTTTCATAATACTTTACTAGAAACAGCTTTACTAGTTGAATGAAATATTTGTAAAGTAAATAATTAAAGTAAAAGTTTTTAGTATTCCTTTCAAGCTTATCTTAAAAATGTATCTCATACAACATACATGCGTCAAACACAGAGTGTTTTCAATTATCAGGCCGTTTCCTTAACGGTTCCCCGCACTTCAGTAGTCCATAATTTTAAATTTTAAAAGCTTACTATTTTGAGCTCAGTAAAAAATAGCTGCGACCAACATCGTCCGGGGTTCGAGTAGATGACGGAAACTCAATAAGGAGATAGAATAACTTGGTGATTTTTATATAACCTTATTGGGTGAAAATAATGATCTGATGACAGGTGTAAAACATAAAGTGTTTTTAACGATTTTTGTGTCCAAAAACGAATGTAGAATGACCATACAATATGAACATATGTATACCTACTACCCTTTTATATTCTCGTAATATCTACATAAATTCATTGCCAGTTAAGTTAACATACATAGTAACTGGCGATGCGTTCCTTTGTTTAGCTGTAGGGATTTCTTTTTCAATAGGTATATATTTTTAGGTAAATAGGTGAAAATCTCCTAATACGGTCCTAAAAAGTTTTCTGATTTATATATTTCTATAGTTCGTCTTTTATAGGTACTTAGCGTCTGACAACGCTAAGTTTTCATGCCAAGAGCTACGTCAAGTGTGGAGTTTATAGGGAGACTAGCGACCCGCCCCGGCTTCACATGGGTTAACAAATTATACATAAACCTTCCTATTGAATCACTCTATCTATTAAAACCGCCTCAAAATCCGTTGCGTAGTTTTAAAGATCTAAGCAAAAATAGGGACGAACAACAGACAGCGGGAAGCGACTTTGTTTTAGGTATACTATGTAGTGATGTATGCGTTCATACTGCCAAGTTTATTGTGCAAAGTTACCTTGGTCAGATTCTTGTATTTGTTCTCACCACTAAAATAAAGTACACGGTGTTCATTTAAACATTCTGCAAATCAGACTGAAATCTTATAAAGACCTGAGAGCACCTTATAAAACAATTGTCACAGTCCAATTTAACTTTGCCTGAAATCGTATTCCGATAAAATAAATAGCGATATAATACCCGAGTAGACATATTTGAATATCTTGGCGCGCATCGCTTGCCCATTGTTACCTATGCCCAGTATGGACTTAATTAAGGAGAGGAGAATGGAGGGATCTACCGGCATTTGGCTAACGTTTGTCCAATTTACAGCGGAATTAAAATATAAGAAAACATATGGGGAGGTGGAATTGGCCACGATTTTCTTTCTTAGCGGATATTTCAATAGTTATTGTTACATGAGGTTGTTGGAAGTATTTGTTTGTAGATATGATTGTTTAAATATAAACAAAGCAGTGAATCTAAGTATGGCAAAGTCGAATTTTTTTAAAAATAAAATAATAGATATAAATATTGTAATGCCTATTACCTACGAACGTATCTACCTGAAAACCTTATGGGTTAA
This sequence comes from Cydia amplana, assembly GCF_948474715.1. Lineage (NCBI taxonomy): Eukaryota > Metazoa > Arthropoda > Insecta > Lepidoptera > Tortricidae > Cydia > Cydia amplana. The sequence goes on from NC_086070.1 coordinate 6,766,796, forward strand.
TTAAGTGAAAAACCTACTTGAGGTATAGTCAGCAGCGATAGTTGCTAAGCGGGCGAGGTGTTCAATTCAAAATTATCTTGACGCGAATTTATTGTTAAGAGAATAAGAGCGCGTCAAAGTAATTTTGAACACCTCACCCGCTTAGCAACTATTGCTGTTGACTGTACCTAAGTTTGTTTTTGCGAACAAATGTACCTACTAAATATTTAATACATTCTTTAATTTAGTTTGCTTACTGAGTACTTAAATGTTAAGTAATCACAATCATTTTATTTTACATCGTAAATGGAAAATAATGGTTTCGACTAAAGCTAGAATTATTTTATCATTTGAAATTGCCATCAATATGCAAATTCAAGAATCCAATTTAGACAGTCGAAATTGCATTAGAAACAATAACACACATATACATAGCTATTCTCTAATATTGTAGGTATGTTTATTTGCTTCAAATATGGCTGTAGGGAAATCAAGATGGTAAACTTGAACTGGCCACTGTGGACCTTTGGGATTAATAAACTGATGTGAATTCGAACGTAGTTTGGGATATTTAGCATCAAAATTTAGAGGCTTTTCATTGGGGGCGTTGTGTTGGGACCACTGATTGGTTTGCACATAAAATAAAATAAATAAAAAATAATAATAAAAAATTACAAAAAAAAGAATTAAAGAAAAAAACAAATCCAAAATAACTGAATTTTATTACTTTAAAAAAAAAAGGGAACCGCCTTCAAAAAATCAACCCACTGAAAAGCACAAAATAATTTTTATATACCCCACCCCTGTCCTTGTCCAGTCCCTATCCCGTCGTTAAGCATTCAGCCAAAAAGTAGTTAATACCTAATAATAAGAAAATTTATAACCAGCCGGGTAATTACTTAGTTTTTAAAGTCGGTGCCAACCCAAAATTTAAATTTTAGAGTCTCACTAACTTAGTTCTTGCACTACTAACTACTCGTTTTTTATTCTGTTTGGCAGCAAAGAATATTTTTGTTGGTTTGGCACCGCCTTCAAAAACTAAGTAATTACCCGGATGGTTATAAATTTTCTTATTATTAGGTATTAACTACTTTTTGGCAGAATGCTTAACGACGGGATAGGGACTGGACAAGGACAGGGGTGGGGTATATAAAAATTATTTTGTGCTTTTCAGTGGGTTGATTTTTTGAAGGCGGTTCCCTTTTTTTTTTAAAGTAATAAAATTCAGTTATTTTGGATTTGTTTTTTTCTTTAATTCTTTTTTTTGTAATTTTTTATTATTATTTTTTATTTATTTTATTTTATTTTATTTTTTACTTTTTAGTGATAGGTGAATCATTTATTTTAGGTTTTGGGCTAAAATACTAGTTTGTTAGGCTCTCCATTTAGTTTTAGTGTAATTAGTATTAAGTTATTTTGTTTTGGTTTTCTTTTTGTTTATTTTTATTTTTTTATTCTTTTTATATTTATTTAATTTTGTTTTTTATTTTTTAGTGATTTTATTTTTTAGTACTTCATTTATGTTTTGGGTTTTGGGCTAAAATACTAATTTGGTAGGATCTCCATTTAGTTTTGGGCTAGTAAGTAACTATACCTACCTACTAATGTTGCTGAACTGATGGCCTAACTCGATGATAATCGCGACGAAACATAATATGACGTTTCGGTGCTAAACGATTTGTATTAATATTGCTCCCACTCCCACTTCCAGTCCCAGTCCCACTCCCATTCCCAGTCCGAGTCCGAATCCGACTCCCACTCCCACTATTTTATATCTAAATCGGTTTCAGCAACTTAAATTTGATGGTAGGTATACCGATAGCATCGCCACCTACCGGGTCCAATTGGTTTTTCAAACCATCCATGTAAAGTACACTAAAACTTTCTCCAGAATGTAACAAACACTTTTCTGAAAACCGCATCAAAATCGGTTCAGTCAAACACGAGATAATCACGAACAAACATACATACATACAAACATACGGGTCAAACTGAGAACCTTTTTTTGAAGGCGATTAGAAAAAAGTGGAACTCTGCAATATCACGACGACTAGTCGGCTAACCAAAACAAAGTGTTCACACACACAGCCAGGGTTCAGCATCAGCTCTATCTTGGGTACTGCTCTCCCAAGTGCTCTTCAAGATGTGACGGATGACTAAAATAGCGTGGGCCTATGTTGCACCAAACCTGAGTTCCACTAGGTACAGCCAGGGTTCAGCATCAGCTCTATCTTGGGTACTGCTCTCCCAAGTGCTCATCAAGATGTGACAGATGACCAAAATAGCGTGGGCCTATGTTGCACCAAACCTGAGTTCCACTAGGTACAGCCAGGGTTCAGCATCAGCTCTATCGTGGGTACTGCTCTCCCAAGTGCTCATCAAGATGTGACAGATGACCAAAATAGCGTGGGCCTATGTTGCACCAAACCTGAGTTCCACTCGGTACAGCCAGGGTTCAGCATCAGCTCTATGTTGGATACTGCTCTCCCAAGTGCTCATCAAGATGTGACAGATGACCAAAATAGCGTGGGCCTATGTTGCACCAAACCTGAGTTCCACTAGGTACAGCCAGGGTTCAGCATCAGCTCTATCTTGGGTACTGCTCTCCCAAGTGCTCGTCAAGACAAGTGGGATGACCAAAACAGAGTGCGCCTATGTTGCACCAAACCTGAGTTCCATTAGGTACAGCCAGGGTTCAGCATCAGCTCTATCTTGGGTACTGCTCTCCCAAGTGCTCATCAAGATGTGACAGATGACCAAAATAGCGTGGACCTATGTTGCACCAAACCTGAGTTCCACTAGGTACATCCAAGGTTCAGCATCAGCTCTATCTTGGGTACTGCTCTCCCAAGTGCTCATCAAGGCGTGTCGGATGACCAAAACAGCGTGTGCCTATGATGCACCAAACCTGAGTTCCACTAGGTACAGCCAGGGTTCAGCATCAGCTCAGATCTATGTATACTAAAACCTACTCCAGAATGTAACAAACACTTTTCTGAAAACCGCATCAAAATCGGTTCTGCCAAACGCGAGATAATCGCGAACAAATATACATACATACATACATACATACATACATACATACATACATACATACGGGTCAAACTGAGAACCTCCTTTTTTTTTGAAGGCGGTTAAAAATGCCAAATTATGAAAGCGTTTTTTAACTGAAATCAAAATACTTAGGCAGGACGTGAAGTTAAAAAAGAAAAGAAATGTATTCAAACCATTAGATAAAAAAAAATGTAGCATATAAATATAATGCTTAGGTAATCATTCGTCCCAATATTATGTACGTTTTTTGTCATAGGTTAGATTTGCTTGACTGTAACTACAAATGTCCACTACCTCGAGCTAAAAATCGTTGTCAGGGTAATAATTTTCCTTATAAATGTGTCTTTAAAATAAAAGTAAACATTTTTTGCCAAATATTCGGCGACCGAATGTTCGGCGCTTCGACAACAAGTCGTGACATCCCTAAAGTGTCATTCAATAGAACTTGCTAACTATGTAAACAAATCGCCATACTAAAGTTGACACTGAATGTCAATTTACTAGTAACTTTTGTTAACATAGTTAGCAAGTTCTATTGAATGACACTTTAGTTTAGAATTTTCTGGAGCATAATATACATATCATCATCTTGCATCTAGTTTAATACATCCGCTGTTATATAGCGTTACAAATATTACATTATCTCCGTGTTCTTGTATAAGATGTTCCATTGTTTTGCTTTCTAACGCCTCTCTATATAAGTAGGTAACTACTTTACAAATATTGCTGGCTACTAGTGTTAAACTGACATAAATATAGCTCTGTTATCTTACCTTTAATAAACCACTTTGCTATTTAAATATCAGCTATTAGAACTAATTACGATTATATTGTTGCTAACACACTAGAAAAAATGTATACGATCAATACTAGAAAAATCAATGGACTGGAAAAAATGGCGGTAAGCATCACTTAGATTATTCCATTAAAAAAAACTCGTTCATTTATCATGGATTATACTCACTGGTTATTTCTGTGTTTGAAAGTTGTATAAAAACTGTTATGTTAATGGTAGAAAAAATAAGCAATTTAGAGTCCGTGCGGAAAGAGAAGAGTCGTGAAATGTATGGCATCCAATACATTCTACGACTCTTCTCTTTCCGCACAGACTCTATTTACTGCAGACAATTGTGTACCTACTCAATGATATGAAATGTTGTTCAGTAGGGTATACCTTTTAAAAATCATATGCATATTTTTCGAACAAAAAAATATTTTTGAGCAAAAGAAATACATATAGGTATACCTAGTATATAACTATGATAGGTTACCTAATGTCGTAAATACAAAAGTGGAAATGCAAAATAATTTAATAAAATCAATAATTCTAACTTCCATTTCAATCCTTTTTCAGGTATAGGTACCTAGTCAATAAACACAAAAGTACCTACGTATATAAATGAAATAAGTAAATAATGCATTATTGATTAACCCATAAACGCAAGCAAACTTACTGAATAATGTACGGACAAAGTTGCAACTTGCAACCGTGGAGGTATCACAATATTCAATGTTAACTATTCTAATTAAATACTCGCATATATTTTTCTCCAGTAAAGGAACTGTTAATTATAATTGTATATAATATACTTATACTTCGCATTCAACTAAGACAAGTTTTTCTACAGCGAAAACTACATGGTGTAATTCAAAGGCGGATAGCGGATTTATTGTTTAAAAACTAGGTACATGATTTTTAGGGTTCCGTAGCCAAATGGCAAAAAACGGAACCCTTATAGATTCGTCATGTCTGTCTGTCTGTCTGTCTGTCCGTCTGTCTGTCCGTCCGTATGTCACAGCCACTTTTCTCCGAAACTATAAGAACTATACTGTTGAAACTTGGTAAGTAGATGTATTCTGTGAACCGCATTAAGATTTTCACACAAAAATAGAAAAAAAAACAATAAATTTTTGGGGTTTTTTTTCATCAAACCCATACGTGTGGGGTATCTATGGATAGGTCTTCAAAAATGATATTGAGGTTTCTAATATCATTTTTTTCTAAACTGAATAGTTTGCGCGAGATACACTTCCAAAGTGGTAAAATGTGTGTGTGGCCCCCCCTTCCCCCCCTGTAACTTCTAAAATAAGAGAATGATAAAACTAAAAAAAATATATGATGTAGATTACCATGTAAACTTCCAGCGAAAATTGGTTTGAGCGAGATCTAGTAAGTAGTTTTTTTTTATACATCATAAATCGCCTAAATACGGAACCCTTCATGGGCGAGTCCGACTCGCACTTGGCCGCTTTTTTTTATTTAGTTCTACTTGCCATAGCCAAAATAATACGACAACCACATCCCGTCAACATTGACCAGTCACTATTGAAAACCCTTCACTTAGGTATTAGGTAGATATATTTATATAAGTCTTTATCTTATCTCAGCTAAGCAATAAAAAAAGAGAAATTTTAAATTCCGGCAACGCACTGGTGTTGCGGGTGCCTATAGACGACGGCAATCGCTTACCCAATATCAGGCGATACGTCTGCTCATTTACCTCCTATACCATAAAAAAATATCATGAATGGAGGCTTCCTGATTTTACGTCCACGTTACTTAAACTAACCTACTCAAATGCCTCAAAAATGCTCCAACCGTTTCGTTAAGAAGCTGGCAGCGTTGAAACAAATGTATGATGTTGTTCATACATTTGTTTTTCCTGGTCATATGGCGTATGGCGTACGTCGCTGCTAAAGCTATCGTCGAGCGTCGCTTTGAGCGTATCTTGCCTCCCGAGGCATTAGGCAGGCTCCGCGCGACATCGCCTGCAACTTACGCCCCGCGCCCGCCGCGCACTTTACTGCAGGGATATAAATTTAACGCTTACGTTTCGCCTCGCTCCGCTAGTTTAATTAAGCGTGCCCATTGTCTGCATGTGCGTAAAGACGTCCAATACGGCCTGTTGTTCTTGGACCACTAGATAATGGACTACGGTGGATTAAGGTGACACTTTTGAGGTTACATCTCTATCTAAATTAACGTGTAGTTAACAACAAGGAAGAGACAATCGAGAAAATAACGTTTGTACCTATGATTTAAATTGTATCCTACCTGAATTTAATTTGTTTTTTAGGTATAAAATAGGAAGGCATCCAAACCAACCGCTTACCTATACTTACATAGGTACAGGGATACCTATCAAGATTAAATTAAATCAATTTAAGGGCGAAAAAACCTGTGTAATGTTTATTTATATATCTATTCTTATGTCTTATAACATATGCCAAACAAAATATTCAACTCAAACAAAGTCAAAACTTGACATTGAGTCCGCGCAGCATAAATTCCTGGACAAAATTGCGCAAAACAATTAGTCAATAAAAAAAATTCGGTAACACGGTTAATTTGTACCGGTGCTCCCTACACGGCTGTAGGATTAAATTTTCAAACGGTTGACATCCATATTAATTTTTCCGGAGACAATTCGCTTTCATCATCCGGCCGCCACCGTGTTGCCTTATCGCAAAGTTTATTTATGGACCTGCCTGATGAATATTGTAGGTTTTTGAACCAAAATTCATGTCAAAGTATTACTGCAGTAAAGTTAGGTTGGGTGACCACCACGGGATAAAACTATTAACAAGTACATAGTAGGTATATGAAATATAAAAATGTAGTGCCATCCACCATTTAATCTATTAATAAGTAGCTTACCTAAATGTAAACGAAAGAATTGTACACAAACTTTTTCTAACTCAAGCATTTTCTTTCGTCAATCTTTGACAGTGTACCTACTTACTTACTGTAAGTTCATATACCTATACTTAGACACATGGACAATTGGACACCATCTACGTTATATATTTAACTTACCAAGGTATAATAAATCTGCAGGTTACACTAAAAGCGGAGATCACTTCACAGACGCACGTTTCGTAAAGCAAACTAAAAGTAGTGTACCAAATAGATAGACCTGCAAAGGTGCCAAAAATTTTTAACAGTTGCAACTTTCTCCACAACAATGACGCGTTTTGTCCAACTGTAACAAAACAAACTCTATCTCTTTACACTTTTTGCCACCCGTTACTATAGGGTCTAAAAAACTAACATTGCACTTCAAAAAACTCAGTTACTGCACAGACAAGCTATCCGATCGGTCGGACCATCATGACGCTACTAAAAACGGTATTTCTTTATCCAGAAATCTCTTAACGAGGTTAGTTTAGGCAAACTTTTGTGATGTGATTTTTTTTGTTCGCTTTATTTGGGTCCATGTGAGTCCGTTTGTTATTCCCCTTTAGGAATTCAAAGTGAAGGGTTACCGTTCTCTCTTATTATTGGTGCGCAGGAGCGAGCGTGATGCAACGATTTTGTTAATGTCTTCATATAGTCGAACGAGAACACGTTTGGAAAATAATTTGAATATCAAAATGCAGATGGCTTCTTTCGGAGCCTTGGAGCGCTGAGCTACAAGTTAATTAAGGTTTGCTCATCAATTAAATTATTTTAAATAACAACGTTCATTTTGCAGATTATGTTCTAATATAGATTTATTGTTCAATTCAAAGGTCTGTCGAACTGTGTATATCACACATATAATATCAATGTGTATGGTGAACATCATTTATGTTTGATGTTATAACTGAAAGTAGATATTGATTAGTATTGATTTTATTTACTTCATTGAAAGTACTTTGGTAAAGAACTGATAGGTACCTATAAGATAAAATAACTGCTCAGTTTTACCATTTTAAACAGAACATAACATGCGTAAGTACGTCAGTTCCTGCGGTTCTTTATACTGGTAACAAAACCTACACCAACATTGTCCCTATACATTGGACGGATCATGACTACAATGCATAAATCGTTTTCAGTCAAATGCCATATATCCGAATCTGGGACGATGCATTCGTTCAGCGAGCGGATTCACTGAGCGAAACACCAAAATTTATTGGGTTAGTAGTTGCCGTAGGTCGATAAAACTACCCAAACTACAACAAGGCAGTAACTCTTACAAACTAATCGAAAAAAATACGACTCTGCCCATAAAGTAACAGGGTAAACTTTGCCTTGTCTCGCCGTTTGACGGAAAAGAGCTAGCAATACGCAGTGCAATTTTGTGATATCTTTTTCACTCTTTCAGCTTCGGCGACATACGGACGTTATAGTACCGAATTAGCATATTTATTGCTAGTTACACGACAAAATAAATTTATCTTAGCCCATTGGGTTCGCGCAGAGCCCTGCTTATTCAGTTTCAGGGTTGGTTAGCGAGCGGCTAGAACGGAAGGCTTAGGTACCGTCTGTGAGTTGCAAGTTTGGAGAGCGTTAATTACTCGTTTGCAGTTCACTTGCAGTTTTCGACATATCATCATATTAATTATAATAGAACATGTTATGTACCTACGTAATTAATCTTCCTTCACAATAGGCTAGATGACAAATTTTCATTTTTCATTTCAGGTAATCGATCAGGTTTGTTTTTAGGATCAAATATCTATATGGGGCCCATGGCATTAAAGCAATACAAAAGTCAGAAATTATAGTCAAAGACTGACAGTCGTACTTCAATCGCGAAACGCCCCGAACAAAATGCTATGTGAACGTGACGTCAAGGTCACTGAGAGTCCATCTTGAAGTATGAATAAAACAAGAAAATTGCATTTTTGTCGGTGAAATATTGCGTTTATGTGTAGGTAATATACTTGCTATACAATCTTTTTTTGGATAAAATGTGAGGAATCGAATGGTATCCTTACTTATATCGTTTTGAAAGTTAAAAAAAACTTTAATTTTGAAACTTTCAGGTGCTGTATTTTTGTATTATTTGCATATATTTTTTTATATCTATTATATTGTGATAAATTGCTCATTTGCTATCTATCTTACTAGATTTTGTTATGTAGGTAATTCAACATGTGTCATCATCCCTATTAAGTACCTACTAAAGGAGTTAAGTACCAAATGTATTACCTATAGGTATATTTTCGACACACGTTTAGGTATTAATTGAGTAGACAGTGATTATATACAGTACCTACATTTACAATAAACCATTTGCCATCACATTTAAACACAAATGCTTAGTGGTCTCGTATAACACCCAAGGGAACAGAGACAGAGTCTACAGAGGGGAGTTGTTAGGTGCTATTTGCACCACAGCACACTATTCTCCACCCTGTATATATGTACCTAGATAATTTCCCATTTGACTTAAAAAAAAATTCAACTCTCTTATTTTTTTATTTAACGGAACGTTTATTTGTTAGCCGCTCTCACGCTTGACCGTTTCCGTGCAGACATATTGTTGCCTCCACTCTCTGCTTCAAGATACGCGGGTGTGGCCCTAGCTTTAGAATATCCCGAAGTATCCATTTTATTTGTTTTATGTGCGTTTTCGTCTACGCTTGTTGACAAATTACCTACGGAAATATGAGAATGTTAACAAACATAATGTGTCTACTGTAAGTATTCTATTACTGTAGGTAGGTACTTACATAGTATTACATTTATGTACCCATGGATAATCAATAGAGCTTACTTACTTAGGTATTTCTGGATTTTATGGAAATTTGATTTTATATGCATCATTTACTAACTACATACTTACATATTAATTTCTGCAAAATTACTTAGTAACCAATAAACCACTACTAATACTAATTGAAAATCAATAATTTTATGTAAGTATACAATAGGCATTCAAGTTTTACCACTTTAAAATAACCCCATTATTTTTTATTTCATACGTAGATACCTACTGTAACAAGTAAATACCTACTTACCAATATTAGGTACTGGATACGTTACCAATTTTACAAATAAATATTCCCTTACCTAAAACAAAACAAAACAATCATTAGTATTCAAAACAATACTCAGTAAAAATTAACACATAAATTATAAAATTTACAAAAGGAACAGTTTTAATCCATCAGTATAAATGGGTAGCGCTACCTGCCCTCATATACGAATACGACTCACAAACACATGCACACTTCGTAAACGCCTCTGACGAAACCGGTCTGAACGCCGACGGCATACGAATGTATTTCCTAACAACACATCTTCCGTCTTTCATCGGCGCCAAAACATCACATAAATTTATCTCGCTCGTGCCCTCCGAGGCAACTTCACGGCAGACGAGCGCTAGCCAATCAGCGCGCGCCGAGCCATCGCCATATTGAGCAGAGCGACAGAGCTGCCACCTGGACGAACTAATGCGAAAGTAGCGACGCTATGTTTTCGGTATTGTTTTGCGTGATTTTTCCTTGTATTTAAATGTTTTCCGAATATTAATGGAGTGAAATCTGTGCGTAGGTGTGTGTTTTGGTTGTGGTTATCAAAATTTTGGCGTTTTTACGCGAAATTGGTGATGAAACGGTAATGTTATTGAAAGGACGCCGCTCGAAGGAGCCCAAAGCTAAGTTCGGGTCGTGGGATGCTTTATTCCAGAAAAATTAAACATTTCTGAATATTTTGTTTAGAAATTTACTTTAAAATAAGTGGTATTGAATTAGAAAATATTTAGATTATAGTTTGGTTCAAAAAAATTGTAGATTTTTTTATTGTTGAACATCTTTTGAGGTTATTTTTTATAACAAGTTGTCTGGATTTTTATTAGGTACTAAAAGTATTGGATTTTTTTATAAAACTTAAAAATGTAGTGGTTTGATATTTAGGTTAACATTAGTATCATTACTTAATTATTTATTAATCTATTTGGCTTCTTATCAGAAGAGTACTGTGGGCACCCAGCTATACTGACTGCCTGTCTTTAAAATTTGTATTTTGCCTACCTTGTTAAGTAAAATGTAACGTTTTTAGAAAATCGTTAAATAGTTAGTTTTATAGAATTAGATAAAAGCATTTAAAAGATAAAAAAATACCTATCATTTAGGTACCTATTAAGCCGCCATGTTTGGTTTCAAATTTATCAAAATAAAAGCTTATTTTACATAAATTATGTGCCCAAATAAAGTTATTGTAATACAGAGAAATTATTTAAAGCAATATTTATAGAAATTTATAATTTTTAGAGCATTTTTAAAGATATAAACTGGTTTTGAATGCAAAGTCGCACGGCCGACGGCGCATGCGTGATATCAAATCCGCCTCTTCACAGATTCTTCACGAGATAATAAAAAAATTGAAAAATGCCTGTTTTGTAACGCGATAAGTAATAACAGTAAGCAAATAAATATTATAAATGTTATTATATATAAGTTATTGTGGCAAACATCAATTTTTTTTTCTATTAACATGACACTTAGATTTTTGTTTAAATAAAAATAGGATGAAAACTTGTGTCAACCATCATTATGGTATTAAACATGTTTTTAATCTTAAGAAAGCAAACAAATGTTTGACTGCATTTAAAACCCCCGCATTCACTTGCAGCAATGCAACCGTTTTCTCAGCTAAAAGGAAAACATTCAAGCTGCCATTTCATTCAAAAGTTTTTATTAGCAGCAGCAGCACATTTTATTCAAGACGTCGTGCTGAAATCAAAGGTGCAGATAAAACTTTGAGTGCACTCGACGCGATATTGTAGAACTTAGACTGTTGGACGTAACTGAACTGGGGCTTGGAATCTTAAATAGGACGACGTACATATATTATTGTATTTTTATACTGAGGAATGTTGGTGCGTCTTTTAAGTGGCGTAAAGTAGGTGTATGTAGTTAGTAAAGGTCACACATTTATTTATACCATACTTTATGTGTAGAACATATTATTATAAGACTTGTTCGTGTTGGTTATGTAATTAAGTTGTGCTAGAATAGGAACCACTGAGCATGCAATGTTTCTAAAATTAGTTTTAAATTAAACTCTAATTGTTACTGACTGAGCTTTATCATTTAAACAGTAGGTCCTTACGTAATTTAAATAACAATAAACATTTAAATAAGCCCGCTGAAAGGCATTCGTTAAGCGTTTCCGCGCTAGAACAGTGGAGATGCTAACTATTTATACAGTGCACCGCTTGCATTACACAGATAAAATACGCTGCCAAGTTCTTGGGCAAAAGAAGCGAAACGAAAGGCGAGATTTAGTGGGGAAATTTTGGAAGTAAGCCGGGACTGCGTTTGTGGTGGCTTACATTAATCATGCGATGGAAAAATACCCCCGGCGACTTACGATGGAGTTCCGTTGGACGTCCTTATTTAGGTACTTTTTTTATAATATTTATGTGCTGAATAACCGCTAGTTTTAATAAAAAACGTGTTTCTCACTTCCCGTTTTAAAGTATTCAGAAATTGCTAGTCTATGTGAAGATGTAAAAAAAAGCCCTATATTATTAAATACCTGCTAGTATAAAAATCAATTTAAAACCCGAGCACACGAAATAAAAACACAAACAAAGCTGTAAATCCGTCCAGAAATTAGCTAAGCACATGTTAAACATTCTAATTTGTACAAACGGGCCGGACCTAAGCCTACTTAAACAAATTTACAGCGATCGTTTCTCGCGAAGGTGACCCAAATTACCATGAAAAAAGTTTTAACATCCCTTTATTTCAGAGCAAACAGAGGCTGTTCGGGAATCCCGTGTAATCCGACCACTTATCACGGCTGCAAAATGCAAATTTTCCAGCCGGCACGCAGTATTACGGGCCGGGATACGTCAGGGATATTGTCAAAGTTCGCTACCAAGGGATACACAGGTTAATCTCAGGTCTAAACTTAGGTGGGCCTACTCTATTCGCAATTAACACGAGTAAGTAATATAGTTATAAATATGTACCTATATAATATATTGTATAATATATAAGGAACATATAAAGGTATATAATTATGTATATATATTTATTAATTTACATTTCCAAAGTCCATCCACGGGACTCAGTCTCTCTAAAATTTCATCTAAATCTTTTCAGTGGTTTATGTGTGAAGAAGCCAGACAATGTTCTTTCACATTTAATAATATAAGTCGGGATTTCTATTATGTAGTTAACTATGTTTTTTACTTATGCTAGCAATATTAAAAGTGCATCAAAATATAATTGCTAATTATTCTTAAATAACTGAAAATAAATTGCAAATAAATGATTGAGTATTGAGTATTGAGTAACTATTCTAAGATCTATTTTAAATAAAGTACTTATACTTATCTAAAGTGTATCATATAGGTAGGTCATGCGTGTTTAATTATCTATTTATGTCCTTGATAAAGCCATAAGAGGAAAAACTGAGACTACAAACTATGAGAAAAAACAATCATTCATGACATTCTTGGCATTTAGCTTAAGTAGGTAGTATTAAAGAAATATCTCGTTTTCATGGCGATTCAAATGCGCTATAATAACTAGGGTTCTGCACTTGTGCAAATGACAATATCACCAGTTTCCTTTATTTTTAACTAGCGACGCGCCCCGGCTTCGCACGGGTTAACAAATTATACATAAACCTTCCTCTTGAATCACTCTTATCTATTTAAAAAAAACCGCAACAAAATCCGTTGCGTACCTAGTTTTAAAGATCTAAGCATACATACAGACCGACAGACAGCGGGAAGCGACTTTTTTTTATACTATGTAGTGATACTAATGAAATGTCGCCAGCATCCTTGGTACATTTCAATTCAATTCAAATTCAATTCAAATAATTTATTTCAGAATAAAATTCCATAAAACATACACAACAAAATTAAAATTAACTACAATATAATTTAATAAGTTAGTAACATTAAAAATACTTAAAACTAGGTTAGTATACAAGAAACAAACTACTTACTTACACTATTTAAAATTTATTTCCCCACTGTAGTATGGAAACAATGCCTCAAGAGCCTATTTTATTTAGATTTAATCTTTTTTTTTAATTTAATCTATACTTATTAATTTCTTTTAGTAATACCACTGTATATATCTTATTTGTAAATAAATGATTATAATATGTACTTGTACATAAAAAATAAAAATGTAGTGATAGTCAATTATAATACGTCTAATTAGTATCTAATAAACAGAACATTTTTACGATTAGTTAAATATTCTCCCGACTATATTTGTCACTATTTTAGTTCGAAAAAAAATCTCCGGACCCATTTCCAAGCACTCGGCATGCTCGATACGTTTCCCCTGACGCCAAAGTAAAAAGCTAGCAACAGATTATTCGCGTTCACCGATAATGAACAATACGATAATGAATAAGGTAGCGTGTGCAAACGCTGTTAGCACTTGCGAATTTTCAATTCTCCCTTCACATTATTGATTGTGATCCGAGAAAAACTTGGCACGCCTATACGTCAACACGTGTTCAGCGTGCCCTGGAGTCATTATTTGATAATCGAAGTGTAAAATCGCAGCTTTTCTCATTAGATAAATATTTCTATTGCTTTTCCTTAGATGCCATTAGATTTATGACCTGTAGGGCTAAGAAGGCTGGCTCTTTATCATTATGGCTGTCACGTTCTAACAAATATGTAAGTGCGAAAGTGACGCATGGCATGAGAGGTGATAAAAATACGACCATGATAGCAGGTCTGCTTGTCATCACTTAACGAAACGGGAGCTTACCAACCTTGTCTCCTTTTTTCTAGCTTATATTTACTTCATGGATGTTGGTTTAATATCATTAATTTAATCAAACTTGTGTACTTAATGTTAACTCTAAGTTAATGATTTGTAACGGCCTGCAAAACAGTAATTACTGGACGTTACTTTGACAACAAAGTAGAAGATTCAATATTAATTATTCTTAAAGCTCTTTAAAACATTTTCTAACATTGGGCTCATGTGATAACCCTATTGATGAAGCAGAACAAAAAATAAACTAATTACCTACCTATTCCTGGTCATTGATCTTTCATATGTCTTATAAAATAAGGACAAATTCAACAAATTATCTCAAATCATGTCTATTTTGTTTAATAAACTCACAACAAATGTTTCTATTTACTCTCAATTACTAGGTATTTCACATTCGTGGGTAAGAATGTGATATGGGCACGTATGAGGCACGGTGGTACGGCATTTACCCTATTGCGCTATTTATTCTTCAACCAAAGTTTAAACGTGACCAACCCAACCTTTCACAAGTATTATTATAAAACATATATAGATGACTTCTATCACACACCACAAAATTCAATGATATTAGCAAGTAGCGTTTGACCTGATTTAAAATGATGTGTCAATTTAAATTAATAAACCCGATTACAGCGTTGTATCATGTTTTGTTAAAAGATTTAAATAAGTTATCGCGAGTTCACAAGAAATACTTGACAAGTTGGTGGCTGTTGATAACTCGAAAAGGAATTGAGTATATTTTAAAAGAGCAAATTACATTAAAATTAGAAGCTTGAAAGGTAATCGGTAAATATAGGTACCTAGAAATGTCAAATGCAGGTAGGTAAATGCATCTGTTTATAACGTCATAATTATTTAAACGCTTGTAACATCATGGTATAGATAGAGTTTTACTAGCGACCCGCCCCGGCTTCGCACCGGTTAACAAATTATACATAAACCTACCTCTTGAATCACTCTATCTATAAAAAAACAGCATCAAAATCCGTTGCGTAGTTTTTAAGATCTAAGCATACCTACATACAGACAGACAGACAGACAGCAGGAAGCGACTTTGTTTTACACTATGTAGTGATATCAAGGCTAGCTATCTAAACAGTATCAAAAAGCCCAATTAGTCTTCCCGCTACTTTAATCCGTCATAATTCAGGCAAATCTCGACTGTTTATGCGACTCCAAATCCCGCCGCTTTCACAACCGGGCGTTAATAAGATTATACCGTCAACGTGTTTTCGATTAAATCTGCGGCCTTATTCACATTTAAACCATCAGAATCATACTGAAATTGATTTGATTGTGTACTTTACGTTACTCTAGAGCGCAGTTCCTTTGTGCGAGCGCGACGTACTATTTCATATTGAATTGATACCTAGATTTTACTATTGGCGTTGAATTTTCGTTTCTGAATGCCTTTCGTACGGTCAGATATGACACCTACGGATGAAATACACATACACACATGTGTTACAGAAGAATTCGGTAACTAGTTGGAAAAAAGCCGTTACCTTCAATTTAGGTCATACATAAATCAATAGGTACTTATGTTAGTGTAAAACGAATGTAGAAAGAGCTTTATGGAGCTTGTAATAAATTGTTTGAATAATTTTATTGGATTTTCTTTATGTAAAAATGATTGCTTTAGAACTGGTTCAATATTAGGTGTAAGATGATATTTTGGTTACTGAATAAAGTAAGTTCATAAAAAAATATTCAGAAAATTTCAACATCTTCATTACCTCTCAATATTCCATACACATAGGTATATCTTTCAACAACCCATTACAATAGGTCTATAAATAAGCGTTACTCACTAATTACTCTGAAAACATGTGTGATTGACAGATGGCTATCTCCCGGTGAATAATTAATGAATAATATGATAATTGCATCACTGTTTATTTTAACAAACTGTCATGTGTCTCGTATAAATCACAAGTTATCACAGCAAATTAGATAAATAACTACTAAAACTTTAGAATGCTTTGAGGGCTGCTTCATACTTATAAATAGATTTTAGAAATAACATACCTAATAATGTATTACATATATGTTCTATTCATTTAAACTTTATTGCGTAAAATAATATACACAACAATGTAACTACAAAAATCGGAGTTAGCTAAGGCCAAATGACATTATTTATCAGTCAACCATAGGCCATACAGAGATACGTACAATTGGCGCAGAGAGAAAACATGTTTTATAAGTATACCACAACACCACTTCTTATATTATGAAAGGCATGATTTGTTTATCATTCGTAAAAACTAGTGCCCACACCAATTACTGGGATTAGTTGCCAAGCGGACCCCAGACTTCCATGAGCCGTGGCAAAACGCCGGGACAACGCGAGGAAGATGATAATTTGTTTGTCATTGTAGTAGTTTTGAATAAAACACTTGCTGAGAGTCTTCAATGATGGTATATTTATAAAACAACTTACTTATCTGATAGATACATATTTTAATAAAGGATCTAGATGCAGTCCAGTAGCCGTCAATAGTGAAAGTGAGGCGGGGCTAGATGTCATAGCTGTCATAGATTATTTTCTTAAGGCAACGTCACACTGTGTCTATTAAGGTGGCTTTACACTCTACTACATCTTCCCCTTTTAAAAAAACAATTTTTTATTAATACAAAATTGCACAGAAGAACTTATTACTAATATATAATTCTACCTTATTCAGTCTATTATTTACTGCTAATAGTGCTAATACTTAAACTTCAGGTTATCACAAAATTGCAATAAATTCGTTATTTCTAATAATACAAATTTTACATAATGTATCTTTTCTCCCCCTTTAACACAATAAAAGGAAGCCATGGAAGTTGAGCCTTCAACCAGTAGTGGAGTCTCTAGTGGAGCACAAAGCCTCAAGCCGGTCGAATATGGAATGATGTCCTTGTATATTCTACATTATTATTATCTAATAAGTTATAAGACCTACAGCCGTTATATTTACAAATCTTTCCTTGCAACCATATATTTTTATTTGGTTCTTTTTTGAACCACACCTGCTGCCCAACATAAAAATTATTTTTACATTTAGTTGTACTATTATAACACTTAATATTTCTATTTAATGATCTTTGAAACTGTTTTTCTACATTATTATTAAGCTTTGGCTCTAAGTATTCATAATTAACAATGGCTTTTGTTTTCATATTTCTGTTCATCATTAATTGACTAGGAGAGAAATTAGTACCAGAGACGGGAGAAGCCCTATACTGTAGCAGTGCTAATCTAAAGTCAGTCTTATCTTCATAACATTTAAGTAAAATTTTCTTCGCTATCTGTACCCCTTTTTCTGCCATTCCGTTCGACTGAGCATATCTAGGGCTGGTATATGTGAATGTGAAACCCCATTTACGAGCAAATTGAAGGCACTCTCTGGAGTCGAATGGCACATGATCTGAAACTACTTCCTGAGGGATGCCCCAGTTACAAAACACATCTGTTAGGCTGTTGATAATGGACTTAGCACTTTTGTTTGTTAATAATTTAATATCTAACCACTTAGAATAGTAATCATATACTACTAGATAACTTTTTGTTTTAAATTCCATTATATCTGTAGCTACTTTATTAAAAGGCAGTTTAGGTACTTCATGTGGCAATAAGGGCTCTTTAATATTATTATTTTGGTAGGTTTGACATGCAAAACATCTTCTTACATATGTGTTCATCAATTTTTGGCCAATAGTACATATTCCTGGCAGTGTGTTTCATTTTAGTTGTGCCAAGGTGTCCTTCATGTAGCATTTTCATAAATTTTAAGCGCAATGTGGTAGGTATTATGATTCTATGATTTAAAAACACAAGGCCTTCATCAACGGTTATTTCAGATCTAAGTTTAAAATAATACTGTAAGTTGTCTAACACATGTTTTTTGTCGGGCCATCCATTCTTAGTATATTCGATTAATTTAGAAAGTTCCGTATCATTCTTAGACTCTGAAATTAACTCTTGTTTTTGCTCAGGAGTGCACTGCAAGTGGCTTGCAAGTCCCACGCAATGGACCATTTCATTAATGTATGGATCATCTGTGTTATCACACTTAACTTAATATATGCACGAGATAATAAATCTGCTATGAACATGTATTTACCTTTTAAATATTTATATTCTATGTCATATTTCAAGAGTCTTAACTTCATTCTTTGAAGCCTAGGGGACGGGACTTCATGAATATGTTTTTTTAGCAAGGACTCCAGTGGCTTATAATCATTTAAAATTATACATTTTTGTCCATATATGTAGTAATGGTATTTTTGAGTGGACCAACACACACTAAGTAATTCTTTTTCGATTTGAGAAAAATTTTGTTCAGACGGAGTTAAGCTCCTTGATGCAAAAGCCACTTGCTTTCCTTCTTGCATAAGACAACAACCTAAGCCATCCTTAGATGCATCACATTGTATCACTATCGGTAGTTTATGGTTAAAATTTTGCAAGGTTGGAGCTTCTGTTAATTTCTTTTTAATATTTTTAAAAACATCTTCATGAATGTCCATAACCAAGTCACATCTTTTTTCAACAATAATTGAAGCGGTGATGCAATATTAGCCAGATTAGGAATAAACTTTCTTAAATAGTTTACCATACCAAGGAATATTTGCAACTCTTTTTTATTAGTAGGGCTTTTCATATTAGTAATGGCATTTATCCTTTCCGGATCAATCTTCATGCCTTCTTCGGAAAAAATGTGGCCAAAATATTTTACTTCTTTTAATTTGTACTGAAATTTATTTTTATTAAAACGCACATTGTGCTCTTTGGCTCGTTCAAAAACTTTATTTAATATTGCATCATGCTCTTCTTCAGTGTCACCACATATTAATAAATCGTCACAGTACACAATGACACCGGTGATGTCACCAAAGGCAGTTTCACTGTACCTTTGGAAGACCTCCGGGGCTACAGAGATGCCAAAAGGGCACCTTAAAAATTTATGGCATCCAAATGGGCTGTTAAAAGTGCACAAATCACTAGAATTCTCAGATAATTTAATATTATAGAACCCAACTGATAAGTCTAAGACTGAAAAGTATTTTTTGTTACACAATTTCGAAACTATTTCGTCTAAAGTAGGTATTAGGCGATGTTCTCTAATTAACACTTTGTTTAAGTCTTTTGGGTCAAGGCAAATCCTAAGCGAGCCATCTTTCTTTTCAATAATTACAAGTTTGCTTACGAAACTCCTAGGGTGCGCGACTTCGGCTATTACTTTGTGCTGCACCAGGGTCTCCAGTTTCTCCGCAAGGCGACCCATCAGTGCGTGGGGCACGCGTCGCGGAGGCCGGACTACTGGTTGAGCTCCTGGTTCAACACGCAACTCCAATGGCTCCTTGAACTCCCCGACACCCTGAAATAATTTGTAATTAACATTAACAATGTTATCTTTATTTGAGCTTACAGCTCCGTTAGTCAGTGTATTCATTTCATTTACTTTTAATAACCCTACTGTTATTAGGGACCTGAAACCTAAAATAGGACGGAGATTTTCTTTAATAATTACAAATTCAATATCAAAACTTTTTTCATCATTTTTTGAATAAGTCTTTAGAGTGATTGTTCCTAATGGGAAAATTTTGCCACCATTGTAGACCTCAATAACTGACCTTGTCTAAGACAATCTGCTTTTAATACCATCATTGACAATTAATTTGAGATCTCTTAATGAAAGGACATTAATACCTGCACCTGTATCACACTTTAAAGACACCCTTTTATTTTCCACTCTCAGCTTTTCCGTCCACTCATTTTTAGAAAAATCTATGGAATACACTAGTCATAATTCATGCACATTATTGTTAGTACCATTATTATTCATTTCATGAATGTCATGAACCTGTTTATTCAACATAGTGCACCCTACGCTGAAATGATTGTATTTTTGGCATTTTGTGCAAATTTTCCCAAAGGCCGGGCAGTTTCTAGGTCCATGTTCGGTTTTACATTTTCTACATAGGTAATAATTTTTGTTGTAGTGACTGTTATTATTGAAACTCCTATTTTTAACATCTAAGTACTTATCTTTACTATCTGATGACCGATGAGCTGACGGCTTCGCCTGCACTGCATGCACCTCCGGAGTCTTCAACACCTTCATGTGCTCTTTGGAGAGTTCAGCAGAGCGACAGATGTCTACCGCCTTGTCCAGAGTTAGCTCTTTCACTTCAAGTAGCTTCTGCTGGGTCCGCTGATCCTTGATTCCGATGACTATTCTATCTCGCAGCATCCTATCCTTTTCTTTGTAATTACAGGTTTCAGCCATTTTTCTGATGGCAGTGTAGCATGCATCAAAGGTTTCTCCGTCTTCTTGGTCGCGTTTATTAAAGTTGTAGCTGTTAATTACCTCATTTTGCTTAGGCTTAAAATGTTCGTCGAATAACTCAATTATTTCATTTAATTTCGTCTTGTCTTCTTTTTGCAATACATTAAAATACAGCTCCTGAGCTTGCTGACCGATGCAATTTAGAAGAATAGCAGCTTTTCTCGTTTCAGTTAGCCTTTCGAATCCCGCGGCGAGTAAAAATATGCGGAATGACTGCTTGAACCTTTGCCATTGCGGCCAACAATTTCCAATGTCGTCTAGGTTCAGGCCCTGCGGCATTTTGTATTCCACCGCGCATGTCATGCTATCTACTTCAGGTGTGTCCATTTTCACCGTCTTCTTCACCTTATCTTCCTTTTCGTCGTCTGACATCTTCTTTTATTTTAGTATTTATTAATTATATTAGTACAATTAACGTATTTACTTCATTACGGGCTTGTGCCGGCCGGTGCCTCCCATGTGACTTTCAATCTTCTTATTTTAATTGTCTTGAATTTTCTTAATCGTTCTTCTCCGACTGCGCCATGTAGTAGTTTTGAATAAAACACTTGCTGAGAGTCTTCAATGATGGTATATTTATAAAACAACTTACTTATCAGATAGATACATATTTTAATAAAGGATCTAGATGCAGTCCAGTAGCCGTCAATAGTGAAAGTGAGGCGGGGCTAGATGTCATAGCTGTCATAGATTATTTTCTTAAGGCAACGTCACACTGTGTCTATTAAGGTGGCTTTACACTCTACTAGTCATTAAATACCTATTGATGGAAGTTGCAATATAAAAGGAATGTTAGGTACCTACTGCTCTGTACCCTCCAGATGTTTCTCTTTAGAAAACTACACGTTACACGAGAAATGAAGCGCTTCCAGACCGATCGTATTAACACGATACAATTAAAGGCCCGTCTCATTATCAGATAATAACAAATCGTTTAAGGGCCTACGTACACAGCGGGAAATGAGCGGGCGTTAAACCTGCTTATGCGAAAGCACGCACACACAAATCTATTTAACGTACGCCCGTAATGTACCTAAACGTATTTACAAATTTACAATATTTCTGGCGATAAATTGGCCCACTAAATTTGGCCTCTTTAGCCAGGTGAACGCATATCTGCATATTTATGTTGCAGGGAAGCCTCCTTAAGGGGAGCAGACGCTTAAAAATGGGAGGAAATGCTGCGTTTTTTCCACCGCAAGTTTTAACAAGATCCGCGTTATTTATGCTGTAGCTAGGGATCCTGGAGATTTATAGGGAACCGTGACTGATCGGAGGACTTGGTTTAGAATACGTTTGAGCCGAATTTAAATTGGCTGTTTTATTGGATATCAGTGGAGAGCATCTTAGATATCAGCTTTCAGAATGAGAATCTAGTCGCTTTGGATTTACAAATATCTTTTAATGCTAGTAAAGCACATGCAAAATAAAACATGAATGAAACTTATATAAATGCAATAGGTATACTGTGACTGATAGGTAATTTACATTGCGAATTAATTGTAGATATAATTATAATAAATTAATAAATGAATTTATACATATGTATAAAATATCACTATTTGGAAAAGAGTTCCAGGATGGCAGGTAGGTTTATGGAGCGTAGATTCATCCGCTACTATTGATTCTGACTGTACAAGATTATAATGTACTATAGCCTAATTAATATTCTACTATTGAGAAAAATACCTCCCTATTTTTCTTCGAAGTCAGTTCCATAACGATTTGAGCGTCCATAGTAACTAAAACAAAATCTAGCAATTAAAGTGATCATTATCATCATAAAACAATGACAAAGAAATTTCAGGGTCAAAAGTCATCCATAAACATTAGAGACCGATAAGGCTTATGTCACAACAATTAACTCTTATCATCGGATCGTTCATCACTCACAGTTAATGATACAAGCGATCTGTCACATATTTACCTACTTTATATATTTAGTGACTCGGCCAGTGTACTGTGACCCCTTAAACATTGATTAATTCGTCTGTATTCTAGTCAAACGAGGGGTCAAGCCAGGCTGGACCCTTATCGGCATGCGAATCTGTCAAAGGTGAAGACGGGTCAATACGATAAGCGATGCGTTGACAACTGTGATAGTTGTGATTATTATTGTCATTCCTGTAGATTTAAAGTTCCGTAAACATTATATTCAATTAGTCAACTTTAAGTTACTTATGTACAAAAATGTTTCTTTAAAGCTTCGCTTAAGGACTAATTTCATTCGTATCATAATACATATACTTAATGTAAAATACCTAAGATAAGTAAAAAAATAATGAATAGTAAATTATTCTTTTACTTCGGTATTTTACAATATATTATAGGTAGGTTTGAACAGAGTTTTTGAAATTATTTATTTCATTAATAGGTATTCATTTCTAAACTCAAATGGGCATTAGTTACCAAACGTTATGTGTTATATGTGTACCTACTTTAGATAAATGATAAATAGTATGTACTTAGGTAGATATGTAACAAGTGACTTGTGACTTAATAGCAAGCCTATAAACATTTACAATCAGACACACAGACAGACACTTTCATTAAAATCCATTCAGTTGTTGTGAAGAACATAAATAAGTAAGTAGATTTATAGAAAAATATTATAATATATCCAGGTACTTACCTACCTAAAGAAGGTTTTACTGTAAGTATATATTTGGTTAATAGTAAAATAGTATAAATAAACGTCTGAAGCGACATCAAATAGGTATTAATAAAGATTCAAAGTCAGTACCTAATTAGTAAGAGTATCTAGAAAGCCTATGCAGAAATGAAACCACGGTCAAATACACAACGGAGAACAATTATTTTCTAAGACAAAGGAAACGTTCATTAAACTCGCGGCAACAACTAATTACAAACTAGCTCACTCGGCTAATTATAAACTAGTTCAATACAAAAACATAACCATACTTTTAATTATATATAAGTTACTATTTTACCTGCTACATTCTTAGAATTAATCTTTATATAAACTTGTGGTATTCGATGATTTTTAGACATAATAAAGTCAAAGTCTTAAATGTAGAAGATTAAATAAATCATTTCACTAAGAATTGTAATTATACTATAATTACATTTTCCTAATACTAGGAAAATCATAAGACATTCGAAAACTTACTGAAGTTAATGTAGGTAAATATATTAAATTCAGTTTAAAGCGGACAGTTTTTTGGCGTAACTCGAGATTTTCCGACTAAGCCCAGACTGGAAAAAACTAGCGCGGATATTTACAAGGCTTAAATAAAAGTTGTTCTGCTAAAAGAACGCGCAAGTGGTTTGCTGCAGACGCCAACCAAAAGCCTATTCCAGATAAAAACAAAATAAAATTCGCTACTGACAATTTGAAACAATCGGCTCCAAACGATATTAAAAATAAAGTGCGCGAACATTGTAATACCATCTTGCTGAGCACAACAATCGATGCAAAATGCAACACATGTCACTTGTGTCGATATGCATAAACGATTCCTATGAATTATGTAAAGGCTTCGCCGGCCACGGGTGTTGCCCGACAATGAACAAAATGTCCATACAAACGACTAAAAAACAACGCGGAGCCGAACGTAACCTAATAACGTCATGTCACGTAACATCAGAATTGGCCGTCGTTCCAAATTCGAACCCAATTTAACCCCCTATGTTGCGGGTTAGAAATTCTATTCGAAATTTGAATTTTAATAAAACAATACCGTGTTCATGTATTCATGCATCACATCAGGGCTTGTTTGCACGGCCTCTGTGCTCGCAATTTACGTCTCTCGCGGGAGACGAAGAGTAATGTCGACGGGGAAAAAAAAAGTTCGCTACGAGTTGGTCGACAAGTTCAGCCAATTATAACTGACAAGCGGCGCAGGCGCGGCCGCCTCAATTTCAAGCCTTCGAGCAACAAGCTTTAGCATGGCTACGGGACATGTTTTTTTTGTCATTACCACCACTAACGAAGCTAGACGCGTTTAAGAATGGCATGAATTTTAATTATCTACCTTTGATTCAACTTTCAGAAATTAATGATCTCTACTAGAAACTCTAATCTGTCTAACAAGCACCATATAAGTAAATCTAGATTCTAGCACCAACAAGAAACCTGCTTCAAGAAAAATACATTCAAACGAATCCTAAAATTAATTATTAATAAAACCCGCATCAAAATGCACCAGCACCTTGCTTATAAAGTTGAAAAAGTCTCGAAATGAATCACGGCGTGCGTTGCCCGTGAAATATTACACCGACGCTGGCACCATAAAGCAACGGTGTGGCAGAGGCGATACTACGATAGCGACAGGACCGACAGACACCACAGACTCGCCCGTCTGATCACCCGATACAGGATGATCCCTAAACGAAACCTTGAAATCGATTTTTGAATAATTTTCTAACGCATCGTAACCAGATTGAGATATATCGTATTTGAGTTGCCTGTACATCTGTACAGACAAGTTGCGGACACAATCCGAAAAGTTGGAAAATTTCTCGGAATTATCAGGAAATATATTACAAGAATCATCTTAGAAACGGAAAATTTCGATTCACATACACATAATATTTCGATTCACATAATAAAAAGTTTCCGAATTTTAATAGTAGGTACTTATAATACACATTTGGATAAACAAATTAGATGTGGTAATAATGTTTCACATTAGCATAAATAGGTAAAAAGTTCAGTTTTAGGCTTGTCTTCAACACTACAATAGTAGTAAATCGTACAGACTATGCAAAGTTTTCAGTAGCATATTTCATCTAACAAACTCTTAGACATATATAAGGATGTAGGTAGGTATATAATTACCTACTGAGTGTACTGACTTACCTACAACTTTTTTTTGTTGATTAATTATGATATGTATAATCTGACGGATTATAATTTTACTATAAAAAACATCAGCCTATACCCAGAAAGAAACTGCGTGAACCGCATAATAAAATAATCTTGCCACAAAATTAATTCCAAAATGGTGCCTCCTGTATACAACTCCCACATATTTTACTCACCAACACAGCGACGTAATGAAGCAATTATATATCGATATTTTTATGCATAAAATGCTTGGCGGATATCTGGTCGGGCCGCGCCACGGAACGCAGAAATAAAACAGTATAAGCCGGGTTATTGTTGCCGAGACTCGGGTGGGTGTGTGCTGTGCCCGTCTCCGTTATCGAGCTTTTAACCCGACGCGCGACAACCCGCGACATCGACACAATTTATCGCCTCACTAGCCCACTTCTCATTCCTACTTCCCCAACCGAATAAATTCCGTATCAACTACTGAAATGATGAACTAAATTATGATCAAAAATTTCGTTAGAAGAATTACCACATTTTATATCTAGGTATTCCGATTATATTAAGGTAAAACGAAAGTCGTTTTGTCATCGTTCGTGACGTTTTCGTTATTAGTGAACACTTTAAAAATGCGGACATCTCTCTTCGGCGAACCTTAAAGACGTTAACAGGCGTCCCTGCCACATACTTCACTGCATACAATTACTGCTTGTTGTTCTTTTCACGCGTGTGTCGTAGTTGATGTGTGGGAGCGGGTGGGAGAGTTTGGTTTTGCAATGGAGACGTTTTGTCCGAGTGCTTTATGCTTGTGGTTGCGACATCGATTGAGCTGGGTCGTCCGTCAAGCGCGCTCTAGTTTATACCCTTTCTTGAATAATACTTACACGCATACATGAATTTATAGGTCGGTGAACCCATGAACAATAGAGTAACGTATCGAAGCACACCGTCCAAAATTAAAGGTATACCTTTACCTACAATATCTAAAGATAAAATATAAAATAAGAATAGATAAAGAAGCGTGCCTATACAATAGTTGGGTAAGTTTGTTCAGCCCGGCTTTAGTTAACTCGTAGCCTCGGATTTATGTGGCGAACTTTGAACTTAATTCTTTGCCAGTGATACTGACTTCCCTTTTCTGCGACGTGCAATTGTTTTCTTGGGATTTTTTATAAATATTCCAGTTACGCCATTTCTGGTAACAATGCAACGGTTAAGCTATTAATTTTGTAAGAAACTTGAACGTAGAACAAATATATAGGTTTGTTAATATAAATTGGTTATATCAACAATATGTTGAATTTTTGGTTTAGACAGTTTAGTAATAGTCACTTAATAGTAACTCTATACAAAAATGATCAAAAGTTGGTAAATATAATATACTCTACGCTACGGCTACATTTTTTATAATATCAGGTGAACTTTTGGCTTGGGCTCGTGAAGTGAAAAAAGTTCACCTGATGGTATGAGCTCCAACTGTATCAACAAAGTTAAAATGTTTCACTTTATTCTATACTTTTCCTTCATATAATATAGGTAGAAAGTTAAAATCATTACAGTCCTATATATGAAAAAAAACCAGTATAATTCGAAATGTAGGTACCGTAAAATGGGGTGAGTAGGGTCAAAACTAAAATTCAAACCTCGATAACATTTTATTTTTACATAATATGAAAACTGAATGGTGTATATAATAAGTGTTCCGGACGTTTGTATTTTAGTTTTTATTTTATTTTGGGTAGTTCCATTTCATAACTTTGATGATAAAGAGGAAAACCCACCTCACCCCTTAGTGCCTCGTATTTGGGGTGAGAGGGATTTTCATACAAAGGTGATTTTGGAAGATTGTTGGATCGATTTTTTTTTATTATGCGTATTACTATAGCTCCATTTTAAATTGGAATACATTATTTTTGTAGCAGTAGCCTTAAAATCCCTTCTCACCCCCCTCTCAAACCTTCTCTCCCCATTCATAACCCACCTCTCCCCGTGAAACCTACTCACCCCGTTTTACGGTACTCGTTCTAAAACGACGCCATTATCAAACCCTTGTAAAATGGAACATAGCCGATCGATACATTATCGTGCACCGTTAACAGTAAGGCACACTTTCATTCCCTGCCCTGATAAGATGCCCGAATACTGGACATTTATCTTCAAGATTAATGAGCCAATTTTCTTAGTTGCCCATAAAAAGAATCGCTAGGCCGACCTCGGCCGCCGTCACTGTCACTTATGGGTTAACTTTCAGTAGGCTAACGTATAAGTTTTGTGGGAGTTAGGAAAAGTATAATTCTTATAGTGCAAATACGACATTTTGAGTAGGTACATTGTAAGAAAAAGAACGGAATAAATGTAAAAAAAAAGTTGTTGTACCTATGTCTTGCGATTGTGTTTCACCCATTAGGTGTGTATTGCATTGATGTATGTTTTATTTATTGAATTTCCTAAAGTCAATTTTTTTATTCGGTAGACTAAAATGACATTTCATATATTGAAATATAATTTTATGTTCATATAATGAAATGTCATTTTAGTCTACCGAATAAAAAAATTGACTTTAGAAGTACCTTCACCCTAGCCACTTACGAATAAAATAAATAAACTAATATGATAGTTCTTTGCGTGAATTTAACAAAATCGGAAGATTATTAACCGCAAATGAATATTTATCGTATCTACACAACCCGTGGCGCCTGACACACATTCAGAGACCTAACATTATCTACGAAATTTATGCATTAAAATGACAGCCACATAATTTACTGCACTAAGTACTTGTCAGTAAAAGCTACCTAATGCTGGCAATTATCTTAATCACCCGTCTCGCTTACACCTGTATCGCAATTTTAAATTATTACCAAGTAAACTGTCACAGGAAATTATTTATTTCGACCATTGTCCTTAAGGGAGTCAGGCGCGATAAATAAGGAAGTAATTTTAAATTCAAAATAATAATTATGCCGAAAAAATTGTTCCCCCGTCCCTTGGGAAAGATAGGAAGGAGCAAAATGGATTAAAGTGTCAAAGGTGAAATAAAACATGCTGTATTTGAGAATGTCTGTATAACGTCATCCAAGGAATAACCAAATTTAGGCTGCTTCTTTGCGAACCTTGTATCTATCGCTTTCGCTGTTATAAAAAATGAATTTTATGTATATGTGCCTAGGTTGGTTTTACAAAAATACTATTTAGAAGGCTTAAGCTTTTTAGACTAGGTAACCCATTACAGTACGTAAAGTCTATTTTTTTATTCCGTAGACTAAAATGACATTTCATAGTATGAAATGACACATGATGTTCGTACTAAGAAATGTCATTTTAGTCTACCGAATAAAAAAATAGACTAGGTTAGGCACATTATTAATGTGTTTTTTTTAATTTTTTTGATATTACCTAATTAGGTACCTACCTAGAGGTTGTATTTAAATGAACCTATAAGACATTAAATATTAAATGACCTAATATATACTTACGACAGATTTTACAACACTGTGATAAATCAGTCAGAATTGATTATCATAATTTATGTTTGTCCAAACACTTAAGTAGGTAGGTATTCACGCATTCTTAAACTCTCAAACTATCAGGCAAAAATTCATTCATTCATTTTGCCAAATTCGCTCATTAGGTACTTACATAAGGCTTAAAACGGCATGTTACTCACGGTGGGCCGTATTAGCATTTAGAACGGTAAGTAAACATAGTAGACGGTCGTGAATGGAGCCGGGTTTACGTCCTTTATGACTGGCTTTATGACTTGTTAAGCGCAACCGCTCGTAAACTTAGGGTCAACCTTTTTATGAACGATTTTTTAAACGGTTACGTTTTGTTTATATTGTAGTTTTATGAGCTGCCAGATAAATTTTATTGACTCTAATTAGGTTATTTGGTTTTAAAGCTTGTTTTGGCAAAGTGAATTATGTTTACATATTTTTTACAAGAAAAGAACTGATTCTCCGATAACAGAATGCAGTTTCAAGTTGGTGTAACTCTAAAGTGTGAAATACAAGAAGCTGGACTTGTAATAGGTACCTTGATAAGTTTGTTAAATATTAAATAAGTTAATTATATCGTAAATTCAATTAAAGTTTCATAATTATCTTGATAATTTATTTTCACTCGTTTGACTATCAACAAAAGCTATCATAATAATATACCTAAAGGAAATAATCCACATGCCTCAAACATCGAGCCCAAAATAAATCGAATTCTAATCTTCATTTATTTACGTCGTAAAATAGGTACCTACCTACTATAAGTTAATCATATCGTAAAATTCGTAAATGCAATAAAAGTTCCGTTTTATGTATCTTCTTAATTTATTTACGATTATGTCTTTTTTTAAATATTTATGTTTTATTATATTTGGTCATAATCGAGCAAACAGGCTACAAAATTGTAGGACAAAAACCTTTGTAGGCAATATGTGAGCCGCTTTGTTTTCGCCCACATAAATCCGCCGCCGGTACACGGGCCCGCTAACTTATTTTTGGTCGTACCGCGCAGGATAGATGGATCCAATTCCAAATTATGTCTATCTTGGGAATTAACGGGGATTCCAGTTTATCCAAAAAACGTGCGGGAACTCGGGGAGAGGGGGGCATGTTGGAGTTATTTTGGAATTATGATTCCGGATGCGTGCCGCGGCGTTCGCGCCTCGTTCCGATGTAATATCGGCCCGCTGCAATCGTTTAGGTTGCATCGCAGCGACACTGCGCTGAAATGTTTATGGCCCTTCTCTGCTCGGGAATCGTATAGTGTTTCACAATTATTTTTCTTAAGGTTAAAATATGAATAATGAAGCAGATAAACAAGTACTCTCAAACGCAATAAAATAAAAACGTAACAAGGCTTTATTTTCTTAGTTAATTAAGCTACAACCAAAATAAATACCTCTGGGGTCACCGCTTATTTTCATATCTCCTAATTAAATATAATCAACTTGGGGGCGCATAAAAATGCAAAAAGAACGGGGCAACAATTTTATAAATTTAAACCCTCGGATTCCAAATCCAATTCCAGTACGTTTGCAAATGAAAACGTCTGGCCAAAAATGCAGGACGTGTGTTTTAATGGGGTGTCACCAGGGTTCTTAAGTATTCCACCGGCCCACCCCATAATACTCTCTCCTTAGTCTGCCACGTCCTCCCCTTGATATATTAGTCCCAGTTCGTCGTACATAATTTTGTAGGGTGGTCGGTTGCTCCCTCACTCCCCCGCGGGCGTACAATACGAAGGTTTTGTTTATTGATGTATAATAAATGTGTTAAAAAATTTAATGTCACTTGTTAACGTTGCGAATTGAGTTGTCTAGTGGAGTGAGGACAGTTATTTCCATCCCTTTGATGTTCAAAGGAAGCGTGCTCGTGTTTTAAAATATCTATTCGTATGTTTATTTTTACATGCACGTGTTGATATATAAATAATTATAAATGGAGGATATTTTATGTATTCAGGTTTAAATAACTCAAAGTTTAACTTCAAATTAACTTTAGTTCGATGCACAAAACGTTAATTGAAACCACTGGTTTAGAGTTGGTAAAAAATTAGGTTTCCAGGTCATGTATCGTTTTTTTGTGTCATTACTGAAAATACTGATTAAATTAATTAAAAACAAAACCTTAATTCCAACAAAATGTGAAGTGTTGTAAAATTTTGGTTTCCGCCCCCATCGTTTTTGTATTGTCATTACCTACTGAAAAGATGATTGTAGGTATGTGTAAGTGTACGCACACTATTGGGTCCTCCGAAACTGATACCTACAGATTACAATAGCGCAGCGCAATCAATATCAGTCCGTGTCTATGCGGTAAAACTTCATTAGCAATACATCGGAGAGCCATACATCTGTCGCGGTCACGTGTTAGCTCCCTGTGTTTGTATATGTAACTATCAAATACACCCATCTAGGGCATCTAGTATATTATGTTTCCACGTACCTATACAACGGACTAATATAATATTAAAAAAATATCTTCAGTTTTCTTTTTAATCATATTAAATGGAATACTAACGTTAGGGATAAGTAAGATAAATAATATAAATATCTTCACATAAAGATATGTGATATTAGATAACATAAAGTTCTTTAGTTTAACTTTTAGCGGCTGAAGTATAAATAACAACACTTTTTTTTCTAGAAAATAATCAAATCACATATGTACCTATTCATCTCATATATTATCATGGAATTAAACATCACACAAAAATAACATTTTATAGATCAAACACTCCCTAATCATTTAAAAAGTGCGATAAATATTTGATATAAATTATTCACTTATATGTACTTAATGCAGGCACCTCCACATTCATATCCTACATTTAATTTTCAACTTGTTGATATAAATACATTTTACTAAATTTGTATTTATATCAACTCATTGAATTAAAGACATTGGCACCATTTAAGTTAATTACCTCTGCATAACTTTATACTAAGATTACCGCGAGACGTATCATCCAAATTAATATGAATGCGTACTCTTAGACAGTTGTACACCACAAGACTTACCCGCGGCCCCAACATGTGACATGACAAATACCAACTTAGGGTAAAACTTGCCTAATTTGACTAATGGACAGTAGTTATTGTCTTGGCGAATTAATGTGGTATATTTATTGCATATCGGAGGAGTAACTACATGAATGGTAGTTAGAATTTATCGCTGTAGGCACTTTTAGTTGAACGTGAAGTGTTAAGCTAGTCGCAGCTATCTTTCACTTTCAATTATTTTAAAAGATTATGTAATTAAATGTATGTATGTAGTATGTATAACCAATATAGCAAGTCAGCCATTTGTATATATTAGTAATTTGGCAAAAAATAATAATTAGTATCTCTCTGTAACGCTATTTACTGTTAACTATACGAGTATTATACGCCTAAAATTACCTAACTGTCTCCCAACATCTTTATGTACTTATGAAATCAGGCTTGTATCTACATAAAAGCCTATTTGTTTTTTGTCGATCGAATCAAATTAAAATAGTGATGGGAAAGACGTTAGCGTGTTACATTATAATAAGATAAATAATAAATTGAATATAAATTTCAAATTATAAAACGCTGAGTCATTAGAAAACAGCATAGCGGCCGTACGTCACTGCGCCCACGTCACCGCATTGTTTTGTTTATGGCGACCCTACGTTGCGAAACGCTGTACATAGTCCATTGTAAACTTACAGTTCATTATTATAACTTACGGGCCTGGCAGGGTCAAAAGGCATGTCCTGGGACAAGTATTATATTTACATTTTAACTTCAAGGAACTTAGAACCACCAGCGGTAGCTTTGACGGAGGGTGGATCAGGTTTCTTTATACTTATTAAGTACTTTACGATTATTAGGTACCTGAAGTACTTGAACTACCAATATAGTCAAGACCATATAATTTCGCATTATATTTTTTGAGAGTAAAGGGATTTAATTTGGGCTCGATTGTGTATGTGATTTATTTCCTTAATACGTTACTAAAGCTTTCGTTGATAGTCAAACGTGTGTAAATAAAGTACCTAAGTCTAAGTACATAATAATATTTTCTTCATATACATACATTTATATATTGTGATATTCTACTCTAACATAGATAACGCATGAGATCACACTAGGCATTTATCTAGATTCCTAAGAAATTGCCTTCCTGCAGGTATAAATATCTACCTATACTTGCATTGAATTGTAAAAACGACTCGCTCAGAGATGAGATTCGCTTTTAAGATATATTTAGGAAACTAGTTTTGATTTTTGGGTTTGTGATGCGCAATGAAGAAAACTCACTAGAAAAGCTTCGATCGGGTTCATTCTAGGAACAGAACTTAAATGACAAAGAGCTTGAAGTTAGTAGAACAAGTTACCCGGCTGGAGGCATGCGTGCATAAACCATCGGGGCATCCGATTAAATTATTTAACGTCTTCATTCCCCGTGGTGAGCCGTTGCATGCCGGCATGCGGATGTGGGGGTACACGGACGTTGCGTGTACCCAGGGTACCCGCCTTTATATTTTATAAGGAGCTTAGAGTTGGAATAAAGAATTGCAAATTCAAAATCAGAGGTTGCGTGCAAATGCTAATACGTTCTAAAACCGTTTTGAAAAGGTCTGGAATTTGACAGAAAACTGTTAAATAGTCAAATTGTATGGTAAGAAATCATGAATATTTAAATTTTTCAACAGGAACAAAATTCTTATATATTTTTACATTTCAGATGCAGTTTTTGATACCAATTGCCCTAGAGCGCTGATAATACATAAAAGTTCTAAAAGGAGAGTTCATCAAACACAAGGTAAAACCAATTCATAAAAATTAAATCTTAATTAACTCCCGGCAATAAAGCATCGCTACATTTAAGAGGGCACTAACTGTAGTATATTTAATATTAAAGATCTCAGGTAAGTGGGAGAGCCTGCAGCTCGCCGATAAGAGCCCCTACCCTCCTAAGCTTTCGGGGGGCGTCTTAAGAGGCGGCCATACTTCAAATTGCGTTTTACTTAGATATCTAGTTTGATTCATTGCCCCCGTTATTGCATAAACGGGCTTTGATAACATCTATGTGACTTACGTTTATGGTTGAAAAAATTGGTCGGTCCATACTTAAATGCATACCTGAAATAAATAGAATAGGACATTAGATACCTACTTATTTATTAAAACTTAAATTGACTTATAATTAGTAACAATAAGGGACGCATGCTGAATTTTGGTAAACTACTAGTATGCCATCGATATCTATCGATAGATAATGCGTTTAAATTTAAACTTAACACAAGCTTATACCCAATAGGGTAATCAAATATAACAAAACACGTCGAATAGTTATAATCCATAGATTGGAAACATCGCCTGAAGCGAACGCGGCAGATTAAACATCCAGCGGCTAAATGTACGCGCGATAATTTACCCGACGACCCGCGCGTATTAGCCGTATCCAACTAATGTCGATATTGTCGATATTCGGCTTTCGATATTTCGGTATTCGGCGCTCGGCGATATTTACGGCGCGACCGACGCATTAGACTGTCCATTCGTAGTCAACAATAATCTTTGTTCTTTATTCGGTTGCAATAAGGTTCTATATAAAACGTGCGAGTAAATTAGCACAGATGCTCTGATTCATTCCAAATTGGCTTTTCAGCGTGAAAAACGAACCGGTGCGGATCGGTTGAACGGGGAAAGGTTCTATTTGCGTTTTTAGTTTTAGTTGGCGTTGCCGGCTAATTTACAATTAAGTAGGTGGCGGGCTTCGGCTGAAGTTTATCCCTGGGTGGCCATAGAAAACGTAATTAAGATGTCTTCATTTATATTTTGTTTCTTTGTTTTCCACGAGTATAAATAAAGAAGATTTATAATTTATTATATTATGAAAATAAAGTAATTTCGGTGTAGGTACTTAGCCTACCTAATTAAGATAGGTACACAGTCTGCCATACTTTCTTGTTACTTAAATATATTTGCGTTTTGAAATAGGTACCAACTCATAATGTTTCTTCTAAAAACGTCAGTATATTTATGGAACTTGTATTGCTACGATAGTAAATATAAGATAACCAATTGGAAGCATCTCAAATGCAGTAGTAAATCAGAGACACGTACAGCACGTAGACACATAGACAGCGGCGGATACAAAATCGATACTCGCGATACTGTTCGATGTGTGTGATATAGGTGTTTCATGCAGACGTGTAACTGATCGTTAAAAAAGCGTGTCGAGCGCAAAATGGAGTGTTCTGACACTATAGCGTATGAAAAGCTTGAAAATTACCTACCCCTGATGGAGCTAGAAGATGTTGATGTCAAATTGAGCTAGTCTTTTCTCAGGCACCACAAAGGCAAGCTTTTGAAACGTCGGAGCTGTCATGCTTTAGTAACCAAACTAAAGTTTAGTTAATAAAAATAAATACCTACGTTTTAAAAGCTAATATGTAGTTTGGATTCTGTCCAAAAGATGTTTAATTAACAGCCGGAGAAACTATATTAATTAATACTGAACAAATGTATTTTTTTTGTTACAATTGAAGCTCAAATAGGTGCTTGTTATAAATCTCATGCGCAATTAAATAGCGTGTAATGGTGTCGAGGCATCGAGATCGTTGGTAGCGGCCCGCCTCGATGGGTATCGCTTGACGCATGCTAGGTGTTAGGCGTAGGGCACACGTGGCGGTGTGAAAATTGCGATGTAGTTATGAAAATCACGCGAATTGTTGATCTAAAAAATGTTTAAACTATACCGTAGACTATGAAATGAATAAAAACCGGTCACGCACGTGCTTTAATTGCTGAAGAGTGCCCACGGAAGTTTGTAGGTAGGTAATTAAAAGCTACCGTGCTGGCGCATTCCAGGCTTTACAGTCCCGTGGTCTATTTGATACGCTAATTGTTATAATCAAATTTTATGCCACTAATATGGCCTGCTGCAGTTTTACATCGCACTGTTTCAACTTCCAACTCTAAACCCTTGACACTCAATAGTTTAAAACCGGGAACTGACCGTGCCGGGTGCGAGCGGCCTACCGATGGCTATCGTGGGCAGGGTCTAACGCCGCCGCGATAAAGAAATGTCTGTAAATTTTGCCAAGTTATTAACTACTAAGTGCTTGTTTTAAATTGGTCGTATAATCTGATTTGTTCCTAACCAATATTTATAGTGAGCCCCAAAGTAGCCGTAAAACTTAGCTCAATCATGTACTTAATGCGATAGTATAGTGGTCACGGATAGATTAATGGGATATTTAACTAGTCATTGTTGAGCTTTATTAAGTTCTGAAGTTAAGGGCTTATTTAGAAGATGGATCTTTAGAGCTCCCGCATTATGGGTAAGACTGGTCTTATAGTACCTATGTATATGATACAGTTTCTTTACTAAGTTCTTGTGTTGTCGTTTAATACTCGTACAAACCTCAAGTTAAGTCACTTTGGTTTTAGTTATTTATAGGGGAGCCCGGGTGGAGCGAATGCAGAGGACGTTGGTTTGATTTCAGCCCTGGGCACTGGAGGCCTAAGTCAGTTTTAGTTTGGTATGTGACATCTACAGTTTATAATTTACCTATAGGGGAAGCTGAATAGCTTAAATAAAATAAATTTAAAAATAATAATCAGTAGGTATGGTCATTTTAAATTGCTGTTCAAATGTGACACACACGTTACGAGCAGACCAGGATATATTGCGGTTGTCCGTTATTTTTAATGAACTGCAAATGATAGTCCGCGAAATTCGCAAATGTTGCAATTTCCAATAATGAACCGGATAAATTATCTTTAGTATAAATAATCCGTGCCAAAGGGTGGTTCGATGCGCCGGCACTGCAAATCACCCCCTCCCCCCACCCCCACCGCGGCTGTCGACGGTAAATAAAGTTCACGTTTTAACAATAAAATGCATTTTCCGCAAATGCTCCCGGTGAATTATTGTCCGAGCTTTACGAGTTTAAAATTATTATGAACACGTGAAATTTTCGATCTCGATAATGCACTATTTTCGATACATTACATTAAAAGTATTAACTACCGATGCTCCCTGGTTAATTATGTCCAGGTCGGATATAAGCAATGAAGGTTGTATTGCGTGTTCATTAATGGTTGACTGACTGAATGACAATCCCACTGCGGATAATTATATCAATCTAAGGTATTAGAAGTTACAATTACAAGGTAATGAAAATCATAATAAGAATAAGTAAGCACTCATCGAAACATAAACCCTACTTGCCAGGAAAGACGTGAGTGGGCAACACTCACATTAATGTAGTTAAGGGGGACATTTTTTACAGATTTACCAAAACGCCCCACCGCATCCGGCGCCCTAAAAATAACACGTCACGTACCGACCCTCAAATACTTATAAAACATTTCCCGGAGGAAAAACATTGTTTTATTACCAACAAAAATAGATCACGCGGCCTGATGGAAAACCAATGGCGAGCGAGCACAGATGGCGACGCGAGCGCCGAGATAGCACAAATATGAAATACGGCTTTCGATATTTGTCACTTGAATTATAACTCCCGGCGGAACCCCGGATGGGCGAAATTGCCACTCGCACCTCGTTTGTCGATGATCTACTTTTTTCGACCAACGCGAATATTTTCTACGCCGTCCCGTCCGTCGCGTGATTTTTCGACCGGCCCGAATATTTCCTGCCGTACCGTTTGTTCCGCTGAGTAATGCGAACAGTACTTTTTGTGCTCTAATTTTAACTCGCTAAGGTATTTTTCATTGGAAATTACACACGCCATTTAATAACAAAACGTTTTAAATAAGATTATTTTTAATGACTGATTAGTTTCGTGGGTTACAATACCAAATTAAACACTAGCATTAGACCAAATGAACGAACTTCTTCAGATAGTTAAACCCTAACACAAAGTTGTTTGATTTATTAGATCCTAATATTGCTGCCAATCGCTACCACCCGGAAGCAATAAGTAAATAAAGCATAATATAATAAAGGACAGGACACGGAGGAAACCAATTTGGGAGGTGTTTGTAAGTGTCAAATATGTTTGTGCGCACCTATTTATTACGAGCATCCCTCACGTACGAGTAAATAACGGAGACACTGCAATAAAGTGAAAAGAGATACCCGAAAAGTACGGGGAACTGCGCCTTAACAACATGGTAGAGCAAAACGAAAATGATCCCTGATTTGAGAGTATTAGAGTTGTTTTTGTATTGTAGAATTAATCGAATAAACTCTTCAGCGTTAAGGCGGGTGTATACAAGTGGAAAACTCGGTGCGCCACGTGCGAATGATTCATGGCCGTCCCTTAATTAAAGAAGATTTTAATTGTATCGGATGTCTGTGAAAGCGAAAATAATGCACTCCTAAATTGGGGTTGGAATTCGGGAATTTATACTGACTCGGTGGAAATATTGCTTTGCGTGTTCAGCCTGCGGATCCAATCTGGCGGACCTTCGCTAGGTATTCGGTATAGGAAATGGATTTCATTTCAACGTACATTTATATGAATATTTAGAACGAGGCAAGTAGTTCTATGTACTAGGTATAATCAGCTTTGAATAAGTTCAATAAAAGTTAAAGAATCGAGATATCGTACATACCTACCTAATGGATGACGGTAAATAAATTTTCAAAAGTTAAAACGAATTCATTTTACAATATAATGCAGACCTATATCGACGGTTTTGATTGAAACTAGGTATAGTCTTCTATATTTTAATCTTGGCTACCGAAAGTGTTCCTAAATCTGCCCAATTTTATAAAATCTTCATTTTCCGTGACTTAAAACGCCCTAAATCGAGTAAATTCATTTCCTTTACATAAAGCCAAGCTGCCGCTTCAATATCTCTCTTAATTACAAAGCTTTTGTTGGACGTATCTGATCTATGTAAACATTGTAGGGAATGTTTTAAATGGGAACAACACCGCTTGGAATAAGCAGAACTCCTTTAATGAAAGAATACCTAAGGGTCGGGTGCGACACTATTTAATTGCTTCTGTTAATTGCATAACGCCTGCAGTTTACTAAAGGGGTTAGTTATTTATACACGTATTTTGATAAATTATTATGAAAGAAAAATCGCTTTTAATTAAACCTTACTTTTATTAGTATCCAATCCAGTTTGATACTCATTTCAATTGTTAAATCCATGTGTTGTAAGCAGTGATCGGTTTTTTGGATTCGACATGGGATGAACGACCTCAATCATTATGTTAGTATGGATATGCCCCGAGAATATTTCAATCATACGCGAATCAAAAGTTCAATTAGAGTAAGCCACAGTTGTCGTAAAAGATAATCTCAGCGTCCATGAAACAAGTTGATGAAATGAAAATTGAACCATAAATCATCGAACTTAACGTGGATACTTATTTATTGGATCGCCCTTGAGCTATAAGATCTATGTATTTGCACTTATACGATAACCTGTGACCTAATATTATAGTATAAATTATACAGCTAATACTTATTTATTTATGCAATCCTTAGAAGCAAATAATTAGAACTGAAATCCAGAGAAAATAATGAAATGTCAATGTCAAGATTTTGAAGTATTTTTTCCATCATGTCAGATATATAAGCTAATACTTACAAATACAAATGCATTTATTTCATTACTTTTTACATCAGTTCTTAGGTATAATATAAGGGTTAGGTAGGTAATTAGTCCATCTTAGGTATATGAAGTAAGTAGGTAATTATTTATTTAAGTATTTATTTATTTAAACTTTATTGCACAAAATATATACAACAATGTACAAATGGCGGACTTAATGCCAAATGGCATTCTCTACCAGTCAACCATTTATCTAAACATTGTGCAATAAATTGTGTAAGTAATGAAAAAGGTGCGGGTACAGCTTGCTGAATTTAAACCCGCCCTTGGATACTTTGTGGAGATTTTAATATATTTTGCTTAAAATAAAGCGTAGAGATTAGGAAAAGAATAGAAGTTTTTGTCTCAAGTGGTTTCCATGTAAGAGTAAAAAATTCCTTAAAGATAATTTAAATTGTTTTATTTTTGTACGGTTTGGTCGGTATCGCGGGAAACTGTCGTATCTATATTAACTTTTCTACTTGATATCCCGCGAGGGAGAATCCAAAAAACCGATCACTGGTTGTAAGGATCTAAACTGAATCGTTAGGTAATTGTTAACTAAATTAATGATAGCAAATATGAATTAATAGATTATGGTTTGCTTTATAATAAATCTAATTATCAACTGCGGAAATTAGAAAAAAGTAAATAAAAATTCAGCTGTAAAGTTTGCGTGAACGAAATTATCAACTCAGCAACCCAATCAGGCTCCGCGCGCTATCCAACAAATTTGCGACATTCGGCAAATTCACACGAACGCATCCCGCATTCCGAACACCACTCATCCCGGCAATTCAGCTATGAATTCCCGAAGCGAAACCGATGACGGAAGCGTAACCATGCAGCAGAAGCACTTCATTTCCGAACTGATGACGGAAGCAGTGTAACGAGCCTGTAAAGCCGAGCGTACTTCATTACATTACAACAATGGCGCCCGGTCCCAAGCCACGACATCGACACTGGATAAATTCACTGCCGGCTCCCGGAAAATTGGGTGAAATCGATTTAAATATCTCGAATGTGACGGCTTATCTCGATAGAAGTTAACCCGTAGAGGCGACCTACTATGAATGGCGTTGGATTTACGTCCTCGTGCGAATGGCAGAGCTGAGAGAGAATTTAATGGTTGACGAATCTGTACATTAAGATATAAAAACATACATTTTAATTTCTTTCCATCCTGTGAAATCAGATATATATGTAATTATTTACATGCATGAAACAACGTGTCACAAAATAAGCAACAACGGTTGCACTCCGGGAGTGCCGATAGAAGTGAAAACTCACCTCACTATGTTACCGACGCCCGGTAACACGATACATACGTTTAGCGAAGGTATTCTATTTATTTATTATATATTATTATCATTCTCAAATAAGATCCCACTTTTTCATTGACATGTTTATGTACATACTGCCATGACAACGTCAAATTATTTGAACATAGGTAAAGAGTCTTGAAAAGGAGTCCGCAACATAAATGTCAAATAACATTGAGTTTTTCTTTATTGATTTAAATGTCATTTAAATTATGAGTGGCCACCTTACGGGGCTTACGGGGCTTACGGTCACGTGATCGCCTTACGCTGTGTCGAGTTTATCATTTTTTCCCCACCTTAAAAAGTGCCCAGCGCCCGTGGCGCCGCTAAAGAAGTTTTCACTTCAAAAAACTTCTAAAGCCTTGTTTCGGTCTCGTATTGATCAAGCATAAAGTCTTATGCATTACCGTTTTTTGCCCTACAAGTTGTTTGATATGGTATACGCACTTTTGAGACTATGTACTTTTAATGAACCAAATTGCAAACTTTTTACTGTGGGCAATCAAGAGGTGCCAATTAAGAAAGTGAGGATCAGAGTCCGTGGGATCTTGATAGGGCCTGTAGCCCCTGTAGGACTGTCCCTACCCGAGCCGGCAGCACGCGAACAGATACATTTACCTTACTGTAGCTTTCTAATTAAAGAAAACCCCTCTATTATAACTTAACACTTTATTGTCGGCGAAACAAAAGGCTCGGATCAGAGGTAGAGATATTTACAGAACACGTTAGTTTACAATGAGGAAAACTGTATTTGTAGGTAATATAGTTGTATTCATAATAAAAAAAATATGTTTTTCACACCTATTCGGAAAAGAGCTTTTTCTTCCCTGCTAGGAGGGATCAAAGTGGCACTTTTCCTCCCTGCTAGGAGGGATCAAAGTAACACTTTTCTGTTCTAGCACACTATTTTTACATTTTTTTGCACATTATTTTTTAGCTTAAATAATCTGTTTAAGCATCAGATTGTGTCAACACTAAGATTTTTTTTATTTTCCTCATAAGTTGATGTGAAAAGCAGTATGTGTCACACGGTATCAAAATTATTTCGTCTTTGGCGTTAACACTTCAATCCCTCATTACGCTCAGGATTCTACTTTAGAATCCGTCACTACGTTCGGGATTCTATTGTAGAATTCATCACTTCATTCAGGATTCAATGTACGCCCTTGACCCCTTGTAACACAAACTACTATTCTTTGGTTCAATGTTTGTGATCAGTATAAAGAGATGTTAGAAACATTTCTGGAGTTATTTTATACCTATACCACCTTGCTGGCTACTTTAATATTTCCAATGTATTGATTTGATATTGATATTGAAATATTGAAGTTGTAAAAGATGCCATTGTGGTGTATTAACTATGAAGCCCTAAAGTTGTAAAAGTAGCTTTGTTAGTAAACTCAAATACTCAGTTTGTTTTACACACAAGGTAGAATTTACCCACTGTAACAAATTATCAATCAGGTCTAAATCGCATCGGCAATTTTGCTAGCCCCCAAAGACCCCAAAGCAAGTGAAACCAGCTTACTCAATCTAATAGAATCACCTCGGATTGCTTTCCGATATTTACCGATTTTTTCCCCTCTCTGAGATTTGGCGGTACCCGAAATAGGCGTGTACCGGTAAACAAACGGGCTGTAGGGTCGTGGGATACATAACCTTTCTAATTAACAATTGGTTTAAGGTGCTACTTTGTTGCTTCTCATTCTGTTTTATTTCTAGACGTCAAAATGTTATCAAGAATTATTCTTCATAGGTACCTACTCAGACATATAAGCGCCCATTGTCAGGGCAATAGTAATATTGAACGAAGTCTCCGCCAAAATAGATATATTTAACTGCACTCTGAGTGAATTCACAAAGATAACAAGCCGGCAATTATGTTATCTGCCAAATATTTAGTTATAGTCTGTTTTTAGGGTTCCGTAGCCAAATGGCAAAAAACGGAACCCTTATAGATTCGTCATGTCTGTCTGTCTGTCTGTCCGTCTGTCCGTCTGTCTGTCCGTCCGTATGTCACAGCCACTTTTCTCCGAAACTATAAGAACTATACTGTTGAAACTTG
The DNA here is from genome assembly GCF_948474715.1 of Cydia amplana. NCBI lineage: Eukaryota > Metazoa > Arthropoda > Insecta > Lepidoptera > Tortricidae > Cydia > Cydia amplana. The sequence continues at coordinate 6,809,886 of NC_086070.1, forward strand.
GTAAGTAGATGCATTCTGTGAACCGCATTAAGATTTTCACACAAAAATAGAAAAAAAAACAATAAATTTTTGGGGTTCCCCATACTTCGAACTGAAACTCAAAAATTTTTTTTTCATCAAACCCATACGTGTGGGGTATCTATGGATAGGTCTTCAAAAATGATATTGAGGTTTCTAATATCATTTTTTTCTAAACTGAATAGTTTGCGCGAGAGACACTTCCAAAGTGGTAAAATGTGTGTCCCCCCCCCCCTGTAACTTCTAAAATAAGAGAATGATAAAACTAAAAAAAATATATGATGTACATTACCATGTAAACTTCCACCGAAAATTGGTTTGAACGAGATCTAGTAAGTAGTTTTTTTTATACGTCATAAATCGCCTAAATACGGAACCCTTCATGGGCGAGTCCGACTCGCACTTGGCCGCTTTTTACTGTAATATTTATAAGTGTGTTGTTAACTGTTAATTTTTTGTCTTCCTTTATGTAATACATATCACGTATTGGATTATTCTGTAAAGTGGTATTGTATAGTTGATTATAAAATAAATAATAAAAAATATTTAAACTCAAAGAACACGTTGTTTTTACTAAAGGACAAAATATGTCATGTCATGTTTATGATCATTATCAGATTACGTATGTTGTTGAACGCTGAACATAATAGAATAGACCTTCGCAAAATAGTAGTTCTTGTAGTTCGGAAAAAAAGTAAATTTATTGAATAGATGTACAACAAAGACGCCCGTTCGCCCGTTGCATTACTTGACCATGTATGACCTATGTATACCAATTCAAGTTGAATAATTCTTAAGTAAAACCCTACTTCTTATGGTAGTCACAACGTACAAAAAATTGTAAACGGCAAAACAAAACGAACCCTCGGATATAGTTGTCGCGATAATATCCAAGGAGTCTTAAATAAATAAAGAGAATAATTCAATTGCGCACAGTAAGTTTATTGGATTGATCATGCGCAAATATTTATCGATGGGGTCGGCAGATAGGGTCACAATTTATTGTAAAGCAAAAACAGTCTTAGGTAAGTTGACAAAATGAGACGGCAGCAATCAGACAAATTGGCTCCGGCCCTAACCGAATTAATATACGAAGGTTTTCTCAGGGAAACCACTTTGGTAAGAAAATATTGGGAATGTGTAGTCATACTGCCGTCAATTTGGATTATTTATTGCTAAGGATATCTAGACAATATCGTACGTTATTTAAATAATAACATATTGCGTGCAAACGTTTCAGTATATCAATTTTTTTTGGCCATTAATGCTTTTTTACTGACTAAAACAATTCGTCTAGAAGATTGTTTACATAAAGACATTATGCCGTTTTCTTGAAGACACGCCGTACATTTCCCTACATGCGCGTGAATAAATTGTACAAATCCACCTTTACTTTAGCACAAGCAGTAGCTATGGGGAAGAATTGCGTTTTTGCCTCATCCGGGTAAACGATGCTTAAGATATTTATTGGGGGATGAATTGAGTTTAAGATATGTTTCTCTTGAAACTTAGAACTGTTTGTATGTAGGTATAGACTAATATGAAGTATATTTAATACAAGACGTGACTAATGTGGTGACGGAGATAAAATGTATTAGGAACTAAATGGTATGGAGAACAAACATGTAAGTAATAGGTAATTAAACACCCTAATTATTGCATACATTTTTATTTATTACTTCAATATTACCTACCTAAAATCTTTGGTATAAATAATTGAATGCTCACACTTTATACATTACATACTGATTATTGACGAACTTGAAAAAAAGGGCGAATAAAAATTATGTAAATATCTATTCAAATAAGTACATAGTACCTACCTACAGATTTTTTTAAAACATAAAAGCTAATTAGAAAGTTGCTGTTTTAATAAGTATTTATTAATTTCTATTAATTTTGTGGATTATTCAGGCAATAATAAAGCACAAGACATGTACGTAACATGTAGAAACTCTATTTAAATCCCTCCCACACTTAAACTTCAACATCATTCGCAATATAAACAACATCTGCTTAAGAACTTCTGATCCCCGCTCCGGAAAAACTGATTATGTAATTAGAAGAAAGCCTCCTCTTAAATGCGGACTAATCAGGAATTAATGAGTTGTACCCTGGTGCTATGATAACTCCTGCTGCGCTAAGGAGCTCATCAATTATGGCGGAGCCCCGGTTGCACCCCTTCGTGATAAGCTACTTGGTACAGATAGGACTCTGAATTCGCGCAATGACATCTCGATCGACCTCAATGATTACGAGAATTTTGGGATTTTTTAAAAGCCTTAAAGTTTTAGTAGGTACGTTAGAGGTTTAAAAATATATTAGGTACCTTCTTAATGATTATTAACATTTTTTTTAATCAGAACAATTGTTTTGTTGTTTAGTTCGTTATATTAACTATACGAGTAATAGTACTTTTAAGAAACTAAGTTATAGCTTGTAAGAGCGCAACGGTTAGGGACCTATACGGTAAATTGGTAATGTAATGATCAAAATTCAAAATCTGTTAAGTAGAACAATAATTACTTACTGATTTTTTTTATAATCACCTAGTTTCGAAAGTTGAAATCCATTTCCATTTTTTTGCAACTAGGAATTTTTGATGTCGTTTAATTTTTGTTTCCCGAACATCGTCTCGTAAATTCAACAATAATTCAACTCTTGACTAAAATGACTGAATCAGGTTAACAATTTGCCAAGTATAGGCGTTCGGAACAGCCGAGTAACAAACGGCCCTTTAACTGTTGTTGCAGCACCTAACGCTTCCGCTCCCAAGCCGCACTTTGATTTGTTGTTCCGTTCCACTAAGTTACGTCTTCGACGCTATGAGATATTCCCCAGCGCCATATGCTACGGGCTAACACATGGATGCTGTTAGATTTGGATTCAAATTCATTAAAATTAGGCATTTGAATCAGCCTGTGAATGAAATATTTTTAACAGCAGCGAAAAAACAACGAGCAGAATATTATTTAGCGCAGTCTACAATTTGAATGAGATCCTAAACGGGGTCTTTGTTGTTATGCTATGAATATAAATCGTGATAAATTCCACGCGGCCCGGCGGAGGGGCGGGAGGCAGCCTCAAGGGCTTTTCTTAAAAATAACTTTTGTCAGGGCAATTCGGAGGAGCACCGCGATTTATGGAAAGGTGGTGTCACCCCGGTAATTCGTTTTTAACTAGTTCTGATAAGGGTCCGCTGTGTTTTATGCCCGAACAGCCATAATTTAAGTAATGTCCCGGTTTAAGGATGAGTTAAATTTACAACTTGCAACATCTGCGGTCACGAGTTAGTACTTAAATCTGCGTGACCGTAAACCAAACAAACTTAAAGGGACCTATAATAAACTATTTCTCTAAACAAAAGCGGCTCCGAGCAATTGTCCCGGAATGTCACAATATTGTTATTTTTCCATATTTCGCGCGTTTGCGGGCCGTCATATCACATGGGCATAATATGATTTACGGCCGGGAGCAAAAAAAGAAAGTACTTCGAAGAAACTTCTTTTATTCTCGGAGAAAGTTGCGTAAAAACTGGAGGCGCTTAGAAAAAAGCAATTTTCTAGCTCAGGTGTGTAAGATGTTCTTTATCTAACTTTGCATCCGAACCGTTTTGTTTATGGCGGCACATTTTTTCGAAGTTTTGAACATTTTAACGTGAAACGGAGCGCGGAGCACTTTTTATTACTGACGCCGTTACGCACATTTTAAAAAGCCGACTTTGCAAAGGAATATGACGTTTTATGAGTATTGCACAACAGGAACCGCTACCTGTCTTTGTTTACCGTTACGTAACATAACTGATAATGAAATATTAATAACAATAGGCTAATATTTTAAAGCTAAAACATGTTTGAAACGGCACCCTTTTAATGAACACCGAAAATATAATTTGAAATACTCTTTATGGCGGGCATAATGTAGCCAAGTGGGCCAAAAAATGGCTGTCACCGTCTGGCGTACTGCATTAGCATGAAGGGTGTGAGGCAAGGAGGCTTTATCAGGAGGGCCTTTCCTGAGGGAGGGCCAAATAATGCGATATTGCTCGTTTGTGCGAGCTCCTATTTATCTATTAAAAAACGCGAGATTTACGCGAGAATATAGGAAACTTTCGCAAGTTTATGTTGTTCCGCAGCTCCGGGCTAATATAAAAGATTGATGCGTGTTATTTTAGTCTTGTGCAGGGTATTTATATACTGTTCAAGTTTTTTTTATGTCGGCTCGTGATTTAATAAGGCCTGATAAATAAAATAGGTATACTAATTGGTGATTTCTACTGCGACATCGCCAGAAATACTGTCTGTGGTCTGGTACGTACAGATAATTTTAGATTGAATAAAATTAACTACCGTCTAACCTCATTTCCACCGAATAATTGCAATGCCTAAACGCTTACGAAAATTCTATTAAACCCGCTCTATTTTATCATAAAGACGTTAGTATTACAAAAGCCGTGTTGTCAGATCAGTCCAGTCACGACGCGGCGTGAATTCCAAGTCTGCTGATCTTAGGAGTGTCATTATAATGGCTTACCAAAGTGTCAGGCGAACCAGCATATGAGGGCTCTCCGATTAAGAATAATTCTGTACGGATCTCGGGATCACGCTACGCTGGTCCTCTCAGGCCCGTCTCACCCGCACTCGCGCAACTAATCGGAATACACGGCCTGAGCTATTATTTGAGCGACCAAAGCGCTTGCGCTCATCGGTGTGAGTGTGATGTAGCTGCTTTTAGGATCCTTGAGGTTGAATTTATACTGGTTTTTCTAAGGCTAAGGCGCCAGATTAGCAATGAGAATGAAGTCTGACTGACAGCCTGAGAATGCTAGCGAGCGGTCACTGGACTGCGAAGGACGCATGTATGAGACACTGAGAAAAGGCTGCTGATTAACACTTTGTGCAGGTACTGGAAACCCCGGTTGAATAGTTATCGATGCCATCCGAACTGCAAGTACTTTTTTAACTAAAGTGCAATGGAAATGTTTCATATAGGTAAAAAAATCAGTTACCTACTTAAAAAACTCAAAACCCATTATGGCCAAACTTGTTTATTACTTGCTACTTTCTACAATATAATACTCTTTACACAGTTTTTTTTTTAATAGATGTATAGATCACAGATTTCTTCATCAGAGTTTATACCTAGGTACTTCAAATTATTTAACAGAACATACTACAGCCTCGCGCGGATGGTTAATAATATGTTATTAGAAGTAATTATTGCGCCTCCTAATTAAAAACAACTATAAGCCATAGAGCTATATTTTTACCGTAACAGATAATTAGTCTAACTGTTAAAATATCGAGTAGGTATCGAGGCATTGTTCACTGGTGACAAATAATACCGGATAATACTACACTATCGTGTGTCCGACCGAATTTAACACTGTGCCGAGCCAATATTCCCCATTCTACCCCCTAGGGTCGAACAGACGTATGTATATTCCAGTATACTTATAGTAAATTCCTTTTGGAATACAACAATACGTTGATAATAAACATGCATCACAGGGCCTACAATAATACCTAGCTATTATATCTGTTTCGACTAAATTGGTATAATTTAGATACTTGATATCTTCTGTAACACTTTTAAATTAGAATTTCTATGCGATTCGACTCAAAAAAAACTTAGGCTAATGATCTAGGTAGGTTTGTATGTTAACAAAATCTATTTATGTGATTGAAATAAACAATTTAGGCGTTAATTGTTTGAAGCTTAAAGCACTTTCTACAACGTTGATATTTCAGTCTCCAAGTGTCAAATGAGGACATATAAGGGTTACATCACAGAATGAACCTTTCACTTTTCAACGGGTCTGCCTGTCTCAATAAATAGGTACGATGCTTCGACTTCAAGCCGTTTAAAAGACAATTGAATGCTAAACCAGTATTTTCATTCTAAAACATTTAACTTACCAATAGGCAAGTACTCCATTTATGACCATCGGAATAGTTGCCGGGCATAAGTATATCTAATTTGAATAATACTGAAAGATCTTTTTGAAATGCATTATGTTGACGGGTTAAGTTGTTTTTATTTACGATGACTATGCTGTTTTAATAAGGACAGAATAAGTGAAAAAGTAAGTATAGGTATTGAAACGTTCAATTCAATAACAAATGTTTGGTACACTCACTTAACTTTCAGACAAACTTAACACTCCAAACATGACCTAGTTGCCCAACTAAACTGCAGTACCTCAACTTATAAAGAAAGATCACTGCGAAGCTCTCTGCTAGCTAATAAATAATAGCAGCGTGAGTTAGGACCACCTAGAGAGTTTGCTTACTGCGGAACAGTATTGTGGCCACATACGCCATACATTTTGCTCGGCAAATTGCTCAACTCCCTGTCTAATAACCCCTTAATGAACGGAGATTCGCGCTTGCCTAATTGGAATTTATTGTTTTATGATTTTAGCGCGTTCCTAACGAGGTTATATAACTCAATTCTCAATAAAGTTTGTCAACACATGATTAGGGATCTTCATTGTAGGTACCTAAGTATAGTGTTCCTTATAAAATTGGTTACATAAGAAACGTTCCATTTCAGGTTATGTAACCTCAAAACGAATCAAACTATTATCAACTCTTACTCTTACCAGCTCCGGTTTCTATCGAAAGGGAACGTACCTGCAATCAAACAAAACAGCCATTAGACAACATAACAACTTCATGGGATTCTACTATTTCATAATCAACAAGTAGGACGAACAGATTAGAACCAATTGCTCGACTTGAACTAATAAATCTGCCTTTCAAATTGAATAAAACTACGCCCCTTTAATTACATAATAGTGTTTAATTATCACATTTAAATAATGAATTCAGACCGGAGCACGCGACTCGCCCGCCATTCACAAACTTCGTTAATGCCTCATTTGAATACAATCTAGACACATCAATGTTCTAACCCACTAGAACGTGTTATTATGTCGTTCGAGATCACTCAACCGCGTGTAGCAGACATTGTAACTCAACATACAGCTTGTCGATGTCGACGGATCGTGTTGACGCACGTGCCACGCTCTTATCTCTATGAAAGTAGAGTCTAATTTTGAGCAATCTATAAACGCTCTCAAAAGACATACAAGTAGGTATAAATGCTATAGACATCCAATGGTTATGACAGTTTAAATTACTAACAGAATAATTAGGTGTTTCGCGTTAGATGAGGTCAAGGGGATAATATAGCGAAATTAGCTACATATATCTTAGAACTCAATGAAAGGTCTTGTTTATGATATCTATTTTGACCGCACAACGTCGACGATAAGTTTGTCAATCGGTATAGCGTATTGGAATTCTACCAAAATATGCGCAGAACATCGTCTTAGTATCGGTAGCAAGTAGCATAGCTGAATTGTACAATTGTAGACTTTATACAGAACGTGCTATGGTTGAAATTTAATTGTTCTCATTTACCCACATATTGCTCTTAAGGTTTGGATGGTATAGGTACCTAAGTATTTGTGGCGACTCTGTCAGCAGTGTCAGCTACCAAAGATAATAATATCAGTGGACCTATTTCATCGTCAGTCCAAGTACCTACCTATAATTTAATCGGTTTATTATACCAAACTTTTATATTCGATTTGGTAAAATGTAAGAATATCTAATTTTTTTCTCAGCTGTGGGCCATCGTTCACATGTGAGCTGCGTCACGTAAACATAAAGTTCGAACTTTGGCACACTATCATAAATCAAGGGGCGTTATACGCCATGTTTCATGAGCTTGGACCGTCTCTTTCGCTCGCACATATATCGCACCGCCCCCTCTCGCTCTAATGCTGAGCCAGGGACCCGAGGGGGTCGGGGAGGGGGAAGCTGTCTAGCCGTGACGTATTACCCGACCAGCGGTCGGTCAGGTCAGTACGTTAACTCAACAGTGTGGAACTTTGCCTTTTTCTAATTTAAACAAAACACATTCGCAAAGAAAAAAATATGAATAAAACTAGTGATGCGATAGTACCTAACCATCGACATTGCTAATTAGTTGACAGACGTCGCTATCATCTACGTCGAGTACTTAATGCAAATCGTTAGTTCGATCCTAGAATAGACAATGTGAAGAGAGGTTTATGAGACCACCCACACATCCGCGTGTTTTATGTGGGGTCGCGATCACACACCGAAGAATAATTTAGCTTACAATTACTATGTAAGGAGTGGCTTGTTCGCGGTCTTAAATGTTTATAAAATCGCGACCAACATTTTAAAAGTCGAAAATTTCGATAAGTAATAGTAGTTTTACACTATATCTACTATTATTATTTGTTATTATTTACTTATGTGGTATGGACTACATAAAAGCACTTCATTTGTTACTTTTTTAATACGCACATAGATATGTTTTATTACATAGGTAATAAAACATATCTATGTGCGTATTAAAAAAGTAACAATCAGAAGTAGATCATAGGATCTAGATTTAGTTACAAAATCAGCCATTTCCAGATAGGCCCCAATAAAGATAGATTCATGTTTAAAGTACTAAAATAAAAACATCCATTTACGCTCCTAGAGAATCGCATGTTTTCTCCCGTGATAGGTAGGTAAGTTCCACTTTAGATAACTGCACAGAATTCAACTGCAACTAAAAGCCACCTCGGAGGTGCTCTCAAGTCGTGTGTAAATGAATAGTGGTTAGCACGTGATTAGACCGCCAATTAATTCAACCGCCAATAAATATTATGCGCATTTCGTTTATCTATCGGCTCTAGACGGGGGTGATTAAATCGTGAATCACTTCAAATCGGATAGCAGACAAACATGCATAAATCTGGCTTAAAAAATCTAGACGGAAATTTTGCGACTAATCAGAAACCAGTTGGGTTAGTTCGAAACAGTTTGAGGCCGGTACATACGTATTTAATGCCCATTACCTTGTATTCTTATTTGTATCTACTAATTCGACGGCCATTAAAAGTATCGCGCCCTTGTCGGACACCTCATTGGGCGGCTATAAATATCGTCGTTATCTCTCGATATCAAGCGGCACTTCTCCACGCGACCTACCCCAGCTCTAATGAATTACACAATGAACTCTCATCTAAATACAGAAAAAAGCTTTTAAAGGCATATATCAAAAATGCCCACAAAAGCCTACTAAGACAGGACCCACAGATTTATTACACTCCCTTTGTTAAACACGTAATCTCCACGTGGAGCCGCGATATAAAAGGTATACCTAAATGAAAATAAATGTAGTTACTCATTCTGTTGCCTACCTATTTACATTGTGCCCGGGCATAAATATGGCTCTGTTTATAAAAGTAATCTATTTTGAAAATTACCCGTTAAATCACATTAGGACAGATAACACGTTGTTTGGGGTATGTGGTCCACAAAAAATGTTTGTCGGTCAGAGAGGCCGAGATTTGTTGCCTTCAGGGTGGCACCCCAGTCAGTGTCAAGCATGTGAAAATTGATTCCATAGAACGAGGAGTACATTAGGTAGATCCATGAAAAAGGATCATGGTTTTTTTTGTGCTATCAATTGCACAATTTGACCGGTTCTGGATACGTGGGTGAGTATCGAATTTATATTAATTGACGATAATTTATCGTCCATGTTTCGGACATCGATACGTCGCTTCATGTCGTGCCAGCGGGCCATTTTAGGCGGTTTCCGGGTCTATTTGTGTATAGGTATACTGGTATAGGTATGTTTGCCTAATTTATATGCGTGACGGTCCCTTTTTATTGGAAAACAAAACAGCTGCGTGGATTACCATTTTATTGACAAGCTATATAAATCAACCATATCTACTTACAAACACCTAGGTACGTAATACCCACTTATAAATATGTATGTTATCAAGATAATTGATTAAAATTTAAATAAAATTAAGTAAATATATTATTTATTTGCATTAGTCAAGTGTGGTCACATTGATGGTCATCTCTACATATGTAAAATATCACGTAATACCTACTTATAGTGATGTCACGTATAAGAAGTATTTAAACAGGATTTGTATGCCTCACCTATTCTTACTGTGTGAAACTCCTTTTATAAAGTCCACAATCACCTACGTATTTAAATTAAACCAATTCACAATCCCAATGTTAGGAAGATAATGCAATAAAATAATAAAGCCAGCGGGCAACAAATAGGTATTAGTGATGTGATAGACTCTATTACATTCAGTACGATCGACAGACACATACGTTAGTACATAATATACTTAACGATTAGTATTAAGTACTAATGTTTAAATAGGTGTACATGTACGAGAATCACGTGCACAATCTACTAGTAGTACCTATACTTGGATAACAGATATTATTTGGATTTCAATCCGGTTTAATATATCTGAGACAGGCTGTGGCTGGACCATGCTAACGTGACAAGAAAAAAGGAATGAAAGAACAGCCCACGGCGATATTTCACCCGCAGATCCGAAGACGCTGACGCGATCGCGAGACAACTACGGTCAGACCAGACATGCAAATCCTTAACAAGAATTAAGACAAAAATAATTCGTATAAATTTATCACAACTCCCTTGAGTCATTTGATCCTGCTAAAATGTTGTTACCACTAAATTCACCAATGATGGCTCCGAAAAAGGCACAGAGTACCTACTAAACTTTGATATCAGCATTTTTAGTGTTATATTATTGTACTTCTCAGTGATAAATTAATAACTTATCTTCTTGTTAGTTTGTAAGTTAAACCATTATTTGGGTTTATCGATACGTGACGTGGCCATTAGCGCATCACTAGCTCTCGGGTGCGAGCCAACAAATCATACAGATAGCATCTTCTACAAATTTGAATCGGATCTTATTTATGATTTGCCTTTTTCACGGCTGCGTTTTGGGGAAAACTCGAACATTAATCAACGATAAATGGGTATTGGGCTTTATACCTGTGGGAACACTAGATTGACATCGTGTGTTTTAACGGAAACACAGAATTGTTCTGATAAGAACAGTTTGCGATCGACTGACAACTCTGCGATTAAACAGAGAAACAGGACGTGCCCTGAGAAGGGCAGTTTGCGTGCTCTGAAAAGAGCAGTTTTATATCGTCCTGAGAAGGACGGTTTAATATCCGGAGCCTGCAGCATCCCCGTCGGACTCGTCGTGTCTTCAACCAGCGAGAGCGTAGCAGCGGAGCGAGACACGGCGCACGACGGGACGATGTTGACTCCACGGCGGCCGGCGAGCGAAAGGACCTCAGCCGGCGCAGAATTCAGTTTTATTGAGAGCGACTCGCGCGCGCGTAATTCCAATTTTGAAAGACTTATCAGTAGTTATCTAAACCGAACCCTATTCGAAGATATCTAGGAATTATCTTCAACTCTCTCATTGGAAAATACCGCCGGACATCCAATTAGTCGAAGAAAGTGGAAAACAATCGGAAAATCGGGAAGTTCCCACGGTATTCAGTTCATTATCCGCAACAACATAATAATCATAACAAAAGCATGTACGAACCACCGTACTTGGTTAAACAGCAATCGCATAAACAAACCCCAACAATAAAGCCAAATAAACGCTCAAGCACGCCATCGAATCGCACCTTGAATCGCACATAAAAAGCCTGTGAATACCGGGCGAATTGAAAAGACCGCTACTCGACAGGAGCATCCCAGTATTGCATTCCCAACCGTACGCGGTCGGGTATTATCGAGCACGAGAGTAGAGTTCGTTAGAGCCCATAAAATCGTTTACGAGCTGCCGAAGAGCCCTCTTCAATAAACGTGCCATAAAAGTTCGGTTACTCGACGCTAGATGGCGACACTAGTGGCCACTTGAAGCCGTTGCAACGATTTTACTGCCATCTATGGAGCTTTTTAAGCGTTTAAAGACTTGGAGAAAGGGATAGTGTTGCGTGCCTCTCGCTTAGGTGGGATCGCGGTGAAGTTTGGAAGGAAGCGCTGTCGGCTGGCCATGCGAGAGGTGAATTTTCTCGTTGTTATTATTTACTTTTTGCAAGTGGGACGGCGAAATTAGTTTTTTGTGTGGATCGTAATTATTTCCAGTGCCAGCGTCTGAGGGTCAAATTACATGATTTGAAATTATGGCCATAATTTCTTTATTTCGGAGTTTGACTTCCGGGTATTTTAAATTTAAATGTACTTACGTTTAGGTATAATTGAAGGGATGTTTACAAAAACAACATAACTGACTACACTGGTTGACACCTGAAACGATTAACAATGTTCTTAAAAAAAGTGTCAACCGCTTTAAGCAGTTATGTTGTTTTTGTAAACATCCCTTCAATTAGGTTGATATGTAAACTAAGGACTTGAGTCACTCAGATACATCGGATCGAACCAAATCACGACGTGTAAAGTGTTAATATTGTAATTTTTGCAGTTTTATCAATAATTTATATACTTGTTGACGAGTAGGAATTTTGCTGCCTCTTCATTGCGTTGTTTTTTACGGGATAGTTTTCACCGGCTATTTCACGCGTTAGGCCCGGGGCACACAAGCGGTGGTCTCATTAGAGGACGCGTGTGTCTTGCTTCTCACACTGATTATGGCTCCGATGGAGTCACGATCCACGATTTGCTTGGACTGTTAAACGCTTGCCGAGTATAGGGAAGGCTCAACGGTGTCATACCGAACACTTGACGAGTCGTAGACTCAAACGAACCATTAGAGTTATATCGACCGGGATATGAACCGTGATTACCTTTTGTATCGTTTTCGAGCTTCCGATATTTCAACGCAGTTACATGCATCTTGTTCACGGGTAACTGAAGATAGCGGGTGGGTTAAACGAACCCGACTAACACACAGAGAAGTCATGTCGGCTGCGCTAGTGGGAATTACGCATCCTGGTTAAATAACTAAAAATGGCTTATTTTCATACTGCAGGGGTTAGTTGCGAATTTTGGGGTTAGTGAGAAAAAAGTGCTGTTTAGGTTTCACTACAACTATTATAACATTTAATGGATTTCAAGGTGTTAAAGTCGTTAATCTACTTACAAAATCTGTTTCCGATATTAAAATATATATACCTACCTATATCAAAAAATAAGAGAGTTAAATATCAGTGGAACTTTTCGGTTTAGGCTGTGTGCAGTGAAAAAATGTGACCTGAGATTTTCTCTACTATACGTCTATAGACACGTTTTGAAGTATTTGACACTTCTAAATAGGTAACAATAGGCACAAAAAAAATACTTATTAAAAAATTCGATAACGAAAGGAAAGTTTCTAAGTTGTGCTGTGCTTGAAACATTATCATCATTTATCATACTTAATTTAATATAAACTTAGAAACTTTAATTTACGGCATCTATATGTGTTTATACAACCACATGTGTTTATTATGCATAGGTAATCAATTTTAAATCTTAAGATTTTAATAACAAAGTTAATATTGCTATTTTTAAAATATTGTTGATTGCAATACAAAATCCATATTAATCAGCTAACCAAAATTTCAAAGCCGATAATTTATAAGTAGACAAAGAACTAAACCGTCGGGCATGTTCACAAAATAAATCTCAATAAAATTGATCTCATCTTAAATAACATCATCTTGGCTGGGGTTCGCCGGCTGTAGCGTCAGCAAAGTTGTGACCTAATGCCTAAGGGCCCAATTCGGATTTTGTAATAGACATCTATTAGATATCTTTTAGACATCGCCAAGATACGATAACGATATGTTTAAGATCTAACCTGTCAAATTTGACATTTCCGCGATTCTGGAGATACTCTTGAACGATTTCCACAAGATATTACTTAGAGATCTAATTCACATCTAATAGCTAACACGATCTATCGTAAAAGTGACATTGGTTGCCGGAATTGCGCTGCAAAAGAGAACTAGTTGAAATCTAAACTATAACGTATCTAGAATGGACCTGGTACGTGTCGTCTCTTGTGAATATCATAAAGTTCGAATACGGCAGTAAGTGAATACCTACTTATCTTTCGATTTAAGTACGTAAGTACACAAGTGTCAATACTTAGCTATTTAACATTTTATTAAATTGCGACAGAAGAAAGTAAAAATAAAATGATGTACAGTAACATCTTACTCAATAATGTGTCCCATAGTTCTTAATTCGCTGATATAAGAGTTATGGGACATATTTTTGAGTATGATTTGTGCACCCATATTTTCACACTTGACATAATATAATATAGAAAATAAATTAGGTAATATGTAGATAATAAAATTCGTAATAACTAATTAATAAGTATCCGTAGCCAGTTTTCATTCTTGAATATATTTTGTGGAAAAAAGCGGCCAAGTGCGAGTCGGACTCGCCCATGAAGGGTTCCGTATTCAGGGGATTTATGACGTATTAAAAAAAACTACTTACTAGATCTCGTTCAAACCAATTTTCGGTGGAAGTTTGCATGGTAATGTACATCATATATTTTTTTTAGTTTTATCATTCTATTATTTTAGAAGTTACGGGGGGGGGGACACATTTTACTACTTTGGAAGTGTCTCTCGCGCAAACTGTTCAGTTTAGAAAAAAATGATATTAGAAACCTCAATATCATTTTTGAAGACCTATCCATAGATACCCCACACGTATGGGTTTGATGGAAAAAAAATTTTTGAGTTTCAGTTCACAGTATGGGGAACCCCCAAAATTTATTGTTTTTTTTCTATTTTTGTGTGAAAATCTTAATGCGGTTCACAGAATACATCTACTTACCAAGTTTCAACAGTATAGTTCTTATAGTTTCGGAAAAAAGTGGCTGTGACATACGGACGGACAGACAGACGGACGGACAGACAGACAGACATGACGAATCTATAAGGGTTCCGTTTTTTGCCATTTGGCTACGGAACCCTAAAAATGCATAAAATACCTATAATTTTTGACAAATCCGTTGCCAATGTCTTATCAATCGCCCAATTAAAATATAAAGTGTTTTGTTATAGCTCATTTACAATATGATATTCTTTTAGTTACTCTTACTTACTTATCAAAAATCTCTTCAATAGGTAAGTAGTTTATTCATCACCCTACTACCTACTAAGTACATATTACGTAATTTACCATTTTTGTTTCAAGTTTAATTATTGAATTAACTTTTTTTTAATATATTTTTAAACACTGTACGTACTGAACACTGAGTTTATTATTGTCACAAATTCGACAAACAACCTACTCTAGATATAAATAATATTTGCGGCCTATTAAAAAACTCGATAGATAATTATTGATCATCAATACATACCTTGATCCTGCGGACGCTACACGCCCAAACAGGTTTACAGCTATACCTACTGAGGTATTGTTATCTCTCGTCAGCATACCTCAGATCGTTGTGCATTTAATTATGTAAACTGTAAATAAATGCAACAATTTACGAACTGCCAAACAACCCTCATTTGTATTTTTATTTTGCGCTGTTTGACAAATTGTTCATTTTCGAAGCGTTAAATGGTTTTTAATTTAATTTATGTTCTTCCGAATAAATAAAATATGTCAATTTTTTTATACTTATTTATTACTTATGAAAGTATCTTATGTAAGTATGTATTCTTAACAAAATTTTACAGATACTTAATCAAAAAAATACGAAAGATATTAAAGTGTACTTATACTTAACAATAATAAATACCTAGTCTTTACTTTTCGTATAAATTAAACTAAAATAAAACCTTACCTACTTATAGATACTAAAATTTTCATGATTTATAAGGTGATACAAAAAAATCCCTAAATGTGACAAATTAAATTATTGTTCTTAAAACCCAGTAGCATTTAACTATTGTGGTGTCTGATAGTGACCTTTAAAATAAATTGCTAGTAAATGATGGCAATTTGACCGGCCGAACCATATGCGAAGGTTATAAATAACATAATGAGTTCAATTATCCGCCATCTTTAGAATGCAGTTCGGCGTTTGCTCGGCACAGGTAAAAGAGCATTGGAATGAGACGAATGGGTGAGAGTGAAATGGAAAATGTTTCAACATTCGATTTGTAGTATAGGTTTTTCTAATAAGTAGGTATTGTCGCTCGAGTATTCTGAATTTAAAGAATTAACACTTCTAGTGCATTTATGTTTTGCATCATCTTGTTAGTTAAGACACAATGTAGGTACATTCAACGACGATGTTTACATCTTTCGCCATATTATAAAGGAGCAAGGTACACAAGTGTAAACATATCTTTGACGTTCACTGTACTTAAATTAATTCCAATTCGGATTAAAATATTGTGACTCTTGTTCCCGATGAGAGGTATGGTGACCTAAAAGCTTTGCTCGTACGCACCAAAATAAGTAATATAACCTATCACATTTTTCATTAATTTTAGCACAAAAGATTACCGTAAATCGGATATCGCTGAACTTTTTAACTTATCCGAAACAAAGTCAATTAAAATTAGTAACTGCCGGTTCATCTTACCTCGTTATTATTTCCCTAATAACAGCAGAACCTTCGGAAACAATGAAGTTCCCTCCGACGTCAGAGGCAGCTATCTCTCGTATCTACACGCGAACAGACAGGCGGACAGACGATATTTTGCACAATTATGTAGATAGTTATCGTGTAAAGTTGAGGCTTTTACCCGCATGACGCATACAACCTAGATTAATACGAGTTATGAATCGGAATCAAATCAATACCTATTAAAATGTAATCTAAGTCAAGAATATAATAACCGTAAAAAAAAATACTCTAACCTTGTACAATTTGTTTTTAAAAGAACTCGAAATGAAATTGTACGTGTATTTACATGTAGGTACGCGGGGGACTTACGAGGATAAAACATGGAATTAAAAAAAATATAATAATTATACAAAGTTTGCCTATGTTTCTGACGACTGAATAGACCCCTGAATTTTGAGGTTTTCTCTGAAATACAATATTTGAGAAGAAAAGTAAGAACAAGAATATTCTTACAGTCCAGAAAGATTGTGCAGCGAACGGTGTTTTCCTATCCTCACACAAAGGGGTATTTAAGTTAATGTATGTATATCAAAACAGTAATTTAAAACACACTAATTAAATACTGAAATTATATCCAAGTCTATCCAACACGCTACGCCCTGACAGGTGTTTAAAGCAACGGACTTAAAGTTCAAACTCCTTTTTTACCCATGTTGAACATGTCAAGCGGCCGGCCGGCAGTGTTACCAGACCAAAGTACCTACGAACCGGATCTAAAAATGCTACGATATCCCCCAAAAATTACGGTTACATTTTTTATTTAAAAAAAATAGATTAACAGCCTAAATTTACTAGAAACTTCATTAGTATGGTACAAAAATAGTCAAGAACCGTAGTTAGTTATAATGAAAATGTTCATAATCGGTAATTATCGTAAAAATTCGTTACTTTATTGGTCTGTCACTATTTTTCTACGCCATTTTAGTATGTATTTTAACCGCTCATACGAAAAGTACGTAAAATCGTAAAAAATACTAAAATCTACAGTTTGGTCAAAAGTACGATTTAGTACGCTTTTGGGCGGGGTACGTATTTAGTACGCACGCAGCTCAAAAAGTACGTAAATTTGTACTAAAAAGTACGATCTGGCAACACAGGCGGCCGCGGTGGGTCCGATGGAGCGCGATGCCTCGCCTCGCGGGGCGTCGGCTCGTTGTAACTCATTTTGTATCGATGTTTATTGAAAATTAATTGTGTGAAAACACCACGCCGGCTATCGGTTATCAGCAACTGTAAATAGCAGTGCGCCTTGCCTTAGGAATATTTAACGAAGGCTGTACTGCTAACTGATTTTGAAGAAAACCGTCAAATAGGATTTAGAAAGACGATGCATTTTGAGTGGGAAAAGTTACTTCATCCA
This sequence comes from Cydia amplana, assembly GCF_948474715.1. Taxonomy (NCBI): domain Eukaryota; kingdom Metazoa; phylum Arthropoda; class Insecta; order Lepidoptera; family Tortricidae; genus Cydia; species Cydia amplana. Next base: position 6,827,663 of record NC_086070.1, read on the forward strand.
TCCTTCTAATAGGATTCATAAGGCAAAGGTATGTGCAGAACTTACAATTCAACCTTTTCTTCCTTCCTTCTTATATTTCCTGGGAAAATTATTGATATAGGTACCAGTGGCGGCGCGTCCATAAAAGCCGATTCCCACCGGCTTGCCTGTTCTTGGACGTTTGAGCAGAGTTGTGAAGGAAATTAGGGCTTGCCTCTTGATATGTTTGACGTGCCGCCACTGATAGGTACTCTGATAAAGTTTAATTTAAAATCGACCCTAAGAAACATAACAAAATGATAATGTACGAAAACATGCATACCTACTGAAAGTAAGGATCCTTAATCAGGAAAAGCTAAATAAAACTTGCAGTGCTACAAGCCGGTGTGGTAAATGTTATCTAAACACGTTAGCAAAATATCAATGATGGACATAAATATGATTATACATGAGCTCGCTTACAGGCTGGTATTACTAAGCACTCGTAATTTTGTATTCAACAAAGTTAAAAGCCTTTCAGATAGGGATCAACCGCGTAAGAACAGATGGGTATAATGATACGTTCAGGCCTATCAACGTTTCAAGTAAACGTGTAGATTTTAACACTTCAGACGACATTCGTATAAAAAATGAGCTGTCTTAAATCGTAGTCGCGAACATGAAAATAATCTCGATTGAATTGATTCGAACGATTTCAAAATCGAAGGCTGGTCAACCCCTGTGGCCAAAATTTCCCCTTTTATTTTACCGTCTGATCATTCCATGAAACATTATCTCCCAACATCTATAATAACAACGTTTAACTTTTATTTTTACATCCACCGTGTTGCAAAATATCATAAGAGAGATGGTCCGATTATTCCTTAGATGTCGAATCTAAGAATAGTCTTAACATGACACAAGTTTAAACCCAAAATAAACCAATTGGGAACACGTTAAAGTCTATACTCCAATAAATAACGTCTGATTTATGAAAATTTATCATACTCTTGTGGTTTAATTTTGAAATGATCTTCTGACGAGCAGAAAGTGAATAACTGCATAATCAATGTCACCGGATTTACGACTTTGTGCTTTATGGGATAGGTGGAATTTTTGCTCGTGGTTCATCGTAAAGACGACATTTTTGGTGCGTGAGGCTAGAAGTGTGTCTGCGTATTGTTTTGATAAGCTGCAGTACGGGTTCGCGAGATTTATTACTGGTATGATTTAATGCGAATAAACTACTCGCCTTGCGGTCGCTGTATTGATGAATGCGCCATGTCTAGCGCTCACCTATATTCTACAATTTATGAAGGCAAATTAGCGCATCTATCAATAAACTAATAACCTTGTCAATAACCTTTGGACGAGCCATACCTACATAATCCAACGGCAGCCCTTATAAACTACGATCCGCTAAACACCACAACGTGCTTGCTATATGTCAATCAAACAATTAAATTCAATTTTCCTACAGATCGTAATTTTAAAGTTAACCAACATTATTTAAGCATCCGGATTTTTTCCAACAACGTAATAGCTATGTGCCGCGTTCTTAAAACATCAGTTGGTAATTATTGCAAGTCCTGAATGAAATGATAATAGCAGCTTGCTCGTTATTTGTAGATTGGCAACCCTGTCGCTGGAGGGCCAATGGGAACGTTGTACCGCGGCGCCTGCGCATGCTCGCCCGCTGCGCCCGCGCGGGATTAACGAGGAAACTGGCAACACTGACATTTGAAGTTCAGTGTGTAACGTTAGAAAATAAAATATTTAGCATGTAGGGTGGCAAATTTTACTAAGTTTACCGTAACTGTTAACAGATCATTGGTTAAGAATTTTTTATTGAGCTAACCATTTATGCCTAAAAGTGTAGAGTTCGTCTAACTTTTCATTGATTTTAATATAACAAAGTGAAGGATTGTCATTATAAATGTCACATTTTCATAGAATAAGAAGACATAACCAGATTTTGCCATTGCAAATGCCGTGCAAAGTTAGCTTGGTCCGATGCTAAAAGCCTACTTATCTTTATTTGGTAAATATAGAGCCTCGTGATTGTTTTATTTGTTTGTAATAATGTCCTATTTTTTCTACAGTCGCTTTTTTAAATAACTCAATTTAGCCTTTGTAATACATAGCAACTGTACCAATAATAGCATAATAAAATCTATTACACAGCGATGAGTGATACTGGCGACTGACATGGACCGCCGTCACTCAAGACTTATACAACATATCCCTATAAATTACCTAATATAAGTGTGACCTATGATTCCTTAAAGTCGTTACGAGACATGAGCTCAAGCTTATACTAGGGACGAGTTAAGGTACAAATAAAAGTGCATCGTGAACAAAGCTCGTAAGTAATTTGCCCGCTCCGTATTCGTTGGAAACGATGTAAATCAAATGCAGTTGGTAGAGATTTGCATGTCACAACTGTTGAATTTATTGCGGTGGCAAGGTCGCTGCGGTCTTCGCAGATAGCGGTTACGTTAACAATAGACTGTCACCTTTAATAATAGCCCAGATAAACTAGCGTATCTGACTGTGCCTCAAAAATATCTGCCATTTTCTGAGAACTTAATAAAAAGAGGTCTATAAATATCGAATAATTCAATTGATATTTAATTACACAAACGAGTCTACCGCGATATAATTTCATTGTTTTTAGTTTTTACCTTTAATTCCGACGTTTCAGCTGAGTTGCACCAGCTGTGGTCACGGAAAGACCCGTTTGTGTAATTAAATATGTGTACAAAACGCGAGAGTTTATATAAACTGTTATAATTAAATTGATGCTGATAATTTTGAAGAACTGTCGATATATGTATTATATGTGGTGGCAAATACTTTTTGTGTGTTGTTTTACGTTACCTACTATGATGCTGAGTGTACAAGATGAAACACGAAATAAGGTCGTGTCGTACATTTTGCACGTTACTTTGTTACAAAAACCCCTTTTATCCGAGATGATATATATACTTACGTTACCGGATATCGCCTGTTGAGAAAAATAACTATACAGCCCTAGAGGCTTATTCTAATAACAGATTATGAATTTGACTGGTCGAAGAAATATCACTTTTGACACTGACCGATCATGTCGATGTCGGCGGCCGATCATAAGATCAGGCATATCGTGAAATTCCTAGGCATATAGTGAAACGTGAAAATCTTCGATCCGTTCCCTGAGCATCTAAAGCAACCTAACGAACCTATCCTACCTATATATTGGTTTAATGTCACTATCGTCAAAACATTACACAAGAACATTACGATCTGCCTGATCTTACTATCGGCCACCGACAAATCCGATCTAGATCAAATTCAAAGACTGTTATTACAATCAGAATAAGCCTTCTACTAATTTTATCTCTTGTAAATTATACACAATTATCTAGTATCACCAACTATAGTATTACATTTAAAAAGCAAATTCACGATGCAATAATTACTATGAATGTGTTTTTACAATAGTTACATGTAGGTACAATTTATTTAATAATCAACACGTGACTCTACTTACAGTTTATAAAAGCGTAAAAAATTAACGTCGCTACTATTCAAAAAAGCAGACATTGTTGTATACGTTATTGTGACTTACGACATTTTGCAGCGGTTAGGCTATACTGGTTTTTAAAGGCATGTAACTGAAGGTAACAATTAGGGTGGCCGGTAAATCAACATTAGGTCTACGGGAAATGCTGACGATTATACGATCGATGTGTTGGTTTGTCCGTTGCCTGGTTAAAAAATAAAAAGAGAACACTATTTCGACGCGATTAGAGCAATAAATCTGAAAATATTCGTAGGTATACTGTGTTTACTAGGACAGTTACCTAATTGTCTCAGATTTTAATTAAGATTACTATTCTGCTCTAATTTGACACGACTGGCTAACTGGCTACCCAACTCTATTCTTTAAAGAGCAAAATTTACGCTATTGTAGGGCAGCCTGCTTTAAGCGGGCTCAGTAAAGAAAAAGTTAAGGACTAAAATAATCCAGCTTAAATCTCAACCTTACTCAATATTAACAGCTAGCCCTAGACCTATTACCAGAAAACGATAGCACTTAAGGATAATAATATAATAATTCATATAAGAATAACCCTTTATCAAGTCCGTGGCGGCGTTAGCAAATTGTGCTGCGCCCAGGCTGGATACTGGCGTGATACACGCTATGTATTATCATTTATCATACTGTCGAACGGTGTCAAAATGCATATGATAGTTAAAGCATGATACTTAGTCGAAAAACTGCATGTTTTTTTTACTATAGACATGAAAGCTCTATGAATAGTGGAGTCAATATAAAGTTAAAGTTACATTAATTGCACAGTCAAATGTTTCTACACGGGTGAATTATATATCATATTGAATACCCGGCTGCGAATTAACAACGTGATATCTGTTCCCGTTTTTGAGAAATAACATTTTTTTTATTTTATATTTTATACTACCTAAACAGTAATTTCACACTAGAGATTTTTTGAAGAATGGGCTATGAAGCTAACACGACTACACGGGCAGAATTTCTCCCGACAATAATATTAATTATAGATTTAATGAAAAAAACAATAACTTTGTAAGTTTTTCATGACCGAGAATATCCCACACTGAGAGAAAAGTTTACTATTGTGGTTAATAGTATTTGTTTCGATCATGTTTAATTTATCTGCCTGAGGAACTGCTATATTCGCAGAATAGCAGCATGATATTGGAAACAAACAGCAAATAATGTTCTACACAATTAATGGACACTTCTAGTTTTTTGACAGTAACTGTACAAGTTATTGAAGAATAACATACTTATTTTTCTCGCAATTATTAAATCAATTTCCAGCATAAAAAGTCAATGAAGTATGCTGTATTTCCAGGCTTCCACAGAGGCCAAGTCAAACTTTGTTTAAGATGTCAAAAAGATATCATTTTGTTATCATTCGCCCAACCGTCTCGCTCGCACCAATACATATTTCATCTAATACGAGTGAAATGCACGCGCGAATGATATAAAATGACATCTTTTATAACAAAGTTCGAATTAGCATCAAGGTATATTAGGAAAATATACCTTATGACTTATGGCATTGCGTTAAGGTTTAATAATTCAATGCATAAAGTGTCTGTGTTTATGTGAAAAATGATAGGTGTCAATTTTTATATCTATTCACAAAACGTTTAGAATACAGGATGGACAGTCAGATATAAATAGACCCTTGAAGTCTTACAACTATCTATGATACTGGATCTCAAGCTTATTTGGTTAGTAAGTACCGTCCACCAAGTTATACTTCGAATAGCCACCCGGACAAATTCCAAAGCTAATTTCGAATTTTAAAATTTGACAATTCACGAGAAGAGTAACGTAACGTCAAAGGATATGTTTGTCCCTTTTCAACGATCCTGTCATCCGATGCTTGAGTAGAGTGAAACTAAAAGAAGCAAATGTCAGCAATTCGTAACGCTTAGTTTTTGTTAGCGTTAGCGCATCGCGACATGAGAACTAGTATGAGCCTGGCCCTCGATTACGTATAATTGCAAGGAAACTTGGGATCTAGTTATCTTAGTCAATTTAGAGCAGTTGGAATTCAACTCATTGTGAAATTTTTGAACGTTTTCAAATAATTTGTTGGATTAAGTAGTAAAAGTGTTACAGTGTGTTATATATTTGTGATCTACTCACAAGGCCCTTTCATTTGGTACCCCACATGGTATGTTTAAAAGAAAAATGGTAAAAACTTTGCGTCATAGCAACTACCCTCACCACTTTCGCGCTTGTCATCTCATATATTTGTGTTCAGGATATTATACTGAATGCACTGATACCAAATATACTCATATCCGAGACGACATGAGCGTAAATTTTTCTAGAAGACTTTTCGAGAAAAGGCCAGGCTACAATATCTTTACAGGTTGATTGATACTGAGTGTATTAACACCATGTTCACCCATATCCAAGACGATATGAACGAAAAGTAACCTAAAGCCACCCTACCAACATTTTCGTAACAATGAGAGATTATTTCTTGGAAATAATGTTGTAATATAAACTCCTTGTAGAGCACCTACCTGCGAAGAGATCGTGCTGTTAAAGTTGTTAATGATTTAATATAATATTGTTAATTAACTAAAGTTTTATTAATGCATCATTTCATTTTATACACCGCGGGATTTAATAACCCGAAAGATTTAAATCACGTATTTTTGACGACAGTACGAGTAAATAATGTTATATCAACATGGGTCCAATTATATATTTTAATTAAACTACTATTTCAGTACAAATTAAATCATATTAATTTACCGCTTCTTTGTGAACAGACCTTTATACCTTTATTCAGAGAGTGAGCGAGTTTAATTAATCTCAAGTAGAGAAACAGAGAGCGAGCATGACATTTCATGAATCACTCCGATATCATACGATGCACGGCGAATGCAGTGACATGTGTTCCATGACAAGAAGTGTCAAGTTATGTCTAGGATCATGTTTACGTTGAAATTATTTCAATTGATTGGCACCTCAAAATACCACAAATTGTATCAAAACTTTATTAATTACTACAACAGTAGGTATAGTGCAGTTATTATTGTTGAAACTTTGCGATAAAATCTTTTCCTTTGAGTGAGGTAACCAAAGCCATTAACCATGATTATATCCGAAAGAAATCATGCCTCTTATTGTTTTAACTCATACTACAGCTGGCAAGGGATGATTACTTGAATGACCTTTTGTTAAAATATCGATCATGCTTATCAGTACGTATTTTAAATTCTCGATGTGTTGATTTATACTGAGTAAAGTAAAATAAACAACTATGTTAAACAATTACGCTTTTTTATTAATTTAATGAATTAGGTTTTCGAAGTGTGTACCACCGTTTTCAGCACAAAGATTTAATTTTAAACGGATTTCATTATTTAGGTTTACAAAAGTGTTCTTTATTTCTTCGGAAGCCGTTCGAATTTTTATTAATAATTCTTCTCTAGAGTTCACTGGTGTTGAGTATTCCTTCCTTATCTTTCAGGGTTCCCCATAGAAAAAAACCAATGGCGTTAAGTCGGGTGACCGGGCGGGCCAGGTTAGGACGTTGCTTCCACGGCCAATCCACCTCTCAGGGTATTGTTCGTCTAGCCAATTTACGAACTTCTAGGCTGAAGTGGGTCCGTCGTGCCGGAAGCACATAGTTCTTCGGGTTTCCAAATCCGTACACAAAGTGAATATCCGCTAAATGAATTTTATTTATTACAGTCAATCAAATTTAAAGATGTTATCTTGCGCATATCTTGTGTGACATATGAAATATGTCATTTTATTGACATCAATTTCGTCATTTTCGTCAAACTATCAGCCAGTTATCGTAAAGGTAAATAGTTTGTACTCTCGTGATTGAGAACAGAACAAAATTTCGGTAGTGAAACCTTTTTGTAGGATATCAAACTTAATTAAGTGAAACTGGCTAATAACCATGTAGTTAGTGCGTCTGCGTGTAAAATTAGTTGGTGGCTACGTCACGCATAAGGGTGTGTTAGAATTGAGATTTTTTTACTTGTGATTTGTTTTAAATAATTAATATCTCTTAAATTAAGGGTTTTTGGACTATGTGTTATATAACTTTATATACTCTAATTAGGCTCTAAAATCGTTGGTTTAAATCTTTCGGGTTATTAAATCCCGCGGTGTATATAACCCTATTACCCTTTGAATGACCTTTTTCACGTTTTCTACAGCAATGCAGTCGACTGCAGCAATTTTGAAGCGCGACATTGCTACCGACTGCATTACTGTGGTAAATGTCAAAATCGAAGTTCCTGTCTGGATTTTGGCGTCCATTAAAAATAAATAATCAAAGGAGGTCATCGATCAAATGGGCCGGAGGACAAGCCATCGTTAACTGGTAGAGAATGCCTTATGGCATTAAGTCCGCCTCTTGTACTATAAGGTTTTTCTTTTGTGCAATAAAGATTAACCACTTTATTCATAAACTTTACGGGCCTGATTTAGTTCAATTATGTTTATCCCTTACTTACAAATACATAAGTTAAAGTGACAGATAAGGACAAACGATTATTACTATTATTAGCTAATTGAGGTTTGTAGCGCGTTTATGAATAACGGGGGTTAAAGAAATAAAATAAATACAGATGATGACAGTAATTATATACGCATTTTATTACGGAAAAAGATTTAATATTGGGTGTAAATGAAACGGGAATTGGAAATATAAAATAAAATGATATTATATTATTCATTTCCGTAAGTCAAACCATCATCTTTATTAGCATTGACATAACGCTCAACTTCGCACAAACCGTATGGTTTTTCACTAAGGAGTGATATATTCTCTTTACGCTAAACTTTATGGTGGGTAGACAAGTCTGTATACTTGTTTGGAACTAACTGCCACAGTCTGTCATAGCCATGTCATAGCCTCATAGCTGACATATGTGACGTATAGGAGATACCGCAATGCATGCATGCATTGCGCGTTTTATAGGAGCTTGGCCTGAGGTGTGTTAAGTAAGCGCGCAACGCATGCCGATGAAACTGGGTAAGATAGTCATGGGAGAATTAACGGTCGACCGGATCGCGAACTCTCGGCTGTTGAAGCGGAACAATCGTCTGCCGCGAACATTGAAGTGAGACGGAGATATGGAAGTCGATAAAACGTTCTCTACAGTGAATCAGTACCCGCCATTTAGGGTAATTTAAATAGCTTGGATGATTTAATAATGGTTTTATTCCATACAATATTACATATACGTGGGAGATTTTTTGTTGTTACACTAACATGAAAAAGAGATTTGAGAAAGTGAAAAACAAACCCACTGTCCATTTTCTCGAAGCAACGAAAACATTTTCAAAACAAAAATGGTTAATAGTAATTAAATGGATTAATTTACGTGAGAGATTTTTTTGTAGGATATAGTAAATATACAGAGCTTAATTAACATGTAATTGTTATGTACACATAGTTGTTATTTTTATATAAAAAAATATTTTTAATAAAGAAAATTATTGGGAGCTGGTTTTGGTGTCAAGCTGGGAGAAAATATAAATACATAATGAGTATATGTTTGAGAACTGCATATTAAAAAATCTCGAGTGTCGGATTCATGTTTTGATATATTTTTTCTATTTTAATAATAGTTTGGATTTATTAAAACCATGTGACATATTTTGTGGAGATTTTTTTTTAAATATAGTATTTGCAACATAGGTTATCACATCTCAAAAAATCTCTAGTGTGAGAATTCATGTAGAGCTCTCATACATTATGAACTGTGCTGACCCGCCTAGAATAGGTTAGGTACAATGGGCCAAGAAAGTGGTCTACCACCCTACGGTTGAGGTTCGTTTGAACGTCATGAGACAACAAGGGCGACACACGTACGTCAACTGTACGTCATTGTCAACCTTAGCGATCGTTAGATCTCGCAGAAACTTTTGTCAAAACTGGTAGACCACTTTCTTGGCCCACTGTACCTAAAAATAAATTAATCAACTGAACCTAGAAAAATATAGGAAAATAAGAAATCTATATACTCCGTTAGTAAACTCAAGAGCTATGAAAAAGGCATTTTTTTACTAGATACAAATTGAAATATTAAAAAATATATATGTCTGATCGACCTCTAACCATGAAATCATAAAATATACAATAAAGTACAAGAAAGTGTGACTCGTGTCAAATTATCGTATAATGAAATAAAAAAAATATTAAAACGGAATAACCTTTAATATTCTCAAAGCATTTAAACGTTGTAAGAGTCAAATTATCACGTAATAAAAACGTTTAAGCGACATCGTCTTCAAATCGTTTTTACGAGAATACAAATCAACTTATTAAATTTTTTGTTAGATTTTTTTAACATAGGTGGTTGTAATAAATTTAAGGGACGTTATGAAATTTACAGTTTGTGTATCTAGTAATGTAGGTGATCATATTAATTCATACTTTTTATTTATTTTGATAAGTCTTGTAAATATGTAATTAGGTAATTACTAACAATTTTATGGATATGTATGTCTGAATTAAATAAATGAATTGAATTTAATTTAATAGAAACCGTGTGCTTTACAAAATGGCATCGATAATAAACCACATAATTTTAACTGTCACAGATAATACGATTCGCATAATAAATTCCTTATTTTGTTGCAGATTCTAGGCAGACCTTCAATGTTCAGCATACTGCGACTACCGAAACGCAGAGGTGACGTATGGAGCGAATTCCATATGGCACTTACACACGCAAACCTGTTATAAAGACATAAATATCGGGACCAAGAGCTACCTATCAAAACGCACATTAAATTAGGTCGGTGGGTAATAGAATCGAAATAATAGAGTTACCCTCAGCGGTAAACGGCTTTATAGCACCTTTTTAACATAAATTACTGCGAAATAAAACACAAGCGAATAGAATGTTTATTGTTCTGATAGTCTCACAATGACAATAACCAAATACAAAAAAGTTACACTATTCACCCAAAAAGACGTATGTCCATTACATTTTTAAATACACTTACGACAATTATAAATTATGAGGGCCGTTTTCACTGAGCGGTGGGAAATTGAACAACTGCTCCATATTACTAAATCTAGTACATTTTGTTCTGTTTATACCCTTTAGTCTAGACACTAAACTAACAATGCTGGGTTAGCCTTTTCGGCCTTATATTAGCACCTAAATGTGTGAGTTTTTCGTGTTACTTGTAAGTAAATAAGTAAATATACTTAAAGAAAAACAAATATTAATATGAAAGCTCTTTTGACTAGGTTGTGTTCTACTACGATAACATAGTAAGGACAATATTATTACAGTAGGTATGATATTCTGTACATAAAAATAAGATATATTTAGAGTTAGAATATATAAGACACAATTTTATTATGAAGTAAATTAAGTAGAGTATCTCACATGTCAGACTCCGAGCTTATACAAATAACTATCATAAGCTAGCGCTGTGAGCTTAATGCTATCATAAACACACCAAAAGCGATATAATAGTTATTTTCGATACAAGTGCGAAAAAGAGGAAATTCGAAACGAGTGGCGATAAATTAAAACACGACCGAAGGGAGTGTTTTAAATCGACACGAGTTGCGAATTACCTATTCGCACGTGTATCGAACAACGTTTTACAGTACATATGGCACTTTAAAGTTTCGACATACGCACGAAAAGTGCTATTTTACGCACTAGTGCGGAAAAGTAGCCCCATATGTACTGTAAATTATTTATCAATCGTACCAGTCAGCACTTGGATAACAATAAACAATGGTAAAACATTCTGTACAGTCGGACACAATAACAGTAGGAGTGAGCCTTACCTACCCGCTACGGCCATAACTCATAACGGTGGGAACGATGCAGCGCTTGAAAGCGGGAATACTGGAGCGAACTGCTGGTGTATTCCTATTTGTCCCCGCACTATGAGAATGACGGAACAAATGGGATATTCCAATTTATTTTGTACATTTAATTAAGTGTCATTTATTAATTAAAGAGAAAGGTCCTTAACATACCTTAGGTACCTACAGTTTTTTTAAATAGTTCATACCAGTAATACCTACAATTTGTTCAAAACAGTTTAATCATAGTTCGTTGGTAAGAGTACTCAATTAACATGATGTTGCATTGCAAGTGTTGCAACAGCCACTGACAAATCCAGCTTGGACAAGTGGGAATGGGAACTAATTTCCCATTTGTTGTCTTATATTTCATAACGGGTTCGGGACAAGTCCGAATAGATAATTTACCTAGTTTGAAGCTCGACAATGTTTCACAAATATTAAGCATGCAAATGTGGGAAGACATCAAGCTATTAAAAATTTCAACTTTTGATATATGGACGTGTTTTACCTGGTAATTGTCAGAGATGTACAAAATGGTTTTAAAAAAGCATTTAAATACAAAATGCAAAATACTTTTCAGATTTACTATTTCAAATGCAAAATACCAAATAGTTTTGCGTTTTGTATTTCAAATGCTAAATGCAAAATAGGTATTTTAAAAATACTTTTTCAAAATAAAATACCTATTGACCAAATCTCAGATATTTTTATTTATTTTAGGTATTTATCATGAGAATAGCCATAGAATAGATAATGTTCGTCGTTTTCGTTTGATATTGACACTAGTCAGACATAATAGCCGGTTTAGACTCTCGTGGCTCGCAAGCTCATCGAGCTAATATAATTTAAACACTAACGGCACGGCATAAGGTTTATAACCAAATGACAGGCCGAATGCGAGTGTGTCGCGGCGAGCCACGAGACGCGCCGCGAGTCTAAACGGCTATAAGGCGCGCACTCTGACCAAAGAAAAAAAACCGGCCAAGTGCGAGTCGGACTCGCGCACGGAGGGTTCCGCACCATCAACAAAAAATAGAACAAAACAAGCAAAAAAACGGTCACCCATCCAAGTACTGACCCCGCCCGACGTTGCTTAACTTCGGTCAAAAATCACGTTTGTTGTATGGGAGCCCCACTTAAATCTTTATTTTATTCTGTTTTTAGTATTTGTTGTTATAGCGGCAACAGAAATACATCATCTGTGAAAATTTCAACTGTCTAGCTATCACGGTTCGTGAGATACAACCCGGTGACAGACGGACGGACGGACGGACAGCGGAGTCTTAGTAATAGGGTCCCGTTTTTACCCTTTGGGTACGGAACCCTAAAAAGGGCGCGCATGGCTAGCAGACTAGCTATCGGTCAAATTCGGCAATACAAGCGTCATTCGTTCATTTCATTTTGTTTGACTGGTAATGTTGGCTAAACTTAATCACAAAGTATTTTGCATTTTGAAATGAATATTAAAAATGCAAAATACATCTCGAAAAGTATTTCAAATAAAATACAAAATGTTTTTTACTAAAAGGCATTTAAATGCAAAATACAAAATAGGTATTTTGCATTTTGTATTTGCATTTTAAATAGAAGTATTTCAAATAAATCGCATCTCTGGTAATTGTTCATTAAAATGAGTTATATTGACTGAAGCTACTTAATTAAGCTTTTTTATTTATTAAACGGTTATCTGTTTTAAGTTCTGAGATCGTGAGATATTTGAAACGGCGGAAAACAACAATACAATCTACAAACGGGGAATCTTTGCAGGAAACATATTTAATCCGAAATTAATGATAATTTTATTCTACATTGTATAGACACCAGCGAGTTTACTTACATACAATTAACTATTTGAATCTCTTGTGAAAATTTAATATTATGTCTGGGTACCGGCAAAAAATAAAATTAATGAAGACTCGTAATTAACTACATTAAATCGCTTCCCGTTGCACCTACAAAAACATAATTTCTAAACCTACTTTAGTTCAAAGCAAATATTATTTTAACCTTGAGAACCTATGGCAAGCCACATGCTAAAAAATACCGATCTGCTACTGTTTACCAACACGCAGATTCCAAGCGTTCGCCATAAACAAGATACTTGCTAGATCATAAAATTCGTCACATCCCGTGGTCTAGCAGTGCGGGTAAGTACTTTTTATTGGGTCCTTGAACTTGGTTGGTAACAATTGGGCCGGTCGATAATTCAGCTACACGCTTGCGGCTCTAATGACCTGTTACAATTGCGGGTGATATCATTCGTAATAGCAGTTAGGTAACTAAAGTAAGCAGGTGACTGCGTAAAAAACGGACGGTCCAATTTCGACAGTGTTTTTATCTGGCATGTGCAAAGTTTTTTGGCTCCCAAAGTTTTTCTTGTCGCGCCCCTTTTGTATAAGAATTTTAGCTAAAATACTTAGATCAACACGTGGTGGGAAAAATTATAACCAACTTTAAAAAAATAACATATAATATAAAATAGTTATAAAATCGCGTTTTTTAACATGAACTGGGTTTCGTTTAATTTTAAATATTGTTCGATTTATTCGAGACATGATTCGAACGTCGAAAGCAACGCGCAGAGCTCCAAAGCCCCCAGGGTGCAAGGTAACGGAATTATGGTACAGATTGTACCCGATGACAGAGACGGTCCTTTCTCACAAATCGGTGTCCCGACCGAGTCTACTTGATTAATTCAAAAATGGTAACTGATTTGTATCAATCTGAATTTCAGACCAATGAATCAACGCGTCAAAGCTAGTACTTCTCTAGCAAGCCGGTCTTAGGACTTCCGGATAATTTTTGTAATCAAGATTGACTTAAGTCGCAGCCAGACGGTCTAATGGAATTTTTTGCTGGCAGATTGCATAAAAGCCTCTCGAAAAATATTTATATCTTCCTATTCCTATTATGAAGAGAGTAATTTTGTTCATATCTACAAATGTAATTAAGTTTACGACCTAATTAAAAACACGCGTTCTTATACATGTATGATTATGCTAACGTTTTACGTTACCATATCTATGTAGTATATACTTTGTATGTATGTATAGATATATGACTATGATATGTAGGTACCTATCTCGAGACTAAATCAGACTATTTATCATAAACCAATTTATCATCAACATTTCAAGTCGGAAAATAGTTTTGTGGTGATTACAGATTTTTAACGTTTTTACATTCAGAAATTTCTGCCCGAGTTCCGTGGCTAATCCCGAAATTGGCGTAGGGACTAGTTTTACGAATGCCTGTAAAATTGTAAAACGTCTCTGGTATAAGGTAAATGAGTACATAACGGAACATGCGGTACCTAATTAGGGTTGCCAGATCGAAAGACGCTATTATCGGGAAAAAATATAAATTTTACGGGATTTTGGGCCTTAAGTCGGGAAAAAATACCATTCAAATTAAATTAATTGTATTAAAAACAACGATATTTTACATTATTGGCACTATACGTCAGCTGCTCTGCCCGATCTCGCCACGCGCGCCGGGGCGCGCGCGCTGACGGGCTCGACGCGGGTCGCTCGCTCGCTCGACGACAGTTCGGAACTTGAAATTATTGTTTTATAACGTGAAGCTGTTTTTCGGGACAATTATCACTTTGTCGGGAATCGGGAACACATGCTAAAAATCGGGAAAATCCCGCCGAATCCCGACCATCTGGCAACCCTATACCTAATGCAGCACGGCAAATTGGCGATCTTTGACACGGGAACAATGGAGCGGATTTATGACGTGCGGCGTCTGTCGCGGATTCAATAATCTTGCGCGGACGCGGCCCACAATCGAAGAGAGCACGTTTCATACTGGACACCTTCGTTTTTTTTATATTTAATTAAAAACTAGCATCCGACCGGAAGTTCGCGTACTGACAAATCAAAATCAATGCCGCTTCATAATCTTTTACTGTAGACCTTTCTTTCACTTCTTTAGGAAGAGGATTCCGGGATATCCTATGCCACTTTCAAAGTTTTAATGAATGTTATAATCTACATGTACCTATGCTAAATTTCATCCAAATACGTTTAGTCGTTTTTGTTGCAATCCCAAGAATTAATTAACCCTTTTTCGTATATCAACAAATAAACAATAAGTACCTTAATAGGCTAATGCGCGGCTACTATTAATTATGACCTACAAAAACTATGTGTGTAAAAAAACAACACTATCATGCAAATATTCAGTGCAATGAGTTTTGAATGACCCAAAATATGCACGCGCCCTTACATTCAGTTCTTTATGGTGGTACCAACTTTGTATAATTGTAATTGATTTGCATAGCAGTGCAATCCATCCATACATGAATGAAAAATGAGTGCTCTTGGTCTTGACAAAACGTGAGTGACATCATTTTACAGGCCAAATTGGAACCGGCTCGAATTAGACTTGGTGTGAATACGTCGGCATTTTTATAACTAAATTGTAGAGTAGATTTATGATTGGTTGGTGCACAATTATTATAATAACCTTTTATTTCATTAACTCAAAAAAAATACAATAGGTTACCTACACAAAATACACAAATGACAAAGAAAAAAAAATCAAACTTAAAACGATTTATGAGTACCTACATATAAACCTGAACAATAAATAAAATTTTATATTTTTCCAATTCTTTTATGCTATTAAATATGTATATAAAAAGAACTCACTGAGTGTTATGATTTTACTACCTAAATATAACATTTACCGTTGTGGCTAGTAAATAAGTTCCACTACTTATATCAAAAAAATCTAAACACTACCTGACCATATTATTATACTTAACAGTAAAAATTCCAACGAATCCATTGATAACACGTTCTACGAACACAATTGTGGCAAACACAGGCTTTTAAAAAATATCCGTTAACCAACAATTGCAGTGGTTGCGCAACGTTTTTTGGACAATAAAACCGTTAAAAGCTTTATTAGGGGATAGCCGAAACAAAAGCTTCATACCTGACTAACAAAAAACATACTTCGCAAAAATTGTTAAAGAGGTCGTAAAACACGCAATTGTCGAGCGAACCCAAACAAACCGTAACGAATTGAGACAAATTTTATTAGCTAATAAAATAAATTGAGTCATTCAAATTAGATGTATTGCTAACACCTATTAGGTAGCGATTTAAAGCACTTTAAGGGAGATTGTTTGAGAATCACAGCTGTAGTGACGTCAACACACAGCTGATGCCATAAAATTAGGAGGGAACCACAATAAAAGAAGGGTCGCACCATTATATATAGAGCGGCGTTCCATTGAGTAAGCTTTTCCTTCATGTTTATACTTTTTTGGACAAACGCGGACGGAATAATGTACATACCTACTTTGTAATTACTACCAAATAAATTTTAAATTCATTAAACTGTTTGTTTTTTATACAAATTAAAATAAATTCCACATAAATGCATGTCAAATTATAAAACTCAAATGTGGAACTCGTTTCGACATAGATATGAGCGCCGATAGGCATATAGCCGGCGGCGGCGCGCCGGTCAAAATTGGTCGGCGGCGGCGGCGAATCGGCGGCGTGGCCTTGAAACACCTTCGATTAATGAAAAAAGAATCAAACCAAAATTTTACCGAAAAAACATGTTTTTGCTGTAAGAAAGTTATGAAATAAATGCATTTTTTATTTTCAAGGGTAATTTATTGAATAATGGTACGAAAAAAATTGATATCGTATAAACAGTGGATAAGCGGTATCGCGCGGCATCAGAGGCGGACTTAATCTTGGAGAGGTTCTGGCCGGAAGATGTTAGCGAGGCACTCTTTTGTGCTAATGCTAAGTTAAAAATTGCGGATTGACTGTATCAGGGAAACGTCTTGTCGACAGACTCGACAGTCCAAAGAAAATCGAGCTCCGTCTCCGTATCGATAACCAATATCGATAACCATAGTGAGGCCCAAAGTGAGGCCCAACACCGAGCTCCATGTAACACCGAAGACTTGATTTCGACGCCTCCCAATGCGAGGCCAGAGGATGAGCTGCAGGTAAGTATACAGCTAAGAATCGAACGCCAAGTGTTAGATTGGCTGACGGCCGAACGCCTGGAGCGCCAATTGCGGCGCGCTTCTGTGCGAGGCCGAGCTGCATGAGAGCAGAGCGAGGGCGCAGGCCAATAAAGACTGAAGCCATAGTGTTAAAGATCTGGAGCTTTCCTGCGGGCGCATTCGTGCGACGCCAAAGGCCGAGCTGCAATGGAGCTAAGATCGGATAAGGACCAAGGCTCAAGCGTTTTAAAACAGGCCGAAAGTTGAGCTCCAAACAGGGCCAAAAACTTGCAGGTTCAGATAGCGGCTTAATTCCATGGGAGCGATGCAAGGCCATATATTGAGCTGCGAGAGAGCAAAGCTTGAAATTTGAACAGTGGCCAAGTTTAATTGAGACCCGATTCCGACGCCCTTCCGTGCGAAGCCAACGGCCGGACATTTGGACTTGGACGTGGAAACGCTTAATATCTTAAAATTAACCCCATTTTATACCTTTTAAAGACGTTTAACCATGCTTGCAATGGCTAAATTCGCGGTAAATGATGGTTAGCTGGCAAAATTAAGATCGGTACGGTAATGCAAAGATGTGGGTTCGAGTTCGAGCTCACGTTAGTCAGAATTGATCACAGTTAATTTTTTCATTGTGATTGACATATGTCTAGTGTATATATACACTCTATAAATTGTAATGTGGAACGTTCCACAATAAAAATGGAAGGGAATCAGTATGTTTATTACAAGCATATTGATGTTAAAATTGATATTAAATAATTTCGTTTCCCCAAGACTAGTAGCGCGGTTACTAGACAGATAAGTTTGCATTTGCCTTCGATATTTTTGAATTATATGGGCCTAAAATACCTTTTGAATGCCTATAAACTATTCGAAGTGGCGCTGTTAATGATCTAAACTCGATTAAAAATATATTATCTGATTCCGAAAGTAGTAGTAACTACCAAGGTCACGCCGATGCCACGCCGATAGCGCAGCGTCGGCGGCGGCGGCGCGAAAATTTTGTCGGCGGCGGCGGCGCGCCGGCGCGGCGCTCATAGCTATTTCGACATCATGCCTCCTACGTTGCCGGGCGGCGAGCGGCGTCCGTTAATCGTAAACTTTATACGTAACTGCGTCCGCGCAGACTGTGCCAAAACCAAAAGAGCACAAGTTTCGTTGATTTTCTAAGGTTTTTACAATGTTTTATCTCAGCTGAGTTTGTGACGTTCGCACTGACTCGGGCAGGTGTGAACATTATCTTAATTCAGCTACCGGCCGATCGGAAGGTGTGTTGCCGGCTTAGTGGCGTGCGGAAAGTTTATTGAAATTTTAAACAGCGATAAACCTTTAAATAAGGTAATTTCATGAGTCCAAGAGCAATTTGATTAGAAGGCATTACGTATCGGGTTACTATATGAGAAATTTACCGCTACAATTAAGCTGTAACTTAACAATTTTTGAAGAAGAGTTATTTGACCGTGTTCGTGTAGTTGATTTGTTCGCGTGATGATATCAATGACTGTTACGTATCTATATACATAATTAACAAGTGATTGTCTGACGGATTGCTGCTAAACGTTTTCTAAGTATAATTGACACAGCCTACACAATTGATCGACGCACCCACCCATTATATAGTATTCCGCACATTTTCTCAGATATTTATCACAATCGATGTTTTTGCAACAACTACAGGTACTTAGAAAGTATACTAGCACCATTGAAAACAATCAATCAATTTTACAGATATATAAATAGCAACTTATGACTATAAAGATTAATAGGAATTTAATTCAGACACATACAAAATAATAAGCTATAAAACCACAACACAATTTACCTGAGTAAATACTATGAGTTAAAGGTATCTGTTATTTATGAAAATGAAAACTATTTTTCCTCAAACGTTTACTATTATATATTGGCTCAATGGTTAAAACATTTGTAGGTAAGTTCATTAGAAAATTTTCAATAGCAATTAGATAGACGGTTGATACTTATCCATTTCCTTCATTCGATTGAGCGTGTTAAATTACAACTTCGAAGCCGGCACTCCATAAATTTCCCCACTTAACTATCAGAGACTAGCTGAAAGTTCAGTGAAAACAATACCTAGTTTAGTTTGAGGGGTCAGTCGGAGCGGGGGTCAGCGGCCTCTGCCCTGAAAACCTGTAAGGCACCGGCACAATGGATTCAGGTGAGTATTACTCCTGATTTCAGAGCGTTTTAGCTAGAACTTTATTTAATTCAATTCTTTTACTTCGATTTCCTTTAGTACTTTTTTCAAAATGAACACATGTTTTCAGCCAATTTTTTGAGTTGAATTATTTAAGAGGAGCTAAGATTAAAATATTTTAGGTAAATATACCCGTCTCGTTAACGGAAGCGGCTCCTAAAACTAGTGCGATAAGGACAAGGCGAAAAATCCTGCGTAAAAATATCAAAAATCGAGGTTTCGTACTCGACTGTTTCCTCCTCCAAAACTTAACCAATCGTAACCAAATTTGGAAATCTAAATGATTATGACATTATCTGTGTCGGACCGTTTTGCTTTTTTGACTAATTGATGTCAGTTTTGAATAGCACGCCTCTCATTGCGGCATAGTCAATTAGGCCATTTTGGCCATTTTTGAAGGGCTCTAGCGCCTTAAAAAACAAAAATATCAAAAAAAACAAAACGGTCCGACACAGATATTGACAATATTAATCTGTGTTGAAAAAATTATTGCTCTAGCTTCAAAACCCACGGAGGAAACAGTCGAGTACGTTTGTATGGAGAAATGACCACTCCTGTTGGCTCTTAAGATTGAATTCTACAAAATTAATTGCAAACTTTATCCCTAAATGACATCTTAGTAGTTCCTTTGATGTTTTATGTGCACTAAATAAATTTTGAAGCCTATTTGATTGGAAAAACTACACTAAATATTTCACAGCAAATTAATTACGTTGAGCATGTGTAGCGTGATTTTTTATACACTAATAAGACCCGATTTAGCCAAACTGGCGGCGTGCACTAACAGTTTAGTAGATAACTCGAATAGCTGAGACCTAGGCAAAGCTATTAGGTTAAGCAACTACATACTTTCTGTTTCGCTTATGCAAGTGCAGGTTTTTGTCCCCTAATGCAAGTGGTAAGACTCCGGTACATTGTTTGTAGATTCATATTTCACCGGCCGACGCTTCGTGCTCTCGCATTCATAACGACCACGGTCTTTGAACTTTCAAATTAACCAACATATTTTTAATGCTCAATAATAGTTAAATTACAGGAACTGCTTTTTGTGATATTCCAATCATTCTTCACATACCTACCTACTATAATTTTTCATAAAAAGATAAGGTATTTCAAAATCCGTCTTTTTCACAATTTTAAAGAGAAGCAACATTTTAATGCATAATGCGACTATATTATCCGTTGTAAACATGGAACGCATAATGCTCACGTATTGCAAATGCAATGCAGTAGGAAATTCTAATTAAAATTCTGCGTACACGCCGATGATTCCACCATTCGTGCGCTGACCGTCAACATCTTTGATGCGTGTGAAAAAGTAAAAGCGAACACTGTTATAACACTAATTGATCACTGTAATGCACTTAATCGACGGAGAAGTAGATAACACCTGGTTTTTGGAAGACCTAGCCCGAAATCTCGCTGAGGCACAATACTCCAGAAGTTGCTGACGACACCCCCTTTCTTCAGCTGCCACCGATGCGGTCGCAAATGCCGGATCCATATTGGCTTATACAGCCACGAGAGACGTTATCCCTGGCTGCTTAAATCATCTGTCAAGATGTTAAATATGCACTTATGAAGCTTTGAAGAGGAGATCGTGGGTTGTGACGCTCATGCTGATGTCAGTCCTTCTTGGGCGCGCACTGAAGCATATCTCAAATTGCAAATTGTTTGTACGTGTTTGTCATCACAAGAACACTGATCGAAGGCCGCCAACAAATCGTCCCGTGGTAGGCCACTTGCATATTGGACACTAGAATTCGGCTCACACTATGCTGATCGAACGTCCATTGCATTCAAATTTTAGGGCAACACTGAACGTTAAATTTAAACACAAAGAAACGCCGCCTATACGGAAAGGTGGATATCTTAATTTCGTAGTTTTTGAGTTACTAAATTATAATTTACGATTGTGTTCCTGGCCGGTGCGTTGTAAAAAACGGCCTCTATAATAGACATGTTGTTTTTTTACCCGCATGTATTTCTAAATGGAGTTAAGCTTTCGGCGTTTCGGACCCCGTCTGATGGTCAATTTGAAGTTGAACTACGATAACTATAGTTTTCTCTTTCGTTGAAATCACTTCATTCCAATTTACTTCTAAGGTCAGTGTATTATTTTTAGAAATTCTCACTGTACCTACATACAATACAAGTTAAAGCAGTATTAGTACATAAAAAAAGTATAATTATCTAATTATTCAGTTAAAATAAAATATTCTTAATGGCAATTACAACTAAAACACAAGTTTAGTTTGATTAAGGTAACCATATTTTAGAACCTACTTCATAAAGTTTAGTAATTAAAAATTCAATTTTGTAATGCAAAAGCAATAACTTTGAAAACAATAATATTCTTATGCGTCTGAGTGGGACAGGTATATATTTACGAATGCGTCTGCAAGTGAGAAGGGTTTATTAGCTAAGTATGTGGAAGGGTCCATACATCAAGGAACGCGGCGCTTACGCATCCGCCGTTCTATTCTTTAAAATCGATTTTATCGATTTTTTTTCTGTCCCACTCATACAAATTAAAAACTACACGCGAGCTTTCGTTATCTTACAGAATAAAAACTAGGTAAGTACTTACTGTTCGTTTCCCATCGTATTTTAATAGCTACCTGATGTTCACGTTATTGATAGAACTTCAAATGGATTGAAAGATTTTACCAACGGCTTCCATTTAAAACTAAATTCGCGAACGATAATCGATTTAGAAATCCAAACTTTATAAAAATATATATTCTATAGCTTCTTTTCTTTCTCTTTAAGTAGTAGATATTCAATTGGAGTTAGCATGGAGTTTTTATTTTCCAATAATTGGTGATTCCTACTGTAGTGGTGTTATAAAGCAGGGATGTTGCGGATGCCGATTTTTTGACATCCGCGGATGCGGATGCGGATGCGGATTTTTAAAGACTCACATCCGCGGATGCGGATGCGGATGTCAAGATAGGTACATAAAAAACGTCAAATATTACATTTTAGTCATTTTTATTACAAAAAACCGGCCAAGTGCGAGTCGGACTCGCGTTCCAAGGTTTCCGTACATTAAGTCCCACTCACGCTTGATTGCTAATTTTTAATAGGTTTTTTTGGCTAATGACTAAATTACCTAGCAGTCTAGCACTTACGCCGATGCTAAGACGTTCCTGTACCGAACTGTTCCACATCCGCATCCGCATTAAATCCGCATCGATTTTATGCGGATGCGGATGCGGATGTTGAAAATAATGCGGAAGTTCCGCGGTTGCGGATGCGGATGCGGTTATTCGCAACATCCCTGTTGTAAAATTTATGACTGCTATAACAAGGCATGAGTCGAATTGGTGATTGGCATGACCAATCCTGAAGCGTTTGTTACGTTATCGTAACTAGGCACATTTGATTGACCAAGAACAGTTTCAATTAACAGTCTAATACATATTTCTAAGAAATGTATGGTATAAAAAGCATTTTTAGACGAGTCAACATGATTTTTAATATACGACTTGCGAGTTTGAGATAGAGATCATAGAGATACACAATTTAGAGAGTTTTATACTTATATAATTTTAAGAGGTAGGTATTTTGTAATTTGACAATAAGAAAGAATGAGGCATTATCCATTCTCGCGATTTAAAGAAACACCTTATCAGTTTCTATAATAA
Organism: Cydia amplana; assembly: GCF_948474715.1. Lineage (NCBI taxonomy): Eukaryota > Metazoa > Arthropoda > Insecta > Lepidoptera > Tortricidae > Cydia > Cydia amplana. Next base: position 6,850,850 of record NC_086070.1, read on the forward strand.
CTATAATTGCCTAAAAACGTTGATTAAACGGAAGAGATCATTATCTACCTAAATAAGTAATTACTATACAATTTGTATAATAAGTAAGTATACATACATACACACACTGCATTTAAAATTAATTAGTTTATCAAATTATTTCAATAATTAACTTAAATACCAAGTCAATTAAGTAATTTCAATGTACCGTTAGATTAGCAATTTTAATGACCTAACAATGGACTAGAGCAAGCCTAGCCTTAGGTTATCTATGTAGAGCTGGGTTAGGAAAACCCCATTAAACTCGACTTAGCTCAAAAAGAGGATTCTCTGTTCAATGAAATGCTAGTTTCGGCACGAAGGCCTGTAAATAACGCAGATAAGAGCAAAATATCTTAAACCTTCCGAAAATAATTCGCTAAACCAACTCTTATGACGTGTACAAAAGGTTCACTAACAACGGATATTTTACGACTAAACACGTTTAAATAAAAGTAAACTTTATTATGTTACTTGGAAGGTTGAGATCAGCTTGACGAGGGTCCCTCCGCATTGAAGGAAAGAACAATATGAAATGTACCTCGCATAGCTTACGTGAAATTAATTGTAGTTTCAATTTTCTGTAATAACGAGTACGTGTTACGGAAATTAAAAATGCAATTATGGGTATTTTTAAAACTTGTACACTTTCTGAACTCCTAATACACTTTTTAAGAGCATTGTGTATATGTAGGTACCTATTATACTACTGTATATACCTACCTATAGTTACCTCGATATTTAGAAAATTTACTCGTAATTCTACGAACTTCTCAGGTCTGCCTGTCGATCTGTTCATAACTTCATACCTCGAATTAGACCAATTGTTACCTTGTAGACAACTATGATATTGATAACATAGCATTTTATTAACGTTAGGTAAACTTGTGATCAAAATCTTTGCTTCCTAAACAAGAATTTATAAGGTCTACTCGGGACCTAATAGGCTGCCAAAGCGAATTAGTCTCTATTTGCATACTAACTAGGTTCAGTGTCGCGGCTCCCGCGGGGCGCGCGCGATTAATTGCCTTCAGGATGGCCGCCCATGCGGAGCGAAGCGAAAATGTCCATGAATAAGAAACAGCTCCGAGCTATGATGATGTTTTAACTTTTAACACTTGGAGCTTGGAGGAAGATGCATTTGTATGTTCGTGTCAGTGTAACAATGGGGTTGGCAACTGTCAAAGGTTTGCATAGATGGCGCCATCATTACCATACTACACTACCTACTTACTTAATAAAGAGATCCATTTTGATCACTTCCCTAAAACTGATTTTTTATTATAAACCGAGCTGTTAGCCGGTGTAACACATTTGTGTAACCAAATATTATTTTGTTTCTTTTATACAAACTAATTACCTACTTCCAGTGTAGCGAACAATCTTTAAATTAAATATGTACTACATAGTACAAAAACATATTTCATACTAATTTTTGTAGGTAGTAAACGAAATTTTCCTAACATATTATTACGTCACAAAAAATATAGACCAGTGGTTCCTAACCTGGGGGTAATTACCCCCGTGGACCCCCAAACTGGTATTTTACGGTATTTTACGGGGGTAATAAGCTAACCTAATATAACAATACAACAAACGTACACGTTTTATTTTTTAATTACCATTGGGAAGAGGGCTAAAATCAGGTTCCCTAGATAGTCATAGGGGTGACCGGACTGAAAAGGTTAGGAACCACTGATATAGACTGACCTGGATATTGTTTTTTTTTTTTTTACTTTAATTAAAATTCGCAATTTCACAATGTTATTTTTCCTTAATAAAATAAGAAAAGCCTCTAAAATAAATTCATTACTTTATTTAAATTAATTGTTCGTTCTCATTTTTCAGATATCAAGCAGCAGACTAAGTAAATCAAGATCATTGAGCAGGCGGATAATTTTGATGAAGCATCGCATCGAATCATATCATATCAATGGATGGAGGGTTATCCGATGACGTCACGCGGCCGGCGGGCTTGTGATACTTATTTAGTATCATTTTTTGTTCAGTAAACGAAGATGAATTATAGACTGGTGTATGGGACTCAAGGCTAAGTATCACAAAATTTACAATTTGATACAAAATATACCTAGGTAAGTACATAAGTATGTATGTATGTATATAGTGTATAAGTAGACAAAAATTGTGTTTAACGGTACATACTCGTAATTAGGTCTTAAAAATCTCGGGCCTGTCTTTAGGTATACAAAACTCAACTTCGTTTCGAATCGTAACTTCGGCCCTTGAATTGTAAGAACAAGAACCCTTATTATGTACAGCATAAAATACTATTGTATTCATTATAATAACCTACGGAACTGTAAATTGTTTTGCATTTAATAGGCATTTAAAACTGGTGTCTATGCCGTTAAGTATCACTCAATTATTGAATTTATTCTTCAATTGTTCATTGCAAGTTCTGCTGCGTGCAAACTACATTTTTCCATGTTGACATTTTTGCTTACGAGCTTACGATGTCCAGTGTTACTTTTATCAATTTGAAGCCGCTCAAGCCAAGGCCCAGATTGAGCTGGCACTTATTGATAAAAAGCTAGACGCTGATCTAGCCCAAGTTGACGCCGATGAATCGCAGAGTGAGAGTGAGCGCGGTAGTGTAGCGAGCGGAGGCGCGCCTAGCAACAGAGCGCAGTCTAACGTCGAACAATGGTTAAGTCAAGGTCACGACGAAACTACTTACATACCGCAGCCTGATGCGCCTTATCAGCCACAGCACCGAGCACTGCCATCACATCCTGCACCAGCACCCGTCAACTTACCTATAGTCCGGCAACCCGATGTTCCAAGTGACAGCATTCGAGAACTAGCGCTTACCTTGAAGGATATCATGACGAACTCGTCAGCCAAGCGTGAGGATCGTTTGCTTAGCCGCCTGTCAACGCCACGTGACTTACCGATTTTTAGCGGCGACAGCGTCGAATGGTTGCACTTTAAAAAGGCTTACACGGAATCTACTCGAGTCTGTGAGTTCAGTGAGTCTGAGAACCTGGAGAGACTACGTAAAGCACTGCGAGGCGACGCCAAGGACACGGTCACCGCTTTGCTGATCGGTAACACCCCGCCCGCAGCCGTCATGGAAGCTCTCGAATTAAGGTTTGGCCGATCGGATGTCATCATCATGAACCTTACGACGCAGCTGAAGAAGCTACCTTCGTTACCCACGTCGTACCATCATGACCTAATTGATTTTTCAATTAAAGTTAATAACTGCGTAGCAACAATAGGTGCGCTAAATAAGCCAGATTATCTACGCAGCCCCGAGCTCGCATCAGCTGTTCTAAGCAAGCTACCGAGCACTTTGATTGGCAAATGGACCGACTTCGCATACAAAAGGTTAGATGAAGATCAGCCTAAGTTGACCCTGATCTCTGAGTTTCTTAAACATGAGGCACAAATGTTATCACTAGTTGGAATGGCACAGGTACGTGAACAAAGTAAGCCGAGTGAAATAAAAACTACAGCGAAATACTCAAGTGATAACAAAGTTCGTACTCATCGGCCCGTATTAACAACTAAAGCCGTCGAGGAAAACAAAGATTGTAAATTTTGCTCAAAAGGATTTCACCCGCTGCCAGAGTGCCGTGTGTTCAATCGTGCCATGCGCCGTGATAGATGGAAGTTCATCAAATCTCAAGGACTTTGTTATTGTTGTCTGACGTCACGACACGACAGAGCCACATGCCCCGCGCCCGTATGCGACATAGATGGTTGCGGACTCGCACACCACAAGATACTACACTGGAAGAAGCCTACGTCATCACAATCAGCTGACGCGGTCGTCGACCCGCCGCCCGAGCCGGCCCCAGCGCGGGCTCAACCGCCGGTCCCCGAGCCGGCACCTTCGGCCCCCGACACCGTGGCACACGTTACATCGGATTGTGGTAAACCTTCTTCTGTGGATAACGTCATGGTAAAAGTAGTGTCAGTGCGATTGCGTGGACCTAAAGGTACCGTAAGTACATACGCGCTTCTGGACGATTGCTCTTCTGTGTCCATGATAGACTCTGACCTAGCAGCCGAGTTAGGTCTTAAATGTGAACAACCGCGTTCTATAAAGTTTACCGACGCGTTTGGACTAGAAGTGTACCAGTCAGCTGTACCGACCGTTATCGCTCAGATAAGTGGACAAAACAATAACAATAGTTATAACATTAAGTTGCGTAAAGTGTCTAAATTACATTTACCAGCACAAGATTTATCTGTAATTAACAGTTTAAATTGTAAACGATTATCTCATATTAAGGATTATGTGTGTAAAAGTCGTGTTATACCGCGCATTCTTATTGGGGAAGATAATTACTTTTTAATCGCACCGATTGAAATCATTCATGGTAGTGAAACCGAGCCCTATGGATCTCTGTGCAAGTTAGGTTGGTCAATTCATGGCAATTGTGGTCGCACTCACTCTAACGCTGCCAACGTGTTCCATCTCAGTCACACAGACAGCGAGAATATAGGTGAATTAAATGATTTAATTAAACATTCTTTTTCCCTAGACTCCATAGGAATTTCAACCTTACGCCGTGAAAATAGCGATCATTTAAGGGCGTTGCAGATACTAGAAGATACAGCACGCCTGCAGCAAATTTCTTCAGTAGCAGAGCGCTTATGCTGGCTCATTTGACAGTTTGATTTCGATACGGTTTTGGAATAATACCCCAGTTACTAAAGAATATACCTACAAGTTCAAGTGTCTTTCGTACAGTCGCTATCAGGTATATCAGGTATAGGCTTATTTTATTTTATTATATCGGAACGGCCAAAGCGCTCAAAAATATCTGAGCATGCACTCTAACGCTTGATAATAACAGCTTAACCGCTCCGATTTATCTAATGGCGATTGTACAATGTACCTACGTCACAGCACAGTAGGCTTCACTGGCAAACACGTGGTGAAAAATTGCGGTTGTTTTGACACGGTTTTTAATTTATATTGTCAATTTATTTAATTAAATATTATATTGTTTAAAATACAATTGTATTTACTTAACGCGGCACAAGTCCTCAGTAAAGAATTGTGATTTGATATGAAGAGAAGTTATGAACAAATGGATGTTTTTGTGTTCCTTGTCTTGTCAATTGCATTGACTCATAATGAAAACAGATTTTTGACAAATTGGCATTAGGTATCTAATGTAACCTATCTGAAATTTGGAAAAATACAGAAAATGTAGTATGAAATTTATGTCTCTAAATATGTACATATGTTATAATTACACTTTTGAGTTCCTCATTGAGTTCGTAGACACATTATAAATAATTAAGATTTTCAGTTTTTTACGTTTTGTTAAAACTGTATAACACAGAAAATAATACATTTGGCTTGTTTGGATTACTTTCAATATTCTTAGGTTAATAGCCTTTTTTTATGTCAAGTGCCAAATTGCTGTTAAAAATTAAAAAGCTCTTTACTCTTTTCTTTTAACATAACTTTGATGAGCTTTCTTTCACAAAAATACTGTAGCACCAACAGTCATATCTTGGATAGTTCCAGTTTCATTCAAATCAAACCAGCAATTGTGAAGATTACTGTTTACAGAATGCAAAGTGGGCCTTAGCCTTGCCAGTGATTTCCAGTGCACGCGTAACAACCTAGGATACCTAGGTCACGGCTGGGAACCAGATCCCTAGTGCGATAAATTTAGATTTCCCAACGCTCATGATATTGGCACTGTTGCATGAAATATTCAATGTTTACGTTGTAAAAAGATGTTTATGAATGTGATGCCCTTAAACTTAACTCTACAAGCGCGATAAAACATTTTAGTGCCTTATCTATTCCGACTACTTATCACAATACTATATTAATTATAATTATATTAATACAATATTAAAATACTTAATTAATAGGATAAGAATATTTTTATACATGTTTAATGTTTACCGCTGACACCTTCTTGGTATCTAACTAAAATGAAGTTCAATGGATGTGGTCCAAAAAGTAGATACCTAAGCAAATCTCATAGTTATTTGTTTAGACACAAGTCTGAGTGTTTTTATTTTATAAAAACATTAAACGAGAAACGAACAATAATAGATAGAAATGTAGGTCCCTAAGTAATTTTATTTTATTATTGTACAAATATTTAATTACTTAGATTTTCCACTTCTAATGAGTCAATTTAAAATTTAATTACATATTTAGTAGACAAATACATGACACAAATTATTAAAATACAGATTACAAACATTAACCAAACATACTTAACACAGAACGAAATTCACACACAAACATGCGCTATTAAAAGTGCACAAAATTGATGATTCCACAGCTGCTGCGATGATCGATCTCACCCAAGATGGCGGCGCAGACAGGCGGGCAACGTGCGCATGCACACCTCCGCCGCCATTGCCCGTCAAACCGTTTCCGAATACACATTTTTTGACAGTATTATTTCACTTCACAATGCGTTTTGGTGACGTTAAAGTAAATTAAGATAATTGCAACAGGTTTGCTTTTTAAAGTTAACAACTTCTTTTTGCTAATTGTACATTTTTAGTAGCTTTATCAACTGCGCAATCATAATTTTTTTTGGGATGTTAAAATCAGATTTTTAACACAATGTAGTATGGTTATTTTGCCACAGACGTGTCGGTGCTTTGACGGTTTGTAGAATACTAAGGTTTAAAAAATGCGGTATTCAAAACAGGAACCATAAAACATTATTCTCCCCCATTATTAGTTTACGGATCGCTATTATGTCCATTTTTGTGTGTATCCGTGTTTGTTTTGGTGGTGTGCGGTGGACGGGCCAATTTCTGAACTGCTAATTCTAAAAGGTCGCATGGACATTGAAATTACTATTGTTAATAAGTCCTTTTCATTTTCTATGACAAATTTAGGGTGCCATTGCCGTCTATTGAGTAAGAGTCTTTTAAACTAATGTCTATTAAGGTAATTTCTTTTGTTGAAATTTGTAATGAGCAATTGAAAATATTAAGGTCAAACACCAAATTGTAAATTAAATTTTCAAATTATTAATTTACAGTTAAAGAACAATTAACAATGAATGCGCTAAGAATAGGTATTGTGATTTAAATAACATGGGGATGGTAGAAAAAGATAAGTATGTTTAGGTATTTTTCTAAAATAAAATCAACACAATTTTCTATATTGTATTATTATAAAACCTCTGTAATAATTTATTACAGAGGTTTTATCATTTTTATTTATTTCACTGAACTTTTAGAACGTGCAATTAAAGTTGAGTCACCATCCAGGCGGACCATTTCGTGATTTACGAAGTTTCTACTTATAAGTATAAACAAGAGTTACCTTGTGTTCTTTTAAAATTAATATTTCTATAGTTAGAAAAAAATAGCTACCTAAATTAAAAAACAATACGAAAAAAGTTAGTTAATTCAGAACGTTATGAAGTGAATATTACTAAGTTGGGTATTAGAATAAGTAGGTACCTATACCGAATAATTCATGTTATTAGGTATAGTACTTACATATTTGGTATTTCACACGTGCATATGTATACCAGGCACATTTTTTCTTAGGTATATTAGGTATTATATAAATTTTTTTTTTTAATTCTAACAGAAAATATCAGACTATTTTTACCCACCTATAAATATATAAATCGTTCCTCACCCAAAACTGTGTCCGAATTGGCCTACAGAAAAGTCTTCCTTCACACTTGCACAAAACGATTTCACGCAATAACATTTAAAAAGCAAGTTACCTAGTGATTACAATATCTCATTTCCCTTTAATGAAGGAGCATTTAAATGTTCGGCCTCGAGCATTATTCGGTCGCCAATTTTGGAACCAGTTTTAGAAATTATAGGGTCAGCTCCCAAGGCTGGGGTTAGATGTGGTTAGCGGCTGAAAGATGCAAGCCCTCAAGTAACTTGATTGCAACTGTTGCAATGCAACTTTGTATGATAATGTCTACACGACTGTAAATTGAAAAAATAAATGTTGACTTGATTTGTCTGTAATTTCATTTTTTTTTTTGGTAATTATTTTAGTACATTCGGTAGCACAGTTTTCAAAACGTTTTACAGGATTATCCAGGTCAAAATTTATTGTTTATGTATGAGGTATTGTATTAAAACCGATAAGGTATTTTATTAAAACATACTGAAATGAAAATAAAATGTATCCTAAAAAACATTGTGTTATGTTGTATGAAATAAATATGTTGCGATATGTAGGTATCATTTTTAAACTTAAATAAATTAAATCATTAAATAATTGCTGTTTATCATTACGTTTTAGATATTCAATCAATTTAGTCAGTAGAGTTGAGTAAGGTCAAGTACCTATTGTAAATAATAAATATTATACTTATTATACATTTAGATACTATTTACCTACATATATTTAAATATTTTAATACGCATTTATACATAGTAAACGTCGTAGAGGAATTTTATGCTTGCAACAACAATATTGTTAAAAACAACAATCCTGCGGCCCAAAATTATGTTGATAAAATATTTTTAGGAGTAGGTAATTCTTTACTTACACGCCTTTAAAGAAAATTCATTAATAAAATTGAAGGGATGTTTACAAAAACAACATAACTGCTTAGAGCGGTATAGTACGGCCCTTCTGAGGTGAACTTTTCGCTTCAAACCTTAATCTTTCAAACAAAGGCCATTGTCTCTATTATCGCAAAACCGCTAGCTCCAGACTAGCACGTGCCAGTACAACATTCATTTTGAAAAACAACCGGTATCGTCATAGTATTAAGGTTCAAATTTAATGTCACTGATATTCTAGATATTACGTTTTGGTAGTGTAGGACGATAGACCGCCCCGAAGCGATACGGCACTCATATTATTTTGATACTTAGTGTGGTGTTAAAAATGAAACGTGGTTATTTATTATGTTGTTTTATTAAAATTATTAGCTTGCGGTGGTAAATGTAATAATTTACAAAGATGCAGCTGCAAGCATTGTTATTTTTTCTTAACTTAAAAATACTGTGAAATTAACACCTCTGATGTGATGCCGACGCATAGTGACAATAAAAACACTGATAAGGATTTGCGACCTGACCACTATTGTTTTCCATACCTAAATACAATAGGTTTATGAGAAGAGCGGTGTCCAAGATCCGTGTGCATGAGAAGTGGGGCACATTATTTTATCATTTAGCGACCCTAAATCAGGCTTTAGTCGGTTTCTAATATCGTAACCGTGTGCTTCGTGTTATTTATATAAGTACTCTGCCCGATATTGTTAAAAACTTGACGACCTGCTTACGTGACCCTGGATTATGATTGCATACTGTTTGGATTTTTGTGCGACAGAGAGAGTTGAATAACGACTAATTTAGCTGTCTTTTTCTTGCTATCCCAACTTTATTTGCAACAAAAATCATTTTCACTTGTAATATATTATTTTTGATTGTTGAAACTTATTAATGTTAAATTTACATTATTACCTTAGATTTTGTTATATAGCAAATATACAACGCTTTATCATAAATAACCGTGTTTCATTTTTAACACTACACTAAGTATCAAAATAATATGAGTGCCGTATCGCTTCGGGGCGGTCTATCGTCCTACACTACCAAAACGTAATATCTAGAATATCAGTGACATTAAATTTGAACCTTAATACTATGACGATACCGGTTGTTTTTCAATATGAATGTTGTACTGGCGCGTGCTAAGTCTGGAGCTAGTGGCTTTGCGATAATAGAGACAATGGCCTTTGTTTAGAAGACATGGTATAATAATATACTCCGCCTGGTACTCTCTTCCGAGATTCGCGAATGACCTAACTGTCACTTGCCTACGTCATCATGCTGTTTACAGGTTCTCAAACTTTAAAATGTGGGAGAATTTTAACCAACGGTGAAAATTATTTTAACGGCATTAATTTTAAGTTATTAATGTAGAAACATAGTAAAATAAAACAAATCTATACTGCACTTTTCACTCCTACTCTTACAGTTCCGAATAGAGCAGCCAACCATTTTCGTAACAAAACATTAATTACCAAGCTTACGACGTGAAAAGTTTGGAAAACACTGCGACTGCTGACACTGAGCGAGAAGGAAATAACAATTAACACGCGTTCGACAAGGACGGTCGGTCAGGGACAAAATGGCGGATTGTCAAATATGACAGCGCTATCCTGTGTTGCCAGTAGTGTAAACAGAATTACCCGAACGTCTGAAATTTCTTTCGTGAATCGGAAGATATTGCTAACGAATAATTAAAAATGACGTGTTATTGTAAAATTTAAGATAAAATACATATAAATGAAAATTATTAAATTATAAAGAAATAAATTAACTTATTAACCATAGATATAATGTACCCATGTAACATGTTATGTTGAAATAAAGTGGCAATGTTATTGTGACGTAGGCAAGTGACACTCTGGGAAGAGAAGACCATGTTTTATTAGACCATGTTTAGAAAATTAAGGTTTGAAGCGAAAAGTTCACCTCAGAAGGGCCGTACTATAGACAATTATTTAAGAACATTGTTAATCGTTTCAGGTGTCAACCAGTGTAGTCAGTTATGTTGTTTTTGTAAACATCCCTTCAATTATAATAGTTTATAAAAAAAACTATTTCGGCTTTGATACACACACGCAAATATTTCTTAAAATTATCAACAACATGACTGTGCACAGTAAAAAAAACTTTATCAACTTATTTTTGGACCAACCTATGAAAAATTGATCATATTTTAATTTTTTTTTAAATAATAGTTTTTTTTTAATCCGTTATTTAGCTAGTAGAGCCTGCGCTGACCCGGGCGCCCGTGTCGGAGGTTGCACGGCCGCGGCCCGGCCACGGTTCCGCCGCGGCCTTGTATTGTTTTCGCGGGCCCATTGCGTGCACCCCGAGTGAAATACGGCCGACAGTCCGACTACTTATTTTTGTTTTATTTATTTTTTTAGGTCGTGTTACTTAATTTTATCAAGTCGCATGAGTTATGAGAACCGGGACCACACGCGCGTCGCATTAATTATGCGTGAGTTTACGTGGTAGTGCTAGACTCGAGATTAATGGGAATCCGATTTCGAATTCTAATTCGACTCGAGTTACTCGACCGGCTTAAACTTTTAGTTCAATAACACTTAAAAATATCTAATTAGGATCCGTTTAGAACTAATAATATTCGACTAATCAGAATGAAAGTTATGAGCTACCTTGTAAATGCAATCTCGATAGACATCATGTGGTGTTCTCATTAGCATTCTAAATTCGAAAAAGACAAATTGCGGGATGAAGTTTTTTTTAATTATTTTAGTAGGTACAATCACCTGCAATAATAAATGTTACTCTTCGAAGGCCGCAAAAATATGTGACACGCTCTTATGGCTCTACAAATAAGATCATGTCAGATATTCTGCGGCCTATGAAGAGTAACATATAAGTGACTGTACTTGTCGATTTTTTGTGCACTTCCTGAAGAAAAGATGGCTTGTGAGTATTTGTCGATGGTCAGTGGCACTCAAGTTAATAATAATGCTCCCAAACTAGATCGGGTCGTTGACCCGGCGCGCGCGCTCCCGCCATAACGCGGGCCACTAATATGACGCTTCGTGTTTTAACTTGGTAGAACAATATTATGCTTTATACGATGTTGGTATTATTGACGAAATAAATGCAAAACAGATTGTTTTCAATTTTGATTTGCTTTTATTATTAAATCGTATGCAAGAAATACAAAATTAAATCAATATATTTATAGGAAAATTGTCGACATTTTATAAGTAGGAATTAACTTAAATGTTATAAAATTTTCAGTGTGAAGATTTATTAGTCTTATGGCAATTTTATAGATTTTGGTAAATCAAACTAGACCGCTTTTACAAAAAAAATGTAGACATTTTTAGAAATATTGGGTAAAGTACGATTTTGTTTTTTTCACGTAGGTAAGTACATATATGTATGTACAGTGTATTATGTAATTATACAGTTAATATTATATACTGTATATTTTTTTTATTAAGCAGTATATACCTAAATATTAATTGTAAACATACTCATACATAATAATACGTTAATTTAATAACGAAACCAGTCAATGTAACTGCAGCACACGTAATATGCAGTAAAACTATTTACCTAAAAAAATGTTTAGTCCTTGTAAGCAATGAAAGTAATGACACGAACAATAAAAAATATGTACGGTAGCTCATTTTATAATTAAACGACTACCTATTTCAATATCGTTTCGCTATCATACGGTGTACACTAAATATTTTATGATTTGTAAGTAAATTTAAACGTGTAAATAATTACACAAAATAGTGGTACATATTACTAACATTTCTTAATAAGCGAGTTCACTCTGTTATTATTGAACAAGTTGTTTAAACTAGAAACCAGTTTTATCGGTCTACAAATTAATTTAATTGCTTTAAAAAATTAGGCGGTTGCAATATGTAGGTACATAGTACAGTTACCAAAGGTAACAATTTAAGGTAATTAAAGTAGGTAATGATTTAATTTAAGATTTTTTTTCTCATTTTTAGGATCGGTGCAAATTTCACACAAAGATTCAACCGATTGCATTTGCACTACGCTAACATAACATGTGGTGAACTGTGATGTGTGTGTAGTATGTACATCCGGCTACGGCGTAGCACTGTATCGGACGCGTAGCACATCTTATTCGACTTTCGTAGCATTGCCGCAGTGGATATCGGATCGGAAAATGGATTAAATATTTTACGCTATTAGGCTGATAAGATAAGTACTTATGGATTAATAAGCCTGTCTATAAATACGTATCATGGGCAACGCATTAAACATTTTCGTAAAAATAGTAAAAAATATCAACGGAATTATTTATAAATAGTTTTCAACAATTACATTTTTTTAGTTGATTTAATAGTTAAAGAAAATAGTTAGTTGCCAGATAATATTTAATTTACTGGCTGGACTGATTTGAAGTGGCCTCTCTAAGAAAGGCTATTTGCCATGACCTAATTCAGCCAGTTTAGACGAAACTCTATTTTGATTTATGTCAAATTTAATTGTAAGATTGAGCCATTATAATTTTATGATATTATAATAATTTAAATGTAAAATATTTTTTACATTTAAATTATATTTAATTTCAATTTTAATTTTAATTGTATTTATTAATATGTCAGAAATGTTTTATTTTTTAGGAAACTTAAAATGCCAATTATAAAATTTAATTAGAAAATAGGACCCTTATTTTAAGATTATTATATTATTAATTTATTCGTAGTCGATTTATGTCATCACAGAATGTAATAATTATTGTATGTTAAATAAATAATATGTAATGTTCACACTTAAAAAAAATACTAAGTCACATTGAAGAAACAATGTGCCGAATATGACTCTATGTATATACAGTACTTAGTTAAAAAATGTCTCAACCATGCAATCAATTTCTGTATGCATGTGCTTAGATATAAGATTATTCAAACATAATGTAATAGTCATTGAATAAATAAATGAATGAATGAATGAATGCATTTATGATGTAGAAGTTGTTCCATTTTCGCCAATTACCTAAATCATAGTACCTACGTAAAACAATCTCATCAGCGCAAATAAAATCTTATTTATTAAATTGGCTACTTACTTACTCACGCCATAAAACGAGCATTTATTTTAAACGTTTCAGTAGGTGCGAATTAATAATGTCCCATTCAAATTTAATTTTATTGTTTTATCGTCGATCAGAATTCTTTTATGGGGTCTAATTAGTTGAGGTCGACGTCAATGGCTTAAGATTAATATAAACGACACTCAAGTCTCAAATCTGTCGCATCAATAAAAGTCTGACGAGGGTCGTTCGTTTTATGTGGGTTTTATTGACACTTGAGCCGAGAAATCGGCAACTACCTACCTGATAGCCCGTTCTTATTGGATTCCTACGAGATTCACGGACGGCCCATCGGCTTTCGGGAAGCGCCGTTTTAGCGCTTTTACTTTGAAGATCGACCTATATGGTATGCGGTCGAGTCAATGATTAATTATTGAAAGTTACTAATTTATTTACGATTTTACATACCTAGATAATTTATAATTTTTAATAGACATCAATTATGAAAAATTTTCTTTAGAGATTATATTTATTTTATGAGTTAGCGAGTGAGACTGACCTGCTATGGCCATCCAAGGGTAGAAGGTGTGGTTCGTGGGTTGGTGTTGGACGGGTTGCGCGGCGGCTGCAGCGGCGCCCGGCAGAGAGCACTGGTTGCCCCACGGCAGCGCGCGGCCCGGGCTCGACGACTCGCTGTACCGTGCCTCCGGAGTGCACGCCGCGGGCCGCACGAGCGCGCCCAGCCCCGAGCCCCAGCCCTCCTTGCCGTAACCGTTCTGCTGGTCCCCTCCGGTCTTCGAACAATCCGCCTTGGCGTACTGCTGCTCTCCCGCGTACAGCTTACATGCTGCCGCCACTGACGCATCGTAAGGGGAATCTTGCGGTCTCGGCTGGTGCAACCCGTGCGGCTGGGCGTACGTCAGCCCCAGGGGAAACCCTCTGTACTGGTCTCCGCCGCCGCCCCCCTGGTGCACTCCGTGCGCCCCGTAAAAACCACCCTGCTCAAAGTAAGAGTTCATCTTCGCAATCACTATCGTCACTCAGTTAGAAACACTTATGTCATCGCCGTGATAACGCGACCTCCGCCAATGTCACTCCTAAAATCCGAAATTAATTTTCGATAATTTTATTGTAGTCGTTATACGCTTATACGTCACTCGAGCGTCATAATGGGCCTCGTCGGCGATAAACGAGTTGATGTGTGTTTACTTTTTACGATTATTTTACGACTCGGTAGCGCGTGCCGCGGGTTTTACGAGTTTTTAAGCGGTTGTCACAGTGAGCGCGATCACGTGGTCGGTGCTTTATTTTGGAGCGTGCGAGACGCGGGAGGCGTGCGTCGCGAGCGAAGTTTCGGGCCGTGTTTGAGCGAGCGAGCGTTCACTGTAGCGGCGCGACCCGGCTCTCGCAAGCTACTGACTGAAGCGCCGGCGAGCCACGCCGCCGCGCCTGCCTTCCGAGCGAGCCGCGACCAACACCGTATATTGCGCCGTCCCCTTTTCGCTAATGACTATTAAATATTATCAGTTACGCTCTCTTTTCCCTTTCTTATCACTCCTACTGAACGCACGTGGCCGCATGAAAAACTATAGCGCTTTTATTGATTGCAACCTATTACATACTAGACAATCAAATAAAAATAAACGTTTGCGTTGTAACTAACGAGTCTCGACTCTCGAGCCACTATAAATCATAAGAGCGGAAGCTGTAACCAAGTGGCTACTTAAGTTTATTTGACTTTTATTCTTCTAAACACCCACCCGAGCACTTAAAACGCAAAAAACCCTCCACAAAAGCCTCTAAGTGACTTTACTACTGTCGAGTAGCCGCAAAAGTCGTAAACTCATAAAGGTACAATTAGTGAAACGGGTAGTAAAGAAAAGATTTTACAACCACTTCTCGGTCGGGCCACAATGAGCGCGCAGTATCGTAACAAGGTGCTGAATAGAGTGAGAAGTCGTAAAGATGATTATTATTTCTTCTACTACCTGTTTTTACGAGTGAATGCGCTGTTACGTTCGCGCGAATGGCTTTTTGGCTCGCGCGAGCGAGAGAGATTGTTATCTGTGAACCGCTTAGACGCGCGGTCGGGGCTCGTGGAAATACAGTCGTCTCTGTCTGTCGTGGCGCGTGCAGCGTAGGGCGCACTATCGAAGGGTAAACAATAGCGCATTATCGCTACAGCACTCGCCGCGTCCAAATGAAGTCATCAAACGAATAAATGGCGGTACGCGGCCTGCTCAGAGACTCGTATTTTTATTGCAGTCACCTTTTAAACAAATATTTGCCGATAAAAAGGACGGGATGTGCGGCGGGGATTTTTTCAAGCTGGTAATTGGTCACTTTACTATGATTACATCTATGGCATGAGCAGCCGGTCTTGGGCATGGGATTCTGGTCTATTGAGACATGCCAAACGCTACTCTACTAAATAACCAAGAGCTTAACTACTGAGAAATGTCCTCCATACTTATGTCCTTTTAGTTTGGTTAAATAAAAAAAGCAGGTACATAATAGGTAATTTGCTCTGGCGGCAATGGCTTGTCTCAATAAGACAAGTGTTGAATTATTTATTTAAATGCCCAAAAAGGCTACGCGCATTTTATACAGATAATTCACTGAGCCTGCGACTAAAAAGGCACAGCGAATAGGGTAATTCCGGGGTAGTTGGCCATAGTTTTTTTAGAACGCGATAACGCGATTGACTTTCGAAAATGGAACAAAAAAAAAATATTTCTATTGCGATCAGCTTGAAACCTGTTTCAAAAAAAAATTACAATTGGCCATCTCTCCCGAGGTGTCCGGGAGTGATGACCATTACAGAAGAGATGGCCATGCCACAACTCTTAATTTTAGTAATGTTTATTTTTAATTTTTATTTCCCAAGTACCTTTTATTCTCAAGACCCCGTTTAGGCCACCAAATACCAGCAAACAGCACACACAATGCAATCATGGAGGAGAAGAAGCTCGTGATATTTTTTCCCACATCTGCAATAGTTATCTTTCAAAATTAATTCCATTTTCCTTTTTTATTCGTTATCATGCATAGGGGGACATCGTCACTGATATCTGATAACCTTTGGAATACCTAATTCGTGATAGATTATACATCTTCATCACTGTGTGCCTTCACGGCCATATGGCCATAATACCCCAACTTGAACTGGCCATCTCTCCTTTTTTTCCGGGAGACCACGCCTAAAATCAATAGTCGAGACTCGAGCTTCATTCTTATTTAGGTTAGAACAAAACTACAACCGTATACTTTGCACCAAAAGCAAATAACACCATTAGAATAAGACACTAGCATCACCACCATGATGAACACCAAATATGAACCCTCTAAAAATATTTGCACTAGTCAAAACAATCAACAAGGATTTTATGTACTTCTAAATTTTTTTACTCCAAAATTTTGGCCATATCTTTGCTCCCAAGCATGACGTGAAGCGTACTAAACAAGAACCAGCGACATCTAGCCATCAGAACCATGAAATATTTCGATGGGCAATCTCCCCCTTATGGCCATCTACCCCGGAATTACCCTACTATTTAAATGGCAAAGTGGTGGCCTTTGTATAATTAATATACTTATTAACCAAGCTATGGGTAGGTACCTACATTTTTTTTTGCTATTCACTGAAATTTATTGCCAGGTGTGTGGCACTAACTTTGGACAGTTCAGTTAGTTAACACAAAAACGCACTATGGCATCTGAACTATGGTCATCAAAACTGCTCCGCGATCTTTTCCTAACTGTATGAAGTAAAGTCTATTTTTTTATTCGGTAGACTGAAATGACAGTTCATAGTATGAACATAAAACGTCATTTCATACTATGAAATGTCATTTTAGTCTACCGAATAAAAAAATAGACTTTAGGTTATATATTAAAATTCCTATAGGTATAAACTATTATCTTTTGATCCAATATTGAAAGTTTACTGATTTTTTTGACCTTTGATAATGCGTTGTGGTGGTCAAAAATCGTGGGTTCAAACCCCGGTTGTGCTGTATAGAGCAGAAAAAATCATGCAAAGAAATGCAAAAAGGTAACTAAAATTCGGGAAATATGTACTCACGTGACTTAGTAGCATCTGTCGATCTAAGTACGATTGTAAGCTTGGCTTTACCCCCAGTTACCACAAAATCGCCAATATTGCGAAGGTTATTTCTTTCAAGTGCAGCAGGTGCCTCACTTTAAATACCTATATAAAGTCTATTTTTTTATTCGGTAGACTGAAATGACAGTTAATAGTATGAACATGAAATGTCATTTCATACTATTAACTGTCATTTCAGTCTACCGAATAAAAAAATAGACTTTAGCTAGATAAATAATTACAACAGAAGCTGTAAATAAGCAGGTAGGTACCTATTTATTTTGCCTTCGACTTGGTATAAAAAACCACCCAACTGGGGCACGTATCCGGGTGTTAGGTCTACAAGATTATGTAAAACTGTAAGGCTGCCTTTCCACTGAGCTGAGATGAGAGGAGACATGCAACAAACCTAAGTACCGCACTAAGGTTTATTTGACGAGAAAACAAGATTACAGGGCTTTACTGAATAACGACCAGGTAAAGGTATTTACTTATAGTTTTTCTTTCTGATAGGTACCTAATACCTAACGTACCTATACAGGTACCTGAGTATTAAGTAGGTACTTACTCGTACCTACCTTTATTGTTTTACGGGGCGTAGTTTCAACCCTTAGCAAAATTTTCACTGATCAACTTTTACTAAGGGACCAACCCCGAAATCGCGGAAGTTGCTCAGTAAATACGACTTGTATATTTACCTCGCAAAATAAGGGAATCCTACCCGAACTTAATGGTAGGAACTCGAGTCTTCTCGAGTGGACTATTCTGGTAGACCTGAGTCCTGAATATCTTTGGAGGCTTGGAGCTGGCCGGGTCGAGCAAAGTAAAGTGTAAAGCAAACGAGCAAAATTAACCTTTGAACTGTAGGTTCCTAATTTTAAGACCATAATATTATTATTGTGTAACACGAAGCGCAATAATTGATTGAAATTTAAAATAAGATCAGGTCAGGTCAGTAAGTTACTTATATAATAGGTAATAAGTAAGTACCTTAAATTTATCATATCAGCCGAAAGTCATCCACTGCTAGAAACCTATAGGGATCTCCACAACGACCGGCCGTAGGCTGCTGTCATCCACTGGCTAACTGCGAAATAAATTTGCTGCTTACATTGTTAAATTTAATGATTTAAGTAGGTAAGTACGTACATTACCATTATTAAATCATCGATGTAACGTGACTGTTGGCGACTGGCTGGCGCGCGACCTCCTTCGAACATATATTATTTGTAAAACCTTTTGATTTATAATTGTCAGGGCAGTCTGCCTGTCACCGTGATAATATCAACATCTTTGTGCTTTATTTATTAATTAAAACAATTTATTATATAACGTGTTTCCATCATCTCACCATCTCATAATACACACCCCACCCCATTGGCTATCAGTGACAGACAGCTTTTTGCTAGGTATGTGGAGTCAGATCAAGAAAAGTCTGCAGCGGATTTGATAGCTCACGCAGTGCCAGTGTTATTTTAAACGTCAAACTTCTATGAAATTGTGACTTATAAACAACACTTGCACTGCGTGGGCTGTCAAATCCGCTGCAGACTTTTATTGGTCTGACTCTAGCCGCAGTCGAGTTGCATTAGCAATTGGTGGCTTTTATATATACCTAGGTATAGTTTGTATTTAGGTAGGTACCCAAAAGCTCTCGACTGCGTCATATAATTGGAATGGGGCATTTATATTGGTCTGACAGCCATATTCGAACTTTAAGATAGGTACGTCAAATATTAGATATCGAAACGATATGGATTGGATATGTCAGTGTCAAACAAGCGTTAAGTGACGTTTTTGTTTGAAGAAACGTCACTTTTGACACTGTCATATCCTATCCATATGGTTTCGATATCTAATATTTGACGTAAGTATGTATCTTAAAGTTCGAATATGGCTGTGAGGGCTAAGATGACAATGACAAATGTCAAACGAATAGAAAAAGTTTACCTACCGAGATGACAGATGGTATGAAAAGTCACGTAATCATTTCCATACATTATTTAAATTTTGATCGGCGTTTTCTACCAACGATTGTCACTTGGCTAAGCCCCTGGAGAGAACGGCGAAAATTAACCCTGGCAGCCGGTTTCCGTTTCTTGATTGTTAATACTACATTTCAAGTACTGTATGATCGGCATTCTAACTAAAAGTTAAAGTACCTAACTGTAAAATAATCTTAGACACATCAAATTACTTCTCTATTCAATAGTACCTACCCACCAGGCTCTCAACCACATGTCTCCGGAGAGTACTTGAATTCTTCGGACACATAGCCAGGAAGACTAGAGACAACCTGGAAAAGCTTATGGTCACTGGTTCGGTGGAAGGAAAGAGTAGGGGCCACAGTCCAACGCGATGGTCCGACCAGACCCGTAGACAACATGCCAATCGCTAACGCTCCGTAGCGAACCAAACGCAACTGTCACTATCGCACTAATATAGAAGAGTGAGAGAGACACAGCGATTCGATGGCGAAGCGATAGTGATTGTCACTTTGGCTAGACCGGCAGGTTAGCAAATCGCTATCCATCAAGGTCCATGATGCCTTAGAAGTCGCAAGGGGTCGGATAGGCTGGAAATCTGCGATCCGGAATCATGTGTTAATGTGCGTATAGGAGGTCACGACCATTAGCTTTGAGGAGAACGAAGCAAGGAGGGAAGATATCAGTAGACCCAATTTACGAAGAGGCTACTTTTAGACCTAAACATAGGCATACATAGGACATCTTCAAGCTATTTAAAATACATCAGCGTGAGTCCTTTCTGAATTGAATTGACCCACAAACCCAATCGTAAAATAAATTGAGGGAATTCAATTCAAATTTCCCCAACAACTTATCCTTTATAAACGTGTGAAGAAGACATTTCTCTGACTACTCGTAGCAGAATATTCGACTGATAGAATCGTTGGATTTTATTATCTTTAAGTTGACGTTATTGTGAGAAAGACCATGCAACACGGAATTCTGAATCGACGAGTCAATTTACAAAAAACTGCCATATAAACACCCACGTTCACAACTAGGTATTTGTTTTCTCAAAGGTTTTAATAGATGGCGCCAGCACAGGTTTACTCTATTTCTAGTTTTGTTATATGAGATTTTATTTTAAAAGTTTTGGCAATGAGTGGATTTCCTAATCCGAATTCATATGACCCTTGAAACCCTTGCTGCCAGAGTCGTCTTAAACTATGCTGGGGCCCCTGGGCACATAAGAATTTGGGGCCCTTTTGGAAAATAAAGAAAGCTATTTAAACTAATATTTTTCTACTATGATCTTCTATTTATTACCTATGGGTTAATCAAATATACTGTTACTGTCTATCCTTGGGGGCCCCCTGAGGATGGGGGCCCTGGGCACGGGCCCCGTGTGTCCTTATGGTAAAGACGGTACTGCTTGCTGCAAATACAATACCTATTAACTTTTCCGATTACACTTGTGACCTACTTATTATAATCCCAAAAACTTCACCTGATGCCTCGAAGAACTTCGTTTTGGATACTAACGAGTATAAGCCCCATTCATGCACGATGTCCACTAATCCTTTAGTTCCCACGACCCTTAACACCCAAAAAACTCAAAAAGCGCATTCAAATCCCGCATGGGCGGCGCACGCGCCCATCGTAAACACGATTTTTACTACCACACGGACGCCGTAAACGTCACTCGAATCGCACCGTTTGTAGAGCTCCGTAAACACTCGAACACATTTCGTATACGCCTGCGGGGCTAAACCTACCGCACTGAAACGTATTAACCGTCTATCGATACCATACTTTGTTACACCGTTTTTTACTGCATCAGTATATAAATCGGTAAGTTTACGGTGGTTTGTTATTATGCCGTTCTTCGGACGTTTATTGTCAATAATGACTTGTTTAAAGTATGTTTTAATAGAGATAAAGGAGCGATAGTTTATGTCTTGATCACGTGCGATTCTGTCGCAGTTGTGGCTTTATGTGTGTAATTTGCCTTTTTATTGGCTCATTGGTGGCTGATTGATAAATAGGCGCCATTTGAATACGTGCTCGATGTGTTTGATTGAATTGAAACCTGCTCCTCGGTTAGCACTTGCGGTCATTTTATGATTGATTACAAAGATGACTCGTACCTACCTACCGTTTAGTACCTTAGTTTTTTCAAAGGAACATCAATATGTATATCCTTAGAATTATTTTTATCGCCACTCAATTGCAATTTAAAATACTACACTTAAGCATAATTGTAATTAAACCTTTAAATCTTAATTCCCTCTAAAACAATATTTCTTTAGGAGCTACGTTCGGTGGCGTAGCGACATCTATCGTATAACGCGTGAACTAAATAATTCGGCGTTCCATGCATTTTTATTTAGGGTATTAAGACAATGAAATCAATGTAAGTACCATTGTATCTAAACTTTAAATATATTAGTCTAGTGATTGATTATAAAGTTACACTTAATAATAAAGTAATTAGAGTTAGTGCTGCCATCTCCTATGCACTAGCTACACTAATTCTCTTTCTCAAAGACTCACGTATCAAGCTCGTAAAATATTTTTATGGTTGTACTCATTGTACATTTTATGAATCACAATTAGTCATAACAAATAATTAACACATGTTTTTATTAGAGTTTACTATGAAAACAAAGCTCCGAGAGACACAAATGTGAAATCATAACATTTTACAAGTTAATGGCCCATTACTTACGTGGTTATTATCACAATCAGAAGCCTCTGTAGCCTAAACAGACGGTTAGGTTTATCTGCGAGTGACTCAGCCTTAACAATGCTATAATACTTATTATGTAACATCTGAAAAATAAACATCTTCAACTGCCAATAGAAACGCGATAACACGATCGTAAAACCGGATATTATGGCTTTATTCATCATTTGGTCATATAAATTCATCGAGACACTTGTTAATCGTAAAATAAATCTTATTACACAGTAAGATGATGTTTAAATTGACGACAAGCGTTTTATTTTCATCATAACAATAAAATTTATTTTTACGAGCGAGTTGATGTGGTTTGTGTATAGCGCCATCTAGCGGCGGGGTGCGGGACCGCGTGGCGGCGCAGCGAGCGCAAGTCGTTGAGCTCGGTTTTATGAGGCGATCATGACGCTCCAACGAGTCGGTGCTCCCGTAAACGTGGATTTGCGGTGTCGTTTGATCCAGTTCAAGATTTTCATGGACACTACGGCTATATTATGAGACGGTAAATAAATAGTCGGCATGTTTCTCACATTATTCCCTGTTTTCTAACACGTCATAGTCTAATTTGTCATTGAGATGAATAGGTTGGTAAGGTAAATGTCTCAATGATTGACACCCTAAATTCATTCAGGTGACACTCTCATTTGGCACCTCATTTGAGGCCTGCTGCTAGCATGAGTTGCCTTCTCGCGCGCGACTTCAAGTTTGGACTCGCGCGCGAGAACGCAACTCATGCTAGCCTGTCTGATAACTACCTAAATGAAAACAGAAGATGATATTAATTAACTTACTAATGGGGAAAGATGAAGCACATGCATTTTTGCCCAATCAATTATGTATCAATGATTATAGGAACTAATATCACAAAATAAGTTCAGATCACGTTCACAAAGCTATATGGTGGATCAACTGTTTTGTTTGGGCACTTTTATTGATTGTGGATCGTGGTAAGTACCTAATGGCAACGGTATGTATTTTTGGAGAAATTACCGCCCAGGAAATGTCAGGATTCAGAATATTCCATTTTTTTATGTAAATTGTTAATAACTGTGGTTATTCCGAAAAAAACCCTTTCGTGGCCCACTGGCCCCTTAACTCGCCGCCATGTAGACCGTATTGTAGCTACAGGATATTCTAACCTTCCCACTCCTCTACCCTACTCCAAACATTTAGCTTCTAGTAGGTAGTAGTTGAGGGTTTTAAAAATCGGGGTTATCCCCAAGTCCCGTCCCGTATTCCTGACAAAGCCACTCTCTCGGCCGAATACCGAATATTCGGCGACCGAATATTCGGCATGAGATGCGAACATTGTGAGTCACAATTATTATGAAAACTGTTCGCCAACAAAGCACAACGTTTGCTAAGATATATTTTTTGTAAAACAGAACTAATGAATGTAGTTAGAGTCAATCAAATCACACCCACGATAAAAATAAAATATGTCATAATCAACAAATGCTTTAAAAAAGGGTCTTCCTATTTAACAACTTTCCAATAATACTTTTTAAATATTAAATATAACAATTTTTTTGTATTTTTGTTTTGTAATTTTTCTTTTTAGGTAGGGGTATATTCGGTATTCGGCCGAATAGTAGGCAACATTCGGCCGAATACCGAATATTCGGCAGTGGCCGAATAGGCCGAATACCGAATAGTTGCCGAATATTCGTGGAATCTCTAATCAAAATCCTGACATGTCAGGGGAAATCCTGACATATGACATATTATGGCACCCTACCCTACCTGTAAGTAGATATCTTCTACTGTGTACAAGAAGACTGCTAACTAGAAAAACTTCTAATAAGAATGAATAGGTATGGTATCTAAAGAAGATAAAAATGCTATGTATAAATATAAATATATAATAAATATAAATATTGGGGGACATCTTACACAGATCAACCTAGCCCCAAACTAAGCAAAGCTTGTACTATGGGTACTAGGCGACGATATACATACTTATATAGATAAATATATACTTATATACATAGAAAACATCCATGACTCCGGAACAAATAGGTATTAGTGTTCATCACACAAATAAATGCCCTTACCGGGATTCGAACCCAGGACCATCGGCTTAGCAGGCAGGGTCACTACCCACTAGGCCAGACCGGTCGTCATTTATTTTTTACCTATGTTTCGCATAGGTATTGATTTAGGTAAGTACTTACCTAGGTACCTATTAGGTTTCTTATAGGTAAGTTACCTAAAGGCTTAAGATTTGATTTGCATGAGTAATAAACAAATCTTACTCTTTGACTTTACTTGGCCGGCAAGCGTAGGTGAGCGTTTTCCAAAAAAACTGTACATTTCATTAATGTCTTCAAAATATTGACTTCTTGGGCTCATTTTACTCAGAATCATTTGTACATTCACGCCTCATACATAAAAAAATGTGTCCAAAAATTTCCTTTCCTGATCGTCACATTCTTGTATGAATTTTTTTTTTATTTGTATGAACGTGACGCACTGGAAAAAAAAATTTTCATACAAAATTTTGGGACACATTTTTTCATGTATGAGGCGACAATGTACAAATGATTCTGAGTAAAATGAGCCCAAGAAGTCAATATTTTGAAGACATGAATGAAATGTACACTTTTTTTGGAAAACGCTCAGGTACCTACTCCCATCTAAAATGCCAGCAACGTACTTATAGCCCGTCTTGTTTTGCAGGTGTCCATGGGCGACGGTAACCCTGTTTCAGTCGGTATATTATTATACATTAAGGTATTACCTATATTAAATTACACAAAAATAATAGGTACCTATACCTAAAGCTAATAATTTTGACCTGTCTACGGTTTGTTAGGTACCTACATATTTATTCAGCACATCATTCAGGATGCCCCCTCGTTAGTTAACACTTAAACGAAGTTATTGAAAAAGAAATAAGTAGGTAAGTAACTAAATAAATTAACTAGGTAGGTACTTCAATTATACCTAAATAAAATAAAATAAACCGGCCAAGTGCGAGTCGGACTCGCGCACGGAGGGTTCCGCACCATCAACAAAAAATAGAGCAAAACAAGCAAAAAAACGGTCACACATCCAAGTAGGTACTGACCCCGCCCGACGTTGCTTAACTTCGATCAAAAATCACGTTTGTTGTATGGGAGCCCCACTTAAATCTTTATTTTATTCTGTTTTTAGTATTTGTTGTTATAGCGGCAACAGAAATACATCATCTGTGAAAATTTCAACTGTCTAGCTATCACGGTTCGTGAGATACAGCCTGGTGACAGACGGACGGACGGACGGACGGACGGACAGCGGAGTCTTAGTAATAGGGTCCCGTTTTTACCCTTTGGGTACGGAACCCTAAAAATCGTAAAAAGGTACCTAATCATTATGAGCTATCTGCGGCTGCGGTTATTGGTAGATATTTAGCCTACTCAGGATATTTAGCCTGCTAGCCTAGCAGGTTGTTAAAGTTCTAGTGATGGCCACTTAAAAGGAATAAATTGGGAAAAAATAGATAGGTAGGTAGCAAGGTACATTAACGTACTTACCTAGGTTAAACAGTAGCTAGATACCTAATTAAGTAATTAATTAATTTAAATATGGACAAATAAACCTAACTAAAATTAAACGAGTTTATTGAATTGAAAAAAATTATTTCAGACATAATATCGTCCATATCATTGGTTAGTAACAAAAATCAAAACAAAACAAAGCAATTAAAAATAATGTTAGTATTACTTACGGCTAAAATACAAACTTAAGTATAACTAAACATAACTTTACAATTACGCAGTCTAGATTGCCCGCTGTCACCGGACATGTAATTGTAACCAGTGGTTTATGTAGGTAGGTATTAATCAATTGCTATAAATAAAGTGTAATTCATAAAGTACCTACCTATATTGTTTTAGGATAATTTTAGATTTTTGTAAGGTAGGTAACTATTTAATAAGTACTTTAATTAATAATTAAGTATTTTTGTAGGGCATTAGATAAGAAAGTATGTTTATTAGGTTGGCATTTGTATAAAAAGATTAAGAATTTTCACTGTAGGTGTAAGACCTATGTTTGTAGGTACTGGTATTTATTGTGTAATTAAAATGACAAAAGACAGATGGATTAACTGAAAAGCCAGTAAGATGTTTACATAAGTCTTAATTAATTACATAATTATGTTGGTACCTAGTCTAATTACCTACCTACCTATATGAAATGTAAACAGGAAGCATTTAGGTACCTAACTAGTAAAAAAAAACTGTATGATTAGAAAACATATACACCGAAGTGTTTTTTTAATAACTTTAACGGACTAATTTAAAGCGGTAATCATATATAAATAGGTAAGTTAATTTTTTTAACAAAATTAGGTGAATATATTAGATATTTACTTATCTTAAAAAAAATACATAGTCTTATTTTTACACTTAACGTAATTATTGAAATAAGTAAGTATACTTACTTAATTAATACAAATAATTATTACAAAATAAAGAAATCACAGTTGTGAAAGAAATAGAATTAAACCAAATTCACCATCCGTCGGCAACGTTCGGCCATCGCACACAATATACGAACGTCCAGTTCCATTGCAACTGCCAAACTAAGCTAACTTTGCATAATTGTCTCATTCACGCACATGCAATCGCCGTAATGGGCTCGTAGCCGCTATCTCTGTCGCGCGTGATCGTTAAAATGGCCTCCAAACTGGTTGTTTTGAAGGAGCGCCGCCAACTTTTGTTGCCAGTAATGGGCGGAGCGTACATGCACAGGGCCGTATTTAAACGTTAATATTTTTGAATAATGTATTAATATAAATGTATTTTTAATAAACATCATTAAATTAATAATATTACAATAAATAAAATGTAAGCATTTTTTTAAAGTAAATTTTATTTCTATCAAATGTATTAAGTTTATTGTATTTATATTTTTTTAGAACCGAAGCATTAACCACTTTCATACGTCCTGAGTTTATCAGGTAGGTATCTCATTTAAATGAAAATATAAATTTAATTTAAACTTTAAGATTTTACCTATTATGCCCATTTAAAGTAGACCATCTCACCATTACTATACCACTACTATCATGTTGTAACACTTAAATGAAGGTGTGATATAATAATAATAATATTATAATAATTTAGCCTATATGCTTCCAACTGCTGGGCACAGACATACTGCCGTATTCGAACTTCAAGATATTCACAAGAGACGACACGTACTAGATCCATTCTAGATACGTTATAGTTTAGATTTCAACTAGTTCTCTTGCTAGTGCAGCGCAATTCGAGCAACCAATGTCACTTTTACGATAGATCGTGTTAGATATCTATTAGATGTGAATTAGATCTCTAAGTAATATCTTGTGGAAATCGTTCAAAAGTATCTCCAGAACATATCTCTCTCTTAAACATATCGTATCTTGGCGATGTCTAATAGATATCTATTACAAAATCCGAATCGGGTCCCTCCTCTCAAGCATGAGAGGGTTTGGGCTATAGTCCCAATGCTAGCCCAATGCGATATGCGGTGTGATATAGTTTTCATAATATGTATAAAATAACATTAACAGTTATAGTTAGTATATTAACAGTTTTTATATATGTATATAAAAACTGTTGAAGCACAATCACCCAGGAGTTGGCATATTTTAAGGCACCTACATATAACTAAACGGAGTACTGGGCCTTGAACCAAACCAAAAGTCCAAATATCAAATCTTTTTTTCATAAAGTAAATGTATTTATTGTATGAAATTAAACTGAAAATACTAGTTCTGATCGCGGCCTCGCCCGCGCATTAGTCTAAGTCCGAAATCCTTTAAGCACCTATATATTAGAATAGGTATTTGACCGAGCGTTAGCGAAGATCTCCGGTTTAGCTTAGGCAAAAATGCTTTCGTAGGTATATCCTGATGTTCTCCTCTGCTGGTCGCATTTCTTAACCGAATCTCGTGAAATTTTATAAGTAGGTTTGGTAGTTAGATAGAATTTTTCTATCGTTTCGTTGTTTGGAAAATGATCAAAATGGCGGATAGTTGCCTAAAGGACTTAAGGGCCAGTAGGGTCTATCTATATTAAGAAGTAAGAACCACTTAAGGTTTTGTGAGTTCGCTGTGATAATGATTCATCGAAATATTTTCTTTTTACTACTTTTACTAGGTACATTTTAAGCTTCTCGTGAGACCTACTGCTCACAAAGCCACTAGTGAAATTATTATACCCAATCAATCAAATTTTAATTACACCTACGTCACGGCCATCTCAACAACTAAATACTTAGGTAATTTTAATTTTACAATACGGCCCTGGATATCGGAATTCAAACATGGCGACCAGCGACGCGCTGTGTGACGAACGACCGTCGTGATTGTGTCTATCTTTAATGTGTTTCTTACAAATAAAAGTGTGCCACTAATGTAAAAACGACGTGTGATATTGTGCGCATACATCAGTGTTTTAATTTAGGATTAAACATTAAAATATTCATCTCTAACCAAGTGTTTGTTATTCGTCCGCCGCCATTATGCTATGTGAATAGCCGATGTAAGTCGTCGTAATAAAAGAGATCGATAGGTCTATGCGCGTCCCGTTCTAACGCTAAGTGCGTGCTAAAGGGTGAAAGAGAAGCAATGATCGTTCGGAACAGCCGAATGAACGCGGAATGGTCTAAAATTTGTGTAAATTAAAAAATTAGAAATTATACTGTTTAGATTTTTGTGAATTGTTTATGTTATGGTTAAGTATGTACCTATATTATTTGAATTAGGTACTTTATTAGCAGGTCAAATAAAAAAAATAGGTTAAAATAAAAATCGGTAATAATATGACAAAATTAAGTTAACCTTTGGGACCCCAATGACCGATATATACGCACCGCAGGTCCAACGCCAAAGACGTATTAATCGGTCATAGACCACAGAGCAACATAAACCTAGGTGCATATGCATAAAGTTCAATTTCAGTTTTGACACTAGTTTCGGTGACGGCCAGTCTGAGAGACAGGTTTTGTGTTTGACACGGCGTCGTAAAGGTTAAATAAGTGCCCTGTGAACAAAATGTTACACGTAGGTATAGCACTAAAAATATCTAAGGTCAATGTGGCTAATTCCGTCATAGGGACTATTCCGTCTAAGAGCGTATATTTCTTTGATTTTGCGTATATTGAAAAAAAAACCATTTGCTTTTGATTGCTGAAACTTAAAAGCAATCGCTGCTTTGTCTATGAATTTATCAATTGTGTTCGTTGTTCGAGAAAAACGCAAATGGACGGAATAGCCCTTAATATGACGGAATTAGCCACATTGACCTTACTTACTTATATAATACAAATAGGTATAATAGAAAATGTAAAGTAGGTACAACATGTAAAGTAGGTACAACATACAAGCATTGCTTAGGTAGGTACTATGGGAAGAATACAGTTAAGGAATTTCAGGCAGGTAATTACCTATTAGGTTCTATCTACTCAAATTACTTAAGTACCTAATGGCTTCTTGGTTTTTTAATGCTTTCAATCTTTTAAGTTACGGGGGAGATTCAATTTTTAATTTACTGTACCTTCCTAGTAGCTGCCTACCATAACAGTGGTCCTAACCAAGTAACCACAGACAAAAACGCGCAAAAAGTTTTAAAACAAAGTTTTAATGGTACCTACTTATTTATACCTACATAATGATATCCTATTGAATATTGAGCAGGTTGCCCTTTTTAGGGTTCCGTAGCCAAATGGCAAAAAACGGAACCCTTATAGATTCGTCATGTCTGTCTGTCTGTCTGTCTGTCCGTCTGTCCGTCTGTCCGTCCGTATGTCACAGCCACTTTTTTCCGAAACTATAAGAACTATACTGTTGAAACTTGGTAAGTAGATGTATTCTGTGAACCGCATTAAGATTTTCACACAAAAATAGAAAAAAAACAATAAATTTTGGGGGTTCCCCATATATAGAACTGAAACTTAAAAAATTTTTTTTTCATCAAACCCATACGTGATTTTGAGGTTTCTAATATCATTTTTTTCTAAACTGAATAGTTTGCGCGAGAGACACTTCTAAAGTGGTAAAATGTGTGCCTCCCCCCCCCCTGTGACTTCTAAAATAAGAGAATGATAAAACTAAAAAAAAATATATGATGTACATTACCATGCAAACTTCCACCGAAAATTGGTTTGAACAAGATCTAGTAAGTAGTTTTTTTTAATACGTCATAAATCCCCTTAATACGGAACCCTTCATTGGGCGAGTCCGACTCGCACTTGGCCGCTTTTTTAGTTTGTACCTATGTGCAGGGACTTGCCGCCGGCAAAAGGTAACTTTAATGTCCAGTGTAGGTTAGGTATACCTACCTACTATACCTTCCTACTTAGGTAAGTAGTATTAAATTAAGTAAGTAGGTAACCACAAATACTTTTGTATTTACATCTACAGTTAATTTTTTTAAGATCGGTACTTGTATGAGGTAGGTACTTATATTAAAGGAAAAAAATACTGTAAGCAAAATGTCAAGTAGGTACATATTTCTAAAATGTAGAATATATATTTTAGGTGTATAGATGGTTAGTTTTTAAAACATAAGTCAATGTCTAGGCATATCAGTTTACATAGATAGATACTTAAATTTAAAATACACACGCAGTTGTTGTTGTATAACAATCGACAAAACATTCACCTAGGTTGATAACCCGCCTCTACAATGGAGGTGCCTATATCAATTTATCCAATCAAGCAAAACACCAACAAATCATTATGTAAATGTTTCATTGTTCTATGGCGCTATGATGCTACCATCCTAAGTGGGTACCTAAACCCAAAAGAGCCTACGAATGTCTCGCAACAGCGCTTATAAGCTTGTTTTCAATTGCACAGTGGAGCACCAAGCCCCAAAATGGTACAAAATAAAACGAGCTTTCCGAAGTGTCAAGTTACTCGCACCTCTCTCGTACGCTCCGGACACGGCCCGTAAATAAATCTAAATATTTCGACATAAATATAAATATTTCGGGATAAGTATAAATATATCAGCAGCGCGTGCTTCGGCGCCGCGTTTCCCTAGTAATTTAAAATGGCTTGTGGGGCATTTCATATGAAGCGGACAGGAAAAAAAAAGTGAGGTTCCCGAATTTGTTTATATTTGGTTTAGTTCTTCTTCTAGTAGGTATAAAACCGGACGCCAAATATTTTTTATATATGACGTTTATTTTAAAAATTATGAGCTTTTCAAAAATTACCGTAATTGAAATTCCGATTTTTTTAAACTCGAATATCGAATAATTTAAATATATAACTTAATATTAAACCAAGCGTTTTGTATAGAATTTTTAATGATCTTTTCAGCGAAGAAATCAATTTTGAAAAATAAATAAAAAATAATGGTTAAAACCGGAAGTAAACTTTTCGAAACCATTTTTCGAAAACTTTGACCAGTTTTTTTTTATTTATTTTTATCTCAAAATATAGCCCTAAGTATGTACAAAATACACTAGAAGTTGCAGAATGGGATCTCTATTAGTTAAGACAATAGGTCAATAAATGTACATACATGTCGCCCTGAGTGCGACGTACCGTACTGGTATACATACATATAGCAGCTGTTTAGCTTATAATTCTTATTGTAAAATAATAAAAATTATGAAATAAACTGGTTAGAATTGTTGACTTTCTTATTTCATTATGTTATGATTAGAATTTACCAGCAGTCTTACTGAATACATGTTCTTATAAGTAAAACAGCTGCTATATGTCTGTATGTCGCAGGGAAATTATCAAAACAGAGATTTGATCAAATCACGCAGGATGTTAAAATGGCGAATCCATATCATCATTTCCCTAGAAAAATTCAGTCATTTGACCAAATCACTGACTCTGTTTAGTGAAAAGACAAAATCGGCCAATAAACGCGAAACGCTTTTTCATTTCACTAGATTTGTTTAGGAATTTGACAAAATCCCTAACCACGACAGTAAGTTGACGAAACGAACTTAAAAAGTCAACTAGTTTTATCATTTCGCTAAACAGGTTTAGTGAAATGATAAAGTCTCAACTGGAAGATGGTATATGGTGATTTGATTAAATCTCTGAACGGTTTAGTGAAATAACGAAAGCAAGTACAGAATACAACAGTTTACTTTACAGTTAAGCGATTTGATCAAATCTCTGACTAGATTAAGTGAAAATGTTTGAAATTATGATGCCGACAGATGTACCGATTTGGTACGGATAATTTTAAATACCTATTTAAAACAATCCCCGGTACATTACTTCCATCTAATGAACCTCTGTCTACCTTAGGGACGTCCATCAACACGCTTGATTTGATTAGCAACTCTTTAAATTTGTGCAGAGAAGTCTCTTTCATTTTTTCAGCCGATATTTTCAAAAATTTTCACTTAATCTAGTCAGAGCTTTGATCAAATCGCTTAACTGTAGAGTAAACTGTTGTATTCTGTACTTGCTTTCGTCATTTCACTAAACCGCCGTTCAGAGATTTAATCAAATCACCATATACCATCTTCCAGTTGAGACTTTCTCATTTCACTAAACTTGTTTAGCGAAATGATAAAACCAGTTGACTTTTTAAGTTCGTTTCGTCAACTTACTGTCGTGGTTAGGGATTTTGTCAAATTCCTAAACAAATCTAGTGAAATGAAAAAGCGTTTCGCGTTTATTGGCCGATTTTGTCTTTTCACTAAACAGAGTCAGTTATTTGGTCAAATGACTGAATTTTTCTAGGGAAACGATGATATGGATTCGCCATTTTAACATCCTGCGTGATTTGATCATATTCCTTAGAGATTTGTTCAAATCTCTGTTTTGATCATTTCCCTGCGACATGTATACCAGTACGGTACGTCGCACTCAGGGCGACATGTATGTACATTTATTGACCTATTGTCTTAACCAATGGAGATCCCATTCTGCAACTTCTAGTGTATTTTGTACATACTTAGGGCTATATTTTGAGATAAAAATAAATTAAAAAAAACTGGTCAAAGTTTTCGAAAAATAGTTTCGAAAAGTTTACTTCCGGTTTTAACCATTATTTTTTATTTATTTTTCAAAATTGATTTCTTCGCTGAAAAGATCATTAATAATTCTATACAAAACGCTTGGTTTAATAATAAGTTATATATTTAAATTATTCGATATTCGAGTTTAAAAAAATCGGAATTTCAATTACGGTAATTTTTGAAAAGCTCATAATTTTTAAAATAAACGTCATATATAAAAAATATTTGGCGTCCGGTTTTATACCTACTAGAAGAAGAACTAAACCAAATATAAACAAATTCGGGAACCTCACTTTTTTTTTCCTGTCCGCTTCATATGAAATGCCCCTTGTGTGTGTAAAATTAAAGACGCACATATGACGTTTAGTTTGATGGCCGTAGAAGCTGTTCCTTAGCATTCAACTCTTGCGCATGATTGTTTGTTTTCGACGCCAGCGCCGTGACGCGTGATCGCGTTATCGATGAGGTTATGTAATTTTGAATAATTGGTCACTAGGTAGACGTTTATGACCTTCACTTTATGCGCGTTGATACAAGAAAGTATACGTTGATTGTTGCTGTAACTTTAAGTAGTTGTGTCAAAGTTGAGATTTATTTCTACTAGTTAGTTAAGCTCCATAAACAAAGTTATTGACTAAATTAGTGATAAATAAGTTTACGAAATGTTAATTTCCTGTGAGATTAAATAAATAAGGCTTATTTTTTAAGTTATTCTATAGGTAAAGATTAAATGTCGATAATGGCTTATGATATCAAGATTAATGCTGGTGATGAATTGTAAGCAATACCTACTTTTAAAGGCATTTATTTTATAATAAATGGCGATCTTCACATAAACAAGTATCTACATAATGAGCCAGCTGCCACTAATGTCAATGAAGTAGCTGCCCACATATGCCTGCTTAGTTGAACACCTACCGAGAGTACGGATGTACAAATATTAAAAGAGAATGTTTAGATAATTTTATTGGTGATCAGGATCACTTGTTGAAATTGTCGACAAATCATGGTTACCTATACTTGGTCAACCAGCCAGCCTATTATGGATAGCTTTATCCATCTTTATCCACGTGATAAAATAACTGTCACTGTTTAACACCGTGGGAAAGAAAGTGACGGACACCGTTTTATCACGCTGTCACGTAGACAAGAACGACCATCATATCCGTACAGATATTGACAGTAGAAAAAGGCGGCAAATGTAGGCGCGAAGGGATATCGTCCCATAGAAAATTTGAATTTCGCGCCTTTTTTTACTGACAAGATTTGGTTGACCAGCTATAATTACATAGAGACCGACCAAGTTAAGCCGACAAAAGCAGCAAGCAGTTTGCGTAGGATAAATACAGTTAAAATTTGCCTAGTTATAAACAAAATAAAAGCATTCTATACCTTTATATCATTCGCGCTGCAGACAAAATCTGATCTCCATTTGCCAATGCCAGCCATACTTATTCCAAGACAAGTTTGCATCGACAACAGACTTAGGATTTACTGCGCCGGGTTTGAATGTGTTTTACATACACTAGGTGCTATCTCCTAGCACAGAAGTGGAAATAAAATAGATATGCGTCTCTACGTCGAGATACAATGGGGGTGTAGAGGTTCCATCTTGGCGTTAAAACAGAGACTAGCCAAACATTAAGTTAAATTCCTCGAACTCTTATCTAGGCTACTTACATAATTATAGGTATGTAAATTATTATAAACCGAATTTAAAACGAGAATATTTTATTTGTGCTTATTTTGTTGCGCTTCATTTCACCTATCAACCCCCTAGGTACCTAGGTAGGTGGCTTCAGTTATATTCATAATGTTATATACGAGGACAATAAAATAAGAATTTCGTTTATTTTTATATTATCTAACTTTTGGAACTAATAACCTAAATAATAATTACCTACCTACATAATGTAGTCTGAAATAGGTATGTCCAAGAATTGTTGTGTACCTACATCAATTCTGTTACATCAGTAACAGAATGGAAATAAAAATTTGGACACTTATTCTCCTACGAGGATCGAAATAACATAAACATGACCAAAAAAAAGTGAGTGTACAACTTTAAAGGAAAAACTTGAACATGCAGAATACAATAGGTACTCATAAAAGGTATGTGTATCTATTGATAGCGATCCCAGGATGTGGTCTCCCTACTAGGAAGCCTACACTGCATTGTCTGCCCAGTATGCCGCCGGTAAGGTGTATGTATTGAATGAAAATTAATACCATATGCCGATAACTCGCCTATGATTCCTTTAAGATACCTACGATGGGCGTTAATTTATTCAAAATGCATTTATTTATTTGTAACAATACTATAATTATTGATTAAAATTGTGATATTTACTATGACAGTGTTAACACTCGAACGTTAGGTTTGAGATAGCATATCTGTAGCAGGGTCGTTATAGTTTAAGAATTGTTTATTTACTTTAAGTAGAACCAAGTAGTTAAAACTTTTTTGTTGTGTTTTTTTATAGTTTTAAAGTGTATTTTTGGCTCGTGACGAATGCACGAATACTACCAAAAAAGCTAGAATGTAGAGATAAAAGGTGAACATAGGAAGGAAAAGGAAAAAGAAACATCGAAGCGAAGCGGCGCCGGTCGCGGCCCCCGCCCCGCGAAGGCTTACATGGCCCGAAATCTTACAGTGCAATAGTGAGTAAAAAACGTTAATACCTACATTACCTACTTATTTTAAGTTTATTTTATTAAAGCCAATTGTAAGGAACAAAAATAAATAATTAAATATCATAAATCAAAAGTAAAGCTACCTATCTATAGGTATGGCTTGTTGCACACTTATATATGTATATTTATTTTATATCACAGATGAAACCATCTCACTGCGGTTTAAATATAGGTACCTCCCTATACCTACGAGTAAAACTGTAGTAACAATAGATAGAAAAATACCTAATTTAATAGGTACACAGACAACATCAATTACCTATTTCAGTATTGTCATGTGTTATACATATTAATTCTTCATTATACAAAAGCCACAAATATGGCACAAGATAGGCTGTAGGTACAACAGCGAATTTATCCCTTTAAAGGATCTCTTCCAGTTAAACTGTTGAGTAGATGAGAATTGATAATGAACGTACAAACACAGCAGAACAGTATATTGTCAGAACCAAATAAATACCTACCTGTTTATCGCGCAAAAATAGTGCTCACTCATTACCCATTTGACCTAGGTAGGTATAGGTAGCAATAAAGTAAAATATTTAAGACCAAGGGGGCTGTTCATAAATTACGTCATCTATTTTTGACGATTTTTGACCCCCCCCCCCCCCTAAAATCATCCAAAAATCATCCAAAAATCATGCTTCGAATGACCCCTACCCTACGTCTTCCGATGTCCAGACCAGACCAGAATTTGAAATGACGTAATTTATGAATAGCCCCAAGGTATCATAAAGTGTCAATTTCAGAGTATTTTTTTTGTAAATATTGTTGTACCTAGCTAGAGTTAATAAACTCACATAT
The DNA here is from genome assembly GCF_948474715.1 of Cydia amplana. NCBI lineage: Eukaryota > Metazoa > Arthropoda > Insecta > Lepidoptera > Tortricidae > Cydia > Cydia amplana. The sequence goes on from NC_086070.1 coordinate 6,887,686, forward strand.
ACTATGCATGCCTATATTTAACTTATCCCTATTTATTTATTTAGTGCATATTTAATTACAAACGTAGATACATAGGTACAATATAATTTCATTAGTAGTTATTACTAAAAAAAAAGAAATACAAATAGTTTTACATAACTCTAGAAACCACACAAACCATAGGTATATACAATTTGAATTTTTAAATACTTAGTATCAAAAGAAGAAGCCAAATCAAGTTAACCAACAATCGTTTTTTGTCCACGTCACCCATTTTTTCCAACCACCCGCGTCCCCAAGACACCGCACACTGCGGCCATTCGATTCGTCCGCGACAAAAAGTCGGCCATTTTGACAACGTGTGAGCCATCCGTGTATGCCCCCTCCTAACCAAGAGGGAGATTGCTATACAAACAATTTGCTACAGTCAACATTGAACTTTAACATAGTCAACTTAAGGTTGAGTTTTGTTTTAGGTTTGGTTGGGAGAATACGGTGTGTTTATAACCAAAACTGCCGCTTCATACAGCGACGGCGTCACAGCAATCACTTTCATTATTATTGGGCGATTTCCAACGTTTACTTGGCACTCAGCGAGAATCACTGTTCCGTTTGTTCAATTAAAATTTTCGTTGATTGTTGTTTGGTGATGACTTTAACACCTGGGTGCGAAATGAAATTGTTTTTTGTTGGTACACACAATTATTTTGTTTTTGCTGCAATTTACCTATGTAATTCGCGCGGTGTCTACATCATTTGGGTAAAAAAGTAAATTAGAAAAAAGTTAATTGTAGAAGCCTACCTACCTATTTGATATTGAAATGATCATTTTATTTAATTTTATTTTTCATTAAAAAAGCTACGACCTCAGCTTCATAGTATTTACGATTCTGAAAAAAAAATTAGATGTAAATATTCCACAATTTTAATTTTACAGCCAAACCCAACCATTACAATTAGAATTAAACCACGTATGTTCACGTTATTCACGCAATTAGTTACCTAATCAGGTTTAAAATAGGCTTCATACACTAACCTACTAATTTAACTACTAAGTCAGGCAAACCCGGGATAATGAATGTGTGGAGAGCACGCACCGGCTCCATTATGGCTAAGCACGATGTAGCTGTTTAAAATTTGTTCATGTTTTTTTTAGTTGCAACATATTTATTAATTTTTGGGGATTAAATTACCTCCTGTCTACTAGGTATTTATTATCCTCCCACAAATTAAAAAATGGCAAAGACAAATGGAATTTTCAATTAGGTATCAAAATAAAGATTCAAAGTAAAGTATTTACTATGGCCTTTTAGCTCTTGAGGATAAGTTTGTATTATCGTAGTCATAGTCATTTATTTATAATATTTTAAATATTACATGTCAATTTATTTAGGTATTAGGTTCCGTTGTTATATAATATTAAAATTAATTAAATAATCAGCTTAATCAAGATATCAGGATAGGTACAATTACGAGGGCTGTTTGATAAGTACCCGTTTTCCAAATGTATTAATATCACGGGCCGAAAATATGTATACAATCGTTTTAAGCCATTTTTCAGAGGTGGGAAAATTAAAAAAAAAACAGCATTCTTTTGTTTTTTTCTCATTTGACAGCGATTTAGTGAAAGCGTGAACTTAAAATTGTGAAAATGGAGAAAGAGCAGTATCGGTCTGTAATTAGATTCTTGTTTTTGGAAGGAAAAACATGTGATGAAATAAAAGTAAGAATGCAAGCGGTTTACTATGAATGTGCTCCTTCTATGACAACCGTCAGATACTGGTTTAACGAGTTTAAGCGGGGGAGAACAACCGTCTTTGATGAGGATCGCCCAGGCCGCCCAATTGAGGTGACTACAGACGATATGGTTAAGAAAATTGAAAATATCGTTTTAGCCGACCGCCGAATTGAACTTCGAGAAATCGTTGATGCTGTAAATGTTCCAATCGAGCGGGTACAAAACATATTAGAAGAAAAATTGGGTATGAAGACAGTATCGGCGTGGTGGGTGCCGCGTTTACTCACGGAGGAGCAAAAACGGAACCGACTGACTACTTCGGAGCAGTGTTTGGCCGTGTTCAAACGTAACCCGAAGGAGTTTCTGCGTCGTTTCGTGACCGTAGACGAAACGTGGGTCACCACTACCCCCCGGAAATGAAAGGGCAGTCGAAGCAGTGGATTTTACCGGGTGAACCTGCGCGAAAGATAGCAAAAATCGTTCCATCGGCTGGAAAGGTCATGGCGACCGTTTTTTGGGATTCGCAGGGTATTATACATATTGAGTTCTTAGAAAAGGGGAAAACGATAACAGGGCAGTACTATGCCAATTTATTGGATGAATTTGACGCTGGGTTGAAGGACAAACGACCCCATTTAAAAAATAAAAAAGTACTGTCTCATCACGACAACGCACCAGCTCATTCGTCTAGAGTTGTGATGGCTAAATTAACACAATTACGCTACGCCCTATTGCCTTACCCCCCGTATTCTCCAGATTTGACCCCATGCGATTTATTTTTGTTTCCCAACCTGAAAAAATGGCTCGGTGCTAAGCGATTTGGATCAAATGACGAAGTCATTGCCGCCACAGAGGTCTATTTTAATGACTTTCCGAAATCATACTTTTTGGATGGTTTATTGAAGCTTGAATATAGGTGGAACAAGTGTATAGAATTAAAAGGAGACTATGAAGAAAAATAAATGCATATAAACAAAAACAACTGATTATTTTTTTCATAAACGGGTACTTATCAAACAGCCCTCGTATAATGTCAGTTATTCAATTAAATTAGATACATTACATTATTATTAATAAATTACATTAGCACATTAGGTATAGCGCGATATGTGCACAATTGCTTCACTCTGATTTATGCCCCGTTTTTCAATGAAAAAAAGAAAAGGTATGTAAAATTTTCAGCACCTATAAGTAGCAAGTAGCCTAAGGGCAATCGCTACCTGGGTTGAAACCTGTACAAACAAAAATTATCATTTTAAACATACTACATAACCCATACTAACGGTTGTTTAGATACAAAGTAAGCATTTTAAAAGGTTTCTCGCCCTACGATAAATTAAAGACCAAGTACAACGAACCTCGAACCACGGCATTCCGGAGAGCTCATTTCGGTTTTTGTTTGAACCCAAACATTCGGTCCATTTGCCTTTAACGGCCCATCCTTATTAAATTTATACTAGTCTGCTAAAATTTCAGTTGTTTAATTACTCGGAATTTGGGTCCGGGGATACCGCGTAATGGACCACTGTGCGCCGGACACGAAATTAGGTGGTTTCCTACACCGATCTATGTCATTGCTAATGTTTGCCAAGTATTTCTGAATACAAAATGCTCTCCTAAAACAATACATAGTACTTTCGAGTTGTATAGGTGTATTTCGAACTAGAATACCTCTGTCTTAATTTTAAATTTAAAACTAGAATAAAGTTGTCTTAAAAACAACGTGTTTAGGTAATTTGTTTGATAGGTAGGTATTTATTGCATAGGTACCTACTGATCATAATAATATGCATTAAAATTTTGAATTTTGCACTTTTTGTAAGTGGTTTCACTTTGTGTCCTTTAAGATCAATTAAAACCCCGTTGAAAAAACGAGGGCACGATTTTCGTAGGTAGTTATTTACGAAATTATTCTTCCGCAATATTTAATACCTTGCGTGAAATAACATGCAAATAAGTGCTATTCCAATCGTATTACCAAGCGCATGGGAGTTGGAAGTAGGTTTGTAGTTGTACCTCTAAATAAGTTTCCCTGATTAGTTAATTATAAGTTACCTAGCTGTTCATTTGTTGAATGGGGTATTTATGTAATAAAAAGTAACCATTGGTTCGTGAAGAACACGACTCGACTCGCCAACGCTCGGTGAACAATAGGAATAACACACACATCCACGTCCCGTGGCACGCACGAAACAGACAGACATTCGAGACTAGCGCCGTCCCGCTCGCCCTAATGGCGTCGTAACCGTTGTTGAGACGTTCCACTCTTTATGTTACGAGTGCGCCGTAAAATAAAAGTGCATCAAAACGGGCCTCCCGTTTGCATTGCGCGCGATTAAAAACCGACCAAGTAAAAAACACCTCATTCTACTAACAGTCCCGTGCCCGCAGTCGCACCACACAACTTGGTCACATAACGGGGTTCCTTTACGATTATTTAGTCGTAAAAATCAAAGTTATAGCCTATTTACGCCGTAACTGTTTATTAATCTTTGTTTTACGAGATGTTTACGAGTCCAGTGGTTTATTATAAGGCCGTAAATCATTTAACACTTTAGGTGGCTTAGCTTAGTAGCTACTTTGTTTAATATGGATCTCAAGTAGCAATAAACGATGGTTGTGAGTGTTACGACCACCGGTAGTAGGGGCACGAGCACGACAAAGTTGCTAATAACTTAATAAGACTGGGTATAAACTATTACAACCTGTAAATGTTTGCGATGGCATATGGCATCGGGGATTCTTCAGGGCTTACCTAGAAAAGAAAACATTATAATTTTAATTAAACATAAAGTTAGTACTTAAACATTTTCATATTTAACTAGAGGTTTACATTTACCTACATAATAGTTATTTTCGATACAAGTGCGAGAAAGAGGAAATTCGAAACGAGTGGCGATAAATTAAAACACGACCGAAGGGAGTGTTTTAAATCGACACGAGTTGTGAATTACCTATTTGCACGTGTATCGAACAACGTTTTACAGTAGGTACATATGGCACTTTAAAGTTTCGACATACGCACGAAAAGTGCTATTTTACGCACTAGTGCGGAAAAGTAGCCGCCCCATATGTACTGTAAAATTAATTTTGAAGCAGAAGCACGTTAAGGTGAAGTAGGTAAATAGGTAGGTATGTAAATGATACTTTAACAGGTAGAGTCCGTCTAAGCTAACTGTGCACCGACTTGAATAGAACAAGGTGAGGGAGTGTCTTTATAAATATATTTTCATATTCTTCATAGAAATTTGACATAAAATAGAACAAGGTGAGGGAGTGTCTTTATAAATATATTTTCATATTCTTCATAGAAATTTGACATAAAATAATAGGTACCTACACACTTTGCCATTGGAAACGCCATGGGGCCATGGCCATAAAAAAATTGTTAGTTTGTCAGTATAAGCATAGAGAAATATAGTAAGACAAGAGTGCTCACTCCATACATCAGTTCAGACTATTAATTTCAGTGTCTACATCTAGCATCGAGTAGCGGAACTATCAGTACTGCTACATCTATTGTCAAGTAGCAGATGGTTCCGCTACTCGATGCTAGATGCTAATAGTCTTTTTCGTACTAAAACTGATGTATGGAGTGAGCACTCTATCAACTCTATGTATTTTTTTCTCTATGGTATAAGCAGAGAGAATCATTGGTAAGTAGGTATACTGTCTTATACTTATACTAGTAGGTATTATAAAAGAAGGATGAGAATAGTTTTATTTTTACTTCCAATATTGGTTTACGTTTACCAGAGTAAGGTAAGTAACTAAGTACATAAATTTGATCTGTAAGCAATGTGTTCCTTTGTGTGTTGTATCACTGTGCAGTCTATGCAGATTTAGTATTTTTAGCCGACTGTACCCCTCGATTTAATATTTCTTTCCATTACAGCATGCAGATACCTAAAACTGTTGTGATTGCGAGGTTTGGTAGTTTTGGTAACAATGGTAACACTTTACATAAACTGCTTTAGTTTAGTGGTATAAATAAGTTTTTGGCAAAAAAATAATTTTTGGTACAAGCTTTTATCGCTGACTGTACTTTTCTTACGACAGACAACTAATACTCATCGAGACAATTCTAAAAACCCCTAACACAATTAGGTTGCGTTGTTTCATCACAGAGTTCCTATGGCCACCTCCTGTCTCCATTACCAGATCAGTTCGAACAGTACCATATTATTGTATGACGGAGCGGTTAAGGGAGGCAACAGGGGACTCTCGCGCAGGCAGCTTTCTCGCGCAAAGGATTGCCATCGCTATACAGCGCGGGAATGCTGCCTGCGTGATGGGCACCTTGCCGAGGGGCCTAGGGTTAGAAGGTAGGTTTTAGGGTTTTTATTTTTATTTTTATTAGGTTTAGTTTTAGTTATTTTATTTTATAAGGTACTTAAGTATTAAGTTTGTACTATTTACGTTAAATAAACGTTTTGATATTTTTTTATATTATTGTATTGTCATCAGAACTACATACAGCTGCCAATTTTCATGACGCTACGATCCTTGGGAGATGGTTAAATTAGTTACCTTAGATTCCATTACAATTACCTACATAGTTACATACAGGTCTACCTAATAAAAGCTTGTTAAAAACAGACTCGCGGCAACAGATTAAATTGAATAAACAATAATTATACAATACTTACTTAATATGTAAACGCAACCTTGACTCTTGACGAGAATAAATAGATTAAAGAGGTCACTTCGCACTCAATTGAGCCAGCTGATTGGACGGAATTGAACGTCCTTTGTTTTGTACTTACTTTGTTAGGTACCGACGTACTTACTTGTAAGTCTTGTAACATCAGTCAAACACATTTTAGAATTAAATAGCACCTAGGTACCTATTTAATTTTTTGTTCAAAATTTGAATATTTTTCTTATTCAGATTCAAACATGTTACGCGGATACTACTGATAGTTTCTGGAATGAGTCACTTGGAGACAAATATATGTAGGTAGCCCATTAGTAATTTTTTTGTAAGTATAAGTATTTGCAATTTAGGAATGCTGCTTGCATTTGAAAATTGGACGTCGGGTGTTTTAACAGTGTTAACCCGACAAAAAAATCGTGTTTTGATTTGGCAGAGTGTGGTAGTGCCACAATAAACGTTAAAGTAGCGACACTTTTACATTTTGCCACTTCTAAGTAAGTAGTTTTTTTATGAGTTCTTTGTACTGACAATGATATTGTTTCACACGACCAGTGATTTAGCTATGGTTTTTTTTAAATAAGAAGGTAGGTAGATATCTCCCACGAGAATTTTCTTGAACAATGTAAAAGTGTGAGAACATTTTCAAACATTTTTGAACACGTAAATCCTAAAGCACGGCGCACACTATCCGACTTAGTAAGTACAAGCGGTTTCCGTGTCTGTCTTGTTTATCGCGCCTTGTCGTCGCAGATACATCCTTTTATGGCGTCCATAACTCACCAACTCGCAACTATTCTAAGCTCGGCTTGAAAACAATTCGTAGTCTTGGTGGAATAAAGTCGTATGTGGCTATACGGAGTGTTTTAATGAGGTAAAAGACATTTGGTACCTACTCAATCAAAAACTTTAATGATAGAGAATGTGGTAAGTACATATATTTATCGTATGTGTATAATCCAGAACGGTACCTATATCTTCTAAGTACGTAGTCATTACTTTCGTGAAATTGTCTGAAGGCACATTTGCGACATTTTCCCTTAGCCGTCTAGGTATGTCTACATACCTCAGGTAGGCTCAAAAACTTGAATGATAGAGAATGTGTAAATTACACTTAGTTTAAAATTTCTCCGTCAAATACCTCTATGGTCAGTACCATTCTGGATCCCCCTGTAGACTGAAGTACGGCGCGATATTATTCTCTTGCTGAACCGCATTTACCTCGCTGTTGGGTGAAAGGTTTTCGTGTTTAAGAACTTTTAGAGCCGTGTTGGTGCTTTGTAAGATACCTCATTTAAACAATACAATTTTATAATAGGAGAGTACAAACAGTAACACTTTTTAACCCCTTTGATACAAAAATAACAGATAAAAACCAGTTTATCGACAAGCTGAGCTTTTAAAATTTAAACGGAATAAGTATTCTTCGATTATGCTCTAGTTCTATTAATTCGTATTTACTTTTATTCATTTCTGGAAATATGTGCTTACGAATTAAATTTTAATATTGATTGAACAATACTCATAGAGCAAATCAATGTGTATTCCATTAAAGCATTCTTCTCGAAATCCCAAAATCAATTTTCAGAAATTAATTCTTTCAATGAATATAAAGAAGCGGCCAGTATTTACGGTCGGAAATAAATCTGATTGTTTTTCGGGTCACGTCGGGCACACAGCACACCATTGTTACAGAATGTCGCATGTGCACACGCGATTATATGCACTTGTGACGTTTTAAAAGGGCTGCCTCGGAGTCGTGACAGACTGTACATCAAGTTGAGATAAAAGCTCGTCTTGTTGGCTGAACGTAGGCCCACTCACGCTTTGCGTTTAAAAAAAAGTTAAGCCTCTTTAGCACTTAGCTCGGCCGTGATTGAACGCCGTGAACTTTTGCTGTGGCCAGTGATGGAAACGAAAGTCATTTATTTCTTTCCTTTAGGTATGTTAAATACGAGTATCTTGCGTAACTACGGCACGGGTTCGTTTCTAAACTACCGATGAGCTAGTTTTTCATTCACGAAATTCCGGTCGTCCCCTCTTAATGAAAATGTCGAAATTTTATATCTTATTATTTATTATTCATTCTGACAAATAAATAGTCCTCAATAAAATTATATCATAGCTGACATGAAGCCCATGAAGGTATGGTTTGTTTACTTAAATTGCAAGATATTTTCTCACATATATGTGATTTTTATTGTATGGTGCCTACTATATAAGATAACATCATCTACAACACAATTTAATTTATACACCTACAAAAGTAACAAGACACTCATCGCGACGGTATCTTACAAAATCGTGCTCGTTCTTTCGTAGGACTTATCTTCGTTTGCTTTTAAACTAAATCTCTCACAGTCATGCTATCTCTTTCTTGGCCACCGTCTCAGGCGCAAGATATCAGCCATATAACTCAGTGTCCGATAGTCCCCATCCCCCGCCCACATAAACTCTAAGCTCTAACTTACACTTGAATAACTTATTGTCTATCGCGTCCTTTTGTCTATGGGTTTAGAAAATGGACACCTATTTTGGAGCTAGGAAAACGGTAGTAGATTTACTAATGTGTACATTTTATTTACACTTTTAGGACATTGTTACACAAATTGACTAAGCCCCACGGTAAGCTAAAGAAGGCTTGTGTTGTGGGTACCTACTCAGACAACGATATACAAATACATAAATACATAGAAAACAACCATGACTTAGGAACAAATATCTGTGCTCATCCCACAAATAAATGCCCTTACCGGGATTAGAACCCAAGACCGCGGCTTCACAGGCAGGGTCACTACCCACTAGGCCAGACCGGTCGGTCGTATATGAGTCAATCAGGTGTCATACATCACACGCCTACATGAATAGGCATCAGACTCATTTGAATTTATAATCCGTAGATAGATAAGCATTTCACCGATTGTTTGATTAAAATTCCATGTGATCAATGCATTTATTCCTTTGCTTACAAATCAAATGAAATATTTTATTCAACATTGTATTTGTTATATTCAGATTCAGACATGTTTCATGGATACTACTGAAAGTTTCTGGAATGGGCCACTTAGAGGTAACACAATGAAAAAATGTTTTGTTTTTCGAAATAAAGGTTTTTTTTGCATTTTGTGAATACTGCTAGCATTAGAAAATTGTATGTCATTTTCACAGTGCTAACCCAAGAAAAAAACCGTTTTAATGAATTTATACAACTTTTAATGTGCTCATTCAACAACAATTACGACAAAGTAATTGGATGCATTTTATCAATAAAATATAAAATACCTACTGTGTTATTTTTTACAAGAAATAATCGAATATATCTATCTATATATTAAGATACAGCTAAGTAGGCATTGTATTTTATTAATTAGTACCGATCTAAGCCACATTGAAATTCCTCGCATCAATGTATTACTAAAGAAGCCACATATGAAAACACATCGCTAAGTAAGGTACCTACATATAAGTAGTAATATGGAGTGCAAATGTTTGAAAAGCGCGCCATCGCCAGGCCGCAGAGTCGGTGCCAAACTGCCAAATATCTGCAGATGAATGATCTGGCAACTGCACTGAAGAATACTTTACGTATGACCCACTCTAACATACCTAATAATAGCTACATATATAGTTGGTACAGCATTAAGATTATTAACCAAAGATCATTTAAAAAAGTTATGGCTTTCTGACAGAACTTGAATCCAAAAGATGTATGCGGTTAGGTAGTTTTAGTATACAGGGTGCTTCCTGTAACAGGAGCAATAAATTAAACTAAAGGCTGTACTCCTCAAAATGACCAACATTTGTTCAGCAACTTTTAAAAATTATGAATCCTTTAGACTTGCTCTTTTTCATACAAAATAAATATTGCCTTCAATGTACGCTGACATCAGTGTGTTTGACGTTGCTTGTCACGCTTTAAACATAACAAAATTTGCAATACATTGCGTCTTAGAATAAACTTAAAAGTGTAATTAATATCGAAACATGAGTTATTTTCAAAAGTTGCTGAACAAATGTTGGTCAGTTTGAGGAGTACAGCCTACAGTTTAATTTATTGCTCCTGTTACAGGAAGCACCCTGTATATGTATTATATCGTATAGAATGTATTGAATGTATTATATGTTTCAAATATATATATAGCTGTTTACATATTTGTTATATTTCATATCCCATACTTTGTATATACTTACAGTAGGATATAGGTTTGACCTATCTTGTAGGATATTAAATCTTTTATCTTTATGCCGATTAGTACAGTTTTTATGTCTACTGTTCTCCAATTCTCCCTCAATTGCTCAAGGGTTAACTGGAAGAGATCCCTGAAAGTGATAAGTTCGCCTTTGTACTAATGATGATTCTTTCATGTTTTATGTTTCTTTTTGTACAATAAAGTATTTTACTACTACTACTACTACTAATTAACCTAGTGCTAATTGATCTTAAACATTAGTAAGAAATTTTAGCTATACAGGGTGCTTCCTGTAAAATGAGCAATAAATTAAACTAAAGGCTGTATTCCTCAAACTGACTAACATTTGTACAGCAACTTTTAAAAATTATGAATCCTTTAGACTTCCTCTTTTTCATACAAAATAAATATTGCCTTCAATGTATACGCTAACATCAGTGTGTTTGACGTTGCTTGTCATTGTCACACTTTGAACATAACAAAATTTGCAATACATTGCGTCTTAGAATAAACTTTAAAGTGTAATATAAATCAAAACATGAGTTATTTCCAAAAGTTGCTGAACAAATGTTGGTCAGTTTGAGGAGTACAGCCTACAGTTCAATTTATTGCTCCTGTTACAGGAAGCATCCTGTATATATGTATTAAACAGTTTTTTGAGGATTTAATGACAAGTTGATTAATCTTAGATTGTACTCTTAGATGTAGATAATCAAATAACAATTAACGTTTCACTTAAAATAATTAGCTCAATTTTATTTTATTAGACATTTACACACTTACGAGTACATCACTGCATTTAGAACATTTTATTTGTTGCTCACATTTACAAAGAATAAGTCTATCTAACCTCACCTAACCTATCTTACCTACTTTATAGATTAGATAGGTAAGGTAGGTATAAAGCTAATTCTGTCTAATAACCTGCTCGCCCGACACTTCACAATCTAGAATGTCCGAAGCCTAGACACAGTCTAGCCGGTATCAGGCAATCTGAGATAATTCCATCCAGTATATATTGGGCGATTACAGAGATTGTGAGGCGTCAGTTATTAGAACACTTACCTTAGGAATTTCTCAGGTAACAGGCACATCACTGGCAACACTTTGTAACGTATCACATTTTTTTAGCTTACTTTTACACACAAGTTTAGCCTATGAGTCTAAAGTCGGGCGTACACTAGAAGGATTTTTTCACGACTAAATTCCCGACAACAACTCAGCTCTTACACAATAGCCTCCAAACGTATATTTAGGTTCGATAAAATAAAACAAAAACCCAAAACAAAACCGTTCAAGCTTTTGTGTTGCCGCGTTCGCAGAAGATCGGTTAAAAAACGTAAGTTTTTGTCGAGAAAAACATTAAGCGCAACCCTTACGGGCTCTGACAATGGATTTTTAAAAACTGTTGTTAAATGGGTTAACTTGCGCAAGGGAGATAATAAAATGTTTCCGAGATAATAGCACCTTTCTATACGTGTTGCAAATGTTCAGAGTAAATCGCAAGGACCGCAATGTTTGGCTTGTCCGAGCGATTTTATTGCATCGTAAACCGCTAAAAAGCACCTCACAAAAGACGTAGAAAGGTGTTCCGGCCCATTAGTGTTAAAGAAATTTAGACAAATAATTACACCTGAGTTAAAGAAAGTCTTTCGCCCATTGTTGGGTTTGTTTTGTACAAATATTAATAATCGCTCATAAATGTTTTGTCACGAAATTTCGCAGGTGAAGGGAGACAATGGTATCTTTTGAAATTATGTTTTTAAGAGTTTTTTCTAGCAAATGTGCTTTCTCGGTCAGTTTGAATGTGCTAGTTGCACTGGTATCATTGATTTTTCAAAGTTTGATACGTCTTCAAATCGTTTTAAGGTAATTATTACTCATAAATTAATCGTAGAGTGCTATGTATATCTATGTATATTTGTTCTAGTTGGTTTGTAGTTATTATCATTTGCGATCGACGTATAGATGGATAATGTTTTTCATACTTAAGTAATTAATGATTGTATTAAATTGTCATCAATAAGTGCTTTATTTACTAACCAATAGGTACCTTATGTTTAATTTGCCCTACTAACCGTAAACCTATCAAATGTAATTCATACCTCGTAAGTAACTATTTTTAAGGTAAACTAATAACAATGCAATAATAAAATAAACACGATCGCCCTACTTTATAAATTGTATACTATAGACACTGACACAGCAATACTTGGTTACAAAGTGTAAGATATCTCAATACCTATTTATGTCTCTTGTTCATGATTTTAATTTGCTATATTGATCATTAAAGTATATTATCTCTTTGCCTGAGATACAGGATTATATTCCTAGTTCAGGCGCACGTAACAATGTACGTAATATGTAAAAATTCACGCATAATGTAACATTAGCAATAAGGTTTTCTTAATAAATTATTCTTATTCTTATTCTTATTCTTATATACCTGCAACTGTTCAAAAGCTATAGAGTATTTCTGTCGTGCCTCTTTTGTGTATTAAAAAGGGGTATTGGTACCCCCACCACCACCACTCAAGGATTAAATGTAAAGACTGGTATGTTATCTACATTTTTATATCTTAAGCTTGTTGTAAAAACTAACCGATTAATTTACATTTTAAACTATTATTTTAATGTACATATTTTAAACCATTACCTTGCTAGCCCAGTGGGGTAAGACTAAGAAGTTGTAAGAAGAGCTAATGAATTTACCACTACATAGTGACACCTACTACTACAAATCTATTGAACAAACAAAAAACTCATTTTTGATTATTCTTTAATTTAAGATCCAGTAACTCCAGAACATATCTAATGGTCATCACACATTCTCAAACCAAACATATCCACTTACATAGAATCTCAGTCCATCGTACATACACATCGACATTGTATGTGTGTGTGTAGGCGCGTCGCTAGCCCACAAAGCCGCCTAATGGAGCGACAATCGGCGCCACATTTCATAATTATCGCCTATTTTGACTGGACTATATCGGCTCTAGTGTATCTATCTTGATACGGCTGCTGTATTAGACGCTTCCCGCGTTGTTACACGCATTGTGTTATATTGTATACAGTCGATTTTCTTTGAACTTCAGGGACATATATATCCCGTTATCAATATTGCAGTTCATTGAAAAAACCGGACAAGCGCGAGTCGGACTCGCCCGCCGAGGGTTTCGTACTTTTTAGTAGGTATTTGTTGTTATAGCGCGGCAACAGAAATACATCATCTGTAAAATTTCAACTGTCTAGCTATCACGTTTCATGAGATGCCTGGTGACAGACAGACGGACGGACAAATGGACAGACCGACAGACGGACAGATCGACAGACGGACAGACCGACAGACCGACAGACGGACAGACCGACAGACGGACAGACCGACAGACGGACAGACCGACAGACGGACAGAGAAGTCTTAGTAAATTAAAAACGTCCCGTTTTTACCCTTTGGGTCCGTACCCAAAAGGGTTGGCTTTTGCCAAATACCTATCACTAATCAAAAAGTGTTAGGCATTATTAAATACTGTGGTAGTAGATATCGAATGCTTCCTCCTCAACTAGAGCGTCGCAAAGCCATCATTACGCCGGGTTTGTTCGACATATCGGGATCACAATGCCCTGCCAAATGCGTCGCGACTTACCGCTGCGTCACTTTTAACGGGCGCGTTACCCGCAATAGACCCGACAGCCTCAATGAAATATCATGTGGGAAGTTTGCTTCCGGGTTGTGTTAGAGTTAGAACATCAAGAGAGAGAGAGAGCACAATAACTATCATAATAATAATCGCTAAATTAATATTTCAAACAATGTAATCATCGGGTATTGTAGACATTTTGCTTTATTTTTGGTCGATGTGCAGAACTCTGAAACTGCATTTAAAGTAAGCCTTATTTACGGCTAAAAAGTCTATCAATACAGTAGGCGCTCGGCAATCCGGTGCTCGCCAATCCAGCACGTCCAGTAATCCGGCTGGTTTTCGTCTTAGATGGCCCGCTCTGTAATCCGGCAGTAACCCAGACGAACGCCGGATTACAGAGCGGTTGCATTGTCTAAAATGAATATATTTTTCGTTAAATTTTTTTTTCCGCACCCGAAAACGTTTTACATGCTGAACATAATAATAATGAGACTCAACATGTTGCCATTATTGATTAAACTGTTTTCTACATAAAACTTTTATTTCCATACAAATCCAATAATCCGGCACTTCCAATAGTTCCAATAATCTGGGATGGGGGAAAATTTTAAAGTGCCGGATTATTGAGCGCCTACTGTAATTAGACTTCGTTTGTACGGAAATCAATATTGTTGGGTTACTGTAATCGTTATTTTTTTATAATTTATAAAACGCTATCTTGATGGTAAAGATTTTTTAGCATGGAATCCTCATTTTATAATAACCGACAGCCCTTCTATAAAATTTGGCCTAACATACGTTTAAACCACTCCCTTGCTTCGGTGCTTCGGTATTAAAGAGTGAGTAGGTGGGTAGATACGTACCTATATTACCTATATACCTGCCTACGTCATTATTTGAAATTCGCCCTCACTGAAACTGCAACAACGTTACAAGAAAACCGTTCAGCGTCCTTCGCAAGGATCGTTAGCTTCCCGCAGTACCCGGTACCCACAACGGGTACACGCAGGTACCCGTAACGGGCTATTACTCTTAATTGGGGGTCATTCGCGGACGAGGCCAATAAAACGCGGATACACTGTTATTGTCAGTATTTTACTGTCTGCTTAGTTTTGTAAAACATGTCGGTTTAGTTGCTAAAATTGTTTAAAATCGAAAGTTGAGTATACTGAAAGTTAAACGGCCGGAGTGGGACTCGAATACGCGACCTTCGGAACGATTTACGTTTGTATATCATTCTATCAACACGACCATTTATACCTACTTCTATATCGCGCTACCGACTGATCTTTAGCGTTCTTATTATTCCACACATATCTTACTTAGGAACAAATAACTCAAATAAGTATTCGTAATCATCACATCACGTACCTATATATACCTGTCTGTGTACTTGTGTCGGCATATTAATTGCCCTGTCAATTGCCCTGATGACAGAAAATTGTATACTCCTGCCAAGGATCAAGAAAAAACAAATTATTATTAGAAAGAAAGAAAGAAAGAAAATACATTTATTTAACGCCACAACATATTACATAATAGAAATGAAAACATACAGGCTTACAAAAAAATTGGACGCTAAAAAGTTATTAGTTATTATAGTAGTTATGGTATTACAGTAAACACCCCACAACCAATAATGAGACGTGAGACGTAAACCACAAATACTGTAAAATAAGTAGGCTTAAATTTTTAACATCTGCTTTGAAACACTGGCATATATTACCGTAAACAAGAGTCATGTTGCATGAGCTGCTTCAATTTGTGGTTTCATTTCTGTCTGTTTAAAAAAAGCATTTTATAAGTTCAGGACTGGACAAAAAAACATATACCGTAAAACCTCCTAACTATAGTACTGCAACTATGGTCCAATAGTTCAACAGGAAATTAAGTTATCGATACCAATGTTCCTTTTGGTTTACTCCGAGTTTTGTCTTCCATTTATAAACATACTTGCCTTACAACAAATACAGTAAAAGACACACCTGAACGGAAAAAATACAGTTCATTTTGGACCATAGTGGAAGTCTTGGGTTTTACGGTAAGTACCTAGTTTCATTTTGTTTCTCATATTGAAAGCACATTTAACGCATACACCGGTAAACATTTTCACATTTTGTAAAAGCAAATCCCTTTCATGTGCTTCTTCGTGTTTTAAAATCAGCCCGTGTTCTTTTTAGCAATTTGTTAAGTTAGAAGTTAAATTAAACTTAAGAATTTACAACCAGTAACCTAATGTATGAGTCATAATACTCTGTTACCCGTAAAATTAGAAAAGGCAATTTCTCGCATATTTAACGATGAATCCGAAAACATGCATCCAATGTATGTAATTCCTAGATTAATCTTACACGTGTTATATAGCTGTCTCTATTTTATGCCTTAGTAAGAAAGGGACTGTATAAAAATAAATAAATAATAATAATAAGAAAATAAATTATACTGTAAACTTGCAATATTATAATGTGTAATTGTAAAGTATAGTACCTAATGCATGAAATGAAATATTAATTTAATTAAGAAATGATATGTTTGTTTATTAAGGAATAAAGAGGCTATATTATTATATTATTATTATAAGAAAGGGACTGCAATATTTTTCGCCCCCTCAGTCGTTATTACATAAAGTCGCCATACAACCTTTGTTTCCAAGAAAATATCAATTTTTCATAATAATGCAGCAGAGTGCCGCGCGGCGGAAAATTGCCTGTAATGTGTATGGTACAACGATCATAATTGGTTGAATTATAATATTAAAGGGTAACCATGTAAGACGCAAAATGGACACCTTTTAGAGCAATTTACGACGATTTAGAAGATCGTGCCCTTTAGTGTATGCCCCCTTACTAACGCCGAAAGGCTTAGGTGCTTATGTTACTTAGAAGGAAGAAATAATGAAATAATTTACGTTTGAGTATAAGTATATTAATTTATAAAATGAGTTTTGCTTAGCTAATATTTGTATAGGTAGGCAAAAATGCACACAGGTATAGTCAATATTTGCCTATTTACAAAAATGACCCAAATCAAAGTACATATTACAAAAAAAAATCCTTTTTCCCCAAACTCTTTAAAGGTTTCATTTGTGCAATATTTTTTCGGATTCTCTAATACTTCATGAAAAATAACATTGATATGATAGTTTTTGTATAACAATACAATATCAGAACTGTGGAGCGAATGTGGGAGTCAATCCACCGGCAAAACCAATCAGTAGTTTATTTACAAAGGCCTGCACCAGAATTAAAACCGGGCACGGTATCACAATTGGCAATAAGCAATCTCTTATCAGCACATCTCTACAGCCGCTTAACATGAACGGAGAGCCGCGGCCGCGGGCGCGGACTAATCTCCATAACTTTAATCCTTTCCCCTCGTGCCAGGAATCCAATCAAACAGTACAAGGATCCCCCCAAACCCCCCCCACCCCTAGCCTACGCAGCCTGTCCCGGAGTAATTATCAAAGCTTTAATGACGTCATAAATCGAGTGTATAATCTAATCTGGAAAAGCCCCGGGCTCCAGCGCGCGGCTTAATGGTGTGAAAGCTGCCTTATCTCCCTCCATGTGTGAATAGAGCTTTATACGGCTGAAAGCGGCGGGAAACTTTGGAAAAATATGTCGTAGAACGTTCTAGATAAGAATGTGGGCCGAGAACGCTTTCAAGTTTAATAGAAAATCGAACATTATCGTGCGTTATGTGTTTGCTAACAAATTCTTTGAAAGCCTGGCGCGAGTGCGGCGAGCACGAGTGCTTCCTGAAGATGCCGTCAATAAAGCTGTAAACGTGGATTGGTTAGTGGAACTTCTTCCTGCGCATAACCCTTCGTTGGAGCGCTTTTCTTCTATTTGAGGAAATAAGAATTTTCCTAGGCGAAATGGATTTTTCAGTTCTAACATTTAGAATTTTACATAAGACTTACTTTGTTAGGCTTACCTTTGGTCATACATTGAAAACTATAAGAGCAAACTCATCCAAAGCCTCGCCCATAAAATTTTGAAAGTAACTATCAAAACTTATCAAATTACCGACACTTCCTCAGCGTCCCATCTAACGCTCCGCAATTTCTCGCGAGATTTCTCAGCGAGAGGTCAAACTCTCTGGAACCAATCGCTGATTACAGATAATAGTTGAAGCCAGTCTGTTAGTGCCGCCGGTCTTCCGACCCTATTATTGAATTACACGCCAAATCCAATTTATTACTTTTGTGAAACTGCTTTTATAAAATTTAGTACAATTTTATTACCATCAATCCGCTCTACCCGCACAGACTAAACAAAAAACTTACCGAAGAGTTGTAAACCACGTGTTTCTCGATTTTCAATGGTTGTATAATTTTAGTCTGTGGCGACGTTTGTAGCAGAGTGTTGTTATAGGTAAAAGTTTCTCAGACGATTTGTTTTATATCGATCGTGTCGAATCAAGAGACGATTTTAACAAGGATTCGATTGCACCAAATCGAATTGTCGCATTGTGTGGTTCTCACGTTTTTGTTTCTTTAGTATTTCGTGTACGTTTTGGTAAATTGATTTCATGGAGATTAACTGGTGAGGTGAATATTTCTGTAATTTCGTGATAATATTATGAGGTCAATTCAATTTAGATACCAGACGTGCGATCATTGTTAATTTTTTTTAACTGATATTATTAATTATTGTGGTTCAGAAATATACGGACTGAATCAAACGACAAACGGGAAACCCACAGTGAATTAGGGAAGTTGCAACCCTCACATTATATTTTAATTTTTAGGAACATATTTAGGCTAAAGTTAAGTAAAGAACAAATATGTTGTCATAGAAAATCTACCTGTTTTAATTGCTCTTGATGACCGCCATGTCACAAGCTGTCATTATAAAAAGCATCGATTCCACTACAAAATTTTCAGTAGGTACCTAATCGCGACGTCTCCCGTGCCTACCGCGTTAATGACACAAAAATCCGCTCCTGGAGCGCGCGGCGCCACCTAACGGCACTACACGATGCGACCATTATCCTAAAATTCATCTCAGCCCTCGCTCTTAATGAACGAATAAATAAATCGGCCCTCCGTGTAAACAACGATAGTACCCCTGCAAGGGGTAAGTGGGTTTCGGTGTACAATACGTATGTGTAATGTATGTGTGGCATTAGCAGTGTTTATATCTCCTGCTGTCACGGCTGAAGGGTTAGGTGAGAGTAGTTTCTATTTGAAGGTTTCATGATTTCCTGTTGAACTTCAATAGGCGTACCGATAGTATTTTTTTGTGTTTTTGCTCATTAATATTTTTTATAGTGTATTGATAGCTGATTATGCAGTGAAGTAACGTGCAAGTGTGCAGCTAATGAATAATCATTCTTGAAATGCGTTTAAGAATTATTTGGTCAACACCCCGCAATCAATAGTCGCCATTTGTAAAGTCCAGCTAGCACTTTACTACAAACAAATACCGAACAACGTCACGCTCTACGAGTCTACGAGCAGTTAGACATTGTCTGTACAATACAATATTATGTCAATATACAAAAAATTACGTTTTTTATGTCATCTAATAGGTAAAACATTTCTGCAGACTACCGCAACTCTAAATTATAAATACCTATGTTAATTCATAGTCATTAGATGCAACCGTGGATGTAATCGCAAACATAAAAAGAGAAAATCTCTCTGTCACTTAAACTAGGTACCTAATGGAACACATAAAGTATAGAAAAAACGTAATTTAAAGTCATGACCATCCTTTAAACAGAAGCGAACGGGCCACAAATTCTCTTGGCCTCGATATTTTCACAACGCGATGACTGGCCACTGTGTGTCTTGCGTCAGTTATCACAAAAAAACCGGCCAAGGGCGTGTCGGACCACGCATAATGAAGGGTTCCGTACCTTCCTACAGTACTAAAAGCTATACAAGCACAAGAGCGTACCTTTGCGGCACTTACTTACGTCGTTGTAATATTATCAGTTGTTAAAAAAAAACTTATTGGTTTTAATTTAATAGGTACGATCAATTCCTTATTTGATTACTATTATCATCATTTTCGAGGAAATTATTCATTAAGTAACTTTATTTTTACTAATTTTTACAAAAAAAAAATATCAGGTTTAGTTACGTACATGTATGGAGTGCCGAAATATATTTTCATATACATAATATATTATTATAGCGGCTCACAATACTAAAATATATGTATATTACAGTATCCGAGTAAAATGGCTGTGACATACAGAAGGACAGACGGACATGATGAAACTTTCAGAAACTACATACCTACGTATTATACCTATGGGTTCTGTTTTTTTAATTTTTACTACAGAACCCTAAAAAACACTTGTGTAGTACGTATATTTTTAATAATTAATACACACTCGCGCTGCACTTTTTCCCGCGTTTTTTATGAAATCGATTGTAATAGTCGTCCGTTACATGGTAGGTAATTAATACCACGTTATTATCGCGCTATTAACTATTAATACTTACGAGGACGTGTAACAGAGCGTAAAAGAGCGCGAAGATGAAACACTAGTCTAAACGAGAAATTTGTATCTAAGTAATTAGGTACATTATAGTAGATCTACATATTAAATTAGTACCTAAATTAATAAAAAATCTTAAGACTTAAAATAGATAAGTAGGGGAGCGTGGGGCTTAATGTAAAACTTTTTTTTCTTATAGATGTTGCCATTCTTTTCATTGTTACTACTTGCCCCGAGCCTGTTACAACTACCTGTCAAACAGAATACGCCTTTTGGTTTGAATTTAATGCTCGTATGTACATATGTCTAAAAAGCATTCTTGAAAGAAATAAAAGAAAAATAGATTATGCTCGCAGAAAGAATTTAATATGACTGAATTTCATACGTTGTCTCTACACGCGGGGACGAATGCGAAAATGCAGCAAACGTGTCAAAAAAAACATGTTCTTCTCATTTTAATGATGTACTAAATAAAATACAAATATATGACAGAACGGGCAACGTACTACAGGCCTAAAAGTGGTATCCCCAAATTAGATCGTTCGAATTGGCAATATTGGCATCCCTATCTGCAACGGAGAGATCCCAAGGCTGTTTATTTCAACTCGCTGAATCAGCGCAGAGTTGTTTTGAGATCGACTCTCGTACCGATTATCAAGGGCTTGTTAAACTTAACCGTCGTTTATGAATAACTAATCTCGTAATTTTTTTATTGAATGTACTCGTACATCTACCTATGTTACACTGAAGTTTGTAGTCAAGTAAATAAAAAAAAATCGCAACTGAGCTTAACGACCAAATGATTAATCAAAAGCATGTTTTTCTCTTCAAACTAAGGCTCGTTCTCCCAAAGTACGGGCTATCTTAATGGAACGAAAAGTTTAGATTACGCAAGACACCCAATATACGTATCCAAACAAACCGACCAGATAACGTGCGCCCGAGTATTTACTCATCTATTTAAAGAACCAGGGCCATTAATTTTCGGCCAGGCATTATTTACAGAGCTAAGGGGTGATGTTCATATCGTCTATCAAGCGCTGGCGAGTTTGATCGCTGAGGCAAACCTGTATAAAGAGCTCCCTGTTCTCATATCGTTCCTATACGGACCAAGAGAGCGCGATATACTGGTTAGCTCGAGAACTCGACTAACTCGCCCTCGAAGTCAGTGAAAATACTCGGCAAGTAGACACGGAGCGGGTTCTTGTAACGCGAGAGTCGAAAGCTTCCAATAAATCTCCTGGAAACACGATAAGAATCGATGTCTCACGCAACGTAGGTTTTTATTTATAACTGCCTGTATATAGGTACGGCAGGAAGAGTGGGTGTAGGTACTGTATTAATGCTTTCACTCGAAATATAAATCGAGCTTCGACGTTTTCGGCGATACGCGCCGGGTTTTTCAACTGTCGAAAGTTGATTCGAAATTTGATGGGGTAAAGCTTGGTCGCCACTTGCGAAAACTCTAGAAGCTTCTTTTCATTATCTGTTCGACGTAATAGTTACCTACATAAAGTTAATGCAACTATTTTCAAAGTTGCAAGTCGAAATCGTAAAGCATTTTAAATCTTTTAAGGTAAAAAAAGGTATCAAAAGAATTGTATCCTTTGTATCTTAAATGAAGACGCAGCATTATGTAGACAGAGCGAGGCAAAATGAATTGAATGCGACTGAAATTTATTGAATGTGAAAAAACGCACCTCTACTTGAGAGTAAATCTGATTAAACTTGAGTTAAGATAAGTACAAATGCAAAGGGATTTATTACTCGAAACTACATATTACAGGACCATATACAACTCTACCCTCGTTACATAATTATTTTCTTATCACAAGATTGAATTTGCGTTATAAAATAAGGACAGAGATATATTTTCTTTATACGAGAATGAAAAGTCAACAAAAATAAACGTAAAAGTTAGCTAAGAGCAGTATGGTGATTCTAATTTTATTAAACAAAAAACTCAGTAATATGGACAAGAATTATTTCGTTATTAGGTTAGGTAGCCACAAAAAAAACCATAAGTCGAATGGCACCTAACATTACTCAGTTTTTACGAGTTAAAAAGTAGAAGTGGTCGAAAAATAGATTGCAAGTAAGTATAAAAAGAAGAAATTTACGAGGTCAAGCTAAATAAAACCGATAAAAACTTAAATAATGAAAACCAAAATATAAGTGCTACATATCTCCGCATTGAGTGATTGTGATAAGACCACAGACAATCCAACCTCTAGACATAGCATAGTCGCGCTACCCCCTCTGCCACACATACGGTAGCGTTACTCCATCTTCGAGTCAATCCCGTGCCGTGATTGGTCCGTGTCTTTGAACGGACCAATCACGGCACGGGATTCGCTCACCTCGTCCCCCCGCACCCCCGTATTTTTGGCAGCATCGGTTTCATGAAAGAATTGGCCTAAGCTCAGTCTAGAGGTTGGATTGTCAGTGGATAAGACACATGTTCAAAATGGCGGTCGTTGAACTCCGGGAGTGTGTCGATTGGTCGAGGCCGCGCGTTCATCATCGACATCATCGTCTATTGCGGCGTTCTGTCGCACTCATTACGTCGATGAAAACATTTTATCGGGTGCGTTTTTTCGACGGATCACCAGGATTTTTTTTAACTTTTTATCAGTCTCCTCTTATTTTTCAAATGTTCGTTTCGTCTTTCTTTAGATAACTAATAGGAGGATATTGTTAAAACAGTAGTTTCAGCAAAAATTAATTTATGTTAGGCTAGGCTAATGTAGTTTGTATTTGTAACAGGACGAAAAATGGTGGGCGGAGTTTTCTTTTTGACTAAGTGATTCCTGGTTGGTAAAAAACGTATTTCGAATCGAGTTTGGAAATCTAGTAATAAATTATAACATATCATGTAATATCACTAATGACACTGTAATCCATCTATTAGATAATAGCGGCCTAATTATGCATGTAAATTTATGCAGTTGAGCGCAGTTATCTGCGCAGTTAGTTATATCAACGCTACGGTATTTTTGAGCATTTTTCCCAGTGTAAGCATTTTGTTTTTTAATGTCCGCCGTTTAGATACTTGGCCTTTTGCCATTTCGGGTGCGGTGCGTGAGGTGAGATACGGGAGGGGCCACTGGAAATCAATACCAACTGCACACTACTCCACTGCTGCATTGCTCCAACATAAATCAGCCCCTCTGCCACCCCGTTCTAGTTTGCCAAACTAGGCGCATTCAAATTTCAATCTAATCGCTGTCCCGGAAAGTCGATTTTAAAATGAACGGAATAGAAGAATGGACGCGAATCTATTTAAAATAATTTATAAAAATTGTTTGAGCTTTTATAGGAATTGCCTTTTTGGCTACGTTTCTGAAGTTACTTTAAGGATTAAAAATATGCAGAATTTTATGCTCAGCAATATTACGTAATTTTATTTTACTCAACATACTGGAACTAAAATATCATTGTTTTTTTATGTAGGTATACGACTATGCATTGTCAGTTTCATTTAAATAATATTTTCAGTTGTTAATTAATCAGAATGGCCTTTGTTTCATTAGCGTGCAAATGTTTTGTATTAGATGTCTCCATGTATGGTGGCCGGTATTATGTCTGCAGCTGTGGGAGTTTTTATGTAAGTATCTGATTTATACAAGGTGCGGCATCTAAGAGGGACGAATAAATTAACAGGTAGCATTTTGTTTATTCAAGTGAAGTACCTATGTAATTTCAAAACCTGTTCATTGGGCCTATTGGCCTATTGGAGGCGCCAGTCGATATGTTTAATGTATCAATGTTTGACAAATTACGATACCATTATGTCAGTTACACACGACGGCCGAAATATTTATCACCTGCTCCTGCTCAAAATACCCAAAGAGCAGTATTTCAGTAAAACAAACTAAAAGTCCCATCTGATCCTACCAATATACCTTTCTCTGTACTTTTGAGGCTCCTAGCCAATCTAATCTTTATATACAAGCAGCACATAGCATCGGACAGATAAGGAACAAGCTTTGCCAGCGGCGTGCACTAACTCTCTGCCTTTATTTATGAAGCGCTACGTGCCCCGAGCGAGCAATCCTTATACCAACTTACTAATACCTTTATTAACAACGTCTTTCAACTGAAGACGACCTTAAGACTTTCAAATAAAGAGTATAAATTTTCTGTCAAGCAGCAAAAGTAAGGTTGCCAAGGATGTCTAATTGATAACGCGTACTGTATCTGGTATTGGCATGATTTAGCTCTGCCTTTGGATTCCGAGGCGCGATTTATTTGGTGTCCGTCGGTACACGAACGCTTCTAGATGTTTTTTAGTCTCAGGCCGAGACCAAGAGTTTTGCGCGGTACATTCATTGAAAAATACATGCTGTATATATTGGTTGGAAGAGTTTGGTACATAATCAGTTTTTTCTGCAATTTTAGTTCAAAAAACAAGAAAAAATGTTATCAAGTATAATGCTATCGAAAATGTCTCGGAAAGCAATTTCAGTGCCGGAGGCGCCGAAGCCAGGCAGCACTACAATTTCGTTATAAATAATTTATAACCAAACAAGCACACGTAAAATATTTAAAATTCATGCCATGCAAATTAGTCAAGTCCGAAGGCGAAGCAATTACGGGCCGAGACTTTTAACTTATACCTAAGTTATAAATCGAAAAATGTTTTATGTGGCAACAAGTTAAGAAATAAATAAAAGTTACGCGGCCGGTTTTTGGGGCCACCGCATGCATCCCTGTCTGGCTCGTGGGGTAACGCAGTGAGTAAAAGAGTGGGAGGATGATGAATTGCTATTCAGGCTCGGAAACCAGTTTATCATGGCAAAAGTGGTTTTTTTGCGATGCGGTAGGCGTCGATGGCTGCTCCGTGTTCGGCGAAGTCGAAGATGATGAGGTGTCTTTTATTTCGTAATAGCTGTCCTTGGACTTAGCGCTGTGGCAATAAATTAAATTGAACAAATACCTATTGCTACAAGTTTGATGTGAATAGAAGGCTTGATTCACGTTTCATAGTTTAAAATGATATTGATGATAAAATTTAGTAAATATGACGATGTTGGGATGGGACTACTTATATAAAAAAAATTATAAAGCATAGCATAGGTTTCCTTTAGGTAATATTTAAATATTTAAAAAATTATGTTAAAATTCATTACGAATAATAAAAGAAATAGATTTATATAAATGTTTTTTGAACTTATGATATATGTACTTTTAATAATATTTTAAGAATATACTACCTATATTATTACGATAAAATGAAGGGTATTAAATTAAAATTCCTAAATAAAGGACGCCCAAAGCTAAACAGAGTTTGGCGTCCTAAAATTTCGGAGTAATACTTAACATTAAAACGATTGGGAACAATTTGAACACTTTTTAAAGAATGAAGTTGGCCGGGCGTCAAGCGCTGTTAACACAGTGTACTCTGCAACAGTGCGCCATCGTTTTCAAATACGATGTGCCGTCATAAAGTTTCCGAAATTAAGAAACTTCGAAATAAGGATTGAAAGTTTCCGTTTCCAAAATGACAGTCTCCTTAATTTTATATGATTTTTTCCTGAAATTTCCGACTGAATTTTCCAACAATTTTTTAAACTTTCCGTAACTTGCACATATTTATCTGTTTTGTCAAATATGAAGGCAAATAATAAACATAAAATAACATAAATTTAAATACGTAGCTTAATAAAATGGTACCGTGTCTATACTCTATACTTTAGGTAATTACTAGAACGTTGAAAACTTGCTCAGGCTCGCCTTTTAAGGACCACTAATGTTTATTTGGCCAGTTTACTACTTACACGAACAACCTACTTATTTACGAAGGTACCTACTTAACTTAAAATTGCATACCTATTGTTAACCGCACGCGCAGATGGCTAAGATACAGGCTCAGCCTATTTGGTTTCTGACTGACTATCATCCGCTTTTTCTGTATGTACGAACCTGTACTTGTAAATAAACCATTTTGTATTTTATTGTTATTTTAATATAATTTTGAGAAACTTGTTGTACCTAGCTCAAGTAAGCGCGCTGGTTTGCCGACGCTTGAACTAATTCTAGCGGATGAAATTTGTGTTTCCTCGGATGAAATCATTCAGATTGGTCCCTAGTATCACTGGGCAAAGCGGCTTGCTTTCTGCATAAAATGCAGTTTTTTTGCTGAGCCCTACTACTTAAAGCTCTTAATTAAGTCAATATTGTTATTTTTTCAGTAACTCTGTAACGATACAGTCCGCAAACCCAAACAAATTACTTGCCTACTGTACGCTTCAGCTGACTGCGTGTTGTGCAATAAAGCAGGCGTCCGGTGGAATTTACTAGCGTTGAAAGTTGCCCGGTTGCCCGGGCGGACTTGCCCGCGCCCGTGAATTACGGTGTTCTACTAAATGGAGACGAAAATTAAAAAGCTATATAAAACTCTACGTTATTCCGAAGTATTTCCTAATTATCATGGAAACTGATAAATAACAAATAACTTGTTCATAACTCATATATAAATTGAACTCAGCACCGAAATAATTTACCTATCAACAACCAATCATGTACGTTAAAGATGAAGAAATAAACCATTAAGTAGTTTATTATTTCAAATTGAACATCAGTAGTTAGTTTTGATAAAATTATACCTACGTACGAGGTACGAGTGAATGTGTATTGATTCTATATAGTTAATAGTTGCAATAAAAATATCTGATTATAAATAATTTACTCTTAGCTATCTAAAGAGTGGCCATAATTTATAACTTTTTATCAATTCAATTACCTGTAGGTACTTACCTATTATAATAACTAGCCACTAATAAATATAATCGATACAATGGAGTGGCGATCATTGGGTATGGGAGCCTGGAAGAAATGTGGCCAAGTGTTAAATTTATGTTCAAATCAATGGAATACCAACACGGTACCGATGTCTCCATGTATGGTGGCCGGTATTACGTCTGGAGCTGTGGGAGCTTTTTATAAAATGTGACTGAATACTTTTATGGTTTTACGAGACATTTCTGATAATTGCCGACGATTTGCATGACCGAATTACTGCCTGAAGACAGACTTGAACAAGCGATAGTTTGTAAAATGAGATTCAATTAAGTCCGTACATAACTTTTTTCACGCAGCGCTTTTTTCACTTCGGTAGGTATTTTATTGTTAAAAAAGTCGAGGTTGTATGCTTAATACAGTATATACAATATTTTATTGACGGAAGAAAAATGTAGGTAAGTAATATAATAGTTACTAAGGTCCAGCTGTATGTAATGTTCAAACGCAGGTGTTATGCAGAACTCTACTATGAATAACTAGTAAATAATATACCTACTTATCCTTTTAACAAAGAAATTACCAATTGAGGCCTTTCTCCATAAGTGGGACGTACACACGGACTGACCATAACGACAATCATATTGTTGTAATTAATTAAAAATGCAATGCGAAGCCAAAGACAACGATCTGTCAAGTCATTTAAGCAGGTCCCATTTAACTCTTGCATTGATACAGTCGCCGTCAAAATATGTTTACATTTTTGCACCTTACTCCGTCGTAATAAGGCGAAAAACGTATACATATCTTTGACGTCGACGCACACGTACTTGTGAATCAATGAGCGGTCGACATTGGTGGCATACTTGGGCTTCTTTTGAAGAGCCGCCGCATTTTACTTTATTTCACTTAGGAAACCTGCCCCTCGGTGCGCCTCTGTTACATTATAAGCCAAAATAAAGGGAATAATTAAATATATAATTTGTCATTTTTTTAAGGGTTGTAATATTCAGTGACTAAACAACGAATTCTATAGGTATTTACGCTTACAATAATATATTATTAGAACCAAGATATATCAAATCACAAATAGATACCTACAGGGAAGCAGAAGGGGTGATATCATCGTAGAAATAGAAATACATAGATTCACAGAGAAATTAACATGTACATAAATAATTTTAAATGATTAATAACTTGATTGCTTGTTTTATCGTGCCAAAGCGAAACATTACTCATTCACGCAATCAAGTGGAACATGTGCCTAATCAATAATTGAAATACGCCTTATTGCGATAACAATGCACCGCTCAATTGCTAGTTCATTGAACCACTTAATGTGGTTCAGTTCCTCTTTTGCGAGTCTCTGTCCGCTCACAAATGTACATTAGGTAAACATTACACGCACTTCAAAGTTGTACAAGTATTTCTAACACCAGTGCGAAGGGCTACGTGGTACTTGGAACTATGGATATCATAACATTAAGATTTGACTTCAAATATATGTATCAGCCGCGAATAGTAGTATATCAAATATTTTTATACCGTTGTAACGGATTTATTCTCAATGGTGGTGAATAATATAATTCTCATAATATTTAGGCCTATGCTTGTTGATTTTCACTGAAGCATAGTTGTCCAGTGGAAATAAATAGCAACAACTTAAGAGGCCTTATTCCTTAGAGCGTTCACCGATTTCGCGAAATAACACTCGATAGATGGCGTTGGCGCTCGGTACCCGAGCGCCGGCAAAGTTATATAAGCGCGTTTCAACGCAGGCAAGAATAATATTGATACTTTTCAATTTAATTGCAAAGTAACATTATTTTTAGCGTTATATTGGCACTCTTTATTTTATTTTATAAGCATGGTAGTAGTCAATAGAGTGTATGTGTTGGGATAATATATAACCAGAGGCGAGTAAATAATAACGATATTTATATACCTCTGGCATGGAATTATTGTGATAATCACTCTTCTTATGAATAAGGTGTATTCGGGTATTTCCGAATGAACGAATAGTGGCGGATAATTCCGAAAGCTGACTCTTACTACAACGGAATATGAGTGATTTTACAATGATTTTCGGAATTACCCGAATAAACCTTACTACTAATATTCGTCATTGTAGTAGTGTTGTATTTTCAAACTTCTTTAGCGGCGCTGTGCACTTTTTGAGGTGGGGAAAAAATGTTAAACTCGCGACAGATCACGTGACCGTAAGACGGACACGTAACCTGATCAAAAAACTGTTACAATGTTATTGAGTTTTTCGTTATTGATTTAAATGCCATCTAGTGAGTTTCCCTCTAACCGGTATTAATATAACTCGAGTACTAACAGTGATGTGCTTAGGGGTTTCAAGTAATGCGACGAAATAACGCTAGATGGCATTAAGATCAATTATACATAGTGCTGCAGATATTTTGCACTAGTCATTGAGTTTTCACTTCTGCCGGCACTCCCGGAGTGCAACCCGTTGTTTTCTTTTACAAACCATGAGTTTCGTTTACATTTTTGCTGCCCACAAATTGTCGTCTTTTTGTACTATTTCTGTTTTTAGGGGAAAGTCGGGGCCCGTCCATACTGCAAATAAACATGTTTCTTTATTTGTGATATGCAACTGGCCCTGTATCTGTTAAAACCAGTCATTGTTTTTATTTAAAACCATGATACCATTGACTACATTCCATATTATATATTTTTTTTACGGCCTCGTCGGGGTCAATACCGAAATCCGATTATTTATATTATGCCGTTCGACGTTCGACTACGTTCGACGTGTTACCTCCCTGTCACACTTACGTACGAATTTACAAGTGCGACAGAGAGGCAACACGTCGAACGTGGTTCGCGGTAGGCGCTCAGGCCTATGGAACTCTCCGCGCGAGCACGGATTTATACCTACGAATCTCTTCCCGTTCACGGTAGAAAATCAAGCTAGTTGGTGGCCGGCGCTCGAATATGCCAAAATGTATGCGAAAGAAATGTCTTCTTCACGAACAAATAACACAAGTTGTAGTGTGGATGGATGCAAAAACAAAAATAAATTAATAAAAAAATCCGTGTTTGCTCTACCGATTGATAGGAAAAGTAACTATTAGACGTTCTCAATATAAGTACTTATACCAATTTTTTTTTACGATAGTTGCAAGCTACGTAGTACGCCGTTTTATAAACCGCGTAGTGTTTACGCGGTTTATAAAACGGCGTAAACACTACGGTTACTGTAGGGAGATATGACCTTTTAAAATATTTCGCAGTCACTCATCATAATAAATAATAAAATCAGCCGATCAGTTTATCATAAAAAAAAAAATAAGGAAAAGAACCCTAACTTAAGACAAAAGATAAATAAAGATAATAATAAAATAAATTTATAAGCAATTAATAATGATAAAAGGATTATTATAATTATTAATTACTTATTGCAACTTATCTTGCTCATAGTTATTTTGCAATTAATAAAACTTATATTTGTACCTTAGGTAAGTAGGTAGGTATCTAAGTAGGTAGGTACTTATTTGTAAAATCATTTCTAAGCGTCGGCAACCCTAGCTTTATGCCGGTGCGCACGGTGCGGGGAGCGGTGCGTTGAAGGTCATTCCATTGTATTTTTGTGTAGGTATTAAAACGGTAGGCATTTGAGTTTTATTTGAGAGATAAGTATCTGTTCGTAAGAACTATAATATAGCCCTGTGCCCTGGACCTCATCTAGATCGATGGTGCTCGTCAGGGCAAAGCTATTGAGCCCAAACACGATATAGTTATGATGAGTAGATAAGGAGTTCTGGTGACCAACTCCTGACTCCATCATGAGACCCTGGACCTCATCTAGATAGATGGTGCTCGTCAGGGCAATTCTAATAATCCTAAATACGATGGAGTTATGATGAGTAGATTAGGAGTTCTGGTGACCGACTCCTGACTCCATCATGAGACCCTGGACCTCCTCAGGATATATAGTGCTCGTCAGGGCAAATCTAATGAGTCCAAACACGATGGAGTGATAATATGTAGATTAGGAGTTCTGGAGACCAACTCCTGACTCCATCATGACAACATGGACCTCATCTAGATCGACGGTGCTCGTCAAGGCAAATCTATTGAGCCCAAACACGATGGAGTTATGATGAGTAGATTAGGAGTTCGGTGACCACCTCCTGACTCCATCATGAGAACCTGGACATTATCCAGGTCGTCCGGGTATAATAATAATGCAAAACCTAACCAGTATTCAAGTAACACTGAAAACCTATCACCTAGCGAGAGTCTGTTGTTGAAATTAAATATGGTGTAAAAAATGTACTTATTTGTATCAAGATTTTCTAGTCGCAGTATACAGCACTTCTCGGAACTCTCTGGCTGTTTACGAACGCACCATAGTCACCGAACGCCTGACGATCGAGCACAGGTCCGTCCCCTAAGCCGCCTCGGCGGAGACATAGCGCGCGGCGTCGGTGCAGCGTGATTTATATGTTTTAAAATAATATAAATTTACGGCAAGGTAGGTCCTATAGTTATGATTTTTTTATGGGTTAACGTATAGTTATAGTTTGCTATAATATTATTTTTAGGGCAAAATAAAAGTACAAATTGCGTTAAAAAAATATAATGTAACCCTGTTTTCACCCAAAAAATGAAGAAAGTTCGGAAGGTATTTTATCAATTTTTTTAAATGAATCTTCGATTTTCAATACCGTTAGCTCCACGTACAAGATATGGTGAATTGAATTGTAATCATTCATGTACCAAATGATTCTTGTTCACTACAAAATCTAGAACCGAAACGACAGTTCTCACTGCAAATGTTGAAAAAGACTCCCAAGAAAACTCATTTATTTTAGGTTTAAAAAGAGAAAATGTCAACTTGAACGGTCTTACTTGCTAGTTTAAGAAATGATTATTTAAGTACGTTATCAGTTTTTGAATGAATACTAATAGTTACGTCGTAATCTTGAATGAAAAAGGTAACAGATTTCAAAAAACGCTCGCTTGTAGGAATAAGGACTCTTAATTGTTCCGAAACGTGTAAAAACTGTAAAAATTTAAAATATGTGCATTTTATTTGTCCTGAGGTGTATCTCACTCAATACCGGCTTTAATTTAGATCGAAAAGGTTGATGTCTCAAGTAGGTCATCTTGAAAAAAGTGGTATCAGTGAACATATTTAACGGCCAATTATCGGCACGGTTAAGTTTCATTGGAGTTCTTACGATTGCCAATAATAACTGTTAATAATGCAATTATATGCAGAAGAACATAAAAATGAAACTTGTAATTGTAACTGTAGAAAGTTATGTTGTTGCAAAATCATGAAATTTGCTTAAATTGCATGTTGCAAATGAAATATCTCATAGTTACTTGAGCAGTGTCTTTTCAAAAGTACTTATTTCAATGTAAACCTTTTTCGGGAAATCAAGAAAACACATTGAAGGTTTTCATTTCAGTTTTTTTTCGTTATGTACCTATTGTAAAACCATAAATTAACATCAATGTTTTGGTGAAATATACATTTCTTTATCTATTACCTAAATAATTATTTAAATATATACCATACATTTTTCAAAATTAGGTAATAAGCTCTTTTGTTGGGAACCTTAGGGAATTGAACCGTTTTGTTGTGGACTTGCTTCAAATATATTTTTTTTAATAGCCAAATTAACCTTTTAAATCGAGTAAATTGTTCTCAATTAACTTTTTCTTCCTAACCTCTTATCGAATGATAAGAATAGCTTTGGTGGTTAATGGTTTCGATAAGGTGATCATTGTTGAATCTAAAAGCAATTTTGGTGGTTTAACGTAGACACGAACTCTGAAATTTGAATCTATTTTATAAACAGCAAGGATTAACTTTTTTGGAAATAACCTTATATCTGTTTTAAAGAGACAAAAAGAAAGAATGGTGGAAATAATCTCTTTTGAAGGGACACTCTTATTATTTATTTTTTCTACTCCCGTACTTTTATTTGTCATTTAAAGGGTCGTGCACACATCTTTAAAACCCTATCTTATAGTTGTCAAGCCAAGTTTTTAGTCTACTTATTCCCTAAAAAAGCATTTGTGCATACACGCAGTATCTTTTTGGCACTTTTACGATACTTGACGTGTAATGACCACTTAAAAAATATTGTATTTAAATGCATTGTTGCCAACCTTATAGGCGTAACACACTATCGCACCGCACCCACCTTGGTTCGTCGCACTCATAAGTGAGAGCGAGAAAGAAATATCTTTTTATCGCTCTCGGGTGCGAATGTCATCTCTGACAAATAAGTGAACCATAGACATATGTTTTTTTTTTAATTTCATTCATTATTTTCCCGCCCGTACCCTCCGTTCTTTGCTACTTCTTGAATATTGTGAATCTTGAATATGAATACTATTGTGCCTGTCGAATAAAAACTTAACTTTTGTCTTAAAAACAGTGTGTCTTTCAAGTTAAAATGAAGACATAAACTTAGTGTCTACGCCTGAAGAAATATCAGTGATAACACAAGAATCACTAAAAACAGGTAGATGCCGTCCACTAAGTAGATGACATGAAAAATATTTGTTAAATTTACAATTTTATCTCAAAGTAAGTGTTTGGTCGTAGAAAAAGTATTGTATGCAACGTTGTTTAACTGGGTCAAAAAATACTCGTGGCGTCTTTAAAACCCTACCTACTCACGCCACTCGCCTCTTTTGACCCCTCTTAAACAACGGTTGCATAAAATACTATATTTTCAACTTATTGCACATAATAAAAGGCATTCTCTACCAGTCAACCAATAGAGCCAAACAGAAGAATGTCAAGGTGGGCGTCAAACTCTTCAATTACATAAAAGCAATTCCAATCGTCTAACGACTCTAACGTGACAGATTATAGTCGATTGAAAACTTATAAAAAATTACAATACTTAATATGCTTTCAAATAATTAGTTCTGGATCATTATAATGTACCTATAATATTTATGTTTTATGGTTATGAAATGATATATTTATTGCAAATGCTACTTTCGAGGTCAACTGACTATTGTTACGCTTGATCACGATTTGGATTGGTAACGGGACCTTACTTTCGAGCCCCGTACAACTGTTAGCCAACTTGTCAAGACATAATTTGCCCTTGAAACTGCTACGATCTATGTATAAATATCGTGTATCTACATTTCTGTGTTATTTACATTTCCGAATTAATAAAAAATGGTTTGGGGTCCAATTCAATCAAAAAACATAAATAATTAGGATGATTTTATTTAAA
Organism: Cydia amplana; assembly: GCF_948474715.1. NCBI lineage: Eukaryota > Metazoa > Arthropoda > Insecta > Lepidoptera > Tortricidae > Cydia > Cydia amplana. The sequence continues at coordinate 6,922,335 of NC_086070.1, forward strand.
TGCAGTGCAGCTATATTTTCTGTATAGAGGCAAGCCAGTAAAACCAAGGAGTTTCGGTTTTCGGAGGCAAAAGCACTGTGTATTTTATCCACGGTTACTTATTATACATAAATAGGTACAGCTTACGTTAATGAGCTGTTATCTTAGCCGTTATTTATAAATAACGAGCCTAGACAAAAAACAAATAAATCATAATATACGAGAAAAATAAATAAAGTAACATTGTAGCACTAGAATGATAACTAATCATTGTGGGACTACCGACTACTATTTAATTGTTTGATTGGTGGAGCTCAAGTATAAATAAATGGATAAAGAATACCTAACTGGATTTTAACAGACGGATTTTATTTCTTTTAGAAACTGTTTACGAGTATATCTATTCTACCCAAATCTCAAGGGATTTGATAAATCGCCGTTCACTATACATCTGCCTAAACTATATAGATCGCTTATACGAAAATTATTCATACGTCTCTTGACGCAAAAGGCTCTCACCGCATGACGCCGTACAGACTTACGGATGAATACATTTAAATAGTAAACGCGACAGTGCCGGAGATTTAGTGTGGCATAATGTAGCTAGCTAGCTACATAAGTTCCATTACTCACGGACATAACTCGTTCTGTGTTATAAATACGCGTGGACGCGGATCGTGGTGATGCTACGGAGCTGCCGAGCCCGTAGAACTGATATAAGTAGGTACCTATGTTTTGGAAACTACTAGCAGATTGAAGATAAGATTACAGTCACAAAACCCTAAAAAAAGTCCTGTGAAGTCCTATTCACGCAAATAAATAATTTATGATTTAAAATGGGCAGGGCTGTAGGAAAAATACGACAGGGAATACCAAAAAAGAAATGGACAGAATGATCTCGTTTCAATAGCGTGCTGCAATACGAATACACAATTTCATGATGAGATATTGTATTATCTTCACAAAATTATTTGATAACTTGTAAAAACTAGACTCATATCGAGCGGTATATGAACCGTGATTACCTTTTGTATTGTTTTTGGTGAAACTAAGCGTGACTCACTCAAAACTGTTTAAGTATTGTAAAAACGACTTAAACGAATCTGTTTTGTAAAATTATTTTTACGGAATTAATATCCTTATCCTTCCTCAGTCTCCTGTTGACTACGAACGTAGTAAAGGGTCCAATACGTCGGGATGGTCGGGAAATTCGTCGATACAGGTTTAATTCCTGAGTAGGGTTTGCAATCCGGATCCGAAATGTATGAAATTATCCGGATCTGGATCCGGATCCGCGGATATTCCTATACATTTCGGATCCGTCGTGCAAACCCTATTCCTGAGTAACGCGTGAGTATCTCGGTCATCGAAGACAATATTATAATCCAGTTTAGACATTTTTAAACTTCTAGTTCAATCGACGCGTCTACACGCATAATACAAGTATGTCATGTACTCGTAGTTAGCATGTACTTGGCACCAACGCAAGCGCACCGTTATAAATACGGTGCGCACGGACATGGTTTAGGGTTCCGACGGCCATTACTCCGGCACAAAGGGTTTGTTAGCAGAAGTTATGAAGAACTACCAGCGCTGTTTGCCTTGAATAGCCTAGCACATGCCCTGGCCTGTAGGCTGTACATAAGGCTAGGGGTATATATCTGGATTAAACCCTGCCTTTGTACTGTGTTTGAGACTTGAGATGCCAAGAATAAGAGTTAGAGATTTTAGTAAATTGACTTTTATTTTAATCTTATATTAATCTTTTATTTTATTTTGTTAAAACAGAAAACTATAAGGGTTTCCTCTAATTTTCCTCTAATCACTGAATAGAATCGGATATTGAGTATCTACAGCGAATACTCGTACTTCTGTGGTAAAACAATAGGTACCTATATGTATACACATCGATTGTCATCGTGTGTATCAATGGAAAAATAGAAATTGTTCTCATAAAAACAGTTTTGATGTTCTCAATCGCATCCCATGTTCCCATGTTATAGGTTAAGTAATGTTACCACACTCCCACTAAGTTCATGCTCCATATCGGCATCTTTCCTTAAAGTCATCCATATTCGAAACAATATAAATCTTCATTAAAACTAAACAATTACCAAGATCTTCAGGGGGCGTATTCCGAGGGTGCTGACATAATTTCAGCTCAGGTGGCCCGGAGGGTGCTCCGGGGTCCTTTTTGCGATACATTACACTACGCACCTGCGGCTCGACCTTTGCGTTTTCGATCACACCGGTAACGTATGAGGATAATTTGCATTGCAAAATATTGGGGTTTCCGCTTGTATTTTTTTTAAACATTTATCATTGAGAAAGTTACAACCCGTTATTCATCACAACGAAAGAGAATGTTTCATTATGTCGTTTTGTCATTTAAATTGACTACGCAACACTTAGGTACAGTCAGATATTTGCACTACTACCAATTTGCATACGACTTTATTTACATTGCGGTACCTGTTTGTTCAACCATTAGGCTCTGTAGTTAGCAATGTCTTGAATATTGCATCCAAGTTCTTGAACGGTCTAAATGAAGTTATATTTCAATATATTTGGCAACTTTGACTGTCACTATTTATTTGGGGCTCTGTACTATACAATTGATTGCTAAGAATTTTATTCATTGGCGGCAAGGTGATTGCAATCACCTACTTACGGTATTTGACTCGCATACCATAAAGAGTGAACATTAGTATTGCAATACTTTGTTAAAAAAACCTTAGTAGGTAGCTTAGCTTTGGAATTCAAATTTTAAATACCTTGATAAAGGCAAAAAATGTTCACCTACGGTATGCGAGTCAAGTACCTACTGTAGACTATACTTAAATACCAGCTTGAAGATCGAAAGGTGTCACAGCCACATTTTTAGCATAATTATCCAACTTTTTACACCTATATAATATAAATGAATTAGCACAGTAAAAGCATTTTATATACTATATAAGAAGCATTTAATTTTAAAATTATGAACACCGGATTGTATAGGTACCATAATTATTATTCAACGCTCATTATACTCTTTAATGAGCAAGCTACACTGTGTTTACCTTGTTAACGCAATGAATAACTATGCCTCAACCTAGTTAATGATACCTAATAAACAAGAGTACGTAATAACGTTCTTTAAAGTGTAAAATAATTATCATTTTGTCATTTTCTTAGTCGGAACTTCCATAAATATTCATTCATGCATGTAGGTATAAATTTGTTTGAGACTGTATTCTAATTGGAGCGGAATATAAATTTCGAAGGACCTGAAAGTAGCTCAGCTCGAAAGTAAGAGGGGGCTATGGCTATGTGTGATAACGATTATGGGAGTAATGGGGCCGACCTTACCTGGATCATAGAGAAAAAAATACATAGAGTGCTCACTCCATACATCAGTTTTAGTACCAAAAAGACTATTAGCATCTAGCATCGAGTAGCGGAACTATCAGTACTGCTACTTGACAATAGATGTAGCAGCGACCGGAAAGTCTTATCTCAACAGCATAAGACTTTCCGGTCGGTGCTACATCTATTGTCAAGTAGCAGTACTGATAGTTCCGCTACTCGATGCTGGATGTAGACACTGAAATTAATAGTCTGAACTGATGTATGGAGTGAGCACTCTATGTATTTTTTTCTCTATGCCTGGATGTAGTTTAGACTGGTTGTGGTGGCCGCCAGATATGTGGTACGGTTCGTTTTCTTCTTCTTCTCTTTCCACTTATTTCCACCTTTTACATTCAAAACTCGCGAAACATATTTTTTCTCCGATTGACGTATTATTTTATGACTGCACTGACTTACATTTTAAATTCTATTGGTTTTTTATTAGCGGTTGAAAAGGTCGGCAAAAAAGGCGGGTGATATGAGAAATGAGGTCGAGTATATTAATGAAAGAAAGAGTGAGCGATATGGATGAATGTGAATGATAATGAATGAAAAGGGGCGCGAACACTAATAATATTTTAATATATACCGATTCCTCGCTTTGATTTCGCAAAAAAAGTACCGGAACACCTTTAAGTGTTCGCCAATGATGTACATCGCTGTACTAAACTACTTAAAGTTGGTTTCGAAAAGGTCCTACAAACCATAGATACAGAGTGTTTTATTATGTCTGACCATACCTACTCAGAGGAGTGAATATGCATGCGGCCAACCCAGAAAACGCAAAAAAATCATCTCATACTCATACGTTTCGCTTTGAACACGCTAAGGTTACACAAACTTGGTACCATTATTCACCCCTCAGAGTATTCAGACATACTAAAATATAATTACATATTTATGTTATTCGGACATAACAAATCATGCTGTATTAACGGCGTAGGTATGATATCTTCAAAAGTGTACGGTAAATGGTTGAGACGTTGTTTTGGGAAACCGTAATTAACTTCACGCCCCCCTTTGATCAGTGCGCGTTACATGCGTGTACGCATATGCTGTGCCGCAATTGACATGAAGTAGCGGTGGCGGTGCACGTGCGGTGCACGCTTGAATATCGATACCTTTGGGTTCAAGTGGCGTAAAGGACATTTTGGCAAAAATGAGTTACAATATATACGTTAAAAACTATAAAAGTTAAAATATATACAGTTTTGTTCAGAATTCCAAGCAAGCTCTGTAGGTATAGTTAAAATTTCGATATCTCTTAAAAATACCAAATTTTTACCTGGACCTGACACAAGCATGCGACACGTATTTCCAGTTCTAGTAGCTTGATTTTATAGCAAGATGAGATTGTATTCTTAGGAATACAGTATACAGTATTTTATGAATAATCAAACCTACTTATACGATTCAACAAAAAATAAAACAAACATTAGTTCAGAACGATGTTGAAACATAGTCGTGACACGGCAAACGTAATCGGGCCACACGTGCTCCCAGTAACTTGGCTAGGTACTACATAGTACTACAGCTAAAAAATATGTTGTTATATTGTACTTCATTACTTTCCTCAATTTTATATTTTGGTAACTACGGCTCTTTTCTCTACCTCATTTCAAAACTACAGAGTAACAGACACATTTAGAAGAAAGCACGAAACGGGTCATGTGTGTATCATATTTTAGCCCTGAACCTTGTGTGTCCCATTTTGGTTGTTCTATTTTTCTTGCATTAGACTACGTGCATGCAAAGTTGCATGCTTTCTATCGGTTGAACCTGTACTTTGAGCTTAAAAGCCGGACCGGAGCTAACATAGTCTTAATTTTAAGTTCCTGCATGTATATGTTCTAATACTAACCTGTTATGGATTTCTGTGTTCCGAAATAAATGTTGTTTTTTAATTAAACCCAGTAATTTAATTGAACAAAAACAGCAAACACACGCATAAACAAACAAGAGTAGAACAGTTAACCATCTTAGTAGACCTCTTCTGAAGCTTCCTATTGTGTAAGAAGGCAAAGGTCGCACGTTCATCACGATTACACGCGTGCCTCTGTTCGCCTTTTATGGAAATTGTGTCCATGCTTTTGTCCTTGTGCCATGAGTACATCACATACTTACGTTGACATTGCTTTAAATAAAGTTATTTTAAGGACAAGGAAGTAAATTAACTAGTAAAACCTCAGTTGGCTATGGAATGTACCTAATAGAATCCGTGGAACAGCAAGTAGATATTTTAGCGCCCAAAAGCAGGTGATACGGGAGTCTGTGACCAAATTCAAGTATTTAGTCGTTACATATTATGAGAGTGTATTTACTCCAGATATTGCTGTTATTTTTTAATCTATACATGACATACTTTTATGATAAGCGTTTCGAAAATTGGTATTCATATAAATACTGACTACTATCTGCATAAGTAATTAGCCGAAATCATTGAGTAAATTCAAAAATAAGTGAATCGATCGATTTCCTAAAACTAATTTTTGTTGTTACAAGCCGGCCTGTTAGCTGGTGTAACATATACCTAGTTCGCAAGTCTAAATTGTTGTATAAGTACATAGTAGGTAATAAAACTTTCATTCTGTTTATTCACACATTTCTTTGTCTAGCTACGGCAACGCATCATCTCACATAATTCACAGAACTGTCAAAGCTTCCATATAATTGCTTCATCCCACAGATAATATCAGTAGCATTACCATGTGGGCCACGTAACTCCGTGACCCGTGGTCACCGCGTGTGAGGGACGGACGGGCTATACCTATCTCGCTTATCCGTGATCTAGCCTTGGCCAGGGGACGTGAGAAAATTTGTAGTTCTGTATTTTTATATGTTGTGACTCATTATAGTAGAAAGCGGGTATTTGTCTGTTACGCCATATTTAGGATTCCGTTACCCGGAAGATGATAAACCGCATCCTTATTACTAATGAGCTGAAACTATCATAAGTACTTAATTAGAAAAAAGTTTTTGCAGCCATATGTAGGTATAGGTATTATATCGAGCTGGTTTTAACTTTTTATGTGTAGGTATTTTAGGTAGGTATTTTTGGTGAAATAATTTCAGTAAGTATTAACGTTTTGTTTTATCTATTTACTAAATACTTACTTACGTCGAAATACTGATGATGTCTCATCATAAATATGAACCCTTATTTTATATATCAAACATTCTATATAAATAGAGCTGTAGATGAGTGACAATTAAAATGTACCTACAGCAGAAAATTACATTTGAATTTATAACAAACCGATTCATATTCACCTTAGATCTTTGCGGGTTTAATGAAACACTTTATTAATGAATGTCAGTTATTCAACAAATAGTTGCACAAATGCACACTGTATGTGAATTTTCATTTAAAATATAGTATCAGAGTAATTTAGGTCAACATTACTGCTCTTATTGCGCGAAAGTATAGCTGAATTTGTCATATAAATGCATATATCTGTCCGCAGGCATGGCCTGTAAATTCCGAAGGATTTATTCAAAGTTGTAATATACAAGACATACAAGTGCTATAATTTGCTATTTGCACGAGTGCCAGGATTCGTTTGAGCAATAAAGATGGGTGTTGAATGTTAGTTATGTCAAAAGGAGTTATGTCTCGAATTGACCTTTACGGGGAGTTATTGATTAATAATCAAAATTCAGAAATTAACTTTGTATGCTTTTAATGTCGTAAATATGTTGTAAGTTAGGTATGTACATACATATACGACAATATAACCAATTACTAAATTATCCGTAACTTAAGGTAAGGCGAGTGATTAATTACTTTAGACCTTATAGTTTAAAAAAAACCAGCTGTTACAAAAATAGTTGCCATTGTCTTTTTATTTTCAGTACCCATATCATCATTGGGTAGTCTCAATTCGGTGTCTATTTAATTGTTCTCCCCTATAAGTACAATAAACTGAGCTTGTAGGAGCAACTAGATGTTAAATTAATACGGATATTTCGGAATAACGAAATAGGCCGTAAATAAATGACCTAAACAAGACATGCTGCCTAACACCTAATTCAAGAGAGAATCTTAAAGCTCGTTACTTTGATATGAACGGCGAAAATGTTTCACAGATTGTATTTTAATACAAAAAGAAACAAAGGTTTGAAAGATGTTCTATAACAGAAACAGTATCTATTTTCGTTTCCTTTGATATAGAGCACACATAATAGGTGCGCGAGTCTCGTTAGGGCTAAGCCCCGAACTCGTATATTCCAATTTGCGTTCTCGTCGCAGTAAATACAGCCGGTGTGGGAGTGAATCAGCATTGCGCTGATCCAGCTTTATACAAACATAGTATAATCGGCCCTTTTATGTCCAACTCCGCGTTGGGTTATGTCGCGTATACCTACATTTATGCTAATCTTTAGATGGAACTGAGACATTTTTTGAATGGAGTTCTTTGAGTTTGAGCTTTATAAGCGAGAACATTCGTTTCTATAAAGTGGCAAATTCATTCTTGGTTTTATACTAGGTATTTGTACAAGAACTAAGGTAAAAAGTTGGCGCCTTATTCTACTGGTATGTTCTTGCTTCCCCATATTCTACGAAAAATGCGTTGGAATTTCTAGTTTTGCCTACGCGTGCGAATTTATTTATGTCGGCATTGCGTTCTAACTTTTAATTATTTCATATTTTTTGCTTGATGATTGTATTTCTTAGATATTCGTCATTAAGGTGTCGATCGGGTGATTAAATAAAAACTAATAGCCCTTTATAAATTGCGGACCAGTAATACCGGCTCAATATGGTGTCATGGTATGGCCATTTAAAATAACAGAATGTTACTGTCTATACCGGTTTTTAAGAATTGTCATGTCACTATTTCATAATTTTATTATAATCGGAATTGTTTTTTATTGATGCTATGTTATAAAAAATGTCTGCATGTACTTACCTACCTATAAAGATTCAGTTTTAATTATGCTGCATGAAACTTTTGTTAAAATTACGAAGATAATTTCTCAGTAACAGACTTGGCTGTAACTTTTTTTATTGAAAAATCAAAGTTCCCTGTTTTTTGTATTTTTATTAAATATTGAATGTAGATAATTAAACATATTGTTTATATATGAAGACTTAATAATTACTCATTTTCTTTCATGTATTTTTTTAATAATTTTAGGGACTTGTGGTTTAGTCTGCCTACAAAATCCAAGAAACTTGTAAGCATCGCACAAATTATCCTGAAAATATGTCCTAAGTCCAAAACTGACGCGCAACTGTTCCCAAAGTTCCCTAGGTGCGGTAAAACTTACGGACATCCGACACAAGCTAAAGCGGGCGCAGCGCGAAACGACCAGTGTCACGACACAGTGACCAAACCTGTGTAGTCGTGCCTCGTTTAGTAGGCGAGTGCGTGCACTTGTAAACACAGTGCCTCTAGCTGGAAAGGCACTGAAGTGGCCGGTTGAAACAAGGTGGTGTCGGCCAAACTTATTTGCATTTACACGGGCCGAGTAATTGCGCTGCGCTTCTGGGAGAAGTTTAATTAAACTGGAGTGTCTTTAACATGAGATATAAATTATCAAAGTAATCGAAAGTTAGGCGAAGCACCTATAAAACGTCTAGACTGTAAAATATTGTGTAAATACTTAGATTATTCTTGACAAAGTCATTGAAACACCTATGAAATGCTTATTAGATATTATATACAGTAATAGTCCCATATTCGCTCAATATCTGCTAGGTCCTGATCCCATAAGTCGTGTCGAGTCTATACGCGACTTGGGTATCATCCTCGACACGCAGCTCAACTTTCATGAGCATATGAAAGCGTTGGCTAAGAATTGCTATCGGAGGTTAGGGTTTGTAGTTCGGAATGCGCAAGACTTCGATGACGTCAGGGCTATTAAATTAGTGTATACTGCGTTAGTCCGGAGTAAACTTGAAGCCGCATCGGTCATTTGGAACCCGCATGAGGACAAGTACGTCTTGCTTCTGGAAAAAATCCAGAAAGCCTTTCTGCGGTTCTTATATAAAAAGATTCACGGTTATTATCCATATTTGTACCCATCAAAGTTCCTGCTTGGCGTTTTAGGATTTAATTCCTTAGAGGTAAGGCGTAACTACGCGCTTTTGACTACTGCATGTAATGTCTTACGGGGGAACTCGGACTGCCCTGAACTGGTTGCACAGCTCGTACGCCTATTCGTTCCATCTATGGCTAAGGCCCAATTTAATTTTCGACCACGTAGTCGTCACCTATTAGCTGTGCCTAAAACACGCACTACGTCCCATGGTAAATCACCACTTGTCCGCGCCCTACAATATATTAACGCGCTCCTCGCATCAGCACCGGAATGTGATGTATTTGCAAGTAGTTGGATGGATCTGTGTACAGAATGTATGAAGTTCTGTGAGGCGATGGATAAGCGTGAATCTTCTGTCTTTTATTAGTTTTGATTTCTGACATTTTGTTCTATTTTTCCTTTCTAGACTGTATCATGTACCTTGTTTGTATAATACTGTCTATTATAAATTTCATAGCGTATTAGTCCGCTGTAATGCTGTGTAAATTTTATGAATTAATAATAAAAAAATAAAAAAAATATACGTAATGAGTAATGACTTGTTATACCAGATACTTACATACCTACCTACATGAAACATTTATTTTATTATTAACTGTCAGGATTTTTTATAAATATGGTTAGCTTCCGATTCGCCGGATTCTTGTTTCGCCGGATTCACAACAGGATCCGACGAAACAAGAATCCGGAGAATCGGGAGTTAACCATAAATATACCTACCTAAACAATAAATATGTAAGAGAGCGGAGTTTTTGAAAAATTATACCGCTTTTCTAGATCACAATACCTACGGTTAAAATCGTGCTAAAATCCCAACTATTGTGATTATGATTGCACCAATATTAAATCGCCTTTAGGTTGTACAGTAACTTATGATACTTTGCATACAATAGAACTTGATTGAGCAATTAAACGGGTTTAGATATATTAGTCTTTGTTTTGTATGACCTTTATTATTTTCTCGTGATAACAGAAGGTTTTTACCCCATAGAGAGAGACGTGACGGTCAGGGCTGTCAGCACCGCTGCTTTCTGGACATCCACTGTTTAATGGAACCTCGACACGGAAGAAGAACCCCATTTCTTTAACAGGGACTAAGAATTTTATTATTTGTTTTTTTTTTTTACTTTTCAATACCCGAATAATACAGTTTTTGCATTTGTATCAAAAGTAAAGCCAAAAGTTACTAATCAAAACGGAAATGAAAAATTGAATCGTTCGAAAGGATACATGCATATACTCGTACAACATGGGGATGAGATATAAAATCCTGAATAGATGGTAATACAATGGTATTCTGTACAACAGATCACATTCATTAATTATAAAAGAAAGGAGAATATTTTATTCACCTACCTAATGAAAAAACATGCATGTACCTGTATGACAACATATATATTATCATGTTGTTAAAAAAATGGTAGACTTAATTTCTGTTAATTTGTCAAAATTATTTTTTCTCGAGTTATTAATCCCTGAAAAGTATTATGTTATGATCTAAACGTCCTTTATATTCCTCTCATGTCAAACACCCTGTCAAAGTTTGACTTGATTAAGCAAGTTCAAAGCCCCCGAGGCTAAGAGCACGCTGATCAAACAGCCACGACTCTGCAATCCATAACACTCGAGATATCGCTTCTGTGCCTCGTTTACACTTCGAGTCAATTGCTTACTTATTGCTTAGTAGTCGGCTAAAATGCGAGTTTTGTTTTTTGGTTTTTATCTATGAGCGTTTAATTTGTAAAGTTCACTTACTTGGTTCTAGGTAATGTTAAGTTCTATCTTTAATATTTAATGTTCATCTTTAATTTTAGAACTTTTTTTGGCCTGTTCGTAATAATCAAAAACATTTGTTTGATTAAGTAGGTATCCTATTTTAGAGCAATTTCATGCAAGATTATCCAATATTCATTTTTAAAGATAAAATAGGTAAAAATATATTTATTGCACAAAAAAGGATACAGAAAAGTATTTTACAGTACAGTACAGTATTTTAACAGTACATATTTTTGTTACATTAAATAGTAAAATATTTAAATAGTCCGACAAGAAATTGTAGAAAATTATTGAGGGCGCCACTTCCTACGTAACTGTCACATTTTTGGACGCAAAATGCTTAAAAAAATAAACATGGCAACAATTTAGTATGGATTTTTTTAGTTCCATTTTATTTAATTTTTACTATTTTATGTCGCACTATATGCAAGTACTGGCAACAACAACTTAACTAATCTAAACAGGCCGTATTTGCGTTTCATCCAATGCCATATATCAATTCGCGCACCACACATTAATGCCTTTGGGAAAAATATAGAATGCAACGCACATAAATACTTGGCAGAATGCACCACCATCGACTTTACAAGCTCGTATCTCCCCTTCGAGTTTTTTAACGTGCACTCTGTTCAAATGCTGATAAAGTCTGTTTTGCAGTGATCCAATTTCACAAGTTAGGAGGTTGTTAAAATATAGCATCGATCAGTATGACCTTCGTTGTGACGTCAATTAGTACCAATCGTAAATATGTAGGAGTGCATTATGTGGTTTGATTTATATGTATAAGCAATTTCTCATTGAGGGCTACCGAGTTGAGTATTCAGATCCAACTCTTTATTCATTGATTTGAGTTTGTTGCAAACTTATCTTAGTATGCATTATACTTTGTGAATTTACATCCTATTACATTTCAAATTCCTTAATGAAATGTAAAGTTTGATCTTAATTTGATAATGACAACTAAAACTTGTACCTATAGGTACTCGTGGTGAAAAGAGGAATAAGTTCCATATAACAATTTTATACTTTTTCACTTCAGTTGTTCGAGACTTGTAGATAGGTACCCGTTTTCACTAGAGCCAAAGAATTATAAGTACCTATTATGTATTATCTTCTATCTAACAGTCTACAGAAATACCTACCTACAATTCTTGATTTTCCGGTTTTCATTCATTTTCTTACATTAAGATTTTTTACAGTAGCATTTAAAATTTATCGAAGTAGTGTAGGCAGGTGTTTACATACTTAACATAATTACGTTCTTGTCGTGTAGAAGCAGTGGGCACGCGACCATCTGCCGTTCTGTAGTTTCAATTACCATCAATCGTCTCAGAATTAGCTTTGACTCATTTCAGGTCATGAAATACTACAGTGGACTTAAACGATGTCTGTGTTTCGTGTCAAACAAAGCGTTACATGTTGTAAACTATATAGTTAAGTTTGTAAATTTGTAATGTGCATTGGTCAAAATTATATCCTATTCAAAGTGGACGTAGGGGAAGGTACACTGTTTATGTACTACATGATTTAAATCGTTCTCCGAAAAATGGTTTCAAAATGTATGTGGGTAACTATAAACTCGCTGTGTGCAAACTGTAAAAAGATACAGAACTGAACATTGGATAAATAGCAATTACATTTTCTTTCAGCACTTTAATCTGTTAATTAAATTGCCGATATCTAAATTAACTTCATTTTGAAAGGGGTTAGTAAAAAGGTTAGTTTCGTTTTCAAAATGAATTAACCTTTTAAAATTAAGCTATCTGAGTACATTTCGTAAAAAAAAAAGTATTTCGCGTATTTTAATAATATTAACATTTACAAAAAAAAAAACTTTATACCAATATTTTTTAATTTGATATTTAGGTCTCCTTGAAAGCAGCCGTACATTTTTGTAATTGAGAACCGCTATATAATTGCCTATAATCTATGCAATTTACAAAGATTTGCACAATGGTTTTACAATTAAATATGCGGTTCTGTAGGTATTGCATATAAATTCGTAAATAATAAAATAACTAATGAGTAATAAACAAAAATACATTAAAATTATCAATGATAGTGACACACATACGTCGCTTTTGGCTCAAAGAGTAAGGCCCACTTTCACCATCCCACAAACCCAGGGTTAAGCGATTAAAGCGTTAACCTAGTGTCAAATTGTACTCGTAACCATGGTAACTCCAGGTTTAACCGTTTAACCCCGGGTTAGTGAAATGGTGCAAGTGGGCCTAAGAGGTAATTTTTTTAACCCTTATCTTGGCAAGGCTCAAAGTATCTTAAATATAATATTTGTTTTAGATTTTGGTCACCTATTGAGCATACTAGACTATAAAAAAATAAGGAAAAAAATCCAAGTTTTCCCAGTTTCGGAAAATCATATGTATCATATTTGATACAATGCCAATCCCTCGACAAATCAGTTATCCACTTTTTAAAAGAAAAATGAGGATTTTAATAAAAATAAAACATATAGTGCAACAAAAATCATCATTTATTGCGTATTAAACGCAATCTAAAGCATCAGATAACTATTACACCTGTAAATATAAATTATATCTACAAATACCTGATCACATGGGAGAAAAATTTGATCCCGTAAAGTTTCAAAAAAGTCGTCAACAAGAAGTTGTGTCAAAAAGGAAAAGTAAACAAATAAATAAAAGCAAAAAAAAAAAAAATTTTACTTAGGCGGCATTTTTGGGCATACACAACATTTTCCGCGCTACGAGCTACGGCGTAGCAATAATGCTACAGCGTACGAATATACAGTTAAAAACATCTAGTACTTTAACAAAATCAAAGTTCAGTAACTAAATAATACGACAACTAATATGTCATATTTGAAACATGTTTTGTAACCCCACAAATATAAAAAATATTTAAAAACATGTAAACCTATTTTGATGACAACTTGGCAATGTATTAAATGTAATACAATCCTTTTGAGATGTACATTTCTGAGTTCTTGACAATGTATCAAATATAATACATAACAGTTTCATGTAAGATTCTGTGTAGTGTTAAATGTTTTAAAATTCGACCGCAATGGAAATATTTATGCACTAAAGGATAGTTAATGCATCAAAATGTAGATTATGGGAAAATACATATTAATCTAAGAAATAAGTGCATAACTTCCATTACGAAACGAAATTTGTTGTTTCCGCGGCGCCATGTTGATTATTACTAATTAATATACAATGACACTTGTCTCCATTATTTTTTTCTACAATAAAGGAGGGTAGCTCGACATATTTATGGCAGAATTATTTTATTAGGTAATAAAGTTAACCTGCTAGATTTTTTAAAGTTCCATGTATCACGGGTGTTACAATGCCAAGATAAGGGCAGAACAAAATACAGACGAAATTAATCTAAGCTTGTATACTTACTTCAATTTCATTTATCAATATAATTTACGTGTTCGCTGATGTCTTGCAAAAAAAATTCTGTGCAATGGTACTTAATTAGGTCTTAAAATTCTCGGGCAAGTTTTTACAAAACCGCCTTCGTCTCGTTTGTAGTTCGGCCCTTGAATTTTAAGGACCCTTATTATGTACTTGTTACACAAAATACTATAATATAAACGCGAACAATAAGTGTATACCTACTTTAAGTATTAAAAATAATAGCAGCAAGTGCACCTGTCATGAAACTCGTAAACGAGTTCTCCTTTGAGGAGTGCGTGTCTTTTCTAAAGGGCTTATTTTTGTATGGTTTTCATAGAGCATAAGCCCTTTTGAAAATACACTCCTTGTTCCATCCTGGAAGCTTCGCGCTTCTAAATTCAAATCATAAACTTTAACACAACGTTATTGCGCATTAAAGAAAGCAAAGCCCAGCACTGGGCCCTTAATCACTTAACGCCCAGCACTGGGATTAAAATTCATGAACTAATTACTTCAGGGCGTGAAATGATTACAGGGCAACACTGGCCGACCAATTACCGCCGTTGATTTATCAGTGTTGCCTGATCAAATTATTAAAAATATGCCGGCTGCGTTGTAAATCGTTCACACATTCAATTTGCTGAATGGAACTGCAAGCATTGTCTGCACGGTGCTGGATTTGTGTGTATTGGTGATCTTTTATCAAGCGAATTGGTTTTTATGCACGTTTTTTTTTGTGTATTAAGTTCAATTGCAACTTTAATGAACGAATGCATTGACATCACTAAATACGCTTACGCCTACACATCACAAAAAAAAGTACCTACTGTAGGTAATTGGTTTTCCTTCATCTTAATCATGCTCCACTTGGAAAACAAACTTATTGTAAAATATGGGACTACTACGGGAATAACATTGAAAATCCGTGCTACCAAAACTATCTGTATTAAAGGAATGAACATCGCAAATAGACACATGTCAACAGAAGACTTAATATCATAACCTACATGCAGTATGCATACAACACACTTATCTAACTGTATTTTCTCTCTCTATAAATATAAATTCACGGGAATGAAATTAATACCAAAATATTACTTTGCTAATCCGCGAAAAGATAATGTGATAGTCAATCAGTGCTAACCCGTTATGTTTAGGTACTTGCGTATTTTACATGCAATTAATGTTCCCACTCTCCCACCGCAATAATAAATATAACAAACTACCACCAAAAGAACAATACTCGACACGTGTGTATTCATTATTTGTAAAACTATTTAAATAATCCCAGCTTCTCTTCCACTAAGTACGACTTTTTCCTATCCCCCTTTCTGGTCTATATAAATACACTTATTTTTAGTACAGACTTAAAATATATCTTGAGCAGGCGCATAAAACAGTTTCCCCGCGTGGCGGTGACACAGTAGGGTATCCACAAAGCGGCTAATGGCGTGGAAATATCGCAGACGGCAGACATTTTGTTCCTGCTCGCTAGCTACGCTCATTATCTGTCGTCCTGGTGTTTCTTTGTCGGGTTAGTTGCTTTATTTACTCTGCAGGTATCGTCTTTTGAAATTGCTTTTAGATGAAGTTTTTAAGTCTTGATGCACACAGATGTATTGGGTGCCTTAAAAACTCATTCTTACATAAATATATGAAATGTTGATTTCTAATCTGTGATGTAGGTATCTGATTCCTAGTTTCAGTACATTATTCCTTCAGAAAGTCCCAGTTTGTAATTATCAATTTATACTATAAAATAATTGTATACCTATACTTATATAATATTTGGACATTATAATGTATAGATCCAATTCTATTATTTATTTACTTAATGATATCTCTGCAAATAATCATCACATATGCGAATTGTTCAAAGAATTATCAACCATTATCAAAAACATTAATAGTTACATTCCCACAATAAAATGTTAACTACAAATTTACATTACAATTAAATTATCTTGTCAATGATTTCCCTGTGCATGCAATGTATTAATGACATTTATAGATACAAATACGCATCGCATCATTTATTGCTTTTCGCACGCACTCGAAATAATCGAGGGTGCCATTCAATTCTATAATTACGCGGAGTATTGCCATGTCCAAAAATAAAAATAAAATAAATAATCATCCCCGGGAGTCGTAAATAATTCTGTGCTCTTCCGACGTGGACTCGCGCGAATATCCGGTAGGGGAGGCACCCTAGCGCCGCGCCGCCATTTTGTATTTGGATTTCGATTGTCATTGCTGATAGAAATATAGAAACGTGATGGAAATAACAGTTTGAATTGTTGATGTGGTTTATAATTTTGATTAAAATTAATTTTTACCAGAAATCCGGCCCGGGCATGCATTGTTGAAAAAACAATTGATTATTATGGAATTTAATACACAAAAAGTTTTTATGCATGGCTGGAATCACAATGCGTTTGTAGGTGTAATCCATTATTCAATAGATTTTAAACTGTCTGTCTATGTCGCGTCTTCAAATATTTATTACAAGTTTTACTCCAGCCATTATTTATTTTAATGAGTAAGTGCAGGGTTTTAATTCACTTTTGGCAGGACAATTTTTTCCTTTCATCCTCTTGCTATTGTAGAGTCTGTGCGGAAAGAGAAGAGTCGTGGAATGTAGTGGGCTCAATACATTCCACGACTCTTCTCTTTCCGCACAGACTACCAAAAATTTCATGAAAAAAAATGATTTTACACCTTAACTACCTACATGATTTTAATTTACACTTTTATTCAATTTAAATATAAATGAATGAGGCAAAATTGGCATCGAGAAAGAAAATTATATATTCCTCTCATTAAAAGCATCATTTTACAAGAAAAATAAATTAAGTGTAAAAGGGGTCGTTAAGCCGCCCTTCACTTGTTTATATTTTTTGCCCATAGTCCTTTAAATTAAACTTAGCCCTGCAACACAAACTATGACTTTACAAAAGCGTTTCGCTCCCACATTACTTAAAATTATGGACATCCTACGTCCAGCGTATCCTGGTCTCCCGGATCGATCTTTTGTAAGCAAAACGGGAACTTTGTATGGAATTGTATGGAGTGCTAAGGGTCTTTCTAGTTGGTTTTGTAGAAAATGAATAACACGAATTACGCGGGCGTTGATTAAATTAGAGGGAAGGATTTATGTTCGTTACCAATTTAGCAATGATGTGGAGCTATCACACATAGGGGCTCGTCGCTTAAATGGAAGATACTAACTGCCGTATTCGAACTTCAAGATATTCACAAGAGACGACACGTACTAGATCCATTCTAGATACGTTATAGTTTAGATTTCAACTAGTTCTCTTTTGCAACGCAATTCGGGCAACCAATGTCACTTTTACGATAGATCGTGTTAGATAGCTATAAGATGTGAATTAGATCTCTAAGTAATATCTTGTGGAAATCGTTCAAGAGTATCTGCAGAATTGCGGTAATGTCAAATTTGACAGGTTAGATCTTAAAGATATCGTTATCGTAACTTGGCGATGTCTAATAGATGTCCATTACAAAATCCGAATCGGGCCCTAAGTAATCAATGTTTATGTGGTAGTACCGAGGGTTTACTGCGGTCATTTTGAGCCGTTAAATTGGCGTATTATATGCCTGTTAAGATATTAACAATGTTTGTTATTTAATGTAGAGAAATATTCAATTACTGGATACGTTATCACTTATATCAGTATGCCCCGGTCACTGCTACATAAAAGAGCTCAGATTATCTTGACTCGTAATTAAAAACATAATAATTAATATTGTTGAAAATTATCAGAATTACGTCATTTACAACCTAAAATAATCATCTTACAATAAAACTAAAAGACTTGGTGTTTCATTTGATGTTAATTCCATATTGACTGTTTTGTACCAAGGTTGGTAATAATGAATTATTTATTTTCTACGGAATTATATTCTAAAGAGTAAATTTTTCAGTTTTCCTTCTAACAACTATTTTTAACAAAATCTGAGAATAGCTTTTCGTTTGATGTATGTGGCGCCACCTATCCGCGCTACGACGAACTCCGTGATGGCGAAGGCTTCTACGCTCTCAAATTGGTTTTGGACACGAACCTTTGTGGTTCCGAGCGCCACAGAGCCTTCGTGTTGAAAGCCAAACTTTCAGAAAATGTGCTAAGTGAATAAAAACCCGAACGGACTAAATAGTTGACTTTAATATGTTTCATTTCTAAGTACTTAGGTAAATTTAACTAAGAATTTTCAAAAGTCAATAGAAATTCACCTCTATGATACTCCAACAACATTTTGTATTTGATTTTTTGATTCTGCTTTGAACAGTAGGTAGGTATTTAGGTGGCACAAAAAGGAAAAGAAAGTAAGAGATGAGTGATGACTTACGGACGAATGTTCATAATCGTAATCTTGACCTTTATTTGATCATTTTTAAATAGTTTGCCTATTCTTCCTCTTTGTTAGAACGAGAACTAAGTTGTCACATAAAACTAAAAGTAATCTTTGATCATTTTTAACATCCTACCGCCTACAGCTAAGCATAAGTACCTCACTCCTCACTTATCCCGGTCTTGAACTAATCTCATCCAGAAGTAACCTGCAATTATCCGGATGTCATCCATTGTTCGGTAAAAATACGTTGCTAGGTGATCGTGGATCAGAAAAACGTGGGAGGCATTTTAATGTAACCTGATCTAGAATTCACCTGTTACTTTTTCCTTTTCTAAAAATAAGCCTCGTACTTATAATAAACAAACTGACCGCCAACAACTCAATTGCGCTTAAAATACGCCCCCGTGCCTAAGTGACTGCCGACCCTGATAAGAGCGAGGTCAGTCCACAGTCGCGATAAGTCTCGATTTAATACAACTCGTTTACTTTCACAACCACCTATCCTACGCAGCTATACCATTTAAAAACCACCTTTGACATAATTAGAATAAAGTTTAGATTCTGTCAGAAAGTAAAAGCAACGCAAGGGGTGGATTAAATAAGTGGTCGAAACGTTAAAAGGTGGTCTAATGCGATCGTTTCCATTCGTTACGACGTTAGGCCGGTACCTTATTGTGAGATTATAATACGGCTTTCGGTGATGAAATAGGAATTCGAGCTAGTTTTTATGCGACAATTTCATTACGTGGTTAGGTTTATTGCGGGGCTGAAATCATTTTAGTTTACAGCCTTAAAATAACTTGAGGATTGCTTCAAGTAGGCATATAAGTAGGTACCCTTAACTACTTAAGCTATTGCCTTGCTTATGTCGGTACTACCGTACCAACGTACCTAAATATGTATAGCTATACGTAGATATTAGATTCATAACAGCTGGCGTGATATTTGTACTCAACTGTTAAAATATTCTCATAAAATATCCGCACCACCTGTGGGTCTACCGCGAATCTGGAAAATTGAAATTTCGTTATCGGCCTCTCTATCGCTTGAATATGCAAGAGTGATAGTGATAGAGACAAATAACGAAATACCGATAATATATTTTTGCAGTAGGCTCTCAGTTTTCGTAAATCAACCCTATACTTTGTAGCTTTATAAAATATAAATAGTTACCTAAGTGAGTAAGGTAGTTTAAGCCAAAACAAAAAATAATTAAAATAATTATTACAGGTACGAAGACCCAATAATTACTGAATGGTTAAGATAAAGACTAAAATAAATATATTTTTCTTAAACTTAGGTATACTGGAAGCTGCAGTGGAATTCTAGGAAAATTGACATCATCACGCGTATATAATATGAGTTAAATGTCAACCGGAATGGATTTATATTGAAATGGATTGCAATATAAATCATAAGAATGATTTATTGCATAATACTGTCAGAAAAATTGCCATTAATGTCCAGCTTATATCTTGATAACATTGAAATAGATGCAATAAATAAAATAAAATGTGTGCAGTTATGCAGTTGAGTCAATTAAAGTAATTAAAACATAGATAACGGCCAACAAAGTCATGTTAATCCTACATTTAGAAAATGACTTTGGTTACATTATTTTATTTAAACCACCCCAACTCAAATCATGGACGTCATAGTATCTACTGACAGGTATTTCGTCTGTAATGAATGTAGCATAAAAAACGAATTGGTAATAATCTATTCACTTGTTGTACAATACAAGACAATACAGATATAGTGCATAATTATTTTCCATCGTATTTTCACGGAAACGTACGAACGTGTCTTGCTATTTCAGACAGTCTCGGTACAAAAAGTACTGACGTTGACTGAAGTAGCATGACAAATACGAATGTTTCCGAGAAAATACGATGGAAATCTATTAAAACTACTAAAAATGATTAAAATATGTATCTTTCTACCCTATTGTAATTGTCAATCGAGACTTTTACCCTGAGTACAATGGTTTACAAACAATTCATTTTTACTGCAACTTGCAACCTCGGGCTATACAGTGAGCCATTACCTCACGTCCGGGGCACTAATCTTTATGGATCGACTTGTGTCAATTTAACGGGCAAACGGTTGGCTAATGGATAATAAAACGGAGCCGGTGGATGTTGGGCGCTGCTTTTTAAATGGTCGCTTAATAGCGATGTAAATGTTTTGCTGAAGAGGCAACTCAACTGCTTAGCGGCAGTATGAAATCTTGTGATTTTCACACAACTACATATACGAGTCAAGCCAATTAATATCATGTGGCAAATAACAAAGGAAATAATCAGATGGTACCTGACCCGAATGTTTGCGCGGCCTTATTATTTATTTTTCTTTTACCTAAGTTTATTTTAATTTGCAAGACATACTTAGGTACCTAGTTGAAAGAGCGTAGCAGCACGTCTACATTATGCAATAATAAACCTTACATTTCTAAAAAGCAAAAACACCTACGGCAGAAGTAAAAACAGCACTCAATTAAATTTTCATGAGGACACTAATTCGGCAGTGTATAAGCAGGACCACGACAGCGCATTTTAATTAGAGATACATGAAAATGCTTTGGAGAGCACCCAGCGTTCGTGAGCGCACATTTAACACCAAATTATATCACGATATCCATACATACTCAGCCCGTTAGTTTGCATTAGCGCTGTTTACAACTGACTCGTTTTGCCGCGTTATTCCAAATTTAAACATGAAATCGCGACCTCATTATATAATAGCGGTCACCTTTGTGTTGTTTTAAAAATATTTTGTAATGCTCCTTAAAATATTTAGGGATAATGACATTAACATAAGGTACATTAATCAATATTAGGTATTAGGTAATGACATTTAAATATAGAATAGTAATTATTTATGACGTGTAAAATTGTATTTTATTAATAAATATTTGAATTGAATTGAATTGTAGGTAGTAACAGTAGTAAACCTCCTTATTTGACCGATGAGAAGATGTCACCGTAAAAAATACTTATTATAATATGTATATCTTGAAAAATATACATATCGATATAGATATATATACATAATAATATTCGGGTTGAAACCCGAATGAAGTTATTGAAATATTTACCGAGTAGAAGAATAAACCTGCGCAAATGACATTAACGTTCGTAATGAATAAGGAAATCGAATTCCGCCGTTTAATTACAGCGACACAAGTAGGCATTAAAGGTTTCATTCCGGTGAATTTAACAATCCTAATTAGAAGCTCAGAAATCTAATAAAAGATAAGTCGAAACTCCGGCTGAAGCCGCATTCATAAGGCGAAGTTTCCCGATTAAAATTCCTCTAACGAGCGCGAACCATCTCCTTTAATAAATACAGGCCCTTCTAATTTTCCTCGGAGAGATTTAAGCGGCATAAATTTTGCACACTGAAAAGAAACTCTCGGAAAGAAGAGCTTGTACATTTTTACGACGCGAATCCCATTCGCCCCTCCAGCGGCGAGTTGTCTCTCTTTTAAATTAAATTTTCACTCCTAATTTGAAAGTATAATGTTATTTCACTAGAATTTCGTTATTAAAACTTTTAAATCATTCGGAAGTTTCGTCTTTATATACGTTTGGGGTGCGTTCCTGTGATTTTTTAATCAAAATGGGATCATTTCTAGTGATTTTTTACGAGCGAGCACTTCGGCGACATCAAATTGTCATTAGCCACTTGCATCCGATATTACTTTTCTTTCGCGAGCTCCGTCGACTTTATGGAATATTTAATTTCCGACCCTCCATTTAGGGGCATTTTTTATGTTGCTAAATGTGCTTACATCTTGAAGAAATGTCTCTGAATTTTCAATCACGCGACAAACATAAAATATTGATGTATATACATTGATGTATATTAATAATAACATATATAGGTTCAAACTTACCAGGAGGTAGCAATGATTCAACTAGGGATTGAAACCATTTTGCCATGTTTTTGATGTTGTGTTAAGCTACGAATAGGCGAGTAGAGAAGAGTGATGATTTATCTACCTGTAATTAAAGAGAAATACATTAACTAAAAATGCATATCACATCTCAAAAGTGTTTCCAGTTTATCGGAAAATATACCTATTAATTAAAAAGGCATAGGGCAATTTTTAAACATATGCCGCAGATTTACCAGGTATAGGTACCGAGCACCCAGCAGGATCAGATATCTTCCTAAATAATACGTTACGTTATTGATAAGCCAATCCAACATCTTAATCAATCTCTTCAATTATTAGTTAAAAGTAAATTGAGCGAAGTGCCAATAAAAAATCCCAGCAACATTCTATTCGCGAGTGAATCATGGCTCGTCACCGGATGGTCAATAAAATCCGTCTGGAGTCCTTGACACACAGACACAGTAGACGACTTTATAGTCCATAAACATTTTACTAGCACGACCTTGTAGGGTCTGCAGGTCGGTGCACTCCGGTTTATGGTAACGTGTTATGGGGGTTGATGATCACGGCTTGTTTTTATTAAGGAGGGCGAAGGGTTGATAGTTAATGAATTGTTACGAGGATAAAAATGGCAGTGTGTTCTTGTGTTCTTGTAGGCTCTCAATAGACTAGATAGGTCAAATATAAGCGTATTAAATTACGCTTAAGTATAATTCAATATTAAGATACTTAAAATATAAATTTTACTAATTTGTAGCCCCGAAAAACGTTTACAAAAATAATTGTACCTTCTTCTCCGTGTCTAAAAAGTCGTGCCAACGCTAAGAGCCAGGACTAAGTATAAAGAAAGTTCTATTATCTACGGTTTTGTAGGTCCAATCGCACCTTCTTTTAGACAATAAGAAAGTACCTGCCTAAATTGCGCAAGCCGTTGCGTAGGTGGATCATTGTATTACTTCCCGGGAATTTGCGAAGCGTTTTGTGTCAAAATAACGGTCCTTCCAAAGACAAAGTCCATTGTCTCATGAATGGAAGGGTTGTTTTTCTTGCAAAAGCAATAAAAGGGTTCGAGCGTTTGTCACCCCTTCTTTGCTTTGTTCTGAAAGAATAGATTGCACAAAGCGCCCGTTTTGTGTTTTGTGCAATATTGTTTGAAGTAAAAACTTAGTGGTCAAGCTAGCGAGACGGACACCCTTTTATTTAGTTATTCTTTTAGCATTGCAATCGACGTCTCATGTATAGTGTCACAAACGAAACTAATAACAAAATCTTGTGAAAAGAGTGTCTCTGCCCAAACTAAGCTTGTAAAGAACATATCTATGTGCGTAAAATGTTCAAATTCATCAAATAAGTGCGAACTTACAAAATTTTATAAGTGTATTTCAGTGAGTGTTGAAATTCTTTCTCGCATGCAGAGGTATTCGTTTAATTAAGTACCATAACGTCTAATTTTATAATTTATACACAATGCATTTCATATTTTCTTGGCAGCCCAACAGAGTTCGCAGCTAATAATACCGCTATACATTTTAACAAGCCCACGTTTCCAAGTTTTGAATGAAAACAAGAAAAGCACGTCCGTATCACGTCTAAATTTAAAAACCCAATCTCAGGTCGGACCCCGACATTCTTTTACCCTTATCCAGAGGTTATAAATCCGCCTCCGGCGCACCGATAACTCTGGTCGGCCATTAAAAAGATAAACAACTTAATATAAGTATAATAATAAATATCGTGGAGTTAGTTAGATCCCGCGGCCATAATTTTATTTATTCACGAGGCGGTAAATATCTGTCTGTGTAGGTAATTCCGAAGGCTTTTTGCGGGGATTAGGCGAGGGGGCGATGGGTTGTGGAGCTGCGAAAATTATATTCGGCCATAACAGTAATCATGCATCACCTGGAAGCAGGAGTACGCAATCTCGAGGGCGCGCCGCCGGCGCGAATTACTTTTTCAGAGTATTTACATGTAAATAGAGCGAGCCGAGCGCGAGGAACTGATTCTACTCTGTACAAGAGAATGTGCCAGCCCACTAAGAGTAACATGTAAAAATTACAGTACCCGATTATTTTTAAATAACATTCAAAATGTAGGCATGTTAATCTGCGAAATGGAACACTTGGCAACCACGAAACCATGTCAAATTGAGAGATAGTAAGTAAAATATTCATCACTCGGACACACAAAATCGCTTGGACTTTAATTTGAGGATCCTTTTGGGTATTATACAAATACCTATACATAAACATATCGGTTTTGTCTCAATGATTTTAATTTGAAATTTTAGAACAGTTCGAGGAACTTTCAGCAGAAAATAAGGCACAGATTTGAATTCCATCTTAAAAGCCATGTCGTTGCCAAATGTAAATGAACAAGATAAAGCTCAACTTAAAATTCGTCTCTGCATTCAAATTT
The DNA here is from genome assembly GCF_948474715.1 of Cydia amplana. NCBI lineage: Eukaryota > Metazoa > Arthropoda > Insecta > Lepidoptera > Tortricidae > Cydia > Cydia amplana. Next base: position 6,947,607 of record NC_086070.1, read on the forward strand.
CGCGAAATCACCAAGCAGGTGATATCGTTCAGAAAGCACGCCCTATACATAAACCGTGTAATAATTATCATCCATTCTACTTATAAACTTTCATAACGGCCTATACGTCGACTTAACCTCTACTTTCGGGTGGGGGTTGCGGGTGGTGCCTCCAGGGGGCGCCCTCGTCGTATAATGGCGCCCAAGAAAAACGGGTGCACAGCTCGGAATAGAAAACGCTACGGGAATCGCTTCGACGGAAAGCTGCCGATTTATTGGAGCTACGGGGTGTTCGGAAAATATCCGAGAGCGGATTTTTAATGGGCCCATTGTTTCTATTTTAAATGCGGCGTGCGAATGGAATACTTAAGCTTGAATACCTACGGAGCGTATAAGGGGTTGGGTTGGTAAGAGCTGAGGATGCAATATTTTTTGAAAATACGGGATCTCATGTACAATTTTTAGGTCTCATATGACCCAGGCATAGACAACGTGTAACAACAAAACATTGATTCATTTTTCTTAGTTATTTTATATTTTTTCTACTTATTATTTTTTATCTAGTTATTGAATTCACTGTTTGATGAAGGGTTTACATGAGCAGGTATCTATGTAAATTGTATACAGCAAGTAGGTACGTAGGTGCGATGTGGGTGTTATGACCGGCGTCTATTGCCATTTGATACTGCTATGAATAAAATGTTCCTTACGATTCTTATTTAAGGTATTGAAGGACATAAATTCCATAAACACGCTTTTTGAAATGTCTATTCAATCTTGTTATAAATTAATAGATATATATAATTATGTAGTTTTTCATTTACACTTTATTTAGGTGTAAGGGGATTCATTTACCGTTCAAATAGATACATATCATTTTAAATTGAATATTATAATAATTCAGTTTAGTACTACATGCATTTATGACAGTTTTAATATCCTAGCAGTGGTTTAGATATCGAAATTTTTAGTTGTATCAAGGGAAAATGCCTGCCTTCATTTATATACGCTCTTCTCTAACTTTGCTTAGCTCATTCGGTCATACCTACCTTTGAAATTTTGAAAAACCTACCATGTTATAGATTTGAGGCAACAATGAAAATACACGGCAATGCTGTAAAACTGCACAGATTTATTAAATTGTAATAATACGTAATTTTATATGAGTAGTTTAATTTAACATAATACCTTTATATCCAATCAGTATTAGGTATCTGTTTTATTGCGGCGTATATTTGCAAAATTCACTTCTAATTCAGCTTCAAGAATCATGGTACCTATACTTACTTATTAAACTGTAATAATACGTAGTTTTATATGACACAACATAATAACTTTATATAACCAAGTAAGTCCCCTGCTCAGTATAAGCTATCTGCCGTCGCCACGCGCTCTTATTGCGGCGTATATTAGCAGTATAATTCACTTCTAATTCAGCTTACGGCCAAGTTGCGTCAGTTCAGTTATTGTAATATTGCCAAATAGTCACGTGATGGTGTTATGTAACAATGTTAATATCCGTATGGGTTTTATGAGATAAACATTACCTTACATACTCGTATTGCTATTATATTTTATTTAAATTTAGATATTACTTTACTTATAGGTGAAAGGATTTTGTAGTACCATAGTAATTAAAAGCGGCCAAGTGCGAGTCGGACTCGCCCATGAAGGGTTCCGTATTTAGGCGATTTATGACGTATTAAAAAAAAACTACTTGCTAGATCTCGTTCAAACCAATTTTCGGTGGAAGTTTACATGGTAATGTACATCATATATTTTTTTTTGTTTTATCATTCTCTTATTTTAGAAGTTAGGGGGGGGGGGACACACATTTTACCACTTTGGAAGTGTCTCTCGCGCAAACTATTCAGTTTAGAAAAAAATGATATTAGGAACCTCAATATCATTTTTGAAGACCTATCCATAGATACCCCACACGTATGGGTTTGATGAAAAAAAAAATTTTGAGTTTCAGTTCGAAGTATGGGGAACCCCAAAAATTAATTGTTTTTTTTTTTCTATTTTTGTGTGAAAATCTTAATGCGGTTCACAGAATACATCTACTTACCAAGTTTCAACAGTATAGTTCTTATAGTTTCGGAGAAAAGTGGCTGTGACATACGGACGGACAGACAGACGGACAGACAGACAGACATGACGAATCTATAAGGGTTCCGTATTTTGCCATTTGGCTACGGAACCCTAATAAATGGTTGCTTAGATTGCGACTGTGGGATTGTAAGTATTTTATAAGAAAACAATAAATTTCTTGATCTGAAAAAGAGATTTAAATTCGTAGTTTTACAGTATAACCTATGGGTTAGGTTAGGTCTAAAGATTGTCTTTACCTACTCTTTATAAAAATTACTTATACTATAGTATTATAGTACACTAGTAGTAGTTTTATTTAAGAAAAATATATTCGAATCAAAATTAACGTACTACCTACAGTATTAACGTTCACATAGGTACTAATTTCAAAAGGTAATCTGTAGCATTTATCACCCAATATCGATTAGCTTTCAAATTAATAAGCATCTGTAACGGCCCATTACAATATTAATAGAGCCATAAACACCATAACCTGTCCCACAAACATCTCCAAAAATTATCCGACGGCGGAACAACTTATGGCTTCAATAAAAAATAATAAAAAACTTAAAAATAAACAAAAAGAAAACCAAAACAAAATAACTTAATATAAATTCTTTTTTTTAAAAAAGGGAACCGCCTTCAAAAAACCAACCCACTGAAAAGCATAAAATAATTGTTATATGGCACCCCTATACATGTCCAGTCCCTATATCCCGTCGTAAAGCAAATTTCTGCCAAAAAGTAATGAATACCTAATAATAAGAAAATTAATAATCATCCGGGTAATTACTTCGTTTTTGAAGTCGGTGCCAAACCAAAATTTTAGAGAACCGATATTTTAGACAACGAAGAACGCTGCACGTACTTGCATTATAAATACATACTTAGTTTACTCATTAATTTAGTTCTTGTAGGTACTACATAGGTACTCGTTTTTTTTTTTTCTGATTGGTAGCAAAGAATGTTTTTGTTGGTTTGGCACCGCCTTCAAAAACGAAGTAATTACCCGGATGATTATTAATTTTCTTATTATTAGGTATTAATTACTTTTTGGCAGAAATTTGCTTTACGACGGGATATAGGGACTGGACATGTATAGGGGTGCCATATAACAATTATTTTATGCTTTTCAGTGGGTTGGTTTTTTGAAGGCGGTTCCCTTTTTTAAAAAAAAGAATTTATATTAAGTTATTTTGTTTTGGTTTTCTTTTTGTTTATTTTTAAGTTTTTTATTATTTTTTATTTATTTTATTTTATTTTTTACTTTTTAGTGATAGGTCAATCATTTATTTTAGGTTTTGGGCTAAAATACTAGTTTGTTAGGCTTAGTTTTAGTGTAATTTAGTATTAAGTTATTTTGTTTTGGTTTTCTTTTTGTTTATTTTTAATTTGTTTATTCTTTTTTATTTATTTAATTTTATTTTTAATTTTTAGTGATAGGTACTTCATTTATTTTAGGTTTTGGGCTAAAATACTTGTTTGTTAGGATCTCCATTTAGTTTTGGGCTAGTAAGTAACTACCTACCTACTAATGTTGCTGAACTGATGGCCTAACTCGATGATAATCGCGACAAAACATAAGATGACGTTTCGGTGCTAAACGATTTGTATTAATATTGCTCCCACTCCCACTGCCACTCCCACTTCCAGTCCCAGTCCCACTCCCATTCCCAGTCAGAGTCCAACTCCGACTCCCACTGCCACTATTTTATCTAAATCGGATTCAGCAACTTAAATTTGATGGTAGGTATACCGATAGCATCGCCACCTACCGGATCCAATTGGTTTTTCTAACCATCCATGTACTGTACACTAAAACTTTCTCCAGAATGTAACAAACACTTTTCCGAAAATGGCATCAAAATCGGTTCAGTCAAACACGAGATAATCACGAAGAAACATACATACAAACATACGGGTCAAACGGAGAACTTCCTTTTTTTAAAGGCGGTTAGAAAATAGTTGATCGACCCACCTAGTGGAACTCTGCAACATAGGCGCATGACGATAAGTCGGCTAACCAAAACAAAGTGTGCCTATGTTGCACCAAACCTGAGTTCCACTAGGTACATCCAGGGTTCAGCATCAGCTCTATCTTGGGTACTGCTCTCCCAAGTGCTCATCAATGCGTGTCGGATGACCAAAACAGCGTGGGCCTATATTGCACCAAATCTGAGTTCCACTAGGTACAACCAGGGTTCAGCATCAGCTCTATCTTGGGTACTGCTTTTCCAAGTGCTCATCAAGACGCGTTGGATGACCAAAACAGCGTGGGCCTATGTTGCACCAAACCCGAGTTCCACTAGGTACATCCAGGGTTCAGCATCAGCTCGATCTTGGGTACTGCTCTTCCAAGTGCTCATCAAGACGCGTCGGATGACCAAAACAGCGTGGGCCTATGTTGCACCAAACCTGAGTTCCACTAGGTACTTCCAGGGTTCAGCATCAGCTCTATCTTGGGTACTGCTCTCCCAATTGCTCATCAAGGCGTGTCGGATGACCAAAACAGCGTGGGCCTATGTTGCACCAAACCTGAGTTCCACTAGGTACAGCCAGGGTTCAGCATCAGCTCAGATCTATGTATACTAAAACCTTCTCCAGAATGTAACAAACACTTTTCTGAAAACCGCATCAAAATCGGTTCAGCCAAACGCGAGATAATCGCGAACAAATATACATACATACATACATACATACATACATACATACATACGGGTCAAACTGAGAACCTCCTTTTTTTTTGAAGGCGGTTAAAAAAACAACCACTGTCTCATCTAGAAACGAACCTTAATCGGTAATGTGTCATTTTTTATCTCCGGAAGAGATAAAATGCTTAAAATAATGAACTAATAATAAACCCGCGCCGGGTATTCCAAACCAAAATATATTAGTAGTCGACTAGTCCGCTAACACATTCTCTCGTTCTATAATGAACATGGCTTCCCTCTAGAGGGAACATTAATCACCCCTCTCCCCTCCACCCCCTAAGACTCCCTTCAAAAAAGCCCCCCCTCTCCCCAACCCGCTTACAATGCTTCCAATTCATCACTAGACCCCGCCCTTGACAACTCTATATGACACAGCCGTGGGCCAAAGTCCCTTACCGTCGTCGCTTAGAAATCTCCCTTGCAAACGCTCAGGGACTTTTAACCTCCCTTGAATTAAATTCCCTGACCGACCGTAGAGGGAATTGTTTGGCGTAGCGATCAGGGACTTCTGGCCGGGTCAGTGTATTTTCTTGTAATGCTGACTAGTACGAGTAGTACGGCGGCCATTATAGATAAATTTTACCTTTCCTTTATTTTATTTTTACACTGATTTTATTTTGATGGGTTTTAATGTTTTGAATAAATAGGTTTTTTAATTTTCTGTTGTTACGACTCCGAAAAATTGTTCTCGTTTTTTTTTTCAAGGTAGGTACTTATATACGATTCAAAAATAAAGGGAATTAAATTTTTCACAGCTTTTCCTACCGTAATATTTTTTGTAAAAACAAACATGTTTAATTTAAGGCGCCTCATAAAGAGACATCAGGTGCATTTTACATTTTGAATCTCCTTGTATTTTTCGACCGGAACAGATATTTTTATACTAACTTAACTAAACTAGGCTTCTCAGATTTAACTAACGACACAAATAACTATTTAGTTAGTTACCTACCTAAATACCGTTTAGCAGCTCGTTATCGCCCACGCACAAAATTCACACCTAATGAATCTATGATAATCTATACAACCCTTTATATATCTATAGTTAGGTAGGTACCTAGGGCAGCATAGCGAACCACAGCCGCTGTTTAATTGCTTGGCACATTTAACGCTTATACATATTCATTGGTCCCCATTCGGCGCCGTTACATACGTGGCTATATGTTAGATTTATAGGAAGGATGTGTTGAGGGCTGAACGGGGTATATGTGGGGTTATGTATGTAGGCTTTACATAGACTTGTTTAATTAGAATTAGTATTTCACGGGCGGGCTAGTTAGGAGTACTGGAATTATTCCGTTTTATGTAATAGATAATAGTGGACGGTAAGAGTAATCATACCTTTGTTTCTAGTTTTAAAAGTGGGAATTTTTGAGATGTGAAATTGTATAATACAAAATGCTGTTTGTTTCTGGTAAAAAAAAAAAATTGTAACAAAGCATTATTGTTTATCGTCGTTTATTGCATAGCATATCTACAAGGTGTATTAATATTTTCTTTGACGCCCGAAAATTATACTTTTTTTCCATTTTCATAACAAATTATCCATAAAACACATTTGTAACCGTCATTCGATATCTCGATAAACCAACTCAAGTTTGTCCTCAAAAATGACTGCTTTATTTTCCATTTCAGGTCTTACTCATGGACTTAATTAAGCCGCCGAGACTTATGGATGCAGGTGACAAAACAAAGGAACGTATAACCATAAACCAGCTCAAGAACAAAGAAATCAAAACAAAATATAAACAACACTAAAAGGACGAGTGACACGGTAACATTTTTACTCAGAGTTAAAATGCCGGCGGCATTGATTCGCCAATGCCAAGTCAAGTACTTGGTATTTGTGTAATAAGTATTTCTTGGCAGATTTAAGACATGTAGTAATTGGAACGTGTTGGCATTTAATGTAGCGATGGAGATGCAATTTATTTTACCTAGTAGATATATGGGTATCTAATTGACTAACACTAATAAACCATAACTGAAAGTGCAAATGAAACCTAGCAGACTGTTAAATTCAGATAAGTACTTATAAATCTATAATATTCAAGTAAAGGGCCACAAAATATTAAAAAATTGTTAATAACTTTAATGTGTACCTATATTTAATTAATTTGTGCTGTAAGGTTATTTTTGGTATCTCATATAGGTATTTGATAATATAGAGTTTACTGCAGTCATATTGCAATATTGTGTTGTGTGGTATATGTTGTATGTAATTATGAAAGTATTTATTAAAACAAATGCAATTTACTTAGAAGAATATTTATTTTGTGACCTTAAATGCATACTTAAATCAAGAATGTAGACTTATTTGACTTATTTTTATACTTTTTTGTAATGGTCCTCTACCATATTTTGCTGAAAATATGACATTAAGTGCACAATTGTGAATTTTAATATGAATATTACCTGCAGTAATATCTTAAACTACAAAATATCTAATACCTACAACTATATTTGTGGAGCTATAACAGCTATTCGTTTTTGCGCTTCGTTATGCAAGATATTATTGCCGGTGACTGTACATAAGCAGTTTTCCTCCAAGGTTTATGTAAAAATGTACTTACTTAACTCGGGCACTCGTCCAAGTGTCTTAGACAATTTCAATTGCAACGTATTTTACAAGATTGTAAAAAGCAATTTAATTTGAATAAGCAACTCTCCGTATGTACAGTCAGCATCAAATAGATGGCGGTGGCCAAAGCAGTGTTGGTAGGAACTCAGTCTTTTGAGTCTAACTTTGAAGAACTCTACTCGTTTTTAGGAGGCTAAGCGCTTAAAAAACTTCCGAGTAATTCCCGTATTATTTTATTGAGTATATTTCAGCGCAACACAATTTCATAGGTTACATTTAGGTTAACCTATGAAATTGTTGTGTTATTACAATAACGCCTGATTGCTTAGGTTAAGTGTCATTTTTTTGTAAATAAATAGAGAGTTATCTGAACGGGACTCAAATCTGTACAAGACTCGGGTGTCTAAGAAGTTAAAAAGGACTTGAGCTTCGACTTAATTGTAAAAGTCTTAACCAACACTAGGCTAAAGAGACCAAATTTATCTTAACACACCTTTGTTAGCATGGTACAAGGTAATAAAAGAATGTTTCAATATATTTGGCCTCTTTGGCCGTCATTATCTATTTGACGCTGACTGTACAAATACGGATGAAATGTACGAATCCCGGATATGAGCGTTTGCGTCGCTAGAACACTTCCTGTAATGAGAATGATCGTAAGTTCAATCGATAACGTAGTGTTATTCCGCGGCGCGGGTCCGGCGCAGGGCACGAGATCTAGCGAGCTACGACGATCAGGGGGCCCGGCCAAGATGGAAATGTATCGGGTTGACAGATGCTTCGAGAAGTCACGTGATTAAATTCCAATTACATCATTTAAGTTTCGTTTGGCCTTTTGATAACTGTTGTTTTCATTGGATAGCTTCACTAAAGAAAATCACTTGAAAAGTATTTCTTGTTCGGAATATGGTCTTCTTAAATAAATATGTCAATAAGAAGAAATCTACTTGTACCTTTATTCATAAAACGTTATTCGTCATAAAAAATGCATTTATTAAATCCTTATTGTGTAGGCAAGTATGTATTAGGCAATTTTAATGGCTTAACCAAATAAGCAGTAGCAAAATCGGCATCGTGAGGAAGATGATGATGTAATTTTAATACGCATACGAGACAAATTTTCTCGTCTTCGGCCAACCTTCGGGGTAGAAACGATTAAAAGAAAATTAGTGTCCGACCGAAGGTTCGGTTTCGGTTTCGGTTTCGGCCAGTTTCGGCCAAAAAATCATGTTTCGGCTGTAGTTTCGGTTTCGGCCAAAAAACGGCCGAACCTTTCGGCCGGGCCGAAACTTACGAAATGGTACTTCGGACAAAGACCAAAAGTTGGGGAATAAGTAGGACAACAATATTAATACCTACATATACTGATTCATGTATATTAGGTACAGAAATGAATTGGTTTATTATAAAACACAATTCCACTAATGAGGGGCCACTGGACGGTTGACGCAGTCTTAAGAGGCTGTCAATACCTATAAGTGAATGAGATAGCACTGTCGCATGTTACTGGGCCCTGGGCAAGAGAATAATAAGAAAACTAGCCTCACTTTTTACCTCAATTTACCATTGGTTTGTGTTCCACATGTCCTCTACTTCGGCTTTGCCTTTGGCCTCGGCCTGCGGTCTCGCTTTTTAATACAATGGACATTGGTTGGAGTCTGTGCTCAACTACTTATCCTGAAGCCTTAAGCACGGCTTTGACTTCGCATGAAAGTTCGCCTCAATGGGGCACTTCGGACTTTTAGGCCCAGGTGAAGATCGGTACCCGGCCTTGCGATATTGTTAACAAAAAATTTCGCGCTCGCTGCGCTCGCGTTTTTGGTTGACCCTGTATCTACATATTAGCTTGACTGGTGAATTAATAGAGTTAGACCAAGAAAATTCTGCAATGATTTTGATAGCATACGCAGTGCAACTAGTGCAAATGTTATTTATACGTCATAATTTCATAGAAGTTTTGACGTTTAAAATAACACTTGCACTGCGTGTGTTATCAACTTATCAAAATCGTTGCAGAATTATCTTGGTCTAACTATAGTAATTTTCATAAAAAACTGCTTAAGTAACATCAATTTCAAGGACATCGGGTGTTGACAGCCCCATAATATGTGTGTAAAAGCGGGTTTATGACATTTTTTCAACGATTTTAACAAGTCTACAAAAGTTTCGGTTTCGGTTTCGGTTTCGGCCGAAACTAGAGCCAAAGCCGAACATTCGGTTTCGGTTTCGGTTTCGGCAAAAAAACATGTTTCGGTCGGACACTAAAGAAAATACTCGCTGTCACCTAAAATACGCGACAAGTTTCAAAAACGGCACCAGTGCGGTAGTTTATTCGCAATAAAGAAAGTGGGATGCTGGCGCTCCAATTACCGGGATATACAGGGCCGTTCCGGTGACGGGCGCCCGGGACCGGCAATTATACATATTGCTAACTGCCTTACGATAAACAACGGACTAAGTATAAGTAACAGGTATAAAATACTATAAGTGAGTGGCAAATGTTATGCGAATGTTATGTTATGTGATACGAAAAAATCCCCCTAGCAGTTTCAATGTTTATTTTTTTCCTAAAACATAGGTTTGGGTATTATCTTAAATCGTTTATGGAATACTAACTTTGAGTGAAGTGAGTACACAGTGAGTACAGTTCATTTCCAACCGCAGCTGTACTACTGTTCATTTTACTACGGAAATTGACAGTAACAGCGACGCGTTCAGTACTAGTGTGCAGCTGCGGTCAGAAATGGAATGTTACCCTACTTCATAAATATCCATCGAAAATAGTTATAAAATACAATGCAACAAGAGTAACTCGCCACTTCATCAATTGTATCCAAAGTCGATAATTAACACACTGTTTCAGTAAGTTACATACGTCGCTAGAGTAACTATGATATATCAAAAGGTTCTCAATAGATATATAATTATGCATCACTTCACCGAAAAAAACTACAGCCACTTCTAAATCGATAGCTACCGAAAACTTCACTGAGATACCATCGATTGCTCGTAATTGAATCAAACGGCGGCCTTATTACAATATCCCAGTAGGTACAATATGTCGGTACACGGCTACGGCTGGCAGTGAAGCGATGATTTCGGTACATTTGCCCGACCGTAACGGCGCTCCGAATAGTCTTGATGGACGCATAGAATGAGCTCTCACAACATAAAGAAATCCCCTTAAAAAGGGTAGCGCTGGGGTGGAATGAACGCGGGTGCTCAAAGTGTTAAGACTCACAAATAGGTATTTCAGGGGCCCGTTTCTCAAGAGCTTGTAATACAAGCGGATGTCACTTTTTGACAGCTTTTGTTAGAAAGAGACCTTCACTTGTATTACAAGTTACAAGCTTTTGAAAAGCGCGATCGAAGACCATTTCGTTTCTAATGAAGCGACCTACGTTAACACGTCAGTGTAAATAAAACCTACTTCAATTTTAGCTTTAGGTAGACATTACCGGTTAACTGATATACATGTATGATCAGAATAATGTTTATTATTTATTATTTTGATTTGTCAACTTAGTTGCCGTAAGGATGTGTTTTAATAATACCGTTCCTAATACGGTAACCTGACTTACCTAGCCCTTGAGCCTAATGAAAATATTAGTTCCTATGGATTAAGAGAAAACTAATTATACACAGCTACCGTGTTTGAAGGATTACGGCCACAGTTTGAGTGCCGGTGGCGTCGAGATAGCGTTGTAAGGCGGAGCGGCTTAGCTGAGGCTGCCGATCCACTGCCCCGCCTAGATACGCTAGGTTTTACTCCACTCTGGATACGAAGATACCTAGACTAGGAAGCTTGCAGTTCAGGGTTGAAGTGTCACCACAATGAGGGGCAGTTTTTTACCTTCAAAGAGTACACACAGAAAAAGTCGTCATGGATGTCTATTTCATACTGATTACGTTTGCGGTAGTAATAATGTGACACGAATAATTTTTTTTTAAATATTTTGTGAAGCAGGTCTCTTTAAACTCGTAAGTATCTCTTTGTTTGATAGAAAGAAAGACCTTTGTAGGCATACGTTGTTTCTTTCTTCCTTTTCTATTAGGTAGGTGTTTTACGATATTTATGATTAGGTAATAATTTCACCTGCGCGCGTTAATGAAAAAAATTGTGTTGTCCAAAAATAATGAACACAATTTACTACTTAAGTAGGTTTTCTCTACATCAATCGTAATTACCTAATGATATCCTTACATTTATGCTAACATTATTTCTTTAATTGAAAATAAGCAAAAATATAAGTAAATAAATGGAGTAAGTTCGCGACCTGACCTCCCCTCTATCTGCGAGTAAACAAAACAACATTTTTTCCTAGTCAGATGAATAAATAAGACGGAGGGCAGAGGGAGCCAACCCTATATTATATTCCTTGTTTGATTTGCATGTTTTAATCCTTCCCCGGTTCTGGAGTGAGGGATAAATCTTCTTAGTGAGTTTAAGTTGGCAAATGCATTTAAATTAGGGGTGTAGGATTGTTATATTTTCTGGGATTAGAAGTATTTATTTAATTTCTTATGATCAGTGTAATCGCTCGAATATAATAATACGTGATAATTGTAAAACAATTTTTTTTGTGAAATATATTTATTTTTAAAGTACGCGTTTTGCTATCGGTACTTTATATTGGCTCATAAAGAAATAGCCAGAATCTATTTCTTCTTGAAATGGTAGTCGTTAAATAAATTCAAGAGACGAATATACCTACGAAGTTTCTTGAAATGAGGTTGTGGGTAAAATGGTTATTGGTTAAGATATTATTAGGTCATCAGACTCCTCAAATCAGGTATTATGTTTAGATATAGGTAATTTTTCTTTTTTAAACAACGCGTCTTTGTAGCAAAACGCAACTCAAAATACAATTCTGCAGAAGAAACGAGGAGACTAAAACAACAATCTGAGGACGGTAGGAAGAATCTTGAATTTATTTTAGCCCAGAAAACTAGAAATTTCGGTGTTCGAGATAAACAAAACTCGCAAGTGTGTCAACTAAACAACAAATCCCACTAAAACTTAGAACAGCTCCTCCAAGACATATTCCCCTAAATTCGCGAGATAGCGACCCTGCCCCGGGCGATGAAACTAACGGCCCGGGATCACCAGAGGGGCAATAAGATATGCTTGGAAAAACTAGTGGATGTCGCCCCGGGGGCAGTCCGGATGTGCGTCAGTAGCATCAACTATTTAACCAACCTTTTAGATAGGTTGCGACATGATCCAGTGTGTTGTTTGGACTATATACAAGATGAATAGTTATATTAAAATTAAGTTAAAATTTTTAACTTTGAAGCACAAAAAACTTTTTCTACTCCAGCACTTAAATGTGTCAATTAAATGACTGACAGTGATATCTAAAGCAATGTCATTTGAATGCTTTGTCTATAGGCTCATAAGATGACTGCTAGCAGTCATCTTATGAGTATAATACAACTGCTTTATTTTTTTTAAAGATACAAGTTCCGATCATCTTGATTGAAAGAGGTATGTTTTCATTTACAATAATAACTCTTTTTTTTTTTAAATAATAACTCAATTTTTTTAAATAATAACTCTTTTTTTTAATAATAACTCTTTTTTTTAAATAATAACTCTTTTTTTTTTAATTTTAAGTTTTACTCCTTTTAATTTAGTGGGTGAATCAACTTTTTTTTGTTGTTATTCTGTGAGGTGACAATAATAGCATTAGTTTGTTAAAAGAAATGTTTTACTACGTTCTATTAATATGCTAAGTAAGTACATGACCCATTATGGAAATGCCATAAAAATGTATGTTTGGTTATTTTAAATACCATGAAACAACGGTTTTAAGAGTGATTCACCCAGTTACATACCCGCTTAGTACCTATACGTTTCTTCGTTCTCAATACCTAGAATACATGTTCACACAATACCTAGAATACATGTTCAATTTTATTAGAAATCTAGCAATCCAAGCTTGTGATAAAAGTGGGCGGCTACATTTAGATCGGTCTAGGATTTTCGTTATAGTTTATGGAATCTAGTGCAGCAAAATTTTACATTGACACCTATTTTTCTTCGGGCAGAGTTTTCGCTAAAATGGTTTTCTTTCTCATATTTTAGTTTTCATCCATCTGTACAATTAAAGTAGAAACTTTCAGTTAAAGGTTCTGGAATATAATCTTAAACTAAATGTACCCTTATTCAGAAGTATTAAACATTTTGAACAAGCATTTCTATACCGAAATGAAACCTTCGGCTTCGGCACAATCTGCGGCTTGTAATTTTGTTTTAATAAAGGCGCCGCAGCCGTCGCCCCGTTACCCAATCCGGCGGTCACCACTAATGCTTTTTCATATATTTTTGAAGGGTTGACTACTGCTGCTGTGGTTAAAGTGAAAGTTGCTTGTAAGTATGAACCAGCTAAGTAATAGTTAGCTTAAGAAATTGAAAGAACTGAGTGTCATGCAGTCTACAATCTTTTTCCTTACAAACTAGTCTGGCAAACCAATTTGTCAGTAGCAGTAGAATAAAATACTCATATGGTTATAATATTAGAATAAGAAAAAGACAATAATAATACGAAACGGACCAAAGTATCCTCTACCTATGCTCCTCTGACAAGCAACTTACATCGCTATTAGCAGAAAATTCTTGAAAGTTGGATATTAATTATTACACATTGCAGACAACTTAAATGTGAAAGGTTATGACATTTCGCTTGTTAAGGTTAGCTCATAGATAGGTAACTTGTTTGCAAAATAAAGTCAAATCTCTCATAAGCATGAATTTTCTTCTTCAGTTCTTCAAATAATCATAAAATAAATATTATTAAATGTGCCTCTCCCACAGTGTTTCATTCTATTCTGGTCAAGACTAATCTATTCCTGGATCTGTTAATATGAATATGCAACATGTCGTTTTATTTTCAGATAAATCCAGACAAAGTCAACCCCCCTAATGAGCAGTGCAGAAACAATACTGCACGGTCCACCCGCGCGGAACGCGACAATTAAGATCGGCCACTCCCTTCCCAGTTAATCCCAAACTACGTGAGCTGGGTGTTTATACTGTTTATCGACTCCCGAACTGGCAACGTTTGGTTTGCGAGACAAATAGCCTTTATTAGACAGTGGACTGGTTTGGATATTACGTGCCCGTGTATTTAATGGGGCATTAATGAAAGTCGTGCGAGACGTTTGTGGTGTCAGAAGAAAAGCGATGATGTTATTTTATAAATATTCGTTTTTTTTAATCAAGTTTTATACAAAAATGGATATATTAAAATCTTAACTTGCTTGTCAATCATTCTTATGCCGTCATCTACCGCTCGAACAGCCAGCAACCTAAAATAAATAGGTAATCTGCAGCCCATTTCTAAAGAAAATGTTGATTGAACCACTGCCAGTCCTAATTACAAGTTACAAGTAGTACCTACCCCAAAAAGTTTCAAAAGCTTTAAACAAGCATACTTAGAAAGTTACCAAGTAAAATTCAGTTGAAACGTCAAGTAATAAGCATGGAGCGGGACCCGGTCCGGCACATCGTCCTTATGGGCCGTTAGTGCTACTGAAATCAATAAAAGTACCGGAATGTACTGCACATGCGCAATGCCCACGCTCACTGACTCAGCTACATTCATTTTATAGCCACTTGTATTTGTGTGTATGGCCACTTTATACTCTTTACTGTTGACGGGGTAAAAAAGGGCCGAAATTAATTGGCTTCGAAAATACTCGCGCAGCGGCGGGGTTAGCGTTTAGTGTGATTGTTGCTATAAATTTTACTTGCAAAACAAAGGTCCGTTATCACTTTTAAAAGTTATGTCAGTTAACATGGGACACGCTTTGTTCATGCTCGCACTCTTCCTGGTTAGATATATTTTTTAAGCAAAAATAACTTTTTATAATTTGAAACATCATAAGTATTAAGGTTAGTAAAGTATTTACTAACTACTAAATAGGTACGTAATGATTCCTTTGTTTTAAGATTATATTACTTTACGAATAATGAACAGGTCCTACATTATTAACGTAATGTACCAGGTTTATCAATTTCTTAATCCAGGTTCAATTAACATGACATTTTGAGCTCGAGCGTAGGTATTATATGTAATTCACAAATTCTAAATTCAATTTGTTTACGTTGAGGTCAAAACCTCATAATTACTTTATAGTAAAGCTGGCTCATTTTAACATAAAATACCAATTGTATAAATCTACAAACAATACGGGAACATGCTGCGATAATATTAACTACGGTCAATGAAGTTCTACAACTGTTCTACCGGAACATTTCCAATTTCCACTCATTGCAAAGCATTCTGTACCGTATACTTATGCATATAGATTTCTCTTTTGTGTGAATATGTTGCCATAAACTTTAAGTTGGTATTGAGAAATAATTTTGTGAAGGTATTATTTATAATACGATAGCTTAAAATAAGTTATTTCTAATAGCAGGTATCGTGCTGTGACTAATGCACTGTCGTGCTGCAACTCACGTCGGGCCCTTAGCTAACATTATATCTAATTTATAATAGGATGAAGACATCGAACCCCGCCTACTGCAGTCAGTTAATTGGGTGTTTCAACTCGAAAAGCCGACGTGATTAAGATGTTACTACCTGTTTTGGTGCCATGCCTATGTAATGAAAGTTACGAAATAACAAGCTTAGAATTAACATAAAATAAGTGTAATCCAGTTTTAAACTATGTAGTTAGAATGAATTTGCAAATTCATAAAGGAAACATTAAATTTATAATCAATACACATAAATCTGTCCTTATTCTGATAAACTTACTCGATTTACGACTTTTTTATGCCTTTTATGTTTACTGCCCATTTTTTGTTAAATCACTACTCGGTTAACAATTTTCCGGCCATCGGTGTCAGCTACAAAGCTGATATGGCATTTAACGACACGACAATTAATTAAAAAGGCATAAACGCCACTTTTATATACGGAGAGACTATAAAGACTAACTTTTATGCGCCGTAAACGCGATTGTCTGGACCCCGACGACGTCGATACTAGGCCGTAGTTCCGATCGCCCATCGAACAGTGAGAGCGAATGCTCTTCCAAACCAGTATAAGTGCTTCCTACGATTAAGTAACTACGATAGGGCAAGAAATATAGGTTTCTCCCAGACCATGGCTCGCCCAAGCTTATGCCAGCAATAGGAATACTCAAATTGGGGTGTCGATTTCAACGCCTACCGAGCTTATGAATTCAGTGTTGAGACGAACTAGAATAAATCTGATCTCCCACTACGCGTAGTTGTCACAGATCTGCAGAGCAGAATAATATTGGCCCTTATCTGCCACGGTTATTATGCAATCGGAATACATGACTAGCAGTATTTGCGCTCCGAACTCTTACATTGTGTCATGAAAAAGATTTTGGGGACGTACAATCACGAATGTGACGATAAGTGGAAATTTAGTCGTGATTTTGGGGTGAAAATGACCAAAGGTACAGTTTTCGTAGAGACCTGTAGAATACGTATGCTATTAGCTCAAAACAGGAAAACTGGTAGTAGGTAATCAAGTTCTATAAGTATCTTGCACGTCGCACTACTTCGATGCATATAAACATGCGAGTATGATTAAGTCTATAGAAGTATGTATGAAATTTAAGTTCTTGAATGTACAAAACGGACGTTTGAACAATACAGCGTTCAAAACACGCCATTAAATCACCCGTAACAAGTTAAAAGTGCAAACATCGCATAAAGGAGACCGGGAACGTCTCAGACATTATAAAAAGCGATTTATTCGGAGACTCGGAATGAAAACTGTGAGATTTTTAAATAAACCATTAGAGAAAAGTTCCGGGCCATTTACGGCGGTTTATTGCGGCACTATCGGTGCTATTGTTGCCTGCAGGGCTGTTATTACACAAGAATAAACAGTGTTCTTTGATCTCCCAACGTTTAAAAATTATACGGATTCCGGGATCTTTTAATAAAAGATTGGTTGAGTCGGGCAAAGCCCTTGTTCAGAAAGCGACAGGAATGTAGGGCCAGCGTAGCTTAGCCTGCTGATTTAGGAAATATGGAAGTGGCTTAGCGCCACTTGCACCATCCCACTAACCCGGGGTTAACCGATTAAACCGTTAACCCAGTGTTAAATTGTAATGGTAACCAGGTTTAACCGGTTAACTCCGGGTTAGTGAACGGTGCAAGTGGCCCTTAGAGTTTGGTATGAAATTAATACGCAAGTTGAGCCAAATTTGGTCAAAAGCTAGGGATTTACATAAATTTACAGATTTAGTCTGGCTATCTTATATCTCTACCTACCTAATGAATCGTATAATGAATTTAGCATTCTAATATTCACAAGTGTTTCCTAAAGAAAACGGTAAAACCTTTTACCACCCATATAACTTATCCAAACTAAATGTCAACACACATACTCGTAATTTAGTACCTATAAAATATTTTACCTCTGCTCTGCTAGTTTTTGTAATACATTTTTCATCAACTTATACTCAACGAGTAGATCCGAATGCCATCTATTGGCAGACATAGACAACTCAGTCTAATGTCCATTGACTTCACTTATTTTCGCATAAAGATGTAACACTAAAAATTTGTATTATGACGTTTGTATCAAAGATTAAACGTTATACCTATATCAATTGAAAAGTTGATTGAATTGAGTAATTTGCTACATACTTATACATAATATTTATAGCCTCAACAGTCATGTAGTAGTGATTTCCGTTCACATCCAGTATAGCTATTAGACTTTAGATCCTTAATTCGGGATTTGCCCCCGAGTTATGTCTAGTCATAATGGAGTGTTTGTTACCATTAATTTTTATTTCCCGCATCCTCTGATACCAAGCGCTATCTCCCGCTTGCTTCAAAGTAACGTAGAAATTTTTACGTAATTTGACTTATTTTCACACGTGTAATTGCAATTAGAATTCTTTGAATGAATAAACGTATACAATTTGCATAATATGAGAAAATTTGGGGAGTGCTCATTTATAAAGTGTTAATTTTGTTGTTGCTTAATGTGTCAATTTAAACACGTAGGGTATGTACATATTTTAGAGATGATATTCTGACGTAGTGTAACTTATGTTTTATTTTTTGCTGTTTATGCAAAAAAAAACAACAACCATGGACTAATAATAAGAAAGTATTAATTTATAAACGTTGTAATTAAAAAAATGTTTAGCTACCTAGGTATATACCTAGATTTAATTCGAAATGTAGGGCTAGCTACCTTTGTTGAAACTAACAAAACTTTTTTTTAAGTAATATTGTACTCATGACTCTTTGTCGCAAGCTCCACATAACGCCGCGACAGTAACTTGTTTTACAGCCTTTACCTACCCGCGTCCCATAAAAACAAATAAACGTTCTTTTTCGAATCAAGCAGATTTATTCCCGGGGGACAACGTATTTATTTGTGGAAGATAGGGGTGGAAGGGGGAGGGGACGGCAAACACAGGAAACGGATCTGGAAAACTTTTCCGTCGAGCCTGCAAAAGGAAGATCGAGTATCCGTTGGGGTGACGGTAAAATTGGACGTGGGTAGGATATGTTTTTTCGTCATTTCAAATGCGAAAATGTAAAAAAAATTGTTTAGGCTTTATAACTTACATACCTATTAGAGCCACTATGTGTTCTTTTGGCAGGTTAATCTGTTGTACCTACCTAGAGAAAGTAAGTTGACGAAGCCTGTTGCAGATTTTACCGCTGTATTGTTTTGTGACGAAGCTTGTAGCTGATCGTGAGTTTGTGTTAACCTGACGAAACTTCCAGGCAGGGACGAAACCTGCCTTGCGGGTATTAAATTATGGTCCCTGATTCAAATCATTAATGTAATGAAACAGCTAAAAAATTTTTTTTTGTTAAATCTCAAACATTTGCGTTTTCTTCTGTAACTGTCAAGTATTTGAATTATTTTATTATTTTACATGATGTAATTACAAAAATATAAAAGCATTGTATAATATTTTGAATTTGAATCTCAAATTAAGTTTTAAACTTACTATTTGGTCAAATCACGCCCTTCAGCTATCTTTAGTAACTATGGACAACAAATAACAAACGACTTATTGGTCAATCTGTAGTAAAAAAACCGGCCAAGTGCGAGTCGGACTTGCGCACGGGGGGTTCCGCACCATCAACAAAAAATAGAGCAAAACAAGCAAAAAAACGGTCACCCATCCAAGTATTGACCCCGCCCGACGTTGCTTAACTTCGGTCAAAAATCACGTTTGTTGTATGGGAGCCCCACTTAAATCTTTATTTTATTCTGTTTTTAGTATTTGTTGTTATAGCGGCAACAGAAATACATCATCTGTGAAAATTTCAACTGTCTAGCTATCACGGTTCGTGAGATACAGCCTGGTGACAGACGGACGGACGGACGGACGGACGGACAGCGGAGTCTTAGTAATAGGGTCCCGTTTTTACCCTTTGGGTACGAAACCCTAAAAAGTCCCACAAATCCACGACGGATAGCCCCACTATTGTCTTTTGATATGTTTATATGCATTAATACCACTTTATGGGTCCGAGATAAGCATAAAGCTAGCGGTGGGCGGCGGGACCATGATGTATGCACATCCCACTTTATTGTTACACCGTTGAATTTATTTATGAGAGGCCAAATGGTCTGCATAAGAGATAGTTTACTTTTTCGGGTCTTTACTGGGCTTATGGTGATGTTTGTGTTCATGAATAATGTGTTGTGTACCTAAGTTGCTAATGTAGATGAAAATGGAAAATAAAAACAAAATTGTAGGTATCTATGTTATTTATTCGAATAATAATATACATACCAGTCCCAAACTAAACCTTAAATACAATTACTTCTTGAATTGAGCTATGAATTAAATGTATGTACATAAGTATACAACAAATACATCCTGTACAAAATACATATTATTTGCAAAATGTAACTATGGTATGGTTTAAGAATCGAAAAAATATGCCATAATGAAAATCGAACATTGATAAACGCTAAACGAAAAGAATAAATGTATCAAGACAACAGATGCTAGGAAAAAATACGTGACAAACTTGTTTACATTATTAAAATTTCGATTGGCATTTGCTATTAACAATGTCATCATGGCTAGGGCTCAAGCTCTACTAATCGTCCCACTATGGATAGTGCAATACTGAAAGACCCTCGAACTATACAGTACCTATCATGTACCACCCTGCATGTTTACAGTGCAAAGCGTTAAAAAAAGCTGGCCATACACACTAGGGTATGCCTGCATTATAAAGCGCAAGAAAGACAACAAATAACGACTTCAGGGTTGGTCCCATAATAAAAGTTGTTCAATATAAGTATGACCTACATTATCCACACCTCAGAGTATGGTCAGACATAATAATATGGTACCAAATCACCATGTATTATACTTCAAGTCTAAAAAAATAATACAAGAGTAAAAAATATGTTTTATTATCAGGGGAATTAGGCAGGGCTCTGATTTATAAAGTTAATTTAACTCAACTAGCGTTTCATTCCGCTTACGAGACCGCGATCAACTGAGGCCTGCGCAGGCGAACGCCACACACGCACAGTTTTAACTGTACAGTTCAAGAGCACACCGGTAAAAAATATCTATTTTCATATTCGCGCAGGTCAACTGTGCAGTCGTAGAAAACTGCACAGTCGAATGCCACACACGCTCCTTTTTACGTGCGCAGTTGAACTGTACAGGTAAAACTGCGCAGGCGTACCCTAGTGTGTATGGCCAGCTTTAGAAAACTCATAAAATCAATAAAACAAGCCCTCACCCATAAAACACATGCTTGCTTGTTTTAAACATTCCTTCAGTTATAAGAAAAGCAATTTGGGTGATGAAACGCAGCATCAGTTGTACCATTATTGCGGTACGTGAGGAGAGTTACTCGCCTTGGTACGTGGCGAGATATTAAAGGGCTATATTACACTGGCTTTGCAGAAATTGGTTTGTGTAGAAGATATTGCGTACGACAGAAAATGAACATAGTTACTGCATGCAGAATGGGATGCTGCCGACGTGTTCGGTAGATACTGATTACGTTACAATTTAGTTATTTTATTGAAAAATATATGTATTTTATTGTTTGATTATACATATATGAATGTATTGTATTTTGTCTTATTAGTTAATGTGTTAAACCTTAAGAATTTATTTACAAAAAAAGTTCGTTATTATAATTAGGGAAGTAAGTACGTTGGGAATTGGATTGGAGAAAAATAAAAACGGAATATACGTATACATTTTAAAATTGCTGTTTTCTTATATATACTTACATAATATTTTTATGATTAGTAGGTATACAATCAGTATTTATTCTTTTGAATGTACCTAAATCACTATGTTTTACTACTAATTACTTAGTTAGACGAATGGTAGACAAAAGTTTTTAGCTAATTGGTGGACATATAATTTGCATTAAATATGTAGCAAGATCTTCTGTTGTGTTTAATGTGTATATTAAAGTATTATTTGTTGGCGCTTGAATCACATACACGCCTGTGCTATTACTGATGTAGTCTCAATTTTCATCAAATGAAACCATGGAATTTTTAAATAAACACTGTTTAGGTGACAATCCATTTCCAACCGCAGCTGCACTACTGTTCATTTTACTATGGAAATTGACAGTAACAGCGACGCGTTCAGTACCAGTAGTGCAGCTGCGGTTAGAAATGGAATGTTACCCTTAAACGCGGTGGCGTGGCGGTGGCGAATGGGAGGTGTCCCATTCGCCTTACAATCTACAATAGCAAAGCGGGAATGTAAAATACAAATTCTTGGTCTCGGTACTTCCGCGCACACGTTACTGTTTATCCTTCTAAGGGCAACTCTCATTTGAGACAACTGCGATGATTGCTGCTTAACGACCATCACATCAGCCATCCCAGCCTCCTCTGTATTAAGGGGGGCTTAAAGCCAGGAAATTAGAAAGAAATAAAAGATATGGCTGGCTGCACGAAATTTGCGACGGAAGTTATTACATATATACAGAGCTTTGGTATATGTATACGGGGTAACGAAATACAACTGAAATTAAATTTAGACACTACATATTTCGTGTTTTTTTTTTCTATAAAGTCATCTTTAGCCTTTTATGGGTTTGTTTAAAGTCTAACCTTGCAAATATAGTCCAGTTTCTGTGTGAATTATTTCATGGCATTTGCGTTTAATTAAGTTTTGTAAAAATTAAAAAAAAAACAATAACTTTGCGTTAGCCTCTTAAGAAAAATATTTAAGAAAAGACGGAAGTGACGAAATCGCTTTTATGAAAAAGGCGTTCCTTTATTTTAAATGAAGAAGAACGAGAAGAGAAGAGAAATGAAAAAATGACGCAGCTCATTTCATGTTGGGTGGTTTGTTAAGCGTTTTCATAAAATGGCGTTTCATGAATGAACGAACTCGTTATTACATATTAGGTAGTTTCACGAGTTGAGATGTTTTATTTTAGCTTACCTATTTAAATTGCGGTCTTAAAAAATTAAGCAATTATTTTTTAAGACCTGAATTAGGGGCACCTGCAATATGTTCTGGCCGCATGCAATATGTACAACTCTTTTCGTTTTGTGGTCAGAATAAATATTTTAATTTTGTGGTCACAGTCCTCATTGTTTTAGACATTAGTGTAGGCACTAAGGCACTAGTGACATGTACCTACTGATGTGACACTGATTCAGATAAAAATAAGGATAATTTTTTATTTTATTGAAAATTTTACATAAAAATACAGTATTTTAGTACCTTAATCTAATGTTTCGCCAAACTGTGAGACAGTTTGTTGGCGGTGCGCTCTAGAGTTATCTTAAGCTAAATTAGGTACCTACACTAATTATTAATAGTAACAAGTTACCATATACTTAGGTATATTTAAAAGCATTAATAAATATTCGCCGAAACACTTAATTTTAGAATGTCGTGTTTCTAGTGAAAAAGAACTTTTATGTGTATGAGTAACGGTCCCTGATATAACTGTATTTTTAAAGATGGTCAAAACAAATATTTCTTACGGATCAAATGCATCATAGAAACTGTCTCCAAACCCATTCCACGCACGGCCATTACAAAAAACATATATATTCCCAATAAGCGAAAAACAAAAAGAAATAACGCCAACAAAATTGAAAACAGGCCGTTGTTATGTTATACTGTAGGTTGGAAAAGGCAATCTTCCTGGAGGGTTCGGACGCGATGAGGAAATAAGAATTCATCCTTCCTGGCCCGGGGAAGGGGGGGCAAGACGGACGACGCCGTTCCAAAAACCCATTATACGAGCTCCGGAGCTGTTTTCTATCTCACGAACCCGCGCCTCCCCTCGGGGGGAGAGGGGAGGGCCGCATCCTCAGGGATTCTCGACTTTGTTTATGAAAATTACCCATTAAAGTGGCTATGAAAGTAACGGTTTTGCCACTCGTGGAATTAATAAGGAAATTGATATAGATTATTATATTTGAAATTTTCGGGCTGCGTGGATAATGTGGGTTTTTGAAATTGGAATTTTTGAATTACAAGTTTCAGCCTTTCTTTTTCATAATTCTGACACATAGGTTTCTGCAACTTATTAATATCAGGTGCGTATATCAGCTCAGTGAATTACCAATATTATAGATACGCTATAAACTTAAGTCAAAAACTTTGAACGAATTCGCATCGTCTATATTTTTAAGGTTTCTGTTAAAGTTATATTATATAATCTACCACTATTGTCATAAAACTTCGAATCTAACGCTTTAATTTACTTTTATTTGCAATAGCCAATCTCAAGTTTTTGCATAAATTCCCATTCTACATTACCCGAGAGCTATCACCCCAAGATTTACATTGCCATTAGAAATTAAATTAAAAAAGCGAAATTATTACACTCGAGGCCAAATTTAAATACACATTACCGCTTAATGCACCCTCCTTATTGAGAAAGCGTGCTTTCTTCAAGCCTAGGCCCATCTCTTTCTGTTCCTATTGTTGGAATTGGTGGGAAAGGGATAAAAGAGCGACGTAGACCGCTCGTAGCTCGATATAAAGAAAGATTATCCGAAGCCCCTAAGGAAGTTTGAAATTGCTATTGTAGCGAAAAGGATTATATGTTAGTGCTACGTCGTAGAGGGTCTACGGTGCCGCGGGGGGTCGGATTCTGGGAGACGGTATTTATTCGTGTTTTCTGTCGTATCGGTTTTATTCCAGTTGCAACCGTTAAGTGGATTTTTAGGTTTGAATGCTCTTCAAGGAACATGTACCCTATAATTAAGATAAAATGTTAATTGGTAGCTATTTCGATAGTGACTGCGACTGGAAGAAGCATATTTATTTAGTCTGTTTTTATAATTTATGATCATTATAGATAAATGTCAGTAGAGGATAATACACGAGTGGAAATAAAGCGCTCAAAATAGAGTGTACATTTTACGCGACTTCGGAATTTCACATATCGGTCTATAATTATTTATTTCGTGTCGATATTTTTATACATCTAGCATAAAACAGCAATGGCTGTCAAAAACAAACTCAATCTAAATATTCGCCAAACCGAACAGTTAAAACACACCCAATTAACAATTTGAAACGTAAAATAAACAAGCCGATATCGCGACACTGCGCAGGCAGACCGGCGGGCGGATTTAATCCGGTTAAATCCGATTTAGTGATGGTGGAGACTTGATTTCGAACCGAATCCGAATCTCGAATCCGTAATTTTAAGTCTTGACTCAGTTCTTTCGACTGTAGTTGAAGATCGAGGTCTTTTAGAGATCTAGTAATTCGAATCTAGATACAGATCTAGAATACAGATCCTGACAGTGACTAACACACGTGCTGTAAGCCATGTTTAAAAAGTGCACAAGTGTGCACAAGTAAATAATATCCGTGACCCGTTATCTACAACGTTTATAGTTTAAAATTTTAGCACTTTGACCTGAAATCTAATTTAATCTGAAAATTCATGACATTACGAGTGTACATACATATATCATAAACGGTTGTCATCTTTAACAAGCCGTTCATAAATATTTGTCCCTATCTGACATTTTGATATTAGTGTTTGTTAGAAATAGACCAAAATCTAACAATGGCTTGCTAAGTTTTATGAGTAAGGGGATAAGACTCGGGTCTTTTCGAATCACGTTAAAACAAGATTAAATAACTAAAGGATCTCGAAAAAAATATTTTATTTTTATTTAAATGAGTCTATAAGACTCGAATCTCTATTGTCGTCAGCAACACTACCGGCTAGATCCGGTTATATCTGGTTATGCGGGGCCGGAGCCGGCGGCGCGCGATACGAGCGCCCCCTGGCGGCGTGTTAATCCGGCTTAAACCGTGATGAAAGCCTCACCTGTATTACGACCTGGACCTTGGACTCGTATGTATTACGCTAAGTGTACTTTAGGTGATATTTTAGGGATTTAGAAAGATTTTCTATGATTTTGGATGTGGTTGGGAATAATTTGCTTTTCCCAATTAGGTACCTACTTATATTTTAGAATTTAAATGGTTTAGGTACGTAGCTACAGAGTTAAAAGAGACATTAATAAGTTAGTTCATTTTCTCGTAGCCACATAATATAAAGTGTAATTCGAGGTAGAAATGGAGAGTAGATGTTTAGCGCCACTCTAACCCAGTATGATACAATTGACAGATACATAAGTATTTATTTATTTATTTAAGTTACCAACAATCAATTATATTACGTAGTTAC
The DNA here is from genome assembly GCF_948474715.1 of Cydia amplana. Classification (NCBI taxonomy): domain Eukaryota; kingdom Metazoa; phylum Arthropoda; class Insecta; order Lepidoptera; family Tortricidae; genus Cydia; species Cydia amplana. The sequence continues at coordinate 6,973,630 of NC_086070.1, forward strand.
GTAAGGTAAGTAAATAAACGTCACCGTCACGTATTCCCAACCAATTCCAACTACGCCAAAACAATGCAGACAAATAAATACACAAGTTACAACCAACCGAATACGCTCGCAGTAACAGCAACATTCTAACAATTTAATACGACATAAACAATACAATATTGCGCGGTACGCGAATCGGCATACGTACACACAACATATTTATCGGGCATGGTATTGTGGCGCGACCATTACTGTATATCAGGGGGAAAGGGGGGCACCATGGATCTGGTGCGGGCCAGTGTAATATAAACTGAGCTGATAAAAAGGGACATTTCGGATTTGTTGTAGGTTGGATAATGGTACCTGTAACAATGTGGATTATTTACATTATTGCTCATTTTAATAGTTATCTAATATTAATTTTAATTAAATGAGAAATGGGATTATATGAAGGGTACACGGAAAGAACATGTCTAGTCACTTTTTTCGTAAAATGAGATTTTTATCTCAAAATGAAGAGCTCTTAATGAACTATTAGTTATATCTTTTGCTACCACTTTATAATAAATGTAACACAACTTTTTTTGACATTGTTCTAAATGTTAACACCGCGATTACTCAAAATGTTACTAAAGTGACTAGACATGTTCTTTCCGTGCACCCTTCATATAGATATATTAAAATAGAATTAAAAAATTTGAGAAAAACTGTAATAATGTAAAACAGGCAATTTTGAATTCACAGGCATAAGTCACAGTAACGTGGAAACTGGTAACAGTCTTTTTCATGTGCTGGGCAAACTACCTATTATGAAATAAAAGCAGCAGGAAATTTAACATAAGTATCAAAGATGACAGGGGAATCGAATAACTATTTTTGACATTATACAGGTCGAGCTTTCTTACTGTTTTCTGCTTTCCGGTTTTTGACCTGCAAAGAACATGAAAACGACACGTTTATGTTTTAATCTTCGACTAACTCCCTAAGGGGAGGTCTAGGTACGGTGGGGCTCAAAGGGTTGTTCATTGGACGGCAGAGGGCCGAAGTGACCGGCCGTTAATGTACTTAATCGTCTGACGCGCGATTTATGTTTCATTTCGGACATTATGCACGCCGGATCATGTGTGGGCCCTTGATGCTTTGTTTACTGATCTATATCTGTGAACTACGCACATATCTATTTAATACGCAAATTGAGATACGCTTAAGTATTAAACGGGATTTCGGCTGATGAAGTACGTAGTTTGCGTTTGATAATAAGGATTAGAATTATATTACTGATTTTATTTTGAAATTTTTAGCTCTCTCTTTAATGCGATATATTCAAAAGTTTCCCATGCAAATGTCGTAGGAAACTACATGTTTAAGAACAATAAATATTTGTGCCTACATTAGTAAAATTTACGTGTTTGCAATAACAACCAATAAAATTGTTTGAGAAAAACTTTCCATCGCATTGAAATCTATTCAGCCGTAAAATCAAATAAGGACACCAGGAATAAAAGAGTAAAAACCTAATTAAACCCGTACAAGCATATGCTTTTAGCAGACTTGAAAAAACGAAACCTTGTAAATAAAGTAGAAGCCCTCTCATTAGTAGATTAAGCTCGCGTGACTACCGGCAATATGGACGAGCTTCTGACATGCGAGCTTCCCGAAAACTACGTTTTAATTTAAACTGAAATATGCTTTATATCATTGTAATGTCTTTATGGACGTTTTTAGGTGGGGAATTGGACATAATAATTAGAACGAACTTACGTCAAAACACTGAAAGAAATGTTTGCATAACATTAACAAAATATTTTGTTACTTACTAGTTACACAAAAATTGGGACTTGCAAACTATGTGTTACACCGGTCAACACGTCGGTTTGTAAGTACATAATTATTTTAACAACAAAATGGGTTTTGGGATATCAAAATGTATTTCTTTATTATTAATTATTTTTATCAGTGAAATGCTTCTAGAATAATTTGGTAAAGTAGGGATATGGTTTACTTTTTATACAGACATCGATCAACGATACAACGCGTAACGCCATCTATGAAGTGAGTCTCAAATCATGCATGACAAAAAATGCGCCCCTATTCGTTCCATGCTGGATAATTTCATACGAAATAAACATAAAATTTGTTCAAAACCTACTAGGTACCTAGTATTTAAGTATGTAGTAGGTACCTAGTACTTAAGTAGTAGGTACCAATGAATAATAATAAAAATATTCGTAGTTCCAGATTCACTTTCCTATTTTTCTACTTATTACCCTACGTTCGTTTTGCGCGATAGTTGTCAAGTTGTCATGTTTTATAATTAGGTAATCTAGTTTTAGGTCACCCTATACTCAATTATATGAAAAACATCCCACTCGCCGGCCATTTGTGAATAAATTATTTGAGTTTATGAGTGTTCACGACTGTTCTTCATAAATGTCTGAGCCTACTTGCCCGTCTCTTGCAGGCTTTTTAATTGAATATTATCAGGGAAAATAATTTCAATTAATGAATGATGCTACCAAGGAGTTACATAGATGTTGCGTGAAGTACAAATACCAAAACTAAAGGGAACGTCCAACTTGACTGGTACTCGAAAAACGATTAAAATAATGAATGCTTCATGTTTACTCTTTTCAATTTTGATAGTTAGTTTGAGGTTACGTTTTTACAGTTACTCTAGTTTTCTGAAATAAAATATAATATAAACTGATTATCAATAATGGTCTAAATAAAATAATTAGGCATGTGCTTTATGGTAACTGAACACAACTTAATCAATAAGTTTAATTATAAAGCATTTTTTCTCTTGCATTATTAGGTATTAAAAAGCGAAACTCAAATAATTTTAAATAATATTTATACAGTCGTACATAATGGTTGTTATTTCGTTTGCAGTTTCCGTAACAAACGCTAAGTGCCTTAAAAGCCATTCCGGAGCTCACGACAGATTCAATTAACTCTGTAGGTATACTTAATTTAATTAAGCTGTGTCATTAAGTGGCTTTACTTTAAATCGAGTTCATATATATGTATTTAATTAAATATCTGGTGTACCTATACAAATTCTAATTAGATTGAACGTGTTAAGAATATAAAAGTATATAAATCTGTGCGATACATCGAGAGTAATTACGTTAGATAAGAATTAGGTACAGCGAATATTGTGTTTTCAAATAAGGTACTTAATATCGAATCATGTAGTATTTTCATTTGTCAAAGTGAAAACAAGATAAAATTCTCTACTTACCTACCTACCTGTTTTAAAATTACATAAAATACTCTACAACTTCGTAAGTAGGTACGAAAACACATTGCAAAACCCAATAACTTTAATGTTTGATCGCCATAATGGAAAAACTTGATCTAATATGATTTAATTTAATTATAATACAATGTTTCCTAACAAATACTAACGGCTACATAGATATCCATTGTCCAGTCACTTGGGAAATTTTCCAGTCGAGATGACCCTCTAATATCTCTGGGATCATATTTGCATCTAATTGAGAACCATTGTTGCTCCCTGGGAGTGGGCAGCCGTGTTAATGGGTTTATGTATCATATTTATGATGCCGTTGGTAATTCAATTGTGTTGTTTTTCGGTGTACAGTGGCTGTTTGAATGCTGGATAGATATCCCTCCATTGTTGTGTGGGTTTAGGTAGTCGCGTGTGTTTATTTACGCGATACATAGACGTATTAGACGCCTAATTTATAATTTTTTAGATCATAGACTACTACTACGTCGGGCTTTTGAAATTTCTGTTATAAATGTATGCTGATTTATTGTTTTATCTGTTGTGGTATATAAATATAAATAGGTAAACATGGGAAGAATTATTAGTTCAAGAAGGTGATTATTTTATACCATAGGTACGTATACGATACGTCCCATAACATGCACAAGAAATCTGTTAACGATATTTGTAGTTACATAGTCAATGCTTGTGTTAACATTTGAAACAGTAAAATAAGGTAAAATACAATATTAATTGTGGCAAAGATGAAAAGCGCTAAATTTCTCGTATTTTTAATTTATATAGGTACCCACCAAATTAAAGGAGTCTTATTTTAAGTTATTAATATTCACTGACACCTATATACTACGCATAGCTAGCAAATAAGTGCCTCATCGAAATGTAAAACAAACGACGAACCGATCTACTTATACCGAAGGGCGAGTGACCGATCCGAGGCGAGAGGGCAAAATGCGTAACTTCCGTTTTCCACGGCATTGGGCACAATTTGAAATATTTTACTACAGTTGTAACGACTTGATGGTGCTAGAGGCCACTTGTATATCTCTTTTATCTTTCGGCCCCTTGCCCTAATCCGGATGAAACTTTCAGGGATGGTTTTTTAGCGTCGAGTTGTTGCGGGGCAGTTTTCGTTTTTCTTTATGGTTTGTACTAGTAGTAAGAGATAGTGATTGTCTCAAAATAGTTGCATGATACTGGTTACATGAACTTTGCAAAGTCATAAATTTTTTTTTGTACAGTCATCCATAGAAAATGTCCTGATTTCATTACTTTTGGAATTGTTCACGCAAAAAGATTCAAACCTACAGTCTTTTATTTTTCTTTTTATGTCTAAAATTAGGTAAACAGAAGTTTTCTTTGCGTGAATAGGTATAGGTATAATACTCGGATGCCAATCTAGACGATTAAGATAGCTCTGACATTCACAAGTATACATAAAATTCGAGAATATCAGTCTGGTTGTGCGATGAATTCAGCTGCGCCGCGCATAAAGCTAGCGGGCCATAAGATAAATCCTGCGCGGGAGATGACTAAATCAACGCACTATCGGCCGATCGAGCGCAGGTACTCCGCCCCACGAGAATTATGGCGACCAGAAAATATTCAACACACAGACGTGTTTTTATGGCTTTTTGTAGGTAAGTATTATTGTATAATATCCAAGCAATGTATTTTCAACTAAGAGTAAATTGTAATTTGCTGTAAATCCATTACTTATATTATTTTTCGCATAAGTACTTAGGTAATTTTCAACTCGATCACAAACTTTACATGACATTAGTACTTTATTGGCCCAAATACTGTTTATTTTGTCACATCCTGAACTAGTCTCTATCTGATATATTTTCATTGGTCGTTTGTCCTGGATTGTATTTTATTAAATAAAACGATTTATGTGTAATTAACTTGTCAGTGTTGCTACAAAAAATATTGTTAAACATTCATTAATCCGTCGGAATATGCAAGTAATAAGCCCATAAAATTAGTATTTGTCCCGATCATTAACAAGTCATAAGGCAATTTTATCGTCCGACTGGTTTCCACTGTGACTCGGTTATTCATTGCTAATGTATTCATTACGTCTTTCCCAAGCATTAAAAATGTTAAAATACCTTATATAAATAACTAAACAAAGCCGACTAGTCCCGAACTCGCGTAACTTATGGCGGACAAAAGTTTCAAGGTAAAAAATAATATATCTACAGGTTTTTTTTAGTTTTCGTAACATCTTGATTAAGTAGGGACCACCTGCCCGCGCCGCTTCTTAGGGATTCCATAAATAAGTGTTGAAAAAAATTAATGGCAGCATAAAGAATATTCTTAGCTGGTTGTCTATGGCTTTTGGATTGGGAAGGGTTGGAAGGGACGCTTTGGCCGAAGCCGAATTTATTTTTTAATTATTTTGTTTTCTAAAATGTAGTATACCTATGAATTCTCAATAATATTACTGAGGATTACCTACCTAATGTTCATAAATAGATGAGTATTTAAAATTGGTAATAACGTTAATCAATTATCATTATTTTACAATATTTTCCCTATTCCCAATAAGAGCGTTATGCATGGATATTAGGTATTTATCATTTTATATTTATTTAAATATAGCCTATATCCTATATACCTACACTTCTGCTTTGCAACTTTTTATTTTCTTTCACGTTGCATGACTACATTGTCGGCGTCAACAAAGGAAATAACGCATCCATAATGTCCTTGCAAAATCGCATTTCGCACGCAACAAAACCTTTTTTTGCCGCATTGCGGCCGACTTTAAATTATTTCCAAACCTTTTATTATCCATAACCCATAACACTCAGGTAAATAGAATGCAGTTCAAGATGGCGACCATATAAATCTAGGGACATGCGCTTGCGTTGCATCTAATCGCGAATTTATTGTTCCGGGGCCAACTGTAGTACGAATTAACAATGAACAAAATATTATTAGTGCATTTCTCGAAATAGGGTCTCTAAATCACAGGGGTATTGTCGTCTGAGCTTTTACGAGTATACAGTGGTAATGAAGCCATTTCGAGCACCGCATAATGGCTGGAATGATGCTGTAAATTGATTTTTATACTTTGTTTGACATCAATGATTGACATGAGAGCGTTTGGCGCTATAATCGCTGCGCCCGCGACACTTTTATCACCTGCGCGACAAGGCGCTATAAATTTATCGTTTGTGGGACTTTGGGCCAATTTTATGACTCATTTGGTGGTACTAAACGTCCATATAGATTGTTAGTGTATCAAGTTGCGCCTTTTGACTGCGATGAGTGCTACTGGATATAAATGCTCGACTTGATGGTGTTTTAAGTTAATCCTTATGTTTATGGGCCAATAATATGCGGTTGTTTTGGGCTTGATGGCCGGTTAAGTGCTCGTAAATATTATTGTACAAAGATAATGTTTACAAGCTATGAAGCAACTAAGTAGACGTTGTCGGACAAATATTAGCAAACTCCAAGGAGTTTGCTAATATTCTCTAGGGAATCTAGGTATAATATTGTATTACAGAGATCAATACCCACGGTTCAATTAAGCAATTTAACAAGTAATTAAAACACTTGTCTACCTTGGTCTTCTGGGTACCTAGATAAATTTTAAATAGGATAGAAAGTTCAAAGTAAATCTCGCGTCTATGTCAGTACCTACAATCATTTGTTAGATATATGAACTTTATCTGATGATCGAGCCAGGTAGATATGTACCTACCTATATACCTAGTGGCGCTATTTTATTATTAAACCCCTAGAGTTAAACCACCTAGATATTAAAATTTTGACAAAATCTCATTTATTTGTATAAGAATATTAAATCAGCAAAAGACCTTAGCTATCCAAAAGAAGAATTTCATTTTAAAAACTGTTGTTGTTTTTCTGCGACTGCTACAATTTTAGTAGTTAGTAAAACCGCCTTGGTCAAATGAAAATGTCAGTAGGATAATGTAAGGAGTAAGGACACTATAGATAAAACAAACCGGTTTAAAACACCATAACAGGCCAATAAAAACATCTCCACAGCCGAGCCAAAGCCCAAGCAGAAAAACCTTAATAGATTTTTTTTTATTTTTCAGAAAACCAGTTCCGTTGCTTCCCGCGCGAAGGCTTCGCGGCTACAACATTACTTTCCCATACGGCGCCGCCCCGCCGCCGTCGAAGCCTCCGATTGGACCAGCAGGCCCCGCCTACAAACACCTACAATTATATTTATAATGCACACGCTGAAATAATTTACATTTGAGCTGAATTTGCGAGCGGCGTAGGTAATTGAAAATTTGTTATATTGGCCCAAACGGCCCATGGCGCGGATTGGCGCATCTAAGTGATTAGTTCGCTTCCCGCTTTTGATTGTATTTGATGAGTCTTTGGGTGACGTTTAATGTGTTTTGTTGTTAACGATGGACAATATATAATGAATATAATGTCATGGAGATTGTTTCCTAACAATCTAAAAAGGTCTCAAAATATCAATACCATTTTGTGGCATTCGGTGTCGAGACACTGGGGCCGTGGGGTCCGAGCGCACAAATTTTTTTCAAAGAACTGCAAAAAGCTGGTCGGTACCACCGGTGACCAGAGAGCTGGCAGCTTTCTCTCGCAGCGCATCTGTATTGCCATTCAGCGAGGGAATGCTACCAGCATCTTTGGCACAATGCCGCGGGGGCCTTTTTAGGGTTCCGTAGCCAAATGGCAAAAAACGGAACCCTTATAGATTCGTCATGTCTGTCTGTCTGTCTGTCCGTCTGTCTGTCCGTCCGTATGTCACAGCCACTTTTCTCCGAAACTATAAGAACTATACTGTTGAAACTTGGTAAGTAGATGTATTCTGTGAACCGCATTAAGATTTTCACACAAAAATAGAAAAAAAAAACAATAAATTTTTGGGGTTCCCCATACTTCGAACTGAAACTCAAAAATTATTTTCATCAAACCCATACGTGTGGGGTATCTATGGATAGGTCTTCAAAAATGATATTGAGGTTTCTAATATCATTTTTTTCTAAACTGAATAGTTTGCGCGAGAGACACTTCCAAAGTGGTAAAATGTGTGTCCCCCCCCCCCTGTAACTCCTAAAATAAGAGAAAGATAAAACTAAAAAAAATATATGATGTACATTACCATGTAAACTTCCACCGAAAATTGGTTTGAACGAGATCTAGTAAGTAGTTTTTTTTTATACGTCATAAATCGCCTAAATACGGAACCCTTCATGGGCGAGTCCGACTCGCACTTGGCCGCTTTTTTAGATTTATTTTAATTTGGAGTAGTTTAGTTTTTAGTTTTAATTTTAGTTTTTAATTTTAGTTTTAATTTTAGTTTTTAATTTTAGATAGTACATGTACATATGTATTGTATATGGTGTTTGTATGTATGTTTGAGTATGTTCCTGCTTTTTTTTTTTGAGAAATATAGAAACAATCTAAGGTGTTGTTCTTAAGCGACTCACGCAACCACGACAGTATTAGTTAACCATATCAAAAAATAAAAGTATTTACTAGAGATGCCACGACCATTCGGCAACTATTCGGTATTCGGCCTATTCGGCCACTTTGCCGAATATTCGGTATTCGGCCGAATGTTGCCTACTATTAGGCCGAATACCGAATATCTGTTTCACCTACCTAAAAGGAAAAAATACACAATAAAAATAACCAAAAACTAGATAGGTATTCTTAATATTTAGAATGATTGTGTTCTTGGAAATTTGTTAAATACGAAGATCCTTTTTTGAGCAAGATTATAAAACATTTTATTTTTTATCATGGGTCTGATTTGTTTGACTCTAAACTACATTCATTAATTCTGTCCAACAAAAAATATATCTTAGCAAACGTTGTGCTTTATTGGCGATCAGTTTTCATAATAATTGTGACTCAAAATGTTCGCATGTCAGGCCGAATATTCGGTCGCGGAATATTCGGCGCTTCGGCCGAAAAAGGGGTCGGATATTCGGTATTCGGCTAAAACCACTATTCGGGGCATCTCTAGTATTTACTTATTTAAGGTACCGTTAACTTTAGTCCACCATGGTTCAAATTCAAGGTCGTCTAAAATATATGTAATACCTACATATTTATGAAATGTTATTGAATATATGATGTAGAAAAAGCATTATTATATCTCAGCTCCAAAATCAATGTAACGAGTAGTAAGTATTATAATTCAAATTGGCTTGACAAATTCAAAGTAAAAAAATTGGACCATAACCTAGTTGTATAATACAGGACTTGAGTTACCTGAGATTAAGGTATTGTCACATTGTAATGGTGATCAAAAGTGTATGAGTTGTGGTGGCATATTGAGTTGCGGTGTCGCGTGTTGTGAATGTTGTGATACTTGAGTTAGAACAATTTTCTTATTAGTTAAAATTAGTTTCTAAATGGTCCATCCTCAATCTTGCTGTTCGTATTAGAATTTAGACACAAGACACTCAATTAGCGATTAATCGTTTGTCTTTAGCTGTTATTTTGACAATTAGTTAATTTATATTTTATCCCTTTCTCACAAATACTGTGAGAAAGGGATAAAACATAAATTAACTAATTGAGGCTAACTAAGTAAGGTTTTATGAATAAGGCGGTTATTATCTTTGGAAAAACAATAAATAAAAAAATCGATAACGTCGAAATCGAAATAACATCGATAACTGATGTTGATCCATATTTAAATGTTAACGTAAACATTATGGAGGTATCAAGTTGTTTCACAACAACATAGACAAGCTCTATTGATGGCTGTTTTCACAAAGCAACAAAGTAAGCAGGTAATTAAGTAAGGGTAACATTCCATTTCTGACCGCAGCTGCACTACTGGTACTGAACGCGTCGCTGTTACTGTCAATTTCCATAGTAAAATGAACAGTAGTGCAGCTGCGGTTGGAAATGGACTGTCACCTTAAGGTGTACAAAATGAGAAGTCCAAAATGTCATATTATTCATTCTGCGGCAGAGTAAAATACGCAAGTAGGCCATTTAAAATACCTTCTGTAAATTCCATACAGATAAGTTCATATTGAGTACATTTGAATGACAGCTCATGACATAATAGCTGGATGACTTTAGTAAGGTAGAGCAATGCAGCCGGTGGCAATATCGCGCCGCATTATTGCAGCAATAATGCTGGTAGTCTGAATCCAAACAGTACCTTTAGCAATATCTTCGTAATATTTGTGCTATGACGACTTAATGATGTGGTAGAAATAATAAATACCGAAAGCAAGCCTGGGATCTTCGAGTGGCCATAGATGGGGACTTCATAACCGTTGTAGAAAATTTAGTTTCATGTGAGGTTCATATTTCTGCCCCGCTTAGCATAAGAGCAGTAACTAATTTTGAAATTTCTTTCAATTGTAGAACATATCGTACAAGTACAAAGTATACAATTGAATGACATTTCAAAATGTGTTAGTGCACTTATGCTTAGCGCGGCAGATTTGCTACACACCAGGCTAAAAGTATGGAAAAAAACTTAAAAGACGATAAAAAAATTATTTCATGTGATGGATTTTACTGTGATGTTTAACTTTTTCCACAATTCAATTTTTTACCTTATTTACAAAATATTATTTGGAGTTGCCTAATATTTCTTGTTTACCAATAGGTATACCTACAATAATAATAATATGTACGTAGAAACATGAGATATTGAAGAAGACAACGTTTTTAGGGTTCCGTACCCAAAGGATAAAAACGTCCACTGTCCGTCTATCTGTCTGTCACCGTGCTGTATGTCAGGAACCGTGATAGCTATACAGTTGAAATTTTCACAGATGATGTATTTCTGTTGCTGCTATAACAACAAATACTAAAAAGTACGGGACCCTCGGTGGGCGAGTCCGACTCGCACTTGTCCAGTTTTTTTCATACTTTCAGCCTGGGGGATAATAGCCATGTCACAAGCTGTTACCTCGAAAAGCTTTTTGTGACCGGCAAAGTGGATGGGACGTGGACGCAGTCTAATACGTTGGTCTGACCAGATTCGCACCGCCCTTGACTCCACAGTTCATATGGCTCTCCACGCCGCCAATGACAGAAGCAGATGGAGGAAGAGCATAAGAGAGAAAGTGATGCAAAAGGGAGGTCACGACCCTCAATATTGAGGAATACGACGCAAGGAGGAGGAAGCTGTTACTAAAACATCCTGAAACCGTATACGGCCTGTGTTCGTAGATACAGCTAGCCGATAAACAGCAGCCGATAATCGCCCGCCGACTAAACCAAGCCGCTTAATTGGCTCCCTGTATGTTTTAATTGGCTATAAATCGGGCGAGCTTAATGACCGGCTGTTGGCGACGCACAAATCTTTAAGGATTCAGTTTCCATTATCAGCACGGGGTTATTTAAGGAAGTGCGCGAGTCTCAATACATAACTCGCATTTAAAGGTTAATCTAGATAGAACGGTTTGTATTTATTTATACTTATTGCAGCTATCTTCAATATCGCGATATTTCTTTAAGCAATAAGTAGCTACCTACATATGTACTAATTTCCCATTTCGTCCTATTTCTTAATTTTATACTAATTAACCGTAGCCGACCTGATTTAGCAAATCCGAAAAAATACAAATGGATTTGACTTATTAAAGTTAAAGCTATACATAATATCGACAATTTTAATCTCTAACAATAAAGCGAAAGAAATTATTTAATAGGATTATTATAGCATTTCTTTTGCATTAATTGGATTTCGCCTAGGATAATCTAGCACAATAGGTGTTGGTACCTGTACACAGATACCTATTTAAGTAAATTAAAGAGACAGTCAGAACGACCCTGTTGAATGTCAATCCCCTTCCAATCTTCTATCTACGAGGCCAAAGTAATTTAAATAAATCCTGAATACAAGTTCTTAAAAATTCAACACACATAAAAATACCAGTTAAGTAAATAAAACAATATAAGAAACACCTATATCCCTTATCGGGCAGTTTGATCCGAAAACAAATACCAGGAACTATTCACGCGCAAGCTATAAAGGGGTAGCTAGGAGCGATTTAATCAAGCGATAAAAATTGTTGAGATCCCGACAGATGGCGCGGGCGATAGGCGGCTATTGCGCGGAAACTGATACGTACTACGGTTTAAATTAAACGGATTATTGGAGATGTGGTTTTAAATGACCGCAAGCTTGCTTGGTTTATACGTAGATGGGTAATAAAAACATATTTTAGGATATAGTCCTATTAATAAATTAAAAAAAATTGAGATCCCGACAGATGGCGCAGCGATAGACTGATTAGTTTCTAGATATTAAATGCATAAAAAATATTCTAAGATAAAAGTATGTATTTCACAAGAAGACAGGACAGGTCAGAAAGTGAAATATGAAATACCTACTTATTTGAATATTACATATATATATGAATTTTGTTCAAAGTAGAATAAATTATTTTGCTAACGAATTAAGGCATATTTCATTTAGGTACGTCGGTAGGTACTTACTTAATTGTCCTAATTGTAAAACATGAATCGATTAGTTGATAATTGGTTTGCGACAAATGGCCCTTTTTTATTTAAAATCGTACATTTTTACATTTAACATTTCTACCTAGAATCACGAGCTCTTTCGATTCTAATATAATAATAATTCAGCCTTTATACGTCCCACTGCTGGGCACAGGCCTCCTCTCATGCGCGAGAGGGCTCGGGCTATAGTCCCCACGCTAGCCCAATGCGGATTGGGGATTGGGGATTTCGATTCTAATTAGAGAAAAATAGTAACCCTTAGATTTTATAGTTTCCACTCCGTTAAATTACCATTTTTCATGGATTTTGTATGACTCCACGGGAATGGAGTCATACAAAATCCATGAAAAATGGTAATTTAGTAGGATTATACTATTAACATAATTATTATAGTATCCTATTAACATTATTTTTTTATGCAAATTGATGTATTTTTTAATTTGTTTGATTTTTAAAATGGGAACTACGTTTGTATGGAGAAGCGATCGGCCACTATCCTCTTAATGATCAAAAATAATCTAAAATAATTAGTAGTTATATAGATGTTTCTAAGCATCGAGAATTTAGTTTTAGGATACCTACCTTAATATTATAATTCCTCCGTCCATTTACACACTGTACAGCGGATACCTGAAACAATGAAGAACTGATTGTGACTCAGCATTACAATAACAATAAGTAGTTAATTTGGACTATTTTACGTTTTTCGACATATTTGAAAAACCGTCATAATTGGTAATACGCTCCTTCTGCTCTACTATTATACCTATTCAAACGCAATTGCTAGAAGCGACGAAAGACTTTTTAAACGGTCTTATTTGAAGGACGGTCTTTGCCACATTGGCAATAGACTGTTTTTATTTAAACTATAATATAAAGTGCTACTCCATACATTTTCTTAGATGCAAGAAACAAATGAGCATCCCATGCTACCTATATGTTTCTTATAGTCTGTAGAGGGGGTCCATTGGGCAGCCTTCCGATTGTCCAATGGGCCCTGTCTCTCCTCAGTACTTCATAGTAAAAAAACACTATACGTGTAGGTACCTATATTTTATATTGTAGTAGGTAGATTAGTAAGTAAACTACGAATTATGTACTTAACACATTTGGTTCCTTTTAATAATCGCTTCATCACATGTCATCGCTTTAAGTAAGTAATTGGCAAAAACCGGCCAAGTGCGAGTCGGACTCGTGCACGGAGGGTTCCGCACCACCAACAAAAAATAGAGCAAAACAAGCAAAAAAAACCGGCCAAGTGCGAGTCGGACTCGCGCACGGAGGATTCCGCACCATCAACAAAAAATAGAGCAAAACAAGCAATAAAACCCGGCCAAGTGCGAGTCGGACTCGCGCACGGAGGGTTCCGCACCATCAAAAAACAAGCAAAAAAACGGTCACCCATCCAAGTACTGACCCCGCCCGACGTAGTTGCTTAACTTCGGTCAAAAATCACGTTTGTTGTATGGGAGCCCCACTTTAATCTTTATTTTATTCTGTTTTTAGTATTTGTTGTTATAGCGGCAACAGAAATACATCATCTGTGAAAATTTCAACTGTCTAGCTATCACGGTTCGTGAGATACAGCCTGGTGACAGACGGACGGACGGACGGACAGCGGAGTCTTAGTAATAGGGTCCCGTTTTTACCCTTTGGGTACGGAACCCTAAAAACGGTCACCCATCCAAGTACTGACCCCGCCTGACGTTGCTTAACTTCGGTCAAAAATCACGTTTGTTGTATGGGAGCCCCACTTAAATCTTTATTTTATTCTGTTTTTAGTATTTGTTGTTATAGCGGCAACAGAAATACATCATCTGTGAAAATTTCAACTGTCTAGCTATCACGGTTCGGGAGATACAGCCTGGTGACAGACGGACGGACGGACGGACGGACAGCGGAGTCTTAGTAATAGGGTCCCGTTTTTACCTTTTGGGTACGGAACCCTAAAAACGGTCACCCATCCAAGTACTGACCCCGCCCGACGTTGCTTAAGTTCGGTCAAAAATCACGTTTGTTGTATGGGAGCCCCACTTAAATCTATATTTTATTCTGTTTTTAGTATTTGTTGTTATAGCGGCAACAGAAATACATCATCTGTGATAATTTCAACTGTCTAGCTATCACGGTTCGTGAGATACATCCTGGTGACAGACGGACGGACGGACGGACGGACGGACGGACAGCGGAGTCTTAGTAATAGGGTCCCGTTTTTACCCTTTGGGTACGGAACCCTAAAAATGATCACTTGTAGTTTACCACTAAAGAGTTAAAACTTCACTCAAGGTAGGTAGGTAGTTAACAAAAAAGGTAAGTATATTACCGTTATGTGAGGATTTTATGGAACTCCTATTTTTGGCGGCGTACTATAAAGGTAGGTAGTAATAAAATTTAATTTGTGCAATAAAGATTCAACACAAACCCTTCGTTTGAACTTATTCTTTACATTTTTACCAGTTAACTAACGGAACAGATTATCAATAGCGGTTACTTAGACGCAAAATAACCGAGGTAAAAGTAGTTTAGTTTAGTTTAGATTTTGAGAGTGAACACAGCGAGTGTTTTGTTTATTAAAAAAAACCTACCCACCAATAGGTGCTTATATAACATGAAATTGTGAATAAAATAACATTATAAAGTGTTACACGACAACTTGCATTTAAATATGTAAGCAATGTAAGCATACAGTTATTTTTCGTGAAAACATTGAGAATAGTGATTTTTATTTACTTACTTATAGGTACTTACAATAAGTAGTTACAACGTCATTGAGAAAAGTGGAACCGAAACAAGTGAAAACTTCATAATCGGTAAGTTATAAATAAAAATACTTAATATTTTTTACATGACAATGATAATTAATTACTAAGCGCCATTTGCAGCATCCCACTAACCCGGGGTTAACCGGTTAAACCGTTAACCTAGTAACAAATTGTACTGGTAACCATGGTAGCTCCAGGTTTAACCGGTTAACCCCGGGTTAGTGAATGGTGCAAGTGGCCCTAAGGGTTTGAAATGCCTGAATATATTAATTTTGAAAACTTCATCATCATCATCATCATCATATCAGCCTTTTATCGCCCACTGCTGAGCATAGGCCTCTCTTCGAAAACTTACTACTAACAAAATTGAAATCAGCTCCATCTATCGGTGTCATGCTAATTCACGATGACCACTACTTAGCATGCGGGAGATGATAAGCGCAGCGCTTGTCGCGGTCCCCAGAGACTGCACTGCCATCTGTGTACGCAGCGCTGCAATACTAAGCCCTATGGCATGCAATGCACTTGGATGCGTATAGGCTGACTTGTTAGTATGCAAAGAAAACGCGAGATGTAGTTTTTAACACTTTTGCACAGTAGTGCAAAAGTGTAGTTTTTGTTTTGTAGTTTTTAATATTGTAGATTTTTTTTTAAACATTAACCACTTGAAAAAAAATCAGTTCTTATTTACTCCGAAAGCTAGTATAATAGCATTTTTCACAGACGAAAGGGGAGGTTATGCTGTACCTACAGCACATGGTGGCAAGTTAATATAGAAGGTTATTTTTGGAGAATTAAATAATCTTCCAGGAAATGTCAGGATTTTTATCAGGATAATCTATTTTCTAATATGGCAACCCTATCATGGCCAGTTAAGTGTGTTACTTACTATTAGTAAGTACACTTTCTTGAACTTTCGTCGACGTGAGTAAAAAAAAATAACATTTATTTCATTTTATAGACACTTCTCAGGTAATCAAACTGCCTGATAAATGTCTAGAGAAATCCAAGGGCCAAATAGACCGAAATTGATGCTTTGTTTACATTGAACCAATAAAATAGTTACGAGGTGTTGAATAATCGTTTCCAGTTTGAGTGACCATAAATTTGTATATCGGGTTTTCGAAGAAGAAAGGGCGTATTTTGGGTCAACTTGTAATCAGTTAAGACGTTTGGATGGTAAGATTGCGATATTTTTAAAGTCACGCAGTTTGAGTCAATAAAAGTTTAACGAGCGGGGGTGCCCGAATAAAAATGTTAAGGATTTTACGGGACTGTTCTTTGTTTCTCGAGTTGAGATTTGTTTAGTGGATTACGAGGTCAGTGGGAAGAGATATGGATGAAGAGTCGCTGTACCTATTTAAATAGAAATTTGAAAAATGAGAATTAAATGCATTGTGTGGCTCCTTCATAATTTTTAATGTTTAAACCTACAGACATGGAGAAAAACATTTGCCTTTTTTTGCTTTTCCTCTTTACGATTTTCGGAGGGCAGGAATTCATGATTTGAGGTTGTTCAGTTTCAGTCCTACTTAACTAAGTATCAATTTTTTGTCCCCATTATTGCGACCTTTGAGTCTTTGACCTTTCTAACTTATTTAAAGGCAGCAGAGGTGACTTTTTCTACAAAAATCGGTGCTAGTGTAGTTTTAATAGTGTCGTTTGTGTCATAGAAATCTGCGGATGAGCTAACTGAGCTAAGTAACCTTTTAGTATTGCTACATCGCGACGATACTTACTCGGTTTAACACAAAATTACATACTTATCTAAACCAAACCGACAAATCGCGAACGCAAAAGTAATCTATCTTCAGGCCTCGCAATATCGGTTTCTGAACGATTAACAGAGGGCGCGCGTGCCCCTCGCTTTTACTACCATCTTTTACGACATCGTAAACTTGCCCATATAGGCCATAATCTTTTTCTGCGCTTCCCCGCCCCGCGGCTAGATGGCGCTTATAACAAAACTTGAAATCACTGTCAACCACTAAATGTTAAAGTTTTATTGTGTGTTTCGCTAATGTGGTGTGAAATTAATAGGCAATAATGCTTTTATGGGTGCTTGTGACGGTTTATAGGGGTGTAAAGGTAGTCAGGTGACTAGCGTAGTGTTTGTTTTAGGTGACCACAGGTGTTCCGGTATCTTTTAACGACTTTTGATGGTATAATTTGGTTTCTTGGCTACTTTTAACAATTTATTATTGCAGGTGCAATTAACGCATAGGGCTGATTGTAGCCGCAAAGGTCGATGACCGGGGAGGGAATATCGAGCGGCAGTAGTGGTAATTTTGGCGGTGGGGGTAACGCTTTGATAGTGCGTGCTGTTCGTGTTCAGTATGTAAATTAATTATCTTTTGCTGAGCTAATTAAATACCAACAATATGAAAGCACATAATAAGAATATAGTTAGGTAATTGCAATAGATAAACCTATATTTCCTACGATATGACAAATAGTAGGGTACTTAACTTTCTTTCTGATGATGAAAACGATAAGTTTAAGAAACTAAGCCCATTTAAGGGTTAACATAACCTGCACAAATTACAGAACTAAATTACTCAACAATAAAATAAAATAAATAAATATTCATGGACATTTTTTTACACAAATTTAATAAGCCCCACGGTAAGCTCAAGAAGGCTTGTGTTGTGGGTACTCAGACAACGATAGATATAATATACAAATACTTAAATACATAGAAAACAACCATGACTCAGGAACAAATATCTGTGCTCATCACACAAATAAATGCCCTTACTGGGATTCGAACCCAGGACCGCGGCTTCACAGGCAGGGTCACTACCCACTAGGCCAGACCGGTCGTCAATACTCAACTATAAGTCGGTTTATCTACTGTTTGTTATTTTTACTTACAGTTATTGAAGCACTAAAGGCCCCTGTACACAATGGGCCATCGCCGGCCACTCCAAGGGACGCAGCCATGTGGCAGAATGAGATAGCAATATCACTTGCTCCCTCTAAGTCCTCTAATGCATAAATGCGTCCCCCAGAATGGCCCACGCTGGCCCATTGTGTACTGGGGCCTTTACAGTCCTAACAGATTGCAGAAGGGCGTACCAGACGGTGACCTTGGTACGGTCCGAGTGAAAGCGAGAAAGAGATAAGATGACCGAACCAAGGTCGCGGTCTGGTAGGTACGCCCGTCTGTTAGCACTATTAAACAATGCAAACCTAACTGCAAATAAATCTGTCATAAATGGTGAAGAAGAAAATGTAAATGATAATGTAATTGAACTGATCACAAAAGACAAAAATAACCAAAAGCTCAGTCATTTATTAAATCCATATATTCTCATAAACTGCCAGCCATCTACTTAATGTTCATGATGAAACACAATAACTTCCAAAACAAATGGGCTTGATAAGTACAATCGCGAACTTTTCAAATGGAGAAAATTTTCCCCATACTACCCACTTTGAACCATAAATTTAGCTAAGCGCGAGCTGAAGTGCCGTTACAATATATTTTAACCGGAGCTATAATTTGAAACTTACAACTTACTTTTACAAACTTAACTTTACACTTAAAGAAAGCCCTACTTTCACAAAAAATTACTATTTTTACATTTCTCCGCCCGCAAATTTAACTTGGCAGCGGTATGCCCGTCTAGACTGAAACTATTCTATAGTACCCTCAATTACCTTAATCGGAAGTCCCATTCTAGCCTACGCCGGGAGCATTGGTGCGAAAGGGAGGGAAGCGGAAAGGGTGGGCCTGTGAAATCCCTCCGATTTTCCATGCAATTGAATAAAAGACGTTACGGTGTGTTGACGTCATAGTTAGGATTTTTATCGCGGCTTCGCTCGCATACGGTGAGGATAGTTTCATTATAATGATACAAAAGGAAGTAATGAAATAGCCACAGATTTTAGCCTTGAAATAAGTGGGTATAACGTTTCACGGTATGTAAAAATTGTACATTTCATTAATGTCTTCAAAATATTGACCTCTTGGGCTCATTTTACTCAGGATCATTTGTACATTCACGCCTCATACATGAAAAAATGTGTCCCAAGATTTCCTTTCCAGATCGTCACATTTTTGTATGAATATTTTTTTTATTTGTATGAACGTGACGCACTGGAAAAATATTTTTTCACACAAAATTTTAGGACACATTTTTTCATGTATGAGGCGCGAATGTACACATGATTCTGAGTAAAATGAGCCCAAGAAGTCAATATTTCGAAGACATGAATGAAAAGTACATTTTTTTTGGAAAACGCTGATTTGATTCGCAATTAAAGTATAATTTAGTATAGTTAAGCAAATTAATCTACTCGTGTTTCTGACTGACTGAACAAATAAAATACTAAAGCCAAAATTTAGAGTAATATACCTAGGTCATAACTGTGACCTACATTACTTTCAATTCTGCTTTCAGATTTGTGTTACTTCTGGTTCACTGAAACTGAAAACAGAGTATTGCGAGATAAACATATATTGTATTAAATAAATGAGATAACATCGAGCTTCAACTATTTGTTTATTTTGTTACTTTGACATGATATTTCTCAGGTATTACATTAAAATATTTACAGATAGCGATTTACCAATTTTTATTAATGTTAATTATTGCAATTATATATTGAGTTGGCTATGAAATCGTAGCTCTGGCGTAGCACTGCTACGATATCACCGACACCATAATACTGCCCCACCACACACAAACAGACATTATAGCCATATCATAGCCGCGTAAGACCCAGTACCATGGGCCTAATTACTTCAATGTAATTTAAACCTTTTTCCATTGGAATAGAGTTGCAATTCTTTTGTTTCTTTTAATTTCAAGACAAAAAGTCAACCATATATCCTTCACTTTTGATTTCAAATTCAATTTTTTTTTGTTTGGTGGGCCTTAGGACGTTATTGTAGTAACTAGTCAAATCATATAGGCACTTTTTTAATATCACAATGAAAGCACCTCATTTTAACAACTTTTATAATCATTGAGCTGTTTCATGTTACGTATAATTTTATTTTCTGAAGTTATCTCTCCATAACTACTATGAACTTTAATTTATCTATAAATAAAAACCAATTTCAACTCGTTTATAAATAATTTGTACCGATTAGCCAAAGCCAAAAACTAATTTAGTAAGCACACTGTCACGTAATAGGTACCATCGCTATATGCCTTATAAATATTCATTTGGAAACAAATTTGCATTAAAAATGTGCGCTCACGTATTCAGAGTAAATAGGCAGATACATTAAATACCTAAGCAAATAACCCGATGCGCCGTTATTTTAATACCCTTATCAAAAAACAAGGCACATTACAAAATGGCTACCATTTCCCGACTTGCCGGGAAACTGGAAGCCCGGAAAATTATAACAAAAGGCATCTCTACCGCTATCTTTGTAATTATAGTAAATCACCTTGCTACAGCGAGATAAGGCTGTATACAACCGACTAGAATACAAGCGCTGTACGTGCCATAATAACTAAAATACTTGTTACACTTTGGATTTGGGAATGAACATTTGCGGTGAGCGGGAAGAAAAGAGACTTAACATGACAACTTTAAAACACACTTACGTTCTTTTGCGATTGCAGTGTTTCTGAATTGAACGCAGTAGCAGTAAGGCTTAAGTGCGTTGATCGTGCATGTAGATACGTCGTTGTGCTGTTGTGTTTTCAACTCGTTCGATGAACGGACCCTCGCTTTGTACAATCGCACCGAATAGTACTTTTTGTCCGTTTTATTCTCACGGTGTCGTACGTAACGCGCGTAAATTTCAAGCGCTGGCTGAAAAGGCAAGGTATTAATATTTATTGTGTTACAGGTAATGCTAAAATATATTGTGGTCACTGATTATGAGGAATACACCAGGTTAAAAGACCTCGTACTTGTATCTAAGCGCTGACGCAAATAAACAAAAAAAACAAATTGAAAGAAAACTGTGCATTCATGTGCTATCAGTTCCTAATTTCAACAAATGTGTGTGGCTGTGTCGTGTCTGTTTGAACACCTCATTATATAATAATAAACAAAGAATTAACCTTTTGGACGCCAATGTCCGATATATACGCACCGCAGGTCCAACGCCAAAGACGTTTTAATCGGTCATAGACCACAGAGCAACATAGACCTAGGTGCATATGCATAAAGTTCAATTTCAGTTTTGACACTTCGGTGACGTGGCGTCTGAGTGACAGCTTTTGTGTTTGACACGGCGTCGAAAAGGTTAAGCGCAAGTAGGTACAAAACAGACCAGTAAAAACTAAAAACTTGAGGACTCTACGAGTGATATTTTAGAGTCACAGTAGCTACCTGTTTAAATTTCTGTCTAGGCGCTTCATAGTAGGCAGTTCTAGTATTATTGTACATACCTATCGTTTAAATTCGCGTATCTCATGATGATCTCATGCACATTCGTTTTCCCGTATTTATTGACAATTTGACATATTACGACATGACGGCAATTTAATACTTTTCTTTATTCTACCTTTTCCAGACGTGTGTCAAAAGATTTGTCACACGACGAGGCCGAGAACAACAGAGTCCGTCTAAGCTAGAGTCTGTGCGGAAAGAGAAGAGTCGTGAAATGTATGGGGCCCAATACATTCCACGACTCTTCTCTTTCCGAACATACTCTATTTGCACTGATTTGAACAGAACAAAGTCTGGGGACGTCATTAATTTAAATGTTCGTCATAGAAATCTGACATTAATATGACATTCCCGCACATCGTCATTATAAATCCCATGCTAAGTTAGCTTTGGACGGACCAAAATGCAACCTGGCTTATTGTGTTGTTGTGGATTCTACGCAAGAATTATTTTTCCTATCACCTGTCCTTCACCATATAGCTTTAGCTACAGATATCGAACGGTGCAGCGAGCGCACACACTTTCACCCCGCTAAAAACTGCACACACAGACAAACCTTGACCAAATAGCCTGACCCACTTCGCCCCCCTTTTTTGAGCCAAACCTGGACCTCTCGCGAGAGATGGGGTGGTTTATCGAAGATCAGATTAATTTGGCCTCGCTACCGCTGATGGACTGTTTGAACAATTTGTTCTCACTTACATTTTACTGTGGATCGGCTAAACTGAAACCTACTTGCATGAACTTAATTGTTATTTGAAAAAAGCTGAGCAGTTAGAAATGTGGTTTTATTGGTACTAATTAATTCTCATAAATATAATGGCGATACGCCAACACCAAAATAATTTAAACTTATATACTTAGTATAGAATAAGCCACAAATTAGGCCGCACGAGATATTTGACAAATCTGATTATACTTTTTCAGCACTTATCAAAAGAAGAGACCCATTAAATATGTACTTATTAGAATTACTAAAATAATAAACAATGAGTCTACAACTATTTGAAGTTGACAAAGTTTGGCAGCGCCACGATCCCTAATATCTGTTACTAGTACTTAGTTTTCATTCAATCAAGTTTTCGCCTGTATTTACAGTCCCAGTGCACTTGCCCGTGTGATTCAGTTTCTTTTCACCCGTTTCTTTGCACCCGTTGTCCGGAGCGTGTGGCAATTCGTAACTCTCGTAACTCGTGGGTAGTTAGCCGTACCTACAACTAACGCGCTATGTCGCCTCTTTGTTTTCTATCCCATTCTCATCTTCACAGATCCTGCTGACTTATCAACTCCCTGTTCCAGTGAACTCGCCCGTGTAATCGAGCCTTTCACCCGTTGCCTGGAGCGGGTGGCAGCTCGTAACTCTCGTAACTCGTGGATAGTTAGCCGTACAACTAACTCGCTATATCGCCTGCTTGTTTTCGCAACGTATTTACTATGAGTAAGTATGTACCTACTTAACTAATTGTCCAGTTGAAAAAACGACTTCGAATTTTATTTAACAAAGTTGATTTTTCTCAAATATTTGCGCTAAACTAGAAGCTATTACGTCACTGAAATAAAGTAACACAAGGGGTTGTGTTACTAACTTAATTTACATTTCAGTCCTTTTGGTTTTCTTGAGTAAAAAACAATGGGTAGCTGCAAATGGGTAACAGAAAACCAGACTTTGTGATCCAAGTAAGGTAACATTTATAATTCTTCGATTCTTAATAAAATTTAATTCATGAGAATCATGAGACGTTACGTTATTTTCTAGACTTAATCAATCAACTTTCGAACCAGACTAATAACAACCCCGTTACCAAGTTACCAAGAATCAATAAAAAACAATTTTTCTTAGAAAAGAACGTTACACCGTTATCAAATTGGAATAACGGCTTGGCTATCACTTATTGGAATCAGGCAGTGAACACTAGAACGTTGGCATTACCAACGTAGCTTGGTTTTCATTGTACCGACTTGTAAAGGTTCATATTATTTTACCAATGAATTCAATTAAATCTCAATCCTGGTACAATTATTCGAAGTAGGCGTGAACAATGAGTTATGTAGAGCTGCAATTCACTGCGTTAAAAATCAATTATATTCTCACAGCGTGTTCTACCAATTTACATTATTATAATTCATCTTCAAAGCTCAAAAAGGGCAGAAAAATTACAGTAGGTACATAAATACAACACATTTTCCTTTCCAAAAGCGATTCGTCGTCATTCAGCGTAAAGAAAACGGTAGCTTCACTCGAATATACCTAATAATGTTATAGTTATTGTTATATCTGCTCACGACCTAACTTGTAAAAGTTTCATCCGCCCTCGAGATGCTTTCCAAAAAACCATGTCCATTGACGGCTAAGAAGGGAATGGTTTCTCTTGTTTGAAAATATAGCATGCTTTGGATTAGGTGATAAGCGATTTGTTGCGGGTTTGGGGAGACGGGAATTGGTGTTATATTGCTGGAATGAGAGGTAGGTTTGCTCCGACCTGGCTTCTATCTGCAAAATCAATGTGACTATTAGCACTCGCGACTGCGCACAGAGAGGCGGGTGATTCTCTGCGTTTATCCGGTCATTTCTGTTGCATCAATAATTTGTATACCGCTAATAGTTTACGAGTTTATTTTAGATTTTTTTAAAGTTGGTATCGAAGCTGGAGAGACACAGTCGAGAAGTCTGAATATGCAGTTTATATCAAGCAATTATTGATATGTGAATCTAGTAAAGAGCAGGTAATGGGGGGCATTAGTATTTCGTCTAGATTCATAAATGAATGATGAATTAATTACTTAATGATGATTTAAAACTATTCGTATTATGTATAAGTAAAATACAAAGTTAAAACACATGACATGACGCGTTACATAAACCACCGTTGGTCGGAAAACCGTCGGAACTCGTCACCCTTCGGCCAAAACTGTTTCTTTGTGAAGGAAGGAGGCGATAACCTAACTTTTCTATGCTCGGAACAAACGTGAACTTTACTAACAAAGGAAAGGTACCCAACTGTCTGGCTCCGATTTGATTTATTTTTATACATACATATATGTTATAAAGTAGTCTAAAATAACACCCGAAGTTTTTAACTGAATAAATTAGATCATCCTGTAACCGCTGCACGCCCCACCCGGTGCATACTCAAACTCGGTACTCAATTAATGGCATACGCCTTAAGGAAAACCTGAGCCGCTTAAGACTTTCTTGACACGTAAACCGCACAGCGATAAGGAATGCACGGCCGATTGTGTACTCGAGTGGGAGCTATTTAGTTATACCCGCTAATTTATCTCTTGTAGAATTTAAGTAATCTCACTTGTAATTTTATATAAATATCGATTATCCCATGTATCACAACAATGCTTAACGTAAAATGTATCCACGAATGTCGTGTCGGTACAAACCCGATAGGGTTTCACGGCACTTTTCTGTTTGATTTATTATAAGATTTTAGTATAGAATAAAAAAATAAAAAAAAAACAGACACGTATTTTTTTTTGTTGCCCAAACTCAACCTATTGGGAGAAATTGTCCTCCAAAGTACTGAAAACTGACCACTGAAACTTCTGTAGAGAGTTTTGTTCAAGAAAATTGCTAGTTCATTACTGGTTTGGTTATATGCTCGAGAACATGAAAAAGTAATGGACATGTGTTATGTTATTTCGGCTCGAACTCATATTATAGGACCTACAAAAAAAACACTTCAAAGTTTCATAATTCTCATCGTTACGTAGGAAACCTAGAGTGAAAATGTATCAAAAATGTCACTTAACAAACAGTGTAGGTATGTGTTAAAACCGGCCAAGTGCGAGTCGGACTCGCGCACGGAGGGTTCCGCACCATCAACAAAAAATAGAGCAAAACAAGCAAAAAACGGTCACCCATCCAAGTACTGACCCCGCCCGACGTTGCTTAACTTCGGTCAAAAATCACGTTTGTTGTATGGGAGCCCCACTTAAATCTTTATTTTATTCTGTGTTTAATATTTGTTGTTATAGCGGCAACAGAAATACATCATCTGTGAAAATTTCAACTGTCTAGCTATCACGGTTCGTGAGATACAGCCTGGTGACAAACGGACGGACGGACGGACGGACGGACGGACGGACAGCGGAGTCTTAGTAATAGGGTCCCGTTTTTACCCTTTGGGTACGGAACCCTAAAAATGCTAGTGTTGCAGAACAGCCCTCCCGCGTTACCGGTCAGGAGGCACTTGCCGGCCACTTCCTATGCAGATGCCACCATTACATTTGCTGAGTTATTGATTAGTTACGTTTCATTGTCTGTATGGCGGCTGTAACGTTACGTTTAATATTTCAGAATTATCGCGTAGGTACAGGTTCGGTTTATAATAAAACAGTTGAAATGATATTACACTTCATTCTTTGAGAACTACAATGAAAAAAATAATTAGCCGAACTCATTGAGTAAGAATTAAAAAAAAATATGTAAACCTAAGTAGGTACCTAATAAAGAAATCAATTTCGATGAATATCCTAAACCGATTTTGTTGTTACAAAACATGCATATTAACATTATTAACATGTTAGTAGTTATAATAGCAAGTTATGAAAAAAAAAACCAACATGGTAATTTAATTAATTGATATGATTGTTTTTCACGCTAGGAAACAAAAGGCCAACAAAGTTATTGTAAGTTGGAAATTTATTCCTTTTAATTATATGTACCTACCTACTTAGTTCAAATGCTATTTTATGTCATTCTCAACCTAACGACAACGGCAAAGAAGAATGGGATGTTAAAAATTCAAAGACGTCGGCGGAGCTACGAGAAACTTTGCTGAGGTTTTCATATTTTTATATCACGACCACAACTTGCCCACACTAGAACTACAAGAGAATGTCATAGTATAGATGTGACCCATATATATTTTAGGTAATCCTAGGTATTAAATTTACTCACATTTATAGACGGGTCTAACGCGATTCAATTACCTAAATACCTTTATTTACCGACGTTTCGACACAGGTTTCACTGGTCGTTGTCGCGGCTAACTGATAACCCTTCAACCCTAGGTAATTAGAAACTCTGTTTTTAGGGTACCGTAGCCAAAATGCCAAAAACGGAACCATAATTACGTCATGTTCGTCCGTCCATCCGTCCGTCAGAATATCTCACAGCCTCTCTGTAACTTTAGACCTTAGATATATTAAGTGACGGTTGAAAATGCAACAGGATTATCAGTTATACTATGTTTTTATAGTCAATGTGGTGGTTTGGGCGTGTTGCCTCATAAACGGGCTTCAATCGATAGATGCAGCGTAATTAGCGGTTTAGTGGCAAATAGGTTTAGTGGGAGGCCTCCCCTTAACGACTAAATTGCGTAATAACACCATGTACCTACATACTACCTACAGACTACAGGTTGTCCAGCGGCAGATTTCCGATTTCAAATTCAAATAATTTTCGAACGCAAAGTGCGAGGGAGACGTGAAGGAGTGTTTTATAGTCGGATTATTCCTATTTGCATTATTTGACACATGTCATTCACAACAGCAATACAACCTAAAATGTCTTGCACATCGAAATCACAAAGGAAGACAATTGCACTGCGAACGTTTACATTCTACGTCTTTTTTTTTAATTTAGGTTTGGCCGGACACCACCGTTATGAATCGGTAGTCGTCGATATACATTTTTCAGTTTAGGTCGCAACAAAGCATTACTTATTAAATTTGTTATATTTTCTTATTATTACTTATGAACTAGGTATATAATTCTAGCTTTATTTAAATCTCAAATAAAAAATCATTAAACGTCACAATTCGATACCTCAGTCTAGGTGCCATCCAATCGTAATCGCTTGCTATGACAATCGATTTGAGTTAGTTACATCTCTATAAACGTCAGTTATAAAGTGTCAAATAATGCTAATAGGAATAATCCGACTATAGTTTTGTGGTGGTTGCGGATTGATTAGTGAAATTGGATCGCGAGCCAGCAGAGCAGCGGACATATACCTACCTAATACTGTATATCTAAGGCATTTCACATAGCAAGTACCGCAAGGCGTAAGTTTTGCATTAGTTTTGGACAATTCGGAAAACGTAGGACGAGTGTTAGGTATACAGCTGAGGTCGAAATTTAGAAAATGTTATTTTCAATAAATACAGTACTCAGTTTCTTTTTATAAAAATTATATATATATAGATTTGGATACTTCCTAATATTTTTTAAATAAAATGTTGATATGGGAAATCTGGCACTGGACACCCTATATATAAGTAACACTGACGTACCATGCACCTATGTAGTTCTATCCCACCCCACCAGACATTCATGGCCGTTACAGCTAATGAATTGATGAAGTAATAAAATCTAAACTCAAACAGGTTTTCAGGGTTCCGTAGCCAAATGGCAAAAAACGGAACCCTTATGGATTCGTCATGTCTGTCTGTCTGTCTGCCTGTCTGTCTGTCTGTTCGTCTGTCCGTCTGTCCGTCCGTATGTCACAGCCACTTTTTTCCGAAACTATAAGAACTATACTGTTGAAACTTGGTAAGTAGATGTATTCTGTGAACCGCATTAAGATTTTCACACAAAAATAGAAAAAAAAAAACAATAAATTCCGGGGGTTCCCCATACTTAGAACTGAAACTCAAAAAAATTTTTTTTATCAAACCCATACGTGTGTGTATCTATGGATAGGTCTTCAAAAATGATATTGAGGTTTCTAATATCATTTTTTTCTAAACTGAATAGTTTGGAGCAGAGACACTTCCAAAGTGGTAAAATGTGTGTCCCCCCCCCCCCTGTTACTTCTAAAATAAGAGAATGATAAAACTAAAAAAAATATATGATGTACATTACCATGCAAAATTCTACGGAAAATTGGTTTGAACGAGATCTAGTAAGTAGTTTTTTTTTTATACGTCATAAATCCCCTAAATACGGAACCCTTCGTGGGCGAGTCCGACTCGCACTTGGCCGCTTTTTTCTATGGTTGTTACCTATACCTGAAGAAGAAGAATACCTGTTATTATTTGCTGAAATTACCGGTTTCACATATTGATGACTGTGTATTAGTTGGCCACTACTCATTTAGAGTTATGTAGTAATAGGTATTACATATTAGACTTAACAGCTTATTTTGAAACGTAATACGCCGGTTATTTTAAGCTGTAAAGTTAATTCTAGCTATTAGAGGTATCATATAGATGTACCTACTGCCTATATGTTTAATTTCAAAGGTTTAGGTACTATTTATTTATAAGAAAAAAAAAATATTTGGCCATGTCTGAGATTTCCAAAAGGAATCGAGTGTTGATAAGTAGGTAAAATTTTACGCAGTTACAATACCTAATCCAGAAACTAATTTCAACTAAAACTTCCTGAAGAGAAACAATACCTATCCCAGATCGAATAAAAGGAAACCCGAAATAAAATAAAGAAATGGAGTTTTCTATCGAACCGGATAGTTTTCAGGGGATTTTCCTGAAAAGTATTCACCATGCGCCGCTCAGACTGGCTCCATTACCTATCTGGGGGCCTATTCGAACTTACATTTTGATATGACAATGATTTAATTTTGTTATCATGCGCCGGTGCATCGCGACGTTAATACATGTACGAACAAGTACGAGCAAACACAAGCACGAATGATAACAAAATGACATCATTTTGATATTGAAATGCAAGATCGAATTGGCCTCCTGGGCCAGCATTATAGATTACTTAGTCTCCATCTAATACATATCTGACTATAATTCAATGGCTCATGCTCAGTGATCCAATATGATTCAAACCTGATACCAAATGCTCCGAATGTGCATTTGAAAATTGTACGTTGGAAACGGCTGCTAAAGTGTTCCTTTTGTACTCTTACGCGAATGTATAAAATTTGTGTTGATGCAATGCAAATGCACCGACTTACTTTCAGAAACTTAGATTTAGGTTGGAAAAATAGGAATATAATAAAGATCAAAATACAGATAGTTTCAACGCTTCCTTTATTCAATACGCATGAAATGGCAGTAATCTTCTATGTTAGGGACGTAATAAAAAACCCAAGTGTTTGTACCCCATGCCGATCTTAATGAACATTAACATACAAATAGGTACATAATGTATGTACTTACAAGTGTATATTATTCATATAATATCTACAATCTACATGTAGTAAAAATGTTGTTTTTTTTTAATTAATAATCATGTTCTGTATCTACGAAATCTTTGCTCCATTTTACGTGCCTCTACATTTGGCTCTCTGGTAGACTAGTAGAGAATGTCATTAGGCATTAAGTCCGGCACTTGTGCATTTTTATTTTGTGCAATTACGTTTAAGTAAATATATAAATTAAAAAGTCAATGACACGCAATACAAGTTTGGGGTGCAAGCGCCAGAGCATGAAATTGGCTATGTCTAGTCTATAGCGGCCGACGCATTGGCGCCTAATGGCAGCCATTCCAATGGTTCACGTTCCCAACTTCATTCTATTTAAAATGTTTCAGTATTTAAAGTCAGCTTATGAAATAATAGTACAGCCTATGCCTATAATACTACACCTAACGTATGTAAGGTGTAGTTGAAACTTCCTTTGGTCTACAATAAATTTAACCTCCCACACCATTCGTTTCGCAAATTGCTAGATTTGTGAAATTGAAAATTTTTCAGGACTTTTGTCAGAAACATCGAATAAGTAATATCTTTTACCTATGTTACAGAGAACTTATAGATATTTTACATTCGCCTTAAAGTTGGTCAAATGATACAAAATTCATTTTTCACCGAAAAGCTTCATGAAAGTTTGCTACCAAAACCTCGTATATCACAACCATTCAAGTAAACTTATCTTCGCTATGCCTTTACTTTGGATTAGGTATATTGTTTTCGATGTAGCTATTTCAATAATTTATAATAATTAGGTACATATTAACAGTCTTTTCCCTGTTGAATCTTGGAGTTGCCGCGAATAAAGAGAACATCGTAAGAATATTGCCGTATCACAAAAAAAATGTATGGAAGATATGGCAGTGTACTGCTGTCTTATCCAGTGTTTTTTTTATCAAAATGCACGTGAATTTCTGTATTTTACGGCTTACCGTATCAGAAACAGCACTGCTTTATTAATCAACGTGTCTAAACTGACTAATAGCTCGTACATGTCATTTTCATCGGTCACTACTACCGTAGCCTAACTAGTACGTGACAAGCGCCACATACCCACAATCTTCCACGAATCGAGCGTTCCTATTCCTACATGGTAGTAGTGGGAGATATCAAACTTGTAAATTGCTTATTCTTCATGGAACTACCACCTCACACCTTAGCTACTACTATTTCGATTTATTTAACGGCTTCCCGCTAATACCCATAAACATATAAATTTCTCAATATTCTCGCTGCATCAAAGGTCAAAGCTGTAGAAACAGTCATAACAGTTAATTGAATAGCAACTGAATTTGTTTTGGTTGTAGCCAGCAGTTTTAGCTACTTACAACTGCTATTAGAATTTGCTATGATTGCTCCAAGAAATTATACTTCGGCAATAAAGGTAATGTCAAAAGATAGGGGTACTCGAAAAAACCGCTAGCAAAAACTATAAGCCGAAAGTATCAGATGAAAGGTTGGGGCAAAAAATTGTTTATCGATTTGAGCGCAGAATTGCTTGAAGCTATCAGGCTGTTTCGCGTAGTTTTTGCTTTAGTAGTAACATGGCTTGCCAAGCGATTTCAGGTCTAAAGTGGAACGGCCCGACCTATTGTGAATTCCGTAGGTCTGAAATTTATTTGACAGGGTAGTGTCTGTGGAGAATGGAAAATGGCGGAATGGTAGAACACACAATACATTATGGATATAACTCACGGTTTGTTTTTGGCGGGGATCTGACAAACGTTATTGGTATTTAGGGACATTTAACTATTAGGGGGCAATGGCTTTTTCTTTTTTTTATTGTGATATATGAGACAGTGACTGTTATAAGAACGACTTGCCGACAGTGTGGTCGTTTGCTACGGTGGGAATTAATTGATGTTTTAGGTGGCAAAGTTTTTTATGCATAGGTAAAGAGATGTTTAATTTTGCACACAGCGGGATACCTAGTTGTAGCATCGTAAATGGTATTAAAAACTTTTCTTTACTCCCACATACATAATTAACGTAAGTTATGGATAGTTGAGCATTTGTATCTGTGTGAAAGTTAATATCAATCATTTACGACTCCGATTTTATGACCCACATTGCTTCGGTGCGGTTATCTGCAAAGATGGAGGTCATCAGTCAGATTTCCGCCTCGTCGGGTACTGATATCTACTTTGGTAGTGGTTAAGGCAGTCCGATTTGAGGCACAAAATCTATTATAGTTATCGTAATTCTCTCGTGCGAGAAACGTGTGGAAATGAAAGACAAATGTTAGAGTTAGACCAAGATAAGTCTGCAACGATTTTGATAGCACACGCAGTGCAAGTGTTATTTTAAACGTCAAACTTCTATGAAATTATGACGTATAAATAACACTTGCAATGTGTGTGCTATCAAACTCGTTGCAGACTTATCTTGGTCTAACTCTAACAAGACATATGCTGCCGAGATTTATTTCTAATATAAATCACATGGCTGTAGAGAAAGAACTAGCTCACTGCGAGACAGCTACAAATTTGTGTCCGTACCTACACACTGAAACTATACAGTTTTCAGAATATCAATTGGAAAATTTCAGTGTAACCTCCTAATTATATTTATTAAAATTTTATTGCACAAAATAAAGTGTTATCGAACCAAACTCTAGAAGGTACCTACTCGCCTATTCCGCTGAATACCGAACCTTCCAAATAATGATAATGCCTAAATAGTCATAATAATTTCACTTTCACTTTTTATAATAAAAAAATATTTGGTGATACATTTATTATTTACTTAAATATTCAATTGTACGAGTATCTAGTGTAGTAAACGCCTACCTATTTTTTGCTTAACGTCTAGATATAAGATACTTTGCCACATCTGTTATGAATTTTTGTTAAAAATTATTATGATTTTAATATGTTTACTTCACAAATTGTTTACAAGGCCACCGGCTTCAAAATACCTACTTACCTACTTAAATATAAATAAAACACAAACCGTCATGCTGTCTCAATTAAAAACCAATAAGCAAGCTTTAAGGAAAGCGAAACTACATATTTAGGTAGGTCGGTATTCTATATATTTAAGCATTACCTACCAAAAAGAGTAGCACGAAAAACTGTCACGATTTGAAGTTTCAGGTGTCTATTTCACCATCTTGACAAATGACATACCTGATACTGACAATTTTCTGAAAATTTCCTTATATTTCGGTTTATGTTAGATAGATGTTTTATTTACATACTAACCACATACAGTCAGATATATATGAGCGGCCAAAGCGTCTAAATCTGAACATGCCTCATGCCGTGTTAAGAATGTTAAGATATTTTTGAGCACTTCGGCCGGTCCAATATATCTGCTGGCGACTGTACATATTAACTAAATAACATATCAGGCAACAATTGTAACTGTGGTGAAACAAGGGCCTGCCATTATCTCATCAATTGAGCAATGTTTAGATTTTATGTGGTAGCGAAACTTACCTTATCACATAAAATCTAAACATAACCTAACTACTATTAACCTACTTAGGTTAATAGTAGTTAGGTGTAAGTTGCAATCATAACTCGTAAATTGCAACAATGTTTGAAACTACTTATACTAATTCAATAATAGCGGCAAAAAAACGAATTAAATGCAAATAATCTACAGATTTTGTCTCATGATATCATACACAACTTTGGCAACAAATCAAATTACGGTTCCGCCGTGGCAGGGTGGCCTAGGGGTTCAAGGCGTTAGCCCGGATTGCTAAAGACGCCGGTTCGAATCCGGCCTTCAACACTTTAATATATGCCATTTATTTAAGTTTACTGATATCATGTTTATATCTAGTTTATCATATTTTTGCATTCCAAATACGCCTCTTGGAATCATCAGCTAATGCAAATGATAATTTTATAGGTACTTTTAGTTTTAATTATTGCAATTACATTGTTGGCCGTTTTCCTGAAAATGGCCTTTGTAAGATTTAAGTTCCAAATTGAGCCTCAAACTTTGTGATATTGCAGAGATTAGTTTTACGAGTAGATTAGGTAGGTACATATATTGCAATTTTAGTATCTTCTACTAGAAATAATATAAATATCTACATAATACATAATTGTCCTTTTATTTTATGTCAATGTAAAAAGGTTCATATTTGTAATATGATATGCATTTTGAAATACTCATTATCTACGTACAAGTATATTTTATAAGTACTTTACGTCATTAGAACCAGATCTATGTTTCTCGTAGGGTAACGTTTAGGAAGGGTGAACACAAGAATACAAATTAAATAGCCATGTTTTAATTAACTCTTTATTCTCTTGAATTTCTGAAATTAATATTACAATATTGAATGCGGGTTTCATATACAATCACCCAACTATTTGCTTATTTACCACGACACAGTCACAACGTGCCCGCGGCTCGCCAACATAACCGGACACCCGTTACTTTACAGTTAATTCAGATGCAAGAGTCTACTTATGCTGGTGGCCCCAGTA
Organism: Cydia amplana; assembly: GCF_948474715.1. Classification (NCBI taxonomy): domain Eukaryota; kingdom Metazoa; phylum Arthropoda; class Insecta; order Lepidoptera; family Tortricidae; genus Cydia; species Cydia amplana. The sequence goes on from NC_086070.1 coordinate 7,008,026, forward strand.
CGACACATTTTCATTACATAACATAAAACAAAAGTATAGAACGAAAATAATTCGCCACATAAAACTTTCACGAATATTTACAGTTATTTTAAGACGCTTTAATTATCTACTATTTTCAAAAATATAGATATAGATACATACTCACTACATAGCTACAGTTATATTAAGATAAAACTTTATTGAAGTATTTATGTAAAACTAAAAGGGAGGCGTTATTTTAGAGTTAAAACATTTAACGGAAGATTTATTTATACACAGATAGGTACTAAACGTTGAATAACAATCAGAAAACTTTATAGAATATAATTTCGTGACTATGTAAGATAACAAAAGAGTCATACAATGAATTTGAAGTAATAGTTTAATATTCTGCGTATAAAAAATAAAAACGTAAGCTATAAAATATCTTCAACGACATTTCCCAAACGATATTTAAAAGTAACAAAACATGGAACTCAATCTTATTTAGGATACAAGGTACATCATAGGGAACAAACTGAAACCTACCGGCAGGTACAACCTACCTACGTACTAACGAATACTAGTAATGGCAAGACAGCATTACCGATGGAGGACGAATGTATGTATGTAATCTATTTAGCAAATTGCTCATTGTTTCACATGAATTACACATCTTTACGAGGCAGAAACAATAAAGTGAACCCGACGTAAATCAATGGACGTACGTACATACACGTTAATATCGTTACTATGTTACAAGTTCTACCTATTGTTGTACGGAACTAAACGTACCATTACAAAGCTGTAGTTACTCCTTGTAACTTAGCGAACGGCTCCTAATTTGCACATTCCCATAATATATCAATAAAACAATTACAAACGGAATAAACGCAAACCTTAACGGCTTAGAAAATGCAACAATTTAATTCGTATACACGCGTTGTTCTAGCTCAATAACTTTTTAATGGGCCCTGTATGGTCGCACTTTTATCGTTGTGGATAACACTTATTTAAATCCTCTCCTGACAAGTAGGTATGTAAGTGCGAAAGTAGAGTGTGTTATTCTCAGCTACAAACCATAAAACCGCGACCATAATAGACCTGCAGTGTGTACGTCCGGTCTGATGAATTCTGCGTGCATTCCAAATAGTAGACCAATATTACAGACAGACAAACAATGGACTCTTTCTGTCTCTGGACTGCATTGAGTTTGAAATATTGTGGCGAAATCTAAGTTCACTCGGAAGCCGGTAGCACCACATAACATAGATTAACCAATTGCGTATCTGTCTTTGTACTAGATTGATGACTGCCCTTGCACGATGCGAACAATACTAAATAATTTCAAGCGCTTTTAATCGTTAGGTACTAACCATCAGATATCTAAGATATTTATTACCTATGCATTATAATTTATAAAGCCTACTTATACCGAGGTTACTTAAGTACATTTTGTTCGATTTTCATTCTCGATTTTTAGTTTAGAATGAGATAAAGTTCTATTACTAACGACAACCTTATACGAAGACTATGGGTTATTTAGGGTTAAAGGGTATTTGTAATTATTGCACGTAGGTCAACAGGCTCATTCTTAGAAAACTTTTTAACGAAAAGACAACGATCCTTGTAAAATGTCAATCTTTATGGGATTTCGTTAAAATTTGCCTCCTTTATCAGCCTGAAGACATCAACGCATTTAATGCAATCTAAAAATATAAACAATTTTTTTAATATGTTAATGACTGACCTCCTCACGGTTACTTTCTTCCAGTCTACAGGAAACTATTGGAATAACCTTTGAAATGTACTTATATTAAGGGATGGTAAGGTAATCCAACTGAATCCTTACAGTATTTTTTTGTCACACCGTCGACAAAATAAATAATAGAAAAACTTTGATTTTTGTTCGCTTAAAATAATATTTTTTAAGATTTAAGATGTCGTAATTAATATTTTACTTAATACTTTGTAGGACATAAACGCTAAAATGGACTCCGTGCAACCACTTTTATCGTGTCGCTGCATGAAAATCTCCTTTTTAAGAATCATGTTAGAAAAATAATAATTTTGAGAATATTTTTCAGGTAAGTTGAGTAGAAGTGTTTTCTAATTTGACCAATAACTTAACAAATAACTAAATATGCGTCTCTCCCGTGTCGCAGAACTTACACCTACTTACCGACGACTTATCTTGTGCTAATGATATCACGACATATACTCGTAATCTGTAACCGCTATAGATACAGATATACAACTTCCCCAATAATACGAGTGGACAGATATTGCGAGATGATCTATCAAAAATGTTGATAAGCGAAGAATTCAAATTCATACAGTTATTTATTCACTATTTTTCATTTTATTCTACCCTGACATTTAATTTACGTATATGGTGACTATCAACACTAAATTTTTAGTCTAATTTTGTTCGGATTACGTATTGAAGTTTACAGATATTTTGATACATGAGGTTTCGCTAAAATAAAAGCAAAGTGAGAAGGGAGTGGTGAGAAATGCTATCAATTATTTTAAATATATTTTGGCACAATACGAAATTGTAAATTAAGAGTGATAAGCGGTTTAAAAGATGGTTAATTTATGGAATTTTGAGCTTCGTTTTATTTATTTATAAAAAAATTGAAATGAGAAGAAATACTGAAATCTGATAATGTTAAATAGCGCGTGTAGATATTACTCTAGATACAGAGGTTTATCAATAATTCATACAAAGTCGGACCTATTATTATCTATGTATTATACACTTATTCTACTCCACTTTTAAAATTACGTGTAAAATTTTATATTTAGTCACATTATTGTTACCTATTTATTATATGTTTCATCGTTACGTATATAATTTTGAACATCAGATGATTCCTGATTGTGGACAACACTTTGAAAGTCATTTTTCTTTTGTTCGTTAATTTGGTTTAATTTTCTTTATATTGAGTATATGGACAAGGAATTTTTCGACTATATTTTTCAAAAAATACAGCCTAATTCGAATCAATGTCTGGTCCGAAGACCAAACACAAACACATAACGTTAGTATCAACTAATGACGAAGACCTATTTGCAATTGTACTTCGATACGTATTTTGTTACTAAATATTTATTTTACCTTCTCATGGAATTAATAAGGAAGGTATATACAATAAAGAATGAAGATATATGTACTATTGTAAACAATATATAGTATGACCAAGCAGCAGTTCTAGCACTATGTACCTATAAACATAAAATCAAATAAATAACAATTTATGATCCTAACTACTGATGTGAATTACAACTGGTCAAAAACTGAAAGGAGACAACAACCCTTTTGAAATCAATTGATAAATATAACAAATTTTACAATTATAAAAAAAATGTGACCGACAAAACATAACAGTCCACTGAGAGCGGACAAATAATAAAATATACATCAAAATGTACAGAATATATCTATTAATAAAAAATATAACATAATGGATTATAGTAAGTGGTAGCAATAAATACTATGAGATTCACAGATTTAAAATCTTAACTAACAATACCGATCATCGCCCTGGCTCCGTGTAAACCCTGGAGCGATTTTGTTAATTTAGTAAAATATTATTGCAATACAATGTGTGGTTATGGCAACAAAATAAATGCTTAAAGCACATCACCAGCCTGTCCACGACGCGCCGCCTGGGGCCCTAGGGCCCGCGGCCGCCTCCGCACTAAAGGAACATATACAGAGTCACACGCCTCCACAACGAGGCGACTAAATCAGCCGCAAAACATAAAAACTAGTGGATACGAAACGACTAACGTAGTCCGCCGTCCTTGGACGCACTCGCATTCATGTATTCACACTATATGATACAGAATCAGTCAGGATTTGCTAGCAAGGAGCGCCTTACGTCGGGACCTTGTTCACTTTGTGGAGGTCGCCGGAGCCCTTGTCGAGGGGCATCTTCATGGGGTCGTGGTGGTGCGTGACGTGGTGTCCGTGGTGCTCGAGCTTGGCCTGCTTCTCCTGCTGCTGTTGCTTCATGCGATCCTGCTCCTCGCGCTCGCGGCGCGCCTGCTCGTTGATCTCCTTAACGGCGCGAAGCTCCTTCTTTAGCTTCATGCGCCGGTTCTGGAACCAGATCTTGATCTGCCGCTCCGTGAGGCAGAGCGCGTGCGCGATCTCTATCCTGCGCCGGCGCGTCAAGTAGTGGTTGAAGTGGAATTCCTTTTCTAGCTCTAACGTTTGGAACCTCGTGTAGGTCTGTCGGCCCCGCCGTCGTGGACAACCGTTTGGCCCTGAAAAGAACAAAAAAATGGTTACAAAATACCTTGATTAGACGTGCATATAAAACACAATCGCAATTGCATTTAAAGGATCACCTCAAGCCGAGCTGATAACAACAACTGCACTTGAGGATGAGGAATAACCATAAAATTTCACTTTATACCATCTCAGATTTTAATGGCTCATTAATAGATATTTTATTGCAGCACTAAAGTTAATTTTAGAGTTATCGACTACTGTGACCGACTGCAATGTAGATCAAATTTTAGAGTTTAATAGGCAGAGAAATAGGTAATAAATGACAAACGGATCGACACTAACGCTAAAATCGGAGCTGACCGTTAAACGGCGCGGCCGGGACGCGAGGTAACAAAACCCAATTTGAGTAAAGCAAAAAGTAACGGAAAGGGTTAAGAACAAATAGACCATAAATGGACAATAGTGTTCCCTAAAAAGGACGGTAAAGAAGGGTTGCGCAACTTTCTAATGCATTGTAAGGTGTTCTTTTAGTCGATTCGAGGAATCCGTGAAAGTCAACCCTAGTCATAAATCTGACCGGCCAGAAACACACCGAGTAATCCTTATCCACGATTAAATTTCATCTTATTAATTCTCACGTAGCCGGGGCTACATAGACAGGTAAATGTTCTCACAAAGGTTGGCCGGACTGGTTTTCGAGTCAGATAATAAATAAGGCAAGATAAATGGTCGTCCCGTCGTGTATTAAATTAATAGCGGGCCGACATTCTCCCGGAATGCGCTGTAGCTGCCCTCTACCTGCTCGTAGCGGAGAATAAATGAACGACTCGTGGACAACAACTATCAATTTAATTAATTACGTTTAGATTAAGAAAATGTATTTCCGTGGCTAGAGACGTGTTTAAAACCAAGTGGCGAAGATTAGACATCATGGAATTGGCCATTGATCAATGTAAATAAAATAAAAAAAACATTTTCTACATTGATACGCTCTTAACACATTTTTGACCTTCTGATTTCTATAATTACTTATAATTTACCTACTGACTTTTTTGACCGTTTGCGAAAAACAGTAGGTCTGACTGATATTAACTTAAATGTATTCAGTGTTGAAAAATTCGCGTAAATTTGAAGATAAATGCCTTACAGTTCTTTGTTTAAACTGTTAAAAAGATTCGGTGCAGGATAAGTAGCCTCCATAACCTGAACTAACTTTGTTGTAAAAAAGTTGCTCACCGACTTTACATTGTAGACATGCAACTCACCTCATAATGCTTTAAATTTTCAAACTGGGCACGTAATTAAAAAATATGCAAGTGCGTATAAATCATGCGACTCGCCCAAACTCGGCTTCCACATTTACATGTGCCGTAAATTACCCAAACTGCGTTTTTACGGCCCTAATAACATTTACGGTCCCCGCTTACTTCAACAAAAACTTAAAACTGTTTAAAATGTCATAAATAGAAAATGGGATAATTATATAAGTGTGGTTAGACGAGCACAAATAGCAAAATGCACGCGCGCGAGGGAGATAGAAAAAGCCATTCTAATTTTAAAAAGCAAAGATGGAACCCAAAACACGGGCTATTATAAAGGTCGTAAGTGATGACCGTTGATGTATGAGCAGCATCATTCCGGTTTACGCGGTAGGGTCTAAATCTGTGTGCGACGGGGGGCGAGTTGGGCCGTTTGATGGGGGCCGGTGATATGTTAGCGAGGCAGGTTGGGCACCCCTCGGTCGCCATGGCGACGGTAAGGAACCTCCCGTCAGCTGGCTTCCATTATTCTCCACCGTATTGTTGTCGGGGTGGTTTGTTGTAGTTACGAGTACCTGCAAACGCTCTTTTTTAATGGGAACATTTTCCCATAGCCGATAGAGATCAGATTGAACAGGATATAATATGTTTGCCTTATTTGCATTTGCCTCATTCCGAATCTGATAAAACGTTTTTTGTGCAAACAATAGGTGTCTATTTATATAGACGCTTTGTTTTTTATTTGAGTAATTTAGTTTACGAGGCGGCAATTATTTGTGGCAACGGATTTAAACGAAAAAGTATGTTAAGGCGTAAACACAATATATCTGGGGGAACGACACGCATTTGTAAGAGGGGCATTGTCGGTGTCCGGACGCGACACGGCGCGGCTCTCGCGCTCGGGCCCAACTCCCAACCCGTCTTAGCTGCCTTTTTGTCATGTCTTCTACTTATTTTTCTGGGTATTCTAGAAAATATGCCAAATACTTGAAACAAGCAAGACTACAGTGTAAATTGGTCAATATAAAATTTTTTTTTTTGTACTTAAGGGTAAATTTTTGGTAAGACAAGACTAGTTCCTTAGTAAGATTGAAATGTGTGTACATTAAGTAATCTAAAACTGATGAACGTGTTTACTTGGCTATATACCTATCTGCTGCTGCTATATAGCCAAGTTAATATACCTATGTCTACGCCAAACGCCACCGTGGCAATACGACTTGGCTCGCTTTTATCTCAGATATAAATCTCCCAGAAAGCCGCTACCTTATTTATTATTTTATTTAACTCGGCCCACCTTTGTACGAACCTGTTTCTCGTCGCTTGATTAATGGTGCCGGATCGGTACTAAGGGTCCCATTTACAAATAAATAATACTGAAGTTTGGTCCAGTAAGAACGTTATTTATAGTAGGCTTAACGCTAAGGGTGGTTTAGAGAAAATTATGAAAACCGGTCTGTAACAGAGTAAATTAATTAGCGTTTCATTAGACGCACCCGTAAGTAACGCCGACGTTAATCTAAATATGTATAAAGCCAGCGCGACCGGCGAGGTGACATACAAACGGTTGTTTAAGACAATAGATTCTCATACGGCCTAATAATTCGTCGAAATGAAGCCCCGAATTGTATTAGGTATCAATTTAAGGCGCATTAAAGCGTCAAAGGGTTCCATAATTCCTGTGTTGGCGAACGGTTTATGGGCCATAACTCGCGAATTGTCGTTAAGTCGGCTGTGCTCGGCCACGCTCGGGACTCCATCTTAAAATAGTTCGTGCGCTTTCGGAAAACGGGATTAACAATAAAGGTGACATTCGGATGTCGACTGCAGCTGCATTACTGTTGCGACAGTGTCAATCAGTCTGTCAATTTACTTGACAAAATGAATGACGGATTGAATGTCATAATCGCGGCAGTATAGGAAAGGAACTTATAATTTACTTATAAAGTTACTTTTAATTGAAATACACGTAGGAATGATTCGGTGACTTATCATTAGACCCCGGATTCTTGTCGCGATCACGTGACAAAAGGGTGATTTGAGGAGTAAATGGAATGGTAGAACAAGATAATACTTAAATTATAAGATAACTATTATCATTGATAATAGTTAATTCTAATATATACACATATTATATATACCATTTCCTGAATGGAACAGTGGGACGAAATAATTGTATACCAAAAAAATATGACGTACTTTTTTATGTTATCTTATAATTTAAGTATTATCTTGTTCTACCATTCCTTTTACTCCCCAAATCACCCTTTTGTCACGTGATCGCGACAAGAATCCGGGGTCTACTTATCATGTAAAGTACCTATATATACATTGCAATATTTGTTTAAAATACCTTCAATATCTCAGTGCGATTTTCTTTGTGCCAAAAGGCCCAATCAACATTCCTCAGATAACGCGTGAAGTAGCCTTAATTATTTTAAAGCTTTTAAAGGGCCACTTAACTGTGGGTTTAAAGTATGTAACTTATTGTATTTAAACAAAATGACATCAACATTATGTCGTAAGAGACTCATCTATTTACGTGTTATAAATTATTGTAGTATTTGTTTTTAATGTTTATATTTAAATAGTCGTTAAATTATTTCATTTTAATACCAGTAACGGGACGCTATCACGTTAGAGGTAATTAATATGAGATTTATTCTAAGAGCATGTTAGGAGGAGTGATATCTTTGGAGGAGAAAGTTTCTTGAACAAGATTTATAGGTTTGGGTGTTGCTTAACAATCTTAATGCAATAAATTTTCTTTATTTTCATTCTCGGTGTCATTTATTTTCGGTTCATTATAGGAAATTTCGGCTCTATAATCCTAAAGGAAAAAAAAAAAAACATTCTTAGTATATAGGTAGGTAAATGGCAGTTAACAATTTTTATTAAAACACATACAGTATTATTTATGTATCTACACGACAGTAGACGGTCTAATTATTTTGCATGTTGCAGTATATAGTTTTCAAAAAAGTTGATTAATTTCAACCGAGATAGTTAACTAGGTATAGTTAGTGTATAGTGTGTAAAATGTAGACTCAAAAGACTCGAGTTCCTACCAGCACTGAAACTACCTACATTGCTGCAAATGCGCGCGTAGCCGCATGAAAGGAACCTGACTAATATTTCACGGGCTCGTTTGGTCGGAAAGGACTTTTTTGCTCACTCACGCGCAAGTTAAATCATCACAATGTTGTTCTGTGCTCGCTAAAGGACATTGGCATTGGTCAGGGTTGGCACATGTGTTGGTTCCGAATGTGTCATTGCCGGTAACGGTTGTTACGTGTTCGATGATCGCTTAAAATAGTGATTGGAGTTCCAGCGATATTTATTATTTGCTTAAACCTATCATTAACTATTTTATTCTGATATTTAGAACCATGCTTTGTATAGGTAATTAAGATTGGTTAAATCAAAAAGCTCAATATTTTTTCTTAAATTCAGGCTTATAAAGCAATTGGCCTACTTGCACGTGGGTATTCATATAAATCTTATCGAATCTAAAATCGTAATTTAAAAAAATAACTATTATGCTATAATAAATTACGGTTTTCCCTGAACAACTAAAACCAGTGTATTACAATTACTGTACCTAATGGTGGAAATCAGGTGATTATGGACCCCTAAAATACCGTTGATGATGTTGGCCCATATTTCTGTAGTAAAGTTACCAATGCACTGCAGATTTTGGAAAAGGGCGCCAATATAGTTAATCTCATTGAACTCATAGATGAAAACCTACCTACACTATAATATAATACCTATACACTATAGTCTAGCTAGCCTATAATACAATAGCAGCTATTATGACATATTTTCCTAGCTGTATGTTCCAACCGACAAAGAAATTACATTGAAACCCATGAAGATTTTCCTGATTTTTCATACATAAAAGGACATGTAATTAACCGGTAGTCCCTGGTTTGACAACCCTAGTTCGTTCAGTACATTGGAGAGTTGAAGTGAAACGATCTTTGATCCCGCGTGGCAACTGACGTCACGATTTATTCGTCCCGAGTCCAGAGTAACTACACTCATCCGTGGCTACATGACTGTAACGGAGGCTGGAATTATATTTAATGTCGCTTGTTCAGAGCGTAGACCTTTTTTGACGTTTACTTATTTTATTTGTGATTTAAAGGTTTAGATAAATACTTGAGATTTCAAATATACGTTTTAATTTGGTGGAAAAAAAATCTAAATGCTTTCCTATCTAATAGGGTATTATACTGTATTTTAAATGAATTATTTTACACCATGCATGAAATAAAGCACCAGATAATTATCATAAAATCACAGATAGAAGTTATTTTTAAACACATAAGTTCTATTTAATAAATCGGATAGGAACATAAAAAGGAGGTGAGTTGACCGTGACGTCACGATGTAAATATTTCATATAAATTCCATATCAGCAAACCTTTTCGAAAGTTCTAAAAAAGTAACTGATTTGACTAGTAGGAAAATACCCTATTTCCTAGAGATATTATTGATCAAGTACCTAATACTTCCAGTTTTCAAAAACCGTCACCTTGCAGGTTCATACAATATTTACACATTGAATAGACGTCTCATATGTCAAACTAAATACAATAATAAATAATCCAATCATAATAATACTCCTTGTATAACAGTCATCAAAGATAACAGTAACTATACATAAAGACCTATATTTTAAGAACAGTGTAACAGTGAAGATTGTACATTTATTACTGGCAATAAAACGCTATTTATTATATACAAGCCTATACTTTGTGCATATAAAGGTAGTTGTTATTGAAATTGATGACTTTATATGAGATAAAAAGGTTAAAGGATATCATTGACGACACATCTGTGGGTTTGGAAGAGGAATGGCGTATGTGGATATTGCTTCAAACTCGAAATGTGGTCCTTTGGTTTTAAGAGCACGAATAATGCTTGGTTTAATTAGCCTCAATGTTTCCATTATAGATACAAAATATGCCTACATATAATAACCTTACATAATATAAAGGTTAGTAGTATGTATCTAGCATCTGATGGCGATATAAGTAGGTACATAGTTTTAATTGCAGGAAGGGTAAATTACCCCAAAATTGGCCAAATTGCGGTTATTCCCCCTACTTACGTTAGGACAGCCCATAGGTAACGCTGCCTTAAATCAAGGTTGAAGGTACCAATTAGGTATTGGAGAAGGTCGACATTATTAGGTACAGTGGGCCAAGAAAGAGGTCTACCAGTTTTGACAAAAGTTTCTGCGAGATCTAACGATCGCTAAGGTTGACAATTGTCACTGACATAATATTAAATCGACCTTGTTGTCTCATGACGTTCAAACGAACCTCAACCCTAGGGTGGTATACCACAATTTTTGCCGACTGTACCTAAGTCAACAACACAAGCCTTCTTGAGCTTACTGTGGCACTTAGTCAATCTGTGTAAGAATGTCCTATAATATTTATTTATTTTATTTTTATTTATTTATTTAAGTACCTAGCTTAGAAGTGTTCTTTATATGACTGATAAAATTTTATTTTATTTACAAATGGTAAATGATGTATTTACTTGCTGATATTTTTCTATGAAATTAAGAGCCAAATGCACCACCACATTTAGCGGACTGATAACGTCACTCAGCAGTGAACTATGAAACTTCCCATACAATAAAATGTGGCAAACTTTTTAACGGTGACATACGGTTTTGTGCAACCGACCCTTACTGCCCTAACAATTTAACAAGGTTTATACGTAAATCAATGAACCTACTATTAGAATTTGTATTAACTTCGTCATACCGATGATTAAATATACGATTGTTATCAAAGTTTTAAATCTAATCCAAATACAATATATGTATCGTACATATTGTATACAATTGAGTACCCGTACCCACTTACTTCAGATTAATTTAGCAATAAAATAGAAGATTTAATTTCCCATCCCAATAAGAGAAGATATGGTAACGTCAAATAAGAAATGTAAAAGCTTTTCAGTAATTTGGCGAGTTGCCAAAATACGTTGCCAAATGCATGGTTTAAGAAATGCCACCATATATGTTTCACAGTAGAAATACAGCTTTTTAAAATAAGCGAAGCGAATATATGACATAAGGTCATTTACTAATGAAAATTCAAAAAAGCGGCCAAGTGCGAGTCGGACTCGCCCATGAAGGGTTCCGTATTTAGGGGATTTATGACGTATTAAAAAAAAGGCACGTATTTAACGGGTCAACTGATTAATCGAATTTGGGTAGTTTAAAAAAATTGAAATGGCTACTAAAATTAATAGTTTGGCAACAAAAACGGAGCCTTAAAATATGTCAATATGGGTTGTATTTTAATGCCGTTACAGCTTTTGATTATTTTTAGGCAGGTACCAAGTATTTATTTGGCAACTGAATTAATATATTGGAGACAATTTATGAAGCACATTTTAAAAAGAAAACAGCTATCTATTAATTAAAAAATGAAGTTCTTTTAAAATATTTTGTTTGGTCATTACACGGTCAACCTAACACGCTCCTCCTCGCTTCGCTCGTCGTCGCACCTATCTGTTGACTCTAGCAGAACACAGTGGTAACTATGTATTGAACTTAGTAATTAAAAATTTAAAGATGTAATGGTATAATGGCCATTAGGCGTCTCATGATTAGAAATTTCGACTATAAGTATACTGACCATTGCGTATTGGTAAATTAATTTGAGGTGTTTTGTGTAAAAAGTGACCAATATTCATTAAATTTAACTGATTTCGTGTTAAAATACTACCTAGCTAAAACGATACGCACAGTTATGATTAGTTGATTACTTAGGTGTGAACAACTAGATGACAACTAAATTTTATGATCGCTTTACAATATTAGTTGCCAATTTATTATTTTAGACGCCAACCTATCACTTTATGTTCCCTATAATTTTTTTGGGTGGCTTGATTTTGCTGCCAGTTTTTTTAATAATATGATGCTTATATTTGAGGCTAATATATTTTTTTTGGCGCTAAAATATTAATGCACAGCCAAATTATATTATTATATGCCCAATGAAAGTTCCCGTTTAATATTTTAGTTGCCCGGTTAATAATAAGCCAAAAAAAAAACTACTTACTAGATCTCGTTCAAACTAATTTTCGGTGGAAGTTTGCATAATGTACATCATATTTTTTTTTTTAGTTTTATCACTTTGGAAGTGTCTCTCGCGCAAACTATTCAGTTTAGAAAAATATGATATTAGAAACCTCAATATTATTTTTGAAGACCTATCCATAGATACCCCACACGTTAGGGTTTGATGAAAAAAAATTTTTTGAGTGAGTTTTTAGTTCTAAGTATGGGGAACCCCAAAAAATTATTGTTTTTAGGGTTCCGTAGCCAAATGGCAAAAAACGGAACCCTTATAGATTTGTCATGTCTGTCTGTCTGTCCGTCTGTCCGTCTGTCTGTCCGTCCGTATGTCACAGCCACTTTTCTCCGAAACTATAAGAACTATACTGTTGAAACTTGGTAAGTAGATGTATTCTGTGAACCGCATTAAGATTTTCAGACAAAAATAGAAAAAAAACAATAAATTTTTGGGGTTCCCCATACTTCGAACTGAAACTCAAAAATTTTTTTTTCATCAAACCCATACGTGTGGGGTATCTATGGATAGGTCTTCAAAAATGATATTGAGGTTTCTAATATCATTTTTTTCTAAACTGAATAGTTTGCGCGAGAGACACTTCCAAAGTGGTAAAATGTGTGTCCCCCCCCCTGTAACTTTTAAAATAAGAGAATGATAAAACTAAAAGAAATATATGATGTACATTACCATGTAAACTTCCACCGAAAATTGGTTTGAACGAGATCTAGTAAGTAGTTTTTTTTTATACGTCATAAATCGCCTAAATACGGAACCCTTCATGGGCGAGTCCGACTCGCACTTGGCCGCTTTTTTTTCTATTTTTGTGTAAAAATCTTAATGCGGTTCACAGAATACATCTACTTACCAAGTTTCAACAGTATAGTTCATAAAGTTTCGGAATAAAGTGGCTGTGACATACGGACGGACAGACAGACGGACAGACGGACAGACGGACAGACGGACAGACAGACAGACAGACAGACAGACAGACAGACAGACATGACGAATCCATAAGGGTTCCGTTTTTTGCCATTTGGCTACGGAACCCTAAAAAGGACAAACATATTGTACCAAGAGAAATATTTATCGTAACTGCTAACACATAGGTGTACCTACCCAGGTTTTATAAATTCGGCAATTTTTTAACTATGTCCTTATTTGGAATTATGGTAAATAGGTACATACTCGTACATACATGATATAGTATGGTAAATAGGTACATGTGTCTTATTCTTATCATATCCGAAGTTCAAAAAATCCACTTAAAACTGTTTTATTTTGTCCAAATGTCGTAAAAACTATCTCTCGAGAAAACGGAACAGAGGAGTTTTAAAACTGAAAAGTTCTCAGCTATGTGGATTTGTTTGTTGAGGGAAATCTATTTGAAAACACCTTTACTCTTTCCCTCCTTTATTTTATCTCGCCCACATTGTAACGAATTCTTGATTTTTGTTAAGAATTTTGTTTTATATCTACATTACCTATACCTAGATTCCACATAATATGTTTATTATATTTTCATATGTATGTATGTATGTATGTATGTCACTTTATTGCACATAAACAGGTTTACATAAAACGGACAAAAACAAAACAAAAATAAGAATGTTATGTACAAAGGCGAACTTATCCCTAAAAGGGATCTCTTCCAGCTAACCTTTGAGAAAATGCGAAAGGATCAAACACTAACAGGTGAAAGACAATTTAATATGGACAAATAGCAATATAAGAATTTTGGATACACATAAAGGAAGACGAATATGATTCCTATGTATTTTAACTCCATTTATCATTTGACAGGTAAGTACTTAATATAAAATGACAGGAAATATTTTACGAACAAGTAGTATAGGTAGGTGGTGTATGTCCTTCAAGTTCAATCTTCGAATGTACCTAGTTCCATTTAACAAAATTGTTTTGATTTTAAGGATCGAAAACAAAAGTGTACCTATTTATTTATATCTTAAACTTTGATAAATATGGTAAAGTGATACTTAGAACAATACCTCACAGTTAATTAGATGTTAGAGGTACAATATTTCTAAAACTTAGCAAAACTCGTAGACATTTTCTACATACCTCCTTCTATTACCTACTTATTTTAGGACAGCATGTAAACCATGTGTAAACTCCCTACAAAAACATTTCTTACAACAGATTTATCTCAAAAACCATGTATCACAGTTGCAAAGCGTTCTCGGTAGTAGGGACTGGTTCCGTATGCAAGCCAGCCCGTCACTCGCATTCATACTGAATGAGCAATGAACCTTGCTTGACCAGCCAAAAGACCCCTAAACGAACGAAACATGCTACGCCACACGTATCAACTCACACTGGCTGGGCTGGCCAAAGCATGAACTCTTTGCAATCTCCAGCAAGCAATTACATCCCTAACACTGAAGAATTTTGGATCTAGAATCGCGTGATGTTAGAAATGATGCTACTTATGATAATGCTATCGACCGATGGCATCAGGATGCATTACGGGACGCAACTTCAACGGCGCCAATTATACGCAGTAATGGTTAGGTTTTCTAGCATATACAGATATAAATGTAAAGTAATATATACCTAATGTAAAGTGTATTTAACGATGTATGATAACGATTAATTTTAATATCCGTTTGTATTGAGATCAAACCGGTATCATATCTTGAGTTCCTATTCACGACTATAGGTAAGCCCTCTGTTCATCCACAATGTATTCGTAGTAAAATGCTCACTTATGTGCCACTATAGTGCCACACCCGTATTTAATTAACAGACATAACCATCAACTTAATGAAAATGAATCACGAATCTAATTTAAAACACAAACAAGAGTTTGCGACACAAAACAAACAGCAGCCCTTAGTAGAAACTACGTTTATACTATACATATAGCCTTCAGGAGTGATATTTCAGTCGCTTACCGAGAAAGGGCGAGTCAAAGCTCAGGTGAACTACGAGTAGTATTCGTTTTTTCGTTTACACAGAGTAGTTATAAATCTAGAGGTCATGTTACATCAGTTCATTCGTAAACTGGACTTTACCAGGATCGCGCGACCAATAGTATTGAGGATTGTGGGTGCTAGTAGAAACATAGTACCTATGTGTAGTTAGCTAGTGCTAGTGCGTCCAAACAACGAATCCCAGAGGGCGTAATTATACAAAGTCTGCAGCGGATGTGCATTCACCGCGCCGCCCCAAAAGGAACGGCGCAACTGTTACTAGACTCACGCGGAAATGCACTCTAAACTATTAACACTGAGTCCTTTTTCCAAAGAGTGGGAAAAGCGAATTTTCAGCGAGGATTTTCCCATTTAATCCACGTCTGAAATACATACGTTAGCGACACAAATAAATAAGTACAGTCTGCCGCCCACTGCGCCGGGATTAATTCACTCGCCTCTGATGTTTTAATCAAGCTAAATATAAACTCGGCTTAAAAGAATTCGTTTTGCTTTATATGCTAGTTTCCGTGTCGATGTAGCGCTTTGATATCTAAGGTTTCTTTGTGATAGATGCCGACCGACGTTCTGAGAACGCTTGTATCAGCTGTTTTAGGCAACAGTGTTCCAAAAATAATTGCCCGATGTTACACTTTTTTCGTAGTCAGTATTTACGTTAGGGGCCCACGTGTTAATACTACAACAGGATGTTTAAAACTCCAAATTACCGCGCTAAGTACGCACTTTATTTCCTATTATTATTTGTGAGTATTCGTGTAGTAGATAAGCTCGCGGCGTCGGCGCCCGCGGGGCTTAGAAAGCGTTATTTTGATAATATATTAATGTGAAGTGGTCGTACATTCCCATGGAGAGACGAGAGGCCGTTTTATTTTTGAAAATGACTCCATCAGTCACAGATAACGTTCCTGAGGCGTCACAAAAAAAAACTGTTATTGTACGTATCGTGTGTCACGTACCGGTTTGGAGTAACTAAATATTGTTCAGTTGAATTTAGTGGGTACTCCCGTGACTTTATCGCTTGTAGCCGCCGAGGGGATAGTTAATTTATAGATAGCTGAGAGATCACACCGGAAAAATCTTACAGTAAGATAAAGCGAGGAATAGAGCCCTTAAAATAAATTTATTTCCGAATAGCACAGAATCCGACACGTATTTATGATACTATAATGCGTTGATATAAGAGGTAGGTGGTATTATTATGAAAATATAAATAACATTACGTCGCTTATTAGTAAGAAAAATCTATGCAACAAATCAGCTTAAACTCTCTGAGCTTAGAAAAAACGCCTCACAAAAACGCGACACTGAACCGCCCACGTAAATTCAGAAAATGTACGCCGTCATTATTGTGGTATAATTAATTGTGAAATTATCATCTCATAACTGCCAAGGCTGGTGTAAAAATCTTAGGCGCTGTCCAATGAATCACAGTAATATATCTAGATAACGCGGGTTTATTCTCGCTTCTATAGAGCATAAAGTTTAAAATGCAGTATCGTAAGTAAGCGCTCGGTGCGGTACGTACTGGTCGCACAATAAAAGAGCTTTTAAAAACATCAGCTATCTCGCCGGCCATTCAGTCGGTCGTGTTACGCGTTGTTTTGAAAGCGCATAGAACGATTACGATTACGTTTCCGACGAACCGTCGACTTCAAGTTACCTACGTATCGTCATTCGAATCTCGCGCTCGGATGTTTGGTCCGAAACGGCCGTTCATTAGCATTTTATGAGTGATACGAGCGATAATGGTGTAATAAGACGCATCGAGCGGTCATACGACGTGATAGACGCCCGGCCTGCTGGCACACAGCGCTCTTATGGCCCATACTCATTCAGATCACCGCATTCCCATTCACTCGATGGCTCTTATTGTACATTTCAGATGTTCCGATGCTTTAAGCGTCGGTTTTGTATTGTTTTATGGGTTGAGTAAGCACTTTACGACAGCAATCGATATTAATAAGCTATTTCAGCTCGAACGGCAGTATTAAACATTTACTTACTGTTTAGTTTCGTTAGGTATGACCAGTTTTGATTCCTGGCAGGTTGATAGGTAATCTTTAGATATAAAATTTTGCCTATATTCAAATAAATCAAGGTATTTATCCCTACGTAAATACATCTGCATCGTTATTGCTTCATCGGATCGTAACAGAATCATAAATGAAACATTCAAATGGTTTTATGACACATTTCGTTAACGAGTTACCTTGTCATCTCTTCCCAAACAAGAAGATCGTTAAACCTGCCTTTACTTCGCACCTTACTTCCTTTGGATATAAAAAAAAACCGGATGGGTTTAATCCACAGGAATTGCATCTCCGGTGTGATTGAGACTACAAGTTAAAGATTTGATGTTAGCAGTAAAAAAAATATTTATTGTAGTACTTAGGGGGGGAGTGTCTAATCCATTCATCAAGGGGAATCGTTGCATCATGTGGAAGAGAAAAAACTCTACAGCATTGAGCTATGATAACATACCATCGGATCTTTGTGACTTACAAAGGTCTTGTCTATCTAGTACATATGTGTATCTACATATAGAATAAGTTCCTAGCCTAGTCAATAGACTAATCCTCGGGCAGGTGTGGAGTCCGTGATCCATCTGCCGCGGTCCGGCTGCCCACGGTCCACGCTCTATACTCTATGCTCTAAGCTCGTGCTCACCCCCATGCCCATCATAAACTCAATCAGCCAGGGGCGGAAGATCGTAAACTTTTTTTAGAACGTCTCTCAACAAAACGCGAATCGTAAAAGTAATTGGAGCCCATTCATATTAATAGACGTTTACGAGGTCTTCTCCATAAAACTGAGATTGTCATCGCTCTTTCGCAAGCTATGTCTATACGATTGCTTTTGAATTTGTTGAATAGTTTTTATTGGCTGTAAATCATAAGCCGTTGGATTAGAACGGTTTATAATTAATAAAATTCAGAATTCATTGAGTATTGGCGCGTTCCTTTTATAACGGCTCGTGACGCTATTGTTTCCGATCTACGCCTACGTGCATTGCGTCGATCATTTGTTTATCAACGAATCGAAGTTTTGACTTTTAAGTATACTGATTAGTTTACGATTTGGATTACCTACACGAGACATCTCAATAGCACTTTAATCAATCATTTAGATTTCAACGTCAAACATCAAATTAGGGTGCGGTCAGTTAAAAGTTTACCCTACGTATGAAAGCTTGGAAAATACCCTGCCTGATTATTTGGGTATGAACCTATACAAAACAGAATATCTATTTATTCATAGGATAGTTAATTTTGGCCGCTACACACAAGGAAAATGACATTTACGAGATATTATTCTCGATATAGGTAAACCTTATCTGCCCACGGCCACATCTGCCATACCATCGCAGGAATTATTTTTCATCGTAACTGAAACGATATCGAGATAATATGGGGAACATAGTAATATCGGGCCGTTTTCCCGATCGCGGATAAATAGAAAGTCCACAGCTGTCGCTCACCTCCTCCCGAGGGAACCGTGCAATTTCCTTACCCTCACTTTAATTCGATCCCCGGAAGGCTCAGGCCATCCCAGGAATATTTATTATTATATCTTTATTAACGCCCTCGTTACGTCTCGCGTTTATTGCGGATTAGATTTGTGCTTATACTACTGCTTTCTATATGCATTTTTACGAAACGCTGCCACGTAAATTATAAGTAGTATAAGCGTAGAGGCGTTTTGACAAGCTGTAAATTATTTCAGACTTTCGAAACTTTCATATATTTAGTGTTAGTAAAATTAGCACGACAACTTTTATAGTTATTTTACGAAATGATCGTTAAGATTTTAAGATGAAAAAGCAAATCGTAAAACACTTGGTTGAATTAAATTCGCATTAATTTTCTATTAAGGTAGTTTAGAACCAGAGTAGAGTAGGCTATATTACATTAAAAATACATAAAAATCTTAGATAGATTTTACTAATTTACGATATGACGAATAACTTTTAATGACTCAAATAACGTCAGGCGGGGAATAACTGCAGTATTATTTGTGAAATAGTTCTTAGAAAAATGACGTTTGGTGGCGCAGCGGGCTGTATTTTCAGCTATTTTACTGCTTGACAAGCAAATGAATCATAATGACTGATGCCAATCCTAAGGTATGCTGCGAATACCTACACGGAGCGTATCGCGTGTTGTTTACTCACGGTTCTTAGTATGGAGATAATCAGAGATACCTAGATGCCTCGACACGGGGTTCCAATAAACTAATTAAAGCGAGTCCCTCTACTAATATTTTATTCCAACCCTCTCCCGCTTGTTTATATCAGCAATATTTTAACTCCCAAAGCAATATCGTAACGTAATTTAAAACGAATTAGCCTCCCCTACAGGGCCTCCAAATTTGAATACCGCATAGGTCGCTCGCGCCCTTTTTCATAGGTACAATATACCTTTAAAAAACAAAGGGCGAACACTGTTTTATAATTCGCCCCGCCCCCGCTGTAGCTGCTCGCGTAAATGTATTTTGGAATAGACTCCCTAATGTACGAGAATGTCTAGAGAGCTTAAGTGAGAAAATATTTCGCTTCAAAATGGATGCTTTTATATCTGGTTATATTGGCATTTTGGCTGATAGTGCTATGAGATGGGAATTTCAGTACTGAAAAATGTTAGCGTATTAGATTAAGATGAGTCGACGGCTTCAGTAATTGAAAATTACGTACCTATGTAGATACCTGCGTAAAATGTACCTACAAAATATTAGAGACATTTTCTAAATTATTTTTTGTCTATTCATTAATTTCAATAATGAATGCACAGCATAGTTTCGCATAAGATGTTTAGTTAGGTTTTAGCTAGGTAGTAACATTAAACATTAGTAACATTAAATATAATATCAAACGCACTTTCAAACCGGTCAAGGCTAGATCTCCCGCAGTAGCTATTTAGGTCGGACATGCTTTCCCTACTATAGCTAGTATGATCAAAGTCATAGGTGAAAAGATTTACTACTTAATAGGTATACCTACATTTTGAGGCTTGATTTGAAGAGCTTAAGAAATCTTCATAATTTTTTCCTTCTTAGCGTACGAGTGTACTTACGTCCTTAAAACCAAATTCCTACTGCCTCGTCTATTTTAAAACGGCACGTATTTAACCGGTCAACTAATTAATCAAATTTGGGTAGTTTATAAATATAGAAATGGCTACAAAAATTAATAGTTTGGCAACAAAAACGGAGCCTTAAAATATAATAATAATAATAAATATTCTTTATTCTGCACCATACAATTAAAAATACACAGAAATTAAATTCAGATTAAAAACTAGGTAACAACAAATATATATGGATTGACTACAAGAAGGCCTATGATTCGGTGCCTCATTCATGGCTGGGGAGGGTCTTAGAGCTGTATAAAGTTGATGCAACTTTGAGAGCCTTCCTAAGCGCGTGTATGAGGCGGTGGACCACAGTCCTTCGTCAACCAGGAGGCGGGAATGACCGCTCTGGTCCGCAGGATTTTATAAGGATTGAGCGAGGAATCTTTCAGGGTGACAGTCTGAGTCCCCTGTGGTTCTGCCTAGCTCTGA
This sequence comes from Cydia amplana, assembly GCF_948474715.1. Taxonomy (NCBI): domain Eukaryota; kingdom Metazoa; phylum Arthropoda; class Insecta; order Lepidoptera; family Tortricidae; genus Cydia; species Cydia amplana. Next base: position 7,029,107 of record NC_086070.1, read on the forward strand.
ATCCCCTCAGCACTCTGCTGAAAGATTTGGGACTAGGTTGCCGGCTTCGGAGAGAGGGTGAAGTCATTTCTCACCTTCTGTACATGGATGACCTCAAATTATTTGCACCAAATAACCAAGACTTGTTGGACCTACTGAAAACTACCGAAGTCTTCAGTAGTGCCATCAACATGGAGTTTGGTGTCGATAAATGTGCGGTTATACATGTAGAGCGGGGGAGGGTTGTAAATTCAACAAATTTACAACTCTCTGAGACAATGGCTTTCAGATCTATCTCTGAATCAGAAACCTATAAATACCTTGGTATGTCACAGTCGTTGGGTATTGAGGACGAGGGTATTAGACGGTCGGTGAAGGAGCGCTTTTTCAGTCGGCTCACAAAAGTCCTTAACAGTCTTTTGTCAGGAGGCAACAAAGTGCGCGCCTTCAACGCCTGGGTAATGCCCCTACTCACATACTCCTTTGGCATACTAAGGTGGACTCAGACCGAGCTGGACGCCCTGGATCGGAGGGTCCGATCACTGCTCACCGCACATCGCATGCTACACCCACGCTCGTCAGTTATGAGATTGTACATCCCACGGAAATGTGGAGGCCGAGGCTTCCTAAACGCCAAGGATCTCCACAACCGCGAGGTGTACAATCTCAGGAATTATTTCCTTAACAACGAGTGTGGGATGCATCGTGATGTGGTGGCAGTAGACAGGAACCTCACGCCGCTCTCCTTGGCAAACGAGAACTGGCGCAAACCTGTGGTACTAAGTACTGCGGATCGCAAGGCGGCATGGGAGAGTAAGGTGCTACACGGGCGGTTCTACAAGGCCCTCACGGGACCTGATGTGGACCTGCTCGCGTCGGTGAACTGGTTACGATTCGGGGACCTCTTCGGAGAAACCGAGGGTTTTGCCTGTGCAATTGCGGACGAAGTAATGATGACGAACAACTATCGGAAATATATCCTGAAGGACGGTACGGTCGACATTTGTCGGGCATGCCGCCGTCCCGGAGAGTCACTCAGGCATATCATTTCCGGTTGTTCTCATCTTGCTAACGGCGAGTACTTGCACAGACATAATCTCGTAGCCAGGATTATTCACCAGCAGCTTGCTCTTCTATACGGCCTTGTGGACCGCGAAGTACCGTACTACAAGTATTCACCTGAGCAAGTTCTCGAGAATGGTCGTGCCACGCTCTATTGGGATCGATCTATCATCACTGACAGGACTATTGTAGCCAATAAGCCTGACATTGTGATAATAGATCGATCGCAGCACCGGGCCGTGCTCGTTGACATCACCATCCCCCATGATGAGAATCTCGTGAAAGCCGAGAAGGACAAGTCTAGTAAGTACCTAGACTTGGCTCACGAGATAACCGCCATGTGGGATGTTGATTCGACGATCATTGTCCCGATAGTTGTTTCAGCGAACGGTCTAATAGCGAAGAGTCTCGACCAACATCTTGAGAGACTCTCGCTAGGTGGTTGGATCAAGGGTCAGATGCAGAAGGCGGTGATCTTGGACACGGCGCGGATAGTCCGCCGGTTCCTCTCTCTGCAGCCCTGACCACCGGCAGCTTGGGCCTTGCCCCGCTGCTGGCGGCACCCTAGATTAGGTTTTTTATAATATGTTTATACGTATTTTGTATTGTTTTTGTAAGTGTTTTTGTATTTTATTTTTATATCCATATTATAAAATAACCTAACTTAAGATGATAAATAAATAAAGAGAATATAATATATCAATATGAGTTGTCTTTTAATGCCGTTACAGCTTGTGATTATTTTTAGGCAGGTACCAAGTATTTCTTTGGCAACTGATTTATTATATTGGACCATTTATGAAGCACATTTTAAAAAGAAAACGGCTATCTATTAATTCAAAAATGAAGTTCTTATAAAATATTTTGTTTGGTTATTACACGGTCAACCTAACACGCGCCTCCTCGCTTCGCTCGTCGTCGCACCTATCTGTTGACTCTGGCAGGACACACAGTGGTAACTATTGAAATTTGTAATTAAAAATTGAAAGATGGTATGGTACTTAACTTATAATGGCCATTGTGTTTAATGATTAGGAATTTCGACTATAAGTATACTGACCATTATTGCGTATTGGTAAATTCATTTGAGGTGTTTTGTGTAAAAAGTGACTGCTTTCGTGTTAAAATACTACCTAGCTGAAACGATATGCCCAATTATGATTACTTAGGTGTGAACAACTAGATGGCAACCAAATTTTATGATCGCTTTACAATATAAGTTGCCAATTTATTATTTTAGTCGCCAACCTATCACTTCAAGTTCCCTATTTTTTTTTGGGTGACTTTATTTTGCTGCCAGTTTTTTAATAATATGATGCTTATATTTGAGACTAATATAAAATTAAAGGCGCTAAAATATTGATGCACAGCCAAATTATATTATTATATGCCCAATTAAAGTTCCTGTTTAATATTTTAGTTGCCCGGTTAATAATAAGCCTTTTAAAACATACCTACTTAGGCGCCTAATTTTTCTATCCTCATAGAAAAAGTACACAGAATTCGCTTCAGTTTTCCCGTGTATGATTTACGCCACGCCATCGACGATAAAGTAAATATTTTTCTAAGAACCGTCTAGCGTTTAAAACCTGTGGTCAGGCGACAAAATGGCTACAAATTGAAACCGGCCAGGGCGTGGCTTGCTGCAGGGGTTAGATGCAAATCTAATTTGCTATGCGTCGCAGACCGCCGACCGGGCTCGTTAGCCCTCCTTTGTTAATAATTTTACTATCCAAGCTATAGTTTACGACGAGTTTGTACGGACCCATAAATTGAGTTAATTGAAAGTTAATGCGGGCATACGTTATGGCGGATTGATAACGGACGGACTTCAAGGCCGGATATTGTAAATTGATTTAGTGGATTTGATACAGGCCTTTTGAAATACCGACTTCTGTCTGCCGGTATCGACATCTTAATATTTTAAATATATAGTTTCGTTACTGCCAGACAACGCACAGCTTACACCCTTAGATGTGAGATCTTGAACTTTAAAATCATTCTTCGAATGTTATCGAATAAGGTCTTCCATGCGTATATTCTCTATCACTTTAGTTAATCCACTAAAATTGATATTGACCTATCGTTCTCCTAGGTACAACTATGTTAAAGTATTTTGCCTATTCCTCAGAGTTCCATTAAGTCAGTACTTATTTCAAACAGAACGTGCTATTACTGATATTCTCTAATAGACTATAACAGTATCAGTATCAGTGACACTAATTTAATTACCACTTGGTTACTGCGCGTAAGCAATTCATCTCAAGTATATTTTTATCTTATTTTACCCATGGAGAACTTTCATTGCGGTAGTTTTTATACTCACACGCAACTTAACTAAATTATAATTTGGTTTCACAACTCTCATCAAACGTAATAAAGTCCTCCCCTAAAGCATCGTCTACACCAGGGATGTTGCGGATGCCGATTTTTTGACATCCGCGGATGCGGATGCGGATTTTTAAAGGCTCAAGATAGGATCTGCGGATGTCAAGATAGGTACATAAAAATCGTCAAATATTACATTTTAGTCATTTTTATTTAAAAAAACCGGCCAAGTGCGAGTCGGACTCGCGTTCCAAGGGTTCCGTACATTAAGTCCAACTCACGCTTGACTGCTAATTTCCAATAGGTTTTTTTGGCTAATGACTAAATTACCTAGCAGTCTAGCACTTACGCCGATGCTAAGACGTTCCTGTACCGACCTGTTCCACATCCGCATCCGCATTAAATCCGCATCGATTTTATGGGGATGCGGATGCAGATGCGGATGTTGAAAATAATGCGGAAGTTCCGCGGTTGCGGATGCATATTCGCAACATCCCTGGTCTACACTACACTATGCCCATTAAGCAAACAATTCAGTTTTAGCTGGCCTGTATGAACATCATATCTCCCATGAGCTCACAAAACTCAAGTCTCCGTAGTTATAGTTCAGACTCCATAATCGTTGTTTTAGAACGTTTTAATTACGAAAGCCCTATTCTGAGGGCGAAACGCGCCCTTAAGGGGCAAATAGCGAAGGTCTGCAAAGTGTAAACTACGCTTAAGTACTAGGAATAGTTTACCGTGCGACATTGTCGCGTTTATAGCTAGCTTTATTAGGGACATAGCTCGTAAAGGCTCGTTTTGGTAATTGATTATGATGTAAGTATTCTCTTATTACTTATACTAAACCCGTTACAGTTAAACAGTAAGTACGTCTTAGTCAATTAGATGTAGGTACCTACAATTACTTTATTTACATTTTTTACAGCTTACATAAAAGCAATTTATTAAAGATTTAATGAAAAACTTAATAGTTCTCATTTCGTACATCTGGCCCAGCCCATACAAATTACATTAATCCCATAGCAGAAAATTTCTATGCGCAATTAAGGCTCTTATAGTGAGGAATGCATTTAATATAGCTCCCCCGTCGTTAAGGCGGTGTGGTGATCTCGCTTGCTCACGCACCGCGGCGCCACTGTGCCCTAAGCTCGTTTGTTACGAGCAATTATAATTAAAAATTAATCCAACTCGGGGAATAAAAGTTTCATTGCATGTTTCGTGGTAAATTTTTAAGCGCTTAATCAAAGTAGAGTTGTGAATGGCGCGCGGAGCCGGTTTCGTGCAAACACTTTGATAGTTTGATTGTGATATTTATTTATTTTGCGCATTTATAATTTTATGATGTATCCATAGCCTTACAGGCCAGTAATGTATTACATTTTTGGTTGAAAAATCATGAGTTATCTAAAATAACTATAAATTACGACTAAATTTGAAAGTTGGTCATAGAAAAAATCCAAGTGATGTTTTGATATGAACTCGTTTATGAAACATATTAAAAAACGTTCATTAAATACTGGATTCATATGATAATTTTAACTTGACTTTATTTAATTTTAGCCTATGCAGTATGTATTGTAACTTGATGCTAATTAAATCCATGAAAATATTTTTTTATTCTTGACCCTTGTGAATACAGAAAACTCTCAAAGCTGTATCTACATATCAAAATAACGTACACGTACAAACCACCATAAATTACTGCGCATTACCCACACCTATTCTCGCAGTTATGTTAATGTGGAGCCACCCTCACCGGGGAAAAGATAGGATTGCAAATTTGCGGCCAACAATTTATGATGGCCCATCTTTCCCCCGGGGGCGTGGGGCAAACCGGGTAAATAGGCCCATCGCCGTTTGGGAGAGCTAGCCGAGCTCGTTGCCCACTAGAATGACCCTAAACATTTTATTTCGTAGCTTCGCTATTCCCGTAACGCTGCGGAATGACGCCGACTAATCTTGGGCCACCGTTTAAGGGTGTTTCGCGCCTATTCTGTATATAAATATGTCCGGATTACACATGTTCGTATGGGGCTTTTACTTTGTCGACGTGCGAATAACGTGGTGCGTGTCATTACGTTAAGTAAAATAATACATTTCTAGGTATTAACATGAGCGTTTGTTTAATTTGATTTCTTTCTATTCTTTCATTTCGGGCAGAGTGGTGCTCGGGGTAATTGCTTTTTCCCTCAAGAGGATTGATTCTGCCGATTTTCAGCGTTCATAATGAACACGGACTGTGTGTTTTTCTTACCTATTATAAAAAAAAATTTTGCAAATATGAATGATAATCTTGAATGTTTATCTTATTTAGTTTTTCATGGAGGTAACTTTTTACTTACAAAATATTTTTTTTCTTATATGGTTCACTTGTGAACTTGAATTAGAACGTACCTACCTATAGTTAGTCTAAAAGAGTTTCCATGCAATGTAAATTTTTAAATCAAAAACTTTTAGCCATACATTCCAATAATGGTGTTTCCATCAATCGGCATCCTTTCCCTAAACTACCTACGTTACATGTGCGCCCAGCTTTAATTGCAGTAATAATCAACGATTAGTGGAAAACGCGGCAATTGCGGCCAACAATAAAACTGTAATTGTTAATTTACGGCCTCTGCTCCGCGGCCGCTGCCCGTGTAAAACAGAATTACGATCCTACCTGCGAATACAACAACTACGCACAAATAGGAATTATCTTAAGTAGCAAACAATATTTTATAAAATTAAATTAACTGCAGATATTAAAGTGCTGTCCGGCTATGTACTTGAATCCACTTAATTCACTTTCAGTAGAGCTTATTTCTTTGCAATACGGTTTAAGAATGGTCAATCAAGTATGTCAATCGATGGTGCGCCAATAGGCTATGTCTCGGGGTAACTCCTATTAATACCTAGTGCCTCATTAATTAGGTATCTAATATTATAAAAAGGCAACCGTAAAACAACCAAACTATAGTCCAAAAGCTCGCAACTACGGTTTAAAATTAACTCGAATAACTTCGTCCAGACTATTATTTAAATGTCGCCGTTCTATTGGATTGGAAGAAAAAACTCAAACAATCCCAAAAAGACATTCCGTCGAGAGGTATTTATACTGAATTTTGTACTGAACTTGTGAACCATAGCTGTATTCTAGGTACTTATTAAATAGTAGACAGACTAAGAATTCATGATGCTATAATTTTGACTGGTATGTATGTAAAGCAGGAAGATGACAGTAGCTGTGTTTATTGCATGACTTGTTCTAATAAATAGTGCGTGATGCTACTTTAGTGTTAATTTATTGTTAACTTATCAACGAATATTAACTATTACAAGTGTTTGCTCTTAACATTTTTTACTGATGTTTTCATACGCATAAACGCAAATATGTAGATGATATAAGTTCCGATTGACTGACGAAACATATTGTTACTCCATTCACACGTGCTCCCTCTCTTTCACTCCCACCGATGTAAATGCGACACTCAATAAACAGAATGGCTTATCGACTGCCACTGCAATTCCAATTTATTCTGGTCATTTTTGTCTACTTCAGGGGTCCGAATTTTAGGGTGATATTATTTTTATCGCTTTATCTGTTATGTTGGTATTTGTATTTGGTAACAATTTTTGTTGTGTGTAAACTAGCTATGAAATAGCTAGCGAGCAATGAACTTATATTTCTGCATTGCACATGAAACATAACTATACGTCGTTTTCATAAATTCAGGGATTTCGTGTAACACGTTGGTCTCGGATTCTACTTAGGTCAATTGAATTTAGGTACCTCTTTTTAATGTTTGTTTAAAATCGTGACGTAAAATAATATTGTTCTATGCATACATATTACTATACATATAATAGTAGGTATGTATGTAGACCTTTAACCCAGAACGATTCAGAATAAAATAATTTACCCTGATTTTAATAATCGATCGAATCTTCACACGTACACCGCCCCTCCCGTATCCGTAATCCGTTGTTTAGGATACAGTACAGATAGCAAACAAAATATTCTGATCTCGTACCGATGTAACGCCCTTCCTTACCGACCCCCCACTTATACCCCTGTTATTGGCACTTCTTCAATGTCAGACGCACCCGCTGTCCCCGGGAGCCCCTCGGAGCCCCCGTGTTTGCCCCTGCCGACTCCGACATACATTACGCTACACCGCTCTGCTAAGGGCTACAATGGGCTACATAAAATTATATCAATTGCATGAATTTTACGGCTGAATTACAATTCCAGATTTGGCACCTCGTTTGTTATTGTCAGGGGCTCAAGGGTTGTTATTGTGATGCGATATTTCTGATTAAAAATAGATAGCATTTTTTATTTATTTTTAACGTCGCTTTAAATTATGTATCTGACAAATTCAATCCAGTATTGCATGTGCTCTATTTGAATTGCTGCGTTATTTTCTGTTGTGACAATAATACAGTTTATTTAAATACTGACGAAGTAACTCTGGTTCATGCTCGTTGGTTTTTATGAATACAGCCGTATAAAGTGTATGGTTTTAATTAGATAAGTAAATACACTGGGTGGCACGCTTGCGCGTAGGTAGCAGCCATTGATGAATAAAGTAAACCGTTTTATCGATTGCCCAACCTCGCTTTACTTGAACAACGCTGTGCAAAATGCTAACATTCTACCTCTGATTGAGTCATATACCGAACAAAATAAATTAAAGTTTCGATAAAACTTGTATCTAAAATCGTGAACGGAAATTAAACATAAATAAAACATGTTTCATAGCCGCCTAGTTATTTAAAAACTAAAGGAAACGAAACGTTTTGCATCTGCATAAATAAAACAGAAACTTTGATCGGTTATACACAGAATGTTATTTTACATTATTATCAAAAACCGGAATAAAATATCGACGTGGGTGGCTCGGAACCGCAAGAAGCCTTGTAATTAAAGGATTTGATTGCAATTTCCTCGCCTTATTTCCATAAAACTATGGCGGTACGCGCAACGCATAGATTACGTTCATATTTCAAGGCTGTTATTATGCGCTGGATATTGCAAATGTCATCACAGTATAAAGTAGATAAAGTCATTAACATGTACCCAACCCACAGTGAACGGAGAAGCTGAGACAGCGGCAAGTTCAAAAGGCCTCAAAAATTCTCCGGCAACACAATTAAGCAGCTCTACAATAAAATCGTCATTTAATTTCTTACTAGCGGTAATTAAATTACTTGAATATCACCTTAATTGGCTGCAGTTCCACTTTTTCTTTTCTAGAGGACAGATTTTCTTAGTCGTACAATTGTGAGGTCGCACGAAAATTTTGATACAATAGTAGCGCCTAATTTATTGAGAACTTTTAAGTGCAGATAACTTAAAATGTCATTGTGTAATGCTTACCTATTGTATTTATTAGGACATGTAGTGCAAAATGTGTCCACTTTAACAATGATTTGTACTGTATATGTTGTAAAAGTAAAAAAAAAACATTTTCTGAAGCGCACTCCAATTCAATAACTTAAAAAATGTTATAAATTTTTGGATAGGTATTCTATGAAAATTCTTGGCAGACTCAAGAATAAATATTTTTACTTCTAACCAAATTTAAAATGGCTTAAAGAATAAATATGATGAGGCGTTTATATAAAATGTGGTTGTGCAGATCTTCAATTAAAAATCACAAACTAAATATTAATCAAGGAATATAATCTGTCCATGACACACGACTAGGACTACGAGTAATGCAGCCACAAAACTGATATTCATCGCATACTCCTTCGTTAACGTGGTAACAGACAAATAAAGGATCTGTGATTCAGATGGTATCAGGAGGTGGTACTGTACTACTGTTGTTTTGCGGTAAATTTGGCTTTTTAAACACTCACTGTAATAGTAAAATATTCAAAGTAAAAAGGAAAATAAATAGGCGAGGCCGTTCGCGCTCACTTTTTAGAATAAAGTAACAAAAATGGAAGGTATAAAATGTTGATTTAATATGATTTTATATCTATTATTATGCACCATTTTGTTATTTAAATTCGCAGTCGTGTTGAAGGTTCGTTGTAACGGTAATAAGTCTTTCAAAGTCAAACTAAACGTAAGGCCTGGCGCCACATGTATTTATTGTAATGTGATGGCCTTCTTTATTGATAGTACAACATACATTTTATAATATTCTTGAGAACTTAGATGAAATGTAAATAGCATTCTTTGGCTGAGATATTCAACATGATACTTTACACGTTCACGTTAAATGTATATATTTAAAAGGGTCTATTATTATATTAATTGAAAACTGGCATTGTTTATACATACAATACTTAAATACTTAGATATAATTTGTATTACTCATCATTTTTACTTAAGGTGTTGTGGCCAGTGTCTTGGAGACGATGCTCCGGGTGACACTAGGCTTTGTCGATAGCTAATAAGTATGACGCGTACCTATTATTAAGTGTTAATATGAAAAATCATTCCAAATAGGTATAGAGAGAGTTATACAACACGTTGATTTATTAAAGAAACTTTTTAGAATTTACTGGTAATGCTAGAATATTTAGGTTTGGTTTGAAGCTGTAAAATTTTCAAAAATCATTAGACCAAAAATATGTTTGCAAGCATTTACAGAAGCAACTCCTGGTGCTGCTATGTAAACCTAAGTTTCTTGACACACATGACTCACATAAGAAGTTTAAGTGCCACCTTTAACTGTTTGAAATGTGTTAACTACTACATTCCTATGTTGTTGCATATTTATTTATTTTATTTATTTATTTAAGTATGAAACAAACGGTCGTACATAAAATATTGTTACAGTTTCTTCTCTTAATCTAGACCTATAGTTTCCATTTTTGTTACACATATATTTATAATTAAAGCACGAAAAAGTACCTATCTTGGCTTAGGTTCACTTGATTAGTAAAAGATTACACAGAATTTGCGAAATATATACATAAAACTCAATGAAAGGCAATGAAATACATGATCTATGTTGTTAACGGCTTCTCAGTACCTAAGTATCGGCAAACATGACATTTTAACTAAAATTTTGACAGATCGCGTTAAGATTTACATACTGCTAGTCCTGAATATATTTTTTATTGAGCTTATGGTACAATTAAATATGTCTACATTTTTTAGAATATTATTATGATTATAGAGTGTACATGCTCGCTTAATAAACATATTTTTAGAATAGTTAGTTCTACTACGTGGGATGGAGAATAATTGCTTGTATCCAAGACGACATCGGCGTTCTTTATTACCTGGGACTCTTATACATATGTCCTTTAACAGGCTAGGGGCATCAATATGACTATTTATTATTTTATATAATAGAACAGAATCAACGCAGTCTCTCCGACACTCAAGCGATTGCATTTTATGACGGTTTAAAGATTCCACATAATCTTTGTATTCAATACCGCATTTAAAATCAAGGGCTTTTAGGAACTTTTTTTGCAATCTCTCTATCCTGTCAATATGAATGCTGTAATGGGGTTTCCAAATCGCACATGCAAACTCAAGCCGACTTCGTACATAACTGTTATAAAGAATCTTAAGTGTTAGGGTATTCGTGAAAGGTTTACCAATTCGCAGGATCATACCCAGTTGTTTAAAAGACTTAGCTAAGATAGAATCGATATGAGGTATAAATGATAGTTTGTCGTCTATGACTACTCCAAGATCACGAATCTCATTCACTCTTACCAGGTCCAGGTTACATAATTTGTAATTAAAGCAAGACAATGTTTTTTTTCTAGAAAAACTAATTGTGTTACATTTTTCTATGTTTAAAAACAAATTATTTTCTCCACAAAAGCGCTCAAAATTACACAGATCATTTTGTAACAGTTCGCAATCAGAAGAGTTACGAATAACTTTATAAATTTTTGCATCATCTGCATAAAGTAGAACGCAAGAGTGGGAGATACATTTTACGATATCGTTTATATATAATGTAAATAATAGAGGCCCCAAATGGGAGCCTTGGGGAACGCCTGAGCTGATATATTTACTCTGAGAGATAAACCCAGATATCACCACCGACTGTGTGCGATTTTCCACATACGACTTAACCCAGCGAAACAAATCACCGTGTATACCGAGTTCCCAAAGCTTGCATAATAAGGTATAGTGGCATATTTTGTCAAATGCTTTTGAAAAATCGGTATACACGGCATCCACAGAGAATCCATCATCCATAGCTAGTAATATGTCATTCGTGAAAGTTAACAGATTTGTATCAACTGAACGACCTCTGTAGAACCCATGTTGATTGGGTATTATATGGTGTCGTACAACAGCAGCTAATTGGTCAGTTACAATTTTTTCTAACAGTTTGCTAAACTGGCATAATTTAGATATAGGTCGATACTTTTCAATATTACGGCTCACCGGACCCTTTGGCACAGGAGTTATCCAGGCTTTTTTCCAAATAGCTGGAACACAACCTTCCTTGATAGATTTTTTAAAAATGTTCGTAATTGGAGCTGTTAGGGAAGCTGAGCAATTTTTAATAAAAAGTGGATGTACTCCATCAGGTCCTGCGCCCTTATTAATATTAACGGATTCGAGATATCGTGCTACAATTTCTTCACTAATTTCTATTGAGTTCATATCTATTAAGGGATTAGTTGGTGCAGCTAAATTATACGTATCAGCAGAACTCCTGTCATAAACTTCAAACACAGAATGGAAGTGGCTGTTAAATAAATTACAAATATCTTCGCCGTTAGAAGTGACAATGTCTTTATAGACCATAGTTTGCGGTAGACCGTTAGATGAAAAAATTGATTTTATATATGTCCAGAAGTATCTAGGATTATTCTTTATATTATTTTCTGAGAAAGAAATGAATTCACGGTAACATTTTTGTTCCATTTTTTCGGCACGTTTTCGTAGAATTTTAAAACTGTCATAATCAAGAGGGTTCCTGTATAACTTCCAACGCTTGTGAAACTTACATTTTTCCTTAAGGATTTTTTTCAAAGAGTTATTATACCAAGCTGGTGATTTCGACAAAGACCGTAGTTTTCGCCGGGGCACATACTTTTCAATTAAGTGATTAATTAAATTATAAAATTTTTCTACTGAAGCTTCACAACTAATATTACAAAAATAAGTACCCCAATCTATATCTCTTAACTCTTTATTAATGTCTTCGTAATTAGCTGAGTGAAAATTGTAAATCTCTTTAACAAGAGGCGTTAATTGTGGCACATAGCTAAGTTCAAAATTAATTGTTAATGCCTTATGGTACAATATATCCTCAGATACCAATGGTTCATCACATGTAGATACTCTACAACCCCTATTGCATAATATTAAATCTAGTAAATTATTGTATGAATTAATGATACAATTATATTGTTTTAAGTCTGAAAAGCATAAAAAGTCTGCTAAGTTTCGAGTTGCAAAATCGTTACCAAATGAGAGCTCCATTACACTTGACGATGTCGGTACCCATTTTGCCTGAGATACATTAAAGTCACCCATTATAAGAAATACTTCATTACCATGGTCAACTGTTAATTGGCACACTATGTCAAAAAATGATATTAATGATTCCCTATAATGGGGTCCATGCGGTATGTAAACGCAAGCAACATTCAAGTGACAGGCATTGTTACGTATTTCCGGTCCTACGTTAGTATTATTGCCCTGCGAGGCTGTCAGAGGGACTGATACCCACACACACTCACAGCCAGCCGAGGAGGGCACGGGCCAGTCGCGGCGCACCGGACTGAAGTCGCTCCGCACGGCCAAGGCCACTCCTCCGCCACGCACAGCGCCACTATCAACTGCAGACCGGTCACAACGAAACACACTATACCTGTTATCAAAATACTCACGGTCATAAAAATCACCTGTTAACCATGTCTCGGATATGCCTATGAAATCATAATCGGATTGAGCAACATGTGAGAAAAATATATGAGACTTTGTACGTAAGCCCCTTGCATTTTGGTAATAACCATTAAAAGATTGCATTAACACTGTATAGAGAAAACAAAACTGAAATTTAAGTATTTTAATGCCGACGCGTTAAAATTACAAACAGATAACCACATTATACGAGAATAATACTCACGCGTACTATCAACAAACACGTATTCTCCATCCTTTTCTTTATCGCATAAAACATTTATATTTTTTGTAGACATGATATTTCTTAAGTTAATTAAACGACCAGCTGGCTCAATACACAACAATACCAGTACCACTAAGCACATTGCAATAAAATTAATATTTTTACATGGAACTATTTTTTCATCAACATCACATAAGATAGACATATGGGTATACAATAAAGTGCAGTGAAAGTTTGAGACATTATAAGTCACATGTACGTACTTTATATGCATATTTAACATTGTTTTCACAGCACAGCAAGATAACAGATGCGTTACTTTACGAATAAATACCGATAATAAAAAACACAAAGGTCATTTTAGTTTATCTAAATCAGCGTGACTATTTATGTGAATTACCCTAGTATTATCTTTCTTTCGCATTAGTATTTTACAGTCACGTATCCACAAATACGAATAATTTAGTTCATTTTTAATTTCCCTGGCTCGTTTTAGGAGAAGTTTATTGTCCGGGGTTAGGTGATCGCCGATGTACACGCTGGAGGCTGGCCCCGGAAGCTCGATGTCCGCGGTGGTGGCGGCATGTCATGTTGCCGACGCGATTATATTAGCTTCTTGGCATATTAATGTGAGTAGTAACCGAGTGATATGACAACCTTGTACAAATTATCTTGACATATGCATAGCCTAGAGATTCCACTTTATATTATTAATATGTCGTTTCGAAAATATATCAAAAATAGTGTCAACAATGCTTCTCAAGTTTGAGCCAACACTCGTCTTTCAAAAACAGATTTTATCACGGTTTATTTATCCTGTGAAGATAAAATTGATATTGTTTGTTTTCAATGTTTTCATCCATATATTTTAACATGGTTAACATAAGTTGGTCGTTTGTTAGAAAAGTTTGAGTAATATCCTGCGTGTCGCCCGGCTTCCTCGAACGTGTGTAACTGCGCAACTCTGGTCAGCGAGCCAATTTGTTTTTATTGAGACTACCCTCCAGTTTGCATAACTGGTAGGAAGCGCTGAGCCCGTTGTAAACAAACTTAAACGTGACCAAACAACTGGGACCCTACGAGTTGAACACTCGTGTGGTACCGCGGAGGATGGAGGCGGACCCGGTTAGGCTGGATAAGGTGGCCAGGTCTACCTTTAATCTCGGCGAGAATGTTTTCACAGCGTCTGGTGTTTGGCCCCGAGGCCGCTCGCCGACGTGTGTAAACAATACTCAACGTTAATAGAGAAATAAATTGTACGCATTTCATTTATCCCTTTAGAGAGCAATCAGCACCTATAGGATTATGAAATGGGCTGTTATCGGTTCGCAGCAGGCGTTTGATATGTGGCGAACCGCTGACTTGTGTTGATATTGCCGTCAGATCAAACTAGTGAACCTGGTTTAGTGCTGTTTACTACGCTCCGGAGCTACTAAAGCTTAGTGCGAGCTTACAGCCACTCGTACAAGTAGTTACCTAATTTTGGGGAACGAGGGTGTATATGTTACAAGATTTTCTTTAGAATAGAATAGAATAGAATGTATTTATTTGCTTGAATACGTAACAATCAGATCTTATACTCAACTAGTTGGACACAGTATTCAGTCACACAACATCAATATTCAAAATATTTACAAAATTGTACATTAAGGTACTAATTCCTAATTTATGACATGCAATCATTAAAACAAAATAATTTATTTATTTATTTATTTTGTTTCATTGGTGATGTAGGCCATCTTAGTCACGGTTTAACCCTTTCAACGTCATCGTGCACCTTGTCGGGATGCACGAAGGTTGATGTTGCTGGGCTGTAGCCGCAAGTCAGTTGATGTCTTTGGGCGGTCGAAGGGTTAATAATTATACTACAATTGACTCAAAAGTAAAAATAGAATTTAACATGAGTTTGTATGTACAACGAGCTACAAAATGGCATGGATTCATTTTAAATGGAATTCATTCTTTCACTTCACTTTTGCAGCTGGGTGTACAAAGGTGTCATATTTCCTATTTGGTTAAGTAATTGATACATAACGGATGCCTCTGACTAGGTAAAGCTAATTTCAAACATAATTTACGTCCCTTCATACATACCTAAGGGTGATACATTATTGTCTTGTACAGTAAGTATGTCGTTTTGAATATGTTATCAGTTAGCGTTAAAAGATGGTAGACGAACAAACGAATAACAAAATAGTATGCTAAACAAGTGTCAGCAAGATTAAATTATTGATGTATTCATAGGACGAGGTGACGCATTCTAAGCGAACGTACATAGACTGCCAAGGCGTACCGTCAGAACGAGAATGTAGGAAAAACTATAATTCCAAGAATTTCGTAGATCAAACTGGGTTTAGATACCGTAAAAACCACCCAACTTAGTCCAAAATCTCCCAACAACAGTCCAAAGTCCAAATCCAAAACTAACACGAATATCTTGGTTTAGGTGTGACTATTATTTGAATTAAGATAAGATAACACCCAGAAATTACTAAAAACAATATTAGTATTGGTACGAGTTTGTGTACCATAGTCATAGTATTAGACTAACTAGTTGGGTGGCTTTACGGTAGGTTAGGTACCCAATTGGATGCTCATGTTAAAAATAAACTAGTAAACAAGAAGTAGGTAAACGTGATCCACATTAATTTCTCTCTTTAACTACTTTGTCTAGTTTTTTTATGAACTTAAAGCTTTGAGTTACAAAGGCCTTACAAGTATACCCAATATGCGAGTGTACAAAATTGACCGTAACCTAGGGTTGCCATACGTCCCGGTTCGCCGGGACATGTCCCGGTTTGAAGCACGGTGTCCCGGCGTCCCGGCCGATAAGGAAATTGTCCCGGTTTAAAAAGAATAGTTATTTAGTAGGGGGCTGGACTTGGTAAATAATAATATACCTACATTTCTACGTTTCATATGGCCAAAATTAAAAAAAAAATGTTTACCGAATGTCAAATATCAGTTTCTCAGACACACAATCATTAGATGATTATGTAAATTATGTTATTTTATAGCTTTTAAAGTCTGTAATAAGAGCTAGAATTTCAGGCTCCCGAGGGGCTAAAACCTCATCAATGGAACTTCGGCCCTCCGAGTAACTCTTGTACATATGACACATATTATTGTTGAGTAACATTTGACGATTGGTTCGTGTTAGAGCGCTGCTTTCTTACAGCTCGACCTTCGACGTCACTTAATTTTTAACAAATATAAACATTTGTTTCAGAAGCTTGGCATTTGCCTCGCATGAAAGCTCACCGCGCTGGTTATAAGTACGCTTCGGGCTTATTAAGTAATGTGAAGATTTCTGAGTTCGACCTTCAGCCTCACTTTTTACCTAAATTTTTGGTTTGTCTTCCAAATCTCCTCTTCTTCAGCTTAGTCTTTGACCTCTCTGCGCCAAGCTCGGCCTGCGGTCTCGTTTTTTAATACAATGGACATTGGTTGGCGTCTATGCTCTAACTGAGCTTATCCTGAAGCACGGCTTCGACCTCGCATGAAAGCTCGCCTCACTGGGGAACTTCGGATTTTTAGGCCCGGCCCGGCCTTTTTAACACGCTTTCACAATTTTGGCACAAAAAATTTCGCGCTCGCTGCGCTCGCGTTTTTTGCTGGTTGACCGTGTGAATCTACATGCTGATAGCTTGACTGGTCAATGAATAGTCATTTAAACACATGGAGAATTTATCTCCGAAACTACTGTGCTAAAATTTTGAAAAAAAAAAACACAAAATAGTTCTTTACCTATCGATGACAGGAAAACCTATTAGAAATGTGCAGTCAAGCGTGAGTCGGACTTAATTACTTAGTTTTTGATGCTACCCCTACGGGTTTTTTATAGACATTTCACTCACGTTTCACATGAAAAA
This sequence comes from Cydia amplana, assembly GCF_948474715.1. Taxonomy (NCBI): domain Eukaryota; kingdom Metazoa; phylum Arthropoda; class Insecta; order Lepidoptera; family Tortricidae; genus Cydia; species Cydia amplana. The sequence continues at coordinate 7,046,406 of NC_086070.1, forward strand.
ATACATTGTTAAAAATTGTGTAATGTACGGAACCCTTAGAACGCGAGTCCGACTCGCACTTAGCCGGTTTTCTTTAAATGTCCCGGTCTGAGTCCCCACACATATGGCAACCCTACCGTAACCGTAACTATATAGGTATGAATTAACTTTTCTGTGACAAAAGTGCTGAGAATTTTAGTAGGTATCGATGTATCTACGAGTATAATTATATCACAGAAAAACCCTGAAAACAAGCATTTGTACGGGACAGACCGTGCGATGTTCCTAATGTAAGTTAAGTCAATAGGCGCCTATTCAATTCAGGTTTAACCTAAAACAATGCTACTTTTATCGATGCTTCATTTCTTTTAAGACCCCATGTTCTAACGTACTTCTATTGAACTATACCGCTCGTGTTCATGTGATGTTGTCTGTACATGCAATTGTTGCATCCGGTGCAATGTCGTGTGAAAATTTGCTGAACCGATACCTATTGCAATAAAATACATGCGTCGATATGCAATAATGAATAATAAAGAAGTAAATTTAAGCATATTGATATCCTCATAGGCAATGTGAGGTGCATTGGGGTAATTTCAAATGCAGGTTGATCCTAAAAATTGCATATATGTACATATCTACTAAACTAGAAGCACTCTCTAATGTAGCAACATTAAGTAATTGGTAACCGTTGCAGTAGCTTAAGTGTTGTCAAAGTATTTATGAAATAATTCTGATTAAGTAGAATTAGCGGTTTTATTCCACTTTCGAATTGACCCCAATGCACCTTATATAAAATATACGACGTGGTGTTCTAGCCATTTGAGTTCAAATAATATATCGTTTTCATCATATTATACCGTTTTCAGCCAAAATTATGCTATTTATTTACAACGGATTATTGCAAATATTGGTCCGCCATTTAAAAATCTCTAAAAGGCAGAAAAACAGCTATTCAATTATCACATTGATTTATTTAATAAAATATTTAGTGACAGAGGTATTGTTACCGTATAATATTAGCTATTTTACTTTTAATAATTTATCTTAGAATGATTTGTAAAGAAATAGTAACTTCCATAGTTCACATGGAATGACGCCTTTTAACATATAAGGCATAGGTACTATCGGTGTTGATTTTTAAATAAAATAAATAAAACATGTGAGAAGACAAGAAGCCCACAATAAATATGCTTAGGTACTTTAAAACAATGTCTATAGAAATACGCATCTGCCTAGGAGGGAAATGTACTTTGCAGAAAGAACAAATTGCAATAAAAACAAAAATATCACTGAACTTGTCAACGGGTAAAACAGCGCTCATAAAAAACCGTGAGCTGTTTATTTCAAGAATGCCCTACACCGATATATATGTATTTAATCCAATCAGATTTACCCACAAAAACTTATCAATATACATGGTAGCGTAATCATCGGACAAATATAAACTATGTACATATATGTATAGAAGGGAGTTTTTTAGGAAGCAAAAAAATAATTGAACTAAGATTTTTATCATATATATAAATAAGTAATGAAAAATAGATAATTTTTTTAAATCTAAACTAGATAACAAAAACGCGCTATTTTTTGATGTTATTCTTTACTTCTTTTACCTATTTGATTAACCAAACCCTCGATAACACATAAAAACAATACACTCCTTTTTTTGGCAGTCGTGTAAAAATTTAATTTCAAAGTAAAAAAGGCTTTGTTCCTACTATGTACTTACCTACTACGTGTCAACGCTTCGAGAGTAGGTACCTATAATATCAGTCCTTCTACTGAAACGTGTACAAAATAACTGAATGAGAAAAGTCTCGACTACACAAAATATTTCTTATTTTAACTAATATTTTCAGAAAATAGGTATTCGATTGTTAGTTTGTCACGTATTACATATTACCTACGTTATTGTGTTTGGTACAGTGTTGCCAGATCGTACCTTTTAGTACGGTTTTACGTACTATTTTTTGACCTTGCGTACCTTTTTTGTACGCAGCGTACATCGTACTAAAACCGTACCTTTTGATGTACAATTGTTTATCAACTTTTTTTTTTCGTTATATTGGTTCAGGATGGTTTGTTCAGGGCAAAATATCTAATCTGACAACAATAGCCACCATAAAAAAGTACCATGTACTATAGAAAATACACGTTTCTTTAGTTGCAGTCGGCAGTTGTGTCTTTCTTACCTGTGCTTTGCTAATAGTAATAGTAATATCGTTTATTGCAAACCATGGTACAATAGAATAGATGTTACAATGGAAAAAGATGACATGGCACCCTGATAGATTATTGGCAATTATCCATAAAACTACATTAAATAATTTATGTGTAATATTATTCATATTGCTTTATGATTGCTTCTAATGCAGTTGCTCGAGGAATAATAAAAACGCTAAAAGAAGTTAAAAAAATGATAAAGAATTTGTTCTCGGGCTGTCAGGTACCTAAATCCTACTTTTATTATTAAAAAGGGAAGTTACATAATTATTGTTACTTACCTGCCAACTTGTTTATCTTACCAATCTTATTCAAATGCATTTCTTTTTAATTTATATACTTATGTACATTTGCATATCCAGTAGAAAGTTACTTATACTTGGTCAAGCAGATCTTGTCAGCAGAAAAAGGCGGCAAATTTGAAAAATGTAGGCGCGAATGGATATCGTCTCATAGAAAATTTGAATTGCGCGCCTTTTTTTACTGACAAGATTTTCTTGACCAGCTATAGTCATCTGAGTGTATTTCGTTTTATTTGGCATTATTATCCAGATTACAAAACTCAGGTAGTCAAAATTCAGCCAGCCATTTATAGCCGGTCAAACAACTTAGTCAGTATAAAATGGCGCGAAATTTAAGTTTTCTATTGGACCATAACCCTTCACACCATTTTTTTTAGATTTGCCGCTTTTTTCAACTAACGGAAATGGCTTGACAAATTTTATTTTTCATGTACCTATATCAATGTAAACAAAATTGGTTAACTATGACGTGTACACTACACTTATAGTTGGTCAAGCCAATTTGTCAGTCAGTAACAATCAGGAAAACTATACTCATCCACCCACCATACCCCCCACCCACATAGAAATATTGTTTCTGTAAGAAAATTTTACTAATAAAAAAACCGTACCTTTTTTATCAAAATCGTACCTTTTTTGACGTACGACTGTACATAAGCTGGAAGCGTTCTGGCAACACTGGTTTGGTAACATAAAGAGTTTTGTTGTTATTTTCTACATGTTTCCTTTGATAATAGATACGATTAATTATAATTATTAGAGATGCCCCGAATAGTGGTTTTGGCCAAATACCGAATATTCGGCATGACGGCATGAGTCACAAATTCACAATTATTATGAAAACTGATCGCTAACAAAGCTCAACGTTAGATGACGTTAGCTAAGATATATTTTTGTTGAACAGCATTAATGAATAAAGTCAAACAAAACATACTCAAGACAAAAATAGTCTTCGTATTTAACAACTTTCCAAGAACACATTCTAAATACACCTACATAGTTTTTGGTTATTTTTATTGTGCAATTTTTCTTTTTAAGTAGGTGCAACAGATATTCAGTATTCGGCCGAATAATAGGCAACATTCGGCCGAATACCGAATATTCGGCAAAGTGGCCGAATAGGCCGAATACCGAATAGTTGCCGAATATTCATGGCATCTCTGATAATTATACCTACATATCTCAAAAAATAAATAAGACCTATTTTTATTTGTTCAAAGCTGTGGCTATTGTAAAACATTCTTAAAGTTTATCCCATGTCTATTCTATCTATGATGTCATTGTTTCAAGCAATGAAAGTTAAGATAAAAATAACTCAACACGTGACCAGTTTACGAATGTGTGCGAATATACTTATTTGGAATTCGTGACCAGTCTGCTTATTTGGTGACGAGCGCCTCTATTTCAGGTCAAAAACACTGGCTAATGACACATCCACCATAAAAGAATTAAAAAAGAAAATACTTTTTAAACAATAACGGTATGTGAAAGGGTTAAAAGTGTTTTGTTCATAATTGTCGCGGTTAGAATGTGGCCAGTATTTTAGAGATCCTTTCATAAATGCAATAAATCAGTTAATTGTTTCTTTAACTCGTTAATGAGTGGAAATACGCGAGGCGCTGCACATGTCGAGCCAGCTGTTTCTATGACAGTCACGTTCACAAATCTGGCAGTTTGTTTTACTATACCTACTACGAGCTGAGCTCGTTAAATTTTTATAGCCACAAGGTCGTCACTTTATGGTCAATTCTCAAGTCGGTTATTGTTCGCGGACGAACTTTTTTACAACAGTGTATAGCGTCAATCACTTGTAGCGGCGAAGTTACGATTGACAGTGATTTCCACTTAATTGTTATAGCGCTATAAAATGACTTTTATAAGCTCTAAAAGTGTTAGGATAATTTGTTTTGTTTGGCTAATCAATGCGTGTAATATATGGATAATAAAGGCGTATAAAGAGGCGCCGGCGTCATATTCGGTTTTGATATTTTATATAGGTACTTTGCTGCCGGCAAGCTTCTGTTTATAATATATTCGTATCTTATTTTAGTTCGGAAGATAAGGTTTGAGTACATCAGTAGGTACTTTGCATAAGAATTTGATATTTATCAAACAATCATATACACCTATTAGATCTTAAAACCGTATAGGTACCTACCATAGAAGCACATGTTAGTATAGAAGTATAGAGGTATACAAATGACCCTGAGATCCAACAGTCGGTGTGACAACAAACGATGTTTTGGCTGCGATTTTGGCGATATCAACTTTCGCAGAACGACCGCAACAGCGTAATAAAGCAATTTGCGACCGTGCCAACAAAACAATGGCCCCGGTTCTAAGCCCGCTTTAAACTTATCGACAGCATGATTTAAAACCCTTTGACTCGGACCTTATTTGTAAACATCTTGTTAACACAAAGGATCGCTATTTTTGCAAGGGAAAAAATTGCACAACCCATTGCCGTGAACCCTTTGTGCGTTGTTTTGACAGAACGAACGGGGAAAGTCGCAAACGCATTGTCTGATTGTATTTTACCTTAACTTGTTTAGTTTGTGAGATAGTGACCCACTATTCGCTATTGTTCTAAGAGAAAGTCCCGCTTTATTGAGATCTTGGAACCCTTTCTGACGCTTTTTGCAATAGCGCAATCGCTTTATGACACTTTTTTGCAGCAGGTACCTTGCTTCCGAAATTTACCGTGACGTTGTTGGCATGCAATTCGGCAGTTTTGTGCAAATTCGCGATTTAATAGAACATGGTATTAAGAACAGATAATAACAGCTGAGCCATTAAAATTTAAAGATGGTATTTAAAATTGGTTACAGGCTAAAAATAGAACCTGGTAACAGTCTTTATTATAAGCGTTATAGCTTCTTCTCGATGATTGGACTTCGAAAATGCACTTCACATAATCAATTTCTTAAAATTAATTCTTTTGACGTGTTTTTATAGCTCCTTCCTATTTTTACGTATGTGTTTACCTACATTTATTAGTGTTGCAGTTAGTACCTATTTAACAATATATCGATGAACATATGAAATGAATATAATTGCAACGGAATGGTACAAGGCGTCGAACAGTTGACACTGTGCCAACGGACTTTAAAATAATCGCGCAGTAACATTAACCGCAAATTTAATGCAATGCTTTTATAATACTGCAATTCACTGCAATGTTACTCTTTGCGTTTATGTTTCATGAATTTACTTTAAAGCCCATTTGAAGTACTTGGTGATGAAATGATTGACGATAATAACCTTATTAAGCGATAAATTCGTTAATAGTTTTACAGTACGTAAAAGTATGTCTAATATAAATATCATTGCGGTGTGTCAAAACGCCGATAAAGATGTAAATATCTAAACTTAGAACTGTGTTGGCAACTAGAGAATCGGCTTATAAAAACTTGCCATTTATACATATAAATCGAAGTCGTAGCTTTCAATCGTTCCACCATTTTCAATTAACTAAATATACTTAAAAGTAAAAGAAAATAAATTTGAAACGATAAATACCATTGAACTCACCGCAGACCACGCGGTCGAAGGGGCTCATCCAATCTGGAAATGGAAAATCTATTATCAATCGTACTGAAAGTTCATTGTTCCGGCAAACGGCATGCACAAACATTCGCCTTAATCTACCACAGATCTGTGTACGGCTTTTACATATTAGGTTAGATGGGGTGAGAAAAACACCGGGGCTAGAGAAACGGGGTCCCGTTGATTTCCATGAAGTTTTAAGTCATAATGTATTGTTTGTCATATTATCATTAGTCATAAAACTGAAACCGTTAACATTTCAGGATTTTCGTTAGGTTATCCTATAGATAGGTTAGGTTAGGTTTGTGTTATGGCAATCCTGAAAAGTGACACGTTTCTGAACCAAATGAATTATGACTAACGAAAATTCGGGCAAACAATACATTATGGCTTGAAACTATTTGGGAAAGAGACCCTAGAGAAACACTTGTAGGGAATCCTCATTAGGTACCTACTGTTTCTCTTGTCCTGAGCAAAAGAACTGATTTTCTTACCCCACCTGGCCTTAAGATATTTTAATGTTGGTGCATATACAATTATACACATGCAGGTAGATATGGTGGCTCTTAACTTTCATAATACAGGGAATAGGGAAATGCGAATACTGTCTTAAAAATCATTAGGTATGTGCATAAGCCTGTATACTTAATTTTAAAAGTGCTACCTATATATTAAAAAAGGGTTTCTTAACGATTTCTAAGACAGTGTCTCTTCTTTAACTTTCGATTTACCTATACGGCTACAGTAAAAAAACACATAATAAATTTATATTATACAAACACAAGTTATATTACAAGGCATTGTTGAATGGCTTTATGATTATGAATTACCAAAAAAGAGAATAGAATAAATGCAACTCCCCTTTTAGTTGCAATAGATGTGCTGCTACTAGACATTAAAGGGAGAAAGATAATTCAATGTATCTATGTAGGTCTATCTCAAACACAATTACAAAACGTTTAAATAATACGTAATGGATGTACAAGGGAAGAAATATGTAACGTTTTCAACTAAAAGGTACCACATTGTCGGTTGTCGATAAGGTTGATTTCAAATTGAAGCTATATGGAAATTGCGCCTTATTGACAACCGACAATATGTACCCTTTGGTTGAGAATGGCACATATTACAGCTACATAGGTACCTAAGTAATCTTCTCACATGACACTGGCCAATTCCTAAGATCGGGTGTGAGTGTGAAGATGCCAACAAAATAAATAAATAAACAACATAAGTTAAAAACAGTGTTAGCAGGTGGCCATTTCAAACTGTGCGGAACGTCGAACTCAGATAAAAAACCGGCCAAGTGCGAGTCGGACTCGCGCACGGAGGGTTCCGCACCATCAACAAAAAATAGAGCAAAACCAACAAGAAAAACAAGCAAAAAAACGGTCACCCATCCAAGTACTGACCCCGCCCGACGTTGCTTAACTTCGATCAAAAATCACGTTTGTTGTATGGGAGCCCCACTTAAATCTTTATTTTATTCTGTTTTTAGTATTTGTTGTTATAGCGGCAACAGAAATACATCATTTGTGAAAATTTCAACTGTCTAGCTATATCACGGTTCGTGAGATACAGCCTGGTGACAGACGGACGGACGGACGGACGGATGGACGGACGGACGGACGGACAGCGGAGTCTTAGTAATAGGGTCCCGTTTTTACCCTTTGGGTACGGAACCCTAAAAAAAAATAAGTCAATGAAATAATGAAGGGAACCATGGGAAATTTGTGATACTCTAGTATTATTGTCTAAAAACTATAATGTTATTCTAAAATGCTAATATGTCACCATATTAAAATAAAACTAATTTGTCCATTAAATCGCTTTTGTACATTTTATTTTAAACATGCATAATAACAACAAAGAATAGGTGAAATCAATTGTAAATAAGACAAGAACATAAATAATAATTAAAAGCCTAGGTACTTATGTATGCTATACCTATACACTATATTAGAGTCTGTGCGGAAAGACAAGAGTCGTATAAATGGGTTCTCATACATTCCACGACTCTTCACTGTCCGCACAGATTCTACCTACATATAATATGAGCGATAAAAGTAAAGGTACATGCGCTAAAAACAGATGTTATTATTTAAAACATTTTTAAGCAAATTTTCATGCATTTCAATTTGACCCCTGTTAAGTATTTTGATTTAGTAGTATAGTTAGAGCCCCAGAAGCTAATTCGAATGTACATTTTGATATCACATTGATGTTATTTTCATATTGTTATCATTCGCGCGTTCGTCTCGATCGTCAATCGTCAATACAAAATACATGTAAATACGAACAACCTAACCTAAGAGTAAAATTAACGCGTGAATGAACTTGACAAGAATAATCGACTTGGCGGGGGCACTGCCGTGCCCCCAGATATAAGTATGTCATCAATGTGATCATAATGTACTTACGTTAAAATTGGCATCTGGGGCTCTAAACTGCTAACGGCACTCTACAGGCAACGCTTATAGAACCTGTCAAAAATCTTCTATGGTTATGGGTTTGCCTTGCATTTTGGACGTATCCTAATGTAGATATTGACGCAAAACTCGATTAACTTATACGTGTGTGTGGTCAAAAATCGTAGGTTCAAACTTCGGTTGAGCTGTACGGAGTAGAAAAATCCTTCTTGAAAAAAACCGGAAAGTGCGAGTCGGACTCGCCCACTGAGGTCCGTGCTTTTTAGTATTTGTTGTTATAGCGGCAACAGAAATACATCATCTGTGAAAATTTCAACTGTCTAGCTATCACGGATCATGACATACAGTCAGGTGGCAGACAGACAGACAGACAGTGGAGAAGTATTAGGTTCCCATTTTTACTCTTTGGGTACAGAACCCTAAAAATGCAAAAAAATACTAGAAATTCGGTCAGGATCTTTATCATACACAGACAAGACTGAGATGAGGTTAAATTATTCAGATGGTAACATATATACAGGATGGCCCATTTAGATCGGTCAGTATGGAAAAATCTGTAATTATAAGACAAACGACGATCTCTTCTTAGGAACCATGTCATCGATTTTAGTAAAAAGAAAAACTGCATTCATACATTTAAAAAAATGTATGTAAAATGTAGGTAGGTATTGAAAAAAATGGTGGTAATGTCGAAAACATACTAAAGTAAATTAAAATAGATGTAATGAAAACAATGCATTTTATTCATGTCAGACATCATGTTTCAGTATCTAAATAGAAATAGTGTTAGTTTTATTTTTCAAAATGTCCGGGTGCGATTCCCGAGCTGAGTAGGTAGGTACACATTTTTTTTAAATTGTATGAATGCAGTTTTTCTTCTTACTAAATTCGATGACATGGTTCCTAAGAAGAGATCGCCGTATGTCTTTTGGTTTCAGATTTTCCCATACTGACCGATCTAAATGGGCCACTCTGTATATGGTAACATGTATGTATGTATGGTAACATCTTGTTCTACATCACATGGTCCTTGTTCAATCTTAGCTCTAAGGTCATAAGGTCATCGTCTGCCTTTCTCAGGGTTTCAATTACAATGTAAATATAACACAATGCCTTGACTCGATTATGTAAATCCAAGCCATAACAATAAACCGAAGTAAAATAAATTCGTTTAAAATATCTTTGCATGAAGGCAGACATTAGCTAACAACAATAGCTAATTAATTAGTTTCTTGTCTAATGTATTGTTTACTTTTTCGACATTAATTATGGTGTTTTCTGGTTTTATTGATCAGGCAAAAAACTTGGACAGAATCATAATTGAAAACTTAGAATTTTCTCACGGATTTATCTTATGTGTTTATAAATTTCGCTTAGGTATTAGGAGTTTAAATATTAAATAGCCCCAAAATAAATATGAGATTATTTTGAATCTTTTTATTCCGAATGTTTATAAATTCCCGGAGATTTGCAAGTTATTTCAGAAAAATATTTTGTAACTAATACCTATTTAACCTTTGCGTTCATTTTCTTAAACTTTATACTGACAGTAACAATTAACCCTTAAATGCATGATCTTTTCTCTTTGCCCGAAATTAATATATGTGTTACGTAATTGTTTGCTGATTATAGGAAAAATGGTAAAAAATATACCATCGATTTTCACTGAGAACTCAGTGTTAGAAGTTGCATAGGCTAAATCATATTTATGTAAATATATAATTTTCAGTAAGAGATATATGATAAATCCTACTATCATCAGAAAGGTACACTATTTACGATACACCTACCATAGAGTTTTTAAATATAAAATAATTACAAACCCCAAAAGAAACATCCAAAATCACATACTAAAAATCATCAAATTCTGGAATTTTTTTAAATTTTCTGACATTTCGTCTTAAAACGAATGTAATTTTTATAAATTAAAACATTGCGTAAATTTATATAAAAATCGGAAAACGGATTAGTTTTACTATTGAAATAATATATAAATAGACATATATAGGTTTTATAATTATGTATAAAATTAGATGTTTTTTGTGTACGCTGCATCGTACATCATGCATTTAAGGGTTAAAACGTCATTTTTCACTTGCATCATAGACATATAGTGAGGAGTAGTCATAAATGTATAGTTGTGTTCATAAATCAGGTTTCAAAATTCGTCCCACCTACGTGTATTGTAACGGCACTTAACTATTGTCTGATAGAGTCATTATGTCATTAAGATGATAGCCGCCATGGCGTAATTGATTGCAATTGAATTGGTTGCAAGCAAATCGAATATAGGTAATATAATAAAAGGTAATCGTTTGCCATTTTTATGTAGTAACATAAATCTAGTTTTTATAGCACATTCATAATTATGTAACAGGTAGGTATATATAAATAAACCTTTGTTTTTTTTTTAACTGAAGGCACCTACATTCGTAAAGTTAGACTCAAAAGTTAGGGATTTAACTTGAAGTAATTAATACCTTTTACATACCTACTTATGTAATGTAAATTAGAAACGGAATTTTAGCATACAAGTCTAAAGGCAGCCTAAGTCTTGGTAATATTGCTGAAGTAAAATAAACGGTAGGCAAAGTATATACATCAACAAAAACAGAAACCCAAAAACATAGTTTTTTGACGATAAGGCAAATCCAATTAAATTATCAAAAAGTGGCGGTATGCAAGCTATTAGTAATGATTTTGAAAAAAATAAAATTTTAATTAAACTAAGTCGTTAAAACACTTTTAATGTAGGTTTACTTAACGGGTTTACTTCCTTGATAATTATTTTTAGCTTTCTTAATTATTATTTCGGTCAAAACCGTTTTTAGGCCTGTTATCATTTGGTACCTAATTATTATATATAAGTATTAATTATTTACCTACCTCATTATCAACTAAAAACCTTAAGACGCCGTTTTAATATTGAGATAAAGTAATCAGTAAATATAAATCTGAAGATAAAAGCTTTCTATCAGTACCGAAAAGTCGCGTTGAAAGTAAACCAGCCGGGCCAAAAGCAGTTTGAGTACCAAAAGTTCCCTAAAAAGGTTAACTCAAGAGTGCCGTATCTGCCTCATAATTCTCGTAAGAAAGATAATGATGTTCTTACGAAGTTGTTTATAGTTTTTTGGGAATGTTGGCAACAATGTATTAAGAATATCGTAAATAAAAACCTACGTAGGTGTTTGAAAACTGGGTTTTATCTCATTTGACAGATCCTGAGTGTGGATTGATTTCGTACCGTGACTTCAAATAAGTAGGTTAATTGAGTGTAAATAATTAGTGCATGCTTTCCACAGTTATTAATAACTATCCGCTGTTTTTTCCGCTACTTCAGCTATAAACACTTCAAATCGTGCTATGTAAGTTCTATTAAGTAAAACAATAAGCTTAATTGTTTGTTACTCACTTTCAGTTCTCAATTAATACATTTATAAAATACTTATATGCATAATTTACAGTTCTTTTTACGCCAACGAGGACGGTAATGCAAAAAACAAAAACTCAAAAGGAAAATTTCAGAACCTGTCCGCGATAACGCGAAGTGACTTTAATTGGGCCAAATAGGTAGGTATCTCATTATTTTAATCGCGTGTTATAAGTATTTTCAATACTTTTTACAGTTTTACTTTAAATTGTCAGTTATCTCTTCTGTTTTATCTGCTATAAGTAGGTACCTATACTTACTCGTTATATTCAATTTAATCAGGTATGTGAATAATAATAATAGGTACATATGTAGCCAAAAACGTGTGTTTATACTAAAGTTATTTTATTGATATTAAGGTGAAATTGTTATTGAATCAATAATAATAATATTGATACTTACATAGAAAAACACCCCTAATGGACGTGGCACTAATAGGTGCTTATTCTATTCTAAGTCTTTTAACAACATTTAACCAGAAACAAGTTTCATTAGTTTCTGTAGGTATGTTTAAAAAAAATGGCGCCATACACTCCATGTTTGGGGAAAAAACATACCTACATAATTCTAATTATTTATTTAGGTATTTTGAACCCATTTGCAATACCTATTTCATTAATCACGTTAAAGACGAGTAGCATAGGTACCGTACCTAGTTATAACTTTTAACACTGAACTGTCAAAAACTCAAAATTTTCACTTAAATGTCTCTATTACTTCTCTCACCATAGAGTACCTAAATTAAAAAATAAAACCTAATAAAATATGTCATAATATCGTACAGATACGACTTTTAACTCTACGAGTACGTAAGACCAACTAAAACATAAATAATCAACAAGCAATTTTTGACTAACAAAGGAATTTGACTCTTTTGTTAGTTTTAATAAAGTTTATCTATGAATGAATGAAAAGTAGAGAGCACTGGTTCGATTGGCTGGTCGGGACTCGGGACGGCCATGTTGGTTCGCGCGTGCGCGCATCACCGTCCCGCGCACATGGTGCCCGACGCCACGATGGTACGTGCATTGCCACTAAAAATAAACATTGACTCACCAAATTTCATTCAATCTAACTTTTATAGAGCCCGAACGTACTACGTAATATTGTCAAAATTGTTGTACGAACGTTACGAGGAATAAATTTCGTCGAACCTACATCTCGGCCATTTTAATTTCGGACGCCGCGTGTCACACGCGCCACACCTGCTGAGATATTTCTGTCTCTCTCGAGACAGATTTTTTCCGGTATCGTTCGAGACATTTTTATACGCCGGCATTAGAAACAAATCAACAATAATGGTCATTTTCAAAGCAAAAACAAGTCGATTATAGGCCATTTTATATAATTTCAGTGAGCTACGGGCCGTTATTATGTTACAGTGGCTTTGATCATGAGATATTTTATCCGCGCCGTTATTGATGGGGGGCATGTGGCGAACGGCTGGACGTCTCTGGGCTAAATGAAATGTTTTAACACACACTTCTTCATAATGTGGCCGTGTAATCTTCAGGAATACGTACCTAATTATTATCTAACAGTAGGTATTATTTATAACAGTTACCTAATCATATTAAAATAGGGACAACTATCATTTTTAAACAGTAGGCAGGTGGTTGACAAGAAAACATTGGAACTCGCACCAGAAACCAAGTTCATAACATAAATAAAATGTGTGTATCCCATTGTATATAAAATACAAAGTTTAGTATGTACGTTTGAGAAGTCGGCTTGAGGCGCTTGCGTCCTGGCGTCAATTAGGTAATTTTTAACTAGCCATGGCGAACTGATTCAACGTTAAAAACCGCAGTACAATTTTTTTTCAGCGTTTTTGGTAAAAGGAGGAGGAGGTACGAGTATTTACGTGAATTTTATTTAAATAAATTTTGGGGTTGCTGGGGAGATGCTCTACAGCAAGTCCGAATTGAGTTTATTGTACTCTCGATCTATTGAGGTACAATTTTTTTAAGTATGTACTAATTTAGTACATATTGTATACATCAGCATTACGTTTCAATAAATCGCAAAACAGACAGAGGGATTTCCACGGAGCATGAGGTAAAAAATCAAAGGAATTCAATGCCTGTCCCAATTATGCTGATCATTTCTTTTTAATTGCCAAAAAAAAATGTACATTTGTACCTAAATGAAAAAAAGTTCCTATCTTCAAAAACTACCTTAATAATTCCAATAGGTACTGCCTCGATAGGTAGGCCTGCAACAATATGTTACACCACAAAGGTCACACATATTTATTTGTAGAGCCATAAGAGCGTGTCACATATTTTTGCGGCCTTCGGAGAGTAACATATTATTGCAGGTGACTATCTATACCTACTGCCGCTTCTATACGTATATACCTAAATGAAAAATGTAGGCTAAGTAGTATTTTTTATAAGAAGGTCGGTTCAAAACCTCAATGTGACATTCATTAAGTAAGAAAACATCCATTTAGGACCTGTATTTTTTAGTAAAACTCACTATTGATATGAAAAAAATATATTTATAACTGACGGTGACCTCTTAAATAAAATATACCTACAATTAAGCGGGAAGGAGACATCATTACTCAAAATAATGGCCAAATGGAAATACATAATGGGAATGATTCATTCATTTCTAACTATGTCAACAATTTTTAAATAATTAATTAGAACTACCTACAGAATCTTTTCTGCTATAGGTGCCTTCGCTTTTAGGTATCATAATTCACTTTAATTACACTATAAACGAAATGCAAGCAAAATGTTTAATTACTTTTTATACAACAAGTGCTCATTTAACTGTAATTTTATTACTCAGTTCTTTGTAATTTTAATTAAATAAGCTCTCACATTAATTGCTATGTTACCTCCTTTTTTATGCCTACAAATAATTCGACCTGTTTCATCAACGCAAAAACCGCTTGCTTTCTATTTTATACTTTGCGTTTTTAATTAATTAATTATGCATTAATAAAATGAAGTACCTAATCCGTATGTCAAAATAGTTAGTCGGTTAATAAGGCTTAGGCCATAAAATCGAGTCAAGTAATTGTACCATTGTATGCAAAACGTACAGGCAATTTAGTACTGTAATGGACAGATGTTTTTGAGTACTAAGTGGACCGCACAGAATTCATCGCAATGTGACATTAATGTCTAACTGTAAAGTTGCCTAGATTGTCCCAGGTTAGGTTTACGAGTTTGAAATAGCCTTATCGGAATTTAGAGTTTAGACTTGGCGATAAATAAAGTTGTCTAATTATGCGCAATTCGTACTGAGGCGGATTTCTAATTGTAGAGGAACTTAGGTCATGTTTAACATAAGTGGGGCAATCAACCTTTCAGCGAATTAAGTATTTAAGTAAGCATTAAGCACGCAATTTTTTTTTTATTGGTTTCCCGTGATTGCACACAGATAACAAGAGAAATTAGTTTAATTAGCAGTTTATTTTTTTAGGTGTCTGTATTAATTATTGGCCAAAATTACGAGTGTAAAAAGTTCTACTCATTCATTTTCCTCGCGTTGTCCCGGCATTTTGCCACGGCTCATGGGAGCCTGGGGTCCGCTTGGCAACTAATCCCAGTAATTGGCGTGGGCACTAGTTTTTACGAAAGCGACTGCCATCTGACCTTCCAACCCAGAGGGTTAGGCCCGTATTGGGATTAGTCCGGTTTCCTCACGATGTTTTCTTTCACCGAAAAGCGACTGGTAAATATCAAATGATATTTCGTACATAAGTTCCGAAAAGCTCATTGGGCCGGGGCCGGGGTTCGAACCCGCGAGTGTAAAAAGTTCTACTGTTTTTTCTGTCGTTTAACGTGTTAGGTTGCACTTTAATAATTGAATGCTAAAAGTACGGCCAACTTCTTGTGCTAAAGTAGAACACAAAGGGAGGATACGGAACATCATGAGCCCGCCCTTAATACCGGCGGCTGCGGTGGCCGACGGCGGATGGTTATAAAATCAAAAATCCTCCTAAAGGCGAATTAAAAAAAATGCCCGCAATTAAGGCTCTGTAATTAGTCTTAAGTCAATTGATTCTGAAGCTGAACATTGGCCATGTTGGTTGTATTTATTGTAGTTTCTTCAAAAACATATAGGTATTAAGTTTATGGCATACGGCAACACACTTTCATGCATGTAACATAAACAGAAACTGCTTAATTGTTGTAACACAATGGAATCAATTAACTTAAGCCTAATTAGCCCAAAGTATCTTTAAATAAGCAAATATGTATCTAGTAAATATGTGTATGTAGGAAGTACCTAAATATATAGGTACCTATCTAGGTGGAATAATGAATATAAATTATTTTGTTTAATAATAATTAAAAAATTAAATGAAAACTTTTTTGTCATGTAAGTATTATTATTTAATAGGTACCTTAACGATTTATCTAATATTTATTTGGTACCTATTACGTGTATATAGCCTTTAATTAAGCTTAAACCTATTGTATTGTAAATGTGTACCGTTTAACAACCGAATATATAGGTAGAGTACTTACTCTTGTACTTACTGATTTTTATTTTATTTAAGTACAGTACCTACTAGTCTATTGTTATTTCTAAATAATTTATACGCTGACATAATTAAGGTTCTAATTAAGATTTAATTTTATTCATAATTAATCTCATAAAATAGAGATGACCACCTGACAAATAATTATTTATATTTTATGAGACGTTTTAGTTTTTTTATCTATCATTATCTCATAAACTATGTCGGTACCTACCTATTTATTTATTCATTTATATGTTTTATTACAATAATAAATACGCGATATAAATGTGCATATAAAAAGTGTTATTATTTAGTTCGTGTTAAATATTTTTAAATGAAATTAATAGCCTGTTACAGTTTTAACAACCAATAAATAATTATTTAATTGCCTATTTAATTCATGTTTAGTACCTAACCTAACCTAGTTATAATTATCTAAATGCCGATAATGGTACGATTAAACAACTGTTTAATTACTCATATATTTTAATGTTTATTTTATTGTTATGGGAATGGCAATTTGACGCTTTTAATTGCGTGGATAATATTAAATAGGTATATAATTAAACTTGTCCCAATTTTTTACATATTATTGTTTTGTATCTGGACGTTAGTAAGTAGGCAGGTAGATAAATTATCGTGATTTCAATAATCATAGTTCATAGGTTAATTTAAGTAGATACATAGCTAGGTATACCTATAGGTATATACCTACTTATATATATGAATATAAGTGGTTACCAAGATATTAGAAAAATTTAGGCGTCACATTAGAATGTAATAGGTAGGTATGTTTATATTTTTGTAATTAAGTAGGTAATCTAAATTAATACTGTATTTTTGATTCGTCTGCAATCAGTTTAAGTAGGTAATTGAAGTCATAATTACAATATTAATCGTTTTCAGAAGTAGGTAATAAATAAGTATAAATATGAGCAGGTAGGTAAATAAATTATTCCGATTGGAATTTTCTTGTTTTGAATCAATAATGTCAACAGTCTCGAATAAAAATTACAGAATGTTTTCAACTTTGACTACGTATCTACCTACATTACAAACGAAATTATAAAGTAATTAGTTTATTATCTCCGATATAAAACGTACCTAATAACGTACGTCTACTAATCTACCAAAAGTTAAAGCAAATTGTGGAAATAAATTGCGTTTTTTTTTTCAGAACGAGCACAAACACAATCATGCAAGGAGAAAAACATTTACCGGTGATGGACATCCAGGGGTACCGCGGAATGTCGGGGAGAGGCTGAGCCGAGGGCTGTGAGCAGGCGGCGCCCATGGCGTCCACCGAGGCCGCCGACGCGGCCGACGCTGCCGAGGCCGCGGCCTGGTGGTAGAACTGCGCCGCCGCCGCCATGCTCGCCGACGCCGCCGAGACCGCCGCGCCTCCGTTGTGCTGTCCCAAGGCGTACATCGGGTCTGCGCCCACCGAAGTCGGGTACCGGCAGCTCTTGTCGTCCGCTGCGGACAATCCTCCTCCGGCCGAAAACGGCACCGAGCCCCCGAACTGCTGGTGGTGTGACACGTATGGATACATCCTCGCCGGCGCCCCTGGCGAGGCCGAGGACGAGCTCGACGAGCGCTGCGGACTCCCGTTGCCCGGCGAGCCGGCCCCCAGCGCCGCCGCCCCCAGGCCTCCCGATAGCGACGAGCTCAGCGACGTCGACAACGACGACGACAGCGACGACGATAGCGACGCCTCGATCGGCGAGGCACCAGCACCCGCGAATAAGTTCTGGTGGTGGAACTGCTGGTGGTACTTCGGGAGCATGCTATCGATGATGAACTTGGAACTCATCGCTCGGCGACGCGGCGCGCGACGATCGCCTCGCGGGAGATGCGTTTATCGCCGGGCGATTCGGATCGATTCTCGCGCGTGCACTACTATGGCCGCGAATCGTTTATGACCCGCGTATGAGGCTCTACGACTCCGAATTCCCCGTCGCGTCGTGGCGAGCGTTGCCGCTGCCGCGCGCCGTTGAGGCGGCGCGTGCGAGCGAGACGGGCGCATTTGCGGCGGTCGCGCCGGAACCCTCTCCGTCTCATTAATTCCTACCTGCGTAGCGTATATTAGAAAGAGTTAAAGCTATTTGCTAACGACCATTCGGACGGCCATTGTTCGTAATGGCGCCTCGCTCTCCGCACCCCCCCGCGGCTCTCGTCTACGCCAATAGTGATCCCGTGTAGAACATTCACCGCCAATCACAAACCATTCCGGCACTTCTAAATGTCAAACTGAATGGCTTTAAGCAAAATTGCACCATTACGTTCGAAATTAGTAATTTGGTATTGTTTTGTAACTGTTTAATTTTCAGGTAGTTAAAGTGCAGTTATTTATAATTGTCACGAACAAAATCGTAAAATTTTCAAACACTTAAAGCACTTATTAAACCGTTTAACAAAGTAATTTTTATTATGATACTGTATGAAAATGCAAGAAGTTTACCTACATTGCTATTCTTTTAGTAGTGTGTGTACCGTAAATGAGTAAAACAAAAGTAGTAATAAAAATAAAATCTTTAATAAAAAATTACAACATTTACACAACTAGGTTATAATAATATAATGTTGTTAAATATATCCATAGGTATATTAAGTTATAGGGTTTATATTTTTTAATATTTTAATAAGTAAATATGTAAATGTGTTACGTTTTATAAATAATAATATGTAGTTTACTCGAAGTAGTTACCATTTAATAAATTTATATCTATTAAGAAAAGTGTAAGTTGGCCATAGGAACTAGTAAGTACTTACGTTTTTAGCTACTGCATTTATGCGTTAGAGGGAGCAATTGATATTGCTATCTCATTCTACCGTATGGCTGCGTCCCTTGGAGTGGCCGGCGCTGGCCCATCGTGTAGAGGACCCATAATATTAAAAAATTGGTATTTAAACGGAAACGACATTTTTTTAATATTTATTCTTTGGTTTACATACACATACCTACGTATATTATCATCAAACGATAATAAGAAAATCTTTACAATTATATACCTAATATAACTAAATAAATAAATGGTAAATGTAATTTTAATGAGAAGTTTATTGCCATACTTAAATCAAGTCAGAGTCAAAACAAAGCATCCAATAAATGACATGTTACTAATGTTACTATGTCAAACCATATCACCCATTGGCTGTTTCGTTTTTAAGTCTACAATAAAACTGCTCATAAAATCTATTTAATAACCACTAAACGGTGAAATAAAAATCATTCAAAATGAGAATTGCACCGGACTGTTTTACGCGGGCCACGTGGTCGAGCGGGTATCACTCATCCCGCTCCGACTGACGTCCCGTCCTCGTCGCACGTTTCATTCATCCGCGTGGGTCGTAACAAAAACAAGCGTAAGTGCGAGATCAAACTTTATAGCCATTAAAATAAAATCGTTTATGGTGTGAAAATTGTATTTATTTATTACCTTTTTCATAGGTCGGTATCTTTAGTGCATGGTTTTTATAGGCTTAAGTTGCCTTTTCAGTTGCGGTTCGGGCGTGCGGTAGTAGAACATTGCATAAGTATAGGTTTTATGTTGTTATTGTGATGTTTTTGCCGTAAACGTATGGAATGGTCGATATGGACAGTTAGGGTCATTTTGTTTATGGGAGACGCTTTTTACTAGCCAATAATTGTTTATTTGGTAATAAAAGAGATCAGGTCATCTATGTATGTATTAGCTATTAGTTCAAATAGGTACCTAAGTACCCTGTAGGTTCCTAGCAAATACTACGTTTGACCCATTTATTACGTTTTATATTGTTGTCCTATATTTTTAAGTCAGACTTACCTAGGTTACTTAGGTATATACATATATGAAATAAATATAGATATAGAATATTTTTTTTCCTATTTTAACTTTTTATATAGGGCGCAATCTGTATACCTACCTATTGGAAGGCAAAACCACCCTATAACATCATCTTTTGTGAATCAAATCTTATTAGACTGTTAAAGGGATAAATTCAACTATGTAGGTACTTACCTACTTACTTGTTTTTCTATGATAATAGAAATGTAGTATAAGAATATACTGGGTGGAGCACCACCCAGTATATTCTTATGCTCTACAAATATATACATACTTACTAATATGTTTTTTGCAAACCTTCACTTAGTAGGTAGTTCACTTAGTAAGTAGGTACCTATCTAAAATGAGTAGGTAAATGAAAGCTGGCTAGAGGAATATAGGTACTACTGAGATATATAGGTACTGAACCTAAACAAGTCAGCAGGCAAAAGGGGTGGCACCAACGCGTTAAGTTGTAAAAATATACATCAATAATTTAACAATGTTGCTTTTACACCTTGCAACATTAATACAGCCTAAGTGTAAACTAGTGACATTCCAAATGCGAACAGAGCACGAGCGGTGCGGTCGCTCGGGCGAACCAAAATGGCCTCCTATTAGGAATTAAAGCCAGCGTTGTAGTAATTTTACTGCAGCATGCTGAGTCGAGCTTTTTAATATCCCGCTGCTTGAATGTCAACATAACTAGTACTTATTATGTTACCTAATTATTAAGTAATTTTTAAGATTTTTTTTGGTTAAATTTCCTGTACGAATATGTGATGTTTGTGATGTTAAATAAAATTGTCTTTTAGTGGCTCTATTGATGTTGTACCTAGATCTCGCGAACCCCCGTGGCTCAGTCATTTTGGAAAAATCCAAATTCTGAATCAACAAAAAAGTTCAATATAATTCTTGTACACAACATTCCACAAGAATCCGTTAGAAATGCGACAGCCGGACATATAAGTACGAAAACATTTTTGCCCACGCTATAAGTAGCGTAAGAAAAAAAAACGCTTCGCGCTACTTGGTTAAAAAGTTATTAAAGATGTGGAGGTCACGCGTTACACTGGACCGATCGATCGCACAACCTCTGGAATTACCGACCGCATTGCTTCAGATAGGTAAATTTCCAATCACAAAGAACACCGACAACGCATCACACCCCATTTTATAGACGATCGATGTTGTAGAGGCCATTATGCAGCCACAAAGTCCAGGTGGGCGGGGCGTCGTAAACGTGCTCTGGAGAAAATTTACAATCGCTGCGAGATTTAACGACCAGTTTATAGATTCGGGCCTTTAAAATTGGACAACGGGTAAGTGTTGGATAGGGGCGATTGCGGACTCGCGATCTGACGCTACTGATACAACTACACTCAAGAGTACCTACCGATGGGTGTAATTTTTTTCATGAAGAGTGACTCGTTTTATCGCTCTTGATTAGTTTGTACGTGTCTATAGGATTAATAGAATCAAGAAAAATTGCTCAGGAAGTAAAGGAGTTAATTCAAAGACACTTTAGGGATAGGTTACCTATTGTAGTAGTAGCAACTAGTCCAAAGTAGTCCAAACAGTCCACTGACCCCGAAACACGAGAACACCCATAGACAGGAAGCAGTTACCAACACCAGCTCGTCTTTAAATCTAGTGTCACACTGTTGTATTAATTATATATCCATTTCCATTCATTTGAGCACCTATTAGCGTCAATATAAGAGTTTGAGTGCCAATTCTGATCGGAATAGAGCGATTTAAATGCTAGTGGGAATATTTGAATCTTATCTATCTGTAACTGGCAATGACCCCGTAACACTCGTTGAAATTATTTATTATAGAGGCTCAACGGAGCCGACATGTCTTTTTGATAAAGGCTTCTTTTAAATAAGTAGATTAAAAAAAAGACCCCGTAGTTGTAATAGTGACATGATTATAAAAATGGAGATCTCTATCCGATAATACATTATTATGATTGAAAAAGTAACTCTTTCTGTCTGTCTGTTACCTCTTCACGCATTAACCGCTAAACCGATTGAAATGAAATTTGTTATGAAAATAGTTCGAGGCCCGGGAAAGAACATAGGATAGTTTTTATCAATTATCATCATCATTGCACGCAGACGAAGTCTCGGGCAGAAGATAGTTATTAATAGATAAATAAAATTACAGGAAAGAATCGACACATCTTTTTCAGCGTAATCAGGTACAAAGTATTTTACAAACCTTGAAAACATAAATCAAATTACATTGTTAGGAGTTAACCTAGTTTAAATTATTTAGAAAAAATAAAGTAGTAGTAGTAGTAAATCACTTTATTGTACAAAAACAGGTTCTCATGAAATCAGTGAGTTTACAATCGTCACAATTTATTACTTTTATACCGTAATAACTGTCCAAAAGACATGAAATTAATAGTATAAAAATTTTGTTCTTATTTTTTAAAAGATTATAAAACTAAAGTGGACTAATCCGCTCAACAAAGTTTTAACAATAAATAGGTAGGTAGGTATCTATATTACTTTTTTCTACTAAGAATAATCGTAACAAGATTCTAATAGGAAGAAAGTAGGTAAGTAGGTAATGTATTTTTCTGATTCCATTCCGTTACCTTCTCATGATAAACCAATAGAAAAGTAACAAAATGGAAAGGCGGATTTAAAAAAAATCATATTAGATTCAATGGTAAGCAGAAGCTAAGTAAGACTTTGAGGGCAATTGGAAAGTACATTTACACATCAAAATGATACATTTCGCTAGTACAAGCCCATACGTCTATTGGCTTGAGTCAGGCGAATGTTATATTACTCAATAGGGTATTTGACTGTATTTAAAATAAATTATTATACACCACGCATGAAATAAAGCACCAGAAGATTAATAAAGAAACGTAGACAGCAGTTATTTTTAGACACAATTTCTATTTTAAAACCCGTATTAAACTATAAAGAGTAGGTAATTTGATCGTGACGTCACGTTCTAGTGTTTCATATAAATTCCATAGTATAGTAGCGAAATCGTTTTGACAGTTCGAAAAAAGAAACTGAGGTGACTAGAGTCAAATACCCTATAATGTATCTCATTGTGATGTCTAAATGTAAGTTTGAATAGCCTCCTCGATTTAGATTATAAAATTGATGGATCGTTTGCACCAATGGTCATTGAACCCTGAGGAAATTGACGGAACGAACGAGTACCTATTAAGTAACTAAGGTCAACGGATATATTAACTAGTTACTATATTAAGTACTTATGTGCTTTGCATATATACAGGGTGTGTAGACAATTATCCAATTAAATACCTAAATAATAAACTTTCATATATACATACTTACTGTACGAAATTGAAGTACCTATGGGCAAAATTAATGAAAACATCATACTTACCTAATCCTTATTTTCTTATTGTTAATTATTAACCCCTCTTCAGTCACCAGCCCAATATTAAGTATTTTAACTAATATGTATGTTATTAGAGCGTTTTCGTATCATCCGATCCGATATCGGAGGTCGAATACCTACGCAGTGCCGGATTAACCAATAAGCAAAAGAAGCACGTGCTTAGGGCACCACGTCTAGGGGGGCACCAAAAGCGTAGGCAAAAAAACGCGCAGGCTGCATTTAGCATTGCAGTCGTAATGTAATGGAGTATGTACTTACATGAAAGTTTTTGTACATGTACAAGTACCCATCTAATAACGAAGGTAGAAGAGTAAAAAAGTGAGGGCATGTAAGAAAGAACATCTCCAATGTAGGCCTTTGATTTGACCTTACGCTCATGCTTAAGGTCAAAAAATCTTGCCTTCGGGCTTGTGGCGAGCCGATTTTTTCGACATAGGTTACCGATTTTATAGCGAATTTTGCTCTCTTGCACGCCAAATTTATCGGCCAGCCCGAGTTGCTGCATAGCCGCGATCCTGCGACCTAATTGTCCAATTGTTATAAGGGGCCCGCGAAAGCCGAAAACTAAAAGCATCCTAATCAAATTGCGCTTTCGAGTGAAGCCAAAGAGCGAGCAGTAGGAGAGTCGTGATTACATAGATTCGCTTTCAAGCCACTCTTTTGCAGTTCGGCGTCAGGTCTTATGCGAGGCCTTATTCTACCTCACGTCAAAGTCGATCTACTGCCTCAATTACACTTGGGCTTGGATCCAAATCCCAGCTTTCCTCTCTCGAAGCTGGGCATTCTGCCTTGCTCACACTTCGCCAGTGGTTGTAATTGTAACTATGAAACGCATCGCGATCGGACGCTCCGGATGTCCAGCCTTATGCGGAGCTAGGCCTTCGGCCTCGTCCACTTTCATTGATCAACTCCAAGCTCTTTTTTCTTGCATCTCTGAAAACAACCTCGCTGCGACCCTTAAACATCAAGCCCGAAGCTAGGCTGACAGAAAACTATCCCATCTCTATCTGTATGAAATCCTGGATCCGTGCCTGTTTGGGACTAAAAGTAAAAATGTCCAACTGTCAATCGAATATGATCGAATGGCGTTTTTTGTAATGAAAATTTTTTGCGCTCGCTACGCTCGCGTTTTTTCAGTAACATTTTAATTGTTAAGCCAACTTGACATTCGAATAGCGACTGCAGCAGGATTACTGTTGCAAATTTACTGCTGACCTGTCGATTTTCGTGATAAAATGATGGGACTGATTGAAAAGTCCATTCTCAGCAGTAATGCGGCAATGATTTACCAAGAAAATTCAATGTAATCTTGATGACCCTAGGAAGAGGGGGCACCATGGTCTAGGAATGCTTAGGGCATCAAAATATCTTAATCCGGCACTGCGAATACGACTATCAAAAACTAAATAATATATGTAGTGCCTATTGAATATATTTATTTTTTATTATTTCCCGAGTGACGGTTGTTTTCTATGTATTTGTATATTATATATCGTTGTATGAGTACCCACAACACAAGCCTTATTGAGCTTACCGTGGGGCTTAGTCAATTTGTGTAAAGTCCAATAATATTTCTTTATTTTATACACTTTTATACATTTTACTATTGTTTGTTGTTCAAAAGAAAGCGTTATGCAAAAATTAAAGGGCTTGATCCTATAGAGCATTTTTCTAGCTGTTTTTCTCCGAAGGTCATTCGTGATCCGATATCGGACCGGACAGTGTGAAATCGCTCTTATTACCACGCATTATGACGGACTAATGAAAATAAAATGCTACTAATACATTTCTTAGTAAATTCCTAAGAAAATAAATTATTGACTGTTTTACGTTTGATCGCAACCAAAGAAGTGTTTACTTTAACAGTCAATGTGCCTATTTATATTTACATAACATGTGATCTAGATAATCTAGATTCTAGAACGAGTGTAAAAAGCGTAAGACCCATGTAACTCTCGCTTTGTGTAGGAAAAGTTGAAAAAAGTTACATATCTGATAAGTAATAGCGTTTAATTGAATACACTCGGGGGCCTATCCAAGTAACAATCGTTGATAGAAAACGCCAATTGAAAGTTAAATAATATATATTATAGATTATGATCACGTGAGCTTTCGTTGCATCTCTGTCTTTCCGATACATTTTCTTTTCAATCGGCGTTTGTCGATGTACGGTCGAGTATAAACATCGCTACAAGCCAACGTTCTAAAAATAGGTATGAATATAGGCACAGTCGCCATCAGATATATCGGAGCGACTACGGCGCTCGCAAATATCTGAACGCGCCTCTATTGTCAGGGCGTTAGAAGAGTGTGTGTTCAGGTATTGTGAACTCCTTGGCCGCTCCGATATATCTTATGGCGACCGTACAAGACCTTTATTGTCACTTTCTTAGAGGCGTGTAAGTATATATATTTTTGGAACGTTGACTAGTAAAGATGTTTTTGAATTCGACTGTACGATTGTTATCACCGCTTGGCCCCCTGAAGACTTGTTTTAAAAGTAACGTTAGTTAGTGAGCTCCTTCACCAGCGCTGCGTTGAACAGACTTTCTTGAGACTTACCAAATTCTCCGCATAGACATCATCACCTGGAACCAAAAACATATGATTTAAGTAAGTAGGTAGGTATGTATATATTTTCTGCTAAAGCAGTTTGTTGTAACGTGTGATAAAATTATAAGAATATTGAGATAAAAAACATCAAATTTTGCGTATAAATTAGTCGATACAATTCACCTATTAGATTTTTAATAATGTCTCACTCGTTTTTGTAATGTAGGCAGGTTGATATTATGTAATTACTTATGCTTGTTGTAAATATTAGGAAGCTAACTATCACTTTGGGTAAAATGTTTGACAAAAATAACGAACTCTTGTACTAAATATTGAATTCTTATTAGATTTGTTAGTAAGATATGTTAGTGTTTATCAGGTTTCTCAGACTCAGGCTCTGTCAGACATAAAACACAGGTATTTCATACACTTGTATAGTAAAGATTATATAATGTGTCCGAATAGGTTATGCAAAACGATATTCTGCCTCAAAGTAACTTTATTAGTCTATAAACTCTAAATTGCCAAATAAAAGACACAATATTAATTACGTTTTCTTGTTTAAGCAAAAAAAAATACATTTTGCATCCTTTTAATATAGCATTAAATTATCATGGCTGTAAGCAATATCTTATTTAGCTATTCGTACTGGCAGGGCGGGGCGGGTAAGTAGGAAATTTTAATTTCACGTCTGGCCCGGCCGGGCGAGGAATTTGTGTGGCATAATAAGTGAGATTGTTGCGAAATTTGCTACAAGAAAAAGAAAGAGGGCTCGCGGCGCTCCGAGCGGTGGGTTAGGGTGGACAAGACACCGGGGTTTCGAAGCCAATGCGGTAGGCTCAATAGGGTATTTGACTGTATTTACACCAATAAAATAAAGCATCAGAAGATTAATAGAGAAACGTAGACGGCAGTTATTTTTAGACACAATCTCTATTTTAAACCATCCAGCGGGGTAATGCCGTGAGCATTATGGGCGCTTTTGCACCGGAAGCGATAAGGAACGGGTTTGACTAATAGTTAGGTCATGTAATTATGTTAATATTTGTAAGCTTTATTATTATATTAAAAATAAATATTTGCTCATTTTAAAACCTGTAAAAAACTATAAAGAGTAGGTTTTTTGATTGTGTGACGTCACACTAGCTAGTGTTTCATATAAATTCTATAGTAGCAAAATCGTTTTGACAGTTCCAAAAAAGAAACTGATTTGACTAGTAGTCAAATACCCTATAGTAAATATGACTTACTCATTTATTAATATTGATGATAACCAACATTTATAAATGGGGTGTCAATTAAAAAAAAAGGTTTTGAGTTAGTCAATTTGAAATATTCCTCCTGTTTTGGAAGTTAGTTAAGAAAGTTCCGAAGTAGGTGTAAGCGAACGAAATAAATGTAAGCCAGCATTTTCTCGAATTTATAATTTTGTAACAAGCCAGGATCATTATTAGGTGGGTAGGTAAGGTACCTACCTACACAATGTGTCCTTAAGAGTTGCTGATTTTTAGTAAAATTATCTAGGTATTTGCCAAATAAGGTGTAGGTATTATAATTATTAAAAAGTTTTTTAACATTATGAATGTGACAATTGAAACCTCTCACAGCAATTTAATTTATTACATTTAAACTTTATTAAAACTTCTCTCTGTTACGTGCACTCAAGAGTAATAAGGAGTACTTTGTATAAAACACGTGTGTATTCAAAAAAATAAATTTATCGCAAACCACAGTTTAATTATCTACGAAACGCCACCGCAATAAAGATTACATATTGTATTGTAATCGACATAACCTCTACGCGGTGGCGCTACGGATGCTACGCCACACCGCGTAGATAAGTAAAGTTTTGCCCACTTCGCCATACCATTCTATAAGTTTGAAACAACCTTTTTATAATTAATAAGTTGTTTTCTATATAAGGGACATTACATATATAGCGAAGCAATAGGTGTTATCGTTTTTAAGATAGACTCTTACGTATACTAAGATAATTTGTTTTTTTTCTGACATCTTGTTACCTAATCTTGTTCAAATATTTTCTTTTCATAAGTTTGTTTGTAAATGATAGATTGTAAAGACTTACATAGAGACTATTTTATATTTATCAATATAATATTTTCATCTATACGTTATATTAAGTAAATAATATTAACCCTAAAGTAAGTTAGATTATAAAAGGTTCCATTTTGACTTATTTTATTTAGATTACAAAGTGTGATTGATGATATATCTTCATTATATTGACTTTGTGTAATTCCCAGTACCTACTAGTTCCTAGTAGGTACTATCTATCTATAGACCCCCGGTATCTGAAACTAAATAGTTCGGTCCGCAAAAAGAAATATCACCCAACCCGTCACATCCACTGTAAGCTAGCCCCCGTCTGCAGCACGTGTAAGTGGCAGCTTCAATATTTATGTGCAATTTTTCCAGCCCCCGCCCCCGCCCGCGCCCCGCGGCGTCCTCGGAAGGATGTAGCCTCCTATTGCCGCACAATAAGTATTTATAAACGTAATTATTACTGGGGTTTGAGGAAGCTAGGTTGCGAGTAGTCTTAGTCTAAACCTAGGTGTAAAATATTTTGGGGAGCCGTCGCATTCATGTCTGTACAATAGGAACTGGGGTCTATTCGACTCATCAAATGGACAGATCGTGAGATGGCCGCCATAGGAGGTATTACTGCACTGCGTACCTATTTTTATTAGTGTTAGGACATAGACATACACCATTCTGACAGACTGTAGGTACGTACGGCTGCTGCTGTCAATTAACATTAGTTACGATAAAAAAAATACAGTCAAACTTTAAAATACAAAATTAACAATTTAGGTAGGTATATACTTAGTACCCTCTCATCAAGATTTCATGTTTCATTTCATCAAGATTGCCAAAATAAATATGTGCTTATACTCCTCGAATAATAATCAATAAGAGTGTGAAAAGGTGTGCCTGCGTTTTCAAAAGGTAGGTACTTATTTTATTTTTAATCACCTCTTATACTAGGTACATTACTATTTCCAAAAGGCATATCTTAGTGATGCATATACTATACATACCTAATCTCTTAATTATTGGATTTAAAGAATACAATGTACCTATACAAATATAGCGTAATACAAGATTTTCTTTGCTGTGGCAAAAATGCTAATACCTACCTATTGCTACATTCACTACCTTTAATTAATTGCTTTTAAATTCAATAAACTATTTCTTCAACATAGCATTATAAAAATTGCATAATAATTTAGTTCCTTTCCATTTTACAAACGTGTTTTTTATTTATTCTAAAGTACGCAATTAATTTACATTTCTTGTACCTTTCATGTACTCGTTTTAAAGACAATTAACTGCGTAAATACATTTTCAAGCCTACTTCATCTAACAAGAGGACGCTACATTCTAATTCGACTTACATAATCCGAGACCATTAGCATAGCAGAATAATTCCAAGCGATCATACCATAACTAAGTAGACCTTTCCTTTCACGGGTACAGTAATATTATTCAAATAAAAACAATTTCAATTTGTTTCTAAATTGAAACCGAGCTGGCGGCGTGTTATTAGGTTGGGCGGAGGTTAGCTCCGCAGAGCGTGTAAAGTGGCCATAGAGCCTCCCGCCCGCCCTCTCATCGCCTATAACACCAGTCAGGCTTTCCTCAAAAGCCTCCGAGAACGCCTCAAATTTAGCGACTTTTCGCTCTCAATACTTTTACGCGACATTTAGGAGCTATGTGTGGTAACACGCCGTTTTTTGGGGTTCCATTGAATGCTTTTACATGTCTACTCTCGCCTTGCATTACATGCGCGACTTTTTTAGTATTTTCTCATGTGATTTAGGTACCTACTTTTTCCTCCTTGTTCCAGTTATCAACCTTTAACCTCAACACAAACTAGTCATTATTAATAATTCAATAGTTGTAGAACTAAAGCAGGAATTTTAGGAATACAATAGTAGGTAAATGCTATACATTCTGCCATATTCGAACTTCAAGATATTCACAAGAGACGACACGTACTAGATCCATTCTAGATACGTTATAGTTTAGATTAGTACTAGTTCTCTTTTGCAGCGCAATTCGGGCAACCAATGTCACTTTTACGATAGATCGTGTTAGATATCTATTCGATGTGAATTAGATCTCTAAGTAATATCTTGTGGAGATCGTTCAAAAGTATCTCCAGAATCGCGGAAATGTCAAATTTGACAGGTTAGATCTTAAACATATCGTTATCGTATCTTGGCGATGTCTAATAGATATCTATTACAAAATCCGAATTGGGCCCTTACTCCATGCGTATATTTGCTATCAATTCTGGAACGTCACGAAAACAATTTGGGTGGCCATTAAGATGGGCTGTTTTTTTTTTAACTGTTGATGATTTAGCTTGTATTGCAAAAACTAATCATCAACATCATTAGGTAGGTACCTAAGTAAACATTATTTTCGTTACTTGACTGAATTTCTGAAAATTTCCTCACACCTACAAAAAGTAATTTTGAATAGGTAAGGTTTAGGTTGTAGGTAGATACGTTGTGGATACCAGTATAAAATATTATTTTAATAGTTATACAACGTTCAAAAACAAATTTTGCCTAATAGATTTATTTATCATCACAAAATTATAACCAGCAGGTCAACATATTAGAGACGACCAACCCAATCAAAAATAAAACGACACCGTCCTAGGCAATGCAGTCATATTACAGACAAGGTAGGTATGAAGCAAACTATCTACAGAACCCCAATTTCATTCACAAACTTTCCCCGCCTGTTCAGGGGGAAATATTATAGTTTTTGATGGACGCTCACATCGGCTCTCGATGGCCCGATGGTTCACAATGCCCTGATGGCTCATGAGTGTGATTGAGGTATGTCTTATTTAGAGAAATATGCTTCACGAATTTTCTTCGGTTTTCGAGCCATTGGCCGCGTTTTCTAAGCTTTTGAGAGGGTTTTTTGGAAACGGGTTTTTTTTTTGGCACGGTGAAGTATTTACCGTAATATATTTACCTATATTCTAAACTTATTGATCAGTTAATATTACCTTTAGTTAGGCAGGTAAGCGAGAAATATAAAAAAAAATACTGCTTTAATGACTTTGAATGAAATGAAATGTACACCTGCATTGTTGTTTACAAAGACTAGAAATTGATTTTAATACATACCTTGTATATTGTTTCGTCTAAGCACCTTTAGAAATTAAATAAAATTAATATTTTATTATTTTTATACGAGCATTTAGTTGATTAAGATTTATTGTTTATATTACATTCATATGTTATGTCTATTGTCTGCAATGTTAACATAAGAATAAGTCTTATTCCAAAAAACAATATCTAATAAATAAATAAACCACAACAACTATTTCGTACCTATGTTCGAAACGTTCTCGAGTGCAATGAACTCCTCGCATAAGCAAACACAGTCCATATTTTCGGCCGTGTTTTATCATGCCAGCCCGTATTGCATAACGCCATATCTAACTCAAGCTATTTATAACAGGACAAGCTATTTTTACACGATGAAGCTGCTAGTGACATCTTTTGACAGCCCGCGAAACTTCTTGGGACAAGCTACGAGCAGATGGAAGCGTTTCGTTTAGCCCCTTATCATCTTAACTGACGCACATAAGACTACATTCGGAAATAATAATTAATCTTATAACAAAAATATATGATAAATTGGATTAATTAAATTTTAAAACGTTTATATAAATTAAAATTTTGTTAAAATATCGTTTTAATTTAGTGAATTTTCTGTATAAAGTGACGCCATCTTTGTTAGGGTGAATGTACTATGATGTCGTACCCCATGCGTTTTGCAAGTGCACTGCGCCCTCAAATAGTGCAACGTGAGAATTCTGCAACTATTCGAGCTTTATGGTGTAAGAGGTAGTGCAGTCATGTTATTACATACATTACCTATATATTTTCTTATAAATTAAAAAAAAACTTTGTAGAAGTTAGTAAAAGTTGTAAGAAATAATAGTTAAGTATGTGCATTATTTAAAATGTTCAAATACAAAATAAGTTACATACGTAGGTAGGTAATTAAACTGGTAGTTAATTAAAAGATAAATTAAATCACCTTATTACTAGGTATAAGGCTAACAACAAAGTGATACAAATCTACTTTGTACTGTTTATGTATTTCTAATTATCTACTTACATGAAGAAATATCTTATTATGGCGCGAGCCACACTATTTTAAGATATAACCTATAAATTGCGAAAAATGTAATGAGCGTGTTCACGACAGCACGTTTGAGGAGAAGTACAGGTATAAAAACAGATGTAGGGTATGGTAGTGTCATTAATATGACACCTACAGTTCTACGCTTACTTGCCATGGCATGCCAATGGTTCCATCTTTGTATCAGCATATAAAAATACGCTATACTTTATTGCTCACGTGGATTATTAAAGTTCGATTTAAATAGTTTAAATATAGCTGTTCAAACAGATCTTGTCCATAGAAAAAGGCGGCAAATTTGAAAAATGTAGGCGCGAAGGGATATCGTCCCATAGATAATTTTAATTTCGCGGCTTTTTTTACTGACAAGATTTGCTTGACCAGCTACAGTTACTTATAGTGCTAAATTTGGCTCTATAGGTATAAAATTTAGCACATATTAAGTAAGGAAGTACCAGGATTTCATCCAAAAACTGTAGATAATATATCCAAATAATTGTCACGTTTGCCATGATTCACACCTTCCGCGACCTGCATGTGTATCGCACCTACCGCAGATATTTTTAGACCTCACAATTTTTTCACACGCAACAATTTAGAATTTATATCACGTAAATTTCCCGCTTGAAAGGGAAACCCCATTGTCATTCCGGACGTATCGGCCGTTTCCTTGCGAACACGTGTTAGCCTTAACTTTACTGTAGGTACGTATTTATGTATATACTATATAAAGGTATTTATTTCAGTCACGCAATTCGGTTCGTCGAGTTTTGAATTTTCATAAAGTACGTCACGCTTGCGACGTTGTCTCAATTATATACGAAATATGAGACAATGGCATGAAACACCAGATATTATCAGTTAATTTAAAATGTCCTATCCTATTTAGACAAAAATTACAAAAATAACAACGACAAATGTCAAAAACATTTTAATTCGTAAATATAAAAAAGATTTTTTAAGATGAAGCTTTAAATCGTTGTGTGTAATTAATGTAACAATAATAATTTATGACTTGTGTTAAGAGTGAATAAAAACATTGGTACATTTTTGGTGGAATGATTAAATTTTATCTCGCTTACTTATGCCTACAGTACGTTTTTATAGGCACACAAGGCAATTTAACTTTACCTATTTGACGAAAGATTCACCTCGCGAATAACATTTTGCGTCTCGACATGCATAGTTTGTAAGTACAAAAACCGATAAGCAAAGTCCTCAATTCTATGTTCACTCTCATAGCAAATACATTTCGAAATGTTTACTATCATCAGATAGTTCTAACTAGATCTAACTTAACAATACTCGAGAGATCTTAAGATACATTGCAATAACTCAGTAATAAACGACTCAATGTAACACGTAGGTACTAATTAAATACGTAACATTACGTTTGCCATTAAAATTGAACGAAGTTCCAAGAATGCAGTCACATAATCATCTTAAGGAATAACTCTCCTCAGAATACTCACGATATTAATTAACGAGGTAACGAGTATATATTATGTCTAACATTTCCACTTCACTCAAATAAACACCATATATAACGACACACACTTTTCCCTACATGTACTCGGATAAAACGAATATACTGGTCCGCATTAAGATATAAAGGACCGATAAAAAAGGCTTGCTATTTTAAATAATTAAAAAGAAAATTAAGGATCGAAAAGTATGCCATCAGATATTTTCCAGACATGTTCCAAAGTGACAATTAAAGTGAGATCTTAGAATGACATTGTAAATATCGTCGCTTCAGAACCAAACGTCACTTAACAACAAATACCATATTAAACAAAGCTCGTATCTCGCCCTCTTTTTAATTCTCAAATACGAGGTTTTTAAAATTAGTGACAGATGTGTTAGTGTGTTTTCGCCGTCAACTAATGAATATACGAACATATATTAATGGATTTTTTATGTGACTGACAAAAATAGGTGTTAAAGGATTTAATTACTTTCGGCTTTTCAAAGACTTAGTTTTTAACTGCACGTTTTTATTTGGGTTGATTAACCTGTACACTGACGGTTTGAGTAGATTTATTAATGTGATAAATTACAACAAAAAGCTTCAATTAAAATTCCCAAAGTAGGTTAATACCTAATGGTAAAAACATGTAACTAGCAAAATAATAAGTGCAAAATAGCACATTAAAGTCTACTTAAATTCGGTTCAAATACATTTTTAATTTCACCAAAATATTTTCTCGTTATACCAATCTCTTATGCCGATTGATTGCATCTGCGATAGCCATCGGGAACGTTACGTATTGCGTCAATATTTGTCACCCCTTGCGACAACTACTAGGGTGGCATTGTGTCCGGCTCCCGTTCAGATGGGGCCACAGTAGCTTCACTAGCTAGTTCCACTTTTGAACACTAGATGGTAGTTTTATTAAGAATACTCTGTAATGTCACTATTCTTTTACTATATCAAAATATTTCCTTAGCTTTTTTGACGGTAACAATATTAATGAGGACCTTTAATAAGTTACTTATAAAATCTGGGGCCCGTTTCTCTTATGGTATTAGACTAGTATTATTAGTGTGTTGTCATAAAACCCGTTACCCTGACAGTTAGTGGACTAGTAATATTAGTCTTATACACATCTAGAAATTTACCCGTGACACTCTGAAAGTTATTAGTTGTATGATATAATTTACCTATACTATGACTTGATAAAGATAAACTGGTGTAATCCCATCTTGTAGACTAACCCTTTCTTGAGGTTATTACGTAATTTCCAGTGTAACTATAGTTAAATATAGTTATACTTACAAATTTTAATATAACTGTACCGAGCAGCGTACAAAAAATTCATAGGTATACCTACTTAAAATTACGTGAACCATTATTATCATGATTATTAATCTTTGCCGTACCAATTAACTTTTATCATCTAAGTAGACGTAACGCAAGAAATTCACGCAAATGTACCAGATAAGCCGGCGAGAGAGAAAATATGAGCCAATAAGATATATAATAAGTTCTCCCAACTTAAAGTACCTTCTAGAACACTTTACTTTTATGAACACAGCCTAGACTTTCACAACTATGAATATTTTAGGGATAATGCGGCGTTTTCTTCGGTACAAGATGACCTTTCGTCCGTTACTTCTTCAAACAACTTTGAAAGTGAACTACTAAGTTATTTATATTGGGTCTTCGAGTATTACTGATATTGTAAATTAGATCGTTGACACGCGTGTTAAAGGCTTACTTTAGATGAAATATCAATATGTACTGTACCTATGTATATAGTTTTCTCTGCCTAGCTAAGATGATAATCGTAGGTATATACAAATCCAAACGATTATTTTTATCAAGATGACAAATGCTACGAAAAGTCAACAGACCATTTTCATAGATTATTTAAGTTTCGATTGGTTTTTTCTATCAACAATTGTCATCTTGGGTCAGGTATTGGTTTTGCAAGTTTATGAAATAAGTAGGTGTACCAAGCCGTAAAAGAAAAATGTGTAATGCAAATAAGCACAATATTTGATGAAAATTAAAATGAACTTAGGTACGTTCTTTATTTAAAACTGACTGAATTTAATCACTGGAGTGACAATAATGATGAAAATATAGGTAATACGAAAATATTTAAATTTTAACTTTCTCAACCACTTGGTTCTTTTGATATAGGTAATTAATTATGTATAATACAGTAGATTTGATATATAGTATTTACGAATCTACTGCGGGATAGTCGAGTACATAAATTGTAATTTGCTTTATTTTAATCGAAGGTACCGTACCGTGATGCGGATGATCAGACAGAAATATTACAACCTCATCGGTATTACTTGTGTCTAGACAACTTGTTCATATTCAATATGAAATTTATTACTTAACTAAATCCCTACTAATATCATGAATCCGAAAGCTACTCTGACTGTGTGTCTGTCTGTTCTCTCTTCACGCTTTAATCGCTGAAACAATTGAGATAAAATTTGGCGTGAGAACAGTTTGAAGCCCGGGGAAGGACATAGGATAGTTTTTATCAATTGTCATTATTCCACGCAAGTAAAGCCGCGGGCAGAAGCTAGTATAACATAACTTTGAATACGGCAGGGATGGTTGAAATCTAGAATTTTTAATTGTAACACGAAGGGTTTTGACTACAGAACTTTACAATAGACCTAATAAGAAGCCTAAAATAATGAATAGAGTTTATTACTAAATACCTGCTTGAATGTCGGTAAGTGTTGTTGCATTTTACATTTAAATTGAAAAACCGACACGAGGCTTGTGCGAACTTAAAAAATCTGGCTCTTTTATTGATATGTACCTATATAACACTTTAAACTCTCGCGTTTTGTACGCATATTTAATTTCACAAACGGGTCTAACGCGATATATTTTCATTGTTTTTACCTTAAATTCCGACGTTTCAGCTGAGTTGCACCAGCTGTGCTCACGGAAAGACTGACAACCCAGCAAATGTCAATGAAAATATATCGCGTTAGACCCGTTTGTGAAATTAAATATGTGATATGTACCTAGGTAGTAATGTACAAACGAGATGCATAAATGATATCAAAATAAAATTAACATGAGATTCTTAAAACTTCTTCATAGGCACTGGTGGACTAGATTTTGGTCTCCTGCGAACTGCAAATGTTAGAAAAAAAAAGTGGTCATACTCGCAAAACAGGACTGTATTCAATCGATGTCTCCAACCAGCCAAGAAGAATCCGATACCGCAATGACGTCAATATGTCGGAGGCAGATCGTAAAATCGGCCATATCGAGATATTCCTAGGCATACCATGAAACGCCGCCATTTCATGATCTGACTAGCGACTACCAGCCATATCGTTCAAACATCAACGTTTGACGATTTGCCTAGCGACGTTTAGGCATATCAAATAAGTAGGGTGTGATATTCCTAGGCATATCATGAAACGCCGGCATTTCATGATCTGCCTAGCGCGACCATCAGCCATATCGTGCAAACTCAAGGGGTGATATTCCTAGGCAGATCATGAAACGCCGGCATTTCATGATCTGCCTAGCGACGACCAGCCATATCGTGCAAACCTCAAGGGGTGATATTCCTAGGCAGATCATGAAACGCCGGCATTTCATGATCTGCCTAGCGACGACCAGCCATATCGTGCAAACCTGAAGGGGTGATATTCCTAGGCAGATCATGAAACGCCGGCATTTCATGATCTGCCTAGCGACGACCAGCCATATCGTGCAAACCTCAAGGGGTGATATTCCTAGGCAGATCATGAAACGCCGGCATTTCATGATCTGCCTAGCGACGACCAGCCATATCGTGCAAACCTCAAGGGGTGATATTCCTAGGCAGATCGTGAAACGCCGGCATTTCATGATCTGCCTAGCGACGACCAGCCATATCGTGCAAACCTCAAGGGGTGATATTCCTAGGCAGATCGTGAAACGCCGGCATTTCATGATCTGCCTAGCGACGACCAGCCATATCGTGCAAACCTCAAGGGGTGATATTCCTAGGCAGATCATGAAACGCCGGCATTTCTTGATCTGCCCAGCGACGACCAGCCATATCGTGCAAACCTCAAGGGGTGATATTCCTAGGCAGATCATGAAACGCCGGCATTTCATGATCTGCCTAGCGACGACCAGCCATATCATGCAAACCTCAAGGGGTGATATTCCTAGGCAGATCATGAAACGCCGGCATTTCATGATCTGCCTAGCGACGACCAGCCATATCGTGCAAACCTCAAGAGGTGATATTCCTAGGCAGATCATGAAATGCCGGCATTTCATGATCTGCCTAGCGACGACCAGCCATATCGTGCAAACCTCAAGGGGTGATATTCCTAGGCAGATCATGAAACGCCGGCATTTCATGATCTGCCTAGCGACGACCAGCCATATCGTGCAACCCTCAAGGGGTGATATTCCTAGGCAGATCATGAAACGCCGGCATTTCATGATCTGCCTAGCGACGACCAGCCATATCGTGCAAACCTCAAGGGGTGATATTCCTAGGCAGATCATGAAACGCCGGCATTTCATGATCTGCCTAGCGACGACCAGCCATATCGTGCAACCCTCAAGGGGTGATATTCCTAGGCAGATCATGAAACGCCGGCATTTCATGATCTGCCTAGCGACGACCAGCCATATCGTGCAACCCTCAAGGGGTGATATTCCTAGGCAGATCATGAAACGCCGGCATTTCATGATCTGCCTAGCGCGACCATCAGCCATATCGTGCAAACCTCAATGGGTGATATTCCTAGGCAGATCATGAAACGCCGGCATTTCATGATCTGCCTAGCGACCACCAGCCATATCGTGCAACCCTCAAGGGGTGATATTCCTAGGCAGATCATGAAACGCCGGCATTTCATGATCTGCCTAGCGCGACCATCAGCCATATCGTGCAAACCTCAATGGGTGATATTCCTAGGCAGATCATGAAACGCCGGCATTTCATGATCTGCCTAGCGACCATGCACCAGCCATATCGAGCAAACCTCAAGGCTCAAAAGCAACGTAAACTTGTATTAAAAGGTACGATCTGGCAACACTGACTCGGACGCAGGGCCATATAGAATGCAGCGCCATATAGAATGCAGCGCCACCAGTGGCAAAAAATGCAATTATTTTACGATGCGATCGGTATGAATGAAGCTAGGAATTCGACGAATTAATTGCTCCCATCGATCTGCCGAATCTTTTATAAGACAGATCGTGATATGCCTGAGTTAATTTTAGTCAGATCATGAAATGGCGGCGTTTCATGATATGCCTAGGAATATCTCATCAATTATTTTACGATGCGCCCGGTATGAAGCTAGGAATATCAACGAATACATTGGTCTGACCGATATGCCGCCTCTTTCATAAGGCAGATCGTGATACGCCTGGGTTAATCTTAGTCAGATCATGAAATGGCGGCGTTTCATGATATGCCTAGGAATATCTCGATATGGCCGATTTTACGATCTGCCGCCGACAAATATAACGGGTTACCTCGTGAACGTTGCTTTGTAAAGTCCCAAATATTACGCAGGTACCATTGTTACAACGATTTCCAAACGAACCGTTAATTGCGGATATTACACAAATACCCGTTGCATAGAGTTGTACAGTCCGCTGCATTTCTGATGAGTCCATAACAGAACATTTAATTTTCCTAGGTTTGCTTGTAAGTACATAGTCTAAGAACTTTGTAATCTTGCCCCTTTAGTTGGGTACCTGGGACTTTAGTGCTTGTTAAGATAAATATATTATATTGTGGTTCCCACTCGCTAATACTTTACAGAACTCTATTTGTTGATGTAAGTACCTAGGTGTCAAGAACACTAAGTAATTTACTTAACCTACTTTCAGGAATTTTAAAAATATGATCTCATACGTTATAATTATAACAAAATACTAAAATTAAGAACAGACACAAAAATTCGAACAAATTAATCTTAATAATCTACGTAATTTAAATCTTTAAAAATAAATACGTACCTTAATTTATTCAGCATATTTCGTTAATGTTTAAACAGTGCCCAATTTAAGTTTTCTGTCCTGAATATTGCAAAGCACCAAATGAATAAAACCTTCAAAATATAATTACGTAAATGCAAAGAAATCTGTCTCTTCCACCTCCTAACAAGAATAACCAGTCAAATAGCGGGCCAGGTAAGGCCAGAGGGCCTACCGCGAACCACGTTCGACGTGTTAGCTCTCTGTCGCACTTGTAAATTCGTACGTAAGTGTGACACGGAGGCAACACTTCGAACGTGGTTTGCGGTAGGCCCTCAGGTTACGCCGACTGTACCGTTCATTTGGGATGTCTGTAACCGCTTCCCAGTCCGTGAAAGGGTTGTCATTACAGTTTGACATAACAATGGCGGCTTTGTAGGTGTCTTAATGACAGGTTGATGTTTTGCCAAGCCAATCGAGACTTTAACACGATTGAAAATGGTCGATTTTCAGTGACGTGATATTTGTGAGAGTCTGAAAGCATTAGATGGCACCTAAGTTAATTGCTGGTCAAAACAAGCTTGTAGTAAGACGATGAGATATTGATACTTGTCTGAATGTTTATAGTCTTGGTATTTCCTTAATAGATTATTAAAATGTTATTCCAATATTGTTTTTTTTCAAATCCTTATACTTTATGGTATTTTTTCTAATAAACTGTTGATAATTTTAAAGAACTAGTGGGAAATAAAAATATTAATTCCTTAATGCTGAATTATAGCAGGCATTATTCTGTAGCGTATGGAGAACGATATTAATCAAAATGTCTAAATTACGTACCTACTTACTTTCAGATTAAAAAAAAAATCAGATAAAACTAGATATTTATTAAATATAGGCATTTATTTTACTCTCCATGATGGTTATGATTATGATTAAAATGAGATACTCGTTGATAGAAATTCCAATAGATAGTAAAATAATGCATAGAAATGATCACGTGTCATTTACCTGTACCTGCCTATCGTCCCGATACATTTTTACTTTTCAATCGGCGTTTGTCGATGAACG
Organism: Cydia amplana; assembly: GCF_948474715.1. NCBI lineage: Eukaryota > Metazoa > Arthropoda > Insecta > Lepidoptera > Tortricidae > Cydia > Cydia amplana. The sequence continues at coordinate 7,087,266 of NC_086070.1, forward strand.
GTTGTCATCTTGGCTAGACCCCCTGTACCAAATAGAACTAAACAGTACGTAATACTTACTTAAAAACGTTGCTAAGTATCATACGAAATAAACTTTTAGAGATATTACAACACAGATCTGTAGTTAACTTGCCTACATTGTGTATCAATAATATACAACGTGCGGTTTAACTATACTCAATGGCGCACAATGCATGAAAATTGCACAAGAGCCAAACCATAAAACCATCAACTATTGCACAACCCTTTGAGGTGTAATAAATTTACCTGTCAACCCTACGTTCCACAAATTACTTTAAACTAATTTGTACTCTATCCCAAACCCATAGAACTTAAAACAGTGAATTCAATGATAGGGCTGTGAAAGGATGTAAAAATATAACTGTGAAAGTAATTAGCGGACAAAGGAAGCAATAATCGTGTCGATTGGAGGTACGAAAGTCTATCAGTTCACCTGAAGTTGCAAACACGTAGATACGTTTTAGAGTCAGTGATGTTTCTGTGAATAGTGAAATGTATAGTCAAGTCATTGCAGTTTTAGCAGTGAATTCTTATATGTTATCAGTGAATTAACTTAATCTGATGTAAATCAAAGGCTACTTAGTACCTATAAGTGGGTAGGTAGGTTCGTAGGTACTTTCTTTTTGGCCAAAGAGTGTGATATGCAAAATCTAGATGCACCCCGTACGGTTTGCATTCGTAGGTATGGCAAAAGTGCATAATTATTATCTATCTTTCTATTTTCTAACATTTCCTATTTTCTAACTTATAATTGAACCTTTTTTTTGTTCAACATTTTTATAAGAGAATTCGAGGGCTTCTTACAATCTCGCGCCTCGCTTGTGTTAATGTCCTGATAAATTGGGCAATGCACTAATACTTTTCAGTCGTAATGTAACCACGAGGTCTGACGTAAGATCGCAGATAGCTAAAGCTTGAAAAGCCTACAATCCGGACATCTCTTTCAACATTCACATGAAACCGTGTGGCGTTTAGATATCGATAAAATCGTCTCTGAGGTTCCACCGCTTTACTGTCCCATAAAACAGTTTACGGTCTCACGTACACGCATTAAACTCTATACTTACAACAAGAATAAATCATTATTAATACGCTGTAAACAATCTTTTTGTTCAGTAAATAAGTTGCGGACGTTTATGAGCTTAGATTGTCTTTTACGAATTTTTATTGAGTCAAATACGGCGATGAATCAAACGCTAAAATTTATTTTAGCAATTTGCATTTTTCGCGAGCTACATTGTTGCAGTAAGAATTAATGATTCAAAGATGTGGTCCACTTAAATGTTACGCAAGATTACAACATTTTTATTTATAATTTGAAATGCAGAGACGCGTGCTTATTATACCTACAACTTTAGTACATTGATTAAAACCAATATCGACTTTCAAGATTTATATCAAAACATAAACATAACTCTTTCTTGTTTATTCCTTTATGGCAGTAGGTACTAATAACCATAATTACTTACATCATACACCATTAAAACGCCTTCGCATTTGATAGATCTTTATAACTCGGTCTTACTTCGTCCGTGTAGTATTTAGGAATAATTTCCTCCCTGCTGTGATAATAGAAACAGTTTAAAAAAACTTAAATTGGACTTTAAAGCCGGCTGCAGAGCCTACAGAAATTTTCTCGTTACTAGTTTTCCCATTCCGCGAGGGTCGACGGTGGAATACAATTTAAAGTTGGCGACCGACCGGTTAAAAAGCAAAAGTTCCCTTTGAAGTGCGCTCGAGCCGCGGGCGAGCCCTTCATTTTTACTTATTTTACAGCCCGGCCCTTTACGAGCGACGGCCATGATGCGGCCCTATCTACACTTCGCAATATTTACTTTTTGATCTCTCTTTTGTTTTGTATTAGATTCTCATCATATTGTTTCCAGAGGAATGTGTATTGTCTACTGTTTGTTGAATTCTATAGCGTTATAAAACTGAACTAGCATTTTACTTAAACCCAAGCCAATTCAAATTAAGAAACGTTTTGATCAGTGTGCGCGACGCACGCAACCTAACAAAGTCCAAGCAAATTAACCTAAATTTCAACAGCCAAATACCGGCAATTAGCGATCCACGTCTAATCAACATTCAGAACAATACCTCGAATGTTTTCTCCTATATCTTGTGGTGGAATTGGAAAAGTTTGTAAGTTTCCCGGCACGCCGGCTGTATGTTAATCAGTTCCTCAGCTCGAAATGTGCACTTTAAATCAACAATTAGCAGACATTATCCAGTCTGAAACCTGCGAAATGTGATAGAGCCAACTTTCTCGGAGTCGTTCGTTGGGGTAAGGATTTGGTTCCACTGTCTGTGACCGATAATACCTACCTAGCTATCATTAATAATATTAATATGCAATCTTGCTAAATACATAACCTAGAAGTACAAGAGATCTGAACTGACGACGTGTGACGGTCAGGTATTTAATATTGTATGAAACTTCGTTTGCTCTACATAAACAATTATTCATGTAGATGGGGTTAAAAACTCACGCATTTCACAAATTGATTTTCATAGTTGATTTTTTTTTATGACAGCTTCCAACAACCCAGTCTGCTAAACCGTGTCGATGCAGCTGCTCCCCTTTCCCAACCTTTTTAAAACCGAAGTAAAATAAAGTAAGCAATGGCGTGAGTTCCATAGATATCGTTTATTTTCAGGTTCTATGTATTTGAGAATTTTGAGATAGTTAGTGTAGTTATAGATAGTGCCTAGCAAAACTCCAAGAAAGAAAAAGCCCAACTTGATCAAACTTTGCCTCCGAATATTTTTGACGGCTTGTCACTTGCTCGGATTTATGTAGGTCATACCTAAATAATTATCTAATTTTATCACTGTAGATAAAACTTGATGAATCGATTTTTCTCGATAAGACAGCCGTTGATAAGTGGAAACACGCAGCCGCCGCAGACGCGATAAGCTTTGGGCGAACTTTCAATTACGCCAAGTAATTAAGTGTCAGTGATAGACGTCGGCAAACTTCACTCCTATTAAACTGCTTTACTTTCAACTGCTAACCTTTCCAACCTTATATCTCAACCAATTAACATATCAAGTAGAAACAAACCTTGCTCATGCAAAATAGGGTTCAAATTTCATAAATCCTAATGCAAAAGAGATAAGAGATAGAGAAATTATACTCTCTTTATCGTTTATGGGATCGGCTTAATTTTTCTACGCCCTCTGCTGACTCAGACTTGTAGAATTTCATTTGAAAAGACGACTTCAGAATCTTGCTTGGAATTGGATTCGACAAAACGTGGACGTTTTTAATTTAAATTGAAATTGAAGTTTAGCTACGTGCGGATACTGGAAAAACGTAGTCGTCTCATGTTTTTTTTTATGCACGCGAAAAACTTGGGCATTTCATCTAACCATTCATATTTCCACTTGGTTACCCTTGATTACTTACTTAATTATCTAATTGGCTTTATTTAAAACTTAATCTTAGTCTAGCAAACGATATTTCATTAGAAGGAGACACGAAGAAAAAACATACTATTACCTACGGAAGAAAATAGCAAATACATATTTCAAATTTAATCGCCAATTTTTTCGCAAATTTAATCGCGCTTTAATATAACCATATATGTAGTTAGTTTAAAGTTGGTTCGTAGTCTATTAGATTCACCTGCGCGTAGTCATGCGGAAAACATGAATAAGGAGATGACAGCTTAGCTGACTAATCGCTGCCATAAAATATAATATGAAGGCCTGACGTCACCTATCACCTACGATCAAGTTTGCACTGAATCATTAGTTAGGATGGCTAATGGCTATTGGCTACATTTGTGCTCCTACATTCTAGGGATTTCCATAACTTATCATAAGATCTAGCTTGCCCTAAAGGTATACTACATGCACCAATTGCACCATAAGCCATATATGTATATAAAAACATTGAGTACCAAAACTTAAACACTGAAAAAAAAAATAGTTTTAATATACGACAGCTAAACCTTTACATTATATTTTCTTGGATTCGTCTTTTCGGATACCTTATTCTTCTATAAGCGTACCTGGGTACCGTCAAATCATGCAACATTTTATACTAAGAAACGGTATGTTCTAAAATTTTGATATAGGTAAAACCAGTGTATCTATATAATACCAAGATATCGTGTCGTGAAAGATACCGAGTTCCACTTTTTGAGCAAATCAAGTTTCTAAGCGAAGAAATTAAAACTCGTTTCTACGTCGAACATGTAAATGTAAATTATTCCTATACCTAGTTATACCTACACCAGACTATAAATTAATTTCACTTGAAATTCCATAAACACGAACAAAACTCTTTTAGTAAATAAGAAACTATTTTCATTGAATCAACGTCAAAAATATTGTTAAGGATACAATAAAAAGTAACACGGACATCGATTAATGTCACCTGTAGGAAGCGAAGTATACCTAAATGAAGCAATATTTTCTCACCAATATATTGCTCCATTACGTGTGTAAAGCACATGAAATGCACGCATGAGGCAAAACTACTGGCGACAGAGCTTCTTAGGTAGAGCCTTTTTTCTTTGCACAAAACGCCGAAAGATTGCCAAACGAAAACTGAAACTTTCCACGTCGGTTGACAACACAGTTTTTGTTTGCGCAAATATGGTTACATGTCTTTTCTTGTGCTATATTAAAGAAAAAGACCCTACACAAATATTTAGAACAATATGATGAAGTAAATTAGGACCGACAGTTCAGATAAATATATTGACTGATGTGTCAATCTACAAACTTCTGCTACCACTCTATGTAAATTATTATTTTCGGATTGAATGAGTAAGAAATCTGAGAATTTTGGCTTAATATCGGGTGCTAAATAAATAGTCACCATATAAGGTAGAGCTCAAGATTTTAGAACTTTTATACCAAATGAACAAATAATATTAATTTCACTTCCAGAAACTTTATTTTATCATACTTATTTCAGTTTTAAACAGCTTTATATTAAACTAACTTCTGCTGGTTACGAGGACTACAACGCACAAACGCAGCCAAAACGAGCGTTTCGCGTCAAATGGAGATGGTGTTCTGCCTGGCCCCGGTTGTGTAGGGCGAAGCAGGACAGAGTTTAATTAAAAGAAGCGACAATTATACACACACTCGTTACGTGGAATGAAAATTACGTTTTGACAGAGGCCACCATTATAGTAATTATTAATTATGATACATGACAATAGCAGTTTAGTAGCTAACGTGTGTGATAACACGATTAAATTGGTTTTGATGTACGTACACTTTATTAAAAATACATTGCTGTAGAAAACAATTTATTTAATTCGGTATAGGTAGCATCTGAGCTATGGAATGAATAATTTTACACTCATAGAACTACATGAATTACAAAGTCTTCATCTTGAGCCCTTCTTTTCTACAATTTTTACATCCCAAGGTTCCAGATAAATAATTTGTTTGATTAATAGGTGAAAAGATACATTCATAATCATGAAACCGTGTTGATATCCTATCCTCCTTATTTGGAAGTCTGTTAAAAACACAGCTTTTCTTAAATCTTACAAAAAACTTTCTATGTCCCATGTCATGCGATGAACAAAGTTTAGATTTACCTAATCTGTGTCAATAAATGTCTGTATCTACGGGGCAAGTTTCCCCTAATTCGGCCTCCGAGTTTCCAAAGTGCAGAGCGCCATATTGCGCCGACAGCTTTAAATTATGCTCGCGTTATGTTCAGCTTTTCGTTAATACGGCTACGGTATGAATAATGAATATAGTTTGAGCATAAATTGTTAATTTATTAGTTTATTCGAATCGAGAAACTAGTTTGTGAAAGGAATCGGCGTCGTAGACACCTACGTTCAACATACTGGTTAGCGAGCAAATAGTATTTTTGATGGTTACTTCGTAAAATGTTGCGAGAACATCTAAATAATGGTCATTTCAGAGAGAACGCTGAGATAGTTTTCTTAATTTTGACTACAAACTTTTTCTATGCGTAAGGATTTCAAACAAACAAAATTTTGTCAAGATGGGTGCTGTATTTTTTTTTCAAAAGTAAACTACTAAATTAGGGTCGAATGACACAATCATTTTTAATTTTAATCTTTATTAATTTGTTTGAGTTCTTCATTTTCTAATAGTTTAACAAAAATACATATTTGCCCTGTATGTAGAACAATTAGACTGTGACAGATACTTTAGAACACGTACTGTTGAGATATATGTATCTATATTTGGAAAAGAGTTCTAAGCTTTGTTTACATCAGCAGTCGTAATTTTACCGAAGAAGAAAACTTAGCATTGACTTACCTGTATAAAAAGTTTTTCCTTGCACTATTTTCACACAACTCTGCTCGCACCTCAAATCACTACTTCATTCACTGTCAAACTGAACTAAAAATATACCGCCATATTTTAACAAAAACGGTAGCCTTCGCACATTTTTGGGTCAGACGTTTAGTGCCTTGAAACAAACATTTTTAAGAACCCGCGACAATAATATTGTAATAAAAAATATTTTATTGTCTTGAGCATTCTATAGCGATGTTAAATTTATGGGGCAATAAGGAAGTGTCGATTGGCAATATTTAGACGAAAGGGTTGAACGGCATATTGTGTATTTTTGTAGCTTTTTAATGTCTCGCCTGTGAGTTAATGTTTGCGTCATTGTTGTATGGGGCCATTGTTTCTTCTCTAGCGTTTTATTGTTGTTTTTATAGATTTTGGAGTGTTTTTGTGTAAACGCGTAGCTTGAAATGCGTGTTTTGTCGTCGAATCCAACGAGTCTTTCTTTTGTATGATAGACACGTATGATAATTATACTTTGGTAATTAAATAATTTAGTTTATTACTTTCTCTTATAAGCAGGCCTCGGAGTTTTTTTAGCACGGTAAGACTAAGGAGAGCTATGGAGTCTTTGTTAACATTAAAATTAAGTTCATACTCATACTCATCCTCATTAATTAAGTACAAGTAAATTATGTACAGCTCTAGACCTAATAAATATCAGCGATCATCACAATAACGAAATACGTAACTATATATTCATGACATAATGTGACATCTGATTTACTCATACACATATTTAGGTAAAGAGGTTTAATCATAAGTGGCCTATCACTTAAAAAAGTACTTAAGACATGCAACCTATGATTATAAACATTGGTAATACGTATTCGACATATTAAAACGATATTCCATAGATATTAAAACTGTTTATTATTCATTAAGGTTGATATAGAGCTACAATATTTTAGAATAGTTATGCGTTACTCTTCCTTACGTCTACAAAACAGTTCGTTCACACATAATGGGCAGTATAAACGTCGTAAGTCGCATTCATGGGCATCATTTTCAAGACACCAATATCAATATCTTAACAGTAATTATAGTATGTAGGTACGTTAAGTACTTAAATAAAATATTGGAGCGATGACACTGCAATATGGGTAATATAATAATATTAACATACACATATACATATTATTACTTTTTTATAATATAACATTTAATTAAATATATGTAAACAGAATTAATTACATATAAGTAGTCTAAGTATTTATAAAACGATTCGGACGAACTTAATTAATGAGGATGAGTATGAGTATGAATTTAATTTTAATGTTAACAAAGACTCCATAGCTCTCCTTAGTCTTACCGTGCTAAAAAAACTCCGAGGCCTGCTTATAAGGTATACTTGCGCCAAAGATGGCCCGGTTCTTTAGCTTGCCTACTTTCAAATTTCACAATTTTACGAGTGTGAATGAGTTTCAATTTTGCGTTCAGGTTCGCTGCTAGATACCTGGCATAATTGCAAGTTCATGCTAAACATAAAAAAAAATAACGATGGTGCTTTTTTGGCGCAGGTATCTTACGTAATGAGTGATGTACCTAACCTGTTTAGACCATAGAATACCCATATAACGTTTACTTAGAAGTTCATAAAGTCATCACAGTGACTGCAAATGATCAATTTATGCAGCGTGCACGGTCAACATACATAAGTATAGTGCTGCTATAAAGCATAGGTGTAGTATAATTTCCTGCTCCAAGTAAGATATGAGACATTGTTGCACATCGCGAAGATATAAACAAGTCTGGGGTCGGACCCCAGTTCCGGCGAAATTGTTGTTAATTGTTGTTGTTGCGAACGGCTAAGCTAAGAAGTGGAACTCACTTACAGAAAATCTATTCCCAGCTAGCCGACTAAAACTTGGATGTTTTTAAATTGCGAATGAATAGACATCTTTTAGGTAGGCATCCTACAACCTGGACTGCATTATGTATCGTCACTTAATTACCATCAGGTGAGATTGTGGTTAATTGCTTACCTTACCTAACTATACGTGTGGCATTGAGATCCATAACAACTATTTGTTGTTGGGGAATTGGGGATTACTCTTATACTTGTCTGCTTTATTGATTAACTCTCTGATGGTGCTTGGCAGGCGATGGCAATGTCACCCATTCCTCACTAAAGTTGCTTTGCAAATGTACGGAAATGTGACAAAATGTATCGTACACATTCTCCCAGACAGGCAAGCAAACATATTTTTGTATTTTGAATTGATATTTTGTTCAAAAATTAGATTTGATCGTGAGATATCAGAAACTATTTGCAGGAAGAAGCAAAGTTGACTCTAGATAAACATGCATGAAGGAAATTTAAAAATTTCATTTGTTTCATGGATTCAAACTCTAATTTCCATGAGCACAGATGGTATTATGTGTCTTATAAGCTGAGTCGGCAGCTGTGTGGCTCTGATTAAATTTTAGGCATGAACTACACCTATGACAAAATTTGACCCAAAAGTAGAAATTGGCGAATACAATATCGGTCCGGAATGTACCTACCTATAGTACCTATCTTATTGGAGAAAAGCAATACGAAAGTAAATGAATGTGTTTATAACTTGAACTACGCTACTGGTGTTAAAGCCATGAAACAGATGCCCCACACCTACAGACTAATCCTACGAGTACACATACCTAGGTACTTGTATTGACGCGACAGACCCACGCTCATTTGCTGCACTGACTACAATAACTACATACCGTTTTATCGTTTTAATACACTCTGGCAATTTTGGTCCTTATTTGTAAGGGGATAAAGTTGACAAACTCGATGTTTACTAGTTGATTGTTGACGCATTATGCGTTGCTGTATAGTGTAAGAATAATCAGTAGAGTAACTGTTCAGTTAATCGATCATCATCTTCCTCGCGTTGTCCCGGCATTTTGCCACGGCTCATGGGAGCCTGGAGTCCGCTTGGCAACTAATCCCAGTAATTGGCGTGGACACTAGTTTTTACGAAAGCGACTGCCATCTGACCTTCCAATAAACTAGGCCCGTATTGGGATTAGTCCGGTTTCCTCACGATGTTTTCCTTCACCGAAAAGCGACTGGTAAATATCCAATGATATGTTCAGTTAATCGATACCTTTATAAATGCATCTCTCTGTTTGCAGGTGCTTGTATTGAACACATAATATTTACAACACAGGAATAACTGTTCTAAAGAAAGCTAAGTTAGCATTAAATACAAATACTTATAAATCAAATCAATACCTATTAAATAAAACCATTATGTTTAAACTTTAAAGCTAGGTAATGCAAATAATTACATAGTAGTCTGTATTTTGTGATTGTCCCTCGTTGATGTTATCATCGACGTCACATTTTTTTATAAAGTTTTTTTTTTAATTGACGAAATTTGTAGCTTTCGGACAATAACTTGCTGTTGTGTTTGTCTTTGATTAGTCTCAGTCAGTTCTCGTCTTCGAAGATCTTTCCACGTGCTTATTTACTATTTACATTAATAAATAACCTGTCTTTCGAGAGAATTATCTGCAAGTCTGGAAATGTGGCCAAATGTCGTAGATTAAAATGTTGATATAATTGCAAAACTAATTATGTGATAACAGATTTCTCTCATGCCAGCATTAGCCTTTTCCCGGAATACTGTCCTTTTAGTTTTTGCTACTTAGAGTAGGTACACGGTACGATGAAAAAAATATAGATACCTACCTAGATTATATTTACTTAGGGCAAAAACGCCACCGTATTCGCGGCGGTTGTATTAAGCGGTCCGTAAATCTAACATTTATTATAAATTCTACGTATAAGGATATAACATGTATTTTGTGTGTGCAATTATGTATCAGCACATTATCACTTATTGTGGACACATTCATTAGGAAAGGCCGTAGACATCGTAGACACATTGCATTTTAAAGCTCGTTTAGTCAAGGTACGGACATGATGTGTACTGTGCCCTTGCAGTGCAGTGCGATCCATCAGTCCATTACCACTGATTGTGGACGCACCGAGCATTGATTAAGGAAGGCCGCAGACATTGTACTCGCACCAAGCAATAAATATATCGCTTTATTGACTTGGCTTATTTTTATTTTAGGTCACCTCCGTTCGGGAGAATTATTGCGTTTGCCAAAAACGTTGAAGGATTGAAAGATTCGAATTCCATTCCATATATCAGTTAATTTTTCAGATGAAACGAATTTAATCTCGAGACACGATAAAATAATAGTACACTCAGTCAATCAAACCATGTATTTGCAATAAAATATCTCCGGATCATAAAACAACATTGTACGTGGTCTTTTGCTGTTTAATTCATTTAAACAAATCATACTTATATTCATATTCCTATTTCACTTTATAATCGGTAATTGATATTTTTAGCACATTGTTTATCGTTGTTGGTTGATTATCTTTGAATTTTATGTACCTGGAATAAAGTTTAAAATCGTGTGATTGATACACAAGTGCCTAGTACGTAGGTGTAGGTACTTGGTGGTATTTAAGCTTGGCGCCACGCCATTCCGATGCCACATATTCATTTTACTCACCACGTAATCGATTGAACGTGGTATATTTTATTCAGAAGATCGCCCGGTATTCTCACGGGTAAAATGCGATATTTTATCACGTTGGCGATATCGTGATACAATACAATACTACACAGCGAAATACAAAGTTCTGGTTCTGGCATTGACCTGTGGCGATCACACAATTAGATTATCAATTTTATCATTAAGACGGAAAAATCCAAGAATAGTGTAAGTTGTAAGTAATTAGGTACATATATAATTAGTAGTATTAACTTTTTTCAATCTCGCTTTTGTGGTAGAGTCTACCAGGCGGTCTAGCGTAAGTTGCGTTCTCGCGCGCGAGTCCATACTTGAAGTCGCGCTAGATGGCAACTCATGCTAGCAGGTCAGGTAGACCTTGGATACGACGCGCCACTTCACAAGTCATTAATTTGTTAAAATTACCTACACTCTGGCAGTTAAGATTAAATTGACTTATTGCCATATCGGGTCAATCCACTGAAACTTACAAACTGTAAATTATACTTTATAAGCGTCTAAGTGAATGTTAAAAGTTTTTTATAAGTATGTTCTTTAAATATTTAGGAGTTATCTACCAAGTAGATATATAAGCCTTGCGATGCGATGTTTGGGACTATTAGGTACCTATATACGGAACTGTAACAAAATTGTCCTGAACAATTATTTTTTTCGCTAGTTTCAAAATTGGTAGACGCGCGAACACAGTGTACCTACTTATTTTTTGTACCATGCAGACAAAAAGTTTTTGCTTTGTTGTTTCCTCGTATTATAGAAAGAATTCCTTTCGTTATTTACGATCCGCACTCCCATTGAAAATCAAAACATTTCCCGGCTACGTGTCCACGCCGCATTTTCCTAGCATTACTATTCAACAATTCCAAAGCTTACACTTACACACATTTATACATACAAAATGCAGCTTATCCTGCGGAAGCCCCCGTCAGCTTGGCGAGATCCACCTCTTATTGTAATGCAAATGCCTCCGTTGTCTGCCTCCAAATTACCCCTTCGGTCAAGCGGGAGTCGACCGATGACCAAACATTAGAACCCACCCTTTTAAAACAAATTCGACCCCGCCATTACAGCTCCCCCTTTTAAACATGCACACAAGTTGTACCTTTATGCTCGCATTTATAAAAGGTACAATCGCTTGAAGAGGAGGGCGGAGTCATTTACGGGCATATTTCATACAGATATACTGTTATGAGAGTTGCTAATGTGGTAAAGTATTATCTATGGAGTGTAGAGATGGCGCGGCAATTGTGCGGACAATAATTAAGGGCAGTGTCTCGCGTTATGGCAGCTTTACGAGACGGGATAATGTCTTGCGATTTTGTAAATGGCCGTTCTCGGACCGACAAGCTTATGGGAATTATCTTGATGGAGTTTTTGTCAGCTCTAATTTAATTTTCTCTTATTATACACCTTCTTTGTTATCAAAATGCGCACATTAACTGGTTTCTTTGTGCTGGGGTCTTGACCCGGCGAGTAGATTAATTCAGCCTCAGCTTACAGTCTCATTGGTTACGGTCGGCATTGAGTGTTCGTTTATTATCTGGTCTGAACTAGTTATTTTGTATGCAAACACTGAATGTCTATGCAGTTGTGTGATGCATTGTGGTCAAGTTATTACAATTCAAAGATACCGGTTGTTACAAAAGCTTTGCGTTCAAAATTAACTTAAAGGTAGACTACTTACGCTTAGCTTATATTTTACTCGCACAAGTCTATATGTAAATTGATCTACGAATGTATATTGAGACTATTTGCGACAGTAAAAGTAATAAAATCAAGTAACTTACCTTATTTACGCACGGATATTTACAATGTAGGTGTAGAAGTAGACGTAGATAACGAATTAAACTAATGAGGTCATTTGTCGTCTCAGTTATTTCATGACTTTACTTTCCCTTTTTCACACTGTTTAATACTCCCATGTAAAATAAAAGTTTTAAACTATTCTACTCAAGAAGATAAGGTAAAATTTCGAGACCTTTCTGTATCTATTTGAAATAAAGTAAATGAAGGTATATATTTAGAAAAATATCACCTAAGTTCAGCGATCAGGTGGAGTCTCGCCGTGCAGCGCAGCGAAATGCAACGCGACGGCGTAAAGTTATTAAAAGTTCCCGGTCCCTGCACAGTGGGGAACTTATAAAACAAAGATAAAACAGAAACGTGTTCCCAACGAGGTGTTTAGTCCAGACACTCTCCCCTGGGCGAGCAGCTTCCTCGCAATTTCACAAAATGCGATACGAACATACCTACAACTACAACCTTAGTACAAAAGGTACGTTCGCCAAACAACCAGCCTTACGTAACCTCCCTCTCCCCCCACATTCAAACTCAATCGCTGGTAAACGAGAGGAAATGAAGCCCCTTCTAAAGGCCCGAGTACAGTGGCCGACTTCTGGTAGACGGAAATAACTAGACAGAACTAAACTAAATTAGAATATTCCATGGAGACCGTTTAGCTACTACTAATGTGTTTCGTGAAGAATTAACTAGCGCTGGCTTAACTGAGTTTATGAAAACTCACAATAAATAAAAGGCAAGTACCTACGTATGTAGGTATATCTGCTAATAAGTAAAAGTACCTACCTAATAGTTCTAAAACCAATCATTTGAAGTACCTACCCAAAAGCAAAAAGTTATTTAAAAACCTTAAAAAAAATTTTTCTCGCAAAATTATATAAATTAATTCAAAATCTGGGGGCACGGTAGTGCCCCCGCCAAGACGAGCAAAGCGAAGCGTAAGGGCACTACCTACCTTTTCTCGAAGCGCTTCGTCGTTTTTTTGAACCCTCATAACTTGGGTTTGGAGTATACCAGATAAACAAAATTCTCGGGATATGATGTCAATAGTGGACTTATTAAACATAAAAAATTTCAATTGCATAGCTCTTATACTTAAGATTTTATTCATATCTAAAAAACCCCAATTTCGTCACTGACTCACTGTTGATCATCAAAACCTCTAGGGTACTTCCTGAAGTCCTAGGAAGCTGAAATTTGATATGTAAGATAGTATTAGTACACAAACAACAAAATAATTCAAAATCTTGAAATTTTTTGCCCCTAAGGGGGGGAAAAGGGGGGTGGAATTTTGTATTGGAAATCAATAACCGTTGAACTGATTTAGTTGAAATTTGGTATGTAGATAGTTTTTGTAATGGGGAATGGCATAGAATAGTTTTCAACCCCAAAATCACCCCGTAAGGGTTACTCCAAGAACTATTGTATTATAAAAAATAATGAATAGTGAATACATTTTTCACCTTACGTCCATGTGACAGTAGCGAAACGGTCAAGCCACATATTTTGACTAAGGTGTAGAGTTCGTGAAGTTAGGGCTTGTAGATGGCTCTACAAGAGATCTGATAACTTTTTGTCAGTGCGAGCCTTATGGTTTCGTCTTGGCAACATTTTACATGAAAATGTTTTTGGTGGGATTTTACTTTTTTTTTTAAGTTGCTTCCATCCCCTAATTTAAAGGGTTGCGCGTGTGATTTAAGGTACTATTAAAAATCCTGAAATACGTACCTCGGGACATCTTTTATACAATCTGCTTTTTACTGATTCCCCATACAAACTTCAACCCTCTTTTTCCCCTAACGCCCTTTTCCACCCCCTTTTCCACTCCCTTTTCACCCTTACGGGGTGATTTTGGGGTTGAAAACTATTCTATGCCATTCCCCATTACAAAAACTATCTACATACCAAATTTCAACTAAATCGGTTCAGCGGTTATTGATTTCCAATACAAAATTCCACCCCCCTTTTCCCCCCCTTAGGGGCAAAAAATTTCAAGTTTTTGAATTATTTTGTTGTTTGTGTACTAATACTATCTTACATACCAAATTTCAGCTTCCTAGGACTTCAGGAAGTACCCTAGAGGTTTTGATGATCAACAGTGAGTCAGTCAACGGCCAAGCCACATATTTTGACTAAGGTGTAGAGTTTGTGAAGTTAGGGCTTGTAGATGGCTCTACAAGAGATCTGATAACTTTTTGTCAGTGCGAGCCTTATGGTTTCGTCTTGGCAACATTTTACATGAAAATGTTTTTGGTGGGATAAAATAATACTAAAAGTGATTTATATTAAACAGGTATCGTTTGTCTAGAGGTAGTCAGACACACTGGTAAAGGTAATCGATTATAATAGATGACCGTACATCAAGAAATGATAAGAAAAACCCATCCTAAATAGCCTTGCAGCCATCATTCGTTCAAGCCAGGTCTCCCGCGCTGCCCGCTCCTCTCAATAAATGTTTAAAATCATACATGATTCTATGGATTTCCAGAGATCAAACAATATTGGCTCGAAAGTCGCCTCTATAGAAAAACCTGCGGGCGGTATTATGTAAGCAGGCTATATCGATTTATTTTATTTGATACTGGCCGCAATTATGACAATAATTCAGATCATAAAAGCTATATCGATGTTCATATATGTTAGAATCGAATAACTTAATTCTGAGTCAATTCTGCGTGAATGAAAGCGTTTTGGGTCGATATCTATATTTTTTTATATTTATTGGAAACAGGTAAAGGTGTGGGAAGAACATCGAAACGATCGTGCACGATTGATCGAACACAGATAAATTGTACGGAACAGTCGGATAACCCGTCGATTTCATCTCCCTCTGCCTTACATAGATAGAGGTACATATTAGGTACTTCCTACTACACAGTGGTGTGAGGTAGTAACCTTATACAGTACGGCTAGTACGAGTACCTACATGGTATCCGAACCAGTTCTCAAGCCGCGGCATAAGTTCAACATTGAATGTTCACAGCTTACCTACTTTATTGGATAGGAAAATATTTTTGTGATTTAATTTGCAGTCGCGTCGTCTCATGGAGATTTTAATGCTCATTAATTCCTTTCACGGATAAAGCGATTGTAGGTATTCAAATAAGCACTTTATTTTATTTCCCTTTAAATACTGCTGCTGTCACAATAATATTCAATGAAAGGCGTGATTGAGAACATTTTCTAGTCAAACTTGCGTACCTTTAATAGGGTTGTTAAGTTAATATAATTGGTTAATTAACGTAAGAGAGTTAAGACAGTCGCTTGATGCCTCCACACGTACCCAAAAGCGCCATTAACTCAGTAGGAAGCAAGAAAGGGCTGGATTTGTGGCCGCTTAGGGTCATTAACTGACAATCTCTTTAAATCACTTGCAGATCCTCCCGGCGGACTGCCCTGCCTTATTACGGAGGGTAGAGCGGAATGTTGCAGAGGTATTAAGAAATTTTACCTTCTTTGCGTCGATCTGAAAATAATATATAACCACGACAAAGCAGTTAAAAGAATATCTCAGACCATATATTATACCTATATTTTGCCTATATACATATATAATTTGTAGGTACATTTCCAGCTGCAAGCTAACAATTTATTGCGATGACTTAAGCCGAGTTAAGAATCATAAAATCTATGTTTTAGGTAGGTATCCCGTGTACGCCATTCCAAAAGGCGAATAAGTTTCAATACCAGCACTTAACACTATATAGGTGTGCACGTACCCTGTACTTATCTGTATAATTTTGTAAGAATCATATTTCGAAAATAGTTCCTATATTATGAATAAGCACATATTTTATAACGATGCTACTTCAATTTTACAACCTTCCTATCTAGAAACCTTAACTATTATTGATAACCATCAAACATTATTAGTAACTAGTTGGAAAAAGGTTGTAACTTTGTACTAACTCGATACATCCCCAATCCCTGTTATTTCGTGATGGCAGGGCTTATGCATCCCAACACATGAAACTTTACGTTAACAAAGCGCATTCCTAGCTAAGTATCATGTGAAGTATATTTACAAGTCGGCTTACGATAGTTCTAACTATGTAATTCTTCCTTTTCCTCTGCTGTAATATTTTATGACTGTGAATTTTATCTCGTTGCTTCAGCGCTGCAAATAAATGGTTAACAAATTAGGTTTGCGTGCGGTATACGATTTATCATGCGAAATACAGCCTTATTTTGCAACGGTTAGTGCGTATTCGGGTTTTTTTAGGTTATATTTTATCGTTGGTAATTATGGACGCATATTGTTGAATATTACAGGCAAACATGGGGTTAGCATGGCGCACAGTGTTGTATGTGAGCCCACAGTTTTACGACTAAACGCTACATGCGAGTTTTTGCTATCCATATATCTCGGGATGTTAGCTTTTTAAGGGAGCAATATTATACTTAAGTATAATAAGATGGTGATGTAGCTTCCCATAACTATGTCGATAACTAGGTAATTTACAAAATTGCTTAGGTTCGTTTAGAAGGTATTAGAAATTCAATAGGTATTTTACTACATCACTCGGGACGATATTAATTTAACATAAGTGCGTACACCTCTATCTATGATGCCTATTGCTTATAAGAATTATTTCCTATACTTACCCACTAAGGTTGCTATTAAATTAAAATTATTATTTTTTATCACAATTCTGCTAAAGCGCGCTAAAGGTATAAAATCTGTCTTTTGTACTCTTAATATAATACTTTTGTATGTTAAGCAACAAAAATGTAATACTTACCTACTCATGCAATAAAGATAAGTATTAAAAAGTAAACAGATTTTATACCAAATGCCGTTTTAATGTTATTGTAATACAATAAATAATGGTACTTAATGTTAGGTATTTGTAAATTAATAAACATCGTAGGTATAGGAACGTAGTTCCTGAATTATTTATTTATGACTCCTATTACTGAACATATCACACATCATATCTATTTATCGGTTACTTCTCAACTTTTATTCTTAGTTTATTTAGATTTAGTAGGTATTATATTTATCTTAAAGCAGAGCGAGTTTCGTTCTAGCCGTTGAATAAAAAACGTATCCGCTCAAAATGTATTGTTCGACGCGGTTCCGATATCTCGTCATTATAATTTCAGTAAACCGTACCCGCTGTCCTCTTCACTCCCGCGAATACTAAGTGCCTAATTTAGATTTTTCAACAAAGCCAACGAGTATCCGGGTTCCACTGATCGATCCGAGACCCCTCGATTCCGGTCGTAGCTAAAATTCCGGGGCCATTTTTAAAATCCCCAATACCGGACCGACCATTAATACTTGATCCCTGACATTTTTTCACACTCCAACTTCTTGTTTGATAGTGTTGTGTCGAGACGGGGTTAAGTTATACTGGTTTATTTAACTACAGCAGGTAGCTGGCAGCTAATTATGTATTCTTTCCTCGCAGTCATACTCCTTAATCCGCCCCTAACCCCACACACTTTACTGACTTCAGGTATTGGACCCCAACAAGGCGGAAAGTGACACCCTTATATCTACCTTATGCAAATTTAAAGTCTTGAAGCCATTAAGCACCGTACTTAAAACAAAAACCAATCATTAACTTTGCAGTGAAATTCATTAAGCACCAATCAAGGTAATTTCAAAATTGAGGAGCTGATGCGTAATCAAAAGTAGATGCTAATAAGGGTACACTAATGAACTATTGTTTAAAGCACATACCACTTAACAACGTCGTATTACATACTCAGTTTTAATTAATAAAACAAACATTGCATGTTTACAAAGTAATACGGGAATTACCTACCAACTCTGTTACTCCCTAAGGCGCAAAGTTGTGTTTCGCTGCGATTACCCCATTCTTACGGTCGTGAGATAACCATAATTCGATGGCAGGCGGAATTAACAAGGAGATTGCAGCTCGTACCTGTATACCAACGTATAGACGTCTAAAGGGGGCACCTTTAAAGATAACAAGTACATCTAGAGGTAGCCCGTTATAACAAAATCCCGAACATTATGCAATAGGACCCAATAATGAAGGTCGGTGTACGGAAGGGAAATTGGTCGGGAAAAATTTGCATTTTCATTGAAATTTCCACTCTTGGGGTTAAAACTATGCTTTCTCGGTAAAGTTAAATATCCCTTTGTATATATCGTTGCGTATCGTCTCTAGCGGTATACACGTATATTTTACACGAATATAATGATTCGAGGTATCCGCATCGTAACAATATTTATTATCTACTTAGGTACCTATATTTCGTACTATTGGCAAATAGGTACAGACAATTGTACAATTGGGTTCCCGGAGTCAACTCCAAAGGATAAGGGATCATAATAGGAATTTTCCTCCAGCGAATATGCGAGCCGATACCCTTTTCAATTGTATCGTTTTTATACCTTCGCCGTAATGAAATACTTGTCCTGTCTATATTGCAAATTCAATATTGGACCCAAAATGTTGCTACTTCAACTATTTCTACACGTATAGAATGGACTACGTTTTGTCTTTTTTCTGAGGACCGAAATCCACTCTCGAAATACCCGTTGATTTAAAATAGCTGAGTGGATTGGAAGCTGGGAAACAATGACTTGTAAATAGCGATGACTCTTAAAATAAAACTGTATTGAGATTGTTTAGGTTTAGTCATTCATACAAAAATATGTTAAACTTTAATAAGGTGTCATGTAATTAATTTATGATTGTGACATGAACCTTTTGTTTCTTCATATTTCTGGTGACTCGTGTAACCCGAAAATATATTTATGTCCCAAAAATGGCGAGGTAACACGAGTGCGTCCATGATTTACGATCCCAAACTAGGACATGAAAAGTACGCTTTTTTGTTCATCAACTGTAAATGTCTCCGCAAATTGACAATAAATTCTGCTCTATTAAAATTTATAGTCCTCAAAACGTTTATTGTTGTAACATTACGTAACTAGGTAACCCTTCCACGATAAAACAATGTGCGTGGGTCAGGGCAAAAAATACTTATAAGTTTCGTAATCCTGGGTCGTTAAGGCTATATTCGCATGATGCTTGGTCGATTTTACGATCGAGGGTCGCAGTGTTTTACGATCTCTTATCGAATCGAAAACTCCTTTTACAAAGGCTGCTTGTAAGTAAACAGATTATGAGCTAATTTATAATTTGCCTGTTGTGGTCTAAATTGGTCTATATCTAACCTAATATAAATTGATCAGTTCAATTACTATTTATGCTATGTGACAAAATTTGATTTATCAGATATTCGCTTCTTATAATAAAAGTGTAGTAAACGTTTTACAAAATAATAATGTTATTCTAAAATACTTCATAAAAAGGACGCGTCTTAAGTCCTTCCGAATCCTTAAACAATTTATCTAGCTAGAAAATTGGTTTTTTATTATACCTATACCTAATACATATTAGGTATCATATCATTTTTTCATTCACACCCATTCATATCATTATGTTTGTTTTCATCCCTACTAAGCTTTTACGAGAATCGAGAAATAATCCATTGTCGCATATCATAAAAATTAATTAAAAAACAACAAAATGTAATTTGTTAAATTTTCAATATTTTGTCAAAATATATAAAAAAATATTAGGTACTTTTAAATGTGTGTTGTTTCAAAAAACAGAACAATGAGAACAGAAAATGGGAAAACCTATGGCGTACCATACCAATGAATATACATATATATAACCTACCTAATCAGAAAAATATGAGGGGGGTAAATTGATATTTTTTTTTTAAATTACAGAAAGCTTCTTGGCACATACTGAGTATTGTGAACGATTATTATAATTCAAATAAAAATAATAAGAAACCAGTAACTACCTGTGTAATCTATAATCATTAAAATAATACGACTATACGTAAACCCTACCATTTAGTTCAGGATTACGAACCACCGAAAGGGACATGTCCGATCTTTACATACAAATCACTTGTTGTAAACTCTCCTGACACGACACGTATCTACCTTCCCTTTTTATTCAAGATAAAGCAAACACCGCTCTGAGAAGATAAAGAGGAGAAATCGACCGCAACTATATAAAGGTTTGCGTCGATAAAAATACCATGTTTATTTGCACGTCCTACATCAGTTATTTCGCCACAGAAAACGGCGTACATGCCACGCGAAAGAATCGCGAAAACACAACTTAAGTTTATGCGAATACACGTGAATTTTGCATGCGCCACGTCACCCGCGTTGAGTTTACTCTAACGTTAGCGAGCACCCAACGAGTTGAACTTACATTCTGCCGTATCAGTAAATTCGGATCCCTATCTTGAAGCAATTTTTTTCCAAAAAACGTGATTTAAAAAGCACCTTTCCTGATGTTGGGGGTGTTTAAAAAAAACAGGTGGCTACCGCCGCAATAAACACTAAAAGGATTAAACGCTTACGTAGACAGTTTATTTGAAGGTACGAATATTTCCGGCTGCCTTTGTTTACATTTTTTTACCGGTCCTAAGTTTAATGGTACTAATGTAACATTATCTTTGTTCTCATTTGTTTCGTTTATGATGTCCTGAAGAGTACAGATCCGTGTTACCGCATTACGTCGGAAGTTATGTACCTTCTCGTTAAATAAACTCTTAATTTAAATTCGAAACATTTTTAAAGTCCGGTTTCGAATTTTACTTGTGTTAGTTGGCATGCGAATGACAAAGTATCGCCAAAAATTAAGAATATTATGCCTAATATGTATAATACTATGCACTTCTTGATTGTGTGGTAAATTTATTGTTATCTTTTGTTGAATCGATAGCCAAAAATATGTGCATTGTATCAGTCGTAAACTAAACAACTTTACTATTGCGATTACATTTTGCATACAACCATGTACCTATTTATTGGCTTTTTCGTTTTGCAAACGATTTGCGATTGCTAGAGTGGGATACAAGATTTGTATCAGCTATACCTAAAAGCCAAAGTCAAGGTTCTCAACTTCTCAGGTCTCATAAGTCAGAGTTGGTACGGCAATGTTCAGAAATTTTGAAATCGGCTATTAATAGGTGTTTTTATTGAAATGAAATATCTGTTGTACGCGAGTACATACAACAGATATTTCATTCATTGTGCACGTAAAGAGTTAGCTGTATTGTATGAGATTATGTCTGTAACTAGATATTTTATTGCGGCTAGGATAAACTTATTGTATTAAAAGGTAGATTTTGATGATAAAATTTATCTATTTAAATGTAAGTATGAGGTACCTACGTTCTTAGGCTTAATTAAACGTAATCTTCTATTTCTTTAGAATACGTGCCTAGTTATGATGCTCTTGTCTTCTTTTTTCTATAGATACCCCTATGTACATATTACATATCAAAACTTACCTATAAGTACCTACCTCCTTAGTTTGTTATATTTTACTTTTCAAAGAATCAGCACCTTTTCCGTTCTGATTGTTCCAATAATGGATCGTTAGTTTTAATAGGCCAAATAAAAGTCGTCCAAACGTTCATAAAGCAGCGCCGAGCCGAATGCGAAACTCATGCTAATGCCGCCACCGCCCGTCGTAATTGACAAAACTTCCTCTCGCAGAATCACTCGATCATATAGATAGACGTTAAGCGCGCCAGTTATCAGAGCTCATAAGAAATTCCAATAAAGAACTCCATGAAAAATTCAATAGGTCCCAGCCGAGACTCGGGAACGAAAGTGAAAAAAAAACGAAAACAATAACGTGGATTTAATCAGTATTCCGAATGCGACGCGTCTGTCCACAGCTGGGATATTTGGCAAGCGGACAAGTCCTGAGCCTGCGGATGTCTGCCACAATCCGACGACAGACCTTTGCGATGACTACGAAAAACGTGGGTTGTTGACGACAAGGCAAGTTTACGGCGCAGTTAACAAGAATTACGCAAGGAATTAACGAACCACACGGTCTAAATTATGGGCAGGATCATACTCTCGCGAGATAGGGCGTTACGCATTGGGTACCTAATACGGCTTTACTAAAGATATTTCCGTCCCGACTTAGCGCCGTTAGATTTAGGTAGGTGTTCAATCTGGTGTTTCAAACTGACTCTAAATATTTCGACTGCATCTAAAGTTTGTTGCTCTTTGATCAAATTGTCAAATTGAGTGGAATTATGACTATAACTGTAAATAATAGTCCCGTTACGCGTGTAGGTAATTCGCACAATTGTCTGAGATCCAAAATAATCGTGCCAATAATAATTCTGTGGCCTCTATCATCATAAATACTCATTTCTTTAAACAAGAGGTCGGTCCGGTCAAATACCTGTGTTTTAAATCAAATGCAGCTCACATTTTTGGGAGCGATAGGTTTGGTCAAACGATTCCTTTGTTGGGGACTAATTTCATGCTCTGCTGAATTACTTAGGGATTCCACGTACCTACCTACCAACATGTACCTATATATATCAAAGGGTATTCTCATATAAAATACTGCTTTAATCAGCAAATGACTCAACCTTTCAAGGTGAACCCTTTAAATTCAGTTTTCTTTGCATTTGGTTTTTCTTTGCAAATGTAAACATAATTAGATTATTGAAAGCTATCTCAGAGCCGTATTTTAGATTCAAGTAATCAATGTCTCTAAAAGTTTTAAATACCCACAACTTGGAACTATGGTTAATACTTACTGTTTTATTTATTCATATTTTATTCAAAAATATTGCATTTATCTAAACTTCCTGATACCCTTTACTTAATTCTAGAAATATTACCTATATTACGAATTCAATTTTATAACCCTAGTTGATCACATAAATAGTCAGATTACACTGAACCGAATCTCGGAAAGGGTATAAGTTAAATATTAGCCTTCTAAACTACCTATGTAGTTTATGATAATTATGTACGAGAACATTAATATAGGTAAGAATAACACTTTAAATAATTAATACTTCTTATCTTAGGTTGATATTTTAAGGCACGCGGCAGCTTTGCCATTATCGACGTTTATCATTTGATAGCTAATAAACTGAACTTATAAGATGACCGTTCTACCAAAATTACTTCGCTTATTTTAGTGAGTCACTTTTTACGTAGGTACTTACGTATCTGCAGTTTACGCATATTAGTTCACTATTTTTGGAGTAGGTACGTTTATCGTATGTCTACTACCTACTAAAACATCTCGATTCATTTACTAAAGTAAATTCATGTGCGTGCTTATTCATAAAAGTTACTTCATCGATAAAACGTTTGTCTAAATTTTATTTCAGTATATTTTTACAGTGTAAGTATTCATTTAGTGTAAATAATCAACACCGTGCAAAACTCACTTAAAATAGCCTCATGTTTACATCATCCGCATTGCGATGCGGTCTAAATCGTAGATCTAGAGTTCACGGACCCCGCAAGGACGGAATCCGTCATCCGACAGGTCAAGGTCACGTGTCTCAGTCACATATCTGCATCTGTGATCGTCTACATTGATGCCACGGTGCACGTGTGCCCGAAAATGGACTCTGTTGCTGTTGCAACAGGGCTCATGGTCATAGGATGCAGTGACCCCGGATAGCTTGATTGCGTTGTGATGTTACTTTCGTTGGTATTTCAGTTTGTAGGTAGCTGGTCTTGATAAAAATGTAAGACACTGCCACATGGATTGAAAACTTTTTAGTTTTAAAGAAACGTGTCACTTGAATACCTAGTAGGTATTTATAGCTGGTCAACCAAATCTTGTCAGTAAAAAAAGGCGCGAAATTCAATTTTTCTATGGGACGATATCCCTTCGCGCCTACATTTTTCAAATTTGCCGCCTTTTCTACTGTCAAGATCTGGTTGACCAAGTATATTTTAAAGATGATTAGGTACAGCAAGAACTGTCAAAGTTTACCTTTGCTACGATAAGCCGTTATGTCAGACTTTTGAAATATTTTCTTAGTGTTAATTTCACAATTTAAACACAATAGGAGGCGAGACTAACTCAAAACGTCCGTATACTAATTTAGTGCCAACTAACAAAAAACATCGATGCCCCTTAGACATGATTATAATCATAAAAATGCTGATTTTAAATAAAAATTATACATTGGCCCCGCATAAATAAAGGCACAACACATGGCACGTTGGGTTTTCATTCCAATTTCGTATATTATTTTATAACTATAAATTACTAAAAAAGAGAATGGTATTGCCGTCGGCTATACAAAGGTGCGATAGATAAAGTTATTATTTGAAGGTGGTCTTTGAGTAATTATTTGTGCCCAGGATACGTGAAAAAACGTTGGATAAGTTCATTAAGCGCCTCGGGGTAATTTAGGCAGCAATAAATAATTTCACGTGGGCCGGTGTCGGTGAGGCAAAGCTTATGGAAATGAGTCCAAGATGGTAGATCCTCGCACTGATTAAGCGCCGCTAGCTGTTTCTATAGCCCTTTAATTAAATTGTACATATTTCATAGTCATAAGTATGGAATTTTAACAATGGAATGGTAATTGCAACTATATTATGGGTTTACTATATTATGGGTCAAAAAGTAAAGTAAGCGGCTAAAATATCGGAGCCCCTCTTCATGCAACTTTCTATGCATGAGAGGTTGAACGTATGTATCTGCAGGGACTCAAAATACAATATAGGCCCCACTAATCGACATTTATACCGATGTGCTTGCATAGGTAACTAGAAACACAGGCAATACATATATAGATAAATACCTACATAACAAAAATATCAAGCTTATAATATCACAATTAAATCTCATCTAGTCACAAATACATTAATATACCTACCTATATAACAAAACATACATAAGGTGCATTAGCTGTGATAGGTACGGAGTAACTCATAAGCATAAGTAAAATAATAACACTATCTAGATAGCCAGTCAGCATCGAAACGGATCAGACTAAGCGTCAAAAGTATCTACCATTTTGCCCATGGATATGGGTAATTCGCGGATAGTTGCCCTAACTTGAAAAAACTTAATAGGCAAATTATCAAAAAACATTGAATAAAATCAAATCGGCAATGTTTTTTATGTATGTAGGCTCGGTATTTTTTCACGTGACAATAATATGAATTATAATCGATGTTTTTCTAGAGAAATAGTTTATTAAATCAATTAATAGAAAGAAAACGATTAAGGTAAAAAAATCTACCTATCAAGCCCTTTTAATCCTTTCATTCGAGCTTCCCTTTAATCTGCTTTAAAATACGACATGACACGGTGATAAAATGTGAGAAAAGTCAGTTAAGTGAGTACATAACGAGGTATCACCCGGAGACCGCCCACGATTAGGTAATAAGCCATATACAGGGTGAAATCGGACTAGTCATTGGAAATATTATTTCGATATTTTTTTATATATATACAGCATGAAATATGAAAAAACCTGATTTTTATTAATTAACTTCAAGCCCAAAAGTTTATACTTAGCTAAATGACATAGTAGGTATATAGATACATATATCCCTAATAGGTTTTTATTACAAACCGTTTATTAATGCCCTAAACAGTTACTATAAAATACGTTATATTAAATACCTAGTTAGTTAAGTTACATATTATAGTGTAAGCGAATTTTTGTTAGACTATAATTAATGGTAACTGTGCACCACAGCATCTATATAGTCACAGTCCATTAATGACAAAAAATTGTACGCCTCAAGGCACAACATAGTGATACAACAGTAATATTAAAAGATCTGTAGTACTTATCTACTATTCATACCTGTGTTGGACAAATAAACGATTTTGTTATTAGGACAGTGGATAATTTTGTACATGTTTTTGATGTTTTTAAATTAGTACCTAATAATAACTCCATACCGCTCAAGTAGTCCCTATGGCCTGTCACTGTCACAGAGGAGTAGCAAAATGTCATGTTCTTTTGTTTATTTATAATTTTAAGTTATCGACATTTTTCATTAGGTACACCTACCAACTTTTTTTTAAATTTTGGTGCCAGCTTTTGCAATTGTTAATATTATTGTTCTGATATTTGTATTTTATTTTTGCTCACGTCTCAAATTTCATCCTGTATATATGAGATGTAGATATGAATATGTTTAATTTGTATGCCATAATATATAAGTAAGATTTGCTAAAGATTAAGTATGAAAAATTTCGATTTTTAATGAGGTTCATTATTACAGGTCAGAGATATTGTCTCTGGTTTGATTATAAATATTCACACGATTGCAAATAAGTCAACCTAGCTACGAAACTTGTTTTGTAGGTAGGTATCAGCTATTAGCACGTGTACCTAAATGATAAGTTAATCACATTCAATACGTGTATCTAACTACCTACACCTAAGTACTTAAGATAAGTATTTAAAAGTACCTACTAGCAGAGACTTACTTACCTACTACATTACGACTGAGATATAATAGGGAAGTAGAATATTATGTAGATTGTAGAGTGTCGATTAAGTTAGGTTATTTACTTAAGTAGCTTGAGATTTGTTAAAATGTATAGATTTAAACTATTTTTTATCGAGTAGGTAGATACGACTGCACTTCTGCAGGCGATAGGTAGGTGTCCTTTAAATTCGAAAAGTTCCAAAAAGGCAAAGTTCGAGTCTTGCCCGAAGCGGTGATTTTTTCCATTTGTCCGTTCCCTTATTTAAAAAAGGAATTGTTTGGATTTAGGTCGGAATGCCTGTTTTAGAATATATGATAAAAAATAAGTTTCATATTTTGTACGCGAGCGTTTTCCAAAAAAAGTGTACATTTCATTCATGTCTTCAAAATATATAGACTTCTTGGGCTCATTTTACTCAGAATCATTTGTACATTCACGCCTCATACGAGGGGTATTCAAAATATTCTCGGTATGAGAATGAAAACAAACAAGTACGAAAAGTTTGATATTTTTATTTTTCAATATACTCCCCCCCTATGTTCATACACTTAAAAGATCGATCAATTATTTTTTTTAATCCCTCGTAAAAATATTTTTTATCTTTCGTGTAAAAATGCTCCTCCACTGCCGCCTTCAATGCTTCATCGTCAGAAAATTTATTTCCACGCAGATCCTTTTTAAGATTGGGGAGCAAAAAGAAGTCGCTGGGGGCTAAGTCCGGACTATACGGTGGGTGAGTAACAGTTTTAAACCCACGTTCAACAATAGCTGCCTTGGCAATATGAGCAGTATGGACGGGGGCGTTGTCATGCAGAAGCAGAATACCTTTGGTTAACTTTCCTCGCCTCTTTTCTTTAATTACATCCTTTAATTGACGTAGAATGTTAGCGTAGTACTGTCCTGTGATATTTACACCTTTTTCTTTATAATCGATTAGTAATACTCCTTCACAATCCCAAAATATCGTGGCCATGACCTTGCCAGCTGAAGGGATGACCTTCAACTTCTTGGGATGAGCTGAACCCTTAATGTGCCACTGCATGGACTCTTGTTTACTCTCTGGGTCATAATGATGAACCCAGGTTTCATCTCCAGTAACTATTCTTTGCAGCACCTCATCAGGATTTTCACCGCACAGGTCAATAAAATCGGAACAACAAGCTACACGCATGTCTTTTTGAAGCCGAGTCAGCATTCGCGGAACCCATCTTGCACTTACTTTTGACATATTAAGATGGTCATGTATAATATCATGTACGGTACCAATAGAGAGATTGGTTACTTGTGCTATAGATTTTACCTTCACTCGACCATCTTCCAATATAAGTTTTTCCACTTTATCAATATTTTCTTGTGAAGTAGCTACTACAGGCCGGCCAGGTCTAGGGTCATCTTCAATACTCTCCCTTCCGCGTTTAAACTCGCTTGACCACTTTTGAATGGTAGATAAAGAAGGAGCAGACTCACGGTAAACACAATCCATTTCCTCTTTTATGGTTTTTTGATTTTTACCCTGTTTTGTCAAGAATTTTATCACGCATCGATGTTCTAATTTAGTTAACATTGTCAATTCGCACAGGATGTTCATGTTTGTTCAGCAATTGCAGAAAAACAAAAGACTATCTCGGTTCGAATTATACTTTTTTTTAATGTCAATGAATAAACCTTAGCGGCCAGTAACGAAAGAAATTTTAGAAGAGGTCGTAAGATATCAATACCGAGAATATTTTGAATGCCCCTCGTACATGAAAAAATGTGTCCCAAAATTTTGTATGAAAAAAATTTTTTCCAGTGCGTCACGTTCATACAAATAAAAATTAATTTCATACAAGAATGTGACGATCTGGAAAGGAATTTTTTGGACACATTTTTTATGTATCAGGCGTGAATGTACAAATGATTCTGAGTAAAATGAGCCCAAGAAGTCAATATTTTGAAGACATGAATGAAAAGTACACTTTTTTTGGAAAACGCTCACGCTCATTATATAGGTAGGTCTAACTATGTTCATTTATGTTTTATTTTCTAATGCCTCCTACAAGAGTGGTTCGAGTGTGGACCCACCAGGTAGGTATAATATCTAATTTATTTAAGCACCATATGTAGGTATACCAATCATAACACTTACATGTTTTTAGGTAATCGTTGTTTTTTTTTTTATTTACTAGGTTTCATTGTAAGAAAAACGAGGAAACTTTTATTAATTCTCAAGAATAGTGTTATTTTTGGTAGGTAATTTCTTTGGGATAATTATTTAGGTAGAGTATATTTAAATAGGCAACAAAAAATAGCAGCTAATTAAAATCCTTCAACCCGTTTTGGAGTCACTTGAAATTTTAAAGCTCCCTTTTGCCCGATTAGGGTGCATCTTAAAAGCTTCAAGCGATAAGTCTGACGTAAGAATGCGGGATGACGAGCGTAGGCTCAGCCACCAACTTTAAAATAACGTAAATACGGTCCATGTGACCTTTATGGCTTTATCTTTAGAGTATAATTTAGAGTAAAACATGATTAGGGGCAAGTTTGTAAATGAGCAGCAATGGTAGCATGCTGTGCTGAGTATGACGTCACTCGACCAATGAGCGCGCAGGGCGACGGCAGCGCCACAAGATGGCCGCCGCCGGTCCGACGCCGCCGCTTCACAAGTTTAGGCCTAAATGCCATAAATTTATTAGTTTTTGTATCACAAGTGCTTGGTTTTATTTTAAGAAATTGAAATAAAAATATTTGCGATTATTCTAACATCTGAACGGTGATAAAGTGCAGTTGTTACAATCCAGGTATGTATTTTCCTTTGTTTTCTTTTGGCATACTGTTGTGCTTAACAATGAATTTGGATTTGTTTATAAATGTATGTAGTTATAAATATTTTTATTAATTTATTTTATGAGTAAAGGTCCATAAGCACAAAGTCTATTTTTATGTTAGAAAAAATAGTTGTAACTTTTTTATACGTACTTACTAAGAAGATTCTAATTTAACAGCTAGGTACCAACAGGTAGGTACCAACTACCTACCTACTTAACTATATGAATTATCATAATGTATTTTATCTAAATTTATTATATTTTGTTTATTTTGTCACAGTCATTCGTTACAGCGTTCTGTCAAGAAAAAAAGTACCTATTGTTTATTTGGTAATTGTTATTAAGCCGGCGTTACGTTATCATGTGGAAATATTCCTATAAGAAAATGAGGCTTTATGTTAAATTATATATAAAATGAACATTATAAAACTTCACAAAAACAGGGCTTATTTTGAAGTAAACAATCCTATTGAATATCTAATAAGAATGAGACAAATTCTATCTAACAGATGTTACCTAGAGGCATTAAAAAGTGGTGTTTTCCCAATTTATTTAGGTGATAAATTAATAATAAATACATAATTATACTATAGGTACAAAATAATTTGATACCTGGTAATTAGGTATGATCCTAAGAGACACGGAGTTTAAGATTTGTACCTATGTGTAACCGTTAGGTACAAAGACATAATAAATAGTTGAAAAATATGTACCTACTTATGTCCTATAGGTATCTTTTAATAAATAGATAGCTTGATAGGTATATGGACATTTACAGAAAAGTGTAGGTACCATTACTTTTTCCAAAAAACGATCAAATTTGAGTCGTTTCTACTTAATTTTGTATGAAAAACTGGGAAAACTTTTTTCCTGTTTAAACAATAAGTAGGTATGTAGGTAGGAAGGTCCTCTTGATTCTGAGTCGAAATAACCCAAAACATACCTCTTTAAATGATGTATAACCTATAGCTTACAATTTTTCCTAAAATCGGTAGTCAGGTAGATATTGTAGGCAATAGGTACAATTCGGGAAAATCTTCTCAATTATCCATGAAACTGGGCTGAACATAAGTCCCTTATCCTGTTCATTAATTATTCCTAGAAGGGTTTCCTTACCTAAATGATTCCACCTCCTATGGCATGTACTACCTAGTACCTAGTACTAGAGGTACCTCCTACATATACCTATGTGAAAGGGTGTTGCATGAATTTAGGTATTTAGGCATTACATTTACAGGTTACGTATCTATAATGTGCGCCTTCCTAGTACATGCACTTGTTTTAACATAACAACTACTTAATTAGAGTTAGATATTTTCACAACAAATAAACATTAAAATGCTGTTAAAATTAATTTATTGTTATTTTCGTTGCTGTGATTTTTAATTTCATGGTTTAAGTCTAACACTAGGGCAAGTTACTATTATTTACCTACTCTTTTACATCTTTGGTAATTTAATAAGGTAAATAAATATAAATATACCTATAGGATAAATAGTTCCTGATATACTTTTGATCATGATATAATCACATTAAACTATACTCGGACAGTATCTTAAAATTCTTGATGCAATCTTATTTTCCTCATAAAACTAATCCTACGCCTAACTCCTGTTTTCTGACCTTCCCAATTCGACCAACTAATCCTATAAGAGCTTTCACTATTCAAAAACCCCCAAGCTATGAACAACCGATTTGGTTACTCACACAAAGGCACTATTATTACTATTTATTGGACACGGGTTCGCAAATAAATCTTAATTTTTTTGCTTGCAGGGGATGGAACCACCCTCCTTTTTGTGAACGCCCTCTGGACGGCGCCGGGTTTACATTTGACTACGGACGGCCGAGGTGGACGGTGGACGGGCATTAAAAAGCATGATCTTGATGGTTATTTTGATATCATACCTTTAGCGGTAAGTAGGAGTATTTGTGTAAGTATTAAGTAGTTTCACACAGGGATCGGAACCGGTTTTTTGCAAAAACTTAGAAATAACCATATTTTCCGAATTATTTTATTTTATACTCGAAATGTAGGACTCAGTTGTGTTTTTAGGTTACGACTTCGTATTATTAGATTGCTCAATTAGAAATGAAGTAATTAGCAAAGAACGAAAAAATACCGTTTCCGTTCCCATACAAAAAATACCGGTGTCCGATCCCTGGTTTGACATTTTAAATGCCAAAGGAAATGTGGAGTTTGGCACTGAACGTTATTAGGGTTCCGTACCTCAAAAGGAAAAAACGAAACCCTTATAGGATCACTCGTGCTACTGTCTGTCCGACGCCTACGGGTTTTTTAAAGACATTTCGTTCACGTTCCACATAAAAAAAATACATTAGGTATTAAAATTGAGTAATGTACGGAACCCTTGGAACGCGAGTCCGACTCGCACTTGACCGGTTTATTTATATAAAATGAGTGAGTTTAAAACGCCGGATAGTGACTACATACTTACTTATTAACTTCGTTTGCAAAAAAAAAATATTTTGCACCAGTTCTACGTTTTTAAACGGTTTTATTTATCTTCATCCGAATTTTCTGTGACAAA
The DNA here is from genome assembly GCF_948474715.1 of Cydia amplana. Classification (NCBI taxonomy): domain Eukaryota; kingdom Metazoa; phylum Arthropoda; class Insecta; order Lepidoptera; family Tortricidae; genus Cydia; species Cydia amplana. Next base: position 7,119,554 of record NC_086070.1, read on the forward strand.
AATCTTCCAAGTATTTCTATTTTAGGTATATGGGATTAGGTATTTTATAATACTTATATTCTAGGACATTAAATGTAATTATTACTTTGTAGGTAGGTTTGTATGCTTTCACAGACATTAACAAAGATTATATCCACACATTCACTGCCCCAGAACCCACGAGGTGAGTTCATTTCTTGCCCATATTTATGAATGTAGTTGTAGGTATAGAGATTACCTTAAGCAGTGGATGAACAAAAGAACCAAGGTCAATTATCTGTTAAAACTAAAAAAAAATCGTGTTTGAGATAAAAGATTGCCGCTTAAATGAAATAACATCTACCTATTTGACTACAGTTTCTTAATGATGATCGATTACAATTATAGATAAGCGATATACCTACTTAGGTACTTGTATTGAATATAAATGGTTTTGGAGCCACATTGTATTCGTGTCATATGGAGGTTTTTCGACGGTATCTCGAGTGTTTTATCAGACGTTATTGCCCATTCCGTTTTAACTAAGTGTTAGGTAGGTTGGTGTGGATACCAACAAGTTATTTAATAGACACTTGGCTATCTCGTCGTGTGCCGATTGTTATAAACAATTATTCTTTATTATATAAACAATGTATAAATGAACACGTTTAGATAAGTTCGAATCCAATCCGATGAATATAAAGGGTTTTAAATTCAAACAAAGTAAACACGACTAAGTAGAGATGATTATGTTTTGAGTTCACGTTCTGAAACAAAAACAGGACGACGGATTTAAGCTCGTATGCTTTAAGTAGGGAACCTGGGCAAGTCTCCCGGACTCCCCCTAGGTATCTATTTTAACTAAAGGCGGCAATGGGAACTACTTAGCTCTTTATTTACCTACTCTTTTACATCTTATGTAATTTAATAAGGTAAATAAATGTAAATAGGTAATATAGGATGAATAGGTTCCTACCTACATATTTCGAACATGACAAACCTTGCCATTAGGTGCGCTATTCTTGCTCCATTTAGAATAGGATAGAATAGAAATAATTTATTCAGACAACACATCAATACAAACAACACATATTGCAAATACAAGGCAAAGATAAACAAATCAGTGGAAATAGAGATGTGAAGCCGAAATGGTCTCCACTCAGCAATGCAGCTGGCACGTCTAGCGTAGCGTGGCCAACGTGTGCGGGACAGCATGCAGTGCAGGACACGTTGTGGACGACGGGAACAAATAATATTGAATACTATTATAACTAAATATATATCAAAATTATATTATATATAAATATACATAACCCGAGTAACTAAAGTACAATATCTTAGGCACTAATCTGTATTTTTGGGTTCTATTTCTATACACACATTTAGACGTTATCCAGTTTAAAGCTTTGCTTCACGATCAGATACATACTGTATATATTATGACTTTAATCATTTGTTATTTAATCTCTGTTTTAATAAATAAATGCTAAATGTATGACTTTGTAGAACCAATATTATAAAATAGGTATAGGCATAAATTAATATTCATGTAAGTAACAAGACATGTTACGATGGACACTACAAAGAGGTAACTCACTAAATAGTTAGGTAACTTTAGTTAGGTAGGTTAACTATTTAGTGAGGTACTTAACATACCTACTAGGTATCTACTTACCTATGTTAGTGACATAAAACGAACCTCTATAACTGGGATTAGTTGTTGTCATTTTGTTTTATAGTCACATTTACCTCTATAATTGAGACAGAGAGTGTATTTTACCTCTTTTACTGAGACTAGGTATATATTTATAAGATTACATTTTCCTAAGTCCCTTCAACCATGCAATTCATCCTGTTCTATAGTAACAATATCATATTTTACACACCAAATTTTCCTGTTATACCTAAAGTAAACAACCGTTGCTAGACCAGCAAAAACACTGTACCTGCAAAGAGCTGGTAGTTCCAGCACGTGTTGCCGTCGGCATGCGAATGGCACTACGAAGCAGATTGCCCGGACAAAGCTCCCTCGCAACTTAATAAGAGTTTTTTTGCTCAAAATATACCTAAATACGCCGGCAGCGCCTCCCCAGTTCACCTGTTAATCAACGTTATTTGAATTTTATACATAAAGAAGATATTGTTTAAAAATAATTAAAAATTTAAGTACCTTTTTAAATCGAGAGTGAATACTAATAAGCATGATCCATCCTAGACTGCATCGGCACTTGGGTACTTACCTACCATCAGGTGCAATTGTGGTCAAATGCTTAACTATTTCTCATAAAAATAATAACTTAATTGTATTCTCGAACATTAATTAAGTACCTAAATACATAAGTATAATTTAATTTGTCTAAAGAAAAACATTTACCTACTATTAACATCAGTATGATATTGGTGCTATTGGGCATTTGTATACACAATGCAATTTAACACTAAGGATCCCAGGCACCCGCTAGGCGGGTTAATACATTTTAAGTGCTGTTCACAATTGTAAGTAGTGATGCATAAATTATTTGGTGTTTGAACGACGTTTCCAATTTTAGAGAAGTACCTACTTAGTCAAAATATAAGGGACGTAGGTAATAGGCATATTAGTATTACCAACGCTGCGCTTTTCCGCTGTCTAGGCTCAAACGAGGTTTCACTATTTTACAAATTTATTATTTATCTAGGCCTAGGCGGCGGGATTAAACTTCCGGCGAGATAGGACAACGCCGCTCTATTTACGCAAATATGGAATTAGGTAGGTATTACACACTTGAGTAGAAATAGAAAGCGTACGAGTATCTTATCTGGGTATAATGTAGCTAAGGTAATTTAATGAACACTCGAGGCCCCAGGTGGCGAAGGGAGCGTTCTGTCTAATGTCCATCGACTTTTATCTCCCGACATGCGAGTTGAAGCGACGCTTTAAACTATGCGACCGTTACCGACATACGTCGCCAGTCTACATGTGACAAGTGACAACTATTAATGTTGAGGTAGGTCCTGAACACTGTCTACAGTAATTCGCTTTGTTTGATGCCATAGCAGCAATATCGACGCTCAGGCCGCCTAGGTAAACTATCAAAAAGCATTACGGGGTGCAAATAACAACGATCATAGCGTAGGTATGTAATGAAATCTTGCATTGGGATTAGTCGCGGGTTGGTCGGCGCGCGCCGGCGTAGCGAGGGCGGCAATCGATGTCGGGCCGGGACGCTCGTCCCGACGCCAGCCAGACCGGCAGACGCCCGCCGATGCCGTGCCCGCTCACACGTCCCAACCACCGCCATCCGTCAACCATCCTTCACTGTTTACTTATCGGACACGCCGCGCACAGCTGACCGACCGGTAAGTCACGTGCTTCCACCCCCGACTTTGCCGACCATTTTACTGCTGCCGTTCACGTGATTTTATAGACAGTCAGAAACGAGAGGCTTTCGTTTGTGTATTAGAATCAATAAAACGTTGTTGCGGACCGGGACTATTGCGAAGAGTCGTAAATTACAAATATAATGCACCCTTGCGCTCTTTTAAAGCTTTAGAAATCCCTTTCGCTCGCGACTAGTCAGATTCTTTAGTTATCTTTACGAGTGGTGGTCCAAACGGCGACTCTTTTGTAATTCATCCTTTTATGTGCAACAATAGCCGGTGGACAAAAGACGGGCACCGAGGCGACGGTCCCACCTCGCTCGAAGACGCCAAAAGACAATAGCCTCGTTCCCTACCGGCTCGCAAAATTGCGAATATAATTTTTGCAAACCAATCCTATCTTTTTGCGAGAGTCTCGCACTCCCATTGGTTTTTAAGAGCACAATAGATAGTTTCGCGACAATGAATGTGTATTTTTAAAACGATTTTCCATTATGTTTTCTATTTACGACGGCCATGCCGGAGTCGCTGGAGGCGGTTTCCGATAGCGGGACTTATGTGCTATCAGTGTAACCCTTTTTGCGTTGAAAACCCGGGCGTGTTGTAAATCGGGTGTTTTATTTTATAGGTGGCGGTCCCCGGGGCCCGGGGCGGCCGGGAGCCGGGCTGCGGTCGGCTCTTAACTTATTACCGAGACCTCAGAACGACCGGACCAGCTTCACATCGGCGATAAACCGATCGGTTTCCGACAATCCCGGGAACAGTTGCATGGCCACACTACCACTTGGGTAAGTATGGACTAATATTTCTTCGAGTGTTTCAGCAGCAGAGAAGAGAATAGAAGACCCCGCAGTGAAGAGTACGCGTCGCCTTCTGTACGTATACTGAATGTATCCTGAGTGCCTCATTCTTTCCGGTATACCTTCAGTATACGTAACAGAAGATGACACTGATCGCCCGAAGAAGACGCTGGATGCTGAGGCGCCCTTGATGACTTCATCCTGTGGACGATTTTTTTATTATGACATTATGTGTTTACCTACCTGTTACAATAACTTATATATATAAGTTCATAAAGATGTGTCTAATTAATTAAGATTTCTAACAATACGAGTATATGAATATTAAATAAAACAAAATTATGGCTACTTATAAAATAAAAGTACATACTAAAACTAAATTTACTTACCTATTTATGAACTATTTAATGTTTAAATTTACTGTTAGTGTAAATAAAATATTAATATAAGTTTGTGATAAAAATCTGCATAAAGCTTGCCTTACCTTTTGTTAAGTAATTAAATATATGTATATTTTAAATCTGTTTTAGCCTATATAATTTGTGTATCTCTATAATGCTAAATGTTGTAATAAGAATAAATGAAGAATTAGGTACTTGAATGTTAAATTCATCAACGTTATTTTTTGTGTTATCATAGAATTCACATTATTGTAATATTTTAGGTAGGTTTAGATACAATAGGTACCTAATTAATGAATATTATGATATATATTATGTCATATGTATGTATGTTTTTAAACTGTGACTACTGACTGCCTGCTTATTGTATGAGTCCCTCGTTTGTTTCTGTCATAGAAAATCTATGTATAGCGAAGTACATCGCTACCTTGAAAATAAAAAATAGACTACCTATAATTAAAACATTGTTGCATTTTTATTACTCTGGCATGATTAAAAACAAAGTGTAACATCAAGTAACATTGACATACCTACTTATGTATTTCAATGTGATTTTGTTATTGTAATTTTTCTAGGTACATGCGAACTCAATAAATGTCTACATACTAATAATTTGTTTTATTATTCGTGTACAGTCGACATCAAAAATATGTTTACTTACGCTTTTGCGCCTTACCCCTTCTAATAAGGCGAAAAATGTAAACATATTATCTTTGACGTCGACTGTAGGTAAGTAAATACATCAAAGTATAGGTAAGGCCCATCCGAAATCAATCATTAGAAATCTATCACACAGGCAGTTATACAGTAGGCATTAAAATGGGCGTCTCAGACTATGCGTCAAAGTCATCTCTTTTTATTAAACTATTGTCCTCCGATAGTTCAAGAAAAAGAGATAATATATGTATATCGATCAAAACTGTTTCAGATACGAGTAAATAGGTACCTACTATTGAAACCGAACTGTTGAGATACCTATCTATTAGAAGAGTTTTCAAGTAGAGTGGTAGATAGTTTTGGCGCGTTGTTTCATAAGGTACGAGCACCTACTATTTATGCTGACTGTACAGATTTATTCACAAGAGTTAACGGAAAATGGAGTTAAGTACAAAAACATTACCACTTTTTAAACATTGGAAATCGCGCCAGCTCTTATTACCTAGACACCTACCCAATTACTAAATACAGAACTCTTGATGGTCAAATTTAACACATTCACCGCTGAGCTACGGTCGTACTGTTCGTAGCGCTACGTCGTAGCCGACAACATGGGTTTTCCGGTATGTAGCGAAAATGTTTCGTAGAGGCAACACAACAACGTGTGATTAGCGCATAGTGGGGTTAGGTTTATGCTTTAATAAGTATATTTTTAAATTTCTCAACTTAGTTTTGATTTGACATTATGTGATGGGTAGAGTAGGTAGATAAGACCTACATATAAATATGTGTATGAAATTCTCTGGTAAGGTCTGATCTGACAATCTGATGGCACGGCCGTGCCCCCGACAAGACGAGAGAAACACAGACAGTTAATTCTATCAGCATAAGCTATAGGTACCTAGAAGGTTCACTCTCTAACAAAACAAGTTTTTTACGACAGATATGACCGCTAGGTGGGAGAAGCGTGAGCAGGCTTCCGTTCCGTAGCGGTGCGTAGCAACTACTATGGCTAGACACCAAAATTGGTGTGGGCCGCATGTACTTGTAGTGACGCGACGAAATCGCAGAGGGAGCCACACCTGCCTTGGTAATCTGCGGTAGGTACAGCCAGCATTAAAAGTAGCACATAATATGCGTCAAAAGTGCATATCTCTATCGATACCCTAGTTAGTTCACACTGGTATACTAGTATTAATTACGCGGAAAATTTGGTTATAATAACGACTTTATGTTTATGCACTATGGTACTAATTACAACAAAATTTTCACCGGAATTAGTACGATTGTGAACTATATAACGATATGAGAACGATTAGACAAGATACTTATAAATGAATGCTAACGATAGCGACATGTGTATCCCCATTTGGAAAAGTATTCCTGGGTGGCAGATACCTTTGGGGCACTGTTTTATCCGCCAAGATGCTGCCTGTACAAAATGCTTATTCTGCAATCTGCAACTAACCTAAGCCTAAAATTTTACAAATATGTTTCATGGCAAACCAGCCATGCCAAGCGTGTCTCACTCCGCGATTTCGTCGCTTTGCTACAGGTAGCTAAAAGTACATCCGTTCGGCCCCAATTTTGGGGAAAGCCATAAGCCGCGCGTGGCGCTGTCGCCACCTAGCGGCCATATCTGTGCTGATCGTAACAGACGCGTTTTGTTAGAGTGAGTCTTCTGTACTTAGTACTATTATTTATTCTGAGGCCCTGCATAGAAAATAATATATAGTTATAAAAAAAACAGCAGACTAAACAATATCACATTGTTGCCATTGGTAAAAAAATAGGTAGAGCTTAAATAATTATTAGGTGTAAATAGCCTGCAATACCGACTTTACTCTGCCTGAAAATAGATAGGTAAGTGCCTCTACGTAGGTACCGGTTAACTAAGTGAAATATTTATAACCAGGTAGGTACCTACCGACCAACTACCTATTATTTTTAGGGAAAGTGGCTCCTACCCAAAAATAAAAGGTAGGTATGTTCCTAGTGGTGACAGGATAATAATAATGAAATAGGTAAATAATAAACTAATCAAACAAGCTGTTGTTGCAGAGAATAGGTAATAACAATAATAAGTACTACCTATTACCTATCAATGATTATCATTATTATGATGAGGTAGGTGTATATTTTAAGTAGGTATAAGATACGAGTAAAATGAATTGGTACCTATCTACCTAGCAGGTATAGAGATATACCCTTTTTCTACTCGTCGACTGCAATGCTTGAATTAAGACTTCGTATACCGAAGTGAAATCGCATACTTTTTTCACTATGGGACCCCAACTCAACTATAATATTCATTTCGATACAGTTTAGTCAACTATATTCATTTCGACACAGTTTAGTCAACTATAATGAAATTGACCAATCGAAAGCGCGGAGCAAGTACCAGGGCCTCATGAGTTACGAGAAGGTGTCGTTGACCAACCGGCCGGGGGCGCGGGGCGCGGGGGCCGGGTCGCGTACGAGTATGAAGGTATCGCGGCTGCTCGCGCATCTTAGCTGTATACTTTTAGTTTTTTTACCTACATATATGATTCTTCTACTAGTTTTAAGTATTTTTTTTGTTGACTCGTAGAAAAAGTATTGTATACAATAGTGATATAATCAAGCTTTTCAATCTCGTACCTTACTAGGCAACTCAGCAAGCTTCGTTGCCTAAACACGGTACTCGACTGAAAAGCTCTCCATTATATCACGATTGTATAAAATACTATTAGCCGCCCAGAGACCTATAAAAAGGTCTCCTGTTCCATTCTAATTTAAATCTTTTTTTTTGACAAATCAAAAGTGCATTTTTATTGGCAAGCTTTGACGTCTGGGCAGCTAGATGATACATATATGTAGGTAAGTTCATATCTACATTAGGTTTATTTTGTTCTACGCTACTTACACCTGAATACCTTAAAAATTAACATAAAACGTAGAATTAATTCATAAGATAACAAGGTACTTTATAATTATACTGACATATCTAGATACTGCTAGAATTGACCGACATACTTAAAAATTGACAATGCTAAAATTGCCGAGAGCTGGTCAAATGAAAAAACAAGTGACAATTATATTACAGGTACAGTTAGTAGGTATTTATTTACATTCATTCGAAACGGACTCTATACCAAAAGTTACTTAATTAAATAAACACGAGCTTCAATGTCATCAGGTAAGGGATGCTGTTTGGTGTAATCATAAATAAATAGTTACAGACTAACTTACACTTTATTTTCTTGGAATAAAGGATAATAACTTTTAAGAATTCAGAGTTATAAAGTTTGAGTTTAAAAATAGAGAATTTGGAGTCCGCCGACAGTAGCGCCATCTCTGAGAATTGGGTGGAACTTCTAAAAAACTAGTAAGCTCATAAGGAAACCTGCGAAGAGGTTGAGCTTTAGTTTTTGACATAAAAGAATAAAATAACAAGGTCCCTTGGAATTTAATATTTTTCAGAAATATTACTGTGTAGATAGAGTTAGGTAACTCTAATTTACTACCTAGGTACATTACCAGCTATCAGAATCAGATAGGTAAATAAACAAAAAAGAGGCAGTAATGTAATAGGTAATTTAAAATATTTGGTAAGTATATTAAGTAGGTAAACTTGTAAGTACATATTTGGAAAGATAAATTGGCCCCGGCACACATAATACTTACAAAACCAATGATTTACTTAGTTTATTAAATTACTATATCTATTGACCACAAACCCAAATTAAAACCAAGGATTTGATTTTAAAAAAATGTTGTTTCGTTAGACAAATTAGGTCTATATCCTAATATCTTCCAAATATTAGGAAATACTGAAAATATAGCAAAACGATATAACACCTTAAGGACTTTAGTTAGAGTACAAATTTGAATGACAAGTAGGTATAGGTGACGAGGTAGTACAGTCGAGCATATGAATGAGATTTTAAGTAACTAATTAAGTTGTTATCTAATTTTCAACATCATTATATATAACAATTCATTACTCTACTTATTTAAAAACTATAAAAAATACCACATCGTACTTTGTTAGGTAAAAAAAAATATTTTTGTACCCACAAAGCAATGACTTCGTTAAACCATCTGGTTCTTTATGGGATCTAAGGAACAATACCTACCCCTTTGTTTCAAAGTGAAAGTCGAAACCCTTCCGCGTTCGTTGTAAAGGTACCTATACAGGAAGAATGCAAACTGTAACAAAACGGAGAAAGTTTTTAGGTAGGTAAATAAAAAATGTTCTATTTTCAAAACTGACCAATGGGAGACAAGAGTTGCGACTTTCTAATTTAGGTCAGAATTTCTGTTAGCGGTTTGATGATCATTTGTACAGTAGCTTTTGAGAGTTTAGTAGCAAGTCAGTTGAAAATTTAGGTTTTAGGCATAGTACAGTGCGTCTTAAGACCTATCAAAGATACTAATCCTATCCATGATCATGAATAAAAAACAAATTTTTAAAAGTGTTTAGTGCTTAAGTGTGATTACATAATTGTGGCAGTAATAGTAAAAGCATATGTAATTTTAACAAAAATTATCATTATAATCCCTAAGATTTTCAATATTGGTAAGTTTCTACAGTATACTTATGAATTTACATAATTTTTTACATCACCTATTCGGAAAAAGGGATTTTTACTCCCTGCTAGGATGGATCAAAGTGGCACTTTTCTTCCTTGCTAGGAGGGATCAAAGTAAGTAGCACTTTTCTGTTCTAGGACATTACGTATTTGTTTTTTTTACTATTTATTAGCCTAAATAATATTTTGAAACATAATAATTTCCTCATAGGTGATGTTAAAAGCAGCATGTTTCACATGGCAGCGAAATTATTTCCACTTTGGGCGTAAACACTTGAATCCCTCACTAGGCTCGAGATTCTATTTTAGAATCTATCGCTTCGTTCAGGATTCGATGTACGCCCTCGCCGTAAATATGTCATTTTGCTCCCTTGTGACACAATCTACTAATTATCTATCGTAGGTTAATAGCTCGATTAAATAAATTTGGTTTTAGAGTAGGTCGGGTACGTATACGATAGTTTAATTTATCCAACTTTATCTTTGCCCCCTAAAAGGCCATCAAACTAGAAACCGTTCCAACTGAGCCCATTCGATAACTTTCTTGTAAGCCAATCGTTTTCCAATCAGTTATGATTGTACGTGTCGGACTGTACAAGACATCTCCGCTAAGCCGTTCAGCCATCGTGGTGCGAATGAAACAAACAATCACCCAAATCCTGTTCCTGCCTCTGACTAGTTAAAGAGTAAACGAGATAAATGTAAGTTTGATTGTGCGGCCGCGAGGCGGTAGTATCGAGCGAGTGGTCGCCATGGTAACAGACAATGGTTTTTGGGTGCATATTTTAGGCTGCGCCGGGGTGCGGCGGGGAGGGGGGAAGGACGAGAGCCGCAGCCATCTTTAAATTATATTTCCAGTTTGGATGAACTTCGATTTCTCAGCGTTTTCTTTAGGACGAAGGATATGTATGGGTTGGGAAATGCTATACGATTAAAAAAATATGGAACAATTTTTTATACTTATATTCGAATGTTTAATCTAATACAAATGTGTTTTGTGTTAGGTCGTAATTATAAAAAAGTAGTAAGATAGATAATAAATAATTAATAACCTATTTTTCACTAAGTAGATTCATATCAAACAATCATTGGAATAAACAAAACTAACTAGGTATCAAATTAAAAATATTTTACCTAATGCTGTACGATTTTTTCTAATAAAATTATTTGTTTATTTATTTTAACGAATCATTTTAAATAAAAAAAAAAATGTTTTGTCAAAGGTTTTAGTCTTCTCACGTGTTAAGTCTCAATTAGGTACCTACACAAAAGAAGGTAGAATGATTAAATCCGAATTTAATTTATTTTTATCAGTTCTAGGCTGTAAGCATATCTAAAAATTATTAACTTGTGTTACTTCAAAATCGTGGGCATTAAATTAAAATAACAATTTAATTAAATATAAACAAAAAATATTTATTTACAATTTTAAATATTTTTTTTAGACATTTTCAAAGATTTTAGTCTTCTCACGTGTTAAGTCTCAATTACATAAAAGAAGGTAGAGGATAAGTAAATAAATAGGTACCAATTCAAATTATTTTTATCGGTTCTAGCTAAGTACCTATGTAAAGCAACTAGATTTTTTTTTAACTTAGAAACTACTTAGGTATTAGTTCAAAATCGTAGGCATTAAATTAAAATAAAAATTTAATCTATTATTTATTTATTAATTTTTATTTATTTATTTTACAATCATTTACGAAAAGTCGTCACAAAATAAGCTAAAAATGTTCAGCAAATTTCGTGTAGGTACGAAACCTACACTTTGATACCTATAAGTAGTCAAGAGGCCCCTTCGAGTTGGTCCGATCGTAAACCGCACGACTAATGCCAGAGCCTCCCGAGCTTCCGACCCGCGCTCGATATTAAACCTTGACTCGACTTTGGCTGAAAATCGGAGCTCAAGATAAAATGTCAGGTACACCCTATTGCAGTCTGTACTTACAGACATCTTCGGAAGATTTCTAGTAAAAAGAAAAAAAAAATCAAACCATCCCACTAGCAGTCATACAAAAATAACGTTACGTTACTTACGTACCTACGTAATATGTATATTATTATTATTTTATAAGGTGAATTTTAGATCTATCGTGTTCAAATGTATTTGTTTTTGTAAGTTATATTTATAGGTATATTATTAAAATATACCTTACTTATTAATATTATAATATACCTACCTTTCAAATAAGGTAGTAACTTTCATATTTTATTGCAACAACAAATGCCGAAATAATATAATAAATACTTGTTTAACAACCATCCTTTTATAACACGTAATACAATGTTATTGCCCCGTCAACCCTTCTACCGCCTTCCGTCCAATTTAAACGTATTACATAACACATTTAGCCGTATCTTGAACAGATAGCAAATCGTAAAATAAAAGTATGACGAAGAAAACAAAAATGCTACACTGCGCCACCTAACGTCAAAACTTCATGAATAATGTAAACACAACTTAAAGTTATCACAATAAGGTTTAAAATCAAAGAGATTGGTATCAACCCTAAATTGCCATACTCCGCTAGGGTTTGGTGTTGTGTTAACCCTAACACTGGAAGTTACTAAAGATCTTAATCTATGTTATTAGGTACTTACATCTACAAACAGCGGGCTTAATGTGTAACATAATTTCTAACAATGAGTGTTAGTTAGCTACGAAGTGCCCGTAGTAGCTCAGGATTTTGTTGGCAAATTATTTCCAGCGTATTTATATGATTTAGAAACTAGGTAGCTAATTACATACCTACCGTAAAACCACCCAGCTATTAGGCCGAAAAGGTCCCAACTATGGCCCAAACCTAACTCGAATGTCTTAGTTCCGGTGTGAATATTATTTGAATGACGTATTTCTGAGGTAATTTTTTTTATGATAATAGGTGGGAAACGAGCAGACGAATCGCCTGAGGGTAAGCGAATACCGTCGCCTATTGAGAACCATAGTCTACTGGGGTGTTGGGTGGTTTACGGTACTGCTACTACTGCTTGAATGAAATAGATATTCAGTTGTGGGTAGCTCGCTAAAACTAAGTCTAAGATGACTAAGATATATGTACGCTGACAGTAGCCAAGTAGCTATGTCGTATTCGTATCTGAGGGCCTACCGCGAACCACGTTCGACGTGTTACCTCCCTGTCACACTTACGTACGAATTTACAAGTGCGACAGAGAGGCAACACGTCGAACGTGGTTCGCGGTAGGCGCTCAGGTTCTACGCTCGAGCGTGCGCCACATCCGTCAGGGCTATACCTAAGCATCTAAGCGTCGTCTAGACGCGCTCCCGTTCGATGCTCGGTCAAAGCCCGGACGAAAGGTCGACTCAAATTGAAAACAAAATGTCCCAAATCGACTCAGTGTGGTGCCGCCACATTCTCTATTTTTTACTCATCGTTCGTGAGACGAAAAAAAACCGCCTAACGCATTTTTATGCCGTCGTTCGGTGAAAATTGAAATGTTTTAGGACGACAAAAGTATTTGTTTTCTTCTGATGAAGAAAATAAGTAATTTTCTTTGCACATTTTGTGTGAATTGAATTTCACTTGCAAATATAGAATCAGAATGTGCTACCTAATTAATAATTATTTATCGTAGTTCGGCATAGAGTAAATAATTTAGGATTGTTTCTCCCTTCGTTACTTTGTTACGAATCTATCTGACATAAAATTAGCATAAATTAAATACACGGACCTAAACTATTGACAGACTATTGCAGATTCTAAACCGATAAAGTAGGTAACTATTTGAAAGAGTATAATGGCAACAGACTCGGATGAAGGTAATTCTGCATGGCATTTACAATGACAAAAGTGTGCTAATGTCAAATTTATATGAAAATATGACGTTCATAATGAGACTCCTTCGCTTTGATCTGTTAAAATCGTTGCAACTGAGACGGACTTTATAAAGAAATATTTATGTCAGCAGGAAGAAAAATCGATGTAATTTATTCCGAGGGCCCTTGGCAGTTCGGTCGGGCTCCGAATATGTTCCAGATAATACCATTCTTTGGGATCACTTACGAACACCTGATGCTCGTTGTCCACCATCTTGGGGAGCACAGATTTTTTTTTAATTTACTGGGATTAGTGCACATTTAAACGGAACATGTTACAGAGGACTTAAATATTTATTAAAAGATAGGCACAGATGGTGCGCTATGTTTGTAAATATAAAGTATTAGGTAGGTACTAACTAGAGTATTTAAACAGATAGGTACTTACCTAAGATGTATTGCATATTTAAAAAGTGTCTTAGATAAGGCAGAGAAAACCCATTTTACTAAAAAGTTAGATACTTAAATCATATCCACTTACCTACATATATTTAGATAAATATTACAATTTAAATGTGATAATGATAAAAAATCAGACAACTGCTACATATTAGCATTTTTGTAAACTGCACTTAACTATCCCCATATATTACATGGAGCTTTAGGTACTTATAAAGCTCCATACGTATACCTACTATACTCGTACTTACTAGTAGGTTACTCAACATAGAAAACTCATCAGTAAAATGCCTAACTACTTTCCGATTTACGATAAAAATTAAGCCAGGATAATTCCCTACTGCATGTCTCAAAATAATTAAGTATTAAATTACCATATTCATCATCATTTGCTGTGAGCCTGTGTTTAATGATGATGACAGCCGAGCTGGAACATGGCGCCAACGTTTTCGGCACACAGCCAACTCAGCGATATTCCAAGTCGGATATGAACTTAACAATTTCAAGCCAAGCCAACTTATTCATGGGTCATTAGGAATCCAGTAAGTATAACGTGCAAAGTAGGATATTTGTGGGCGTTCAAAGTTTTACGGTTACCGATAAGTATTCAATTTACTTTTCACCTCAGCTGCTCGAACAAGGGTACTTTGCTACTTAAAAACAGTGAGCAAAATCGCATTTTGTCTCTCTCAGTGAGCAAAATGCGATTTTGCTCACTGTTTTTAAGTAGCGAAGTACCCTTGTTCGAGCTGCTGAGGTGAAAACTTAATTGTTGGTATATCTTAAGAAAACATGAGTGAATAGGTAAGTGATGAAGAAGGAATACATTTTTCGGGTTCTCTAATATGTTCTCACTGATGAGGTGAAAAGTTTTGTGAACTACACGAGATCAAAGTTATTTACATCTCGTGCGCTTTTGAGTCCCTTACTACGCTCAAGATTCTAAATTAGATTCACGAGCGTAGCGTAGTATAAAATCTTTCGCTTGCACGGGACTCAATATAAGCACTCGAAGAAATATCCAACTTTGATCTCTTGTTGTACAAATAACTATTTTAATACTTAAATAATCATAAAGTCCTTACCTACCTACGTAGGTACCTTTTTTACGTAGGTACTGTACCTACTTATTTTTTATTTTAAATCAATACAGGAGGATCGTAGACACATCATAATCTAGGCACATCACAAGCTCTAACTGCATTATTTCATTTAAGTTAAAATATTCTTCTGCTTCAATTAATTCCAATTAAAACCAGCGGCTATAACAATTAACATTTTATTTGTTTACGCAACAAATGGCGGCTTGTATGCCGAGACGGGTCCTTGGCAAACAACTCTAATTATGCTAACCTCAAAATAAAGTTATGCCCTTCCGAGGGTCCGTGGACCCTCCTTACTTATAAAACATTTGCACGCGCGCCCTCTCCAAACGTACGACGTAAACCTACCTCCCCTTATAAGTAGTATAGTACCTAAGCAGGTACTGTATATTTAAATTTTACTAATCCGCCCAATAATTATATGAAAATTTATAAGAATTGCATTTTTCTGGTATTTAGAGTGTGTACTGAACAATATTTATTAGATACGTAATTTTTGGTTAAGTACTTATAGTTACCCATCTATATTTAAATTTTAATAATTCGCCCAATGAAAATATGGAGATGTCTGTATTTTGAATTTTCCGGATACTAGAATATGCAACACTTTATTTGGCATTTGTTTAGCTTATTAATTACTATGTAGTTGTAGTGTATATGGCGTATAGCAAATGATACTATTTCAACTTTCTAAATATAGACAACTAACTAAAAAATCGCTTAGATAAAGTAGGTTCAGGCTCAGTTCTGGGCAACGTTTTCTAATATTGGAAAAATTCGAGGTTGTCTTAGGTGTTTTATTTTCAGTAGTGTACGTTATAAATAATAAAATAAATTAAGATTCCTTCCTAGTACCTAAACCAATATGTTTTCTAAAATATGAAATGTAGGCGCTAGCTTGCTCGTTATTCAAACATAGTTGGGGAGCGCGGGGTGAATACGAAGCAGGCGGGCTCTGCGGCGGGTAGCGTCGGGAAACGAGGAATTCACATATGTATATACTTACACATAAATGAATTTTAATAATGAAATGCGATGTTAAAATAAAGAGAATCTCCATATTTTATGAGAAGGATGAGCTAAAAACTTTTTTTTTAATGAAATATTCAGGACTGTTCACATTACGGATAAAGTTAAAGCTTAATAAATAAATAGTAACTTACAAATACCTTCTATTATATATACATATTATTTTATAGACGGCTTACTTATTTAACAAAACGTTGAAGGAACATAAAACAGAAGTCCCCGTCAAATAAAAGATATCCGTAGGTATAGCAGTTATTTTCTCAAATTCATCTTGTAATGTTTTCGGTTCAAAAAACACATTTTTAAATAAAATGGTGATGAAGCATGCACCTAACAAATATAGGTATGCGATGAAAAATAAATTATAAGAAAACGACTTCACAAGTCATTTTAACGATACGGAATGCATGCCATAAGGATGAAAAGGAAAAGTTAATTTGACAAAAAAATGTTTCCGCCGAAATTAAAGTGAGTAACTAAGTAGGGCTGAGTTAAAAGCCTTGTTTGCAATCTTCATATCGAATAAATATTTATTTTTATTGTGGCCATTAAAAACAATACGTAGGTAATTATTAGAATAAGGAACGCAAGTCGTTGGCAATATTAGAATATTGCAGTAAGTAACAAAATACCAAAGCGGCATTTCACGAATAGTTAACGACGTCGGCATTTAGTACAAGTAGGTATATCAATTGGATGCATAAACTCATAAACAAATCCTAAATGCCAAGCATGTCGATGACTGGTAAAGGGCAGACTCGCGAATTAACTAATCTACCTAATTTTAGGTCCAAATGGTATTAGGTAAGTAAAGGAAAGGGTAGAGTTAAGATGTTATGCTCTACTAGTACTTAGGTACCTATGAATTTTAACTACATAATTCGTAAGAGTACCAACGTACCATAGAAGCTATGACCTTACCTTACCTATGCACTCAAAAATCTTTAAATACAAGCTATTTTATGACTCAAACCTATTGCCTCTAATACTTGCCGAATGCCTCACTCAACTCACTCCTATAGCCATAGATTCAGGCCTCTTTAAATTTATTTTTTGAATGTTAAAAGAAGATAAGAAATCATGTAGGTACTTATATTTTATTCCTTTTGATTTCAAGCTTCACACGAGCAGAAACAAGTTTTATCTCAAGAAATAAATGAAAAGCAAATAAGTTGCGCTTATCCAAAATTTGTGTTCTTTTTTGTAACCAGTACGCAACCGAGAGATGGGTGTCGTAGATAACAACTATCAACACAAATTTGGTCCCATCCGCCAAATTGGCTGCATTTTCACGTGGAATTTTAATACATCAGCTTTGTAAACATTGCCATTTGGATTATTTAGTTAAATTGAGTGCTTTTTGTTAAACAAAACGCCGCAGCGCCGATTGGTACATACCTAAAAGTGCTTACACGATGTCAAGAAATTTAGCGCGTTAGCCGTGAAATTAAATAACAATTGCATTTAATTACTTAAAACATTTCATAGCCTAGTCATAGTCGGTATATGACTAGAAAAATTACTACTTATTAACTGGAAAAACTGCATGCAATCAGACTTTCATGTACATACTAAAGTAAAAGCGACTGTGAAGAATTCCCTCGTAGTTATCTTTTACGTAACCAAAATAAACATCGTCGCATTGACGAAAATTATAAATACGTAAACGACAAAGTCAAGGTTCTCTTAATGGCTGCGCTGTTTCATCCATCTTATCTACGTAGGCGACGATAGAAATAATTTAAAAAAAGGTCTAAAACTTATGTAATAGAGTTTAAATTCTAACAGTTCTAAATGAGTGTTAAGATTTTATTCAGAAAAGATAAGTGTCAGTAGTAGCTACACCACAGCTTGGGCTGATGACAGAGCGACCACAAGAGTCGCTACGTATAATCGCCGCACATTTTATAGGTCATAATTGTTGTCATAAAATGGTAACAAAAGATATTTTACGTTCGGCACGAGAGGCGTGTTTATCATCTCTTAGAAACGACTCAGACTTACACGGCGATTATGGTGGGAATCCAGCGCTTTTTACGACTATTTAATTGTTTTTAAACACTTTATAGGTGCTATTATATCACACGTTTTTTCGGTAAATCTTTATTGATACACGGTAGCTGTTTACATTTGATTTTACGATTATAAACATGTGTAAAAAAATGTACGGCCAATTTAATTTTTAATTAATAGATTTGCGTAAGGGGAAGTAGGATGTTTCCATTTAATATTCCACTGGAGTATTTGATGCCTATTGCCTACGCACGGGAGTAATTCGTAGAACGGTCGGAATATATTAAAATATTTAATTAAGGTTCATGCGAAACAGACTTCGCGACACGGCCCATCGGGCCCTACTCGACTGCTTCGTTTCCGAGGAACGGGTCACGTCTGGAATAAAACTCTTCTAATCAAAACTTTATGAACTCAGGTAGCTTTCCTCTCGTAACTTACTACTCACGTAGCTATTCGAAGATCGATTCCAAACTTAAGCTCAAACAGATGTTACCGAATTGATTAGTAGAGTTCTTCTAATCAATTCTGTTCCACCAACCAATACCTATTAGTTGGTACAAAATAATACCTAAGTACTTAGGTAACTTATTTCGCTGTTTAAAAATCAGAATTATGGGTGATTTTATAAATGTGCGACAGCTTTTTAATCGTGTTAAAACAAATGTCGTGGTAGGACTCTGCTACCGAACTTAATTTGCGTAGGCTCCTCTGAATGTTTACTTAGTACCACATGGTAGGGGTAATATTTTCCGATTTGTAGGCGTAGTTTGGAGTCCGGCCTCGGGCGCCGACTGACTCACCGACTAAGGCCGATTGTTCCACACTAAATGTCGATGGAATCGGTAACTCAGGCATTTTACGGCCGCCTTTAATAATATATGGGGCGTTGCGTAATTCTCCTTCGGCTCGAACGTAAGCGAGACTTAGTTTTGATATCGAGAATGTAAGTTTAAGGGTTGCTAGCTTCACGCCTTTACAGAGGACGTAAATATTTTAGGTCGTTAATTTCCTCAAGCCCGCGGATGCTCGTCGCTTATTTTTTTAGACTATAAAAACAATTCTCAGCGCTCGTTAACAAGAAAAATGAGCTCTAACAGTTTGGGTTTATGGACAGTAAAGTTGGGGCACGCGCCGCGCTGTGCAGGCGCCACCTGATAAACCCGAATTAACGATTGAAGCGACATCTCGGGTGACGAAACTTTACTACTAACAGGTGGGATGAAATTAACGGGACAGTTACACTAATGCGCCTCAATATGCACATTAGTTCCTTGTTATAGTGACATGTTAAGAGATTTTTGTTCTTTTATGGATAACTATTTACGAATCTCGAGATCACAGAGTCTACGGAATCGTAATAGGTGTATAATTATAGTAATCAGATATGTTTTCGAAAAAAATAATGTACAGTTTAATAATTTCCAAAAGAGATCGAGCACTTTTTGTGTGTATTAGTTACCTACCTACCTATTCACCTACTCTTCTTACATGAAACTGATGACATGCTCAACAGTAATATGAAAGTATGCAAGTAAAACAAAATTGTTTACATAAGTATACCTAAATGAAAATATATATCAGTCGGCGTGAATCGCCAGACAACAGACTTAACCACGTAACAAATTTCAACTAGGTACATAGGTAATAGAACTGCCAGGTTTGATTAACCCAATACTAGCTGAACAGCTGAGTTTATTAACTGAACAGTTAATAAACTCAAACAAGACTCTCCCTTTTGTTTGTCAATACAAACAAGTGACATAGCACATTCGTCCCTCCAATTCTCCTTTCATACCAATACCAATTTAGAAAAGCATCGATTCTGTCGCGAGTTGAGTCGATGTGGACCGGTGCAGGTAGGGAGCCGGCTCGTGATAGCTCGCTTTATAAATAGGTAAGCGTAAATAGCAGCCGTTGTATCGCCACTACCAATCGATACTCCACACCTCCATTCTATAAAGACCGATCGACTACCAACCCTACAATCCAAAAGAAACTGAAACGACTATGAATTTAGGACACATTTTGGCTGTAAAACCCGGGAATGTGAACTTTAGATGCTTGTGGCTGATAGACGGAAGCACACAAACTCGTTATATGTATGTTGTGATGTTAAAAGTTAAATACTCGCATGTCGGATCTTTCTTAATCAAACTAATGGAAACTAAGTTTTGGGACCGAGACGCAGAATAATGGGCGGATGATTACGTGGGTGCCTATCTTTAAATAATTAGCTTTCTTATAGTTTATTATGTTCAGAAAGAAATTAAAAGAAGGCCCTTATCCTATATATGTCTATGAGTAAATTAATATCTAAACATAAACATTAGGTTCTTCTATTCAAGTTTATTTCACGTCTGATAAAATATATGAAAGAATAAGAGCTCGATTGAGCGTATAAGTAAGTATATAACCTACCTAATCTACCTATTTAAGAAACAGATGTCTAGAATCTTACCAGACGGGTAGATTCTATGCATATAAAGTAGAGTTTTCATGCACCAACATTGGTTTAGGTATTTATTCTAGCTAGACACACCTGCGTAGGTACATTTTTCTAAGTAAGCAATTTGTTATCATTTGAGGGTGGTAGGTACCCAACTTCTTATAGTACATACAAACCTAAGTAGGATTACAAATATTTTACACCGGGTGGAGTTGGCCCGCTCGAGGCGGGCGCGGGACCGTTACGACCAAAGTTGCGGCGAAAGGCTCTTAAATAAATTCTTAAAACTTTTATCTTTACTTCGATAGGAATTCGTATTGAGTTTCTTTCCGAGATAAGTATAAAACCAGAAATAAAACTCGAAATATAACAAAGATTTGCCTCGAATGTATTAACTCTGAAACTAAACGTCGTTTTAGGTATAATATAATTAAAATTGTATCGATCTTTGCACGTTTTCAGTAATTTCATATTGTTGAACTTAATTTAATTCGCACTAAAATCTTAAGCAGGTGTGAGAATTAAGAGTCGATGTAATTTAGCCCCTATTAGCATACAATTACAGTCAACCCTTTATTTTACCACTGGCAAAAAGGCCGCTCGTTACGCCGCTTCTGTAGGATATAACGCGCACCGGAATGACAATTCTTTTACGATCGATTTTATAGGTTTTTTATGTTTTTTAGATTGCCCTCACTTGACAATCCGGTGCGTCAACTAGCAGAGCTCGTATGTGTAAATTGTTCCAGATACCTACATACATTAAAATGCTAATTTTATTGTATTAAGTATTATTTAAGTACTTTTGTAAACACAACTGAATTTGGCAATGTACCTATATTTTTGTATAAACTAAACAATTCCAAGCCAAGTTTAGGTACATCTATCAAAAATTAATAATAAATAAATAAAATAATAATAGACGTTCGAAAATTATAATAAGATAGTCCTACGACGTTTTTACATTTACACTTTCCTACTTATAATAATGTAATAAATATACCTACCAATTAGGTTCAATACTAAGACATCGACTGTATAAAAAGAAAGAGACTCTTTACTCAATTAGTTTAATGACATACTTATTTACAGTTCATTAATGCACTTGTGTTTAATCGTTTATTAATACATTAATATATATTCCACTGTAAAGTGGTTATGATAATACATAGTATGATATGGTACCTACTTAACTTATATTGTTAACTGTTAGGTATATATTTACTTATAATTAGAATTAATTATTTTGACGACAGCTACAGCGCCTTTAGCATGTCATTATTTAACGGCCTCCTAGCCTAGTCGGTAGTGACCCTGCCTATAAGAAACAGGAGGTCTCGGGTTCAAATACTGGTCAGACAATTTATTTGTGTGTTCATCACAGATATTAATGAGTTATTGATGTTTTCTATGTATTTAAGTATTTATCCATATATATTATATAGATATACCTTTCGCCGTCTAGTACCCTCAACACAAGCCTTATTGAGCTTAATGTGGGGCTGGTTTATTTAAGATTTCCATTTATACACTCATGGAGAAATTAGGAACGCAAAAGTTTAATAGTAAGTTTAGTTTAGGTTTACTTAACGATTTTTGCGTTCATCTAAACTTGTGCATGAGTTTGAGAATATTTATTATTTAAGAATATTTGTTTAAAATTGCAACTTAAGTACCGAATAGGTAATTCTAAATTTTAGGACATCCTTAAATAAGCAGAATTTAAATAAAATATATCTTAAATTGTTCACATTGCTTTTATGTAGCCGACAATAGTAGGTACACTAGGTACCTACCTAGTCCTAGTTATAAAATAAATACTTAATGAAATCTAATGAAGTAGACGTTAATTCAAATACATATAAAGTACCTATTATCATATTTTATACGAATCTTTGTAATAAAACACCCTATCATAACACTGCCAATAAGTATCAGCAGCAGGGTCTTAGCATTTTCAAAAGCTCTGATGTGAACTAAAAATACCACTTATCGCAAGTACCTAACTAAAGTTAAATGCCTCTTTATTAGCCTACATTACAAACACAAAGTAATCGAATAAAGCTGTAATGTTTATATATTCCCTGGGTAGTACGATCCGATGTTTAGTACTCCACAAGTCCACATCCACAACGCCTTTTTACCCAATCTCAACTTGTATAAGACTAACAGAGTCTTATCTTACTTATCTCTTATTTCATCGGACAAAACTTAAAAATATTTAATAAACCGTTTCCTACAGTACACAACCTTTTTTTTTTGTATGATTGAGTTGCAAAGTAGGTATTTTTCTTTTGTTTGGTCGATGTATATCATAGAATACCTACCATTTACCCAAGAAACATGCCATAGGAAGCGATGGGGACCGAAAAATAATATCTTGTTTAGGCTTTAATAAAAATGCTAATAAGGTACCCAGTCGATTAATTTTAAGCTTAAGAACCAATAGCACGCGGGGCGCGCGCAGTTTTGCCGAAATTAAATCATTATACACATCTGTGTTTTGTACACTCTTTTCACCATAAGGCTGAGAACTCATTAGCGAAAATTTTGAAATTTAAATTCAATCTTTGATAAGCCAGATTAATACATTTTACGTGCATCATGCGATAGATATCTCTGTTGGTTATTTAAAATTCACTTAATATCCCAAGGCAATTAAAAATAATTGGACAATACGGTGTTCTCGGCTAGGAATAATCACAAAATCGATGTGTTCTACCAACTTTACTGGTGTATCGATTGCTTCGCTGTCTACTGGTTTTGTAATAGGTACAAGCTGCAAAGTAGGTAGTTAGGTACTTACCCCGCTACTAATAAGCTTCATAAAATTCTTGATTACTATTTCCCTAACTCGTATCTAAGATTGCACATTTCTCTTTTTAAGATGTTAATTACATATACCTACTTAATGTACCTAATTAATAGCGCTTAATTATACATACAGGACAAGATACCATGTAGGTACCTGAATAGGTATGTACCGTTTATATTTCCATAACTATAATAATTCTTGTCGAATAATAAGTAGTTACTGCTGTATATACTGCTGTACCTATAGGTACATTAAGTTGATCTAGTGAAACGGTATTTTAATTCGATACAAATTTTTTTAGATAGGTAGTTGAGAATGATAAATAGGTACCTATACTATTTATATACTTAATTATTCAGAATCTAAACGAATGCATTTTGCTTACTTTATTTGTTATGGCTGCCTATTTTAAATAAAAATTCTTAAAGTTCATGTACCACGGGCACAATGTTTCTGTTTAATAGATACCTATTTGGGATATTTCCAAGTAGGTAGGTACCTATACCTAGTTCCTTTTGTTCGAATATGAAATTTACGATTTATTTCCATTTCGCGAACCAAATGAGAAGAACCCCGTAACTTGTAGAAATGCGGCAGTGGGTAATCTTCGTTAACGACTTGTCAGATCCCTAGGTAAGTGGTTGAAACAGTCAAGCCTGATTGAGGTCGGCCATCACCGCCCGATTGGCTACACGTGTCGACGCGGCTTATACCCCCAATATTTATTACACCCCACATTTTTCCGCGTCTGAAGTTTTTCTTTAAAATATTTATCCAATACACCTACCTACACAATCAGTGCCGCCTCATTATTTATGAAAAATCGTTGCTCTCCCGAAAGTCCTCTATAAAAAGCTCATTCCAAATTAAAATAAAGGTCTAGCGTAACTAAAGTAAAGGAACTCATATTTTCTTTAGATATCGCAATGCAAAATCGACTTTAAGTCGAAGAAAAAGGGAACGCTATTGCTCACAGTGACGGGCCGTTACGACCTGTTTAAAGGAGCGAGCTGTCAAAATAACTGGTTGTTTTTCAAGATCCATTTGTACGGTGAGCTATAAGTACTGAATTATAGAATGTTAAAAGAATAACAACAAAACATGTCGATATTTCGGTCGTGTTAGATAAAGCGTTAATAGGCCCATTAAGCGCGCACCGCGGCCTGTCGGCTGTCGGGTGCGGGCGGGGCCGCTCCTATTTTCGTTTTTGTTCAATGCACGGCTTAATAGATTTCATAACAATTATTTTCTCGATTAACAGCCGTAAACTGTAATTTTTATGTTGAATCTAAAGGTCGATCGAACGGTCGTTAATAATAAAACCTCATATCTTTGCATCGCGATAAAGTTCACGGCCGACTTCGGCAGATAAAAAATAAGATTATTTTAATAATGCTGACATCCGCATTTTACTTTATAATTAGCCTTCATATTACGTTGCGTTGCTTCATATATTACTAGCTCGAAGCCGGGATTAACCTTGCGGCCACGTCTCTGGAAACCTGGGAGAAAAATCTCTGAATAGTAGTAGAGCAAGCAGCTCCGTCGTAAATTTACCTATAGGTATATGAGTTTATATTGTAGGTAGAGCATACATGTAGGTTGAGGGTATAGCTAGCGGCGAGTAATCAGAGGGTTGGGTTGGCCAGTTGCACCTCTATCGGACGGGTCCATTAACATGAAGCGTTATGGGGGCCGTATCTCGACCCCGGGCATTTGTACATGCCGCGCCGATAGCCCCGACGTTCCATTAAAACGAAACATAAAAATACATTATTATGTGTTAATAATTTCGAAAGAAAGAACGCCTGCTCAGATTCCCATCGATGACAAATTAAAAATTCATATTTATTACCACTTATTCATCTTTTGAATTCGTTACGAGCGGTTAAGCCTTCGAAATATGAAAAATAATTGAGTTTCGCCTTATCGAGCGTGAAAGCCCGGCACCTCGAGTAGCTTAATTTTTTGTTCTCGTGCCTGACCTCCCCGTTAAGTGCTTGCGCAATTTGCGGTTTCCGAAGAACCTTGTTTCGAAAAAACGACTTTCTTAATCTACCAAAATATTAGCACGGAGGTATCTTCTTTATTGTCGAGGCATTCTTAATGTTGAAATGTAAACAGTTGGCATGTATCAGCGTCGTTAAGGCTTTAAAATTATATCGCGGGAGGTAAATAAGAAAATATCCGCCGTATAAGTTAACTATTTTATAGGCTGTGCCGGCGATGTCAACTTGAATAACACGTAGGTATTTGAAAGCTTTTTCGGTGAGCTCAGGTAAATGCACTCGGCAGAGCTTTGTATAACGCCTAAATAGGAAAAAGTTGAATTTCCAGAAAAGTCGTAAAATTACTAACTAACGGCAGCTTGTTTACAGTGCGACTACCTAGTTTATAGTAATGCGATTTACTGTGCGACTAGTTTATAGTAGGTAATGCAATTCACCGAGCATCATATGTTTGTCGTAGGTTGCTAGTTATTTGCAGAACGGAGTCAGTTGCCTAAGTTGTATCCTAGTCAATAGTTTACGTAATTAAGTAGATACTGAATTACACGCTTTTGCATATTTGTAGCCATAGGTAATTAAAAAGCACTGATATTACTAGACAGTAGCTTACCATGAAATTACAGATTACATATAAACATTCATACCTTACTTACTTAAAGAATAAAGTGGCTCGATTTATTGAATACCTACGTCACATTTGAATAATCGATTTATTGATGATAATGATGGCAATGGCACAGTACCTTAGTAATTAAGGCAATAACAATGAATTTATAATACATAAGTAAGTATATAATAACTGCTTAACAACTGGGCACTTCTCTTAAAATCTCCTAAACTAAATACTTTCCGCGTAGATTCGTGAATTTGTTATTAGTATGTACTTATTTACTTACTTGTTTCTAGTTTTATTCTTTAAAAAGTTATTAACGTTTTACTTATTGCGTAACGTAATTAGCTAATTACCTACGATGCGTTAGATATCTACCTATATACTTAATAAGATGGTTCTCAGAACTGTTTTAATTGCACATCCTGCTAAAAGCTCAAAAATACCCTTTCACAATTTCACATTATCACTTCCAACTTCCACCTCGAGTAAAACGTTCATTTTATGTAAAATATATCAAATATGCTAATACGGACCTGAAAATAGCAAAAAAAGAACGTGAAACGTAAAAAGGTATGATAAATTAGGGTCCGCAAATCGATAAGTACGTGTATCTATACGGGTAGCCTCTAACCCTCCCAGCGGTGTTTGCCAATGAACTCGCCACTTTACGGCGGCGGCCGCGCGTAACTTTGCACAACGAGCATTGCCTCTTGTTAATGAGACAGCGCCGTTTGATGTCAAACGTTACTAGCTACGTGGAAAAAATAGTGACGTGCGAGTACGTTTAGTAAATAACTGATGGTTTTATATTGGAAGAGGCGGAGTCACAGAGTTTTAGTAAAGTTCAGGGGGCCTAGCCAATATCACAATCGTACATCAACAGTAACGTGATTATATTATCCATACATTATTCACGTTTCGATTGGCGATTTTGAAATGATTTTCAATTTGGCTAGGCCCCCAGAAAAAAATCTAGAATAGTAATGGAAATTAGTAGGTATTTAGGTATTAGTTATGTTATGAATTGCGATAAATTAAAATTAAAACAATAATAACCTAATAGTTGTTTTTCGGTTAGGTAAAAGTAAAATGTCACAGTGTAGGTTACTTACTTAGAATACTTAGGTACATTTATTTTGTTCAGAAAGATCTAAAAGTAGTAAATAGGTTTTCGTGGGTATTTCTACGAAACATTTAGTGCTTTTGCTGCACTCAGCACAATTGGTTTTCAAAAATCTTGGTCCTTGCCAAACGCATAGATTGACAAAGGTAAAAGGTTATGGAAGAAACCTTTACCTACTATTAAAAACACTGAAATTTAGCTACATTTTCGTTGAATAAGACTGCATATAAAACTTTATTTTTAAGACGGTATCACGGTTTCTTTTATTTTCCTTTGTTCATTTCTGTTTCATTTAAATACCTGTTCAAACGAAACCGTACTTACTTACATACTAAGTAAAGGGATGGATTGAAATCGCAGCATGGTTTCATAATAAAATGCCGAACAGACAGACGGAGGATACCCTGCAGTGGCATTTTGATTATTCGACCTACGCACTCTACTCGCTAAAACCTTTAAAATCAAAAAAATACATTTAAAAAGTGGTGGTATAGACCCGAAATTATCATCATATTGATATGTATCGCCCATCAATATATGAAAAAAAATTATAAAAACCCGGATAAATTACCGTTAAACTAGGGTACATTCACATTTATTACTTGCTGCTTTTAAGTGCTAAGCAATATTCAAGTAGTTAAGTAGTATTTTATATCACAGCAAATAAGAGACTGCTAAAGATAATTTTTTCACACGTAGAAATTATTGAAAACTCCGAGGTGATAACACTGATAACAAAACGTGACATTTCGGGTCCAAGTCATTTCATCGATGTTATTTAAATGCCTAATACGTACAGTCACCGCACGGGATTTTGTTACGGCATTTAGGTTCCTAGCTTGGTTGTTCAATACTTACGCTACGGAATGTCCACTTTAGTTAGAACCCTTAATGGCGTAACAATCACGAAAGCGTGACTGTACTAACCTAATCGTGGAGGTCGCAGACAATATTAAATCTTAGGTATACATTTAAATTTATTTCCAGTTATAGCATTGCGAGTTGCGACCTAAGTTGTTGTACCCTCGTCCACAGCAATAGCCAAGTTATAAAGTACTCAGAAAACAATTCAGCACGAAGGTCCACCGCTCCTAAATCAATTGAACTGATCGTGTCGTTTGCTCCTATTATCGCCAACGCACACAAATTCATTCCGACACATTTAGAATTAATTTATGCCATAGATACGCCCTGCCAAGTGCCAGCAATACTGTCTAAATCAATGAGTTTCAACCGTTCAGTATGATTACAAATATGATTTAGTCGTACATTTGATTTATTTATTGTAAATAACTTTTAGAGTTATTGCTCGCTTTTGCTATTTTGCAATGCAACGGATGCTTTAGAACACGAGAAATAGGTTAATTGGAAATATTATGCCAAACACTCAACAGTCAAGAATGAAACATAATTATTATTTGTGAAAGGATCTCTTAATTTTGATGAACCAAAAATTTTTTTTAGGATACCTGATTTTTTTGTAGAATATTAACTTATATATTTTTACAAAAAACATTATGTCATTCAAAGCAACACATGAGCAATCACGTGATAAAACCGTGAGCATCTACATGTGTTAAAACATTTTTAGTGATACGCCGAATGCATAGAGAAATTCCTTCTTGTTATAGGAAAGAGGGCCTCTCGCGCGGTGTACATATTTTATTGACCCCGTGCACTACACATGAGCGGCGGGCGTGAGACGAATCCGGAAATACGAGGGATGCTGGGATGTTTTTTCAAGAAACTCCACGAGGTATGATAATTAACTAACTTTAATTCTTCCTTTCTTTTTAGATTAAATGTGACATCATGATGAGAAAATTTAATTTTACTGTTACCTAGCTATTAATAACCTACCAATAGGTCAGTCATACTATCATGCTATCTTTTTCTTATGACTAATATTATCACACAAAAACAGAGATGAGTATATATTATACAGTTTTTTATTCTACTACCTAATAGGTTTGCCAGTCATTATGAATGCAAAATAAATAAATAAAAATTCGTCGGCCCAGGCGGTTCTTAGAACTGCGTCTTCAGATTTCGCGGCTGAGCTAAAGAAATAGGTTCAAATCCCTCTGAAAATATTTAGTCACATTATTTTATATCTAAATTTCTGATTTATTTATTCAATTTTATTAGATACTTATTGATTTGAAGATATCTGAGCTTTGAATCCAACCTGGTCAACCCCTTTCCTTACTGTTTTAAAATGAATATCATCAAACAAGTCTTACGCTGCTCTCCGCAGCTGTGCCTACTTCAGTAGTTTACGGGCGTATCAGTCGGTGCGGTATTCCCAAACTGCACTTCAGAGCTCCCGGCCCACATTCAATATACATATGTGTGCTATCGTACCACGCAGGGCTCATTCGGAACACGTAACACGCCTATCGCGATACACGAACGTCTTATACGTAACGTACCCTACGTTTGTTGTGTAATTTTGCGATTTTATATCTTTCCAGGTTGGATTCCTTTGATGGCTGACTCCGGTGGGAAGGAAAAAGAAGACTGAAGACATGACAACACCCTGCTGAGCAACTTTAAACCAATACGCAACGACTCATCATTTACACGTATTTATTACCTATAAGATATTATGTAGCTGGAAAAGAATGTACTTAATTAAAGATTGCAAGGGCATGTTCTTTAAAAATATCTACATTTAATAGCGTCAATGGAAATCGTCATAAATAAATACGACACTTTCCTGTTATGCAGGTGATTAACAGATGTACATAATAAAATTATACCAGACATATTTTATATGGCGCCATTAAATATCTACTAAGTAACATTATTATTTACACATTATACTCGTACATTTTGCACAAAAAAATGTAAAGATACTGCAGTGCCCGATGAATGTGTAAAAACTTATAATGCTTGGTAATATTAATAAAATTTACAGTTTTATATTGTTTTATTCTTCTAAAGTAGAACAAGAAATTAATGACTTCCAATTCTACCAAAATTCCACCCTTGAATGACATCAATACTCGATGACTTTTTGTATTGTTTGCAAGTTAGGAGATGTTATCGTAGAAAATTAACCGCTTGGTCGAGCAAGAGAGCGTAGTTTTCCAATTATATGTGTATCGGTGACGTGTTTGACAGACTCGTATACATTCACCGAATTTACTGGGTTGCTCCTGATCTGTTCCCTCTACCATCAGCGTGGGACAGCTATTACTTTGTATTTAAAATCATTCAAACGTCCACGAGAGGCGTGAAAGTTAGATTTCGATCGCATTGCATTTGTGAAGAAGTGGAAGTCCTCCACTTCTTCACAAAGGCAAAGCGATCGAAATCTAAATTTCGATGTGAGTCCCGAGGTGTTAATGCTCAATTTAAACTCGAATAAAATTTATCCAATATTATCAATGTTTTAATTTATGGCCTATGTTCATATATGTATAATAGGTACCTTATACGTACCTACCTAGTTTTAAAAATAATGTATTAAATTGTTATTAAGTACCTATAGCTCTCTGCATGACTGGGGCGTCGCTCTGACGTGTAGGATTTTTTTTTTAATAAGTCGGGATGACAGCAGCAAACGGAATGTCGCGTAAGAATATATGGAAATGATCACTTATTTAATTGTTGATTGGCGTTTTCTATAAACGTGTCACTTGCCTAGGCCCCTGATACCTTTGTCGATACAGTAGATAATAACTAAAGCGTTTAGAGGTAGTTTTATTTACTCATAAACTAATCTTATAACAAGGTATAATTATATTAATAATACTGGGATATGGTGTACGTACCTTAGCTAATAAAGTAATAAAAATGCAATAAAAATTCAGCTCATTCATACAGCTATATCTATTATCTAATAAATCAACGACCACTTACTGAGTACCTACCTATTTATATCTTTATACTCCGTATAAATATAATAAAAATATAGAAATTCTAATAAATGTGGCATATAAAATTATTTATAGTATCTCCTATACCTACTTATTTATAAATAAAATAATTGGCTCCAGGCAGGTAACCGATACATGCTCAGGTTTCTGTAGCAGATATTCAAAACTTGCCAAAATCAGAGTTTAAATCGTTCGTTTTACGATTATTGCGTACTTCGATGGTAGGTATCTTTTGAATACAAATTTGCGATCGGAGCACTCACGCAAACTCGATAACCCATGCAAACAGAAAATAGTCATTGTCTGCACGACACAGGGTGTATATTCCTTTGGCATTATTTAGTACACTATGATATAGGTAAAACAGTTAAGTTTACATTAGTGAAAGCAATATTTTAAGGGTAAATCGACTATTTGCGTGGAAATCGTAACGAAAAGAGAACATAAAGGTTTTGATATGTGGCTACGGTGCACTGTAAATTAAGTTGCAATGCCTAGTAGTAAAATATATTTGACATCTTTTTATTTATTTCTATGTATATATTAGTAGAGTAAACTTCAAGTTCAGCTCGTTCAAATTTACTTTTGCGCAACTGTTTTTTTTATCCATAACATAAGGTAAGGCCAGAAGACAAGGAGGAAGAAGTGGCACTCAAAGACAGTTGAGGAGCTCCACATATAAATTACTCATAGACCACCGAAGTAGTCTGAATGTTTGTGAAATATGTCTATCTTTAGACTACTGATGTATATATTATCAGTGGATATGAATGGATAGAATATGATGTTAGAATTAGAACACATAAAACAAAAAAATCGTAAAGATACGAGTATCTACTTGTTTACTTATCTACGAGAATAAAGCGTTATATTGTAATGACTAGTCAAACAAACTACATAAGAACGATATGAATAGCTTAGTAACAATTAGATTCAGCATTAAAGCAATAACCATTCAATTATAACGTTAGATGATGACGCAGCTGTATCACTACTGAATGCAGAATCGTTTTTATGGGCGATTGGCTAACGCTGTTTATTGATTTCGAATCAAGGTTCCATTAGGAACTTTTAATTTATTCTGGCAATTAAGCTGATAAGTACAACAGGTACATATTCATAGGTAAATTCTTAATTACCTACTGTAGATATCAGTTACTCACATTTATCATAAAATTGAAACGTAAGTAAATATTTGAAAGTAGATAAATAGATTCATTCATTTAGCCTTACCTAAATACCATCCGATTGGCAAGTGACACGGTGTAAGTATTATGTATGAATACCTACAGGATATAATTATTATTTATTTTATAATCATGATATTATTTCTCTGGCACATCCCAAATAGGTGAAATAGGTAACTAGACGGATTTCAATGTTATTGGCCGATTTGAAGTCATGGGAGCTTGGATTATTTATTATCTATTTATTTACTTAGTTGTTTACCTACTCTTGTATGGTTCATGAAAAGCTATACCTACTTCATACTTCCACGAGTGAAGCAGAGTCATTTGTAACCTAAACTTAGTAGGTAAAAGTGTGGAACCTTATATGCTAATTATAATGCAATATCTATGTTCTACGTCTACTAATAGATATGACATGAAATTAAACATTAAATAAGTATATATTAAGTACAGTCATTTATTGAAGTTGTTGATTATTTGATAATTATCTCTTTTAATATTAGGTACCTACTGTCTAACAATATTTTTGGCCGAAAAAGGTAAGTACCTAACTTATAAGACATCTAACTTATTGGAATTTATACTCATGTAAGATCACGCCGGTAAGAGAAAACAAAAAAATAGAAAGGCACAATACGACTCGGACACAGTCACGGAACTTAAACAAGTGTCCCAATGTTCGTTGTCACATTTTTGATGGTGACAGTTATGAATTATGTTATGACAAATTTCATAATTATTATCTTTTTAACAAGTAAAGAAAACAACATGGGTAAAAAACATGGGATTAGGACAGTAGACAAGTAGGTATGTATATTGTAATGCACTTTGGGAGTTGGTCCAGCAGTGTTATTGCCGCATAGTTATTGATGACCATTGTTGATGACAGGAGAAATAATTAAGATAATATACCTATCCTACCCAACAGGAATATAAAGTGTAGGTACCTACCTTTAATTACACATACTTTAGGTACAATTTAAAAAAAAGTAGGTAGGTACCTATTTTTTTAAGAGTGCGTTAACGGAACCCCCGAATGAATGAAACTTTTCTAATCACACCATAGCTCTAGTGGTTAAGCAGTAGTTTTTATAGCCTGTCACGTTGTTTTATAATTTTACGAATAGCCGAGTTAAGCTGACGGCCGCCGCGCACGCGAACATTCACGGCTAAACAAATCAGCTGTTTTAAATGAAATAGAAAATATTTAACAGATAGATTGCTTCCATATTTAACAAAATAGGTATACCTAACCTAACCTAATTAAAAAAGTAAATATAGATAAGTGTCATTAGATGCCTATCATGATACTTACCGAATTTTGAGATTAC
Source organism: Cydia amplana (assembly GCF_948474715.1). Classification (NCBI taxonomy): domain Eukaryota; kingdom Metazoa; phylum Arthropoda; class Insecta; order Lepidoptera; family Tortricidae; genus Cydia; species Cydia amplana. The sequence goes on from NC_086070.1 coordinate 7,153,097, forward strand.
CAGCAGCTATCAGCAGAAGTGCTAATTAACATAGCTGAGGTAGGTACCTACACATTATTTAATACTGAAATAATTATAGGTAAAGAGTGAGACATTTCCCGGTTCTTTTCTGTAAGTAGGACGGGTGAAAAAAAAATTGTCATCTTGTTTTAATCCCGAAAAAACGATACATATTTTAAGGAAAAAAATAAGACGACTAAAAGAATGAAGAACGTGGAGCATTATAGTTTTTAATTTATCTCATGTTACCTAAATAGGTATTATCTATAGGTAGCTAAAAAAAGACATGCCAATGGCATTTGGCACTCGTTTTTTTATTTATTTGGTAGAAGACACAAATATAAGCATGACAGTGTGATCAGACAAGACAACGAAAATCATTTTGATCCATACGTACCTAAATAAGACCGAGCGAAACTACCTTGTACTAGGTAGGTAAGTACTTACTTAGGTAAGTACCTACTACTGTACGAAACTTTACCCCCTTATTTATTAAACTTTACAAACCTCTTATAGTGTATCCCTTTCTTACAAATTTAGGAAGTTGAAATGACAGATAAATGGACTTGTATAGCGCGTTTATGAATAATGCCATTGGTTTCAAGTAATTGTTTTCCATCTAATGTTATCACGTGAATGTAAATAGTTCGTTATGTAAATTGTAAAAGGTAAACAACAGTAAAGGTGTTATTAAGAACTCGTTATATACCTACCTACCACTTTAGCTTCAGTGCATGAGTAGAAACAATTAGATTTTTAAAATATTAATATGGAAATGCATAAGTGCAATTAAGAGTAAAGTTATGAGAAAGACAAAAGGTGTGCCCTAGGGCAATAGAAGTCATAGGACTCGTAAATATTTGTAGTTTATAATAATGCATACTGTGCAGAAACTATTATGGTTCTTTAAATGTAGAAGGTACTTACCTAAATAGGATTGCTAGGTACTACTTATATGAAAAAATAGAACATCCTGACAAGTCCGGGCAACACCCTTAAAATCCCGACAATTCCTAGACGTCTCCAAAAATATATGTAGGTATCCTATATACAAAAATATAGGTAAGTGGGTATAGGTAAGTACTTAAAGAATTACAAAATCTACTTTCTCCAATTTAAGATAGATGAGACAATATCAAGTAGTATTAGATAAGATAGGTACCTATTCTAATTTGTCTTATTGGAAAAAACATTTCTTCTAAAACAATTGACATAGACAGTACCTACCCTAATCATAGAAAATAAAAAAGTTAAAAGAAATAAAATATTGTATAGGTATCTAACCTACCTGCTGTTGAAATCGGAACTAAAACTTTTAATAATAAACATGATAATGAAAGATTTAACTAGATAAATTACCTACATACATGCACATGTAGGTTAAAATAAGATGTACATAGTATTTATTATTTTAGCACAAATTTCTGCAATATTTATTAGTAATTAGGTACCAGGGATGTTGCGAATATCCGCATCCGCATCCACAACCGCGGAACTTCCGCATTATTTTCAACATCCGCATCTGCATCCGCATCCGCATAAAATCGATGCGGAGTTTAATGCGGATGTGGATGTGGAACAGGTCGGTACAGAAACGTCTTAGCATCGGCGTAAGTGCTAGACTGCTAGGTAATTTAGTCATTAACCAAAAAACCTATTAGCAAGCGTGAGTGGGACTTAATGTACGGAACCCTTGGAACGCGAGTCCGGATCGCACGTAGCCGGTTTTTTGAAATAAAAATTACTAAAATGTAATATTGGCCTTTTTATGTACATATCTTGACATTCGCATCCGCATCCGCGGATGTAAGCCTTCAAAAATCCGCATCCGCATCCGCATCCGCGGATGTCAAAAAATTGGCATCCGCAACATCCCTGTTAGGTACCTACCTATTCCCTCAGACGCTATAAGCTCTAATCTAAGCAATGTATTCCTAAAAAGGGCTGACTATACTGCATCCAAAAAACAGCTGACGCTGACGTTAATCTCACATTCAATCAGCACGCACTGGCGCCATCTAGCGCACAGCGGCCGTACTACGTGCACTACAACGCCATCTATACGCAGATTTCTGCAACGCATAGCTACTCACCACTACATGTACAACATTATCTGCACCGTTCGCACTTATGCAAAGAAGGGAGATAAATAGATTCAATTCTAAATTAGAAGCTTGGTACCTCCACGGCGTTGATTGGTCAATACGTAAAGGGGCAAACAGGTTTTAGCTTATTAGACCAATGAAGAGGCGAAGGCGTGTGCAAAATGAGCGGCCATGCTATTTCAGGCGGGGCTTGGCTCTAGATCCTCCTTTATATTCCAGACGTATGCAGTCATTTGAGTTATGTCCTATGGCGCAGAGCTACGTGTTTTGCCAAAGAAATATAGAGTCGATTTGTTTTGGTGAAAGACATGAGGCCGGCTTAGGATGTTTTTCATGAAAATTTTACTACTTATTTGGACATCTTGGACAAATTAAATTTCTTTTCTTATTTATTGCTCACTGAGAATTTATAAAATACCGTTCTTATTTCAGGTGATAGGAAAATAAATTAGACCCACGTTTAGATAAATATTTATTCTCAGTTCCGTCCTGAGAAAAGAAATTTTATTTGTAGGAATTTTATCTGCCTAAAATATTTAAAAAAGCAGCTTTTAGGTTAAGTAGGCAAGGTAGCCTACCTATCAACACAAAACAAATCTCAAATCAAGGAATTAATTCCGACGATGTAGAGGACAGCATTGTCGCTGGAGGTAATTTTAAAACTTAGGATACGCGATTGTCTAAGTCCCGTTTTTATAAATTTTATAGGTAATAGGTAATGTAAAAGGTTTAATTCAGGGTACTTACCTCACAACAACAACTTATAAATGACGAATTGGGTTGACATGGACGAGCTCATAAAAAAATCCCATCGCGCGAACCCCAACGTTTACCAACGTAAGACAACCAAATCGTCACCTCGTAAATACTGAATGAAAACGTAGGGAATTGGCGTATTAAAAGTTTTAACGCCGTCAAATGACTGACCCAACAGGTGACCGTGTGTTTTATGAACGGGAACCGTTAACTTGAGGAGCTCTAAACTTGAACCTTTTTATAACGGGGTTTCCCAATGATTTAGTTTCAGAATTCCTAAAAGTGGACAGGAAAAGCCTGATTTTCTTAAAAAAAAAAGTGATTTCATAATTTACTTACTTAACTCTATTTTTACACTCAACTTAGTTACAGAAATGACGGTTCGATTGATGATAAAGATATGTAGTTTAAGTATCTAACCCTACACCTGTGACCCGAGAAGATTTAAATATAGGTAGCTCGATATTGAATTACCTAAGTATGCCTACGTAATTTAGTTACTATAAGGTTTACTTATTATACCTAAAACCAGCATGACATAAAGCTTTATGAGGTAGGTTCTTACCTACATACTTATACCTATTTTAGACTAAACCTCATGAGTAGGTCCCCAACTCCTCATATACCTAGTTGTATAAAGAAAATCAGCCTCATCGGCCGATAGAGGTTGATATCTCAAATGTCCCGAGGCATTTTGCGTCACAACTCACATATTATCACAATTTGTGCTCAATGTGATATCAAAACCATTCCATTATGGATGTTCACTCGCCTCGGGATAAGTGGATAGGTACCCATTACCCGTTTTTTTTTATCATACTGATATTAGGTGAGGGTCAATCGGTCCTCGCTTTAGTTTTAGCCATTTTTATTGGTGCGTAAATAACAAGTTCCTCAAGCTTTACAGTGAAAGTAGACTAGACTAGCGGCTCGATTCGGGAAATGAATTAGAGATTAACTAGATACGATATAGTAAAGATATGTAACGTTCCACGGCAAAAGGTACCCTATGGCGGGTGGCGCCGCGTTTCGGGAAATAGGTGGATGAGGAAGGCAAAATGAATGAGCCTACCCAAGTAACAATCGTTGATAGAGAAAGCCAATCGTCACTGAAATAATGTATGGAAAGGACGTGACTTTTCGTTGCATTATGATTATGTCATCCGGATAGGTCATTTTTTCTTTTCGATCGGCGATTCTCGATGTGCAGCTGTCATCTTGGCTAAACGCCTTGCACATGTTTTACATACCTTCACAATAATGCTGATCTGTAGATAGGTATACCTAGCCCGATTACTAATTAATTATCATACTGTAAAGATTGGATTATACCTAGGTGTTATTACGGATATTTATGGCATATTACCTACCTCTTTTATTGTAAGGTAATTGAAGCCATTCAACTTGATGATAGAACGATTAAGACGTAGCTATTAAACTACATTGTAACACCTATTAGGTATTCGCTCAATTGTGCCAGTTAGAATGGAAACATCAAGACATTAGCATAAATTAATTGAATTGAAACGGCTGTAAATTAACTTCTTACAAGAAACGGCAATAATCATGTTTGTCACGCATCTCCTTATTATCTAGAAATCCACGGTTTTTTTTTTTAGAAAAAAATTATATGGATGATAGGAATGAGTAGGTAGGTAAGTACCACCTGTATGGATGGAACGGATTTCTAGCCTTATTAAACGTACCTATGTAAATACATGTTGGTTATAAGATTTATGGCTTATAAAATAAATAAGATTTAAAAAAAGACTCTAGCGCGTTGAGTCTTCTGAATTATTATTTTAATTTCATAATGATCAATATACTTATAGGTATATTTGTATTGTTTTATATACTCGTACTTACCTATAGGTAGTTGTGATGGTAACTAAAGCAACTGGTAATAAAGTTCTTACCTTACACATCCCTGTCACCAGTGTCAGCCGTTATCTCGATCTGCCTGAAACAAACAACATAAGATATGTATTTAAAAACGTACATTCTTCGCCTATTGGCAAAACAAGATACACCTACCGCGAAGTAGGTAAACGCCAATCGACTGTTTTCTTTTTTGAATAATTAGCAGTCTGTATAAAAGGCTCGAAGGCCACTGATGATGATGTGATGATCGTAAATATCTAAAAATAGTTGAAACATAATTTTAAACACTGTTTAAAAAACTTCATCTCCCAGAACACGGCTGGTTAATTAAGCAAAAGGCTAACTTTGTGTGCTCAAGGATACGGTACCTAGTTCCCTATCTCGGCTTTACAACTTCTCGACATTAATTATGCAGTTTTATGTCTGTTGTTCCTAGTTGTTCCGCTCCAGTTGGACCCGTCGATAGCGCCCAAAGTGTGGCCACTTGTCAAATAATTGCACGGCGTGCCCGCCGCGTCACACCGTAAAACCGTCTGCCTCTAGTCTACTCTTTACTTTTACGACCACACCGATACTGATAAATATACCTAAACCCCGCCGTATAACATGCACCCGCTATTATTATAAACGATACCGTTTACGATGATATAATATTTACGTTTTTATTCCTCGTTTATGGGCTGTTGTGCAACTTAACAGCGCACTTGAACTTGCGGGGCTAGTGACACCATTTGATGGAGTTTTATTGTTCTGCTCAATGGACGAACGAATTTTACGAGCGAGTCGTAATCTGTGACGTCACAGTTTATAAGTCGGATGCGTACGCTACGATTGTGACTCACGACTCATTTGAATGCGATCGTAACTTTCCATTTCTTAGACTTAAGTATCCAAACACCTGCACGCGACCTAGACTCGTACTGGTTTTGACTGTTAAATTGCTGAAGCGAGTCTAAACAACTTTAACTCGTAGGTACCTTTTGATATGTGGAATAAATTCGCTGACCTAGTAGCTAGTGAGTTATTGTGACGATGCACAAAGACGTTTCGTATCACTATCGAGATAAAGGAGATGAAAGGTCCACAAAGTAGGTACGATCCTTTTCACTGTAGATATCTTGCTCTAATATCATATCTCCCAGCGGTGTATTTTCATAGATAGAAGGAAGAAAATCATGCTCGCGAAGCGCTCTTCCATCCGGAAAGTAGATTTGCATTATTTACCTATTCATATTTCTTGGGCAAGGTAACCTTTTCTGGGGAAACAAATAATAGGTCGAATGCATCTGGGTCCGTATTAAGGGACGTCTTTTTATTCGCTTTGAGGTTTGGTAAATATTTTTCTTAGCTATTACGCGTAACCTATGTCTCCCCAGCGAGGGTTGGGCTGTTTTCGTTTTCGAAGGGGTAGGCTGGATCCGATAAAAAATTGGATAAGTAACTTATCTATTATTGACGCAGGATGCCAAAATACAGAGGTTTCTTCCTATTCAGGTAGCCGCTTCTCGGTCACGTCTGGGATCAAAAATCTTGTCATATCACTACTAAGTAAAAATCGATCTTCACTAAGGTTTATCTAACTTGTCAATGTCTTGACTAAAATGTATTGAATATCTTACAAATCCTGTTAGGTACTAATCTAGACACCTCTAGATTAATAAGCTAATACCTACCTAAGTTGGTTAAAGTACCTACTTAATACTTACCTTAACATGATATCATATTGCAATTAAAGCTGCAGCCATTCAGTGGAATAAGTACTTATTTTTAAATGTCAATGTGTAACCTGTGGGCAACTAATAAAATGTTCATTTTACGCAAGACAAAAGCGACATAACATAAGCAACGTATTAAAGTAATATCGCGCTGTGAAAACTCGATACAGGTAGTAAAGAATTAAAGATACACAAAATACGCCATCCTATCTCGGAAGAGCATTGCAAAAGATGTTTCATTAAAATTCAGCAATTAGCTTAACTGTCCACCATCAAGAAGAATTGAGTAGCGATAACACGAAAACAAATAGTCAATTCATTTTGATTTTATAGGCGTTACTAAAGGAGGTGGATCTTTTCGATCGTAATGGCCAATTTTCGGAAATGAAAAAGGCCTGTTGATGTTATAAAACGAGTGTAGGTTATCATTTCATATACGCGCTTTGTGAGACCTCGAAATAATTCAATGGATTTAATTTGAAAAGTGATAGGTTTGGCAGACAAGTTCCCTATCACAATTTTATTGGGTAGGTGTACCTAATCGTGTTAGGTAAATATGCCTCTTTTGTATCGACCGATATACTTACGTTGTACCTATACTCACCGAAAAAATGAAGCTCGAATTTAGGTTACTTATAAATAAAAGCAACACACAATATGTATACCTTACCTATATTTTTATAAGTAGTTAAGAGACGCAAGGGATTTTTTTAATATTAGAAACGTGTCTAACTTAGGTACCTATTCACTAACTGTCGTATATTATATCAAATAAGACTACCCTGAAGCTAAGTATAATTGGATATTGAATTTCCATAAATGACAGCATCCAGCAACCATTTCAAGAAATTTTTCGAATACAGTGCCAGTATTCATATTTAACACCATATTCCCATTGGATATTATCCAAATTAATATAATAAAATCATGAATATTATGTGACAAGCAGCTCTTGGTTTAGGGGTTATAAAGGTGGCGCCCCACCGGTACTGATTATATATGTAGTTGTAGTTTGTTTTTGAAAATAAAGCTGAGTGAGATCCGACGTTATCCTTTTACACGGTGGGGCGTGGAGATTGCAAGTGCAAACCGAGTTGGGTACGGTGTGCAAATACCTGTTTTATTTGGAGTAAGTAAGTACATATTTATCAGGTACCTACCTATACATATTTAAGTAGACTCCCGATAACGTAAGCAAATAACACTTACCTAATATGTATTAACTATTACAAATAATGTAATACCTACATATTAGAATCTCACAACTTGCACACACACACACACACACACACACACACACACACACACTTATCGACACTATGTAATCTTATTTAACATAGCACAAAAAAGAGTAGGAATTATGAACCTTGGTATGGACCTTACGGACCTTATTTCAAAATTATTTTAAAGGGTATGTAGAGCAGTCAATATAAAAAATACAAATAAAATGTACACCGCACACATCACATCATCGTACATCACATCGTACATCGTAGGTAACTTTATTCAGCAACCAAAGGTTTGGTATTCAAGGATAACTACTGGGGAATGGAAGGTAGTGGAAAAAGAAAACTACCTACAAGCAAAATCATTCCATTAAAGAATTCACTAAATCCCCAATTTTGCCGACGCTACCTCCTTTAGAAACGAGATTGCACGCAGAAAATGCAACTCGCCTCTGAATCGGGAAACGAACGATATCCCCGCTCAGGACTGAACAAACGACTTCTAAACAACCGGGCGATATTCACCCTAAAACACACGCTAGACGCAATCTCTGCTTAGCATTACTTATACCTACCTATTTACAACCCCATAATCAAACGAGAGGTAACGTGCGATATCGTGCCTTAAGCAAAACTGAGAAGGACTATAAATATAGACGCCACCAAACAAAGTTTAATATTAAATAGTGTTGCATTGGAAAGGTTTTTACGGTGTTCTGAAGTTGAGACTTACGCCTGTTTAGTTTTAAAATAAATAATTGGCACATGATACTATGAGTGGGACGGAATATGGAAATGAGGAGCTAGGGGTGTCAGGTGGGTAATATGAATATTACGCTAAATTAGAATTTATGGGATAAACAAATAATGCGAATTAACATGGGGAGTTTAAAATTGCCAGGATAAAAGTGGGTGACTAAAGCGAGTAAAGCGACACTTTCGTGTGTCCGATTTTATTATTTTGCTTTATTTAGGTAGGTATCGTTAGTTGATAGGTTAGATTAGATTCTACACGATATTTTCGAATATAAACTGTTGTGAGACATACTAACATTGAATAATTTTACGGTTTAGGCTCACTTGTTTTAAGTCACCTACCGACATGCTTCGGAGACCTAGGCTCTCCGAAGCATGTCGCGCGAGTGACTTAAAACAAGTGAGCCTAAACCGTAAAATTATTCAATACACGATATTTGTTTATGATTCTAAGTATACATTGTTTAACTGTATATTTATAAACAAACAGTTAAATAAAAAAAATGCATGAATGTCTGTCTATACCAAAAGCAAAAATAATTATTTGTCTAATGTTGCATATTAACTGGATCATAATTTATAAAAAAGTAGCATCTTAGTATGATAATCATACTAAAAAATCAAACAGGGTATGAAAACATATCAACACGCCTGACCGTTTCCAACTATCCCAAAAAATCACTACCGAAGCCAAGTCGTAAACTCCCAAACAGTGGATAAAGAAATCTCCAAAACTCATAACTCAATATTAACCTAAAATACATACAGTTCAGTTTTTAACTTCAAAGGGGACTTGTTAGCTGAACAAGGGCCACTCATCGTCGAGTAGTAGGTATAACAAGCTAGCTTGTTAAACTCTGCATTTATATTTGTGTTCTGAGTGCCCATGGCTCCCATAGGAGACGGACAGTCGTATTTAGCGGCTGTGCTCGGCCAGATTGCGACAGGACAGATTTTATAACGTTGAATAACGTAAGTAGGATTGTTGTTTTAAGCTTGTCGAGAACGTCTTTTGTTTCTAGATAGAGTGGCTTATTCGGTACATTGTCAACTGATGCAAGTTTCATATTACAGGTTTTGGGTCTTTCTATAAAAATATCATTCGCCTGGCCATTCTTATTCGCAAATTCCCAGGAAATTCCGCTTTATTAGCATCTCATTTTTGGTGACTGTGTAACACGGGCCTCGACTCGACTCTTCTCTTTCCGAACAGACTCTAACAGATAAGTGTTACGGTTAAATTCCTAAATGTAGGATTGTAAGTCATTATGGCCTCTATGATTTCATGCGACGAAGTCGCAGGCAATAACTATACATATTTCATAAGTAATATTGCAGTTCTCGGTATTATGTACATATTAGTATAGTTAGATATGTACGTATTTTTTCCACTTTCTTACAGTACAGATACCCTAAATTTAAACGTCACCCGAGAAGACACTAAATTTCGTCGCGAGCAAATTGTCTGTTTATTATAATTTTTTGACTGAAACGACCACTTCATTTCATTCTTAACAAATTTCAGTCTTATAGTATAAAATAAAGGTCTGGCGAACGGCCAGGCGACGCTACGCCACACATACCTACAGTTCATCCACCCGTATATAATTATATTGTAATAATTTATTTGATATATTTATTTACCTATAAGCTACACAGTGGATAAGAACAACCCGACACATTTCAACCTATAATTTTGGCAACGCCTATGGATTAAAGGAAGTACCTATATGCAATGATTTTTGTTTTTATTTTGTTTGTTTTTTCTTGCCTTTGAATACTTAATCCTAACTTATGTTTTTCTTTGTTTGGATGCATGTTTCCCATGTTCTGGTATTTATTCCACTGTAAGTTATATTTTTATTCCAATGTACCTATGTCGAATAAGTGTATGAAAAAAAATGTTAAATATCTACAAAATGAATATGTAAGTCAAGAAAATCGATTGGCTATAATAAGCAAAAATATTTATCAAACTAAAATAATACCAATTGCTTTTAGACGCTGACACTGCATTACGCTTTAGGTAAATAAACTACCTGCTCAAGTGCTCATAAGTAACGCTTTCTAAAACATGTGAAATGTAGCTATGATTAAATTAAGGTCGAGTTATTAGGTTTCAAGGTGTATAAATGTTGAGACACTTCAACATCATTAGTTCGACACATTAGTCAAGGCACTTATATTTAAAATATAGCTGCGATAATAGGTACATAAAACAGAACACGGAACTTATTAGGCTCCTGTGTCATATAGTATATTCTATATGTTAGCTATATCTTTAGCAAGAGATAATTTGACAAAAAAAATATTCAGCCACTCGGACTAGATTCTTGTCATGGAAACTGAATAAATATTTTAACGAATGTGTATATAAAACAGATGATATCAAAAAAAGCAAAGCAGTCGTTTGTAACTTTGTATGTACAATCGAATAACAACTGAAGACGTACGAGTATATAGGTAGGTGGAAGTCACGGGCAGTTGCTAGTTGTTACATAAAACGATTATTGTCGGTATATATGACGGTTTGACGACTGGTCTGGCCTAGTGGGTAAAGTGACCCTGCCTGTGAAGCCGCCGCGGTTCTGGGTTCGAATTCCGGTAAAAAGGGCATTTATTTGTGTGATGAGCACAGATATTTGTTCCTGAGTCATGGTTGGTTTCTATGTATTTATGTATTTGTATATTATATCTGTCTGAGTACCCACAACACAAGCCTTCTTGAGCTTACTGTGGGACTTAGTCAATCTGTGTAAGTATGTCCTATAATATTTATTTATTTATTTATATATAACTTTTCACTAGCGTGACACGTGCTGTATTCCACGAACATGGATAAGATAACGACAGTTTAATTATAATTATATAGGTCATCATGTGAATGGGAGCTATAACACTTTAAACTTACATGTTATTTTATAGCAAATAATTAGCTGATAGATGAGTAATAAATTATATAATAGTGTTATTAACCTAATATAAAACTGTAGTGTATTATTTGAGCAATAAAGTAGTAGAGAAGCTGTTTTTTTTAATTAAAGACATTTTATTAACAAACAAACAAAAAAAAACTGTCACATAAGATATAGCTGATACAAGTAAAGTATAACCCAATGGAACGGCTACAATTTAAACTGGAACTGTGCGGAAGTTAATCCGAGACGTCTGTTGGCTGCATCATAGCTCGTGCGATGCTGGCAGCGGGCCAGCTTGGCTAGCAACCGATATATGATATATTATATCCAATAGGGAAACAGTGCAGACAAGGAAGCTATAAGGAGAACATTCGTTTAAATATTGAAGTTTTATATTTTGTGTTATAAACTTATAAAAATAAGCCATTTATTATATATTTTATTATATATTATTATTATAATAGGCTTATTTTTATAAGTTTATAACACAAAATATAAAACTTCAATATTTAAACGAATGTTCTCCTTATAGCTTCCTTATAGCTTTTAGCTTAGTATTTAAATATAGTAGTATCCAAGTGCCAACATGCTAATATGTATGTCAAAAACGTTATGTAGGTATCTACGGATTGTCCCCATTCATTCAAATAACTAGGCAGAGTAGGCACGTCAATGAAAATTCTGTAAGCACCCCTGGGAAAGGCTATTTCGTGCCACTAATGTTTTTAATTATGCAATGTACAACATAATGTGTACTAATTATTCAGTAGGCACCTAATCGAAACCGTTTACAAACATAGTGCTACGTCACGTCTTTAAAGACTCGAACCGCGACCCAAGGGTTCTCATCGAAAAAGACAAGACGTTATGTTCTCATGAACACGAGGCCAATGCTAATTATACCACAGTGTCCATAGTAAACGTGTCTGGTCAACGAAAACGGAAGGTGCCGACTGTTCCGAGCGGCACCATTAATGCTAATTCGAAAACGTTCGAGTCTGTAGTTGCAAAGAATAATGGCTGTCCTACTCCTTTAATTGTATGTCCCTTATGTTGGAAGGACAATTTAACAACTATGTGCCTAAAAATAGACACAATGTATACTTGTAATCCTATTTAGTCGGTTGCCTATAATGCTCCTAAGATTTATAATGGTATTGCTAATTGTTACCTACATATCGATACGTAAGGCAATGATGGGTGGTTTGTAGAGTAATTTGGTTTTTATACTGCTAGTAAACATTCTATTTAACTGTTTAGATTTTAAGATATAAAGAAAATGATCTCTTGAATCAATAAGAATATATAAGTAACCACTTTATAAAAATATGTATCAAGAAATGCTGGTCAAGAAATACCAATAGGAAAACCAAATATGTATATCAAAGGAACCAAACAGACGAGTAGTAATTATGGTAATAGTAGCAATATCATGCATGTTATTTATTGATTGCGCCGATATCTTCGAGATCTTTTACTTACTAAGAAGAATGCTTCGATAAAATATTGGCTTGATATAATTTTAATATGTAAATGGTTTGCGGGTAGCTCTTACCAATCAAGATCTACGACAATGCTTCTATGCTCTTCTATTTGTCTTATTTCTTAAGCATACTTATATAGCCAAGATGATATTTATAAACCTAATAAAGTAAATTAAACCGCATTAAACTGACTAGAGGAGACACGGAGTGCAGAAAAATAAAGATAGCTTTTAAAACGTTGCATGCATTAAAAATTATTAAAACCACTTGATCACAACCAAACATCTTGAAAATAAGTCGAGACTAGTGTACTTACCTTCGCCTAGTGTCTCTCGTAATTATCTTTTAATTTACATAAACCGACTTTAAACATACAGCGTTATCTTATTCATTACATTTTCATTAACAAGCTCCAATTATCGAAGTATTTATGGCACATGTGGCCGCACTTATCTTCAAAGATAATTTAAAATGCTTCGAGAATGAACATTTTATGTTATCAAAAAACTTGTCGGTCTAAAATATTCTCAGAATGACGGGGACAAAAATTATCCAGTATCACATGCAAGCTTTATGGAATAAAAAAATCTGTATTCAAGTCGAACAAAAGTTGCGTAACATTTCCTTTGTTTCGTGAATATCAAAAAACACCTCAACCCGTCCTTGCCCGAGATCCTTTGTTACGCTTTTATAAAGAAATTGAAAGTGCATTGTAATACTGCCTTTTTAAGTTTTTGCCGACATTTTTAGTGGCCATAAAAATTTGGAGCATAAACAAAAAAGTTGAGAGAATCCTTCCGCGTTGCAATTGTAATGTTGAGGTGGTGCCTCAGTTAAAAATTACAGGTGGGATAGTGAAGGTGGTTAGTTCACATTGTGATAATGTGCGGTTTTGTCTCCGGCGTGGTTTTAATTGCTTTCTTTTATACGACATCATTGATTTATTACCAACACGTTCCGAAGGGGTTTCAGAACAATACAAGGTAAGATTCCAATTTTGAATTGTTAGACGCACAGTCATCTCCACGGTGCCTAATAAAGCAGAGGTGTTCATAAAGTCAATGTTACTTAAACGTGAATCGTGAGCAGGAATATAGTATAAGCGACTAGGTACAAAACAAACAACAATAAGTCGCATATACCCACACAGTGCCGGAAACGTACGATTGCCAAAACGACACGTAATTTTATATCGACGTGTACATTTGCTCTGTATTATGATGCCCCACCGTTTGCTCTGCACTGAGGCGAAAGCTCATTCTGAGCGTATTTGCAGAGTCTGTATCATAATATTTGTAGAACGTGTCAACCGTCGTGTCAAATACCACATATCTAGGCGTGACACGTTGCCTTGCACGACAATTCCAGTTATTACATGTGTTACTATGTTATTATCCCGTTTTCGTTTCTTTTTGGCGCAATAAAGCGTTGATTACCTCGCGTTTCGTGTAAGACGGCGCCAATTGACGCCGGGAGCTGAAACAAGGGACTGTGGGGTGCCGATAACGTAAACGTTTCATCGTTTGTGTTTATTTTCGTGTTACAAAGAAAACAACAATCAAAATCAAACCGCATATACCTAAAGTTCAACTTCCGTTATTCCCCCGCGTCTGGGGTTGGGGCCTTATTAGCAGCTAAAAGAAAAAGACGAAGGAAACGACTCTAACAAACTTAGATAATGTAGGAAAAGATGCAAATGGAGTCTTTCAAAATTGGACGGGGTCTTTCAAACTTTACCTACGAAGTCTCAGATCGGGAAACTCAGATCCCAAACGCGCCATTAACTCTTGATGCGGCATTGGACAATAAATCCTTTTCCAAGGGAGTTAAGTTAGCTTTAAGTTGAACTTTGGGGTTATTTCCAACGTTCTGATTTTGGTATATTTGTTGTGAAATGCGATGGCATTTGCGGGATTCGCATGCACAGCAGCCCTCGGGAGGTGATCCCGCAGATTCAATGTCCAATTTTCTGTCGGATTTCTGATAATATGTGCCCGTCGTACTGGCATGGGACGAGATTCCGTGATTTTTCACAGACACGAGTTGCGATAAGTATTAAAGTTTGAATAGTGATAAAAAGCGGTGCGGCTAAGGTTAAAGGGACTTAAAGTGCTAATTTCACAGATCAGGGATTAAATAGTGCTTGGCAAAGGTACACTTTGATATAGTACCTTCTCTACTAGGTACCACCGAAAGCTAAATATGTACGATGTTTTCGTAATTATTAATGTCACGATTTTATTAATATGTAACATAAATAATTGACACGACTTTCATTCTAGACACGTGATTTAGACTTACCTTTAGGTTTATAATGGTGCGAGTAATGAACACGATCGAGGTACGAGATTAAAACAAATAATAACAAATAAAAACCTATCAGAAGCTGTAATAAACATATGTATTCAGTATCTACCTATCTACGAGAACATGATTCGCTGCTTATCCTAAAAATGCCAATCTGATAGACACAATACCGAAGGTCGGCGCACGAAGGGCCAAACATAGTCTCGACATGTAACGTTTCCAGCCTTCACCATAAAATGCATGATGAACGGCCCCCGCGCACGCCCCGGGCCCCGGGGGCGGGCTATGCCATCGGTAACCAATACTCCTAAGCCCGTACTCGAACACGAATCCAACAAACTCAATAAGGAAAAAACCGTACTGGGGACGATTGGGGCTCTCACTATATTGGACACCAAAGGACGTTGCACTTTGGAGCTTAAAATATGAATTAGGCAACTACCATCCAAAATGGCCGAAATATTTGCGTGATATGCAACCAAACGCGAAATCGAAATCTTTTCGGCTGTCGATTTAAATGGTAATTTAGTAAAGACTAAAAGCGCTACTTATAAGTAATTGCTTGATACTTTCATTGCATTTAAGTACCGTTGAGACCGTATCGCAGCGTGGTACGCGGATACCTACCTATGTAGATTTCTTATCGTTTCAGGACCACCTGTCTGACAAGCACATATAACCGACTTTTTATGCTCATACACGACACGTTATTGGGTATGAATCCCCAATTTTATTAAAGATCGAATTAAAGGATTAAATTAAATAATGCGATGTGAAAGCTGTAATTTCGTTGAAATAAGTGGGTGCCTTCACCGTGAGAAACGGAGGTAATGAAAGTTAATATTACGGCAATTTAGACAAACATGATACCTATATTTAAGTAGTTACATGCAGTAAACGTAACCTATATACCTATCGATAATGTAATCCGGTCGAATTTCCTAATTTTTCATAAATTATAAAAATAATATTTTACGATACGTTTACGATATGAAATGACACATTTTCAGACTTTTTCAGCAGTTATTTTGACGATTTCTCGTATAATTTTTAGCTTTTTGTTGCGATTATATCACTAGTAGATATGTAAATCATACCCACCAGTCTATAATTTGTGGAATGGTTCGTTCGTGCATAAGGCGGTCATAGCGCCAGTATGCCTGACATCGGCCCTGAAATCTGTTAAATCATAACTTGCATAGTAATAGGATTAAAAAAAACTGTTTGTTTACTTATATTTTAATTCGTGAATAAGTAGGCACGCCATGCCTACCTTTTAAACTTACTAGTAGGTAAGAAAATTATAAACTGCCTACCTGGTAGTAGGTACCCCTTAAATTGTGTAAACGATACAGCGCTACGAATATTATTTAAATATAAACTTTTTCTTTTAATAGGTGCATAGATTTTTAATAAAGTTAGACTTGTACCTATATTAGATTGACTGATCTCCTTTTTCATAAAATTTAGCTAACGTCTGTTAAATCCAGGCGGTCTGGCATCTTTCTTACAAAATACAAATATTAAAATGACTGAAAGAGACACGATTAATCACAGCATGTTAGATTTGACAGTCGTTTATGAATAACGCCAGTTATTAGCTTAGTCTGAAAGAAAATCACATTTTATTTCCATGATAATCAGTTGATTCCAAGGTTTATTTGCTTACAAAACCTGCATACTTATTAGGTACCCAATAAGTATATATGCACTTACGATTCCGAAATCAGACGGCGTCTTTTATGAACTCCAGACAATTCCCTTCGGGAATAGGTAGGTATTCGTATCGTTTCAGTTCCGATAAATCCTTGTTTATGATTGCTATTTACTATAGTGAATTTTCCTTTTAAGGTGCAGTAGAGTTTTTGATAAATCGTAGCGCTTTTTTAGATCATAATAACCCGCACGCACAGCCGTCTCGCTCACGCTCATCATTTTGAGAGTGAGAGAAGGACCTGAACTCACGGCGCCTTAAACAAATTGTAACTTAAAGAATCTCACGAGTATCGATTCAAAAGCGATAACGACATACGAAACAAATGAACAAGTAAATATACGGAACACGAGCGAAATAAAACTCGTAAAATATCGATACTGCAATGCATTTAGGTGGGCATAACAGGTCGTTGGCTCTTAGCGAAATTGTTTTAAGTGTTTAAACGTTTTGGACGTTCGTGAGATTAGTAAATGCTTTGCTAATGGCAAATGCAGTTAGTTTATAGAAACTTATTAGGTACCTACTTAAATATTAGGTAGGTATTATATCTATGATTTAGCGTCGCGTCAGGCGACCTTAGTATTTTTGAGATTTGAAAAGTTCCTAAAATAATTAGCAATTTGCCGAATTTGCGTTTTGCGTAAGTTTGACTTGTTTGTTAGTGATTTGTGTTCAGTTAATCTTTTAGTTCTACTCGGTATTGGTACCTATCTACACTCATCCCAATATTTAGATAGATATTTCATATTTCAAGAAGGATCGATTAAGCTTTACCTAACATAAAATAGTAGTAGGTATGTATTTTTAAGACTAAGACTATTTGCATTAATTTTATAAAATTATTTATTCTCCATATATAAGAATGGATAAAACCTCGTATTTTCCCCTGATTTCGTGAGGGTTGCATCGGTAAATCAGCTGTGAGCCGTAGGGCGACCCTTCGGCCGCTAATCCCAATAACCGGGATGGGGTCCGCCCACAAATAACCTTTAAAAGATACCCATCGGAGCCTTTGTGCTTACTGATCACTTTTGTCATGAGAAATTCAAATAAAATAACTCTATGTTATTTCCTTATGATATTATATTCGTATTTAGTCCGAGATAATTACTAGAAGAAGAAGCTCGCCTTTTCGTTGGCCAACGCGAAATTACCTTGGACTAAATACTTCATATAATCAAGATTGAACTTCACTTCAGGTAAGTTCGTTTAATCTTGTAATTATTTGTGTATACATATTTTCAAAACAAATTACCTATATAAGATACCTAAATCTCTTTTGTCGTTTTAATTTGCCTAATAGCATCCTGAAGATCAATTTGTAGAACGAAAATGCTTTAGGTAAGAATAAAACGCTGGTAATTACGTAATTTGGAAGGTATGTTGTTATTTACGGTTCAATTTCGGAGTCCGGTCCCTTTAATTTCGGGATATCCAATCCTCCTCGGAACAGATAGGTACCTAACGATTTCATTAACTTAAGATCGGTTTAATCTCGACCGGCATCCACGCTTTAGTCTCAAGAGGCCAAAATTAATTCAAAGAACAGAACAACATTGAACGCAGAAAGCACTAGACTGTATTCATCGTGGTACCCAACCATCGCGCGATTTTAAGCTTTATGTAAAAGGAATAAGAA
Source organism: Cydia amplana (assembly GCF_948474715.1). NCBI lineage: Eukaryota > Metazoa > Arthropoda > Insecta > Lepidoptera > Tortricidae > Cydia > Cydia amplana. The sequence continues at coordinate 7,171,601 of NC_086070.1, forward strand.
CTAAGAGACAGTTTATGGGAAGTAATTATAAGATGGCATACTCGTAGTTCCTTAGCCCGTCTATCAAGCAATGGGCAAGAAACAGATGGCTTGAACGGGTTGTGTTATTCAAATTAATCTAAAATTATTATTGGCTTGGCACATAATTGTTGTGTTAAATTACGAAGTAGGGCTACGCCAGACGAATGCAATTTAATTTCAGTTCGGTTTCTGTTTGTAAATTAGTTCATTTTGCTGGAATTTCATGTTTGGCAGACGTTTGTTTCGGCTGCCAGATATGAATCTACATAACGAAGTTAAGCAAAATTAAAGTGTAAAACATTTTAATAATACATATTTAAAATACTTAGTTACAAAGTAACGCGGATACAGCTACGTACTTTAAGTGTACTACATACCGTACGTACGCCTTTTTTAACCTAAGTTTAAAAACAACCTTCTAGTTGTTTTTGTCTACAAAATACCGAAACATTTAAAGAACAGGAATAATGGGTTCGTCTAAATGTTAAGCGCGCAGTACGTAGGTTGAGACATTTTGTGCAGTGGTAAGTTATAGGGGATAGTCCGTTCAGCGAGACACTGACAGGGGAATAATTAAGTACCTAAAGTAACTGATTTTAGGTAAGTAATCTTGCAAAAAAGATAATACAAAAAAACGTATTTTTGGTTGTTGAAGGTGCCTATAAAATAGTATCTTCAAGGACCTTCTTCAATAATTGAATATGTAAATATGTTTACGGGAAATGTACCTTAACCAATTAAGATTTCTTCTCTGGTGCCATAAATGTACCTATGTTATGGCTTGGACCTTAATATACATTTACGTCAATGTAAACAGGTAAGCATTAAAAACCCTATGAATAATCTGTTACTTATTACAATCTTTGTTTCAGTACAATTTTAAAATCTTAAGCATTAGTTTTTAGCTTCCAATAAATACCTGATAAATAAAACCTTCCGCTCTAGTTTTTGACATGAACCTCACGAGTATAAGTAGTTTTGTAGTGTCTCGGCATAGCTTTAGGTTCTGTACTTGTCTGCACGGGATATACCTATGTAATAAACTTAGCTGTATCTATCCACTACACACGGGTAATTGTGCGTACTACATTTAAGGCGGATAGTTTTCAAAAATGTTGTCTTTACGGCTTCGACGTTTCGTTGCTGTCATATGGACGTCTGTGGAACTAAGCAAGAAATTACTATGTAAATTAGGATTTTAGGTAGTAGCTAATACCTACCTATTTCATGAGTAAATGTGAACCAGTGTTAATCTTTAGATGCACTTATCATTTCAGATTAAATAAGTACACTAAGTGAATTCGGTAATTTATAAATTAAGAAGGTAAATTTAAAAAAAAAACAGTAAAAGTTGTACTAACCGTTTTTCTTTATACACGCTACACTCGTATTTTGTTTTCTTAAAAACAAGAACGAAGCTAACCTAAAATAAAGAATTTAAATGAAGAACGTGTTTCAAAACCACCGTTCCAGCTACTCAAGCAAAACAGCTCAGCAAGTCTCGACATAATGTGCACAGTAGAATGTCTTCTATCAAAATCTCATCTCGTGTCTAGCTCCATGATCGGGTTCTAAGCGTCGCTAAATAATGAGCCCGATTCTGATTCAACAATCTGTTATAATTTTGATACGACCTTGAAGATCGCTCACGCATTCGTGCATGCGAAATGCAGTGAAGGTCGTGCCTGTGGTGCGCAGGCGCACCCCTCGTATCAAATCCAGTTCAAAACCATTAGGTACCTATACAAATTATAAACTGAAATAGATATCATAGATTAAAGAAAAAGTGGTGGGCGAGGTGGGAATCGAACCCGCGTCTTCAGCTTAACGCTACGTTAGCCGCGTAAGCTGAAGCAGGTTTGATTCCCGCCTCGGCCAACGGTGGACTTGGTCACTTTTTCTTTAGTGTAGGTATGATATCTATTTCAGTTTATAATTAGGTGTTATATCTCACAAAACAAATACTAAACTAAAATTACAAAATAGAATTTATATTTAACTTAGGTATGTAGTGTGACTACTTAAAAACACAAATCAACAGATAGAGTATTACTAGATATAAGTAATAAACCTAATAAGATTAAATATATAATAAAAAAATAACTGAATGCCATAGTACAAGAATAATTAATAAATAAGTACCTAAACACATAGATATAATACATATACATATAAACATATACATCAATACATAATTTATAATAAATATTATTACAAATTAAGACAAGGGAATAAGTCCCCGCTCTACCTAGTTAATAAAATCTTAAATATTAAAGATTGTAACTAGGTTTAAGAAATTGTAATTCTACTTATTATTATTTGAAAAAACAGATTTAATTTAAATTTTTTTTACAATATTTCATCAAATAATTTGTATTTGTAAGGAACAATACAAAATGTTAAATTAGAATCGACCTCCAGATTATTCGCATGCAGGTTCGGTGCATGGGACCTTGTAATGTAATGAATGCACCCTTGGGGGTGGGACCTCCCCCGGCCCTCCCCTCTCCCCCGCCATCGGAGACGTCGCTTGTTTATTCCAACTGAAGGTTAATCCATTTTGTACTATTCTCTTAGATCGCGTGGATGGAAATTTGAAAGGTGAACGTTGGGGCATAAATTTAGGGGCTTGCGTTTGTAGTATGAACGTACGTTTATTCAAGAATGCATTTACGTTAGTAGATAATTTTTTACTTCTACTGTTTAAATATTTTCTTTTTTTTGATGATAGCTTAGTTACTGAAATAATGCCTTATGTTACTTATGTATTCTCATCATCATCATCAGTTTGATGTCGTATGATATTTTCTGGTAAGTGTGTTTGTAACATTAGTGACCTGCTGTTAAAATACAATGTCTTTTTATATTTAACGCGAAAGAAAATATTTGACACAAAGTTTTTTGTAGGTAGTCTGATATTGAGTTAGATATACATATTTAATACGTTGCATATATGATAGTTCCTTCAAGTCTCTTTGGTTGGTCTTAATTTAAAAAAATATTAGAAAAAAATGTTTAACCGAATTTTTATTATTAAAATGTTACATTTCTAAATAAATTAATGTGCTTACTTCCAAAAAATGTTTAAACCTTTTTTACGTGACGCTGACAGTTATAACTAATAAAAATAAACTGTCATAGGGGTCATGCAACACGAGAGGTATAGATAAACCCATGCATCCATGTCCAATCATAATTTACCATTTACCCTACCTGACCATCCCATTTGTAAGTAACACTTATTTACAGAAATAAGTAGACCTTCCAAATGTATTACAGAAAACCTTAACCTCTCTCGGAGCCCATTCCCAAGGTCCGCTAAGTGCCTCAGTGTTCACATATGTGTATGTACGTGTACAAGTAACGCGTGTTTTTGGTCCATTAGTGTTTATCTGTAGGGAGTAAATCACGGCGATAGGGCTGTCTCGACGGTATCTAATTGAAATATTTGACGATAGGGCGCTTGTTGACTGTTGCTTTGGAGATTGTCGGTGCGTTAACCCTGGGCCCGATTCGGATTTTGAACTAGATATCTATTAGACATCACCAAGAAACGACAACGATATTTTTAAGATCTAGCCTGTCAAATTTGACATTTCCGCGATTCTGGAGATACTCTTGAACGATTTCCACAATGTCTGAAACGTCTCATTATGTATTTTTAGATCTTAAAACGATTTTGAAACGATCTTACCACAATAATTTAACGTAAAAGTGACATTGGTTGCACGAATTGAGCTGCAAAAGATACCTATATTATCTAGTTGAAATCTAAACTACCAGGTATCTAGTACATATCGTATCGTTCTCTTCTCTAGAACGGATCTTGTTTTCAGAATACCGCGGCCTGCCTTGTTAGGCGCCTAAGGGCACCATACTCGTTGCTGTTTGAAATAATGTGTTAGTTTTCATGTTAGGGCGTATTTTTGTTGCGTTGTCGATTGTTTCTTTCGTTAGCTCTGGATACAATTTGGCTGGTTTTGAAGACTTTGAAGTGCTCCTCATTCTGGGCGGAAGAAATACGAAATCCTAATTTGGGTAACAATTTTTTCGTTGAGATACGAAAATACCTATATGTACTCAAAACCAGTGGAATTTTTTGAGATGAAATTGCACTTCTTATGTGCAGAATAGGGAACTCTATCGTTCCGCCAAATATGTTATCAAAAACAGACGAAAAAAAATCGATAACAAATTAAAAATCGGTCCTATTAATATTGTTATTAGGTATTCGACTTATTTTATTGTACCTACATAAGTAGGTACATAACCATTATCACAACCTAACTAGATAACAAAAAGCTTTTAGTAATATCGTACTCAGATAGGGATCTTAGGCCAAGAGGCCTCGTACGTTGAACACAAATGAGGTACCAAGGTGAGATGACTAGTACAACCTCAGATTGCGGATAACCTACCAACTCAGACTACTCAGAGATTCGGCTGTGAAACTATTTCACATTTGATTTTAAGCTCTATTACAGAGGACTAGCGGTTGGTATAACTAGTTTCGGTGTTTTATGTAAGTTGGTGCAAGTTATTATGAAATACTGGCTTCAATCAGTAGTTGGTTGAGTGTAGGAGGTGCGGGATTTAAACACTCTATTCCCAGAGCGTGATGAAATGGTAATGTGTTTAGGTACCTACCTAAATAACCATAACTATTTACAGTTTTATAGATTGTGTAAGAACAGGCTTAGTTTTAGGCGATGTACACTTGCGGGCAAATAAAAGGGACTTGGTCTTTAAATAAATAATATCTTAGTTATAAACTGAAATACATGTCATATACCTCCTAAGAAAACGTGACCAAGGCCTCAGTGCCACAAGCTGGAATCGAACCTAGTATTTCTACTTGAAATAAAAACAAATTAAAATATTTTCTGAAGATAATTTAATTTGTTTTAATACTTCTAATAATGTCTTAGTTTATCTTAATATAAATAAACTGAAATATATACAGGGTGTAACATTTCAATCGGTCAGTATGGGAGAGTCTGAAACTATACGACATACGAAGATCTGTTCTTAGGAACCACGGAAAACTGCAGTCATACATTTAAAAACCAAACTTGTACTCTGCTCGGGAATCGAACCCGGACGTTTTGATACGGACCGGACGTACTTACCTATTGCCGATGGATCCGACAAGCAAAATTTTAAAGATTGAGATAAAATAGGTCATAAAAATAAAGAACCTGCGCGACGGCCATAGCTAGTCGCAAGTTTTGCGCGACATGTAATAGGTAGGTATTTTTTATTTCCTTCTAATTTCCTGGCTTCACGTCCTTTCTTAAAATATTTCACTTTACCGTAATTCAGTGGGTAAGTTGTCCCATCCACCCATTTCCATTGCCACCGAGTGTACCTAAATACTTTACGATTACGATAGTGTCCGTAGGTAATTGAAACGGGTATAGCTTCTATATTTTATGGCGTGGAGTAACTTAATTTGTTTTCATCGCCATACTCTTATTAATTAAGTATTAAAACTGCATAAATATAAAAAGTATTTTTTTTCTATTGGGAATTATTTGTTGACATATTTTCATCGAAACTCCAGGCAAGCAACTTTTAATTTAATCCATCCATCTATTGTTTGACCGACAGGTTTTTTACATAACTACATAAATGGTGTTTATGAAATTCAGGGCTGGTACCATGCTGGTACTGACTCTACTAAAATAACTAATTTAACTATACAGACAAAATAATAAAATTATAGGTAGAACAGCCAAATAAAATATAAGTACCTAAATTAATACCTTTCTTTCTGAATTTGTCGACTAGGTACTTTGTACGAAACATATAAAAAACATCAGATCTTCTAATAAGACGTTTGAACCAGAATGACTGTTTGATTTGACATAGGTACTTACCTATGGTATGGTAGGTAATACGTTGGACAAATAAGTAGTATTTCCGTATATGAATACATTTTAATAAGATAAAATACTAAAATAATTTAAATGGATTAATTACGTTGACCACTAATCTAATTTCATACAAATGTTATCGACCAATTTCTCCCTCGTTTATTTACCGGAATGCGTCTCGTCTCGAGTACGCATGCGTGCATTGTGTATGTGTTACTGTATGAGTACATGCAGTGTGGTTGTGTGGGTGTCTTTATAAAGCACACAGGGGCTGAAACCACCCTTAGATGATGGACTGAACTTGAACATCTTGATTTATTGATAGGTTGTTTGTTTTCAAACTTTAACTTTAGAGTAGGACCAAACTAACTCTAGGTACATGGCACTTGGAATGACAAAGTAGGTAGTGTGGCAATGTCATAATAATGTCGAATTTCCTTAAAAATATGACGTTTATAATGAGATAATGACACTCCCTCATTTTGTTCTAAATATTGAAGTAAGTGTAAAGTTAGTTTAGAGTTTGATACCAACTTTGATATCCATGGTAGAAAACAAGATTTTAATAAATATATTTTTTTCGTCCGTTATGTTTGATATAAAGTAGATTAATCAAATAATAAAATCATTAAGTAAATTAAATTAATTTTCAAGGGTTAAATAGGAGGCTATTATAAATATCATAAGATCTAAGAAAGTTCTGATAAGATATTATTTCACTCCTGAGTCCTGACAATAAATAATATAATTACACACGCTTTCTTATTAGAATCAATAGATTGTTGATAGATAAACATGGTACTTACGTAACCTAACTAAAAGAAGATGTCATTCCTATTTCCTTAGAACTTAAAGTGCTTCTTAAATTCACTTAGGTACTCGTAAGTCGTAACAGGTCTACGAATAGGAACTCACAATACTATTTCCAAAAGCCCCAAAATTCGAATCGATTATCAGCCGTACCTACCTCCGGACACACGCGAATCCAAATGAGCAGATTTACCAATTCGATATTTAAATTTATTCAAACGAAATTCATAATCTTTCTTATTGGCACGTTTTCAGCCAGAACCGTAAAAAAAGTTGCAATTTAAAAATGGAATTCAGTATTTTTTTTAAAGATTATCGGAAATTAGTGACAGGGATAGAAGGGAGCCATTAAGTGGATCCTAACGCCATCTATCCGCGATCCTCCGAGGTTCTACCAAACTTCACCGAATGCTGCGGGACGCAGCGATTGATTCCGAGCATTTTATTTTATATGTCAGTTTATTTAGTTTTGGCTGGAGCGAGAAGCAGATGGCGCTCGTTTTTTATGGACCATTTCTGAGTTTTGCCGGAAGTATTTATGCATAAATATGGCTGAACTTATATAGTATGTGTAAATATATTGTATTGTCATGTGACACGTTTTGACTAAAGTAATAAAATTATTTGATTTTGTTTGTGTAAAAACATAATTTTAGTTATTTACAGCCAATAATTTTAAAACTTTACATAGTGTATTTCGTTTCGGAATAATTGATATGTCAATGTATTTCGATTTCATTAATATTATATATTTTCTAATGTAATAATAACTGTACAAGCACTCGAAATATACTATACGTTCCAAACTTAATTAAAAACATTTAAAATTTAAACAATAATAATAATAACGTCCCAATATTTCTCGACGTCCCGTAGCATTCGGTCCGAAACCAGTTTCCCTAGTAAAGCCGTTTTAAGGACGCGACGGTGCTTTCTATTTGTCTCTCTCCTTATTATCGATTTCAACTGCGAAAAAGAGAGACAAAATGTCATTACGTAAGATTTTTGGTCTTATTCGATTTTCCTAAGCGTTATTATCTTTGAGGGACTCTTTAACTTTTTTCTTTTTATTAATTAGAAGTTTAAAATGCTTCAAAAAATGGAGGTTGGTTAGGTACATACGAGTCGAGTATTATACCTACATATATCTATAGAATATGCGTCGACAAGTAGAATATATATTGGTTTTACTGTGTCAATCATTTATATATAGCTGGTCAAGCAAATCTTGTCAGTAAAAAAGGCGGCAAATTTGAAAAATGTAAAGGGATATCATCCCATAGAAAATTTGAATTACTCGCCTTTTTTGATAAATAAAGCTGGTCAGCTTTATTTATCAAAACAATAGGTTTCAAGACAGATCCCTAGTTTAACTTTAAAATTCTAGGTAGTGTAGAGCAAGCAATTATAGTAGGTAGAGCTAATATAAGGTGAACTTTTCGCCGTAGGCTCGTGGAGTGAAAAAAAAAGCTCATCTGACATTGGCGTTATTCATAAACGGCTCCTAACTTAATCAGTTGATGATCGTCGTTTGTCCTTATCTGTCGTTATGTCAAAGAGAGGGACAAACGATAATCATCAGCTGATTAAATTAGCAGACGTTTATGAATAACGCCGCATGACATTAAAATATGGCAGAAGAAGAAGCGTACAAATACTTCTTAACAAGATTCCCAAAAACTCCTTGAGATGTTTATTTTTCAACCTTCAAAAGTTCAAACGTCGGCCGACTAACGGCCATCATTCCCACCTGCTACCATGGAACGAAGCGACAATTTGTTCTCCCCTCTCACTCCCATTACCGGGGCAGAGGGAGACAAAACATGCGAACCCTCGAGTCTACGCGAAATGTCAATGAACTAATCTGGCTGCGATACAAATCACGGTACATGGTTTTAAAACAGTAGTGTAACTTGTTTTAATTGTATAACTTGCGTGTGCTGGTATGACTGAAATATATGCACAAACTATACTAAATTTGAAATGTACCGTGCTAAGAAACCGGTAACGGCGTCACATCGGTTTGAAAAAGAAAATTTAGATAGGTAATTTAACGTCGGTCATACGTCATACCTATTTATCACCTTCAACTCTGAACAAAGTAAAAATGTACCTAAGTACATACCTACAATTCTGACAAGAAAAAATACTTACATTACAGACATTTAGATAATAGGCCGCGATCTCGCAAGAGTTATAGTAAAGATTGCGTCGACAGGTAGACACTACTGTTTCGAAACTTTTCACTCTGACGAAATGTAAGCGTGCAGTACCGAGCAAAAATGTAGACTTGGGATTCATACCACGCAGTATCTTTATCGAGCGACGCAAATAAATTACTCTAATCCCTTTGAAATATTCCATACTTGCTTCTCAAACCTCCTATCTTAATCAAGCATTTATTTCAACATGCGACACTATTTTTAATGCAGTAAAGTTTAAATTTCTATAACACCTTAGTTACAGTCGAGAGTTATCGATAAACTATCGAGTAACGTCTTGCGTAACGTATTTGTTTCGTTGTTCTAACTTTCAAATTTAGAACGCGCGTTTTCTTTGTTCGATTTTTGGGCATTTTGAAGTTTATTAAACATGGCGGTAAGTTTAGTTTAGACGATACACCAATTTAGAGCAATTTAGAGTCGCAAAATTTCGATCGGATTTTGATTTTTTATTTATATTGTTTTTAGTACAATCAACATATTTATAACATATAGTGCATTAATATACCTACAGAAAACTGGATGTTATCTTATTACCAACTTTAATTCAATGACAGAGTAACATCGTGCATATGCAAAATATACAACCAACCCGATACTATCGTACTCGTAATTTCAATGAATTATACTAAGATACTTTTGAATGCGTTCGTTTTGCAACATTGTGGATTAAAATAACAATCACAGGTGGATATGGGCTTGGCTTAATTTCAACGATTCAATTATGCCATGACACTTATTACTATATTATTCAGCTTGTTCTATTTCCATCTTGTTTGTATTAAAACCACGGGCCGCGTTTGAAGTCAATTGCATAAATTACTAGCCACATTCAGATCTAGATCCGAGAAATATAACAATCAGTTTAAAGAGCAGCATTGTGTCACGCTCGCACTTATGTGATTCTACTGTCGAGGGAACGAGCCAGCATGGAGCCAGCAATATGTCTCTGTATTTTGTTGAGATACGTTAGTATGTAAATATGAGAATGATGTTCCGGCCACGTGACAATACATTGTAGAGCGACCTACTTCAAACACGAGAGAAAATCATGCACAAGCAAAGGAAATGATTTGATTTGATTGAAAGAAAACTTAAAAATACTAGAATATATTTTATTTAAGAGGTAATTTTAAAGTATAACCACAGAATAAATAATAGTACTAAGTACAGAAGACTCACTCTCTAACAAAACGCGTTTGTTACGATCAGCACAGATATGGCCGCTAGGTGGCGACAGTGCCACGCGCGACTTCTGGCTTTCCCCAAAATTGGGGCCGAACGGATGTACTTTAGCAAAGCGACGAAATCGCGGAGTGAGACACGCCTGGTATAACCTAACTACGGATGTTATATTTGGAAGCCGGTTAATATGTCAGGCTATGTCAGGGGTCGTAAAGACGAATCGATTGACACCGCATTTGAATTGAACCAATTTCAAATTTCAAAAAACCCCTAACACAGAATGAACCGATTTTAATAAAACATGTCTAAGAACCACCGCTAGAAAATGCTTTAAATAAAAAAAATCGGTTAAGTCGTTAAAGAGCTAAGGTGCCACATTCAGACACATTTTTGACGTCAGGTCAGAGGTTATAAATCAACTCAAGTTACTCAAGTAGGTAGGTTGAATTGAAACGCAACACACACATATTTTCACCCGCAGTCGGATTAAAAAAACTTAACAGAGTCACAAATCATTCCATTAAATCTCCACGAGTTATTTTTAATCTGTGCCGCGTATAAATTATACTTAGTTAAATATAACAGGTCTAACGTATATTACCTATGCAAATGTGTCATATTAATAGGAATTATAAGGTTATTGGCTAGTCGTCCGACCTCGAGAGTCGTGGGCTTTGATAAGGAACTATTTCGGGCGCGCGGCGCCCCAGATGGATAAGGTTGCAAGTGTAATTTTTAAACTAGTTTATATTTTTGGTGGAGTACCTAAAATAAAACGACAGCAATTTAAAAACATACAATTCACGTATTTTCCGTAAAAACAAAACGGAGGTATAAAGGAGTTTTTATTATGAGATCAATAAATCATACAGAACAACTTTTACTTCGAAATCAAACCACAAAGTCGCGACTAAATTATGGCCGTTTCAGACATTTTGGCGGATAAATGTTGACGACTTATGGAAGATCCGATTATTTTCGTGATTTTTGGATTGAAACTGTAATAGAAACCTCCAAGACCACTCGCGGAGCAGGGCAAAGGGTTAAAATATCAATTTTTTCATTTCTAAAAGTTTTATACGTAAAAAAAATTTAAACTGTGACAATTTATGTTAACGCATTTTCCATTTGATTAGGATTGTTTTTTTAAATTATATAAGTATATTATACAGGCTATTAATCGTGTTAGGTATGGTTTTTGTTGCAAAGTTATTTTTTTTTTTCAATTTTTGCTTCAATAAATAATGTCCCAAAAAAAATTCAATTGAAATTTAATGAGATATCCGGATCAATATTCTTTATGCCTATTTTTTGTTTATTTTGGTAGTTACATATGTAGTTTTTATGATTGCCAAGTAAAAACAAATTAGCAAATACTGTAGTGCACTTGTTAATAATGTAACGTACAATTTTAGTTATAAGTAATATGATTTGCAGAAAGTAAAAATTGATTTAAAAAGTGCAGTCGTAATTACAAGTTACAAGAACGAATATATTGTTTTTTATGATTGCTATTAACATTGATATAAGTACATATTTACTTATTAAAAATAATATCAAAGTTATTTTTTTTTTCAATTTTTGCCTCAATAAATAATGTCCCAAAAAAAAATTCAATTGAAATTTAATGAGATATCCGGATCAATATTCTTTATGCCTATTTTTTTGTTTATTTTGGTAGTTACATATGTAGTTTTTATGATTGCCAAGTTAAAACAAATTAGCAAATACTGTAGTGCACTTGTTTATAATGTAACGCACAATTTTCGTTATAAGTAATATGATTAGAAGAAAGTAAAAATTGATTTAAAAAGTGCAGTCGTAATTACAAGTTACAAGAACGAATATTTTTTTTTTATGATTGCTATTAACATTGATATAAGTACATATCTACTTATTAAAAATAATATCCTATTAGAATACTAAATCATTTCAAAACTGTCATAAGTTAATTTGTTGGGATATTAAAAAAATATATTTAATCCAATCAGAATTTACACTTCATTCCATTTGCAAATTGTCCGTCGCGAATTCGTTCCTAAACGGTTGTTAGATGGCGCTACGGGTATCGTTTCATTCGGGAAACTCCTTGCCGATGTAGGAGTGCACTTTACTTGCTTACACGTTTACGCACACTAGTAGTGTACGGACGTTGCCATTCCCTGTAGAACAGAGCACGCACACACAGGACTCTCGTGTTTATTTACAACTACACCGAAGTAAGCCAATCTAGAGTCCGTTTATTTTGGTGTGCGTACGACAGACAGTATTACAAGTACGAGAGATAGATACACGATTACTTACTAACACAAGTACGCTATGTTGTCAGTGGAGTCTTGAAAAAGCGATAGATGGCAGTAGTAGTACCATATTTTACAAGAAAATAATGATTATGTTAGATATGTAATGATAAATTGTAGGTGATAAAGTACGTTTAAAGAGAAGTTGTATAGATTTAAGGAGAACTCATTATTTAAAAAGCTTTATATTTGGAAAAAAATCTATCTCTATTATTAAATATTTGGGTAAGTATTTTAACCTCTCTTAGCCTCCCGGAGAATTATGAAAGGTCTCCCATTCATTCCATTTTGAATCTAGACAAATCAAAGTTGCATTTGTCTCGGCAAGTTGTGTTGTATGGGAGGCTAGAGCGTAATTACCTAATAAAATTAGCAGAAATTATAAAGTGGATGTCAGCTTTATCATTAAACAGTTACTTACATAAAAATGCAGCTATTCCTATTTAAAAGACTTAATTACTGCATTCTATTCGAATAGAATTTTAATGAAAATATAGCGCAAAACACTGGCTTAATAAAGAATAACAATGCGCGGAGGCAAATAATTAACCTAAGTGTTTTGCGACAGATTTCCGCCTTGAAAGTAGGCGTTGATGTGAATTGTACGGCAACAATGTAAAACTAGGTAAAATCTCGGCTAGTTATATAATGAAGGTTAAGTCTAATTGCAAGCTTATTGCCGGCTTATTTGCAAGCGACATTGTGGCAAGGGGCAGGAGATTGTTTCTAAAGCACCGCGTCAGTTTTTATATTGACTTATTACGCAATTGTAATTACGGTAGCATTTTATGCGAATAGGTACCACCTGATGCTTAAGTAGGAACACCGCGTCGGGTTATGCTTTGCAATCGGTACCAACAAAAACTTGTTATTATCAGTTAGAAATGTAGGTACTTACATTATGATACTTGCAATAAGAATATTTTTTAAATGTATAGGAATTAGTTATATTTCTCAGTAGGTGTTTCATGAAAAAGTATGGTGATACCTAAGTACTTACCTATTACCTATTTGGTTTTGGTTACCAGCGGGCGGATGATATGCCGGTCTTGCTAGTTCGTAGCTCCGCAAAAATCCAAGGTTACATCAGATCAGACTATTAGCCTAGACAGAAGGGCAATGACCCCCAGAAAATATTCATATAAAAGTTCTAAGTAGGAATTTTGTTAGGGTAGGGTGGTTTGTATCATAGAAATATTCTTATTTTATCAAGAAATATATGAAATAATGAACAAATATATGGTTTGATGACTGCCTTAAAATCTCATAACCATATATTATAATTTGACACAATTTAATAAAATAATATTTGGAAACGATTAAATTTTTTTAATAAAATAATTTGAATCGTTCCCAAAGTTGTGTATGTACATACTTCAAATTATATAATGAAAGTACCTACATATCAACTTACTTAAATAAAAGCTTGTAAAAATAAATATGTAGGTATTAATGACAAAAAAAAGTGTTTTTAAGAATTCATTTTTAGTCACCTTATTATATTTTTTAGCTTTCTTACATGAGTACTGTAGTAGGTAAGTATTCATGAAACGGATGCTATCATTCGGCAAAGTCTTGATATCCAAGACTGCAGCACAACGTTGCGGGCCAACTCAATCCGCGGGGCCTTGGCGGCAAAGCCCCTAATAACATTTTGGCACACATTTTGGTACTTTGGCATTTTGGCATCCGAATGCTCGCCAAATATCGCAACCGCCTTGAAATAATAGAGTTTCGCCTTTATTCATTTATAAAGTAAGAGAATGATTGAAGTAGGTATTTATGGATTTCTTATTAATGTTTTGTTTGTGTAAAGGAGGAGAACTCAATACAAATTAGACCCCTTTTCTGTGCGCTCGAAGCAATATTGCTAGTTTCCGTGAATGCTCTAGTTTTCGTCCACTTGACGGATTAGCACATAAGGTACTTAATTCATTTTTAATTTCGACATCCGCTTCCTGCCCTAAATCATTTACAAACAAGGGATTTTTTTCGTCATCACAGGTTACATTTGGTAGGTAAGTACTCTACTTATTGTATTTAAAATGTATTAAATGAATAATACATTTGAATATATTGAATAATTTTCCATACAGAATTAAACTTAATTAGTATTTGTCTAAAACAGTGTTTATTTTTTCATCTAAACATTATTTTTGTACAAATCGGAGAACCTCGGAATGCTTGGACTAGACGGGAATACATTATGGTATATGATCGTAAAACTCTAACGTTAGTTCGGTATATTTATAAATGCTAAGTTAAACAATCAAGTAGCAGGATATTTTTGAATAACTCATTTTAGATGACACAAATTACAAATACTAAAATAGATCTCTTTACGATGTTAGTGTGTTTACCGTAAAAAGATTTAGATCACATTTAATCAATGAATACAGATGGATTAGTAAGTAAGATACTATAGTAGTGTAGGTAACCTTAACGTAACAAGTACTTACCCTATCAGATGGGTAGAAAATGTGCATTCTAAATACTTTGTAAGAGGAATCAGCTTATTTTATGAATCATTGCTCCTATGACGTGTGACCAGTTCCGTTATTTCCCACCTGAACAAGCAAGCAAGTATAAATTCCATTCCTAAACATTAAAAAAAGATACGCAGCCATTTTGTAGATCTATATCGATTGGCGGAATAAACCCATTGTTAGGGATAAGCATTCCCCATTGGCCCAGTTTTTGCATGAGGGTAGCACAATGGGGACCCGCTTTCCCCATTTTTTGCTGACGGCCTTTTTAATACGAACTCTTTGTGTTAAATTGACCAGACTTTTACATTTGCTCTGGCAGCGCTGAGTCGAGAAAACCTTATATTTCAGTAAATTAATTTTAACTGTGAAGGTGTTTATGCTTTAAGGTAAGAACCTTTGTTTTTTTTTTCATTTATGCAGACATTTAAACTTGTTAAATTAAATTCTTGGATAGAACGCTTTATAATATTCGAGGAGCTTATATAATTATCAGTGATCGGAATTGGTAGTGCCATTTCACGGGACTTCGGTGCGTAAGTTTAGTATGGATATACCTTTTCACCCCGGGATTTCATATTACCTACTTCAATTAGCTTCATGCATGTTTTTTTTATAATTATTTAAATCGTTTTAACACCGGAAAAAATTAAAATACTTTTATAAACCTTCCCATTATTTTATTAAACAATATTTATAATGTTGAACATTTTTGAGCGGTTGAAATGCTTATAATTTTTGGCGTGAATTCGACGCGCGTGATGACGTCACGCGGCTCTTTTGCATGCAACTGACGTATGCCGTTTGCTACTCAGATAATAATGCCATCCCTTTCACTCTTGGTTGGTCTTAACAATTTGTTGAAACGAGTGACGTCACGTGACGTTTCGACCAATGGCGTTGCGTTTCGCTCACTAGCTTCACGCGGGCAAAGTTTTGTACTTTTTATTTATTATTTTAAGCAATTAAATGATAATTTAATAACGTAAATGCATTTGTAACATGATATAACGGTAACAAACATCGTAATAAAAAATATTTCGTTTAAATATAAACTTCATGCATGAGGCCTATTAAAGACATGCCAAGAAATATTTTTGGAATCCCGAGTCTTATCCACGTTAAGTACAATGTTTGAGGTCATTCACCCCAAATGGCACTACCTATTCCGATCATTGATAATTATGCCGCTGTCTTTAATATGTTTCTTGATGTTTAATATAGATGAGTAGTTGAATTATTCGCTAAGCCTACAATTATGTGGGAAAACATGTTTGTACATAACTCATAACTTTGAGTTGAAGGCTAATTTTCCAACGTAAAATGTACATGTTTATTTCTCGGTTTTGTAATTTTGAGTGCAAACTACACGAACTAATATTTAATTAATATGCAGCTCAATTGAGGCAACAAAGTGTGTTGCAAATTGAGACATATTACGTACCGACATGTTGTAAAGTTACAATGTAAGTTTTGTTGTAATCCATCTTTTATTATGTACATATATCATTGGTTTAAATAGTGGTTACCTAAGCCCCTACCTTACGCCAACCTAAGTTACTGAGGTTTTTGCGGTTTTGTATACGCATAAATAATCAATATTATGGGTCAATATATCTTACATGTCGAGCTAGCCCCACAGTAAGCTCAATAAGGCTTTAGTTGCGTTGTGGCAACTAGACGACGATATTTATAATAGATACATACCTACACATACATTTATAATCACGCCTATTTCCCGCAGGGGTAAGCAGAGACCACGGATTTCCACTTGCTACGATCCTAACATACCTCTTTCGCTTCCGTTACTTTCACAACATTCCTCATACACGCGCTTTCTTCAGGATTTCCCCGATCTTATCGGAGAAAGTCCGCCGAGGTCTACCTTTTCCAACTCCGTCTTATACTTCTCCCTTATAAACTCTCTTTGTCAGCCTTCTTTCTTTCCACGTGTCCAAACCATCTCAACATATCTTTCTCAATTTTTGTCACTACATCTTCGTTCAGTCGACACTTTTCCCTTATGCACCACCTTGTACACTGTAATAATAGATATAATATATGTGTGTATAATATATATAGAAAACTTCCTTAATTCAGGAATAAACGTAAGTAACGTAAGTTATTTGTGTATAAGGGCAAATTTTGAACCCGGGATCTCCTGTTTTGTAAGCAGGGCCACTACCGACAAAGGCTAGGGGCCGTTAGGTTACATGATTATGAGCTACTATAAGTAGCTTAGGTTTATTTAAAAGTCGTAACTTAGTAACTGTAGCTATAAATAAAAAAATTGAATCAGTCGGAGTATAGGCTTGATTATAGAGCGTTTTCCAAAAAAATGTACATTTCATTCATGTTTTCAAAATATTGACTTATTGGGCTCATTTTACTCAGAATCATTTGTACATTCAGGCCTCATACATGAAAAAATGTGTCCCAAAATTTAGTACATATGAAAAAATATTTTTCTAGTGAAAAATGTGACGATCTGGAAAGGAAATCTTGGGACACATTTTTTCATGTATCAGGCGTGAATGTACAAATGATTCTGAGTAAAATGAGCCCAAGAAGTCAATATTTTGAAGACATGAATGAAATGTACATTTTTTTTGGAAAACGCTCTATAACGCATGAATACACCAGAAAAGTATATACCTACTATTTCTTATCCGGTCAAAAATGTTTAAATACATGTTCCCAATATAGGCAAAATTATAATCCAACAAGTATTTTAGTCAAGTACCTACTTTTACTCATATTTAAAAATAGCTACTTATTGTTATTCACAAGCCATTTGTATGTCTCCTTAACTTTTGCTTTTGCATAAAAAAAATGTTAAGTAGAGACTAGACCTATTTAAATAAATGATATGTAACTATATACCAGCCTAGGTGCCTAACTCGTACTATTAGCACTTACTTGAAGTATTTTTATTTCTTTTGACATTATCTTTAAAAGTTTTAGGCACAAAAACGTAGTAAATTAATTCAATATTATCGTGACCTTAAGAAAAACGCTCGATCGGAATACACAGTACCTATATTTGAGGACTTAAATTTCAATATGTCTTAGTAGTTATCATATCAAAAGAAAAATACGGTGGTTGAGTCTGTATTAACATAAGCATTTTCAATAATACTTATAGGATTATATATTATGTTTTACTAAGAACACCTGCAGGTGATTGCAGTAAGTACCAGTAATGGTGATTGTTTGCTCTGACAGGCTAAAATATTGTCACATACACGTAAGTAGGTACTCTAGGTACCTACCTAAAAAAAGACCTTGATAAAGATTTCTACTTTGGTAGGAAATTCGAGTCTTTTCAGTCCTAAATTTGAAGAACTCAATTCGTTTTAACAAGACTGCACTAAAAACTTCCCAGTCCTTTAAGTCCCGAGTCGTGTCTTTTATTTTTTAAGCGGAACTGAAAACAACTACAGCCTCGAATCATGACCCCGTCAACAATGTTTGTAAGTTTTATCTAAATACCTACTAGTAACAGTGACAAAATAAGCCGTTTTGTATGTTTTTTTGCATAATGATGATGCAATTTATAGTTTTTGTTAAAAAGATTAGAGTTGTCTGAAAAGGTAAAAAATCAAAAGGCATTGTATTTATTCATGGGTTAGGTACTTACACCATAAAATAACGCTTATTATGTACCTTTACTGACAAGTACTATTAGTAGGTACTTAGACAAACCCTACAAAATTGTCGACGGAGTCTTTATTCGGAGGCTCCAGTCCTTTTAAGCTTAGAGCTTAAAAAGAGTAAAGACTCAATTACTCGGAAGTTTTTTAGCGTAGAGTCTAAGTCTAAGTAAGTAAGAACGAGTCGCGTTCGTCAAATTTAGACTCAAAAGACTCGATTTCCTGCCAACACTACATACATATACTTAGTACAGTTAGTACCAAATAATAATTAGTGTAGTTTTTCAATTGTCTCACCCATTTTATGAACAAAAGGTTCAGTTCAGCTTACGGTAAACGATTATCGCATCGCTTTATTATTCATATCGTTAGACTACGGTTCCCTTGGCATGAACAAAGGGGAATTTTGTTATTTCTTTTTTTTTTAATATAAAATAAGGTTCGATTTTTTTAATTCTACTACTGAATTTTAGTAGCAGATTTAACTCAAGCTATAATAAATAGATTGATTGCGGAATAGATAACAATGAATATATTCTCAACTTTCTTTTACCTAAATTCCGTTTTTCCCTTATCCATGAGCTGTTCACTTAGGTATTACGCTCGACGATCCGACGACGCGCGACGGTTCGGCCAGCAAGACTCGCGCCTAATAGTGAACGGTCCAACAAACGCTTATGTTGCTTCATTTATCTTACCGTGCCACTAAACATGTCGTATCTGCATTAGAAAATCCATTCAACTATAAACCTTATCCTCACGCAACAAGTTGCACATTTGAATAAGTTTTTAAAATGAGTTACGGTGGTTATCTTAGCCCGGCCGTGGATGACCGAATGCACTCCAGTGGGCAAGTGCTGTCTTACCTATCCGTTATGATGTAAGGATGGACAAGACGGTGGAAGTGCATTAGGAAATTAGGTGTGATGGGTTTTGGTAATATTTGGATGATGGAGTTTGTTTGTTGATGTTTTATATTTGTAATGTTTTGGTAAATGTTAGGTAACCGTTATGCTCAGAAGATAGTCGATTCCACTGAGGTACGAGAATTTTAAACACGCGTTGTATACATGTTACTATGTGTACCTTCTCGAAAAATCGGAAAAAGTTGCAATTGCTGAGGATCTAATTACCCATATTTTTTTATCATAACTTAATAGAAAGTAATCATCAGCCAATATTAATTGGTCTATTAATTTCTAAGGATATGCCCATGCAAACTGTACACTCTAAAAAAAATTTGGTTGGCCCTATCAATATCTTGATAGTCGTAATCAAGCATCTTGATTCCATACGAGCCTAACAAGAACTTAGACACATCAAATAAGGTAATTCTGATTGCTATTACTATATCTATGTAACTGAACCAATTAAGATCTTGTTCAATATTTACACGAAAAATAATTATGCTAACTAATTGATCCTAGCAAGATCAACTAAGGGCTTGATAATTATTATCATGATAAGTTACTGTACCAACTAATACAAACAAGTCAGTTTAACTAAGATGTAGGTCAATATTAACATGAAGAATTACTGTATTAACTATTTGACCCAAATAAGTTCAACTAAGAACATGATTACATCGACTAATGCACCTTATTAGCCTGAACTAAGATATTGTTAAATTTGAATCTCAATTGTTTAATCATTTCAACTAAGATGTAAATCATTAACATGAAGAATTACTGTATCAACTATTTGACCCTAATAAGTTCAACTAAGAACATGATTGCATCGACTTATGCATCTTATTAGCCAGAACTAAGAAATTGTTAAATTTGAATCTCAATTGTTTAATCAGTTCAACTATGAAGCTTGTCTAGTACAATATACCATTCTTCATCAATTGTACTAGTACAATAAAACACAACAACAAACAACAAGCTTCATAGTTGAACTGATTAAACAATTGAGATTCAAATTTAACAAAGTAAAGTTTTATGAAAAGGGGGTAAATGAATAAAACAAAAAATATATATATATATAATAAGATGTTATTTATTCATCTAAACATTTAGAAAACTAAACGTTTTACATTTAAAAATCGAACTTTCTTTTACATACCTTACATATATATTATAATTAACATTTAAAACGGGCTACAAATATAATGACCGTTTGGCGTACAACCGTCGATTTCCCCCTTATGGGTACCCGTTGGCGGCAGGCTCGGGGACGTCTGTCGCCTACACGAGGGTCCCTGGGATGGCCAATGCGCAAAAAATGGCGCACCCTTAGAGAAGTAAAGGGAAACAGTTCCTCCGTAGTCGAGTCCGCAGTTCGGACAGCCGCTGGCGGGGTTTCGGAAGCATGGTCCCGATCGTTTCCCGTGCCTCGCCTTAAAGCCTTGAGGCGGCCAACAGGGGTTTTACTGGGTAGACCTGGGGTCTCATTAGTCCACAACAGGGATTTCCACATAACCATCCCGGCCCGTCCCCGCGCCTTTTATTCCCGTCGCCGCGATTAGCACTTGCTCCATGTTGCACATACACTATTATACATTAGGTACACAAAGCAAAGGTAACACGTTCACTGTTCCAGGCTTTCCGTGAAATAAAGGCACAAGTAAAGTTTATTTCGTTGACGCGTACTTGAATGACTAAGTAGTTGAATGTTGAACGTCGAGGCTGAGACTGACTCCCCACTCGCACGGTCACAGGCGCCGCAGGGGCGCGGGCGGGGAGGACCGCGGGTGCACCGGCGCCCCCCTACTTATCTCTTGATGGATCGGATTAACTGATTATTTAATTTAATTATGAAGAAAATCGATTTAACAAATAATTCTTAATAGAATGGAATATTAGTTTCGTAATTAATACAATAACTTGATCATAATGGGATTGAATGTTTTATCTTCGTTGTTCTAAATACTATATGTTTAGTTGATTAAAATACCAAGTCTTATGTAAATCAACAAAGAGAAAATAATCACATAAACTATTAAAATGTTCATAACTATTAACATATTTATCTGTTTTAATTAATTTGTTAAGGATTGAATCAACCTACGTTACATAATTATGCCAACAAGTTAATGATAGATGCAAAGTATACAATTGTTAGGATTAATAACATACCTACTTTATTAGTTCAATCACAGATACACTTATTGTTTTAAGTAATCAGGTTTCTTTGATTTATATAAGATCGTTATTGTTATAATTAACTTAACGTCAACTAAGAGAAAACTGCTCTTAGTTGGTCTTCATTTTTTAGAGTGTACCACTACAGCCTATAATAAAAATTCTACACCAATTAATCAACACGCTCAATCATGTCAAAAATTTGCGAGCCTATTTAACGAAATATTGAAGCAAGTAAGATTAACAGGGTGTTAACAAGAAATGGCGGGATTTGTTGAGTTTATTAAAACATAGCATCACTCTATTCACTTACCGAGCTCGGGCGAGAAAGTTCAGAACAACCTATGTAAGTTAGCTCTCTTATATCGTATAGTTATTAGGGATCTCGGGGTTACGTTACACTGGCAATCTTAAATACTTGATTCGCTAGAGCTCGCGCAACCAATAAGCCAAGGCATACGGAGGGAGGCAGTAGGTTTGCGTTTTAATCCAACACATTTGGGATACGTATAAGTAGGTACGTATTTCAAGGAGGCCTTGAAATAGGGAGGATTGGATGAGGTAACAATTAACGCTTAAATTGTTTTATACATTTATTAAAACATTTCATTAAGAACATACCTAAACATGACGGCAACTAAAAAGTAGTAGCTTTCATATAATTTTTATATTGTTAAATATTAAAAAAAAATCGAAGTACGTAAGTTTTTAATTTGACTGTCTAGTCATCTACAGAAAACTTGACTCCTCTACCTACTTCATATTCATAATTCTAATTAATTCAGATGAAGAGATAAATTAGACCTAGATGGATCAAGACCAATGCAGTTAAACCGCTAATTACAATATTTTTACTATTAACATAAATTAGAACCTTGTACATGGGGAATCCAGTTTTTAAAAATATCAATTTTTGTTTGTTACCATTACCAACTTCATACGTAGGCAGATAATCCGTTTTTCTCATTTTCCCCATTCAAAGAAAATAAGATAACATGCTGAAATACTTATTTGTTTACCCGTATTTTCGTACTCCGTGTGAGAAATGCAGGCTTTTAAAGGGGTGGATGGTAATCAAGAACAGGCAAGTCGGGATTGTGAGGATCCTGACATTCCCGACCAACTCGTATGCTCCCATTGTTGACTAAGGCAGCGAAACTGTGTGCTCATTCGACCAGCTTAACTAGAACCTTGAGATCTGTTACAACTATACGATATCAGACGTACTTTTACTGGTTTTCTTAAGCGTTCGACTCTATTAGCAATTTGAATAATACGCCAGGGCTAAGGTAAAAAGCCTTTAAGCTCCATTTTCCCGCGATTGCCTTTAACGCCAGGCAACACACCTATACTTATGGATACCAAAGTAACCAAAGGGTAGAGCTTTAAGCCAGCCAAAAAGGGTCGAATTATGTTTGCACTTCTGCAGTGTTTTATGGCGTGTTAGAAATATTTTAAGGTAAGGAAACATCTCAAAGCTTTGTACCTTGATTTATATACTTCAAACTTCAACATTTATTCAGCAAAAAGGCCACAAGGGCACTTTTACACGTCAACATTGAATTTACATACAAGCAAAAAAATAAAATAATAGGTACATCAACAATTATAAAATACAACTAATGTACTCACAAGTACCACTTACAATATTGTACCGACACGCAAGGCCGTTTAAGTAAAAATAATCTGAAACTAGAGTTGCGTAGGTAAATATATCAATTGGTTTAAATAATGTATCGACCCTTTTAGACTATCTGTAAGGTTAATTTAATCCAAAACCGCCTTCATACGTAGGTAGGTAGATACGTTGTTCATGTCTATGCCCGAAGAATCTTCAAACTTCTAGTGGACCTATGTAAATAAAGGCCCGAAATATTTGTCGTCTTTGGCGGTCCCATCGCGGCTACTGTTTGCGCGCTCACAATTTCACAAAATTCAATTTTAGCCAAACTTAAACCTTAATGACACTCCTTAAAGTCTGTTCTCGTTTGAAAGAGAAACTCAACATACTTTAGTAAAAGATAATGGACCATCGACACGACAGAATAGAATACGTTTTCGGAAACGGTTCCCGGGACGCTCAGTTGCAGTGCTGCTTGGGTAAGCAGTTTTGAGATGAGATCCAGTTTTTGGCACTCGTTCTCTTAGTTTCGTTCGAACTAATTTGTCTTTAATGTTATTCGGTTAATTAAAGCATATTAAATTGGATTTTTCCGTTTAAACATCTGCAATTTGTGTGCCCTGACATTACGTTACGACGATGATTTTGCGGTAGGTACCTACCCGCAGTCAGATTGGAAAGTAGCTGTACTTTTTATGTCTTGTATTTTTGTTTAATTGTCATATACCTACCTACCTGTTTTAACTGCCAGCAGCAATTGCTAACTAATAAAGGTTTTTTTGATATTTATAATTAAAAATGAGTAAGTAGTATTATTTCTACCAGTTTATACCTAAATAAATGTTTTTTGTTGTCTTTGTTGTTGTCAATGTAGACCAAAACTTTGTGATAAATAATTAAATAGATTTATCTTATTTTGTTTATTTCAGGATCCCCCTCCGTTGTCGTCGGCCGCCGGCGCCATTCAATTTCCCCAAATGCAGCAGGTAGATATCCGAGCAATACGAGCAAATAACGAAACCATTGGGGAATCGGTACCTTTACGCCTTAATACAGCTCAAGAGATTTCCCTGTGTCCATTCCATTCCATATATCCAGCCGGATCACCTAAAACGTGGAATACCGTAGTATGGTTTTCCTTTCCGTAACATTTGTCGGCCCTAGAGACTTGTTACGCTGTATATACACGAAGAATATTTTGTTCAAATATAATCAGGGATGCGACGTCCAATTTCTCTTGTTTTTATCCTACGTTATGGTATATGGAGGACCGAGCAACGCAAATGTTTGGCCCCATATTGGATTGGGTAGGGTATGGCTGATTTATGTAGACAAACAAACAAGTAGGTATGTCAGTGTAACCCGCTCCCTGGACGTGGGGCGTAAATCATGCATACTATGTTGCAAAGACAAATACTGAACTTTTGATTAAATTTAGACGTGGGACATTGTAGGGTTTTGTTTACATACGAGTTTAACCCTTAAAACGTTTATGTCACTTTTTAACCGCCTTCAAAAAAAAAGGAGGTTCTCAGTTTGACCCGTATGTATGTATGTATGTATGTATGTATGTATGTATGTATGTATGTATATTTGTTCGCGATTATCTCGCGTTTGGCTGAACCGATTTTGATGCGGTTTTCAGAAAAGTGTTTCTTACATTCTGGAGAAGGTTTTAGTATACATAGATCTGAGCTGATGCTGAACCCTGGCTGTAGCTAGTGGAACTCAGGTTTGGTGCAACATAGGCTCACGCTGTTTTGGTCATCCGACACGCCTTGATGAGCACTTGGGAGAGCAGTACCCAAGATATAGCTGATGCTGAACCCTTGCTGTACCTAGTGGAACTCAGGTTTGGTGCAACATAGGCACACTTTGTTTTGGTTAACCGACTTGTCGTCGTGTGCCTATGTTGCGGAGTTCCACTAGGTGGGTCGATGAACTTTTTTCTAACTGCCTTTAAAAAAAGGACGTTCTCAGTTTGACCCGTATGTATGTACGTATGTATGTGTGTATGTTTCTTCGTGATTATCTCGCGTTTGGCTGAACCGATTTTGATGCGGTTTTCAGAAAAGTGTTTGTTACATTCTGGAGAAGGGTTTAGTGTACAGTTCATGGATGGTTTGAAAAACCAATTGGACCCGGTAGGTGGCCATGCTATCGGTATACCTACCAACAAATTTATGTTGCTAAAACCGATTTAGATAAAATAGTGGGAGTGGGAGTCGGACTCGGACTGGGACTGGGAATGGGAGTGGAAGTGGGAGCAATATACATACAAATCGTTTAGCACCAAAACGTCATATTATGTTGTGTCGCGATTATCATCGAGTTAGGCCATCACCAACATTAGTAGACTAAATGGAGAGCCTAACAAACTAGTATTTTAGCCCAAAACCTAAAATAAATGAAGTATCTACCTATCACTAAAAAGTAAAAAATAAAATAAAATAAATAAAAAATAATTAAAAAATTAAAAATATACAAAAATAAAACCAAAATAAAATAACTTAATATAATATCTTTTTTAAAAAAAGGGAACCGCCTTCAAAAAACCAACCCACTGAAAAGTACAAAATAATTTTTATATGGCACCCCTTTACGTGTCCAGTCCCTATCCCAAGGCGTAAAGCAATTTTTTGCCAAAAAGTAATTAATACGTAATAATAAGAAAATTAATAATCATCCGGGTAATTACTTAGTTTTTGAAGGCGGTGCCAAACCAACAAAAACAGTCTTTATTACCAATCAGAAAAACAATACGAGTACGTAGTACCTACAAGAACTAAATTAATGGGTAAACTAAGTATGTCTTTATAATGCAAGTAAGTACAGCGTTCTTCGTTGTCTAAAATATCGGTTCTCAAAAATTTTGGTTTGGCACCGACTTCAAAAACTAAGTAATTATCCGGATGATTATTAATTTTCTTATTATTACGTATTAATTACTTTTTGGCAAAAAATTGCTTTACGCCTTGGGATAGGGACTGGACACGTAAAGGGGTGCCATATAAAAATTATTTTGTACTTTTCAGTGGGTTGGTTTTTTGAAGGCGGTTCCCTTTTTTTAAAAAAGATATTATATTAAGTTATTTTATTTTGGTTTTATTTTTTTAGTACAGGTACTAAATGCGGCGCCAAGTTTAAACACTATGTGCGAGCTAGAAAAGGAAGTACGTTGAAGAAAGTGCAAGAATTGTACTTTTTTTTCTAGCTTATGGCAATATCAGGCAACATTCGGTTTATGCGCAAGCGCCAATTGAAATATGAAATTTGCTGAATGTGCGACGGAGTGTGTTCCTGACGTCGTAGAATATAAAGTAACAGCCTAAAGTGCTTTCATTGTGTTGATATTATTACTAGGTAAGTTAAAGATTGTTACTATATATAAAGTTCATTAAATCATAGATTAATTATAAGTCAAAAACTGTGAAATAAATCTTGTCCCATTTTTGTGACATTGTCAATAGTACTGGTCACCAAGTACCATGCATGCACGTCCTACAAAACGGACCGTGCCGCCTTGTGCGCAGACACGATTGTGACAGAAAACGGACAATGCCATACTTTGGTTATATATATATATTTTAATTTATTGTCATTTTATAGGCTTACGTTGCGTTGGGATTGTGTGATACATAACTATATGTATACATTTTATTGTATTTTAGTTTCAGGTGGTTCCACCATCTGACTCAGAGGAGTGAGATAATAAAAAAACGACGATGACGAAATTTTACTACTAGGGACAGCTTGTACGTACCTTGCCCCAATCCGACTCTCTTTCAGCCAAGTCAGTTTCTCCGGAGAGGTCAGATATGATGGACAAATATAGATCGGTTCATTTACGAAGACACGTACTATTATTCGTATTGCCATGCTATTAAAGTTTAGTGCACCACATCGTGAATCTGTACTAATACATGCTGTAGATGATTTCGAAGTCAAACGTCCTTGTGTGAAAAACGTTGTTAATAATATAATGACTCGACCTGAACATGACCTGTCCCCTAGTACTCTATCTACAAAACTTAATTCCACGTCAGCAAACGCATAAATCGCTTCAGTATCCAAATGATTGGCACGTCTTGAAATGTGCTACGGTTAAAACCTTTTTCAAGTCGATGAAGAAGATGTTACAATTCCCGAGGCTTGTAAAATGTAATCCCTTCAAAATTCAGGAGAGTAAATACCTAAATTTGAATCGAGTTGTATGTGGGGCAGACGTAGTAAAGGATGGGAAGGAGATGAAAGCATTTCTACTTGGGTACAGGAACATATATATAGTTGTTGTCAAGGACCGCCAACCAAAGTCTGCAGCCTGGGAGAATGATGTGCATAAACCTCTGATTCTTGCCAAGGAGGAGCGATATAATCCCAGAATTGTTCGAGATGCCATTGGGACTGAAAAACATCTAAAATTTTAACAGGAATGACAGCTTTTCTCTACCACCAGCTTAGGTTTCAGATAGTCCGTGTGATAAGGAAACAACCAAGACATAGAACTGTGAGATCATAGTGTTAATGGTTTGGTCATTTTAGTATAGCAAAATGTTACTTATAATAATTGTAATGTGTAACTAGCTTTATGAGCCTATTTTGCATGTATAAGTAGCCTTGAAATTTATAGTTTTTGTTTAATATTTCGGTATGTGGGTCATTCTATACATTAACACTGGAAGTAAATATAGTATTATTATGTTTCACATAAGTTTTTTCTATTTGATATTGTAATTAAACGTTTTTCAAAACATTTACTAGTGTTTTATTTAAAGAATTTACAGTTTTCTTGCCCTGTAATACTTTATTCATTTTCATTTTTTGAAACGGTATGACAGCGTTGTCCGTTTTTTAGGACACCCTTGGGAGCAATCAATCTATAAGGTTCATGGCAATGTCCGTTTTAACGGACATCCTAAAAACCCTACTTTCAGAATTTTTTAAAATTTTTTTCGCAAGTTATAGTACTTTTTAACTCATTACTATCCCTAAAAACATTCCATGAGATAGGTGGATACATTATTTCATGTCTTGCCGTGTTAAGGGTTAAGTAAATGCTACGCTATCTAACTACACAACACAACTTAAATTATAAAGTTTTATTTTCGATCGATTATTTTATAAAGTATTTTGGTACATCAAGAAGAGTTTTACGAGTTAAGTAGGTAAAACTTGCATAAAAATAAACTTTGAAAAAATTATCAAATACCTAAATTACAGATATTTAATAAAAAAAAGTATAGGTATATAGGTAAGTTAACATAGTTGACCCAAGTACTACATCCATGTAAAACCTAATTTAAAAGGCGCCTCTTATCTCTCTCTTTAGGCACACTTATTTTTGCAAATTTCTTCAAATTCCAGAAAAACCTCTCTACAAATATACGTTGACAATATTCCAGCGGTGTAAACAAGGTGAGCGTACCCGCGGGCCCTCAATAATATAAAACATGCTCATATCGCGCGCGCCTACATTTGGGATCCTCCCCTATCTACTCCGCCGTTGCACGTGAGATGGCAGGTAGGTACCTACCTGAAAAGTGCCGTGTTT
Organism: Cydia amplana; assembly: GCF_948474715.1. NCBI lineage: Eukaryota > Metazoa > Arthropoda > Insecta > Lepidoptera > Tortricidae > Cydia > Cydia amplana. Next base: position 7,200,412 of record NC_086070.1, read on the forward strand.
TGTTTTTAATAAAAACAAGACAACACCGAAGTTTTAAAGAAACAATAATACATACAGATGTAGTGCATAATTGTTTTCCATTGTGTTTTCTCGGAAACATTCGTATTTGTCATGCTTACTTCATACTTCAGTCAACCTCAGTACCTACTTTTTGTACCGAGACTGACTGAAATAGACACATTCGTACGCTTCCGTGAAAATACGATGGAAAATAATTATGCACTACATCTGTACATATCTACTTACCTATGTTATTATCCATATTCTTAGTTTTTAAGTAAGTATTGATTTTTTTCGCGTTAATGCTTATAATTAGTTATGACCAACAATGTTATATTCCACGTCCAAACCGATTTCATACCTGACTCGTATTTCAAACCCTGAGAAGTAAAAACAGAAATATTGATTATCCCGAATATGAGATGGACCTCAGGGCCTCGAGTCGTAACTTCGAAGCCAAAGGTCACGTAGGCGAGCAATGGCTACCAAAATGATAGTCCCTGTTAACCGGACTAACCTACCACAGAATAAGTGATCAGATCAGAGTCTGCATTTCAATAGGTAACCAACATTTATTAAATAACTTACTACTGTTGGTAGGAACTCGTGTGTGTGTGTGTGTGTGTGTGTGTGTGTGTGTGTGTGCGTTTTATTTTTACATGTTTTAATCTTATGAAGTTTATCGCGAGGTATATATACAGTCACAACCACTAGTATCTAGTTAGGTTTATCCAGATCCAAGTAGCCCGAAAACATAATTAATATACGCCCCTGGCTAACATGTTTTAGAATTGAGCGAAGAAACTATTTGATTCGTTCAAGTTTTAAAATCGACCTGTCCAGTTAAGACATTACTGGCCACACGAAGTTTTAGAACGTAGATAACTTAGATTCGTCACACCGGTGGAAAGTGGAAACCAATACGATCGTACACGGAGTTCGGTTAATTGACTTTTGAGAGAGCCCGACTCAGACTTAACAATTTGTTATGGTACTGAACTGGTTTTGACACGACCTTGAAGATAGGTTACCTATGCTGATTGGTGCATGCGAAATGAAGTGAAAGTCATGCGTGTGATGCGCGCCCATCACCAAAACGATCTCTTTCCGCACAGACTCTAGAAAAGACGGCAAATTTTAAAAATGTAGGCGCAAAGGGTTGACCTCCCATAGAAAATTCTTCTACTGACAAGTTGGGTCTGTTTGTCTATACATTTATTTATTATATTACAATCGACCTCCTGTCCTTAGCATACAGAGTGCCAAGTGACTGTGGGGTTTAAATGTACTAATACAAACACCGATATTACTTCTTATCTTAACCTCCTTCTAAATTACATATCAGCGCATTTCAAAGATATTATTGGATATATGTACTTATCTGGCAAGCTGAATCTGCTCTCTTTGAGCCTCCCAAACTCCCAGCTCTCAAAATATAATATCTAAATCTCTAACAAATCCATATGAAACACTCTTTGATCATAAGCCAAAAGCCGAACGTATCTCGTTACGCTAACAAGCCATCTACGACAATGAGATATTCTTTGCACGGGCGGCGGGCACGTCCGTCGGACGTCGCTCGATCGGAATATTATACGAACTATCCACTCGCTTTTGATAAGCTCCCGATTTCAACCGCTGCTAGCCAGCACAAATATGGAGTAAAACTACTTTGTATATGCTAGTTTTCAATAATAAATTGATATCATACACTAAAGAAAATGTGACCAAATCCACCGGTGGCCGAGGCGGGAATCGAACCCGCGTCTTCAGCTTACGCGGCTAACGCTCTGACCACTATTTCAAACTACCACATATTTCTAAATATTTTCATAAAATACTTTGATTTCTTCCCTAGTTGGATAGTATATTACCTATCTGTAGCTATTGTAGATGATACCTTATCTAATATCGGATGTCAGAGATGACTACAAAGAAGCAAAAACTGTATATTGTTTGTTGTTCAAAAGAAAGTGTTTATGATAAAATAAAAGCACTTACACACCTAGGGCATTCTCTAGCAGCTATTTTTCTACAAAAGTCATCCGACAACCGATATCGGATCGGACAATATGACAAAATAAGTTACAAAGTAATCATTGTTAATCTCAACACTCAATTAGTTTTATAATTATTAATTTATTAAATCTGTTATGCATCGCGGACAGTAGGTCCCCCAACAAGAGTGAGTAACTTAATTGGATTTAATGTTTTTTGTTATTGGACTAGGTGTTAATTTGATTGGTTGTAAAGTACTGGGGCATAATATAGTCATAAAATTAGCGAGCATAACAACGCTGGAGAAATAAAAAGTCATAACCACACCAAGAATCCCAGTTTCTTAGTCTTTGTAAGTATGAAATATTTGGATGAATATAAAAAATACATACCTAGTTAAGGCCTCAATTCTATACAATCTATTCAATCATTTCCATTGTGAAACTAAAATTTACAATGTTGTAGTCACGCCAAATTTTCATTAGAATAGAATAAAATAGAATAAAATTTAAATTGGAGATGATTTAAGACTCTTATTTTATTACCTATGACCAAAATGTTATCAAATGCCTGTTTCCTGAATGCCGCGGATTTTCACGAAAACCTTTAATTAATCTATTCACCAAGGCATATTATTATCTCCATCTTTGTCTTTCGTGATCTGTTACATCAGAGAAGTGACGTCACTTTATGGCCTTACCAGAATAACGTTCCATGTGGCGTTGGATGCCATAATCACATGTGGCATTTCCTACTAACGGGCAACTTTTATAGCTTGTTTCGAACACAATGGATGGACACAGTCAGATCTGCGTACGTGCTAATTTTGGCTAGCATCTAATTAGCCGTGTAAAGATATTTTATGGCAATGCCATGAAATTTCAAAGTTAAAAATAGGCAAGTTATATTATGACATAACTATACTGAAAATTATTTAACAGGTGCTAGGTTACAGTGTAGCTTCAAAATATGAAAATACGATATTTTAACTTAAAAAACAATTACGGCCGCATACAAACAATTTACAATTATTCTTTCATTTTTTAATATTTGACGGCACGAATCATAGCATCAGGAATCAGGACACACTACTTAATATTACAGATACGTTTATAGATTGAGCCATTCTTATTGATAGGTAATAATAGGTATGTATTAATCCACTCAGCTAGCATTTATGTCGGCAACAAGAGCGGTAAATTACAAACAAAGCCAATCGAATCCGCAAACCGCTTTGATTACAAAACCACTAACAAATGAGATTTACGTACGTCTAACTTGCTGTTTTTCTAATTCAATTGTCCCACATTGCAACTGAAGCGAAAATATATAAAACGTCACTGATATACCTAGCACATAAGCTCTTTAAAGATAGCGCGGAGAGTTGTGTCATTGTGTGTATCAACTTTTAATTCCCGGATAATCGTACACGCCTCGAGTCAGGTGAGCCGCCATTGTGCCCTACCCCCCTCCCGCCACCCCCCGCGGCCCATTGACATGCAAATGAGAACGAAACGGGCCGCGCTCGCGGACCGCTCCGACGGTTATTTATCTCTGATTGACTTCGTTTATTCCATTTTGACAGACAGGTTCCAATTTCAAACTGAATCGGCTCGTGCATGTTATTATGTAAATTCGCGTGCAAGTTAATTCGATGCTTCGCTTTTGACAGAACAAAAGCCTTTTATTTTTTTAGTTACAAGTGAAGATCGAGTCTCAGGGCCGGCACCAAAGCCAGTGCAGTAGCCAACCTACATTTTATTGCATGCTAAAGTCTTAGTTCTTTGCTGATTGACGTTAATCATTCCGTCGATTATGGTTGGTTCAAGTTGAAATAAAATAAGGAGTTTAAAAGCTTTATCAACGCTGACAGGAAACTTTCCTTGTTTCCGTAGTAGGGTAGTTTCTTAAACTTGACAAACGGATTTGGACCTGTACGACAAACTTCTAAAGCACTTGAGCAAAAGATACCGAGCGCCGAGCTTGGCACGACCTACTTTTCCAAGTATGTAGTATGCAGGAGACAATAGATTCGTAGATATTCATGAAGGTAAGGTCTTGTAGCTTCGTGAACATTATTTGGGTTAAGGACTTAAACTAAAACATTGAGCACACAATCATTTTAGCTTAAGATGGCAGATGTTCGAACTCATCATCCGTAGACGGTAACAGGTCCCTCGAATAAAAGCCACTAAACTGAATACATTACTGATCCCACGTACTACGAGTCCCAATGGCAGGCTGAACGACTATTTTTCGCAAGTCACGTCTCCGCGAGCTTATCGGGCGTTAGGTTTGATGATAATAAGCGATACCGCGATACATGCGCGGCGTACCGAGTGCTGGATACGGCTGACCCTGCTAGCCATTGGAAACTTATCGATATTTATGTCCTTTTTTTTTTAAGGGACTTTCAGTAGACTTAGTATCGTTCAGTATGGTTTCATAGTTTTCAAAAAGTTTATAAACATACCATAGAAATAAGCAGTCAGAAAATTCATTACTTCTCATCTCACGTTAGACCTCAAAGTCAAGTCAACAATTTTATTTATTTGGTTACTAAAACATTATATTTCGTCAAGTAAACTATAAAAACGCAAGGCATCTATTACCCCAACAGCATTCAGCAGAATTTCAATGTTAGCTAGCTTTTAAGATACCTAGTGAACTCTGAAAAACGGATTACAGCCCAGTAAGGACATTCTTCATTCAAAATAGTATTAATTACCTAATATTTCTGCCTGATACACAAAGAATCCTAGTTTAGGCATTTGTAAACCACTTGTCTTTATAAAATCTTAGTCTTTAAGAGCAATCACTGTTAAAAAACCAGTGGACTGTACTTATCCGTTCACTTCTAGCAGTGTATCCGGCGGGCAGTATTCACCCCGCGTATCACCGAGTCAATATCAATAAATGGGAAGTTGGGAAATTGGATGTCCGGTTCGACACGGCTCCCGTAATAACATAGTAATGAGAGCTACTCGTAAAAATATGGCTGCCATGTGGATGAGGTCTCAATTATTTGTATTTGTATTATTTTTCATAAGTTAAAAAAAACAGTGGACTGTACTTTTCCGTTCACTTCTAGCAGTGTATCCAGTGGGCAGCATCCACCCCGCGTATCACCGAGTCAATATCAATAAATAGGAAGTTGGGAAATTGGATGTTCGGCTCGACACGGCGCCCGTAATAACATAGTAATGAGAGCTACTCGTAAAAATGTGGCTGCTGTGTGGATGAGGTCAGTCAATTATTTGTATTTGTATAATTTTTCATAAGTTAAAAAAAACAGTGGACTGTACTTGTCCGTTCACTTCTAGCAGTGTATCCAGCGGGCAGCATTCACCCCGCGTATCACCGAGTCAATATCAATAAATGGGAAGTTGGGAAATTGGATGTTCGGCTCGACACGGCTCCCGTAATAACATAGTAATGAGAGCTTACTCGTAAAAATATGGCTGCTGTGTGGATGAGGTCTCAATTATAAACTACCAAATTACTAAGAAAGTATATAAATAATAATTTAATAAGTAGGTATAAAATGAGACAGCGATCTGATACCTACCTACATTTTCGAAAATGGTTTTTATAAGACAAGAACTAATGACTGTTTGAAATCTAAATTATTTCACTGTTTTTTTAGGAATTCTATTCATAAAGTGGGTACGCATTTTGGCAGCTTACTGTACCTTCAAAAAGTACAAATTATGTAGAATCAATAAGAACGCAATTAAGTAAAAATCCATACATCAAATAAAATAAGTTGTACTAAATTTATCCGAACGACGAGAATTATGGACCTCAACATGAATAATAGAGACAAATTCAGTAGTCTGTTATTTTTAGTATTTACGAGTAGTTTGTAAATATTTAAAACAAAAAAAAACATGTGCTTAGCTTAAGACCAGAATTTGACAAAAATATAGCATTAGGCATGCATTAGGAACCTATAATTAAATTATTTTAATTTGTGAGATAGCTATTTACAAATCTAGGTCGCTGCATTATTTCTTCGTTTATAAAGTACCTATAGGCATCTAATTATTAACATTTATTATTGAACCATTATATCCTCCTTATAATATCATTCTGTTATTGAAAAGTTATGAACTATCAATTAACATACCGTTGTCTCGTTCGCACTCGCCATCCATCCAATGCAAATCCTGCAACAAAACAATGCCATTAATAAAACAAAATAGTTCCGCCAATATTGCGAGTTGCATCAGCCTACAAGAATTGATTCGACATTGACACGGGACGCATGCGTATACTGGCCTAATTCTGCGCGCCAGCAAGAGACAATGAGATGCAACTATGCCAGGGTCAGAAAGAGATGGATATGCAGTATGAAGTTCCGACTGTCGACGTCGATTTTGAACATGGCGCATATTGCAACTGCATTTTGAAGGAACGATGCAGTTTATGAATTCATTATTATTCTGGCATAGTTTACCTCCATATCTATTTTTAAATTTGGAATAGCTGTTTGCTATTAATGTATTCAAAATTGGGGTCCTAAAGTAAGTCTTTATCTATTGGAAACATGAGACGCCACTTTGCTTAAAGTTGTAGATAGGTATGTATTACGTATTGGGTTGTCTTAATTGAGACGAGTAAGTATGTTGATTAGTTACGTTTTTACGTTTTATTTGTCCGTACATAATTGATTATGTGGGATTGTTTTTCTTATTCTTTCGAAACGAATATTAGAACAATAAATTAACTTCTTAATTAATATGTAGTAAGAAACCCGAACTTTTTTTCTAAGCAAATGTAAATTACAAGTTCAATTATGTCGGCCCTAAAATTAAAGTTTACTTCAAATTGTCAAATAGAATTTTAAGTTACGTTGAAAACAAAGTCAAACAACAAACATCAAAGTTTGAAATGCCCATAAATATTAGCAAAATATACCTACCTATCATAGGGTTAATAAGTAGGCTATACCTAATTATGACTTCTAAAAAGTCATAAATTGATCATGATTTACTGTGCGAGCTATTTTCAGAGACTATTTGTTTCACGCATTAGAATGCATTAACATAGGTAATACTAGAGTCCGAAAAGGGCATATCGAGTCATTTCCAATGCCACCCTGTCTAAATGATATGTCAATTGCTTTTCCTCCTAAGGGCTTATTTAGACGGTGCGAGAACTCGCATGCGAGTTTCATTACATTGCGTCCTTTGATCGGTCGGCTGAGTTGACGTAACGTCAATGATCCGCAATGTAACTAAAATCGTATACGAGTTCGCGCGCCGTCTAAATCAGCCCTTATACTTCTCCTTTCAAATAAACGATCTTGTACAAATAAGTCGAGTTATACAACTTACATTAATGAGTACTCATTAAGAACAAAGTTCCTCGCGTTTGTAAAGGGCCTTCTGGTAATCGTACAATTTGGCGCGAGTAAATAAAAGTTTAAACAGATTAAAGTGGGTAACGAGCCGGGGGGGGGGGGGGGGGGGGCACAATTATCTCGTCCTATTTTCCCCGTCTAATTTCGCGTTAGATTTACCCTTAAAGATGAGAACACACGAAGGAAAATATGGAAATGAATTTATATTTAATTATAAATTCATATTACATTTTTATAGCTCACTTATGTTAGTCATCATACAGATCTAGACTATTGTTGGCTTAATCTAGCTTATCTATAAACAAGTATTTATATAGACTGGAAAAAGTTCCAATATCCAAAATACCTACAATAAAAGAGCGCTTTATGTTATGGAATTTAAAAATGTGTTTCTGCCTGAGTTACACTCACAAACTGAGCTACTTATATATAGGTACAAGTGTGTCATAAACTGTAAGATTTGGAATTTTTCGTTGACTTATATAGAAATTAGAAAAATCCAAGCAAATAAATATTTTATTTTATCTTTTTGATTAACAGGAGTTTTCAAATAGGCCAATTAGATTATTTACAAGCTCAATAATTAAATATCTAGCTCATCTCGATTTCTCGCTCTAAAAACAAGCAGAGAATAAAATTAAAACAACATTTCCATCTGTAATTTAACCCTTTGTTTACTCGTTAAATAAAACCTGCATTCGTGTTATCATGCGGGCCCGAATCGCATGGATTTGCATACGCTGATAACGAGTTACAAGTTTAGTTTGACCGGTATCCGTCACTTTGTAAAATAACTAGGTATACAAACAAAAATACCTAATTATATCATGCAGTGTCGACACTCCTCAGCCCCTCACAACCTGCCTAATATTAACTATGAATAATCCTCGCATCACTTACAACTTAAGATTGCAATGCAATTCAAGTGATAAGAAGTCACTCTTTAGAAAAATAATTCAATGTCATTTACTTAGCTATTTTGTAGACAGACATACCTACGCACTAACGTTGAACTGTATGATACTCTTTTTTTTTGAAGTAGATATTTTACAGTCTCCTGTGTGAAAACACCCTTCGAGAACCTTTAAATTCGCTAAGCGAAAATAACGTAAGTACAGTAAACACCTAATACCTTTGTCTCAGGTACCAAGTAATTATTTATATATCCATAATATGTATAGCAATGGAGATACAAGCATGCTTACATAAAGAATACAAAAGGTATCCTTATGGAGAAAGTTCAAAACAAATGAATGGATAATTTCGAGTAAAGTTGAATTGCTCCAAGAGGAACTCCGTAATACTGTTTTGCTTAAAATTTTTCAGTACATTTGCACCGAAGTAAAAACCCGTGATTATTACTTCCCTAACTCAATTCTCTGAGTCGAAAATACAAGAGCAAGAGTTGTCTGAATTTGCATAGGAATCGGCGTGACATCAGAGGAGCTGTCATAAACACCTCATGTTGATTCACCCGTAATCCTTGCAGATGACAACCGGTGCACTTTAATCGGAAAGTTTAATACATTTCACGATTATTTAGGAATTTTACTTTGTAATGTAATTGGAAGTTTTGATAAGACTCGCGAGTGAAAAAATATTTTAAGAGTGTACGTGGACGTGGGATACATTTATCACATCATTATAGATAGGCCCGATTTGCTTTATAACTAGGTAGAACCTAATAAGCGAATGGCCTAATTAATAGATACCTGATTCTGAGGAGTGGAAATATCACGATTCTATTACTTATGTTTGCTCCGAGCTCCGAATCGTTTTGCTTTATCTGAAAATTATCTTTATCTGAAAACTACAAATAGGTACTTACATTTACTCCAATGTAACGAAACTTATATTATTTACTGACGTATTTACAAATCGTAAGTAGACAAATTTAGGCATAAACTAATTCCAAACTTTGCATACCACTGAAAAGCTTCTGTTACTAAATTATTCCCTTAAGCTGAACCCTTTGGTTATTTGTGACCTATGTATATAGTTCTAATGAAATCAATTTCGTCCCACCGCCACCGGGGGCTCGCACGGGTGTGACACACATACAAACAGCTCTCCCACAATTACGTAAGTATTTACCATGTTTTTCGAATCTCCGTTCGTATCTTCCTATATCGAGCTCGGTCGTGACTTGCATGGATTCTGGCTTATTAGATATATTTAGTGGCAGTCGGACTGTCTGAATGTAGATTAAAACACCCATTTCCATAATGTCTCAGACAAAGCGACGACGCCCCGCTTAAGTTTCCTCTCTAGAGTATCTTTTGGTGGAATTGAAGAAGTTCGATTGAATTGTAAATCGTCGTTTCTAAACGGATACGTTTGGAAGCGAATGGAAAAATAGTGACTGATCGGCTGGTTTTATACAGATTACCTATACTGTAATGATATATGAGCTACTCTTACATGAAATTCACTTTAAGATTTAGAATTACCTACTAAATTAAATTATTTTAAGGACACATTTTCCGTAACCTGATCTACCTAAACGAATCCGTTATGGGACCAGAATTGACAGCAGGTATTCTGAGCTGAATAAGAAACGTATTTTTATCGGTTAACACACAAATGTAACGCCTAAGATATTCAGTGACACAAACACGCACATACATAACAGTACAGACAATTCAGAACCTTTCCATGTCATGTTTATTGTAGAAGGCATCATGAAACCAGACAAACTTACAGCAAACAACTGAAACAACTTTGAAATTCTCAAACAAATGACTGTTGTCTAGATGCACAATACATTTCAACATTCCAAAAAGGTACTCAAAATTAGTACCAAGAAATAAATATTAGCTTGTTTTATACGTCTTTGTGCCAAAACTGCTCTCAAGTTTATTGCTTGTACCAGGGGACCAGGGGATGGGGAGAACAAAGGTATTTATCTAAACAGCTGGAGTTTGCGGTTGCATTCACCTGCAGGCATTAGACTACTCGTAGTTGAGCTGAAGGTATTGTGCGGATACATATGTCGGCTCAGTTCCAACAACACTCGTAAATTATAGGCTACATGTAGATTGAGTGCCAAGTGATGAGCGGCGGCGAGAATGTGTGGGTAATTATTGATGGAAGCAATAATGTAGGACCCGGATGTATAGAATCATAATAATTTTTGGTAACGGTAATGTCAGTCATTACTCACTTTTTGATCACGGCATGACACGTGGTCGCTCAACAACCGATGCTGGTGTTGAGCTAATTAAGTATATTTTCGATGCCTGGGAGGAGTCACGAGATGCTTTAGGTGTCTTCTGTGATTTGTCTAAGGCCTTCGACTGAGTTGAATTGAATTGATTACTTTAAACATCAATAAATATCTGGATTGGACAGATGAATTTATTATTAAAGATTAATTACCTTAGCTGTAAGTCTTTTAATTCAAGTATAAGTACCTATACTATCAATGCACAATATAATAATTACTAAGCGACTTTTTTTTTCTTTCTCAGGTCGCAGACAAAACTGACTCTCCGGTCTCGACTTCGACCTTCAATTACCTATAACTACATCATTTTTCATCCTGAAGTCTGGAATTGGAAGATACAGAATAAGTATGTACCTACATACCTACATATTTAAATCTATGCACTTGCACTCCATGTGATGTTTATGTAGCGTTTTAAATACAAACATGTTTTTTATGCTCCTATACTACAATCTGATCGCTAGAAATTGGTCAGGAGTATTTTTTGTAGATAGTCATACTTCACAGTAGCAGCTTTTATGATCCCTTTGCTCGACTAAAGTTTAAAAAAACATTACTGAGCTTTCACTTTCGACAAAAAATAACGACCTTCAAATAAGTTTCACTATCGGTATAATAAAATAACTGCTACCGGATCCAAATACAGGTAAGATTTGTTTAAAAAATGGGTTACGAACAATGTGATGTTTTAGAAACACGACATTTTATTGTAAGTAATACCCCTTTGTGCAAGAATAAAATGATAAAAGTAATCAGTTTGACTTTAGAGAAGCCGCTTCCATTGTTTTTTTTTGTAAATACGTATGTTTCTCATTATGCTACGGCATCTTTACTTAGCCTAGTAGACTGTGACCCTGCATTCGAGACTGGCGGTCCTATTTAGGTCCAAGTACCCGATAAGGGCATTTTTTTTTTTGATAAACGAGGATATTTTTTCAAAATATAAAATGTATTATACATACTACAGCATAAGCCTAACATTGCTTATTGTGGGATCAGGGCAGTATATATAAAATTTGTTTATGTTTATTTTTTATTAGATACAATGGTGTCGTGACAAAAGCGGAAAGAAGAAACAGAAGCATTATCAGTACGGAAAAAGGTGGCAGCGGTCATCCAGCGGGGGTTTGAGAAAGGTTATATTATAATGCTGATACTGTAATATGTGTGATACTGTTTATGCTAAGACTGCTAAGTAGTTGATATACATATTAGTCAAATTAATTAAAAAATCGCCCTAATCTTTGCCCGGTACCACACGCGCCTGACCGCACTGTTTAGACCTGTCTATAAAGCCAGGCTTTTAGTTACCGTCGTTTATGCATCCATCCCATACCTTCAAGTGGCTTATACAACTTTTTACTTCCCCGGAGATTAGCCTAAGCTGTTGTTAGTTTAAGTGAGCGTAAATACGGTTAATTTAAAGTTTTGTTTGTTGTTTTTTGGACACAATTTTACATAACGAGCAATGAGCATTCTTATAGACTACTTGTTAAGAGTAGCGATTACTAGCGAAATATTAGTTTAGCAGCAAATCTCAGGTTTGGCAACTCAACTTTTACGAATCTCCTAAATTATATAGTTACAATGGTGCTTGTCGTTTTATTTACGTAAGACTTCCTAGCGATAGGTAAGTTACACTTTCGCTGCACTAGTTAATCTACTCTTTATTTAAAAAATAATTCCATTATGATGTACCTACCAACAAAATGCTCCATCCATAGAACCTTTTATACTTACAACCGTTCTAAGGTCTGTGTTCAGAATTAAAAATAAGAATTTTCCGTTAAAAATAAAAGCACCAAAGCTTTTACAATATCTACTAAGGGAGCATAATCGAGCAAGTGCCGGGAATATGCTGATGCTTAAAATTAAAATGAAGAGAATTCTTAATGCAGAATAATTTAGCTACATTTCACTTTGGTCTTACTCGACCTTCAGGAGTTATGGTTTTCGGTCATTTACTTCATTAAGAATTCAAATATTAGTTGATCTTTCAAATGTTTGTAGAGTTTAACTATGATAATATTAGGTACCTATTCATTTCTACATTGTTGGGGCAAATAAAGAGACTTTACTAAGGCAAACAGTCATGTAGGTAATGTGAAACTTTCACGCTTTTTGATATGAGAAGTGAATAAAAAAATACCTATACAAAACATTTAGTGAAAACTTTACTCCGTAAAGAGCCAACAGGAGTGGTCATTTCTCCATACAATCGTACTCGACTGTTTCCTCCGTGGGTTTTGAAGCTAGAGCAATGATTTTTTCAACACAGATTAATATTGTCAATATCTGTGTCGGACCGTTTTGCTTTTTTTGATATTTTTGTTTTTTAAGGCGCTAGAGCCCTTCAAAAATGGCCAAAATGGCCTAATTGACTATGCCGCAATGCGAGGCCTGCTATTCAAAACTGACATCAATTAGTCAAAAAAGCAAAACGGTCCGACACAGATAATGTCATAATCATTTAGATTTCCAAATTTGGTTACGATTGGTTAAGTTTTGGAGGAGGAAACAGTCGAGTACGAAACCTCGATTTTTGATATTTTTACGCAGGATTTTTCGCCTTGTCCTTATCGCACTAGTGTTAGGAGCCGCTTCCGTTAGCGAGACGGGTATATTTACCTAAAATATTTAAATCTTAGCTCCTGTTGGCTCTTAAGTATCGGCAGAATCGCAAAAAACAATTATGTAGTACCTAATACCTACCTATTCTAGTATATACATAGACTTATTTTTACTTTAACTTTAACTTTATACTTACCTAAGTATGTAAGTATATAGTTATTAGCTCTGCCTTACCTTATCTGTCAATAGTTCTAAAAAGTATACATACTGATATATTACATTAAATCGACTCGTCCAACTAAATCATACCTCTCTGTAGTTCTGTACCTACATATATAGATCTTACTTACTGCTAAGTATATTTATTTACAAACATAATAAAACCAGTTCAACCAAGGCAACCATTGATCAGTTCGCTAAAGACAATGTCAATGACAATAGTCCCCAGCTTGAGTAACGTTACGTCACAAGTTATATTACTTTATACACTTTGTAGGCACTTACGACGTTTTTCTCTTAAATGTGTGAGTTTGTAGGAAAGTTATTTACAAACGCAAGTGGCTTCAATTCTGTGCACCGCATAAATATGATTTCGATTACTCATATTTATTAATGATTGGTAGGTCAAGTTAAGCTAGCGTCGAGAAACGAGTGTTTAGTGAATGAGGTAGGAGGTAAAAGGGTAGAAATAGCTTGGCATGCCATGCGTCCATGAGCCCGGGATAAATATTGTTTAACCCTGCAAACGACTGGGTTTATCTGATGACGTACCAAGGGATGGCAAGTCACGGCGTTCTAAGTCACGGCGTTCTCGAAGGCGAGTAGGTAAGCGGAGGCGTTTATCAATAGGTTACGCAACTATATCGTTAAACCTTCCAACTATAAGTTGTCCAAAATATTCCAATTATGACCCAAAACTAACTCGAATATCTTCGTAGGACTATATCTATTATTTAAATGACGCCGTTCTAACTTAGAACTTTTAAGTAAGTAACTAATATTTATTTGTGAAACACAGGTTATACACAGATGACAGTGAGTTGATACAGTACTAAAAATATTTTTCAAAATATAAGGCAAAATATTTTTAAAAATAAAAGAATAAACTCAGACATTGATACAGTTACTTACATCGGTACATAACCTTTGGACTTTGGACGTTGTAATACTGGACTATAGTTGGGTGGGTTTAAGTTACTAAATTATTGAAATAATTTACTTTATACCTATATCCAACCCTACTGCATATATTACTATTTATAAGGTCACATCAAACGTCTACCTACGTCGAGTAAAAAATATCAAATTCATCACGAAGGGCCGCCGCAAACTATTCCCCCTTTGATACAAATTTCACGAAGAACGCTCCTACATTTTGCATGAACTGACATTTCCAAGAAAAGTTGTCGTCGAACTTCACGAACCCCTCTAGACGAAACTTGTGACTATTTTTGTATTCAAGCGCTCGCTCTAAAATAAGTTTTTTAAACGTGCTCTCATTTCTACCTAACAAAAGAATGAAGAATTGAACGAGAATAGAACTGACGCGTGCAAGAAATACAAATGTTGTATAATCTCATACAAAGACATATTAAACTGTTGGGAATTTTACTACATAAGTATCTAATTAACATTAACGCCTTCATTTTTATTAGTTTCATTGCAGCCTTTTATTAACTTGCAGGTATAAAAATCGCAAAAAAACTCCATTCCATAATATACCATTCTTCGACCCGGTCTGATTATGGAGACTGAAGTAAGTAAGGGAGTGCAAACCATTGAGCTCGTAGATTTCAGTGATAATATTTATTTACTCATCAATTAAAATAATTGATTGTTGTCATTTGTCATTGTTTAAAAGCCATGTAGTAAAACTGGGTATGCCAACCGTAAGCAAACATTGCAACATTGTATTGTACAAAAATAATAAATTTCAATTATGAAGATGGCCACTTCATCGGATATGACCATAAATCTCGACTAGACTGCACAGTGCACGGTTTTTATTTTTACAAACATGGATCCTATAAATATGATCAGAAACGTCCTTAGACCACCCACAGTCGTTTCACGATCCAAATATTTTAGAGTTCCGTGCGCGTATCGATTTTCAATAGAGGCTGCATTACCGACCTAGAATATAAGTAAGGTAGCACCTACAGGTTTTATTTATGTCTTGAACAAATATGAATGTTGAATTTTTTTTTTACAAATACAAATATACATTGAACAATAAATGGTGTCTATTCCGAAATATCTGTATGCAGCTCCGTCTGAGTTAACACCACCAATAATAATAAAATATAACCTACCTTCTGATCGCGTAATCTTACTTCCGATCAAACTAAAAGTCATTCCAATCCTACACCATATAACATGTTTGTCTCAACTCACACTTGCCTTGTCTGTTGCAGATTGGCGAAACTCCACATATCAGTGCAACAATGTTGCATTTCGTGGACGGGTCGTGTTTATACGCAGACTAACGACCATTTCTGTCTCTTGGGCTTAATTAAATTGAAAAATTTATGAAAGTATACGAGTGCTGCGGGCGTTTGGCTGCAGTTTTTGCGGTACTTATTACGGTTGGAGACGACCAATGAATGAGATAAAGCTTTGATGTACAGAAATACTTGAACCTACTGATCTCATATATTGTGGTTGTGGCTCTATTTATTATAAGTGGAATCAATTTAGCGTCACCTTCAGAGTGTGGGTACACGAGTGTCGATGTACCTTGGACTCATTTACTCTTATTATTTTAAACGTTGCTTGTAGAGCAGGCACGTGTGTTTTCATGCTCCAAGATTATTGTAACCTTTGAAGCTTTTGTATTTACTTTTAGAGTAGGTATCAAAGCTAAAGAAGAATATGTCGAAGTTAATGTTTTGTTTAAGATAAATGATTGTACATAATTTTAATGTTAATTACACTTTGTAATAAGTAGATGTATAAGAAAGAAAACAAATGTCAATGTATTACGTTGCGTTACGTTGTATAGACCAACGTGTATATTAATAGTAACCATAGGTACTGTAACTGTATTCCAAACAAAACATTCACCTTGTCCAGAGTTTTATTTCTTCCATTCTCATTACGCCAAGCAGTCCTATTCAACTCGATCCAACAATATATGCAGAGCATTCCGAGATGTACGTGAAGCCATCCAGAAAATATTTCGTTTGTGTCCCGCTGAAATGGGCAGAGTTGGGCTCGCTCGTATATTGGCTGATATTGCTCGATGTTTGTATTCTGAAGTGATATCGTATATTGGCGTGGCAATTTGCAAACATGTGCCTTCTATTGTGTTATTAGATGGAGATAGTAATGATTGGCTTGTATGTTGTTGTGGAAGGAAAGCGTGTGGAGAATCAATAATTAGATAGGAACCGTAAGTATGTAACAAGCAACAATGTTGTGTAGGAAAAGTTAGCAAGAATGTTGCTATGAAATATTTCATTTCGGTCTAAATACATAAGTACATAAATAAAATATTTCATAGCAACATTACTTATTAAGATTTTAATTGATTAGATTTTAATTGATTGATTATATTGAACTTGACCTGATATTCAGGTCATTTCTTATGCAAAAAAACGAACTATGTTAGAGAAAGTTACTAAATTTTATTGTAAAAAAAAAATACTTATTAGCTCACTTAATAAGCCTTTCATCGATGATACTAACTGGTATGTAACTTCAAAACATTTAAAGAAAGTGTTGGCACAATATCTCACCTTAAAAAACGAATAGGTAGATACATTTTAGGTAAACGAACTTATTGCACGTTCGGTAAAAAGATTTCATTTTTCCGCGGTTGATCAGGGTATTTGAAACCTGGCTGGGTCCGAAATAGTCCGAATGGCTAGACGGTGGAGTGGAAACATAATGAATGTACGTGTCTTGCAATTGAATTATACTGTACACGCCAGTACTAGGGAATAAATGGGAAAGGCTATTATTGTTGACATTTTGAAATTAATTTGTTACATTAACAAGATCTTTACATTGTAATAGCAATTGTAATTGGATTAATTTTATTTTGTATACCAATGTATACAAATCCACCAACCAACCAATAACCAATGTATCTACTAGGTTGATGAATTAATTAATTCATGATTCATGATAATATGACTTGATAAATAGAATAATCTAGCTATCGTCTTGGGCACTTCTATTGCAAATTCAATTTGTGATTTGACCTAAGTAGTAGGTCGGTACCTATGTAGAAATACTTAGGTACCTACCTATCTTACCGAGCTAGGTTAGGTAATATGAAGTAAATGTGTTTTTTTTCTTATAGATACATAGTTTATTTAATAATATTTTTATTTACTTAGGTGGGCATTTTCACTTAACTGAGCACCTTTAACGGCCGGTTAGCAATCGTTACAAAACTAACGGTCAATGTCAGATCCCATACATTTTGTCAGGAATGTAACGGTTAGACGTTACTGAAACAAGACTTAAGTCGCGCTTTAAGGTGCAAAGTTAAGTGAAAATGCTCAGGTACCTATTCAAATTTCAATTGGTGTAGGTACATAGTATTCAGGTACTTTTAATACATTATACCGTTTGTACGAGTATACCTGCCCTTGTCTTGCAGGTTATCCATGTTTACAAATGACAGGTAAGTACTGTTAATTGAATACAAATGCGACATTCCACATTAAGATGTAGGTATTTCTATAGTACAACAAAAGGTACCGCGCGGCTACTTGCAACTTATTAACATAGTCCAATGTAGATAACGTAGTATATAACAGGAACGATACGAGCCATTTGTATTCAATGCTGAGTGAAACTTCTTACATGCCTTCACATTCACACACATCTTTCTACACTTATGCTCATATTACCTAACGGAACCTAGCTCAGTAGGTAGCAAGTTTTAGAAACATATACCTACTACCAACTGGACTAGGTGAAATCAAAAAATTTGTTGTCGATAGAAGTGCTTAAGACGAAAAGTTCCCTTGCTTAGCTTCTATTAGGTATAGGTAAGTACCACGGTAGCCAACTTTGACTTATCATATCGCCAGATTTATTAACTTACAATCATCTTACAAAAATCAATCAGAGCTACTGAAAGACTTTTAATGGAGGTAAATGTGACATTATTAAACAATAGACTTTTATAACCAGCTACCAACTGTTATCAAAAACACCCAAATGTCTTTATTACTTGTCGATCGTTTAGTGGCTATAAAATGGAACATCTTTGTAAATTGGTGTATAAAAAATAAAAGTGTAAAACCGATAGTAAAATATCAGTGAGTAGTTTTATGATATCTAATCAATTGGTGTTAGCTCTGCGGGGAGATCGTTAAATTTATGCTTTTATTACATTGCTAATTTTCAATATTTACTTGGTTTCCGATAAAAGGGTTGTATTTTGAATAAGGAAATTTTGTAAAAAATATTGGACAAATACCATTTTTTTTTATTATTGTACATTTTTGATAATTAAACGTGATTACATATTATATTAAATACCAACCATAATAAATGTCATTGGACAATCAAACGACACCTAAGTATTACTTCATTTAACAAGACTACCCAAAAATATACCATCACTTTTTTGTACGAATTCAGGTTTTAACACAATTTCCATTTTGCTAACAATTGAAATAAAAGAAAAAAAAATTAAGTTTTTTCTTCAATAGCTAGGTACATTACGTATGTTTATTTGTAAAACTATAAGAGTGTGCAGACGACTGTAAACAAAGTTAGGTAATGAGGCTTGTAAAAAAGTTCTCAAAACCAATTTAAACTACGACCTCTAGTGTCTTTAAAACCAACCAGCGCCAACCTCATTCGATCCGGGCGCGAAATATGCGGCGAGAGCATAGATTGCGCCATCAGCTTCAAATTTGAAATTGGAACGAATAGAAGCCTCGGTAACGGCCCAAGTTAGATGAGAGGGGGAGGGGGGCGCATTCTATCGGGTTGGCGGTTGATCTTGTCCCGGCCACGGTCACTTTTGAATGGGGCGTAAAAAAGACGGTTGGCGTCTAATATGGCGGGTAGTGATGGGTAGGACATCAATTTAAAATGAGTTTGTATGAGTACCTCATTTTCTAAAATGAGGTGTTACAATGTCTTACTTCAAATGAGGTGAGGTACTAGCATATTTTCAGCGTCGACTATTCCATTCATTCCAACGGCGACAAAAATATTTAATGTATATACATATTTAAATTTATGTATTCATCACTTCCTTTATAAATAAATAAATAGTAACATATATTTAATTGGAGTGCAATTCTGGAGGTTAAGAATAGAACTTTTAGGAGAAAGATAATTTTAGAATCAAGTAAAATGAATAGAGGAGTGAAGTAAGACATTTTTGCGGTACGAAGTACTGCGACAAATTAACAAAATGAGTGGTACAAATGAGGTGCCTCACGAGTGAGCGACTCAACACTAATGGCGGGTGTTGAGGTCGTTGAGGAGATGAATTAGGTATTACATACAAAACTTGTTATAAGAAATATGAGTGGGGTGTTTGATAGGTAATAAGTATCTTATTTAAGAGCCAACAGAAGTGGTCATTTCTCCATACAAACGTACGCTCGACTGTTTCCTCCGTGGGTTTCGAAGCTAGAGCAATGATTTTTTCAACACAGATTAATATTGTCAATATCTGTGTCGGACCGTTTTGCTTTTTTTGATATTTTTGTTTTTTAAGGCCTAATTGACTATTGGTTACGATTGGTTAAGTTTTGGAGTAGGAAACAGTCGAGTACAAAACCTCGATTTTTGAGATTTTTACGCAGGATTTTTCGCCTTGTCCTTATCGCACTTGTTTTAGGAGCCGCTTCCGTTACCGAGACGGGTATATTTACCTAAAATATTTAAATCTCGGCTCCTGTTTCGTCTTAGGTGTAACTGTAAGAGCTGGCTTGAGCTACTTTTAACGTTTTAATTTAAAAACCTTAAAAAGTGAAATAAAATATCTATAGGTCTAGATTAAGAGAAGAACAATATTTTCTGTACGACCGTTTGTCATATTTAAATAAATAAACAAATAAATAATATTTACGTAGGTAGAGTACGTCTAAAGTAGTCTAAACTAACTTAACTTTAGACTGATTTGAATACCTATAATAAATGAGGGTTGCATACGTAACACTTTTATAGAAATTTCAACAATGACATAGCCACACTTTGTCATTGCGAATGCCATGCAGATAACTCTTGGTTGACTCCATGTTACAAGAAAATAAATTTTGGTCATTAACATTTTTAAGTGTTCACAAGAATGTGGAACTCAACTTTGTACTTGGTATTAGTTTAGTTTTATTGTTTAGTTAGTATCTTTATGTCCCAATAAATGAATGAAAATTGGTGTTGGTTGTTGTCTGAAATATCAATAATAAGATTAATAATCTTACACTTAGGTAGGTACCTATAAATATAATAAGTAGGTGGTGTGGTATACCTACATAATTATGTTTACATTTTTACCTACATGCAAGGTACGAATGAATATAGCAGTGTAAATCACAATCAATTTAATTACATGCAATTCAATTAAGTAGTAATTAAGTTACACAAGTAATTAATTACGCCCAACACTGGAATAGTCTGTGCGGAATGAGAAGAGTCGTGGAATATAAGGGAACCATACATTCTACGACTCTTCTCTTTCCGTACAGACTACAAACGCTCTCTATCGGCATTTCGTGGAACTTATTGTTACTTTATAATCAATATAACACCAAACATGAATAAACGATACACTTGTAATAAATATCTATAAAAACTGACGAAAAGTGTTAATCATTCACCTCTATCTGCGTCTGCCATTTACGACTCTAAAATATAATTGTGATTTATGGTAAGCAATTAGTTAATTAAGTAACTACTTAACATTTCTTAACAATCTGCGTGCAGGCAAGTAGCTCACGACGCTAATAAGGCAGTAAACACACCATTAACATGATTTATTGGTCGACAGATAACTTAGTGCTACAAAAAGTTTTATTTAAAAACTGACTCACTGATTTCTTATTGGAATTGTAAGTATATCTTGTAAGTTTTGGTTCTGTAGTGAAATTAAAAATTATTTCCAATTCGTTTTTTTTAACCCTAATAAAACCTCCTGCTCATCTATTCCCCTACTTAAATAAAACTCTCAGATATTAAGATAACTAAGTACATATATGGTAGTTTTTTCGCATTTTTTAAATTAGTTGCAACAATAAAATTGCATTACTTTATAAATTAGTTGTAACAATAAAAGAAAATTGTAAATTTGATATAAAAATATACTGGAGTTTCGAAAAAATAACTACAGATGCAAGCCGCAAATAAGATATCTTTTTCATCCAGATTTAAGCTCGAGTAAGCTTACTAGTTCCATCAAAAGATCTCATAAGAAAACTAATTTAAAACTTTCAGAGAGCACACCAGCGCCAAATGCGCAAAGTTGGAATCGCTTCGACCGAGACAGGAACCTTTGGAACAGCGCCACCCCGTGACGGACGGCTGAACCTTTTCAATTGCTGTTTTTACGAGCTCGTGCGTGCAAGCCTTACGCACACCAACACAAAGACAATAAAACTTGTGCGTGTGGTGAATCTTTAAGTGTGTTAGTGAAGAGTCGTTTTATGTACAAATTGTGATATTGTTGGTCGTCCTGTGGTATCTATTGGTTAGATAGCTTAAACATAATGTTACGCGTGCACATATTACGCGCGATAACGAAAGGCACTCACCGAGTGTTGCGGCTTTCACACGTGCTCGCTGACGTCTGGACGCTTTTAGACACGTGTAGATTTACGCACATACCTACCAACGGCAGAGGACACATATAATTTAATTAAAACTGCAAAGACGTGTTGGCCTGAGCGGGGTTTTGAAATAACTGTGATATAAACCGTGAATGCAAAAACTAGTCACGAAGAAATGTGGAGCGATACTGCGTATGCCATTGTTTAGTTGGCCAATTTATACGGGTCGGTTACACTAGCGACTTTTATTGATGCATTACCGATAAAAACTGGCCATAATACGTTTTATAGGCAGATTTTAATGGCGATATGTAGAGAACTGATTTGCACTTTGCTCACTAGGTTATGGGGCCATCAGAATTGTAATTAACGTGTGTTAATCGTTTTTAAAATAGAGACAATGGCTACAACAAGAGTAAGAACTTAATTAAAAAGTTGATGAACATAAACGCCCGATTAGTATCGTAGGTTCTTTTTAAAATATTTGCAAAGAATAGCAGTTTTTATTTTAGTTAATATAGCTATGTAGATAGCGAAGTGACTAAAGAACTCATTTTCCCTCTGCTTTTCTATTTCATGACTGATCATTACTTTGGAAAAAAGCGAGAAAAATTAGCTCAGGTCCGATGTTAGGAGACAACGATCCTCTACACATTTGAGCCACCAGACTACAAATTAAATTAACTCTGTCACATTTGAATCCTGATTCAATATTCCGACTTTCAATCTCGATCTTTGATTAACGTTTTCTCGACAACAATGGAGCCCCTTATCAGTACTTTATCGGGGTTAATACGCGTAGAGCCGTTATCAACAACCTATTCCATTTCTTTATCAGACGTTGCGTTTGAAAATTCGTTATTGTGTTTTTTATATGGTCTGTGAAGTCTAAGAAGTATCACAATAAAAGATTGTTGACAGCAATGGATTTCACTAGTTTTTAAGGCGGTGTAACGTTGCACAGGTCATCGATAGGGATCGAAATATTTTCACAATAAATGATGCATTGTTGTGAAAATATTTTAGGGAGTCTATAAATTCTTAAAATACTGAATCGGTAAATTTTATTGGTAGATTTACGGCTGTCTTAGGTATAATTTATATAGGTATAGGCATTATTTTCTAACATCTAAAATCCTAAATATACTTAAAGGATTTATCAATATTGCCATTCAAATCAAATTAGGTCTAAGGAATCACAGCTTTTAAGTTAAAACTTTGACGTCAATCCATAAAAATATTTAGTTTTATAACAGATATGTGATATATGACCTATCTAAACTCATACTGCTTTAAAGCACACCTCGTTCCTCAGCTGATCTTCGCCGTTAAATGTTTACAGCCCACGACGTCACCATTTTTTCTCAAACTGATTGACAGCCAGCCATAAACCTCCACAATAACTGTACCGATTGTTTAACAGTTAACCGCAATAGTCCAAACCTTTAAACCCTTTACTTTTTTCTTCGTCTTTTTGCTCCAGTTAGCTTTGTTATTTAAAATTTGTGTCCAGGAAATTGTTTGTTATGCAATTATATGCAAAAAAGGGTTGGAATTTTTAGTCGTGGACAAAAGTTTGGGACGTATTTTGGAGTTCTGTTTCAGTTTACTATTGTCGACTTTGCACAATGTGCTGCAATTTAGAATAAGAATTAGCTAAAGAGTCCATATGCAAGAGAATCAGCTTTTAAGTCCATCTAGCATCTGTCCAAACATTTGACATCCTCTGAACGTTAAAAGTTTTAAGTTTCTTTGAGCGATTATTCAAATCTAGAAAAGTGTAAAATATCACGAAATGAAAAATAAACTCGCAATTAAACAAAATTAAAATAAGACAAAGAAGTATTTTACAAGATAAATAAGTGAGGTACCTCTAAGCCTAAGGAAATATTATTTCCGAGGCGATGAACAAAAATTTAAATTGCGTAACCACGAAGAATAAAAAAAGAAAACAAAAGGACGTTTTGTTTTTCCTCCGGCGATAAAAATACCCGATGATGCTGGTGTATTTTTGACAAGGGCTGCAATTAGGTACAATCACAGGAAAGGGAACATCTCCGGGGGAACTACTTCCATATAATTGGCCGTAAAGCTGTAATGAGCCAGATTTACGGGCAAAGAACAGGGCAATGGTAATAAGTACAATAATACTAACTGAGATTTTGTATACTCATGTTTCATATTAGCAGTTTATTGTCGTAATGCTTGTGCTCTTGAATACAAGGCGTATTTTTACATAGTAGTTTCACAAACTGAATAAATCGAACATCAATATTTTGCCTGAAAAAAAGGAACCTGTATATAAATAAAGAAGCCCAGCGTCCTGTAGCGTGAAACATTAGTATTTTTTTCAGGCTTCAAGATTTTATTGTTTGGAAAATTAGGTATTATATTAGTTACATAATATGAGGTAGGTACTCGTAAGTTGGAAAGGTAATTATTTTGTTTGCAATATGAGGTTGAGCAGTCATGAACAAAAAACACAATTAATACCTACAATTTAAAAGTTCCTCATTTTAAAACTTCTTAATAAGTACCTATATTTAGGTACCTAATAAATAAATTCCCATGTAGTTGTATTAATTTTCGAAATTCGTCCGATGCGATGCTCCTTACACCTACCTACAATACAATACCTACCTACAAGTCTTCTTGCAAATTGAAATTAATAGTTAGAGTCATAAGTATACGGTAAGACACGTTCTGTGTTCTGTTCAATCTTGGCATGTAGAGATATGAAAAAGTAAGTGCGTGTTGGCCGGCAAATGACGATTGCGTTTACCTTTTTAAATTCTTTGGATCCCTTTAAAAGAGGTTAGTATTGATGTACCAAGTACTTGTACCCATACTGGGTGTCGTTTTCTGATAGTTATGTACGTAATGTAGGTACATACCATTATTGGCACCTTGCTGGTCGTTACCGTTGCTGACATTCGCATCTTCAGCAGAGCTTTCGCCTCGGGCTAATGGGCAATTAAAAGATATATTTTTTCAAAATATGAAGTAATATATTTCCGTTTGGGTTAAGAATAAAATAGGTTAAAATACATTAAAAGTCTATTCCTATAGGTATCGTTTCTAATAGTAGATCTGTGTTCTGCAAAAGGTTTCTAATTCATGAAAGTCTTCACATTTTCATGAAAGTAAGGTAAGAAGTTGTAAAACGGATATTTGGTATGTTGAAAATTAAAGACACTCATTGTATTAAAGCAAGGCTTATTTTGTTTTAAAACTCCCTATTATATAATTATGGTAATGTAAGGTTTAAGGTTTACCATATAAGTAAAAATAAAGTGACGAAGTTTTGGCTGATTTGGCATTCCGTGGCGTTAATAGTTGGCTAGATTATGTAACTTGTCAGGGCTCTCAAAGCCTCATTTACAGCAGTTCACCTGTGTTCAATGCTCGTTAAGTTACTGTAATACAGGGCCTAAGTGATCGGGCGTCGCGCGGCGGCCATTAGGCGCTTGGTTATTTCTGCTGCTCGGAAATAGAACCGATCGTAATGAGAACTAATGACATTGATTTATTTTAATTTTAATGTGGGTACAAAAAAATACAATAGGCGGGTTTCTCTACTAGTACTTAAATAAAATGGCCAGATCGAGACTTAACTACTTAGGTGGGCGAAGTACCTATAGGAGAGACTTTTAGAAATTATTGGTATACTTACCTAGACCTTTAAGTCTATGTCTAATACTAAAGTAAGTTTAAACCTACATAGGCAATAAACACCATATTTATAAATTACAGAACTAAACGATCGCTGTTAAAGTTTAAGGAAATCTAGGGAGTCATGTTCAGCAACTGCGCATAACTTTCATTCAGATAATATTAATACGACTATGATAGTTGCTACGGGTTAGGCCCAATATCGTCTTATAATTCTTGATAAATCTAAGTGTAATAAATTATCTATCAAAATTTTACACTAAAGTATTCCACAAATAAGCCAACAAGGCGCTATTTTTAACAAAAAAAGTACCTAATCGGTTTATCGCACATCGGGTATATTTACTCGTATAGACGAGGACCGCTCGAGATAATTCTGCTGCTCCAAAATAGAAGCATCAGTAATGATGCTGATTTATAACTAACAACATGATGAGATTACCTACTTGATGACGTCTTTTACAGCAAATCCTACAGGACTGGTTAAGCTACCTAATCAATGTGGGTAAATTATTGCCAGAACGTTAAAATATCTACGCGTGAACACAAATAATCACTTCGATGTTAAGTTACAGTTAAAGACTAGGTACCTATTTTCTCGGCAACTATTTCATTAGTGGAGAATTTCATTTGCAACGTGTTCAAAACATTAAAATAGATTATGTACCTATTTTCTATTTTTCACAACCTAATAATAACATTTAGTATGGACGATCCCTATAGATACGAAGAGGGCAAGAGGGATCGTAGGTTCCTACTTAATATTGATTCCTCTTGTATTCACAATAAATCTATATTCAATTATCAGATCAAAAGCATTTTTCATTCTTCCACTTGGCATATATATTCATGCAGTATTTTTTACACTATACAACCATCTACCCACGTAGGTACAACTAGCACAAAAAATAACGGTTCAGCGGTTATCGTAGAATTCGCTCTTAAGGCTTAGTTATTAGAGGTTATTTTGAGCCGACATTTGTGTGCTTGACTGTACTCGTAGATACATAAATCATGCACTCGTTACAATTTACGAGCCCAGTCAGCCGTAGTGCATGCCACGATTCGAGCTTTACTATAGGCCGGGTCTACATTGACGGCCGTCAGCGATTTACTGGCTTATTATAGCTATATGTTATTTTATTTCATTCTCTGTTGCACCAAATTGGCGTTGAGAACAGGAAGTACAAACACGAAACGAATTTTCTGTTTCGAAATATGGGAACATGAAACCGAAAATAGCCTTTTTGTAAAATAGAGTGAAGATTAGGGATGTAGTCAGGCCCACTAGAAAAAGCAAACTTGAATTGGTATGAATGGTCGAAATGGGTGCAGAAATAAACAAGAATGGCAAAAAATATACCTATAGAAGTATTTAATAGAGTATAGTTAAATAAGATTGAAAAATGCTAAGAAAAAGAAAATTGAACCGTTTCCAATCTTACTATTCTGCCAGATTCAGTTCAGATATTTTGTGAAATGTAGGTAAAGGTCTATAACTATGTATTTTGGTGTGTAATTGGTGTGATCTAATGAAGTCGAATTCTTGGCACTCTTTAAACTAGCAGCACGTAGATTGATCCTGTTTATGACGTTGATAGATCTACTCAAAACATAATAATGTTTTGAATTTGTGAATGACTGCCACGTACCGGTAACGGGAAAAATTGTCAATAAGTAGTCGAAATGATTATAAGCCGTATTTATTTGATATTTTGTAATACATATCCTGATTTGTTTAATGTAGATCTGTAGGTACAGCTGACAACAAAGATTAAGTACCTAAGTACCTAAGCGTGGATAATTACCTTCATAGGTACATATCTACTGCCTTACGTTAAGGCAAAATTCAAGGTTAGGATTTGTATAAAACTATGTGCCAATTATTGTAACTCAAATGTGAAAGGTCGTTTCAATCAAGCGATGAATAAAAGCACAAGCGAGCAAAAGAGGCTCTCCTGCTTGTTACCATTAATGGTTCAATATTGTAACTTGATTTTCATCAAGTTTTTTCATCAACTCAAATTGGTAATATCCTCATATCAAAGGTAAAGCTGAATGTTAATGAGTCAAATTGCTATAGAATAAGACTCAGTGCAGATAAAATTTTGTAATGCAAATTTAAATAATCTACATCGTATGCATATATATAATATGCATTAATTTAATCGGGATATAGTGTTTGTTAGTTAATTAAAATCCCTATTTACCTACACCTCATTTTATTTTTACCACTTCATTTTAATCCGTAATTGTCAACGTTGTTGAATACAGTTTTCACTTGTACATCATTTACACACATTTTAGTTGCTTCATCTGTAGGTATATATCTAAGAACCGGTCACAATACAACCTGCCTCCGCTCGCGCTTGCAATAAAACCGCCTCTTAATCGCTTTCAAGGGCCTTAAGCGCCCATGACCCGGCGCGCTGCCAAGGGATACGTATCGTGATTGGATGCATATCTTACAAACATACCTACTTACCTACGCATAACTTGAAGCCAATACAAACATTCAGGATATCAAAATATCATATTGATATCATTCGCGTTCGCATTTCGCTCGTACATTGGCGCGAAAGAGACTCACGTGGGCGAACATGATACCATTGATAACAAAACAAACATTATTTTCACATCAAAATGTAAATTCGAATTGGCCTCCATAACATAACGGGTTTCGGTTATGTGGCAATCAGATGAGCATCTATTGGGGGCTATAGGCTGGGTCGATGAACGGCGTATTATGACATCAGATCGATTACCTACTGATATAGTTTATGATTTTTTGCTTATTTAACTTTTCGGAGTTATGGTGAAAGTTAATTGAAGGCGAGTTTTCACATTTTAAATCAAAGTTGGACGCAAAGAAATTTTTAGCAGGTATGTCATAGTTACTCCACATAATCCTAATTTTTTCAATTTTAATCTACACACAAGAAACGCCAATCATATACCTAATGGAAATCATTATGTATTCGACGTTCAAGTTACGGGGTTTCGATCATGATTTCTATTTCTCAAGGATTGTTAGCTAAATATGGAACAGATGGAAGTAGTTACTCGGTTTTGGCAGCCTCGTGACATATATTAATATTTGAGCGAGCGTGGCGTGGTGGTCAGCAATCAAGAAGCTTTCAGCTCGCCACTGACACAATGAGGCCGGCCCTTAGCCTATTCCCATTGCTTAAAAAATACTTGCCTCGTCAGCCCAGTATAAAACGTGCTATTTGACTGTAGCGGATCTTGAGGTGACACTTATGCTGGTTCAGCAGAAGCGAATGTTTGGTACGCGGTAGAAATAACTTTTATTATGGCGACCTACTAGCCCTCGTGCCTATGAGAACGTTACATGTGTTATGCAACGACGCCATTGTGGTTTCATACAAAAAATTACAAATTCGAGCTTTCGTTGAGCCAAGTAACAACGTCAGTTAAATAGCAGTATATAGAAAACTCTTATTATAATTTAAAATAAGGTATGGAAATAATTGTGTAACTTTACGTTCGCATCTGTCATCCGATATCTGTTACTTTTCGATTGAAATTTGTCGATAAACGAAAGTTCATCGCTAATATTTGAGCATATTATCAGTAAAATACTTGTACCTACTTATTCTTCAGTGAAATGTTCTTCGCGTTCTGGTAAATCGTGATGATATGACGTGAATTCATTCTTTAAGGTGACGGTAGAGGTGGGTAAATTTTCAGATTCTGTCAATTTACCCCATTTCACACACAAGCGCACTTCACGCACACTACCTCACTTTACTGGGACAGGTCATTGACCCATCAAGTTTTTTTAAGATAGCGTTTTGAGTTTAGTGTTAACCACTGACCTCTTTTGAGGAACAGAAACTGTAAAACGTTCCATTGAAAGAAGAAAGAGAAACAATACATTAAATCTTGCTCTCCTTGTCTGTTCATGTCACACGTGACGTATTTAAATTCTAATTTAATTCATTTGATTGTTAACTATTTTCTGCATATTATGGCTTTGTCGAGATACGCGTTTTGTAAAGTTAAACCGAATAAACCCAGATGTCATTAAGTCAGATGTAAAATGTTATTTACTACTGTAATGTGGTAAATGTCCACTTTTAGTGTTTAGCAGTAACGCTTTGGTTTACTGCGACATAAACGCATATTGCTTGTGTCAGCGCAACCTAACGTGTATAAAACAATAGGCATTTAGAGAATAAACGTTCAGAATGTTCTTATACTATCACTCATAAGGTGTTTAACTTCTACTACCATCACCTGCTCGAAAATATATACAACAGGACTATCCTGTTATTTGACTACTCTATACGGTTATTCATAAGGCGAAAAATCAATTCAATTAAAAATTTAAATAAATAAAGTTTCGGCAGGGTGGAAATTTAATTAAGGCCGACAAAATAAAATTTAATAATATATGTCGGCTGATGTACCCCTAAGATCTTTACAGATTTACTTGTACGAGTATCGTATATTCGCTATTTATTTTGCTATTAAATTTATAAAATTAAAATAAATATAATTAAATATTATACTGGCATTCCACCGCTATTATTTCAGTGCTGAACTGATTATCTTCGATCGTAGCCTTGATGATGTAGTTGTACTTACACTTACGGCGGTAGGAGCGGCAATGAACCCCGCGCAGCGTAGAACGAGAGGTGCGTTGGGATAAGTGCATATACATATAATTCTTCGTGCGTCTGTCTGTCTGTCCGTCCGTCTGTCACAGTCTATTTTCTCCGAAACTACTGGACCAATTCAGTTGAAATTTGGCACACATATGTAAATTTGGCACACAAATGTAAATTTGTGACCCAAAGATGGACGTGTAACGTAAATAAAATGTATTTTAGAGAATTTGAAATACGGTAGCCATTTTTGGGGGGGGGGTAAATGAAAAAATTAAAAAATATGTTTTTTAAACTATATAGTGTTACATATCAAATAAAAGAGCTCATTGTAAGAATCTCAAAGATATATTTTTTTTATAATTTTAGGATTAATAGTTCAGCAGTTATTCATGAAAATAGGCAAAAAATGATCATTCTCCGCCCACTTTCTCCGAAACAACTGGATCTAAAATTTTGAAAAAAATACACAAAGTTGTTCTTTACCTATATATGTCAGGAAAATCTATAAGAAATGTGCAGTCAAGTGTGAGACGGACTTAATATACGGAACCCTTAGAATGCGAGTCCGACTCGCACTTGTTTTTGTTTAGCTCTTATTAGGTTTAAGGAGTTTTATGAGTGAAAAAAGAAGTTTTTTGTTTTATGTGCCCGCGTTATTGCCGATCGATTGTGTTTTAGACGATAATTAGACAAAAAAACTTGTTTTTCACCCAACGAATATAGATCCCCATGACACATCTTCCAAGTCGCCTTTGGATAGGCTTAATTTTAAAAATAATTGAAATAATGTTCTATATCATTCATACTTGCAAAAAAAGACTAAAAATAATTTACGTGACCAATGCTTATTATTAGTAAATATCTTACAATTTAATATCTGATATATCACACGATACAAAAAAATGGCCGCAAAGTTAAAAGTTTATTTATTTACGTTACTAGTCCATCTTTGGATCACCGACTCTTTGTCATATGTGAAAAATGTGTACCAAATTTCAATTGAATTAGTCTATTAGGGGCAGACACACGAGTGATCTTAAAAGGGATTTTTTTCTTGAATGATTTGTATGTACTTATCCCAACGCACCTCACGTTCCACGCGGCGCAGCGTAATCAGTAAGTACCTAATAATTAGTGTCCGACCGAAACACAAATTTCTGTATATATAAATATTGTTGTCCTACTTGCTCCCCAACTTTTGGTCTTTGTCACATAGTTTAGTTTCATAATACGAAGTACTATTTCGTATGTTTTGGCCAGGCCGAAAGATTCGGCCGTTTTTTGGCCGAAACCGAAACTACGGCCGAAACATGATTTTATGGCCGAAACCGAAACCGAATCTTCGGTCGGACACTACGAATAATCACAATGGTCTTAAGTACCACAGACCCTACTGTCGCTTAAGTCCTTTATGACAATCTCTGCCTATTAGAACTTATAAAAAAAAAGAAACCGAGTAATTATATCCAACTACCGAACCTGCTTACAAATTTTCTCGAGATATTTGAGAAATGTGATATGCAAAGGAGAACATTCGAACAAACGAAAGTATTTTTGCCCAAGCTGAAACGGAGACCTTCGCCTACGCTCGGTCAGTGATGGTTTAGGTACAGTCAGCTGCAGGTCACCCCTGCATAGAAGATTGTATGCAGGGGTGGTACCTTTTCTCTGCAGCTGACTGTACACCTATAAAAAATTGTTGTACCTGCTGCAATTTTATACCGGTACCGTACTTTATATTTCAACAGGTATAGTACCTTCAAAACGAAGCGGTATTGATAAATAATAACGGTACCGTACCGCCTATAAATAATAATAATAATTCAGCCTATATACAGGGTGGTCCAAACCTTGACGTCCAAAAATTTTTTTTTAGATTCCTCACGTCGTGGGCTATCAGAATATACCCCATGTATGTTAGCCGATTTTTCGTAGTTATCGAGTTATTTTTTTTTTTTTTACTTTTAACTTTTCATATGAAATTCCGGGGTTCCCATACAGAGTGGCTAAAAAATAACTGCATTTCCGTTGCCAGGGAGGTTTTGGGATTATACTGAGCAACTTTTACAATGGGGCCAACCCCGAAACCGCGAAAAAAAATTACCCTTCCATAGAAAATGGACTAGCCAAAATGTATAAAAAGCCAATTTTTTTTTCGCGATTTCGGGGTTGGTCCCATAATAAAAGTTGCTCAGTATAATCCCAACACCTCCCTGGCAACGGAATGCAGTTATTTTTCAGCCACTCTGTATGGGAACCCCGGAATTTCATAGGAATAAGAATAAGAATAGAATAAGAATAAGAATTGTTTATTGCCACATACATGAACATAAAATAGAGTTAGAATTACTTACATAATAAAATAAAACAGTTGTTATCATATACAAAACAAAAGTGAGAAGATCTTTGTATTAGGCAAAGGGTTCCAGTCTCAGCGTGTGCCGGGCCTAGGTGCCCGGCGCTGGTTTTCAGACCGGTCCCAGACTAAGGACGGTCGGAGAATATTACCTACATAGGAAAAGTTAAAAGCTTAAAAAATCATAACTTGAAAACTACAAAAAATCGGCTAACATACATATGGGGTACATTATGATAGCCCACGATTTTTGGACGTCACGGTTTGGACCACCCTGTATAGACAATAATCTCAACGCTAGCCCAATGCGGATTGGGGACTTCACACACAGCTTTGAATTTCTTCGCAAATGTATGCACTACGAGTATGCAGGTTTCCTCACGATGTTTCCTCCTTCACCGAAAAGCTAGTGGTAAATATCAAATGATATTTCGTACATAAGTTCCGAAAAACTCATTGGTACGAGCCAGGATACCAATGAGTTTTTCCTTACCGCTTATACCGTAAAGAAATAATGCAGTCTCTGCTTTGCACGATTATTGTGTGGACATAATTCTTATAATCACCGAAACATACATACCTCTACGCACAGAATGTCATTGAAATAAAACATTGTTTTTTATAGTAAATTAATATAACATTCGATTTATACACATAACAATAAGCAGGCCAGGCCGCAGCGATATTGGCTTGTAAGCTTCATCTCGGTCTCCAAATGCTGGTCTTGCCGTTATTAATTATCTTGATTCTTGAAGATTATCAGAACAGCACGTTACGTAATCGCATACATAGACGGAACGAACGTCAACAAAGTAGGTGTAGACACTGCAAGTCTTTAGGTATTAAACGAATTACGCTTCGTATTAATAGATGAGTAATATTTAAATGAACATATAATATTCTCTAACATAAATACAAGATTACAATTAATTGACATCAAAAGTCATTGACGTACAGAAGTCATATACATTTTTATAATGACGCAAAATTGATACCAGCATAATGAAAATCAATCCCAATCAGTAAAACGAGTCTTTAAACTTTTTTCATTTTAAGCGGGTTTTGAAGGAACAAGTTACTTAAATTCGATTGTAATCGTATTGTTTTAGGATAATTTACTGCTGTTTTCGACCGTTACGACCCGTAAATAACAACAACTCACATTTAAAATTTGACTGGAGCTCGACGTGATTATATTTATTTACCCTATTTTATGAAATACAATTTATCTACTGGTATACATTTTCGTATGCGTATATGATGAAATGTCTTTATTAATGTCAAAAACGAGCTATGACGACGTACACGTCTGCTTCGATGCAAGGCCAACGGCCATCTGACTCGAAGAAGAGTTTTGAGTGATGTCGTCAATGTATGGAAATTATACGAAAGTTTACATTTGGGATTGAATTTCTGTGTTGTATTTGTGAGTAAAAATATAAGTAGATAATAATCTGGTAGTTTAGTTATCTAGCCTTCAAAATCCCACAACAACTCAATTACTGTCAAAGACAAAACTGTAATGCGTCTTGCTCAAACGGAACTCCACATTTTGATTTTTGGACACTTTTAGTGTCGATTTGTAGAGAATTACAGGAAATAAAAAAAAATATGGCGTGAAGAGCCGGTACACGGCTTCTTCGTGAACAGATTTACGTATAATTTAATGCAGTTATTAATCATTCATTGAACAAATTGATTGCATAAAGTGAGGTC
This sequence comes from Cydia amplana, assembly GCF_948474715.1. Classification (NCBI taxonomy): domain Eukaryota; kingdom Metazoa; phylum Arthropoda; class Insecta; order Lepidoptera; family Tortricidae; genus Cydia; species Cydia amplana. The sequence goes on from NC_086070.1 coordinate 7,234,694, forward strand.
TAAATCGAAAACGTCATATACCGTCCCCTTAATATGATAGGTAACGAATTCGTTAGAGTAGCATATTTTCTAAAACCATTAGATATTTTGACTTTTTCGTCCTACTTTATATTCGCTACACGTGCTTTTACATGTAGAGACAATAAAAAACAAGAGCAGATTGATATCCTCAAACCAATTGCATATTTCAGATGGAATCGCTCAATTAGCGCGGGTAAGGGCAGGCAAACACGTCGTAAATTGACACTCGCCACAAACAGAGCTAATGAGATCGCAAACAGCGTCAAGAGCCCTTGTACCCAATAAGGGATGATCGAACATCGAATGTTACCCGCCTGTTTGAGTGGGGCGGTTTTTGGTGTATTTGTTTTGGCGGTTGCGTCATCGCGCGTTGTTTTGTTAGTGTCTCAGCATGGGTGATGCTTATATAGGCTTATATAGAACACAGAAATACTGTTTGGAACAGTCCACAGAAAGCGTTGATAACAAGAGGCGTTGGATAGGTCCTTGACCAAGCCAATAATAACTGGCCTGATTATATTTGATGCAATGCCGGATAAAATAGCGACAGGTAAGTATAGGTAGGTACTTATTATAAGACGAAATTTAAAGGGCAGAAAGTATCTTTAGGTAGGTATTTAAGTTTTCTCTAACGTGATTCTTTTTCTAATCAAAACCGAAATAGCTCAACTAGGAATGAAAAGGTCTCATCACGTCAATAAAGCGCAAGCATTCATTCCAACTTTATTAAAACCATTCGTAAACAATAGGTGCTGTGTAGTCTTTCTTTAGAACTTTCTAGACGAATCAACATGTTTGTTCACAGGAATGCACAATGTAACTTAAAATACAGCCATTTTAGCCAGATCCGTAAAAGTGGATAACTTTTCTCAGCGGCGTCGTGTTAGGGAGGTCTGCATAGCCCAGCCGTGTAACTCTGGGAATATCTCAGTCGGACAAACAGGGAGAGGTGAGTGGTGGGTGGGTGGTTACTGTACTCTGGGGAGGTAGCGGAGAAATGAAATTGGCAGATATTTTGGCTGTGTGACACACACGTGTCGGTCCTTGCCATGAAACTTTTGCGACGTTTTTCCACTTTCGTCATTGAGGTAAGTAAATAATTGAACCGGCTCATCGGTACAACGACCTAGGCGAGACTTTATATTTTATTCATATACCTTTTGGCATGTCATGTTGAGAGAAATGTCTACGAAACTGTCTACAGTTCTACACACATGCGAAAGAATTTGTATAGAAAGAATTTGTAAGAATGTATTTGGATAGACAGTTTTTCTTTCACTTTATCGTTGGAAAAACCTAAATCATGAACATAGCTGGCACATTTTCAAGATATTGTTATCGCTCGTAAATATTCCGCGAAAGATATAAGTGAATGTCAAGACACTATTTATTACAAAAATAAATTACATCTGCTACATTTTAATGAAATGAGAAAATGTGTTTTACCCAAGAGGCTAAATGTGGAGAGTAGGTATTTTTAGTGAAAATTCCTTGCAACAATGTATTTCAACGAATATAGAAGGGTGTAAGCCGACATTACAGTCCTGTTTGTCGGTGCCAAGAGCAATAATACCTACCAACAGTTTGATCCGGCAAAACTGTGCTCCAAACTATGTTTACTAACAAAACACCAGTACATGCATAATATACTTGCACCTACATATAAGTATTCAAAAATGGTATATATGTCGGAGGCAGATCGTAAAATCGGCCATATCGAGATATTCCTAGGCATACCATGAAACGCCGCCATTTCGTGATCTGACTAGCGACTACCAGCCATATCGTTCAAACATCAACGTTTGACGATTTGCCTAGCGACGTTTAGGCATATCAAATAAGTAGGGTGTGATATTCCTAGGTATATCATGAAACGCCGGCATTTCATGATCTGCCTAGCGCGACAATCAGCCATATCGTGCAAACTCAAGGGGTGATATTACTAGGCAGATCATGAAACGCCGGCATTTCATGATCTGCCTAGCGACCACCAGCCATATCGTGCAAACCTCAATGGGTGATATTCCTAGGCAGATCATGAAACGCCGGCATTTCATGATCTGCCTAGCGACGACCAGCCATATCGTGCAAACCTCAAGGGGTGATATTCCTAGGCAGATCACGAAACGCCGGCATTTCATGATCTGCCTAGCGACGACCAGCCATATCGTGCAAACCTCAAGGGGTGATATTGCTAGGCAGATCATGAATCGCCGGCATTTCATGATCTGCCTAGCGACGACCAGCCATATCGTGCAAACCTCAAGGGGTGATATTCCTAGGCAGATCATGAAACGCCGGCATTTCATGATCTGCCTAGCGCGACCACCAGCCATATCGTGCAAACCTCAAGGGGTGATATTCCTAGGCAGATTATGAAACGCCGGAATTTCATGATCTGCCTAGCGCCCACCAGCCATATCGTGCAAACCTCAAGGGGTGATATGCCTAGGCAGATCATGAAACGCCGGCATTTCATGATCTGCCTAGCGCGACCATCAGCCATATCGTGCAAACCTCAATGGGTGATATTCCTAGGCAGATCATAAAAAGCCGGCATTTCATGATCTGCCTAGCGCGACCACCAGCCATATCGTGCAAACCTCAATGGGTGATATTCCTAGGCAGATCATGAAACGCCGGCATTTCATGATTTGCCTAGCGACCACCAGCCATATCGTGCAAACCTCAATGGGTGATATTCCTAGGCAGATCATGAAACGCCGGCATTTCATGATCTGCCTAGCGACCACCAGGCATATCGAGCAAACCTCAAGGCTCAAAAGAAACGTAAACTTGTATTAAAAGGTACGATCTGGCAGCACTGGCTCGGACGCAGCGCCATATAGAATGCAGCGCCACCAGTGGCAAAAAATGCAATTATTTTACGATGCGATCGGTATGAATGAAGCTAGGAATTCGACGAATACATTGCTCCCATCGATTTGCCGAATCTTTTATAAGACAGATCGTGATATGCCTGAGTTAATTTTAGTCAGATCATGAAATGGCGGCGTTTCATGATATGCCTAGGAATATCTCATCAATTATTTTACGATGCGCCCGGTATGTAGCTAGGAATATCAACGAATACATTGGTCTGACCGATCTGCCGCCTCTTTTATAAGGCAGATCGTGATACGCCTGGGTTAATCTTAGTCAGATCATGAAATGGCGGCGTTTCATGATATGCCTAGGAATATCTCGATATGCCCGATTTTACGATCTGCCGCCGACATATATATATTTTTTTTATCGTATGGCAATAGGTAGGTACACACACTTAACATCAAAATGTACAATTCCGCAGGTACAAACTCGCGTTTATTGTCAGGTTTTTAAAATCCTCAACTGGACCATTATATCTGGTAACAGGGCACTGAAATACCATATGATGTATGGTCTGTTCTGGGTCTCCACACTCGCACGCCGCCGACTCGCTCCACCCCCATTTGTGCCAGAGGTAAGCACAGTTGCCGATACCAGTCCTTAGACGGTTCAGTGCACACCATATTTGTCGGCTTTCGTTAAATCCTTTGGGCCGTTCCCGTGTGGTAAACTCAAAGATGGAGTTGTCTACATTATGCTGCTGGGCTATCATTCCATGCCAGGTTATGTGTATGGAACGTCTTGGCTGGTGGATTTCGGGACTTGAGTCGGCTATTTTTGAGGTTGTCCAGGTCTTGATGGATAGGCAGCAATAAGTTTCCAGACATTTTGGTGATCCCCCTTGATAGGCATTTTTGTCTGCGAATTCCTGGTGGTGTAGTGTAATGCTGCTTAGAGCCGGTAACCAGTAAGTAGGCGTTGGCATGATGCAGCCCGAGATCATCCTCATCGTATGGTTGAGCTCGACGTCAACTCTGGCCACGTGCGCACTGTTCATCCATATAGGTGCACAGTATTCTGCCGTCGAATAGACGAGGGCCATAGCTGTGGTCTTTAGGCAGGCAGCGCTGGCGCCCCATGACGTTCCTGTGAGTTTCTGGATGATGTTGTTCCTAGTCTTCAGCTTTCCAGACAATTTATCAAGGTGGTTCTTATATGTTAGGCTTCTATCAAGGGTTACGCCGAGGTATTTCGGGCAGAAATTATGACGTACGACTTCACCTCTGAACCTAACTTTCAGTTGCTTTTTCGCTAGCCTATTTGATAGATGAAAACAACAGACTTCTGTCTTGCTGGAATTCGGGCATAAGCGCCAGCACTGGAAATATTCGTCCATCACTTCTAGGTCTCTTTCCAAGATGGCTTCTGCTGTTTCGAGACGCTTTGTCTGAGTTATTAGGGCCAGGTCGTCAGCATAGCCAAACTTTCGCGAGGTCGTGGCAGGTAAGTCATGAATATAGAGATTGAAGAGCAGGGGAGCGAGCACAGATCCTTGGGGCAGACCATTGTTGAGAATCATTATTTTACTTGACTGTTGGCCCAGATGAACTTGGAACGGTCTGTTTGTGAGAGCATCTTCTATTAGTCTGAATATTCTTAGGCATGGAACAGTTTTGAAAAGTTTATACAGCAGACCCTGACGCTGCACGGTGTCGTATGCAGCCGTTAGATCGATGAAGACTGCAGAAGACTTTGTTCCCGATTGAAAACCGACCTCGATATGTGTTGTGAGGGCGAGGACTTGGTCACAACAGTTTCGTTTCGGTAGGAAGTCAGCTTGCTCTTGTGGAATTTTCGAGAAGATAGTCTCCGATATACGATTATAGATCAGGCGCTCTAGTAGTCTTTCCTGTTCCCGAAAGTTATGAAGTTACGTGACAGACCTAAGCTAAGACCTAATGCCACAGAATAACTAATAGTACTACTAATGCATTCCATAATTAACCGGACTTTTATTACAGAAACGAGTAATTTTATTTATTCATAGTACCAAATAGTAGTACCTAAACAAAACTTCTTTCGGGTAGGCATATTTACTAAAGACATAGTTCATCACATACAACATTATTTTACCTAGTTTTTAGGGTTCCGTACCCAAAGGGTAAAAACGGGACCCTATTACTAAGACTCCGCAGTCCGTCCGTCCGTCTGTCACCAGGCTGTATCTCACGAACCGTGATAGCTAGACAGTTGAAATTACCACAGATGATGTATTTCTGTTGCCGCTATAACAACAAATACTAAAAACAGAATAAAATAAAGATTTAAGTGGGGCTCCCATACAACAAACGTGATTTTTGACCGAAGTTAGCAACGTCGGGCGGGGTCAGTACTTGGATGGGTGACCGTTTTTTTGCTCGTTTTTTTGCTTGTTTTGCTCTATTTTTTGTTGATGGTGCGGAACCCTCCGTGCGCGAGTCCGACTCGCACTTGGCCGGTTTTTTTTATGTCCGACGTTTTGATACGGGGGAAGTCCATGAGCCGTGGTCACAAGCCCGACCGATTACTCTTGTTTTTTAGACATTATATTATTTTAAATATTTGAATTATTAATAAGAGAAAGGGTACATTTACTGCTACAAAATACTTATGAATAACATGAGTGTGTAACTCAACAAATTACTAATTAAGTAAAGTCTGGGGACATATTGGTAAATATAAAGACAACTCGAGAAAATTAGTAGGTATATGACTAACAATGCCTCATTAGAAAGAAATATGGCAAAATAACAATAAAAGCGTCACTACACTTCCCATATTTTATCCTAAATAAACTTTCTGCTACGAAGAAAGGCCCTATGTAGCTAGTATTTTCTAGAGCCTATAGCCCCAAAGTTGCCTTAAGGGCTTTGTTATAGTCGTATTTCAAAACAGACACCGTCACAAAACAGCTTGCCTATCAAAATGAACGCCGTTCGTTTCATTTCCTTTTTGTTAGAACTCATTTGCATTAGGTACATGGTACATGAATTTACTTATTGTTATACGACAGCCTGCCACCTTCCGAGGAATAAACGATATCTGTACAACTTATTTTTATTGTTCACTTACACTGCGTCCCTTTTACGTTACGTCTATTTTATTTTAATATCTTCATCAAAAAGGGTTGTTTTACCATACCAATGAAGTGCAGTATATTAACATATACATCTACTCGTTACCTATAGTTGCATGCACTTTAGATTGAACTAAAAAAATACTAAAAAATATTTAAAAAAATAATATAATCATCTATTGGTAGCTTTTGCTGATATACCCATTTTATTGATGCTGCGTTTAAAAATTCTGTGATAATAATAGGTGTAGATAATGCTGACACTAAGTAGGTAAATATATATGTTACCACCTACATATACTCGTAATATTCGTACATTGGTAGGTACCTAACTTAGGAACAATAACGCTAGGTAATGACAAAGGGAAATTTATATACATTTATTTTAGAATCTATATATGCTAGTTAACCGTAACCTATTGTTAACAAAGAAACCTTAGCACATAAGAAATATTTCTAATTGTTTACCTACTCATTTAGATAGGTACCTACAATTGAAGTTAAAACAAAGTGTGTGAAAAATCTGTTTGTTCTGTAACATGTGGCCTAGATATCAATTAATTAATTACGTTAAAGCCATCAAAGGTGACCCATGACACTTACGTATCAACTAATTTGAAGTATCATTTTAATTAGGATGTCGTCATCATAATGTAAGCAAAGCACAAACATCCGGGGCTGTAGAGCACCAGCATGAGAAAACCCGTGGGATACCACGCCATGACTCCACATTAACGACCTGATTACACACCATGGCGTCATCAAAGCCAGCCGCTTCCATTTTGCATCAAACAATTAGTGCAATTAGGAACACGAAACTAGGTCGCGCCCCGTGCGCCATTTCCGGGAAACCTTAAAATTCGCACGCCTTTCTTTTCGTGGGAGGCTTTGTTAATTTTTTCGATGAGTCATTTTCATCACACACTGACTGACGATTTAACCGACAGCCATGGTGAACAGACTCGAAGGGGACAAGGAATCATTAGCAAGGGTATCGCAAAGGTGTTCAATGCGGAGATTTTTTACTACGAGTAAGTGCAGGAGACTGATTCCGATGCTGTTTCGCACGCACTATAAAATGTGATAATTACGCTAGTTGTTTGGTGTTTACATGACATTTTATACCGAAATTCGTCCACTAAATATACCTAAGATATTTACTTTACCAATATTTTTCACAATCAACCATTACTATAAACTCAGTTGTTCAATAAATTTAGAATGCAGTCATGTTATCAGTTTCCGTCGCAAACCAATGAAACTTTGCTGGTGACCAAAATATAAGTATGTACCTACAAATTTTATTCATTGAGACTTGATTTTTAGGGTTCCGCAGTCTGGTACCTATTATTTTTAAATAGAAGGTAGAAATATGTATTAACTACATAATTGCATTTCAAAACACTAACGGTTGTGGTAAAGTCATATTTTAATACGCTGCTAAGAAGTAAATAATTGAATTACTTACTTAAATAAAGAATAAAATATTTCATACAAGTAATAAATAGGGCAGCAACGCAAGCGTACAATTATAGGTACGAGAGGAAATTTGTTCCGTATCTACGACGACAGTAGGCCGTATCGGAAACGAGTTAAATAACAAACCTCTTTTGTTCCTTTTGTTTTGCACCAGCAAAATGAGGGAATGAATAACAAGGCGAGAATACTGACGACCTGCTCAGCAGGCCTGTAGATATGTATCTATTGGGATTAATAAATAAAATAAAAAATAAAAAGCCTTTTATTTCATGAATATTTAAAAATTGTTTACATACCTATTTGATTTATGTTTTAAATAGTTATTCAAGAACCCCGTGTTCACAGGTGAAGGCCTCCTCCAAAGCCCTCCATGTATCTCGATCCTTGGCCACTTGTATCCAATTAGGCCCGGCAATTTTGGTAACATCATCTTGCCATCTCATAGTGGGTCTTCCTTTCCCTCTTTTCCCTAAAGGTCCCTTCCATGACGTTACCCTTAGTGTCCAGCACCTGTCTTGGGTACGTGCTACATGGCCTGCCCACCTCCATTTAAGTTTTTTGGCATAGCTGAGAGCATCTATGCTCTTTGTGTGTTGTCTTATTTTTGTATGGTTAATCTTTTGTATTTTTTTGATGTTTAGCATACTGCGCTCCATTCCGCGCTGGCAAGTCCTTAATTTTTCCATAGCTTTTTGAGTAAACCTCCACGTCTGACAGCCGTATGTCAGACAAGGTAATAAGCATGTATTCATGACTTTAGTCTTCAAGCTGACCGGCATGTTACTCTTAAATACTTCTTTTAGCTGCCAGTATTTGTTCCAGGTCTTTTGTGCTCTCCGTTCAATTTCTAAGTCGTTGTTCGTTTTATTAAAACTTATCTGTTTACCTAAGTATATGTATTGTTTTGTATAAGTCAATGGCTCATTTCCTACCGTTATGGTTCGCTCCTTGCCATTTGTCATTACCATAGTTTTTGATAGGTTCATTTCTAGTCCCACTTGCACACTGGCCATATGTAGCGAGGTAATCATATATTGTAGTTGTGAGCTTGTCTCTGCGAATATTACCAGGTCGTCTGCAAAACGAAGATGATTTAGGTAGCTTCCGTTTACATATATTCCTTTGTTCTTCCAATCTAGCTGTCTAAAAATAGTTTCCAGGATCGCTATAAACAGTTTTGGGGATAGAGGGTCTCCCTGCCTTACTCCCCTTTTAATAGGGAAGCTCGGGCCCATGGTTTCAAGCTTCACTTTACCGGTACTGTTCCGGTATAGATTTTTGATAACTTCTATGTATTGTTGCTCTACTCCTTGTCTTTCTAGGGTCTCCCATATCCATTTGTGTGATACTGTATCGAAGGCCTTCTGGTAGTCAATGTAGGCAATATAGAGACACCTTTTTTTTTCTTGAAATTTTTCTATTAGTTGTTCTAAGCTGTGGATATGGTCGACCGTTGAAAAACCCTTTCTGAACCCTGCTTGTTCTACTGGTTGATTGTTTTCTAAAGTGGCACTTATTCTTCGATTGATGATTGATGAGAATAGTTTATAAACTGCTGGTAATAAACATATTGGCCTGTAATTTGAGATGTTTTTAGGGTCTCCTTTCTTGTAAATTAGGATTATATTTGATTCTGTCCATTGAGATGGTATAGCAGCGGTTACAATTATGTGATTAAATAATGTCGATAGTGGTAGAGCTAAAATATTGCTTGCTGTCTGGAGAGCTTCATTGTTGACTTGATCTGCACCTGGACTCTTGTCTCTTTTTAGGCTTTTAATTGCATTGTTTACCTCTAGTTCAGTGATGTCTGGTACTTTATTTATATTGTGTGATGTTGATACAATATCTGTTTGGTTCTTGTCTGTTTTTTCACTGTATAAGTTTCTATAAAATGCTGTTGCCACTTCTATAATGTCGGTTCGTTTGTGTGATGCCTTTCCCGAAGATTGCAGTTCCCCAATCCATGTTTTGTGTTGTGTTAGTTCTTTATAGGCTTTTTTAGTACTTCCCGCCTGTATTAAGTGCTTCATAATGGTCTTCTTTCTGTACTCTGTATAATCTTTTTTTATGTACTTGCTAATTAATTTGTACAAGGCACATAGTTCATTTTTTTCACTGCGAGTCTTGTTTTTGGTTTTATGTAGTGTTCTTCTTCTATCCATAAGTTTAACTGTGCGATTTGATAATACCTCATGTTCATTTTGACTTGTATTCACTGTGTGAGCTTCTCTTAGGCTTCGAGTAATGGCACCAATTAGTGTGTTATACTGTGTTTGAATACTTTTCGTTTCCTGTATGTTGGGCAGATATGTTGATAGTAGTTTTCTATATTGGTTTGTTTCTTTTTCGTTTTTTAGTGTTGTAATTTGTTTACTTGAGAAACTGGATCTGCATTTCTTAGTGTTTGGAAGCGATACACTAGCTCTAACAGGTCTGTGATCTGAAGGAAAGTCCACATTTAGTATTTCTACATTTAAAAATAACTCTGGGCGGTTGGATAAAATATAGTCTATCTCATTATGATGCTGGCCATTTGGTGACCGCCAAGTCCATCTCCGGGTTGGTTTTTTCTTAAAAAAGGTGTTTAGTATATGTAATTTATTTTCAATAGCAAAGTTAATCAATTTTTGGCCTCTCTCGTTTCTGTCCCCATACCCATACTGTTTCATTGACAGGTATTCATTTTTCTGGGGTTGACCTATTTTTGCATTGAGATCTCCCATTATGATGTAGTCCTTGTGTGCTTTTTCTATAGCTTGGGTGACAGTATTGTAAAAGAGAGTGATTTCTTCTTCATTTGCCGCTTCTGTAGGGGCATACACTTGGATAATTGATATATTGTAATTTTCAATATTGAGGTTTAAAAGAGCAACACGCTCAGTTATTGGCATGAAGCTTTTGATGCACTGTTTATAAGATTTCTTTATTAGGAAGCCAACTCCATACTTTCCAGGCGTTTGGCCTGTGTAGCAGAGTAAGAAATCCTTGTATTCTTGGATTTCTGTTCCCAACCTTCTCATTTCTGCTATTCCAATAATATCATATTTTATTGACTTAAATGCTTCTTTTAATTCTGTTAGTCGCTCATGGGATGAGAGTGTCCGGACATTGTAAGTTGTTACATAAAGTACTTGTTTTTGTTTTGCCATCTGACTGCTTTCTTTTATTGTTCTTGGTTTGTTTGTATTTTGTGTGTTCATGTGGCAGTTTGAGTTGCTTTGCTCTGGAGGGTTGTAGTCTACTACCCCCGCGGTGACCGGCCGTATTGGGGGAGGTTTTGTAATGTTATTTTCTAAATTTGGTTTTGAATCTTGTACTAGTTTCAGGGCTGATGTTTTTGAAGGAGGCTTTGGTCGTTGCTATGTCTCACTTCCTTCAATGGATGTCACCGAAGGTGAACGGGTGTGTGAACCACCGTCCGTGTTCTTCATATAGCTAAGTATAGTGTTTTGGTTTTCTATGTGAGTTTTGTTCTTTTTAGCTACCTGCCTCTTCGAGCTTCCATGTGTTACATAAGAATTTCCTACCTGGTTTGGAGGAGTTACTTCTAATTCTCTTTTTTTTGAGTTCCGAGGGGAATTGCTCGGACCCGCCTGTTGCATGTTATATGGTTCCTTGATTACTAGTTTATCATAGCGTATAAATGCTTTTTTGCCTTCCTTTCTCGCCTTTTGGAGTTGGTCTTGAAGTGATTTGCGAGTTTCTAGTACTTGTTGAGAAAAATCTTCTTTAATATAAATTTTTGTCTTTTTCAGATGACTACTATTCTTCAAGATGGATATTTTCTTTCCGAATGTGGTAAATGTTACTTTCACTGGTCTTATTTTGTTTTCAGTCTTTTTTCCTACCCTTCGCACTAACTCCAAATCGTGGTGATTACAGTCCACTTTCATGGTTTGTGTGGTTATCATGATAATATATTTCTCCAGCTCTTCATATGAATTTTCGGTTTCCTCCACACCAAAGAAGATTATATTTTTTATTCTTATTTGCCTCTCGATATCAGAGATTTTCTTGTTGAACGTAGTGTTGGTTTCTTTGACATTTTCTATATCTTTTTGGATGTGGTCGAATTTATCCTGTAATTTCTCATTTAGTTTGCTGATATTTATTGAAAGTTTGGCCTCTGTGTCGTTTAATGATTCCTGTAAGTCTTTTTTAAAGTCGATTCTTAAGTCTTTGATAAGTTTTTCGAGTGTTTCTAATTTGACGTCTGTCATTTTGTGGCGAGTATGCGAATGTTTCCGAGTTCGTCGATAGAGAGCAGCACTGGTCGTAATGGCGATATTGATTTTTTACAACGATCTGATTAATTTTGAGGTTAAGTCTTTTTCACAGATTTGTTCAATGATCGCTTTTCGATTTATTCGTAGTATTGTCTTTGTGTTAAAATGTATTTTTTTGCACTTCACACAGTTTATTTTTGCACAATCAACTGTCCTTTGTCTCTTGAGCGACAATGACCGTTACGTATTGATAAGTCTATTTCTTCACTTTTTGGCGTTTTTGCACTGTTTTTGTATGTCCCGTTTGAAGGTTTAGGTTTTATTCACATTATTCTATTACTTCACATTGTATTAAGCAATTATTTCCACGTAATTAAATTAAATCATCGGAACGACCGTAAGTTCGATGTTCCCAGTGGCAGTGTTGCCCAGTTTTTTTGGGATTACAAGTCCCTTATTGTAAGTAGTAATCGATACATACCCTAAGAGGGAATTTCGTCCTTAGTAAGCAAAGTATGAAAGCAGTAGGTACTTATATATACAGGTTGTCTCATGCAGTGTGTAGAAGTGATAATTTTGACTATTTTCATCAATAACTTTTGGCGTACTTACACCGTGTATTCCGTTTTGAAATTTTGTTCACTACTTCTTGACGGATATCATTCATTAAGTTCCAAATATCCACAAATGGTGTGGCGTTATTTCTATATGCATATACGAATATATTATAATATTTGAGTGCCCAGGACCCAGGAAGTAGAATACGTATACTCCCTGCAATGCAGACTTTAAAGAGAAGCATGGCGCCGTGGAGCGGACGAAACATCGGCAGCTTAATGAAAGGCATTTGTATGTAACGGGCTTAAGCGAGCTTCCTTCAGGGGCTCAGTTACGTGTGAAGGCGGTGCTCATTGCTATGAGACTCACACTGCGTTACGTGGTGTACGTTTTTTAAAGTATGATAAAAAAGTATTTACAAAAACTATATTAGCATATCCAAACTTAAAATGCGCCAAGGAACGTTTGGGGTTTGGATTTTAGCTACTCAATTACGCAAGTACCTACAGCCAAACGGATATATGTACTATTGTACTATATAATGTAGGTACTTAGCGACCTATAATCACATATTATGATGGTATTTTTTTATCTCTAAAGTCAGCTCTACGAACCCCACGAAATGAAATGGGAATGGGAAAGGTTTGCATGGTGGGAAAAGTCACGGCCAAAAGAAATTTTGTTAGTAATCATGTCAAATTTATATGCCACTATTCATTATGTTAATTGTAGCGTTTATTGTGAAGGTATATCATACTTAGACAATCTAGATACCTACATGTGCATATTGCACATGCGAAGCCAAGAACCTTTATTTCCTGGCTGGGTAGGTATATCTAGACCGTAAATAAATATTTCATGTTTCGGTCTGAAACTCGTTTAGTGGCATTGCTATGAGAACCCCGAGTAGGGTTCAGGACGTCCATTCCGCTGTAAACGGCCGGCCGCGGCATTTGAGAGAGGTGGCCATTTGGCCCCGCTGCGATACTCCGCCTGCGTTCCTTATAAACTGAGCAAGGCTTCTAGCCAATCCCTAATCCAGCCTCGGATGACGTGGCGATGCCGTCTCGCTTGCACCGACTTATCCGTAAAGGACAGGATTATATGTAGCAGAAGATCCTTCAGGAAAGTTTTAAAATGGAACCAAAGCACCGTCGAGTCTCGAGAGCGACGTATTAGCCGTCGTAAAGCGAAGGTTGTCGAAACCCGTTGCCACGCGACTCCGAGCTACATCTAAATTCAAATTTTTCTTTCGTTTCTCTAAAACTCAGGAGTCAAGACCTGGGGTTACGACCCCCGATCTGCATAGAACGAGATGAATTTCATTTTATAACTTACGTTTTCACACTATTTTATGATCTCACTCTAAATCGATTTGAGTTAGATCTATTCCAGGTGCTGTCTGATGGGAATTTCATGTCTAACTTCTTTGGTTTTATTCATGAATTTTGAAATGTCACGTTAAAGTGAACAGGTTAATATTAATAAGCTGTTTATTTCCCCTTATCAAAGTTTATGAAGCGGCATGTAAAATATTTAATTGAGAAGTAAGTAATAATGCTTAAGTACTTAGCAGCTTTCAAGTTTGCCGTGTGATTATAATATTACAAAGTAACTTCACGACTTGCTACTTACATCTTGCAGGGTAATTAGATCGAAATAATGAGTTTAAAATTACGGGAGTAATTTCTTGGTATGTAACGCTACAAAGGTATGGATGTAAACAATATTTTAAGACGAGTGAATATGTAAAACGAATTACATATTTGTATAATACAGTCAGCAGCAGAAGTTGCTATACGGGCGAGGTGCTCAAAATTACCTTGACACGCTCTTATTCTCTTAACAATACAGTCGCGTCAAGATTATTTTGAACACCTCACCCGCTTAGCAACTTTTGCTGCTGACTGTACCTAGTGTACCTACAGGGTCATTGCGCAGGTTTTCATCCAATACACGTACCAGGAGTTGCCCATTTTGTAATGCGAAAAAAAAATTTATAAAGCCCACGCTTACCTAGGTACTTACGTGTGTTGTTTATTTGTTTTTGTTGCGTATACATTATTGTCTACTACGTGTAAGGTTAATATTACGTGACCATAAAATAAAATAGGGACTTACAGCTTTTTAACAAAATATGTTTTTGCAAAAGTACTGTTTTTTTTTGTTTTAATCCAAAAAGACGCGCACCGCACCCGCACTGGTCTTTGTAACTACACCATGTATTTTTCCTCCGTAAATCTCTGCTGCGCTCCTAAAGCATTGTGAAAAGACGCGTAAAACAACGAACAACCGTTCATTTAGGGTTCTTCAAGTTACGTCAGAGGCTTATGAATAAAGGCCGGCTTGGAAAATAAGGGATTCTCCTGAATAAGGGAATTCAAAAGGAAAACTTTTTCACGTAAAAAGTGAGTAAGCGGCGGATTACAGTTGATCGCTGTCAAGAGTTTTGTGGATCGGGCGGTGGACAAGTGCTTTATGTCATATTATGTCCGGGGTTCCGTGGCACGCTTATTTACGTGACGGCGACACAAACATGAAATGTTTTTATACCTACCTTATTTAATCTTACACGCTCAACACGCAAACATAGATATTTCCTTCCAAAATAAAGAGTAATTCGATACAATTGTTAAGTTGTTTTCTTTACTAATTTCAGTATTTAAATACACCTTAATGTGAAACGATCCAGTTAGTCCCAAAACGTAACAAATGGCTCTATCAACCCCAATTTGGTGTCATTATGCCGCTCAATTCTGTTACCTGCCAAAATAAGACAAGCTTTTTCACCCACGGGTATTTTGGTTATCTTCGCCTACGCCACACACGTATAATTTGTTTTTAATGTACGATAAATAAGCGATTAGTGTATATTCCCCAAGTTCCCACCAAACCCTGGCAGGTTTGGGCGTCCGTAATTATTTTCCACATGTGCCTGGCGATTCGCGCCGGCACATTAGCGATGCCCGGGGAGCGGCACCGAATCCCGGCCGGGTAACGAGCTCTCCGGCTCAGCGTGAAATTGTGAAATTACCGGGACGCGGCTAATACGAAACCTACCTTGATTTCCTGAATTTTGTTTTCTGTTTTTGATTATATTTTTCTTGCACGTGTAGGATATGAGACACGCCAACAGTTTCTTACCTTCATACCTGTACACATTTAGGTAAGTTAAGTACCTATAATTTACCATTCACAAACCCAATTGCAATAAGATATTTAAGGTCTGGCAATGGTCAGTTTTGTATTGGTTTTAATAAGTACCTCGTTTTGAAAAACCTTAGGTAAAACATTTATTTTAGGTAAGTAGATAGTAGTATGTAGAAGAAATGTTTAATTAACATTTCATATCCTAATAATTTTGGCGTAAATAAATATCATACCTACCTAGTATTTCTTTACTCAGCTAACAAACAAGAGGCACTTTTCAAGTGTTGACCCATATTTTTAAACACGAGCAAAACCACTAAGACTACCGAGTCTTGCTCAGGCAAACCCCAATCCATTTCAGCACAATATCCCGTGGAAGTTTGACAGCGCGCGTCATCGCGTTGTTCGCTGAATCTCCAAGATAATGTTTTCGCTCCGGGAAGGCCTACGCCTTAAATAAATCTCTTGCAAATTTTTGCCTTAAGATAAAGAAGTCGTCTTAACTTAAACTATATACAGTTTTTATAATAGAAATAAAATTCTTAGAGCAGGATTTAAAATTCATATTTCTTCCATCCGCCTAGGATACCACATCAGAGAAACAGGAACTGAGATATTATAAGAGATACTTACCTAAATTTGTTTATCACGTGAACAAACGCCGTTATTGTATATTTTATCGTTTAGTGTGTTTGTGTGCAGCTATCATTCAAAAAAGTTTGGCTGTTGGAGTTACGTAATATCAGTAGTATAATTATGTTTGTTATTAAACGCGTTGGTAAGCTGATGTTATTTTGTTGTGTTTCAGATTCTACGGCAACGCATACAGTGGATACCTATGCTCTTTGATTTACATATTAAGCTAGAAATGGAAAACACAAAATACGTTTTTATTTTATTTTCAGATTTAAGGGATACCTATACGATATATTAATTACACTAATCCATTTGAAATATAATTATTTATGTGGTTATAGATAAACATCTAGGTGAACGAGCAAGGTCGGTGCGGGCCCGATATCTAACAGAAAATATAATTGTTTTGTTTGCCTGCATGTTGGTAGTAGGTACTTGCAAAAATTGCTCACTTACTTATAAGTTACTTTTTGTGTATCTTGCTTTCGGCGTGGAAAAAGGCAAAACGATATGTCGCAAGAAAACGAGTTCCATGAAATAAATAATTATAGAAATATATTTTGCCCAAATTTTACAATTGACGATCGAACGACCTAACCTCAAACTAAGCAAACTTGTACAATTGCTAGACGATGATATTCATATTAATGTACATAAGTAAAATACAAATAAGTCTAGTACCTACAAATATTTGTGAAACCTGCATACAAATAAATGGCTTTACACAACATGGATCCGATCGAACCTAGCATATCTAGCTTTGTAGATAAGGCGTATTCGACGACCAATTTACGAATTAATTCTTGTACTTATTTATACCTACTTACTTTATAACCTTCTACTTAAATACTACCTCTACCTACATAACCTGTTAATTATATTATTAATCGAATTTTGATATTAACCAGTTGACGGCATTTCTTGCGAGTTGTTATTTAAAGCAAACCAAATAAGCAAAAGAATGGAAAGAGATAGCCTTATCGAAATAAAATATCTTTATGCGTTGAAAAAGGACAGCGCACTCGATTTAATCTCAATTCAACAATGTTGCGTCTCAATCCAATAACCTTTATTTAATTTATAAAACGTCGCATTTACAAATATTAACCAAAGTAATTTAGAATCTAATGCTATATTGGACAGAGTTGACTTTTAAATGCAACCGCGTTCGGTGTGTTACATTTCACCTTGCCTGACCACTTCATCTGACAAGATGCTTATAATACTATGTCCATACTTATCGGATATGTAGGTAATGAGTTTATACATTGTATGACGTTAATCCAGACTACCTAGTGCTTTAGCATGCAAATGAAATGAATATTCGAGTAAATAATGTTATCAAAATAACTGTAGTAGATGGACTGATAACATAATATTTTCCCTTATAATTTGTAAAAAAACAATAAAGATATATGATGGTTCCTTCCTATTTACCTACGCTTACTCCAAAGCGCCAAATTTCAACGTAAAAAATGACATACTTATTTGAATTACCTACTGGAGATATATTTTCATTATTCGGGACTGCCGCGGACGAGGCCCAGACATTCAAGCGCCGCAAATATGCCTTCCCAACAAACGAATATTAGGTAAGTACGCTGGGCCCATGGTCGAACGATACAGAAAAAACATTATCTATAGATGTGTCGATACTGTCGATCCCAATTTCCACTGGGTGTCATTCTGAATCCCTAACAACGTTTGTCCTAAAGTCACTTGCCCTAACTGGTTTCTCCTAATGGGCACATGCCCTAACGATCAATTGACATAACGATTATTTTCCATAAAGTAATGTTCTGAAAAATGGTTAGGTTTTAGAACTTGCTGCCACAAAAGTGGGTTAGGTTAGGGTTAGAACTGCGACCCTCGATAAAAAGAAAATATGCTTAATAACATTAGGATAAGTAATCAATAATTAGGGAAACCAAAATTAAGGTTTTTAGTGTTGTCCTAACAACTGATCATTATGACAAACAATATTAGGGAATGCAAAGATAGGAAAAAAGACTTTAGGCATTCAGATATAGATCCATTTCCACTATTAGGTGTTTCTTTGCCTAAAGATGTCTGGGGGTGCAAAGGAGCAACGTCGCCAGCATCCTGGGCACCATTCCAGAAGCGAGTGACTTTGGGATTACTATTCGTAGAGAATTCATAGTTTAGTTAAAATACTTTTTAAATTTCAGAGTAGAGTTAAGTACCTACTTATGTCAGTAAAGTAGACTAGAGTGCATACATTTTATAATTGGGTACTTTCCTCTACTTCAAATAAATTATTTCACACTGTAAAGCACTATATAGGTAATTATTAGAAAAACATAAATAGCAGTTATTTTTAAATACTATTTCTATTTAATAAATTGGATTGAAATTTAAAAAGTAGGCGAGTTTGACTGTGACGTCACTACACACGTTTTCATATAAATTCCATATAAGAAAATCGTTTTGACAGTTCTAAAAAAGAAGGTGATTTGACTAGTAGGAAAGTAGCCAATTGTATGTTGGTAGGTACCAATTGTATATCAAGTATATAAACTAAGCAATGTCAATTGCTATAAGTAGATAAATAGGTACCTACACGCATACAATGTCGAGTAAATTATGAAACAATTTTATTTCAGTTTAAGTAGGTGATATACGTATCTAATGAAAAGAAGAAGAAAAAAACTTTCAGGTAATTCTTATTTCATTTCAACCGATATCGAGCTTGATGTTTGCTTACCTCCCGCATTTTAATAGGTTAGATAAGTACATACCTACCTGGATATTAAACATAGGTAGGTACTTAATCGTTGCAATGACTTTGCCAATTAATGTAACGATTATTTATTAAGCCACCTGAATAATATTGGCACCAAAGACATTTTAACAAGTACAGTCAACGCCAAAGTAAATAAATGTTGCGTACCTACTCAAAATAATTATTTCGACATGACTAGGTGATATTGGTACGTATGTAAAAGTGGCGTAATTATGAGCGAATTTGCATCCCGTGGTTGGTACTTATAGGTAAGTAAATAGTACTGTATATATTTCAGTTATTTATCGAGCCGTAAAAGCTTTATTTAATAAACAGCGTTTAAAATTCTAAGCACAAAACAGTATAATTTCCAAAGGTCAAATTCGAAGCTAGCCTGCCGCTGACTGTACAATTTACTACAATCAGCCACAAAAAAGGGTAACATTCCCAAGCGTGTCACGCTTGAACAAAATAAATCAACGGGAACGCACCGCCCCCCGGCCGCTCAAGATGGCCGCCGCCGGCCGCACAGCTGATCCTACACTCACGGTTTTTTTTGAGCTCAACCATTTTGTTTCGATCAGACCGGATATGTGGTGGTGTAAAAATTAGACTATATCGAGCGTTATAATTACTTTTTTGCTATTAATGAGTTATAAGTATTAAATTACTGTTTTTATAAAGTAATTTCTAAGCGGATGTGTAGGTACAGTGAGCCAAGAAAGTGGTCTACCAAGTGGTCTTGACAAAAGTTTCTGCGAGATCTAACGATCGCTAAGGTTGACTTTTCTAACGGAGTTTAAAGTAAATCGACCTTGTTGTCTCAGACGTTAGAACGAACCTCAACCGTAGGGTGGTAGACCGCTTTCTTGGCCCACTGTACCGCGTTGGCCCACTGGCCCACTGTACTGTGTCATATTTTGAGATAATTTATAATAAGTTCTTTCTAAAAACGACTTACATAATAGTGTCGTATAATCGTCTCAGATTGTACCTACATTAAATTGTATGTACCTACTTAAAGTAGGTAAACGTAGATACGTAGATATTAGACGCCCACGTGACTTTAATACCTCTTTAATCTTCTCAAAGGATAATATTTGAGTTCACTCTGTACAAGTTGCCTTGTTCCATCTTTATGATATTAGGTTAAGTTCGCTCCGAAAGGATTAAACCAGCTCTTAATACTACGCTCGCGGGCTGAAATAAATTTTACGCTTCAAGGAGCTTACGAAGAAAAACTGAAATCGTGGAGTGAGGGAGTGATGTGAACGCATTTTTAACAAATGTATCTGCGGTCAGAAGGATCAGATTAGACGATTAGTCACGATTAGTGAATCGTAAATGTAAAATAATGAGAACTAATTGCGTCCGATTATACCTAACTTACATTGTATTTTAATGTATTTGCACAATCGCAAATTAAATGCATGTAGCCGCTTCATGCTCAGTAATTTGGGTTTTTATGTTTTTATTCAGCTGCATTTAACTTTCTGTCGGAGCCTTCCGGTGCCACAGATATATGAGAACAATTTAATCAGACATCGAGCGAGGTGTGGGGTCGGCGAGCAATTCTGTACGAAAAAATATTTAACAAAAATAATGCACAGCTTTAAACTAGGAAGTAAACGAGATGTTTCGGTTTTGGAACCATTTGTCCATATAGACGAGCCAAGGCTCTGTACTAAATTGTCGTTTCCAGACGGGGCTTAATTTTCGCACAAAACGTACGCCCGCCGAGCTATAACATGCATGTACGCGGTAAAGGCGAATTCGCCGATATTTTATTTTGTGCCTCAATTTACTTTCGACGAAAGCCTCTAGCTGAATGGGGGGTAATTGTAGGCTGCGGCGAAGGGTTCAGTTTGGGGAATAATTGTGCGAATATAGCAGAGCCCTCGGGAGAATTTAATGCAAGGTAATGTCGGCGTTTTACTGGGCCTGCGCGTTATGCGTAATAGCCATCGGACCAAGGACGGAAATTATCTCGGGAACGAGTTTCGCAAAAGCTCCGATGGGAACTAATGGCTCTATGGACGGAACCCGTAAGTTGTGTGAATATTTTTATGGGCCGTTAACTTTCATTTCATTTGCGGGCGGGGATATTTCGGGCACTCATGTGGCGATTGTGGCGCGATCGTTTCAGAAACTGCTCTTTAGGTGTTTAATGCGAGAAATTAAACATTGAAAGCATTGACACGTCCTGAAAAATATTGTAACTTTTAATTTTAATTACAATGTGTATAATGGTACTCACCGATCCAGCAACATGAGGGAGCTCGTCTCGGGCCGCACTACACACCACTGAATATTTAACATAATGAAAAGCCCAGCGTGGCGGTTCCGGGGCGTTTCCTTTTTAAAAATGCACTGCACTCGTTTTACTACAGCCTTGCAGGTTGGTCGGTCTGGCATGCATGACCAGAGCATCGTAAAGGATCTGGCTATCTTGAGCACCTTCGCGCGAGACGGGCTTTAAACTGAACCATGAGCCAGCGGAGCGGATGATTCAGAGCATTTTAATATAAGCTGATGCCAATTGTATGCGTGAGATATAAGGACGTAGTTTAGGTAACACTAAAGTATCAATTGTCCAATGTAAATTTCTAAATTGAAACCTTATAGGTACTTAAAATGGTAGTCCTAAATTACAACGGTAAATATTTGTGGTTCACGTCCTTTGTCCTGTTGCAAATATGTATGTCCACTTTATTCAATGATTTAGTTTTTGGTGTAGGTATATAGGTAGGTATTCTACTGGAGTTTATGGTTATTGAATTGAACCAACATGCAACCCATAATTTTTGTAACTGAATAAGTATTATAGTTTTATGTTCCATTAGTGCATTGTATAAAGTATATCAGCTTAATTCAGCTTTTACTTTTCAAAATAATAAACAAATTCCATAAACGTTACTTCGTTAATTTGTCATAGCATGGATCCATTTTTTCATCAAAGTAAAGTACCTACTCGTAGTTATTAATACCCACTGATCTAAGCACGGAATATAGGTAATATGTTAAATAAATAATCTACGTACCCAAGCTTGTTATATATTGTCATAATGACTTTATGATACGAGTACATAGAGGTAACGTACTCTAATTAATTCTAAAAGTGATATAAAAAATACAGGGAGGGTTAAAAAACATCAATGTCCCGTAACCTCATAATACTGCTGCCGGGGATTAGGCTGACGGACCCGTTTGAATAATTTTCCCGTTTAGTTTAAATTCAATAGGTTATATATTTGGGATAGGTGGTGATTCTCACTTGATGATGCTGGTATTATTCCGCCTACACACCTTCATACTGACATACAGTACCTACCTCATAAGCTTTTTAGAAATTGTTATATTAGCTTAGTAATAAAATCAGTGTGAATTTGTTTCAGAAAAAATACAGGTCTGTTTCTGAGTGTAAGTAGGTACTTCATAAATAAATAAAATTGATGAGAAGGAGTAGTAAGTCATCACCTTATTATACACAACATAGGTTCACATAAAATTTACAGAAATTAAGGTTACAAAGTTAATAAGTTTATCGTTACATTGTATATCTTTGCAGATAGATGTATATCTGCGAAGTTAATCGACTTATAACTTAATTTATGCAGATTGGTAGCGAATGGCCGACCCCGAATCGATTCCAAAATGAAAGCCACCTAAATCATCATTCCGTTTCGATCGCTCGTTTCCAACTCAGACTGATTTTACGTCCGACTGATATAACGCTAAGCCATTCCCAATGAATAAGTTATATTTTAAACTTTCGAGTAGCTATTGAATATCTTATTACTTAGAATAGGTAAAACCTACTGTGGGAAATTTTAGTGCGTAGTGCGACTACAGTACTAGAAAATAATTTGTCACATTCGTGTTGTGTAGATTTTTTTAAGCATTAAGTACCTACTTACCATTGTCTTCTAAAACATTTCATGTTATGTTATGTTATGTGCGTACCTGTTATGTTATCAGACTTGTAGACTATTTAATAATTTAACTATGACGTAGGAATCTAAGTATTTATTTCAGATATGAAATGAGAGGTGCAACGCAATTTGGCAGATAACTATATAAAAATATTGATTCCATCCTTTTTTTGCATTATAAATAAATAAAAAAGACCGGTCGAAATTACCAGGCCTCTGAATTACATTACCTGTCTGCAAAATTGCATACATAAACCTAAGTCCCCATTATTACCAACGCGCCATTTGCCAAAACAACCTTAATACCATGCAAATTGTTCGTCAGAGGGCATTCGCAACTCCTGCATAATCAACTTAATGCTCTTTTAGAATGCAAATGTCAGCCGCTGGATATTTCACCAAAACTCACTAGCAAATCTGCCATTACACTAAAAAACCTCGTATCTTAGTACTGAACACGTAATGACATACGAGCTATGTTTTGAATAAGTATTTGTTACTTGGTAAGTTTTGGTAGATAACTGGCGATTTTTAAAAACGCATAAGACTATTTTGCCAAGGCAATAGAGGTTGGTTGGTGTCATTAGGTATAGGATGTAATGATGCTCAGCCAAGATTTTATATTTAAGACTTATTGGCAAAAAGTACCAATTTATTGTCTTGAAATTTACGATAATTTCACATAAGGTAGGTATTATTTTTTATGAGAGCATTTTCTTTTATTAATATTTTTTGTTGTATTGGTTGTTAAATGTCAGTGTACCTACATATGTACTTAGGTATATTTAATTTCACTAATGGAATAAAACATGTTAGGTATTCTCACTAGACAGTCTTATTAACAGATTACATACCTAGAGTCAAATTTAATTAAATTTAAGACGGTACCTAAGCTTGAGTGGATTAAGTTACTTCAATGCAGTGTCGAGTTGGTACCTATTCATTTAAATTTACTTTGTGAATAAGGTAATCTGACTTACATATATACTTAGGTATATAACCTGTACTTAAATCAGCGCGTGGTGTAATAGATAACTAAAATCTGCTAAAATTGATTTTAGTTTGAATCTTTCATTTGTTTTATCAGAAGAAGGTAAAGGTGAAGAATAAACAAAAATAAATAAGTAATTTTCTTGGATTTTACCTAGGTACTAAATAAAAATCGTTGACATTACCGATATTCGTTTTAAAAAGTAATGCAGGTAGGTAAGTAAAGGAAAGTAAATAGGTTTACTCTCTATGACACTGGATGGGCTTATAAGCTTATAACCAGCCAAGCTGCGCTTATACTATTTTCCTGTGATGAATAATTCGACCTATATACGTCAATTGTTAATACTAATGGAAATAAATGTTTTTTTATTATTTAGGCTTATGAAACACTTCATTGAAACAATCTATATCGTAAAATCGTTATTGATTCCGACTACGAAAATACATGATAGATGTTGTTTGGTCCTGACACGGCATGACTATACTAGAATACCTATATGTAGGTATGTAAATAGTATCTGCTATAAAAACTTTCCCACGGCACGTCCATAAAAGTGTGTAGGTTAGAATCGGTAGTAACACCGACACCTACAGTGGAAATTTAAGTAATTTGTTTTTGTAAACAAACAGATAATACAAAGTTGTTCTTAAAATGTAGTGCGGCGTACGGTGACATTAAGACGTCAGCTACAGCCGCACTGTTGTGGCATTACTGCTGTGCTGTGGTATCAACTCCGCCGCCATATCTGTCACTTTCCCGGATAAAATTAATGACTTATTGAATGTCATAATCACGGCAGTATTTTTAAGACTACATAGATATGAAGGTACGTAGCTTTTAGCTAAATTTTGTTATTTCTGACAAATTTGGCACCTACACGTAAAAAAAGAAAACATTTTGCTACATATTTACAAAATCATTCCCTTTTCAATATACATAGGTACCTACAGTTAAGAATGTTAGCATAATTATATACTGAGTCAGAAAAAAATGCAGTACTACCTTAATAACAGTAACAAAACAACTAAAAGGTAAAAGTAAGACATAGTAAGTTCTTGATAGGAACACACAGGTAACTGACACCTCGAGTTACGTAACTTGAGCTAAACAACAAACTTGTGCTAAGAATACGAAACAAAGATCATGTGTTCAGACGTAGGTATAGTATATAGGTTTGTTTTACCTTCAGTATGGGATGGAAACGCGTCGACAGCTATTGATAAACGGCGGGCATACGCGTGCCGACTGACAATCAGTATCGGATTGAACTGACTGGTGGGGCAAGTCAAGGAAGGTAAGCGCGCGCTGTTATTACCGTATGGATAGGTAACGCCCACATGCTAATGCCCAATAGATGACCTGCCAGCCTATTATGGATAGCTTTATCCATCTTTATCCACGTGAGAAAATAACTGTCACTGTTTAACACCGTGGGAAAGAAAGTGACGGACACCGTTATATCACGCTGTCACGTAGACAAGAACGACCATCATATCCGTACTGCTGTCACCTCTATTGACAATGACTTAAGTTTCAAGATGACATGTACTGGTAAGTACCACGTCGAGCACCAGTACGTTTACCTTTTAGTATTGAAAACGGAATATTTAAAATATTTATAGGTAAGTATCCGTTTTGATGAGTTGCCAATATTTCGGTAAATGCCATCTTCGCGGATTATAATATAGATTATATTATAATAGATTTAAGCTCAAAAAGGTACTTAACCTATGTAACTTTGAGTTGAAAACAAATCAAAATTCTTAGGGTTGGTACATTTATATAATAAATGCAAACGTCTAAATACATACGTCTAACGTTCACTTGACTTCACATTCACTTTATACAGTTTTAGTTTATCATATTTTATAAATTCTTAGTTCAGCACAGTACCTATTAGGAAGCTCAGCGTTTAGATTATTAATACCTAAGCTAAATTAGTTAGTTTTTTAAAATTTTATAAACGCTTCCAGTTTATCTTTGCACCACAGCCAAAACTCTACGTGGAATTTTTACGTAAGCTCTTCACTAAACTTGAAGGGAATTTATTTAGACAACGTATCTCAGAAATGGCCCGATACGTCTCCGAAATAATAGCGCGTCCTAACCGCTTATTCCAACGAGCTTCACTTTAAAACTAAATTGATGTTGATGATTTGAAAAAAATGATATAGGTTAGTTTACGATTCAAAAATAGTCACTTTTTGGGATAAAACGGGGCTAACGCAAAATTGTAGTTTTTATATTTGACTGTTACACATTTCTATAAAGGCTAAGGAAACATTTTCACAGAATAAATGACAACACAATTTAAAACCCTGATGCTGCAGACTCGGCAAAGAGTTGAAAGAGTCGGCGACAAATTCCTACCAAATCGAACCTTTAATTAATATATCTAGTTATATAGATACCTAATATCCGACTTTCGGGGAATAAGAGTATTCAATTATTATTCAAATCGATAACGGAAACATAAAAGAACATGCAATGCCAGATGAATGGGATTTTTTCGACCAAAATTGCTTAACGGCTGTCTCCAAGTAGAAACGATGATGTAAAAACAAGATAATTTAAGCAAGCAGAATTTTCACATGGAATAAAGCATATCGCAAATAAATAAAAATAAAGGAAACAAGAATCTCCTGTTTTACATAATCGTAAGCTATTTGTATGAATATTGTATATGAGCTAAAAAACTAAAAACAATAATTTTCAGTACAAAGTCATGTTCACATTGAGTTGGAAATTGAAAAAGTCAATATTATTTTATTTTACCTCTAACCCTGCTCTTTTCAGAAGATTAACGTTGTTAAATCACGTCAATTAGACTATCCCGCTAAATATAACGACTACCTAATGAACATTTGTGCCTACGTTAATGTTAACGATTTTGTTTACCTCAAGCTTACTTAGATAATTATCTATGTGGGGTTGTGGTAGATGAAGCCTATAAACGGTTCTAAGACTACATTCCTTTATTAAATATATTTACGTTCCTTTAACTATTAGTTAGTAAGCAAGCTTGAGCTTGCAAGACATTGAAATGACGCAATTTAAGTCATAACTTTAAGTGAGGATTGAGACAGTGCGTCACCTAAGTACTGGCCGCGCGGCGGGCAGCGTCGAGACCAATCTAAATAATTGACCACCGCTAGGTCTTTGCGAGCTAGAGATTACGTGGAGCCGTTGAAAGAAAACGTGATCAAAATATTTTCAGTATGTAAAAAAAATATTTAAATAGGTACATATACTTTGCATTTTAAATCTATTTGACATGACAATGACAGCAAAGATAATCCTGCGGAAGCACGTAGCCAAGTAATGGGTGTTTTACCCTAAGTAGGTAGGTATACTTATTGAAATATTTAATTAAAGAATAATTATTTAATTTTAAAATAAAATAAATTTTAAAATTTCATATCGAGCCTAAGGAAACACATTTTGCAATCTATAAAGGAAAACGTAAGGAACTCATTTAGATAATTCGCTGATCGAGACGAAACGGAAAAGCTATTGCGGTGAAATACTGCTGAATTCGACTCCACTCCATTTTGTTATCTCATGTAGGTAGCAGTAAAGGGTGGGAGTAAAGAAGTAAAAAGAGGAAAAAGTGTATTATTAGCCCCGGCGAAATGGAATTGGAACATTCCGCGTAGAAATACCCGAAAGTTTCGGGAACATTTCAGCAAATATTCACTTGCATCCCACTTCGTTTCACTTTACTAGCTAAAGGCATCATACTTTCACCGGTTACGCGATTTAACTTTATTTCGAGAAATGAATTTTCCCTTTTTACTGATACGCGCAAAAACAAGTCGGGTTCAGGCTTGTTATATGAGGTACCTATTTATGAATGAGAACCTAGAAGGTGTGGGAACTGTAAAATCGTTTTATTTTTTAATCAATAAACTCACAGAGCACTTATTAACTCAATTATAAACTATAGGTGCACGCATTCTTAACATTTAACACGATAATGTTCATATATTGTTTTAAAAAACGGTGTAATGTTATACACAGGTACTTACCTAATTACTATAATAAATAAGTACCTAGTTAAAAAGTGCAATCTTCTGTATAATTTCTGTTACATCCAATTTATTACTTATGCGATGTTTTGCCGCGTTCAAGCGCTTGATATTGATAACTTGGCATTTTCAAAAGCTTAACCGTAAATTCTACTACCATGACCTTAAGTGGTCTCTTCTAAAAAATTACGTGCACTCAAACCTTCCATAAGTATACGTTCGAAAATGATAAAGATTCCCATTTTCAAGGACCCTCTTAAACAAGTCATCATTTTTAAATGGACATGCGTAAAAATTCCAAG
The DNA here is from genome assembly GCF_948474715.1 of Cydia amplana. Taxonomy (NCBI): domain Eukaryota; kingdom Metazoa; phylum Arthropoda; class Insecta; order Lepidoptera; family Tortricidae; genus Cydia; species Cydia amplana. The sequence continues at coordinate 7,262,710 of NC_086070.1, forward strand.
AAAATCATCAAGTTACCCGTCAAAATGAACGTGAATTTTGATAGCCCACTGTAATTAATATTTTTATTATTTCTTCATCCACGTTAATCCGAGCAATGCCACAAGTTGTTTAGGAAATCGAGCTGTCAAATATCAATATACAAATGAACTTTATTCGTCTGTATTAGACCTTTGGTAAAGCCGCCTAATCAATAGTGAAGATGCAACAAAAAATAAGACGGGGTCTGAAACGAAACGCATAGAACGACACCAACGAGGTGTTATTTATTTCGAAATTATATTGCTCCGATTAGCAAGGTAATAAATAACTCAAATAGCATGTCGCGTTCGAGTGAAAAACGTTTTAATTAAATCGTTAATAATTAAGTCGTTAATGGCATTAACAAATCGTTCAAGATCATCGTGTTGTCAGGTCAAGATTTGACTCACAAAATTGATTTCACCGCTCATAAAATGACTTTAGACATATTGTGACATCATCTTTGTCGTATTTGCTACGTGAATACTGTAACGTAACTGGGTATTTACATATATATTTAACTTGATCTAATACTGAACTTAATGTGAAATTTCTATACGGCTGTACCTATAATTTATATCGGCATGTCATGTGATTGCATTTATTATACAAGTCGAATTTGCTAACCTCGCCTACCTAAGCCTGTCATGCCAGCGCCACACTATGCCACAATACCGCAAGCCATAATCATGCCGTACTAAACTAAAATGGCCGACAACTACTCGGTTTCAAATGCTCTATCTATTATGCACATCTAATATTTTGTTGTTTCTCTTTTAACACCGTAATTATTTAATTACGATTATTATGCGCTTTCGTATGATACATATATTGCAAAATATTTTTCTTTCAGTCATTTACTTCGTTAGCGGTGTAACGCAAAAGTAAACAAGGTCAATATCCTCGGGCGTTTAAGCCGCTACCGCTATCAAGTCAATTGATCAAAACAAAAAAAAATATATACATATATCTTATCTTTAAAATGTTTTGACGTGTAATATATCCATGCATATACGAAATAAATAAATAAATATGAAATATATATGCAGCCTAATTATACTATAAATCTAATTTCCGTTGAACGTTTCGTAATATTTTTGACGCAACTGCGGCCGTTGCTCGCGTTGTGGCACAGTGTAGAGCTACCTTCAGCGAGGCCTAATAGTGGCGAGTATAGGGCAGGCCGGCCATCCCGCGGCAAAGTTACGACCGCGACAGGTGTGATGCCGAATTAACTTCTTATATAAACCCGCTTTTTATACAACACCGACGCCTTAATAAACCCGAGGGATCATCGTAACGGAACAATGAGAAATCTTAGGCGGAGTTTTGTTAACTCTGACCTCACTACGACTTAATTAAGACCTTTTTTTGGCTGGTGCTTAATATTAAAAGGATTTTTTACGTCTGCCTGCCGGCGGCGACCAACCTGCGAGACTGGGCCCGCAGCGATATCTGGAACAAACACATTTTATTAGTTAAGGTTTGTATGAAAGTAAGGGCTGAATTAGACGGCGCGCGAACTCGCATGCGATTTTAGTTACATTGCGGACTATTGGTGACGTCCGATTCAACCGACCGATCAAAACCCGCAATGTAATGAAACTCGCATGCGAGTTCTCGCATCGTCAAAATGAGCCCTAAGTCAGTGGAAATGTCAATTTGAGATAACATGATGATATGGTTATAGGTACCTACAAAAATAATAGTGAATAAATACTATAAGTAGTAGGTACTTATTTATTGTATCAGTTAATATGGTGTAAGTAGATTAAGTAGAGGTATTTAGTTTGTTAATGTAATAAAATTTAACATTAAAATGTTTTTTTACCTACTTAGGTACGAGTATGCATACACAATGAAGAACATTGTTTATGATTGAGATGTTGGAAGTTATATATAATATAATATGAAACGAACAAACTATCTTAAGAAAGTAAAAATTCAAAAAGAAAACTTATGAAGTAAGGAAGTACCTAATCTTGATAATAGGTAGTTAGGTACAGATATAAATTAGTACCTACCGACAGTCGACGTCAAAGACATGTTTACACCTTACTCCCTCGAAATAAGGCGTAAAATATAAATACCTATATCTCTGACGTCGACTGTACAGCTACGATATATTTCATCATTACATTGGACATAAGTCCACCAAGTCTCCCAATCACTGGGCATTGAACCCTAAAGCCCGGTCCACACGAGTGCAATGTCACGGATATCACGGTTAAAAAGCGAAGTAGGTTCAGAGGAAACCTAGAAGATGCAAAAAGGTAAAATGGAGCTGGGAAATTTTAACTTAATTTTACGTTTTTTTTATAAACATACTTACCTAAGCTTTCGAGCATACGACTTACGACTCTTAGACACCACCCGACCAACCTACGTAATCATACACGATTACGGCAAAAATATAGAAATCAGTTTTACCTAACTGTGTTTGGTGTCTCCTGTTATGAACCCAGCTTTACCACGGCTCAATGCAGTAGTCAAATTGAAAAGAAAATATTATGACGCTAAGGACGAAGAGGGAAAGGGACATTGTAGCCAGCAAGTGTCACCGTCGTCTCACGATTAATGTAAATTTAGTAGGCAGCGATGTCAGCTCACGTTCGGTCGAGGGATCAAATAAGTTCGTCACCAAAGAACATATTAAAGAGGTTAGAATGACTATCGCGCGCAGTTAGTATCGGACCCGGTGTCGCCGCTCGTTCCTCTCCACATTTACTAACACTCGCGCAACGGTAGTAAAAACTAGCTAGCGCCTTGTGTGCGTGGTGAATGGATACGCCTCCTTTAGACAGATTTGATGTCTGGCTTCTTAATCTGAACGTTATTGTGGCGCAAAAAGGCATGTTTACTTCATTTTCGGTCAGCGCGGGCGAGTAGCATGCGAGCATTTGCTCAATACCCCGCGGCGACACGTACCCTGCTCGCATCGCCATTCTAACATGTTCTGTGTTCGTCACTGTAATCATGTAATGCTGGGTCCACATATTGACACATTGTTCGTCGAGCAAGTCCGGTACTTCTGTTACACTTTATTAAAAAATTGGATTCTCACAGACATTTTCTCGATGAACAGCGTGATTAATTCATAAAGAAAACAAATCTCTCAAACATTCTCTGCAGGTAAATAGAATTCTAAGAAATCTTCCATTCACATTATCATTTATGTGTTCTTCTATTATCGTCGATAATTTATCGATACAGCATAATCATACCTATATCATAAATTATCTTTCGTATACCTATTAGCGAAATTAACTTAAAGAATAAGTAACTTAAAGAAAAACAAAATTGAATATTAAGAGTGCTATATACTCGAATTATTCAAGAACATGTGCGTTTGCGTTTCCTAATAAAATAATTGAGCCTAAGCGTACGTGGGGACTTATCATACATATGACACCACACGCTTATTCAATGAGAGGCGGACGCCTTATTGAGCCACTGACCTCCACTGTAATAAATACAGTCAATAACCCAAGTTACCATCTTCGGCTTCTGATTGCCTACAAAATTCTGGAGCAACCTACGTGGCCTTTCTTTTGATGGCTCGCTGTACCCCGCCTACGTCCCATCAGCATACAACAGTTGCATATTATTAAATGTTATACACTTGATCATGATAAATTTCGACATTTATTGTCTTGTGACATTACAAAACGATCAAAAGGTGAATAGGTTAAAATGGTTTTACTGTCTACATAAATATTTAAGAGAATGGAGGAGAAAGTATTCGGGAAGTGTTCTAAGAAACAATGTATGTTTTGAGAATTTGCCAAGTCTCAAGGCATGATGCAAAGTTAGGTATATAAGTTTAGATACATACAGATACACTACACGTAGAGCTTTCAGATATTTACTTACATTTAACTGACTTACGAATAACGACTGTACCGATTTCATCACTCACATCAGTCACATCCCGTTTCAATAATTATAAGTACATAAAGTTCTGCGTATTGCTATTACTGTCAGCATTTCTCGAGGCACTTTTCGTCAAGTACTTACCTACAGGAACTGGGAAAAGTGTCAATACGACTTCGGTCTTAGTCGTGACATCATCATCTTTAAAAGTATATTTTCGTAAACTTATTGAAGCCGATTTCATTCAACAAAATTTTACGAAAATACGAAACAATGCCGTTGCTCGCAAAATACCTACCTGAGAACTCATCGTTCCGACATAAAACCTAATTGGGCTGCAAGATGCCATCGTATCTATAAAATTACAATTCATCGGCGCCAGATGTACCCCCCTTTTATTGCGGTGGCAAATTGAAGCCGTACCTAAACAATTGGCTCGCAGTTATTGTTTTACTATTAAAAATTTATGGCGTTTGGTAAACACTATGTACCTATATTTAACTAAAACGATATGTATCGAAATGCACTATGTGTGTCTACTTATATTCAAATGTACCTACCTAGTACTTAAGCAGTTAAGTAAGTGAGGACAATAATGATGCCCGGGGACACTTAAAGGCGTACAGCCCTAGCTTTTAGAAGACATTGAAGAATTTACAATTATTTACACAATTGATACCTAGTTCAATGTTCACAAAGAAGACTAAAATTACACTGACCAGTAAAATGTATTTTTAACCATTAAATTTGAATTTGTAATATAAACTTTTATTTGATGACTTACGGAACAGGCAATAAATAGATCAGTAACCACCGCTGATCGATAATGATATTTACCTACTACTTACGGCCTACTATGTTGTAAAAAATAAGTTGAAATAGATTGAAAATTAAATCACAAAGATGACTACGTTGCTAACGCTGTAAGAAGACTGTTCTGAACTAAACAAACGCACAACTAAACAAATGTATGCATGTATCTAATAGCCAGTAATGCGCGTAAGTTATTCAGCCGTAGTTAAGGCCCCGTGGGTTCAGGTTCTTCTCTCACTCTCACTGAGCGTACCTAAGCGTGAGCGAGATGGCTTTGCATGTTGGGGATCGTGGATATCATGTTTTTTATTTAATTTTTTTTTGTATGTTTTAACAAAAACAAAAATACCTAATCGATGAGTTCGATCAAAAATAATATTTCCCATTTTTAGAAGCAATTTTCATATTTTTAGCTAGGGTGCAAAATTTGTTACAAATTTTTAAGGTGCGTTTCAGACCTGTATATAGACGTGTTTTTTTTCTCCTCCTGAGACCCAGAAGCATTTGTTTTGTTTTCGAATTTGGAACCCTAGTTACTCAATGAAAGTTCCAAAAATTTTTTGGAATATGTACAAAAATTTGTACACGGGGTCTTAGGAGGAGCAAAAGACAAGAAATCAGGTTTCGATTGAGGTTACTATAGAATGACCTCAATATTGCTAATAAAATTTTTGGCAACCGTATTATTGTGATCTAAAAAAGCGCTACGATTTTTCAAAAACTGGCTGTACCTACTGCACCTTAAGAGCCGTCAGATCTTGCCATCAAGATCTTATCGGGCTACCTACAGCGAAGCTACTTATTATGGAATTTCGCGTTAGGTACAGTCGAAGCAATAATTATGTCAGTATATCTTATATGGTGAGTAACTTACACTACACTACCTATTACAGATATACCTACTTTAGGCTGCTTTTGGATTTTTATGTGCCATACTAGTCAAGAATAGAAAAAAGAAGAAATAAGGTAATTCATTTTAGTGTGTTCTGCCGTATCAATCGAAGGATTCTATAATTGTTAATATCGGTTTCAATTGGATGGCCTACGCCTACGAACTATAAATATAATTACATAGTTACATTCAAAATATGTTTTTAATAGATTATTTGTAAATAAAATTCAAAATACAAATACAAAAAACAATATTAACAACTTAAGACTAGCTTTAAGCCTAGTCAAAAAGTCCCCCGCGAGTTGTCCCTGGCGCAAAGGTACCCATCACACTAGCAGCGTTACCACGTTGAATGGCGATGGACAACCTTTGCACCAGGTACGAACCCGCGCGGGCGTCAGCCCCCCTCTCGCTAATTCGACGTCCCACTTCCCTAATAAAGGCAATTCAAAATAAGTATTTATTAATATACTAATTCCTACTAGGTTTGTTTTAGCAGGTGTCATATTTAAGTTATTTATTTCCAATGCGTCGTGTACGTCACCGAGTGTACATGACTTAATCGTCGATATTTTCTTAAATGACTCGTGCACTGCAGACGCCCACGGCGCTGCGCTGCAGGCTGCAACGGTTGCAATGCAACAAAGTATTGATTGGCCGAGCGAGAAGAAAATACTGCGGCGTTACCACGGGTCACCTTTCCTCGACGAATACGTAACGTAAAGTGCACTCGGTGTCTGAACTCTAAGCGAGGTTAGACTAGCAAGAACTTGCATACAATTTTCATTACCTTGCGGTACCTAATCTGATCAAATTTTTAAATGCAGTTTACCTTAGTAATCGGCAATGTAACGTGCATGAAAGTTCTTGCTAGTCTACGCTTCGCTTTACACCTGGATATCAATTCTAACTTAGCAAGTTATGATTTTGAACTAGTTTTGAATTTTGAATACGATCGTGACGTACGTCTTGGTGATTGGCGCGCATCTCACGCACGACTTTTACTTGCGCAAGGCGTTACGTGAGCGCTTTTCAAGGTCGTGTCAAAACCAGTTCAAAACCATAACAAACCGTAAAGTCAGAAATGGGCTCCTTGTTGTTGTACCTATCGTAATCAACTGTTTGCGTACGTTAGTATATTATGGTGCTATAGAGATGGTCAAACCTTATCTTACTGAAATTTTAAATACCGACCGATTTATTTTATACCAGAATTCTGAAAAACAATATAAATATAAGAATTCTGTGAAATTAACCATATAAGTACATTCCATCTTTTCGCCATACATTGGAAGTTTACCCGCCCGGCACATCAGTCTTTCTAATATGTACTACTAAACGTGTAGGTACATTTTACATGTCATGCTTTTTTCCGTTGCTAGTTAACCCTTGAAGAACCGGGTGAGATAAAATCGTGAACCAATAGTAACGCGTTAACGTTAAATACAAGCGTTCTATTCACATATTTTATCCAAAAGCAGAATCTGTATCATTAAGGGCAGATACGATACTTGCACCGCACTCTAATAAGATTGTAATAAATGTTAATAATCGGAAATTACTGTAGTAAGTAGGTACATTTTAAGAACATGCGCTTTTTTAACCTTTCGTATGCTCCTGTCAAATAATTGTCATTTATATATCAATCATATATTTAAGTTGAATATATATGGAGCAGATCTGCTCCTAAGCATACCAAAGGTTAAGAAAACAAAAGCATTTGTTATAAGTTGGTATCAGTCACAACTATAGGACTAAGGACTCGTAAAGCGTGGTACGGGTACCTTTTTATGAAGACGTGATAGAAAATTTAGATTAGCTTTTTGTAGCATATTGTTGTTAGAAGTAAGTTAAGCGATAAGCATGGACGACAAGATAGGAATCTTTTCGGCCAGATGCTTCTGCTTACTTAAAAATAAAACTTCTTTCTTTTATAATTTTTTTTGGCTTTAATATTTTAAAAACTGTAGTGTTTCATAATAACCAGAGATCGGACAAATTTGCGTCATTGCTCGCAATAATGTGGACGTGACTCCAAAATTGATTAAATAATTAATCATTTAATTAATTTCTTACCTGAGGTTTAATTTTGATTCCTAATCATTAAATAACACAAAGATTTCTTATAAAGTAAAATTAAAAAAAATGTTATCCAAATTATCTGTAGGTACTCATTTTTTTTGTATCAAAAATATATTTAAGTGCTATTTATTGACTAGGGAACAAAATTAAATCTCAGGTAAAAATATAATTAAAATAAATAAATGATTAATTATTTAATCAAATTTGGACTCATGTCCACATTATTGCGAGCAATGACGCCAATCTGTCCGATCTCTGATAATAACTTAAGATATTTTATGAATAAAAAATTTATGAATAGAAATAGTCCTATATTTCCTTAAGTACAAATGCGGAGAACAAGTCTTTATTTCTTTCGTTGCACATCGAAGGCACAATAAAACATACCTACATAACAATTCCTAACTCATATGAAGAGTTAGTTGATATCACAGCTATTTTAAATAAAAAGAAATAAATGCTAAGCGGTTCTGTATTCAGTCCAATTAAGTATTTAAAAATAGTAACTTCCAAGATTTTGTTTACATATCATCAGTCGGAATGATCGTAAAACGCGACCAACTAATGCCGCGGCTTCATTTGGTCAATTGGAATCACGGATATATCGCGGCCAGATTCCTATCTTATCGGTCACGAATCTTGTTCGTTTTAATTAATTGCTGGTGTAATGAAACAATTTGATATTTAGATTTCCAAATTACGAGAAAGCACTGAATGAATGCATTCAAATGAACTAAGTACTTTAGTTTGAATTCTATTAAACACTGTTTAATTTGCTTCAAACAAACTAGGTTGTAGGTGGGTATAAATACGTAGGTAGGATAAATAAAAACTAGAAGAAATAATAGTCTTCATCCGTCTATATTTTGGTAGGTACCTATAGTGATTTCTAATAATTTTGATCAAAGAGACAGGTTTGTCTCTCTTTGATGCTCGCTCGACTGATACAACTTTCAACGCTGCCTGATAATTCTTAATACTTAATATTTTTTACGAAGCGCGTTAACGAATAGCTCTCAAAATAAACTGAAACAATTATGTGACTTGGCGCTGACTGACCGGCTTATTCGACGATTAACAAACCTATCAACGTCTTCAAAGACAATGTATTATGTATTCTATCGCCATTGAAAAGGGTCCTTGTTGTCTAGTAATGTCGGTTAGGTACCTTCAGTTGACATTTAAACTTTCATCAAAGACGGGACATTTTGAAGCCCTCCTAGGGCCGCCTATTACACCTAATTAGATAGAGGCACGTTTACGCCGCTGCTATTTTCTCCGTATTTAGAATTTACATTTATTTACATTTCTGAAGAAAATAAACAGCACATCGAATATTCAAGTATTCACATAATATATCTGCAACTATAGTTTAGTGTTCTACCAACTCGTACAAATGCATAAAGTATTTAAATTACTAAAAAGCACAGGGAGAAAAAGTTGAGAAAATTTCATTGTAAGCACCTGCTTGAAGATAGACTGATAGAAATTCAATGCTCTATAAAGCCTGCGTAGAAATCACATATTACTATCTGTTTGCAATTTCAAGTTTAACCAGTTGAAAACTATTTTATTCCAAGCGTACGCCAACATAAAAAAAGGCCGGGAACTATGATTATTATTTCAGTAAGACGACAAGACATAAAAATAGATAGGTACACATTTTCATCTTCATTTAACATCATATCATATGAAATCCTGCTCTGCCTTTCCTGTATATATTTTCGTATCTTTATTCCAATATACGTTTTCCAGTTTATCTCCTGGTATTACTAGGCTCAGCAACCAATACCGATAGCGGAAGGAGCCAGATACCAACGGTTAGCAATAACAATAATGCGGGGAACGGAGCTGGGCGACCTGCCAGAGTTCTATCGATCCACCACCGATATGTACCCGCCGCCAGCGCGGCCTGGCCCCGCGGCCGTCGTCCGCCCCCGTCGGATCATCACCCCGACTCCTCGCATCAGGAGACGTGGTAGCTCTATGCAATCTGGTTTTGCAGATACTCAAGTAGGTCAGAGGGAAAATCTACAAACACTACTCTGAGAGAATGTGGATTTTTTTGGGAAATCAACTGGGAAAAAGGCCTTCGGGGTCAATGCAAATGAGGATGTTTATCTGATGGAGTGGAATCGGAGTACCTACGGGGGTAGGTATTTTAAATAAACGAGAAAGGAAAGGTAGATTTATACTGAGTCTCTTGGGGGGTATAAATATTTGTTGGTTTGAGAAGTTCGTTGTTTTATTTGTTCGTATAAGTCATACGAAGGTAAATAAATTTTAGATGGTTTCGCCAACAAACATTTTTGACAACCGCCAAATGCATCATGTTATTTATTAACCTTTTGTCTGTGTATGATAAGGATCCTGGTGCCCGAATTTTTGGTCATATTTTTGAATTTTTGTCGGAACGATTTTTTCTGCTCAATGCATTGTGTACTGCAACACAACGGAGATTCGAGCTCACGATTTTTGACCACCAAGCATATTATGAAAGGTTAAGAGACTTGTCAATTTGATGAAATCTAATTTAAATGTAATTTCAGTAATACGAATGGTGCTACACCTACCGCTTCGTACCTAATATATTTTATAGCGCGTAAAATAACTACTTACTAAAGGCGTCATTCATAGACGTGCTACAAGCCTCGATCAGCTAGGTATTACTGGTTTGTCTTTCTGTCATTTTGACTTATAGAGCATGTGGCCTGTAACACGGGCGAATAATTAAAACGTAGATTCTACTCCTCAAACAATAAAACTTTTGTTCAACAACTTTTTGAAATTATATAGTCTTAAGATTGTCCCTTTTTCAAACAAACTAAATAATATTATCAATGTACATTGATAATATAGGCGTAATTACTTTAAATTCCGCCTAATTGACATTGCCTGTCAAGTGCCTGTCAGTCTTGTCACCGTACAGGCATAATCAATTTAGTAATACATTCCGTGTTCGAATAAATTTTAAAATGTTTTGAAGTCCAAACCACAAGTTATTTTTAAAAGTCGTTGAACAAACATTGTCTAGTTTGAGGAGCAGAATCTACGTTTTAATTTTTCGCCCGTGTTACAGGCCACATACTGCGTGTGGCCTGTAAAATGGGATAAAACACAAATTAATTAAAGCTAAGCTGTAAGGTTTTATGAATAAAGGTATTATTATCTTATGAGTAATGCATATGTTTTAGCATTTACTCATAGTTTCACCATCAAATCACTGAACAAGTCATATTACTAACTTAAGTAAACAACTACAACAAACTGCAACAGAAACGGCATAAGTACTATAAATTAAACTACCCACAAATAACAAAGGTAAGCAACATTATAATTTATAGGTACCTATATTTATGACTGTAATTCAAAATAACGATCTCTAATTGCCGCGTTTCAACTCGCACTTGGCCGCTCCTACTACTAGGTACACTATTTATTTTTAGGTTACCATGTCATGTTTTCCTTTACTCCACATTACGTACCTATAGGGGCGTCGTCCATTTTGTAGAGACCCCTTATCGGTCATTACCCACGACTTTTCGTGTTCGTTAAAGGAGCCGGCATATGTCTAGTTAGGTTGGTATTATGTACTCGAGAAGGGACGCCGTGGGTCGACGATCAAGCCCACTTGAGATAAAATATGTAAAGGTTACGGAGACGCGGGTACCGTACGGCCCGAGGTATGGCCGATTAAAATTCTTCGCTTAAGTGCGCGCTGCCATTCGTTATGAGTGACAGCCCTCGAAATTAACGAATGATTATCGACAGAGAATAAGTGTGTATACTTTTGTCATATCCTTCAACGGATGTTATTAAGTAGAAAGCAAAGCTATTCTGGGCGGTTGAAAATGGCGGTAAATAATTAGTACCTAGTTACCTATTAAATATGTCGAAAACACAAACAAGAAAATTAAGAAGGTAAAACCAAAAAATATATAGACAATATTTAAACATATAAAAAGAGGAAATATGTTTGTAATTTTACGAATTATGTTCATAGTAAGGGACGAAGATATTTAATTATTAATACCTACTGCGTGCACGGAAAAATTAGTTTAATGATAACGATGTTCGTAGTGATAGAGATATGATCAGATTACCCGACACTTGTAATAGCCGACAGTTATCGTTGATAACATGACACTAGGCATTGCCTACAAGTTGTCTTGTAAAATAATCAAGAAAATACGGCTTAAGGAAAAAAAATCAAACTTTTTCGCCTCATGCTTTTCCAGTTTTCGTGTACCTATAGTTTTAAGATTTTTAGAACAACCTGCCTAATAGAAAATGTTCATATCTGTATTAAAGTAACTTGTACTTATTGAGAAATAGTTTAAATTTGAGTAATTTTTAAACTTTATTGCTTTGGCATAAACAATAAACCAAATGACACTGCAGAATTTACAAAATCAAGACTCAAATACAGCTTTTTGTAATAGGTATCTACCTATAAAAATAAGCCTTGTCCTAATTCATGTAACAATTAAAAATACGATTTCATGCGAAGAAACAATTCGTCATCTGGCTAGAAAATGCCAATTACCGAGTCCATACAGTTTTCCATTTTATACATAGGGAACTAGAGCCCTCATTACAAAGTTGTATTTTCTTTTAAGCTTTCAATTGTGTTACGAATCTGTATCTTATTGTCTGATGATAAGGTTGTAGGTAGTTTAGAGTAGGTGTAACGTGGTTTGTTTTAGACATGGGCAAGTGAGCGTCAGGTCTTGAGAGCCGCCGGCACGCGAGCTTGCGTGCTCGTTGGCCCAACCTTGTGGCTTGCAATGACGCTAGCTTCTATCCCACAAAGATGCAGACATCCCATAGCCATCTACAGGTAGGTACATAAATAGAATTTTAGTTAAAGATGTAGGTAACAAAGTAATGATAGTTGTAGGCCGCCCGTACTGAAAGCGAGGACCTACAACTATAATAATAGGAGAAGAAAAAAATACTTTAGTTGCGATGAGCCTACTATGCGCCAATTACCTACATAAGCATAATTGGTAATGAATGTTTACGAAAATCTAGTACATAAGGTATTGATCTGCCGTACTGAGCTTTATGGATATTGATTCACCAAGTATGGTAAACAAATAAAGAAATACCCATGTACCAGCATATAAAAAGAAAATTTAAGATAATTGCCATACTCTTAAGATGCAATTATCAAGGCAATAGTCTATTGACTATGTAGGAGCCTATGCTGCTATAGGTATATTTAGAGCCAAATAAGAATCCATGTAGGGACTTTTCAACGTTTGTACCGTTATACAAAAAATGTAGATAGGCATATTTACCTAAACCCAATAAGTAACTAGAACTTTTGACATCAATTTTCTGGAATTTTTTCCCCTATTAAGCATAAAAAAGTCTTTAAAACTTAACGTACAAAAGGCGACCTAGGGTTCCTAATCCCATACCAGGCACGTAAAAGTGAAACAATCAATGATTCAGCTATCTATTTCGGTACAGTACCACTTGCTAATGCCAAGTTATAACTCATACTTTTATATGTAAAATCTGTGCTCATACTAACAATAAGTCAGTTTCCTTAAACACCTATCTACTGACTAGATTTAATTAGGTGCCTGCTTATGCGCAAGGTGTTGCTATAACGATTAACTTTGATTATATTTGCATTATTTAACAATTAATTATTCCCGCTGCGTCTCTACTATGACGGTTACTTACTATAGTAAGTCGGAATATTTAACTACCTAGACCTAGGCGTATAGGAAGTTACTTATAGGCTAGTTTTAAGTGTCGTCAGCCTGCAAGAATAAATTTAATTGAAAACAAGATACATATTCCCCAATTTAGGAACTATTTATTTCAACGTTTTTCTAAACCTTTTTTTTCCTTGGTAAACAGCAATTATCTTAGGTATTCATACTATTTATGTACATGATTTGCAGGTCACTAGCTAAACAAATATATAAATTGGCACGTTTGCTATTTAGTTTGCACCTTACTTCTAGGTAAAACATGAACAAGTTATTTAGTAAAAGCACCTGCAGCAGCTGCAAACCGATACTAAGATAGAAGACATTCAAGATATTAGCTGGATCTAACGGACGCATTCTGTATGTGTTAACTCTATTTATAGTTAGGAGTAGATAAGTAAAGTCATACAATGTTCGCCATATACTTAATTATACCTACCTATGTACCCACATGCCTAATATAAAGATTAAACACGATTGTTTTGTAACAATTTTTTTTACTAGATAAGTACCTTCGACATATTTCAACGTATTTTATTTATTCTTGTAGTTTTATATGTAGATTTCATGAGTCCAAGAACATAGGTAGGTAATTAATGTGGAGTTCAATTGAAATAACGAAAACAAATATGACAGTTTTTGTTAGCATTTGACTTCATAATATAGCCGATCAATTTGACGAAGGCTGTTTTCATGGAAATATAAATAATTAACCTATATACATATTTTACCTATGACGATATAAATAAAAAGATTGAAGTAGGTATATAAACAGTGGATGCATGAGATCATGGTTGTCCTTAAAAAGCGCAATCTTGAATAACAAGATTACGGATTAGGTAAATTAGTTCATTCTCAATTGCTATAACATTGTTGGTAGGCAATTAATGTAAAGCAGTTATATTTTAATAGCCGCTTCGCATGGAAATGAAAAGCCCAAACACGCTATAAATGTCATGTCTTTATTAAAGCTCTGTTTAATGACAACCTTTACGTAATTAATAATGCTAGGTACTTATTAGGTGGTTAATTAACACAAATGCGCAAGGTGAAATTAGCAAAACAATCATGTTACTTATTACAAGACGCATATTTTTTGCAATAAGTTGTAGAGATACTTACCCACACAAAACAGGTTTTAATTCAAGCAACATTCGCGTAAAACCTTGAGAATAATATCACATATCACTTAACCAGTTAACCTCTACCGATAACACTTTACTGACACCTCCTATCAATTAAACATAATAATTATCACAATTATAACACCAAGAAAATATGACCGGACTCTGTAAGCCAAAACGTCAAACTAAACCTCGTACGAAAACCGTTGCGTTGTTTTTTATAGGACATTAAAATCCAATGTCACACCGCCTTTGTATTTATATTACCCTATAAATGACTTGTCCCTAAAAGTATTGTAACCCTTTACGGATAGGTTCGTTTTTGCATGTCCTTTTTGCTCTACTTTTTACGTCACCACAGTTAGGAAAACAAAGTACCGGTCATTATCGTTGCAAACCTTGAACGTTTAGAAAAGCGATAAAAAATAAAAAGGGTGGTGGTTTCGATGAAAACTGCCAACGTGTTGAGTGAAGTTTTTTTTTATTGGGTATCAGCTACAGCACAAAAAACCGGAGGTAAAGATATTAGGTTGGTGGTGATCAGTGAGACGCGAAGAGTAATTTTAAACGATTTACATTTTAATTAGGTACCTACTGAGTATCAATGCTCATCCTCTGTTAAGTAGGTATTTCGTATGTCTTGCTTTTATCGTTATAAGTGTATTCGTACAAATTTTGAATGTAGTTGTTGGGGCGCTGTGATTGTTAGGTACTTACCTCCCCAACCCCAAAGGGCACTTCTTGAAAAATGAAATGAAAAGTGAAAATGAAAAATATTTTATTTCCTTATTTAGTATTATACAAATTGCCATCAGTGGTTGGGACTTCCTTTTAGGTGAGTGAACCTGTATCAGGGTGCCCCGCTCCTCCATAACTAAACAGTCTTATTATTACTTATTATAGGAAATGTTATACATAAGCAAGTAACTTATTTTATTTGTAAACAACTTATAACTAATATTATCTATTTTTATTTTAAAGAATGTTTTAGGTATTTCATGCTCACTTCTTTAGTTATTTAAATTTTATTCTATCTCTCAAAACATATAGTACCTAGGTACCTAGGTAACTTGTGGCTAAAAAAACAATATACCTATTTTTTGAATACTTGCTTAATAATACAATTTTTTTGATTAAATTAAGTAGGTACCTATTAAGATACCATAATAAAAGTATCATGCACCTGCAGTCAAAAATGAAATACCTAATGCAATTTATTAAAACTGAAAAAAATTACCTAGGTATTGTCTTCTAAACTCAAAGAGTAAATAATAGAATAGGTAGCATTTTTTATTTAGTTAAGTATTTTTCATTGAAGAAAGTTGTACAAATATATTGTTAAGAAAGAATGTTGAATTTAGTTTTAAGACTACTTACCAAATATTGTACCTACATCTTTGTAAGGTAGGATATGGAGAACATGAAAAATTTGTACTACCTTTGTAAACCCATAACCATAGGTACAATAAATATATTTTGATTTTGAATATAGATTTATATAGGAATATAGATAAATAACATAGGTAGGTCTTCAATTATTTTTCATATACTTACCTACCTAATTAAAAATATTTTATTCTTTTGGAATTGCATCATCATCATCTTATAGTTTTGTTTTATACGGTCAAATTCATGAAAAAAATTTTATACTCTGGTAAGCCAACTTTATCAGTAGAAAAAGCGCGACATTCAAAATGTATATAGGAAATTGGCCGTCTTTTTTAATTGGTAGAGTACCTATACGAACATATTTTTTTTGTCGTCAACTAGGTATATACCCACTAATCCACATAAAAAAGGCAAACCGAAAAGTCAAATACTGTCATTAATACCTAGCTTTATATGACCTAACTAAATAAATAAAAATGCTAGATCTTATTTGTATCTAGATTCCAAATAACAACATGTATGAAAAACCAATTTGGTACGAGTAAATATCCCAAACAATTTTGATATTCCAATCCAATCGGACAATGCAGGAACCGGCAAGTTGTCATAACGAAAACATTACATTTCAATGTAGGGGTAAACATCGTACTGACAGGGTTGGGAATACACTACACGTTGCCTATGTGTGAGTGGATACGACGAAGTTCTGCCACTCGACGCTAGATGGCGTTGTACTCAAATAGGTTTAATACGTTTTGTGGAACTAGAGTTTCGTTCAATACGAAAACAATAATGTTCCTATATAATAATTATATAATCATATTTCTATATAATTTTGTATGGTATCGATTATGGTTATTATGAATAATTTAAAGTACATTGTTCAAAAATTTCATAGTACAGTGCTGCCGCGATGGTGGCGGAAAACGTAGGAACTTTAGGTACCGGTCTTGAATTTTACGACTTAACGCCGGGTTCATTGATGAAGCAGAATAAAACTTAATGTAACGCTATAAAGTACGGTTTTCGGAATCCCTCGTTGTCACTTATTACCAATGAAGTTAAGTTACCATCTTACTAGGTAGTAGATAAGTAAAATTTGCTGTGACAATGATTTAAAAATAGGTAATTATTATAAAAATCTTCGCAACTCTCTTCAATTAAAAATGTTGACTTTGTTTATATATGTATAAGTAGTGTATAATTATCTAAATCTAAGTACTGTAAGAGCCTAGTCGATTTAAAATAAAAGTCGACCAAGATAAACTAAGATTTTGTCAAAAATATTTTTTTTCGTTAGGCTTTTCATGCCGATTGTAATTTTCTTAAGAAAACCATTTACAACCTTAACTCAATTAATTTACTTATTACAGACTTCCTGTTAGAGTCTGTTCGCAAAGAGAAGAGTCGTGGAATGTATTGGGCTCCATACATTCCACGACTCTTCTCTTTCCGCACATACTCTATGTATTCTGTTATCAATCAGCTTTATGATAGCAACACACCTACCCTTATCGAAATCGAAAGTAGACAGCTACCTAACTACGTAGGTAGGTACCATCATACCATGGTACAGGTACTTCAGTACGGTACGGTACAGTCAAGTGTAAAAATATGGATGCATACAACTTGCTCAAAAAATATGACCCATAGTTCTTAATTCGCTGACATAAGAACTATGGGACATAATTTTTGAGTATCTATGATGAGTGCACCCATATTTTTACACTGGACTGTTGACTCTACCTAGGTCAATACAATATACCTACCTATAATACCTATCAATACTAATGTTGTTTTCAGTTTTGTCTGAGTTTTTTTCTCCCTTTTATGAAAATACTAGCTTTTGCCTGCGGCTTTGCACGCGCAGGAGAGTTTTTTTTTAATTTTGGACCCCCATTTCACCCCTTTAGGGGATGAATTTTGAAAAATCCTTTCTTAGTGGACCCCTAGACCTTATAAAATGCCAAATTTGAACTTTCTAGTCCCAGCGGTTTGGGCTGTGCGTAGATTTAAGTCAGTCAGTCAGTCAGGTCTTTCACGTTTATATAGATGAAAATATTTTTCTAATGATATTTCCACCTAAAGGAAAATATTCTAGTTGTTTTTGAACCATATTTGGCGTTTTTGAACTATCCTATAGTGGGTGGTTTTACAGTTACCTAAATAGAAGCTCAGCAAAAATTTAAATGACGACTGAAATAAATAATATGCCAATACATCAAAGCCAAGATAATCTCCTCCAACATTTCATATTTCTCAACATGGACACCCTGCGTGATACGTCACGTGACTTCTTGATACCTATTAGGTATCATGACACCTAATTGCCAAAGTCGCAAAATTCCAAAAAGTAACTTTTTAAGAGATAAATAATTAATTAATTACCTACTTATTAATTATAAGCCCTACGTAATAAAAAAACTTTGACCCTATTTTTTTGCAAATACTTACCAATTTATTTAATAAAATAACAATAAATTCGCACTAAATTACAGGCAGATGCAGGCATGCAGCTGTGCCAGCTGTAGTATTTCTGTATTGTAAACTGCTGGAGAAGTGAAAACAGAACTTCAGGGGGGTCGCTGGATAGGTGTAGGTACCTGCTACCTACAGCAGTCCAAAGTACTCCCAAACTATGGAAGTAAGTACATACCTACTTAGGTCTCTATATCATTTTCCGAGTACAAATTCAGAACATGAATGCCTAATATCGTGTACTAAATAATAAATGTAGCTTTCCATCAGACAAGGGTCCTAATGCTTGCGTTTGCATAAGGACCTTTCCATTAGAAAAGGCTCCATATGCTACATGTGCATAGTGCATATCTTAATCTTTGGCGCTATTATGTTTTGATAGCTGTTGGAATTTAAATCTTTATTCGCGTTTCATTAATAAACATAACTCTTGGTTAGAAAACTTTCGCTTTTTGTTTGGGATAACTACCTAATTTGAAACGAATGAGCATGAGTAAGTATACAAACTCTCTCCGGATATAGCAACTTTCACAGGTTTCACATTTAGCGCATTAGCATAGACCGTAAGCTACGCATGATGTTGAACAATAAATTACTTGAAAATTAGACGATTAAAATCTTGAACGCATACAGGATACAGGTATGTGAAAAGTCGTTTGATTCCGATCTTCTGTTACAAAGTAAGTTAGGGGAGAGCCGGGTAATCACGGATGCTGGGAAATAGCTGCTCCAAAATTGGCTCCACTTTAAGGAAATCTTGAATATTTTTTAAACTGTTCCTCATTTAAATATTCAGACAAATTGAATATGAAGAAGAACATCTCATGTGACATATTTCATCGGTAAATCAACTTTATGAAATGTTGTTTTATAGGTATAAAACGAAACTCTGAATACGGGGCACAACATACTCATTCATAGTTCATAATCATAGTTCACTTAGAGGTGCAAAGTCATCCCATTGTGCGCCAAATTAATAGACCCCGCCAAGAAAAGAGATTAATTTTATGACTAAAGTAGCAATTCAAAAATTATATACAATTTCGTTTATCTGAGTATATAAATAATAATATAGAAATATCATGGTTGAATATAATAAACGTTAAGTCATTTTTTTTAAATTGGAGCATAGTTACTCACCAAGGAGCAAAGTCGGCACGTTTTACCCATACAAGTTTGCTTAAGCCGCTAGGACGAAGAATTTCGTACATTGACCCATCTGTTCCTGTCTCTATTGCACGCGCGTAATCATATTGCTGTCCCGCCCATGATGCTGGCGGTCAATGATGTATACTGTGTACGAGGTAAGTACGTAATACTCACAAAATTAACTATAAAATAAAATCGTAACCAAGCCTAAACATTATGTAGTTAGGTAAGTAGTTATAATAAATGTGTCAGAAATATACATTTATAAATTTGGGGTAGGTACCTAAATTGCACGAATATGTAGAATGCAGTTTTCTAAGAATTAGGTATATTCAGCCCTAAAACCTAACGCCTGTAGCACCTATCTATCCCACATTGAGTCCCGATATTGAGCTAGGTATAAGCACAATTAGGTCATAGGTATAGCTATGTACCTAATCAGAGATATAACTCAATCCATATACTAAATATTAGAATGCGGATCCATATACTAAATATTAGACCGCGGAAATTATTCCTTAAGTTAAGGAATGAAATGGGTGGATTTTATGATAGGAGGTGTACATAGGTAAATAAAATAAATATTAAAGGCACATTCGCTTATACAAATTAACTAAGTCCCACGGTAAGCTCAAGAGGGCTTAGTGCTGTGGGTACTCAGACAACGATACCTAATATATAATACTTACACAATTACATAAATACATAGAAAACATACATGACTTATAATCTGTGCTCATCATACAAATAAATGCCCTTACCGGGATTCGAATCCAGGACCATCAGCTTCATAGGCAGGGTCACTACTCACTTGGCCAGACCAGTCGTCAACCGACACCTATATAATATTAAGAAACTTCCCGTCCGTTCTGAAAACGGACCCGTGATTCTATTACTACATAATATGAATGCAAGTCTTAAAATATTCTTAGTTTTATTTGAAAATTTTAGCTTACCTTATTTACACCTTTCAATTTCTGTTATCGGTTCTTCAATATCAGATTATATTACAACACAACACAACCGTTCTTGAGTTTACTGCGGGACTTAGTAAATCTGTGTAATAATGTCCTATAATATTTATTTATTAAACTATTTATTTTATATTTAAGAAGCACGTAATAATATTTGTCATTTTCTGAGTAGGTATTCAAAAGATATGACATATGACTGATATGACACATAAGTAACAGACATTTTATATTTCCTAAAAGGAGGTGGTTTAAAATGTTACCTGACAGCGGAGCATTAGAGCACATAAAGTAAACGCTGTACCTAGGTACAGTCACCACACGGGATTGTTACGTTATTTAGAATCCTATGTAAATTGGTTGTTCCATAGTTACGCTATGGAATGACCAATTTAGCTAGAACTTTAAATGGCGTAACAATCGCGGAGCGTTATGGTACCTGCGAGGTAGATTCCTTAGCACGTACTTACGTTGAAATAAGTACTAAATCTCATTTGGATATATTGAACAGTGTGTACCTATCTACCTATGTAATAAACTTAAATTAGGTATATACATATATAATTTATGTTTTAGACTCTGTGCGGAAAGAGAGAGTCGTGGAATGTATAGGGCCCAATACATTCCACGACTCTTCTCTTTCAGAACAGACTCTACTATGATTTTTTGTTTATTTTTTGCATCCCGAATTTACCAAGGTTTTTGAACGCTTTCGCTAACGCGAACGTCATTGTCATTCAAGATGCTTACGAATTAAAACCAAAATATTACTTTGCTAAACCTATTACGACTAGATAAAAATGTCAAAGTTAACGTTGGATGGTTGGCTCCCCAAGATCTCGTACTGTAGAAATTAGGTGATTGGGTAAATTGTGGCAATAAAGACACAAAGAGCAGAGCCTCATTCTAGGTGGACGTTCTGGTCTGTGAGCCCGAGTACACCCCTAGAGTCCGAGTAGAGCACTGTAGAAGCCAGGTGATTACGAAAGTTGTAGCAGCAAAGGCACAAATTAAATACCTGGGCCTCATTCTAGGACCTAGGTGGACGGTGGCACTTTAAGGGCAGATCTGGTCTGTGAGTCCGAGAAAACCCGCTCACACTGTAGAAACCAGGTGATTGCGAAAGTTGTGGCAGTAAAGGCACAAATGATATACCTGTGGGCCTCGTTCTAGGTGGACGTTGGCACTTTAAGGGCAGGCCCAGTCTGTGCAAGCCAAGAAGACCCCCTTGCATTATCGAAATCATCTGATTGCGAAGGTGACAGTAAAGACACAAATGATATAGGTACCTGGGCCTCGTTCTAGGTGGACGTTGGCACTTTAAGGGCTGGCCTGGATCTGTGCAAGCCAAGAAGACCCCCTACATTATCGAAATCACGTGATTGCGAAGGTGTCAGTAAAGATACAAATGATATAGGTACCTGGGCCTCATTCTAGGTGGAAGTTGGCACTTTAAGGGAGGGCCTGGATCTGTGCAAGACAAGAAGACCCCCTGCATTATCGAAATAAGGTGATTGCGAAGGTGTCAGTAAAGATACAAATGATATAGGTTACCTGGGCCTCGTTCTATGTGGAAGTTGGCACTTTAAGGGCAAGCATGGATCTGTGCAAGCCTATGGAAATTAGGTGATTTTATGGGTTTGAGTGACGAACTCCTATAATTATACTCTAGTCGATGGTGTCCTAATACGAAGAGGAGGTCCCGTATTCGAATCCCGGTAAGGGCATCTATTGTGTTATCATGAATGTCTATTTGTTCCAGAATTAATTATGGGTGTCATCTATTTTAAATTTATTTTGCACATTTCTAATATAAATTTAAACTTTCAAATGTGCAAAGTGTTACTTAAATTATTAAGGAAAGTTTGTAGTGCAGGAGCTTTGTAGTAGGTATTTAACTAAACTAAACTTTCATAAAATAACAAAAAATATGAGATACCTATCAGATATCTCGTAAGATTTACCTATTAGGTTTTTTTTGTATCTTTGTATGAAATTGAAATTATACCTAGGCTAGGTACCTACATAGATATATTATAGAGTCTGTGTGGAAAGAGAAGAGTCATGGAATGTATGAAAACCCATCCACATTTGCTAAATAATAAAACAATTTTTGTATTTTTTCCATACTAAGGACATAATAAGCTCATTACAAAATACCTATAAAATTTAATCATTTCTTATAATAACTCTACACCTTTTAGATAAAATCTAACTCAAAAAACCGGCCAAGTGCGAGTCGGACTCGCGTTCCAAGGGTTCCGTACATTACACAATTTTTAACAATATGTTTTTCTAATGAAAAGTGAGTAAAATATCTTTAAAAAACCCATCAAAAACTGCACTGGTTTCCCTGTCATCTTTAGGTAAAGAACTATTTAGTGTATTTTTTCAAAATGTTAGACTCAGTAGTTTCAGAGATAAAGGGGGGGGGGGGTCATTTTTTTGCTTATTTTCTTGAATAACTGCTAAACTATTTATCGTAAAATTATAAATAAAATATATTTGAGATTCTCAAAATGAGCTCTTTCATTTGATATGTAACACAATACAGTTTGAAAAACTTTATTTTTTAATTTGCTCTTTTACCCCCCAAAAGTTTAGTGGCCTCCATATTTAAAATTCATTTGTTTACGTTACATGTCCGTCTTTGGGTCACAAACTTACGTATGTGTGCCAAATTTCAACTTAATTGGTCCAGTAGTTTCGGAGAAAATAGACGGACGGACAGACAGACAGACACGCGAGTGATCCTATTAGGGTTCCGTTTTTTCCTTTTGAGGTACGGAACCCTAAAAATATCAATAGCATTGAAGTAAGTCACCAGTCTTCCCTTTAATTTCTTTTTTCTGTGCCTTCAATCAAGTAATTTTAAACAAATTAGGGTAATTGTGTCTGTTTGCCGTCCAGTGCCTGTTTCCGTCCACTTGGCGGAGTTGCTACAAAGAATTGCGGAAAATTTGAATATAAACAAGCCTTCTCACACATGTTTGGATTTGTTGCAATCCATAATGTCTAAGCAATATTTTTACCAAAATAAAAGTGTTATTTGACAAATAGCGGCTTTAAAAAAAATTATGTAAGTGGCGGCATTGCATCCAGAGCTTGAAAACGTCATTTTGCAAGAAAAAAAAAGTGTTGGCGGCAAATGTTCACGGTAAGTTTATTAATTAATTTAACTAGTTTAAGTTACGTTATTGGCACATACTGCAACTTAAAAGTATAGTAAACGCAATTTTAAGTGTTTTTTATAGTTTTTTCATAATAATCTTTGATAAATTTAGTGGACGAGTACTGACATACTAATTTTGAAAAAATTGAATTTTAGTTTCCGACCACACGGACGGTAACTGGAACAGCTAGGTGAGTATTTGTTATGATCGTTTTACTTCAAAAGACTTATAAACTACTATATATTTTCTCTTAAAATGATGTTTCTTGCTTATAAGATTATACATTTTAGTTTTCGTCCACGATTTTGTCAGTGTTGCTTGATTAAAATCATGTTTAAAATACGTGGTCGAAAACTAAAAATAGCTTTAAATATTGTTTCAGTTTCCGTCCATGTACTATGAGTGGTGTAGACGAGATTTATTATTACATGATTACTGAGGGCGAAAATAGCAATTCGTGGATGAGTTTCGATTTTGTTCGACGAAATGAAAGAATTGAACTGAGTCCGACAATGAGACGATTCCACGAATTGCTATTCCCACCGGAGCATAGTGGTTTGCCCCAAATATGCGAGGAAATAAGTTAAAATAGGCAATTAATTATTTAAGCATCAAGCATTACTCGAATCTTAATATAAAAAATGTCAAATCTTACGATTTTCCCTCCTTAATATCTCGCGCACGAGTGTGGAGCGGGCTTTAAAATAATTGAAATGTCTATGATTATTAAGCAGTATTTACACGATGTTACAAAATAGTCCTGCAAGAATGAGACATATAATTGTCTCCCTATCTCGCTCTATATCCTACAGCATGAACTGATAGCTGTACCAGGCCGTGTGGATGCTGGTTTAATAAGTATCTGTTTTTCGCTCTCACTTAAGCCCCGCATTCACACTCCTACCTTGTAGGCCGCCTCGTAGTCCGCCTCGTTGGGTAGGATTGTGTATGGGGGTTGTAGACTACGAGCCGTCCTACCGTTTAGCCGTTTGTAGGACGGCTCGTAGTCCACAACCCCCATACACAATCCTACCCAACGAGGCGGACTACGAGGCGGCCTACACGGTAGGAGTGTGAATGTGGGGCTTTATAAAACTGCGTCCTTAAAAGCCATCTCTTTCTCGCTCTCACTCATGGGTGCGGTTGTCTGTTACACGGCTTTAATGGACGTACATACGGCGGATCACCTTACACACGATCGAACGTGCGCCGGACCGCAAAGTCACGGTCCGGGCGTCTGTAAGGCCAAGCGCGCACCACGATTTTAATTTTTGCGAGACGATTTTAGAATCGCGCTGTAATTTATCGCAGAAAATTCACTGCGCGCACTGCGATGAAAAGTCGACGATTTGTTCATTCTCGACATGGATTTCGTACCAGTCGCCAGGCGTGAAACAATATGCAATCGCTGTATGACTGAGTATTTATACCACAAAGGTGATCTCCTTCTATTTCTATAATTAAACGGTCAACATCTAGCGTCTCATCTTGTGACTCCATTGGAGAAGCAGGTTCCGATATGTTGACTCTTGGAGAGCGAAATGCCGACTGAGGTCCGGGGTGCGATTTTATTATCGCAGTGCGCGCGGGGCCATACAACTCCGTATGCTGCAATTCACTTTGTGACAATGGCGTCGCGAGCAGTCGCGGAAAAATGTGACAAATCACAATTTTAAAATCGCTGCGATTTTTTTGTCGCATATGCAAAACAAAACTAAGTCGGTACTAGTAACGTACATAGCTTAAAAATAAATGATTCCTTATTATATTGATATTATATATTATAAATGCGAATGTAACACTGTTTGTCGGTCTGAGTCCTGAGGAAGGAAATATATATAAATATTTATCACGAAAATAACCATTCTACGCGGTCGAAGTCACGGGCAGAAGCTAGTAACTAACTAAGAATTATCTATATAACATAAAAACAAAAAATAAAGATAGGTATAATTGATTTTCAATGCAATAATGCACCCTACAGTACTTTTTCATACAGTGGACGAAAACTGACTCATACGTGGACGAAAAGTAGCTCACAGGCGGACGGAAACTGAAATAACCCTACTTTTTCAAAATATATTTTTTATAAAATAAACCGTAAATATTATTTAAGGTCACGTAATATTAACCTAAAATAGACAATATGAGCAATACAAACAAATATAGCACATTTAAGTAAGACTACTTAAATATTTTTTTTTAGCATTTCAAAGTAGACATCTCCTATAATTGGACGGTATCTGACACAATTACCCTATAAATTCACAATACATAAGTAGTTAAAAGGGACAGTAGATAATTGACAACGTAATATTATTTATTCAATTAGGGCCCGGCCACATGTCAGCGGTGCGGCGCCGCCGCCGCCGCGCGGCGCGGCACCGCAGAAATCTGCGGCGACGCCCGCCGCAACGCAAAATTTTGCGGTGCCGCGCTGCGGCGCCGCAAAGCGGTGCGCGGCGCCGCGCGCGGTGCCGCAAAGCGGTGCGTTTCGCCGCGCGCGGTGCCGCAAAGCGGTGAGTTTCGCCGCGCGCGGTGCCGCCAAGCGGCGTGCGGCGCCGCGTGCGGCGCCGCGTGCGATGCCACGCTGCATAGTAAAGAATAAAATTCGACTACCAGTTGTTTAATCAGACATGGATTCCTTCACACGTGTTCTGCTCTTGCTGTTGTTATAGCGATAGCGGTTCGCCAAAAAACGCTGCAAATGGTGTTAAAGGTATGAAAGTCGGTACGATTGATCTTTAGGACATTTGAAACAATTTGACCCGAAGCACCAACAAATAAAAAAAACGAGAGGAGTTATGACGTCATCTTTTTTTTGTATGAAATTAAAAAAAAAATTGTTTAGAAACCTATCGTGTGTAGTATTAAACGAAAGAGCTTTCTGAGCCGATTCCAAAAATATATCACATCATTACATTTGAGTCATATTGTTTAAATTATAATAAAAAATATTTTTCAAACCATACCAAGTTTGGGTTTCTCCAGATACAATACCGTTAAAATTATTATCTACACACGTCTATAATGCGTTCAGAAACCGTAGGGAATGACCAGCTTTATTACAACCAATTTTACTATGAGAACTTTCTTATCTGTGGTAGTAGGAAAATTTGTACTGTAATGTTATAAGTAGTTATAACGTTACAAATTTTTAGTATCGTTATGAGTTTAAATTTGGAACAGCAGTCAAAGCTCAAGTGGGTCTCTATTCTAGTATCCATAGATATTAAAACAGTTATCGATATGAAACGTCAGTTTAGTATGTTTTTTTTAATATTAACCGCACGATATTTGATCTCGAGTGACATGATAATAGGAACTCTATTCTTTTGTCTAGGAATTAAAAAAAACTATGGATGCGTGCAGGGCCGGATTAAGCATGTCGGGGCCCCTAGGCAGTGCAATGCTCGGGGCCCCCTTACAGTTAATTCTTCATACATTAGTTCAGTTGTTCAGTACAGGGAAGTAAGTTTGCGGTTTTAATTTCAACCTTCAGGTGTCGGTTGAGCCGATCCGAACATGATGTCTTTTTCGCTCTTGCGTGGACATAAAGGTTTTTTATATTAGTTTTTGCCGATTCCTCCTTGCGTCCAGTGTAGGGAGAGCTCTTTTTTTTTTCAATAAGTAGGTAGTTAAATATTTTGCGAGGCTGAACAGCGATTGTCCGACCATACGAGCCACATTATTAAAATTAACCTAATAATAAATATTTTACATGTGTTTAAATGATTATTCATTAACCAGTCAAACTAGTATGTAAGTACACGGTAAATTGGAAAAAGCAATAAAAACCGCGAGCGTAGCGAGCGAAAAATTTTTTGTGAAAAAATTGTGAAAGCGTGTTAAAAAAGCCTAAAAATCCGAAGTTACCCAGTGAGGCGAGCTTTCATGCGAGATCAAAGCCGTGCTTCAGGATAAGCTCAGCTAGATCACAGACGCCAACCAATGTCCATTGTATTAAAAAGCGAGACCGCAGGCCGAGCTTGGCGCAGCGAGGCCAAAGGCTAAGCTGAAGAAGAGATTTGGTAGACGAACCAAAAATTGAGGTAAAAAGTGAGGCTGAAGGTCGAGCTCAGCAATCTCCACGTACTTGACAAGCCCGAAGCGTACTTATAACCAGTGAGGTGAGCTTTCATGCGAGGCAGAAGGCTAAGCTTCTGAAATCAATGTTTATATTTGTTAAAAAGCGACGCCAAAGGTCGAGCTGTAAGAAAGCAGCGCTCTGATACGAACCAATCGTCAAATGTTACTCAACAATAATATATGTGTCATACAAGAGTTACTCGGAGGGCCGAAGTTTCATTAATGAGGATATAGGCCCTCGGGAGCCTGAAATTTGAGCTCGATTTACAGACTTTAAAAACTATAAAATAACATAATTTACATAATCATTTGATGATTGTGTGTCTGAGAAACTGATATTAGACATTAGGTATAAGTAGGTACCATACAAAATTATTTATGAATTTTGGCCATATGAAACACATTTTTTTTTGGCGCGCGCGGGGCCGCCGGGCCTCCCTAGCCGAGGCGGGGCCCCCTAGCCGAGGCGGGGCCCATAGGCAGTTGCCTACTCTGTCTTAGGGTTAATCCGGCCCTGGATGCGTGACATGCGTGAAAAAAGTTTTCATTCACCGTCATTTGGCGTACAGTTTATCTTTTAATTAGTTTTAAGTACCTATACCATGGCCATTGACGCCGGTGTTCCTCAGGGGTCTGTTCTCTCCGCAACCCTCTTCCTGCTCCACATTAACGACATGCTGCAACCCAGCATTGTAGGTTATGCAGACGACAGTACGGTTGTTGAGAGATATTTGGCTAGTTCAGGGGACAGCAGGGACAAGATACGTTCAGAGAGAGAGGCCATGGTTGAGCGGATGAACCTGACCCTTAGTCTCGTTTCCCAGTGGGGGGACGACAATCTGGTCGCGTTCAATGCCTCAAAAACGCAGGCGTGTCTGTTTTCCGCAAAACGGAGTCCATTCGAACTGACTCCTTCTTTCCGGGGTGCATCTGTACCTATTACTGACAGCCTGGAACTCCTCGGCGTGGAGTTGAGTTCAGTCCTCAACTTCGGCACCTTCATTGAGTCTAAAGCACAGACTGCGGCCAGAAAGCTGGGCGTCCTAAATAAGGTGAAGCGATACTTCACACCTGGACAGCTTCTAACACTTTATAAAGCTCAAGTCCGATCGTGTATGGAGTATTGCAGCCACCTGTGGGACGGCTCAGCTAAATACCAACTCGCTGCTTTAGACTCAGTGGAGCGCAGAGCCAGGAGGATGATTGGTGACAAGAAGCTAACGGGTAAGCTTCAGTCTTTGGCCCATCGGCGGAAAGTCGCCAGTCTGTCGGTGTTCTACAGATTGCACTTCGGGGAGTGTGCTCAAGAGCTACACGAGCTTATTCCACCGTCCCCATTCTACCATCGGACTTTTAGACGCACGGCCGGTTTCCATCCTTACCTGGTAGATATTCCACGAATCCGCACGAAGCGCTTTGCTTCCTCTTTCCTTATGCGCACTGCCAAGGAATGGAATTCCTTGCCGGCGTCTATATTTCCGAGCTCATATAACCCGGCAACCTTCAAATCAAGGGTGAATAGGCACCTTCTGGGCAGACTCGCTCCATCGTAGGCCACGTCTTCGCCCCGGCTAGTCTGTGGCCATGAGTAAGCCCATTTTTAATAAAAAAAAAAAAAAAAAAAAATATGTGTTAGATAAAGTAGCGTATGTAACTGTACATAATTAGGCATTAAAACTCGTGTGATCCTATTAAGAAACTCACTAACGTTCGTTTCTTAAACCCACACTCGTATTTTGATGCCTCTCATTATGTAGCAGTCACATAAACTACTATTTTTGTTAAATATACCTCAAA
Source organism: Cydia amplana (assembly GCF_948474715.1). Lineage (NCBI taxonomy): Eukaryota > Metazoa > Arthropoda > Insecta > Lepidoptera > Tortricidae > Cydia > Cydia amplana. The sequence goes on from NC_086070.1 coordinate 7,292,288, forward strand.
TTATACCTAATATCCTCATATCTAATTCTAATAAAGCAATTTTGAAAATATTTACATTTAGTATATTTGTTTTAATTTTTTCTACTCCCGTACCTTTATTTGTCATTTAAAAGGTCGTACACACACCTTTAAACCCCTATGTTATAGTTGTCAAGACAAGTCTAGTCTATTCCCCAAAAAAGTATTTGTGCATACACGCAGTATCTTTTTGGTACTTTTACGATACTTCGTGTAATCACCACTTAAAAAATATTGTATGAAATACATTGTTGCCAACCTAATTTTAATTGTCATCTCTGACAGATGAGTACTTATAATTATTTTCAAAATTGCTTTCTTAGGGTTAGATATGAGGATATTAGGTATAATTTGAGGTATAATTTACAAAAAAATATTGAACGGTATTGTATCTGGAGAAGCCCAAACTTGGTATGTTTTGAAAATTATTTTTATTATAATTAAAAAAAATACTGAAATGTAATGATATGATATTTTTGGAATCGGCTCAGAAAGCCCTTTCGTTTAATACCACACACGATAGGTTTCAAAACAGTTTTTTCAAATTCCATACAAAAAAAGATAACTCATCTCGTTTTTAGGGTTCCGTTGCCAAATGGCAATAAACGGAACCCTTATAGATTCGTCATGTCTGTCTGTCTGTCTGTCCGTCTGTCCGTCTGTCTGTCCGTCCGTATGTCACAGCCACTTTTCTCCGAAACTATAAGAACTATACTGTTGAAACTTGGTAAGTAGATGTATTCTGTGAACCGCATTAAGATTTTCACACAAAAATAGAAAAAAAAAAAACAATAAATTATTGGGTTCCCCATACTTCGAACTGAAACTCAAAATTTTTTTTTTTCATCAAACCCATACGTGTGGGGTATCTATGGATTAGATATGAGCGCCGCGCCGGCGCGCCGCCGCCGCCGACAAAATTGTCGCGCCGCCGCCGCCGACGCTGCGCTATCGGCGTGGCATCGGCGTGACCTTGGTAGTTACTACTACTTTCGGTATCAGATAATATATTTTTAATCGAGTTTAGATCATTAACGGCGCCACTTCGAATAGTTTATAGGCATTCAAAAGGTATTTTAGGCCCCTATAATTCAAAATATGACGCTGCGCTATCGGCGTGGCATCGGCGTGACCTTGGTAGTTACTACTACTTTCGGCATCAGATAATATATTTTTAGTCGAGTTTAGATCATTAACGGCGCCACTTCGAATAGTTTATAGGCATTCAAAAGGTATTTTAGGCCCCTATAATTCAAAATATCGAAGGCAAATGCAAACTTATCTGACTAGTAACCGCGCTACTAGTCTTGGGGAAACGAAATTATTTAATATCAATTTTAACATCAATATGCTTGTAATAAACATACTGATTTCCTTCCATTTTTATTGTGGAACGTTCCACATTACAATTTATAGATTGTATATATACACTAGACATATGTCAATCACAATGAAAAAATTAACTGTGATCAACTCTGGGTAACGTGACACTCGAACCCAAATCTTTGGATTACCGATCCAATGGATAACTAATTTTGCCAGCTAACTATCCGTCATTTACCGCGAATTTAACCATTGCAAGCATGGTTAAACGTCTTTAAAAGGTATAAAATGGGGTTAATTTTGAGATATTAAGCGTTTCCACGTCCAAATGTCCGGCCGTGGGCTTCGCACGGAATGGCGTCGGAATCGGGTCTCAATTAAACTTGGCCACTGTTCAAATTTCAAGCTTTGCTCTCTCGCAGCTCAATCTTTGGCCTTGCATCGCTCGCATGGAATTAAGCCGCTATCTGAACCTGCAAGTTTATGGCCCTGTTTGGAGCTCTACTTTCGGCCTGTTTTAAAACGCTTGAGCATTGGTCCTTATCCGATCTTAGCTCCATTGCAGCTCGGCCTTTGGCGTCGCACGAATGCGCCCGCAGGAAAGCTCCAGATCTTTAACACTATGGCTTCAGTCTTTATCGGCCTGCGCCCTCGCTCTGCTCTCTTGCAGCTAGGCCTCGCACAGAAGCGCGCCGCAATCGGCGCTCCAGGCGTTCGGCCGTCAGCCAAGCTTACACTTGGCGTTCGATTCTTAGCTGTATGCTTACCTGCAGCTCATCCTCTAGCCTCGAATTGGGAGGCGTCGAAATCAAGTCTTCGGTTACATGGAGCTCGGCGTTGGGCCTCACTTTCTGTCATACATCGGTTTTGTTGAATCGATATTGGTTAATGACGGAGCTCGATTTCTTTGGACTGTCGACAAGACGTTTCCCTGATACAGTCAATTCGCAATTTTTAACTTAGCACAAAAGATAAGGGCCTCGCTAAGATCTTCCGGCCAGAGCCTCGCCAAGATTAAGATCGCTTCTGATGCCGCGCGATACCGCTTATCCACAGTTTATACGATATAAAATTTTTTCGTACCATTATTCAATAAATTATCCTTGAAACTAAAAAATGCATTTATTTCATAACTTTCTTACAGCAAAAACATGTTTTTTCGGTAAAATTTTGGTTTGAATTCTTTTTTCATTAATCGAAGGTGTTTCAAGGCCACGCCGCCGATTCGCCGCCGCCGCCGACCAATTTTGACCGGCGCGCCGCCGCCGGCTATATGCCTATCGGCGCTCATATCTACTATGGATAGGTCTTCAAAAATGATATTGCGGTTTCTAATATCATTTTTTTCTAAACTGAATAGTTTGCGCGAGAGACACTTCCAAAGTGGTAAAATGTGTGTCCCCCCCCCCCCTGTAACTTCTAAAATAAGAGAATGATAAAACTAAAAAAAATATATGATGTACATTACCATGTAAACTTCCACCGAAAATTGGTTTGAACGAGATCTAGTAAGTAGTTTTTTTTTATACGTCATAAATCGCCTAAATACGGAACCCTTCATGGGCGAGTCCGACTCGCACTTGGCCGCTTTTTTATCTTGCTGGATTCGGCAATCTATGAATTTAGGACGCATAGATTTGACGAATCCAGCAACATAAAATCTAGTTTGATGTATTCAAAACGTACAAATACAAAATACAGTACGTCGTACGTAGCGGCCTCCTTTTTTAAATACCTGTGACGTTAAATTTAAATAATCACGATTATTTAGCAGTGGCGCTAGTGTGCACACAAAAATAGAAAAAAAAAACAATAAATTTTTGGGTTCCCCATACTTCAACTGAAACTCAAATTTTTTTTTTTCATCAAACCCATACGTGTGGGGTATCTATGGATAGGTCTTCAAAAATGATATTGAGGTTTCTAATATCATTTTTTTCTAAACTGAATAGTTTGCGCGAGAGACACTTCCAAAGTGGTAAAATGTGTGTCCCCCCCCCCCCCCTGTAACTTCTAAAATAAGAGAATGATAAAACTAAAAAAAATATATGATGTACATTACCATGTAAACTTCCACCGAAAATTGGTTTGAACGAGATCTAGTAAGTAGTTTTTTTTAATATGTCATAAATCGCCTAAGTACGGAACCCTTCATGGGCGAGTCCGACTCGCACTTGACCGCTTTTTTTATACGTCATAAATCCCCTAAATACGGAACCCTTCATGGGCGAGTCCGACTCGCACTTGGCTGCTTTTTAGGGTTCCGTAGCCAAATGGCAAAAAACGGAACCCTTATAGATTCGTCATGTCTGTCTGTCTGTCCGTCTGTCTGTCCGTCTGTCTGTTCGTCTGTCTGTCCGTCTGTCTGTCCGTCTGTCTGTCCGTCCGTATGTCACAGCCACTTTTCTCCGAAACTATAAGAACTATACTGTTGAAACTTGGTAAGTAAAGTCCGTCAACCAAATCTTGTCAGTAGTAAAAGGCGGCAAATTTGAAAAATCGCGGGTTAGCAACACTGTGTTCGAATAATTCCAAAATGCGTGTCATCTGTGTTTTATCTGTGGAATGTGGATCGTGAACGACAGCCGTCACCTTATTTGTTTTCATTTGGTTTTCATTCTGAATCGTTTCTGTTTCAAGAGATATTTCTGCTGTCACCATTAAATACCAATACATTAAATAAGAATAAGCAAAGCTAAGGGGCCTACAATGTACAATCATGCTCGTTGATGGCAAACATTACTAAAAATTGAGGTTATGACAAGTACATACTGGAAGAACTCTTTCGAACTTTTAAGATTATGTTCAGTTTTTTTGTTTTAGGGTTAAAAGGCATAAATAAAATTAAAACGTATGCCTAAATCTATCCAACAAGACCATAAATTGTGTCCTGGAAACCGTCCATAGGCCCACATGTCTAATATTTTCAGCAATCAGTTGTGACTATTTACAAAGATGCAATAGAATACTACAGAGTATTATGCTTGGTTGAAGTCACCCGGTAACATTGGTAACTTCATTATATTTTTTCAATTAATGACCTGAATTATAGTGTAAGCTAAAGTGACCCTTATCTTATTTACCTTTAAATTAAATAAACACCCAAATATCAGTTGTTTTATTTTTAATATGTAATCCTATTGTACAATATATACCAATCAAAAAAATTACACAGGTATGTCATATTCATCCAGAAGAGTACACTAATTTACATTAACAAGTGGCATATTATATTGTAAATAACAAATATATGCACTATCTAATTATCTGCATTTTGATATGATTTTATTTTAGTAAACATAGAAGACATAGATAGGGAACAAAGAGAATATAAGCATTACGATAGGGAGTTGTTTTTGATATCTTCAAATTTGTTCATCATTTTGATTAACATTGTTTTAACATCGCTTATAAATTGTCTGTCCATGTTTCAAATTTTTTCAATAAACCGCGAGTGACAATTTGAATTGACGTACGCAGGGCGCGCTCAGCGGAAAAAAAAATCTTTTGGTTCGATGTACATTGCTGCTATTCTTAGCGCAATACTGCTCTTTGAGTGTTGCCCTACTTTAGTTTGCTTTACATTGCTACTGACAAGATTTGGTTGACGGACTATAGATGTATTCTGTGAACCGCATTAAGATTTTCACACAAAAATGGAAAAAAAAAAAATTTTTGGGGTTCCCCATACTTCGAACTGAAACTCAAAAATTTTTTTTTCATCAAACCCATACGTGTGGGGTATCTATGGATAGGTCTTCAAAAATGATATTGAGGTTTCTAATATCATTTTTTTCTAAACTGAATAGTTTGCGCGAGAGACACTTCCAAAGTGGTAAAATGTGTGTCCCCCCCCCCCCTAACTTCTAAAATAAGAGAATGATAAAACTAAAAAAAAATATATGATGTACATTACCATGTAAACTTCCACCGAAAATTGGTTTGAACGAGATCTAGCAAGTAGTTTTTTTTGAATACGTCATAAATCGCCTAAATACGGAACCCTTCATGGGCGAGTCCGACTCGCACTTGGCCGCTTTTTTTTATTTAATGGTGCTTCGGGTCAAATTGTTTCAAATGTCCTAAAGATCAATCGTACCGATTTTCATACCTTTAACATCATTTGCAGCATCTTACTGAATTTCTCGGTGTACTGCCAGCGCTGTTAAGAAGGCGCAGAAATAAAAAAACAATTGAAAAGAAAATTTTGCGTGAACCCATATCTTCGTATAATGAATGAAGATGCAAATCATTTCAAAAGAAAATACCGGCGCGGCACCGCAGAAATCTGCGGCGTCGCACGCCGCTCGGCGGCACCGCGCGCGGCGAAACTCACCGCTTTGCGGCACCGCGCGCGGCGCCGCGCACCGCTTTGCGGCGCCGCAGCGCGGCACCGCAAAATTTTGCGTTGCGGCGGGCGTCGCCGCAGAGCGGTTTGCGGCGCCGCAGATTTCTGCGGTGCCGCGCCGCGCGGCGGCGGCGGCGCCGCACCGCTGACATGTGGCCGGGCCCTTAGGTACACTTGTCAAAAATACAATAATTAATCTAATAAAACTAATCAATCAAATCAAATCAAAATTACTACCAATCCACATTAAAATAATAAATTCATTAACGTAACTAGTGTAATTATTAAAAATTACACCAAGCAATCGAGTGTTCCAATGATCAACCATATAGCAACTAAAAGCCCACGCCCCGCCTATTTCATGATGGTGGTACTACAAGTGTCTTCACTCAATCTCATACAAATCGTCACAACTTACAGACATCAGCGTATCTCCTGCCGAACGAGATATCTATATATAAACTAAGATAAACCAAAAAGAGATGTTCAATAACGCGAGAACGAGATAGCTATATTTTAAGAAGTACTCATCGCCCGCAAGGTAACATTCACAATGGAAACTAAATCATATTAATTTGCATTGCAATTGCAACCGTAACGTATTCATGATAGAGTTGTATTTAGATTGTCCGATTGCACGTGCTATGACATTTAAGAAATTCTCCCGTAGAAGAGAGAAGGGATATGTCGTATGCGCAAGTTAAAAAGAGAGGGCACTAAATTGTATTCACCGGGCTCCTTGTTGAATAAACTGCTCTGTATGAAGTTTGCAGACTTTGTAAGAGATGGCGCCACTAGTATTACACTGCTTGCGGTTGGTGCCACATTTTCATTTTATAAATATTTGTATACAGACTATAAACCCATTTTTTTTATATCAATAGATTAAAGTAAATGGTAATTAAGTATGCTACCTATATGTATCACGTGATTATTATTGGCGATAGCACGAGCATATTCAATATCTTTAATCAAGTAGGTATCAGTACAGATTTTACCTACCTATCTTAAATCCCACATAAAATAAACACATTAACAATAAATAAGCACATAATAATCATTATGTAGGTACCTTAATTGTTCTTAATGTGTTAGTTTTTGTTAAAGATGAATTGCAGGTGAATATGATTTCAAAGTATTTGCAAGTTTTGTTTGGTAAATATGTTAATATATAATAAAATGTATCAATTTTTGACAACGCAATAAGAAACCTTATACAGTAACATGCTTTTGCGACCAGTTCCTTCAATATTAACAAGTCACTTTTGGAAACTAAGCATAAAATGCAGTTAGCTTGATAACTCTTACTAAAAACTGTTGTTAGGTAAGTACCTGTAAGTACATCTACTTTCTCATCAGAGAAATGAACCGTGGTTGTTATTTTTTGAAGTTATTTTGAAACCGGTGTTCGAAATTTGAAATTTCTAATAGACTCACCATTCAACGCGGGCTGAAAACGTCAAACTTGCGGGAAACCGATCGCGTGAGGCCGCGACGGCGGCGTGCGTCGGCCGCCACGCCAAAACACCGACAACAACCGTTTTTCCACGAAAAAACACCAACTTTCACACAAAAAACACTGTCTAATTTCGGTAAAAGTACGGAGCGAACCGAGATGTGTCGTCCGTGGCCGCGTTCGCATCTAAACGGCCGGAGTTTTATGTTAGATTACAGACGTAACTTTTATAGATCCTCGGTGCTATATAACGCGGTGGGCGTGTTCCGGGGATAGTGGCCTTACGTAGCAAGTATAAGGTCCATAATGGTGCGCGCGGGCCGTTGCACGGGTGTCATTAAATGTCGCGTGGCGAGGGGCGAGGGAGGTGAGGTGTGTGGGTAAAGTTTTGGGTATTGATTGAATATGAGGCGGATTAGTACTAATGATCAACAATTGGGTGCCAGGACGGCAATTGGCGCCTTTCGCGGCGGGATGCTAATAACTTTATTTTGGAAAATAGGTGAAAACACCTATTCAAAAGCGCAAAAGCGGGCCGCTTCAAAAGTTGAAGCTACTCGCCGGTAGGTAAGTAAACAGTAGAATGTGTAGGCGGTGCGTGGGCTGTTATGAATGGAAGTCACGACCGTGCACTTAAACGAAAAACTAAATGTTTGTGGGAAGGTAATTTAAATAAGTAAATACACCGACTTACCTAATAGCTAAAGTAGAGCACTACCGAACCTTAGTAAGCAAACTATACGATGTAAATTCTTGTTTAATAATAATAATAATAATTGCGGACGAAGTAATGATGACGAACAACTATCGGAAATATATCCTGAAGGACGGTACGGTCGACATTTGTCGGGCATGCCGCCGTCCCGGAGAGTCACTCAGGCATATCATTTCCGGTTGCTCTCATCTTGCTAACGGCGAGTACTTGCACAGACATAATCTCGTAGCCAGGATTATTCACCAGCAGCTTGCTCTTCTATACGGCCTTGTGGACCGCGAAGTACCGTACTACAAGTATTCACCTGCGCCAGTTCTCGAGAATGGTCGTGCCACGCTCTATTGGGATCGATCTATCATCACTGACAGGACTATTGTAGCCAATAAGCCTGACATTGTGATAATAGATCGATCGCAACGCCGGGCCGTGCTCGTTGACATCACCATCCCCCATGATGAGAATCTCGTGAAAGCCGAGAAGGACAAGTCCAGTAAGTACCTAGACTTGGCTCACGAGATAACCGCCATGTGGGATGTTGATTCGACGATCATTGTCCGATAGTTGTTTCAGCGAACGGTCTAATAGCGAAGAGTCTCGACCAACATCTCGAGAGACTCTCGCTAGGTGGTTGGATCAAGGGTCAGATGCAGAAGGCGGTGATCTTGGACACGGCGCGGATAGTCCGCCGGTTCCTCTCTCTGCAGCCCTGACCACCGGCAGCTTGGGCCTTGCCACGCTGCTGGCGGCGCCCTAGGTTAGGTTTTTTATAATATGTTTATAAGTATTTTGTATTGTTTTTATAAATGTTTTTGTATTTTATTTTTATATCCATATTATAAATAACCTAACTTGTGATGAAAAATAAATAGAGTGTATAATAATAATAAATATTAATGGACATTTTTTTACACAAATTGACTAAGCCCCACGGTAAGCTCAAGAAGGCTTGTGTTGTTTTTAAAGAATCCTGATTGTTACATTACGAGTAATGATACAGTGGTCAACCAACCTAAAACCACAGAATAAAACTACTATGGCTAGACACCAAAATTGGTGTGGACCGAATGTACTTGTAGGTACCTAGGTACTTGTAGCGATGCGACGATATCGCGGAGTGAGCCACGCCTGCTAAAACGTCGGTGTACCTTAATACCTAAATAGGTAGTAAATACTACATTTCTATAAGTAGTTAATAAACTATAACTCATAGATCGTATGTGTACCTAATAGAAGTATATCCTCGTTGCTACAATAGCACAGGGGGAGATGAACACCTCAATTTTATACGCCCTCGTCCATATTTGAAACTACGTTACGTCCACGGTCCACTGGCGGACAGGAAAATGTGCGAAAATTTAAAAGGTCTTGTAACTTTTATACTTTTTTCTACTCCAGCACTTAAATGTGTCAATTAAATGACTGACAGTGATATCTAAAGCAATGTCATTTGAATGATTTGTCTATAGGCTCATAAGAGTATAATACAACTGCTTTATTTTTTTTAAAGATACAAGTTCCGATCATCTTGATTGAAAGAGGTATGTTTTCATTTACAATAATAACTCTTTTTTTTTTTAATAATAACTCAATTTTTTTTAAATAATAACTCTTTTTTTTAATAATAACTCTTTTTTTTAATAATAACTCTTTTTTTTTTTAATAATAACCCTTTTTTTTTTTTTTTTTTTGCTGCAGCTGTCATAGAAAAAGTAATGTATGCAACAGCTCATAATTGGTTCTTATTATAGAAACCTTATTATATCACTGTTGCATAAACTACTATAGGTAACGCGATAAAATTCAAGGACTTAATTATATTTTCCATTTGAGGAGAACTTTTATCCATAAGAAAAGCGTAGGTAATAATTTTAAGGGCCTAATTATATACTTGCTTAGTTTTCTTCTATGTACCTACATGTTTTATATATTTTTTTCATGTTTTAATAATATTAAGTTTGCAAATATAAAAAATATATAATTTTCAGGCAAATAAACATACAAAACTAAGTAGGTTCCTACATAACTTTAAGATCATTCAATTGAATGATTGTTAACAATTACGGGTCACGTAGAGAGTAATTCACGCCTCAATTCAATATCACATCGATGCCTATACTAGACCCTCCGATCAATACTAACTTAATCTATACTAGATCAGTATTCCGAACAATGACAAAACACCTGACGGCTACACTAAAAAACAACTTTTTTTTCTGTAAGTATGCCGAAGGATTAATGACGTATGTGGGTTGTTTAGGTGTATTATCCATTGGTGTTCCTTATAAAAGTAAACAAAATATACTTGGTTAACCAGATCTTGACAGTAGAAAAAGGCGGCAAATTTGAAAAATGTAGGCGCGAAGGGATATCGTCCCATAGAAAATTTGAATTTCGCGCCTTTTACAAGATTTGGTTGACCAGCTATAAGTACTAAGTAAGTAGGTACCTACCTATATAAATGAAGTAGGAAGGTATAGCTGTTAAAAACATAGCACTTAAAATAATAAAAACGTTGACACATGTTAACTGTCTGCGTTTAGGTATATAATTTTGTATAACATCATTTAAGAATCAGCTTCGGGTCACGTAGAGATTCACGCCTCGGTATCAGATCGATGCCTACTTGACCCTCTCGTCTGTATTCCGAACAGCGATGAACACCTGAGGCTACACTGGCGGACAGGTTAATATCACATCATTTAATAATCAATTGTGGGTCACGTATCTAAGGAGGAATTCACACTTCGATATGAGATCGATGCCAACCCTCTTGTCAGTATGGAATAATACCTGACCTGGTATGAGATAATTTTAAAAGGTCAAATAAAATATAATAATTGAGAAAACTTTAATTTAATATGAACTAGATTATTTTTAATTGTTGATGTAAGTACATTTTTATTTACCTATGTAGATATAGGCGCGAAATTTTCCTACGTAATGTATGTTTTGGTCAGATAATTTATTAGTAGATAAATATTGTTAGGTAAGTATATTATTGTATACCTAGTCTTGTAAATTTTCTAGTAGGTAGTACCTATGCTTATGCAGCTTAATTTTTTTTTTTCAAATAAATAGTATATAGATGAATACCTACATGTTCGTATGTAGTATATTAGTAGAAACATATTATTTATAATTAACTAGCTGAGGTACCCGGCTTCGCTCAGAGAGTTGACATGTGAGTTGTAAAAAAATCAAATGGCCCCTAATATTCCAGCATATTTATTCCACAACATTCGAGAGTGTTCTGGAATATTCCATAATGATATGGGATGTTCTCGAACATTCGACAACATTTTCTGAAATGTTGTGGAATGCTCTCGAATACTCTCGAATGCTCTGGACTGTTCTAGAAATGTCTAGAGGGCGAAGTAAACTAATACTGCCCTTATATCTTCAAAAGCACCGTCCTTCTGGTAAAAACAGGAATCTTCTTTGTGGAAATACAAAAATGGCTTTAAATAGTCCACAATGTTCTAGTACATTCCAGAACATTTCGGTCTGTTCTGGAACGTTCCACAATGATCTGGTATCCTGGATTCTAGATTATATCCGAATATTCGACAATATTCCGGAATATTCTGGGTCGTTCTCGAACATTCGAATCTCACGACGGATCTTGCTTTATATACGCCTACCAATGGTAGATCCGCTCTGACCCTACAATAAAGGTTTCGAATGGTTCATAATATTCCAGAACATTCGAAAGTGTTCTGGAATGTTCCACAATGATCTAGGATGTTCTCGAACATTTGAAAACATTCCAGAATGTTTTGAAATGCTGTGGCATGCTCTTGAATACTCTCGAATGTTCTGGACTGTTCTAGAAATGTCTAGCCTCCGAGACCCGAGACACCACACCAGGTACAAATTTTTGTAGGTATATATTTCACGATCTATTTTGAACTTGCGTTTATTAAGTTAAGGTTCAAAATTCAAAAACAAAACGACTGCTTCTGGGTCTGGGCCTGGGCGAAACTTTCAGCACTTATATCTTGAAAAGCACACGCTTCACGTAAAAACGGGAAACATCTTCATGGACGGGGGGTAGAAGGCTACCGCACCATATAAATTACTTGATCGTATCGGGGCACATTTCTGAGTTTTAGCGGCACGCACATTGTACACTTTCTTTTATAATATATATTGATTAACTCTCTACCAATCAATAATGAATTATTTATTGACAAAAAATATACCTACAAATGTACTTATAAACTATTTTTATTTCCCATTGAACATTTAAATACCTAAGTCGTACCTATATGGTCCATTGGCAGGCACTCAAAGGGGTTTCGAAATGTTTGATTAAATAGTCAAGGAATGATGAAAGTGGTATATATTTTTTTCAATTCATCAAGGAGGCGTTTTTGTGAACCCTTTATTAATTTTATATGTTAATTAACTAAAGTTTTGTTTCTATAAGTACCTATAGGTATATAATTACCTACCTATGTACATATTGTGCCTACACAATGACATTTTCCCACTACAATCACTTATGTCGAAGGGAGTGTCTTTGAAGTTGCCAACCATTATCATGTCCGCCAGTGTACCTACTCTCAAAAGCCGTAGATGAATTCCATCGTTTTTTAAGGGAATTCTGCCCCATCCATACAGAATAGTTCGTCAGACTATAATCTACCTGGATACGAGTCACAGATGCGTATAGTGTAGGTACCTATATGTAGTCAACATTGGAAGGTCACAAAGGTCGGTTAAAAATGAAATTTCTTTTCGGACTCAATGAAGGATTTTATACCCATACGGCTACCTGCTAAAGTGACATACGAGCTTTGAATACAGAATTATATAGTTGCCTTTGCGAATTCTTGCACGTAATTCTGATGTGTTCTTTTTGGTGTTTTTACATCTATACCTCTACATACCAATGGTAGTTACCCAATAGTTATTATTAGATATAGAACTACTTTAATACGTTTTGTTATATATATTAGCTATATGTATTTGAAACGTATCAGAAACATTTTATAATGTAAGTACTTAGGTAAGTATAATAAACGCAATTGTAACGAAATTACTACTTAATTGGTGAACCTTAAATATTTTTATTTATTTGAACAAACATTTTGAAGTACATAGATAGGTAAATTAAAAACTAGAACTTTCTGGGAGGATATTTTTTTCTACCCTAAACATCTAAAATAAAGAGAGGTTAGGTACTAACTATCTATATTATATACTATACTATATCCCATCAGCTCTTTCATTTCACTCTTTAATTAGAACCGCAGTCATTACCCCGGCTTTAAAACCTCTTTCGGCACAAAAGACGAAATTTCCTGCGTCCAAAAGACCATTAAGAGGTCTTAAGACCAACCCTGTGCCAAAAACAAAAGCCCAGACGAGGGGGTTAGGGGGTTGGAGGTTGTAACAGTTTTACGAGGCGGATACGGACTGCACATGCGCCCTGGTTGCGTCTAGGATTTGCATCGGCTTAAGGTACCTATTTGTACCTCTACAAATACCTATTTGTGGAGGTAAGTCTAGCGGAGATAAAGATTTTACATGCAGGTATTTGTGCTGTCTTTGAATTTTGATAGGTAGAGTCGGAACAAGCTAACTTTGCTGCTATTAAATCATATTATACCTTAACTTGTAGCTACCTATATTAATATAGGTACCTATACTTAGCAAATTTGAACTTAAGTTTATAAGATTAAGAACTATAAACTGTTAAAATAATAGTGTTTAACTTAGTAAAGACAACAAAATAAAATGTTAATGTGCAAATAATGAATGCATAGGCAGTTAACTAAACGTTTCATTATAGTCGGTAGTCATAGGTATAATAAAATAGATCATAATTTAACCTTCATACATAAACGACAGTTGAAAAAGGCGGCTTATTGATGCCAACTGACACAGAAGGCATATAACTATTTAAATTATTATGATCTACAAGTATCGGTAAAGTATGTTTATACTAGGTATTATGTACCATGTACCTATGAATGCAACATGCTGTACACGAAACGTTGCCTAGCAGTAAATCATAATTTAATCATTAGCTAGAGATGAGACGCGCCAGGCGCGTTTCAATTGTTCGTCGTTGAACTGATATCATAAACGTCAATTAAGATACATGCGTGCGAGTTGATTTATCCAACGTCAACGATCTTCAAATAACCTATGGATGCCATGGGAAACGTTATGGAAAACAATGTCACAACTTGAACCATAATTATAATCAAGCTAACACAGATGAATAAAATTTAACACAAAGAGGGTAGCAGGATAGCCTTTGAAAAATTGCACCCAGAGCTTTTGGTTCGAAACTATAACCAAACGATGCCTTTTAAGAGGATAATACCTACTCTGCACAACATTTCATACTACCAATATTTACTTTAAAAAAATGGAAAAAGTTACCCCTTCGTGTCTGTGCTTATATGCAATAAATTGTGTAAATATTGTCCATATAATATCAATATTCAGGGAGGAAAATGTAAACGTAGTCCCCACGTTTGTATGAAGAAGCGGTCCTCCACTATCCTCTGCATAAATTAATTCATTTCTAAACTAAAACTAATACCTAAAAAATAAATAAAAATAATGTGGGTGACCTAGCCCAATACTGCATAAATTATAGTTTACTTTTTTCTCTGTGATTGTTTTATATTTTGCGCCGTATAACAATGGAATTTTTCTTTACTTTTCCCACATCTAATATCTACATCTACTGGCTGTGCATGACAATTTGCCGCAATGAATTATTCATTTTTGTTAAAAAAAATGGACGTTCGTACCTACATTAGGTTCTTTAATACATTCCAACGCTTTTGTATTTAACAGCAGGACGGGAAAAAAAGTAATATTGTTTATTGTAGGTACAGTAGGTAAGCGTAGGTACGTTAAAGTACCTCCACCCAATGTATTTACAGTCGACGTCAAAGATATGTTTTCACTTTTGCACCTTACTCCTTTGTAATAAGGCGAAAACTGTAAACATATCTTTGACGTCGACTCTACAAGTATTTATTTACCTACCCTTTTTACAATGTATTATGCAAAACACGATAAAATTGCGATTCGATTTCCGAAGGAATAAAAACAAATTGCATATAATTTACGCTTAAATGTGTACTTTATGTTATGATCAGAGACATCAGAGTAGGCAGAGCAGAGCTTGAAACATGATCTGACTATCGCCATTCGATGGCTACGATGTTATTATATTATGTGTAAACTTAACACCTTAAATACCGTAAAAACACCTTATGGTCCAATACTACAACTATGATTCACAAGTTTAAGTAGTTACGTAATTAAGTAGGTATACCTTGGTATATCAATCTTAGCTAAGATGCCTAAGATAAATATATAAAATTACTAGCGACCCGCCTCGGCTTCGCACGTATGGGTAAACTTTAACAAATTATACACTTAAACCTTCCTCAAGAATCACTCAATTCATAAGTGAAAACCGCATGAAAATCCGTTCAGTAGTTTTTGAGTTTATCGCGAACATACAAACACACAAACAGACAGACGCGGCGGGGGACTTTGTTTTATAAGTTGTAGTGATATTATACAATTCAATGAAGTTTATAATAACGGAGTAGGTACCTTTACTTATTTAATACTTAACTTGGCATTGGCACCGTGACTCCTGTGATAAACTCGTCTGTTCGTTTATTGTGTCTAATTAAGTATCTCATACAAAGCTCAACTAGTTTTTAGGATTTTTAATTTTGTTTTTGATGAAACAACCTACATTTTTTAATTCTTTGTTTTTATTAGCAATTACAGTAAGTAGTAGTTTAAAAATTATTTATTCATAAAGCATATTAACCTATGTAGAATTGTAGAAGGTACCTACAGTAAACTTATAAAATAATGCGAAATGCAAAAATGGGTATCACATCTCGTTTTATTTATTTATTTATTTGAATTATATCTACTTTAATGAACTGGACACCGTTTATTAGTAGAAGATTTAACTTTAAAAGTTATTAAAACGACTTTATCCTTTCCATGCGCAACGTTGAAGCCCACACACTGAAATGCTTGTATAAGTAGGTATCCATAGAAATATACGTACAATCTTAAACATACTTTTAATAAAAATACCTACGACCTCGGCCATTACCAATGCCGCCTTATCCCGCAGTTTAAGAGACAACCCGTACATTGTCACAATCCGGCTCTTTACAATGTTGCATATGGCACCGCTTCAGACCGATATAGATTTTATGTTGCTTAGTGATGGGACATGGCGCTGGCTTGTTACCGTGAATATTCAGACTCGCGGGAAGAAACTAGCAAACATTGAATATTATAGCATAATTATTCTAGATCTTAGAATTGATCATTTCATGAAGTGGTAACCATTTCCTCAAATAATTGGTTGGCCACATCATGAAAAAGTCAAACATAACTTACCTAACCAAATCAATTCTGAAATGCCATTTCATGAAACGATCAAATTCTATGATATGGCCACGACAGAAACATAAAACAACTTAAAATCATTATTTTAGTTAATAACTATTCACTTATATCATTTGGTGCATAACTTTTACTGCTTTGAGCGAGAAAAATCTCAGAAAAAAAACAAATATGTAGGTACAATGTAGGTCTCAAAATGTCAGATTTCTCTGATATGGTACCTTCCCAATATTCCCGGCAAAGGTACCTACATCACTAGCCGCAGTTGATATTAAAGCATCTAACTTTTGATATGCATTCGATACTTGGAAACGAAATGCTTGGCTGTTTTATTTTTCTTTTCAGCCAGTACAAAGCTCATGTTATTTTTAGCGGATTTTCTGGTAAGTAAGTACCTATCATTTGGCGTTTGACCCGAGTTCTGAAGGTTAATTGAGCTAATCTCATTATTGATATTAAAATTTAACGTTAAATGCAAGTTTGTTGTTGGAAAAAACACATTTTCAAAAAAAAGGTTAACTAATATGTTAACTATACAACTCGGGTTTATATTACGTTTTCTTTTTTGAGTCTTAAGTAGTACCTAACTGAAAATTGTATCCCGCCTGTAAGGGTGCAGCGTAAAAATTAGTTTTCGATTCCCTTAACTTTGCAATGTCTATAGGAAAGATGCGAAAGAGTTAAATATACTTACTATAAAATGTATAATTATGATCCTGTTGTTATTTAAAAGCAATGATAATTATTTAGGTAGGTACCTAAATATTTTACAAAATAGATATTACACATAAGTAATTAAACCATAATCACAAAGGTATTTAAGGTACCTATAGGCTACCTACTGATCGCGATCAAGGTGTATAGAACAACTTTATCTGATCAACGACTTCAAATTTCCTTTTAAATATGCAAGAGTCAACTAACAGCCCACCTTTATAAACTGGATAATGTAAATGTATGTAAATTATTGTAAAATATAGATGAGATTATTAAGCAATAACATTAAACTATACTATGCATTATAAAAATAACTACGCATTTATTTACCTAGGTATAAAACGCGCGATACGATATTTTACATAATTACATATTTCCGAAGTTATCTATAGGTATATTGTAATTTACATAATTACGGGTATGCAAAATTAGTCATTAAAACTGACTGACTGAGACGCGAACCAATTGAATACCTAATTTACCTATAGTTATCGGCGGCCATGTATACTTAATCGCGAAAGTCTTAGGGTAACATTCCATTTCTAACTGCAGCTGCACTACTGGTACTGAACGCGTCGCTGTTACTGTCAATTTCCATAGTAAAATGAACAGTAGTGCAGCTACGGTTGGAAATGGACTGTCACCTTTATTGTGAATCTCTGGGGCTATGATATTGATGATATTGTGTTTCGGGTTAAGTAATAATTTATTTATTTCACTACGATTTGATAATAGGTAGATAAGATATTGACCGAGTGATTGCGAAGCGCGAGTGAGGCGGCTCTGTTTCAACTTGGGAAGGATTTTTTTTTATCCGGTTGTTTTCCTGTAATATTGCATTTCCCATCCGATGTTCGTGACATTATAGATAAGCATGTTCGATACGTTACCTACATGGTTCAGTAAGTAATAAGTAACAAATGTTTTTAATATGGCGGTGCGGTTGGGTTCGCGAGGCCTAGAGCTCACAGAATCACCAGTAGATATCATTTTAATACCTAGTGGTAACAAATACATATTTAGTATCAAATGGCCTTGCACGAAGTAAATTAATTAAAGTTAAGTATCAGTCCACTTTTGCTTTCTTCTTGCACATACATAATACAACATGTCGTAAAGTCACTTTTTAACTGTTTAATCGTGGACACAACACTATAAGTATATACACTGCCCACTAGAGCTAAATTCAAACTAAATGCTTATGCAAGTTTGAGGCGAGAGATTCATGTTAATTTGCATCAAAATGGGTGTCCCGAGCGGCCGAAACAACGGCCGAGGCGACCTACTTTCCAAATTATCCCTTTGTGCAACGAGGAAGCATGGGCGTCTGATACTTTCTACTTCCTTTATTATGTTAATGAGACGGTTGTTAGTGTTCTTGGATTATTTGTTGACAACACCAGATGAATATTTCTGCGATTTTGTAGGACAGTAAAATACACTGCATCGAATGCCTCCACTTACCTATATTTTACTTGTAGGTAAGTACGTCCGGTGTAGGTATGGTGGTTGATGAGTATACCTTCTTCGCTTAAACCTCGATAACTACGAGTACTGACACATATATCAGTATTGATATAAGTAAGTATTATTAGAAAATTTAACTTTTCAGGTTTCGTAAATAAGCTAAATTAAAAAAAATAAACTATAAAATTATGCTCATAGATAAATTGATATTCAAATTGAAATCATGTATTTCAGACGTTAAATATTCTATTATTTCGTACTAAATCTTCATATGTAAATAAGGTGAATAAAATAAGGTAAACTGTTTGAAGTAGGTTGAGGTATTATTACAAAAAATAATCTATAAAATTGTGCTCATAAATAAGTATTCTGTTTTCCGAATAACCAAACGTCTACCATTTGAAGTATCTAAATCCGAACCAGAAATGTCCACTAAACCATCCCGACCATCCGCCGCACTTCGCTCCACGTCCTGCGTTGTTATGCAAATGAAATAGTCCTATTTATACAGATAGACATTCCTAGTAGGATCTCCTATTATTGAGCACTTGGATATCCACACTTTCTCTCTGCTTGTGTAAGTTATGGGGCAGTTTACACGGACCGAGTTTTTGTAAGCTGAAATAATGAGATGCGCGGGATGGCTGAGATTTTATCTCAAGTTTAAAGCCTGCTTGTATGAGATACGTGACTTACTAGTTATGTGGTGACTACTATAAAGTATAAGCGATACTGTGCATAAATAAACAGAACAAATATCATGCGTAGGTTGGTGGTTATTATGCAAGAAATGTATTTAACCATGCGTACCTACCTCTAGATTTTTTTCTGAAACAGGAAATCTTCATTCTTACCTACCTGTCTCATGTCTGCTACTGTGACTGTCTCGGACCTGCTTCTATTTCTCTAACAAAGCAGATACCTACTTAAAACTGTGAAAATTCTACCAGCATTAACCTAAGTAGTAAAACAAATGCTTGGTATCTGACAGGAAGATTTTATCTGAAAAGATAGAGGGAAACCACAGGTGTGTGAGTGAAACAAAGCAGCGGTGCAACTACCAACTTAAATATAGCATTCAAAACACCTATAAGTTGATCGCTTTGTATCGGAGAGTATTCCATTTACAGAAACAATTTTAAATAACAATGTAATTGAACAGCATAATACCTGCCTCTATATAACGAGGTTGAACATGTTTTCCCTCTTAATATTGATGGTTTGTAGGTACTTTGTACATAGCTAGCGGCTAACCTTTGGCAAGCATGCCACATCTCCATTAAACTGAAATGAACCTTCCTTAATGCCACCAACCAATGCAAACATCATACATATTTATATATCAAACTTCTACTTATAAATAGGTACTCGTATTATAGCATCCACTTATGGGGTGAATGAACTTTTTCAAAGCAAACAAATTAGTTCGCCGCCGAGTCAATGTCACTCAGTGATGCGTTTTAAACTGGCAGCTTTAAGTAAGGTTATATGGAAAACTAGTATGACGTCTACAACATGGCTTGGACTCTGCTTCAGTGTGCCTTAGTCGGCCAGAGCGTTACAACGTATGGCAACTCTATGGCGATCTCATGCATGTAGTTAGTGACTCGGTAGGTACCTATATATATTATGTTACAGATAACTTACATGGCGGTCGGCGTACAGTACACCAGGACTCCGAAACACTGCACTTTGCACCACGAGACCTTCGGTCTTGGCACTATCACTCGCGTATCTACGCTCGCGAATGCGGACTGATTTTTTTTTTCTCGCGTAACGGCCCATTAAACTTGTAGATTTCTATCTCACTCGCAAGCGCGATAACATTAGGAGGCGAGACAAAGAAAGGTTGCGGTTTATGGGTTGTTGATAGAATTGGTATCCGCTCCGTAACGTACCGCCGCCGTGTTGCATATTTTTATATGCTGTGACCTCGCAGTGGGGTCAAAGATATTGTATTTTTAACTCACTTGATTGTATTTACTCAAAATTTAGATTTTTCAAATAGAAAATACATGTGATCGACCATATTAGAGCAAATGCAACCACCAACAAAATTATCGGCCTGACCCGCCTGAGGCTAACAACTAACAAACACTTTCCTACCCACTTAAATATTTCAATTGAATTAAAAACATGGTATAAGTTTTGGTTATTCAATTTTAATAAAGGATACATGAGCGGCATAGCAAAACATTTTGCGATTCAATTTTATTCATACTCATTCCAATTAAACAATATTGAATATGTTTAACTGTTTGAGAATGGCCTGGCCAATAAGTTTCTCATTACCTGATTACTGGTAGGTACCTAAAAGTAGGTACATATGTGTCGAAGGAAATTATTCGCATGGTAATATCTCATTACTCAATATAATTATTGCAAACAAGGAAGAGTCCATGCAGTAGTGGATACACCGTATCAAACCAATTTAAACAGAAAAAAGTAATTTAAAAACGTATCAAAAATATAGATAATAAATAACACATAATTAAAATACACATAGTACACACTTCTCTCAATATCCTGTGGGCCACGGATTTTTGTATTTCCAAAATGGAATCTTCCGGCCCTACCTACCTACTTTCCAGATTTTGGTGTTTTCCAGAAGATTTCATGAACTTTTTCAAAAATACTTAATTCCAATTTTAATCTCTTCTGTAATTGGCACTACTAAAATCATATCAAACAAGTAAAATACATTTTTTTGTATACATCTGAGTTATGGGTGTTGTCTATGTGGAACGTGGGTATCTAAGCATGTATTTATCTATATAAGTATGTTATTATGTCTATCGTCGCCAAGTACCCATAGTACAAGTCTCGCTTTGTTTGCGACTGGATCGATCTGTCTGTATATATTTTTCCTATAAGTATATTGTCCCTATATATTTCATTGTTTAATTATTTATTTAGGTAGTACGTACTTACGAAGAAAAATTGAGTCAAACTTTTTATTTAAGTTTTTGAACAGTGCAACACATGTAATATATAGGTACTAGCTGCTGCCCGCGACTTCGTACGCGTGGATTGTATATTGGTGGTTATATATTCTACATTAGCTTAGAACATTATGCAGCAAAAGATAGCAGTAGGGACTGTTAATTATTATACACAACCTGGCTACGAAGTTTCAAGCCCCTAACTGAATAAAATTGTTCTCGATATAATCCCTCTCAACCCCCAGCACATTTTCAAGTCCACTATTTAATAAAACGTACTACCTAACTACCTATTTACGAAGTTTGAAGTTCCTAGCTTTAAATACAATTAGAATTCTCTACCAACTTTCAACCCCTTCTTAAACCTTTTAGGGGATGAATTTTTAAAGAAGCTGAAATTACTTTTCATGTATTCTAATAATATGCCTTTATACAACGATTCAAGTCCCGCACTCAAATAAATGTTTGACCTCCATAAAAATTTTCAACCCCTTTTTTACCAACTTGAGGGATGAATTTTCAAAAATACCGAAATTACTTTTCTTGTATTCTTATACAAAGATTCAAGTCCCGCACTTTAAAAAATATTTGATGTGCATACAAACTTTCAACCCCTTTTTCACCACCTTAGGGAATGAATTTTCAAAAACGCTGAAATTACTTTTCTTGTATTCTAATAATATGCCTTTATACAAAGATTCAAGTCCCGCACTCAAAAAAATGTTTGATCTCCATACAAAATTTCAACCCCTATTTCCCACCTTGGGGGTTGAATTTTCAAAAACGCTGAAATTACTTTTCTTGTATTCTTATAATGTGCCCTTATACAAAGATTCAAGTCCCGCACTCAAAAAAATATTTGATGTGCATACAAACTTTCAACCCCTTTTTCACCACCTTGGCGGATGGATTTTCAAAAACGCTGAAATTACTTTTCTTGTATTCTTATAATATGCCCTTATACAAAGATTCAAGTCCCGCACTCAAAAAGATATTTGATGTGCATACAAATTTTCAACCCCTTTTTCACCACCTTGGGGGATGAATTTTCAAAAACGCTGAAATTACTTTTCTTGTATTCTTATAATGTGCCCTTATACAAAGATTCAAGTCCCGTACTCAAAAAAATATTTGATGTGCATACAAACTTTCAACCCCTTTTTCACCACCTTGCGGATGAATTTTCAAAAACGCTGAAATTACTTTTCTTGTATTCTTATAATATGCCCTTATACAAAGATTCAAGCCCCGCACTCAAAAAAATATTTGATGTGCATACAAACTATCAACCCCTTTTTCACCACCTTGGGGGATGATTTTTTAAAACGCTGAAATCACTTTTCTTGTATTCTTATAATGTGCCCTTATACAAAGATTCAAGTCCCGCACTCAAAAAAATATTTGATGTGCATACAAACTTTCAACCCCTTTTTCACCACCTTGGAGGATGAATTTTCATAAACGCTGAAATTACTTTTCTTGTATTCTTATAATATGTCCTTATACAAAGATTCAAGTCCCGCACTCGAAAAAATATTTGATGTGCATACAAATTTTCAACCCCTTTTTCACCATTTTGGGAGATGAGTTTACAAAAACGCTGAAATTACTTTTCTTGTATTCTTATAATATGCCCTTATACAAAGATTCAAGTCCCGCACTCGAAAAAATATTTGATGTGCATACAAACTTTCAACCCCCTTTTCACCACCTTGGGGGATCAATTTTCAAAAACGCTGAAATTACTTTTCTTGTATTCTTATAATATGCCCTTATACAAAGATTCAAGTCCCGCACTCGAAAAAATATTTGATGTGCATACAAACTTTCAACCCCTTTTTCACCACCTTGGGGGATGAATTTTCAAAAACGCTGAAATTACTTTTCTTGTATTCTTATAATATGCCCTTATACAAAGATTCAAGCCCCGCACTCAAAAAAATATTTGATGTGCATACAAATTTTCAACCCCTTTTTCACCACCTTGGGGGATCAATTTTCAAAAACGCTGAAATTACTTTTCTTGTATTCTTATAATATGCCTTTATACAAAGATTCAAGTCCCGCACTCGAAAAAATATTTGATGTGCATACAAACTTTCAACCCCTTTTTCACCACCTTGGGGGATGAATTTTCAAAAACGCTGAAATTACTTTTCTTTTATTCTTATAATATGCCCTTATACAAAGATTCAAACCCCGCACTTAAAAAAATATTTGATGTGCATACAAATTTTCAACCCCCTTTTCACCACCTTGGGGGATCAATTTTCAAAATCGCTGGAATTAGTTTTCTTCTCTTTTATTATAATACCTTTTTACGAAGTTCCAAGATCCTAGCTTACAATAAAATTTGAATCCCAAGACAAACTTTCATCCCCTTTTTAACCCCCTTAGGGATTGAATTTCCTAAAACGTCGCAATTACTTTTTTTTGTAATCGGCTATTATGCCTTTCTAAGAAGTTTCAAAGCATTTGTAATGGATTCAAATTTTCAACCCCTTTTTAACCCTGTTAGGGGATGAAATTTCAAAAATGCTGAAATTACTTTTCCTGTCTTATAATAATATCCCCATTTACAAAGTTTCAAGTCCCGCGCTTGAATTTTTTTTAATTTACATACAAACTTTCAACCCCTTTTTCACCACCTTAGGGGATGAATTTTCCAAAACGCTGAAATTAGTATTCTTGTATTTTAATAATATATCTTTTTACGAACTTTCAAATTCCTAGCTCAAAATAAAACTTGTACCCCATACAACCTTTCATCCCCTTTTTAACCCCCTTAGGGGTTGAATTTTTCAAAATCGCTTCTTATCTCTTGTACACTTTATAAATGCAACCTGGTGTGCAAATTTCAAGTTTCTAGCTTTTGTAGTTTCGGCTCTGCGTTGATGAATCAGTCAGTCAGTCAGTCAGTCAGTCAGTCAGGACACTTGCATTTATATATATAGATTATACGTTGGTATATGTCGTTATTTTTTTTTTTTTTTTTTTTTTTTAATAACAGTACAGCTATCATGACAGTTACCCAATGCGATAGTGTAGCAAATATTTATATAGGACAAAACAACACAACACAACAATTATTTCTAAGAATTATAACATAATACAAACAAAGTGATTTTACTGAAGTCATTCTCAGAACAATGGAACACATCAATCCGGGTAGCAACACGATTGAGCGTGCGAAGGGCCCTCGTCCACGGCGCCTCGCGCAGCAGGCCGGTGCGCGCGCGCGGCTCCGCCAGCAGCGGCGGTCGGCGTCGGCGCCACACATACCGCGGGGGCACGCACAGGCTCACCGTGGCCAGTAGCCCCGGGTTACTGATCCTACCGCGCAACAATTTAAAAATATAGGATGCTAGAGCAAGCTCCCTCCTAACCTCCAACTGGTTGTACCCTACCATTCCTAGTACAAATAAAGTTGGGTACATGAGTGGGTAAAACGGGTAAACACCATAATATTTCAGGTACAAAATCCTTACAAATTTATTTTGTACCCGCTCCAGCATTAATTTGTAATTGGATTCGTGCGGACTCCAGATACTAGCGTTCATCTCGAGGTGGCTTTTGACGAGAGCCTCGTACAATGCACGTATGGCGACTACATTTGAAAAACCTTGAGCCTGCCGCATGACAAACCCTAAATTTCTGTATGCCCTTTTACAGATCCTAACGACGTGATCTCTGAAGGAAAGGTCAGCTGTGAAGTGCACGCCCAGATCCCGCACCTCCACAACGCGTTCTATTGGCGTCTCCTCCACAGTGTATCGATGATGTATCGGGCTGTGTGACCGGCTAAAAGATATTGACGAGCATTTACCAACATTGAAGAAGAGTTTATTATCTTGACTCCATTGTACGACTCGATCAACATCATTCTGTAATGCGAGACAGTCCGATACATCCTTGACTTCACGTACCAGTTTTAAGTCGTCAGCAAACAATAAACATTCTGAGTTCCTTACTACACCTGGGAGGTCATTAATCATCAGAACAAATTTTAATGGACCTAAATTACTGCCCTGACTGACTCCTGACCTCGTGTAATACGGCATCGACTTGTACCCTGCACAATCTACGTACTGTCGCCTATCCCGCATATAACTGGCAAAAAATGCAAGCGTCCGCGGTGTACACCCCGCGTCTGCCAGCTTCTTCAGTAAGATGTCATTATCTACCAAATCGAATGCTTTTTTAAAATCAAAGTAAGTGACATCTACCTGACCGCCGGCATCCACAACTGGTGTAACCGCGGACATAAGGTGAAGCAGGTTACCGGAAGTGCTACGTCCCGCTCGGAACCCATGTTGTGCATCAGACAGCTGGCAGCTGACCTGTTCCTGCAGAGATCGCTGTATGGCCGATTCGAAAACCTTTGCAGGTGCACACAATACTGCCACTGGTCTGTAATGGCACGGTTTCGGACCGCCACTGCCCTTTGGTACTGGTATCACACGCGTTAACTTCCACTGATCCGGGAAAGTTGCAAATTGTAGGGATACATTAAATAAGTGGCATAGTGGCCTAGCCAGTACCGACCGACAATCTTTTAATAAGAAAGGTGGAATTCCATCCGGGCCTACTGAGCGCTTAGGAGGGAGTCTCTGCAACGCGCGGAGAACTTCAGCGACCTCCAGCTCGTGCACACGAACATACGTGCTAGAGGCAGTCGCCGCCGCACTCGCTGCAGTGGGATCTAATGTAGCCGGTGTTGAACTGTAAACCGAGTAAAAATATTTGGCAAACTCTTCAGCAGACTCCTGTTGCGACAAGCCCCGTCCTCCCTCTGTTAATACAGTATTGTAATTAATCTTCCTTTTTCGTTTTATATAAGTCCAAAAGGATTTTGGATCTTTCGCAATATTGCGCTGTAACAAATCTTGGTATTGATTGTGAGCAAATGAAATGGCTGTTTTCAATTCCCTACGACAATCCGAAAATTTCCTATAATCATCCTCCGATTTACTCCTTTTATACTGCTTATGTAATAAATATTTTTGTTTAACAGTTTGAATAATTTCCGCCGTGTACCATTCCGGATATGTGTACTTTGATTTCTTAGATTTTTTTATTTTACGAGGGACACAACTATCAAACACTGTATTTAATTTATTGTAAAAATAAGTTACTACCTCAGCAAGATCACTTATATCATAAAAATCAGTCCAGTCTATAATCGCTAATGACTCGTACAATAAATTAAAATTAGCTTTGCCGAAATTCCAATCACTGGTTAAGTGTTCAGAATCACCAGTTAATAAGTCAGAGTCGACAGTGACGGGAGCCGGTGCGGGCGCTTCGCGCACACCAACGTACGCCGCAAGCGGCGGATGGTACTGATCCACGGGTTGCATCCCCTCCTCCGCCGCGCGCCTTATATACCTATTATACGTAATCCTTCACTATTCCCGTGTTTTCTCTGTTATTCTTAGGTATAGACTAGATGCCTACCAGCTAGGCGGTTTTTATACGAAGATGTAGGACCTACATTGTAGGTACTTAATTCTACTTAGTAAGTGTAGGTCATTCCATTTACGGTTACATAAACACAAACAACTCTTAATGGAAACGTTACTTACGTAAACATATTGCTAGAAACAACAGTTGATAGTATTTACCACCTACCGTCAAACATCACTTACCCACAAACTACTAATTTGGTTGTAGGAAGCACTTTAATGACCCTTCAGCACGCCATTCAACTATTGTCCTGTAAAACCATGTCATTCTCTAATTGTCAATGATTTCCCCCTACTATATATTCACCCTCAACTACTTACACAAAAAAAGCTATTTTAATTAAAGCGTAGAAAGAATCTAAATATTAAAAAGAATTCAAATAAAATCAAATTAATTTAGATGTTTTTATTTCCATTTAAAGAAGTTTAACTTTTTACGTAGTTTTTTGTTGTTTGATTTTTATTATTTTTATGTCTCTACCATTCGCTACTTTGTACCATAAGTTAGGTATCGTGTCCGCCGTTCATATAACATTACCCCACGACAAAGCCACATCCGTCAGATTTATAAGGCCAAAAGATGTTTAGGAAATATAGGCGTCGCCCAGAGCGCAGCCGTACATCTCGGGCTATATCGCCTCGGCTAGCATTGGAGAGCAGACCATCAAACGGCGTTATGGCCCCCGGACGTGCGGCGCTCCCGACACCAGACAGGGACAGAAATACACGTCAAACAGAGCTGGCAACATATTTTCGCTTTTATTATTTGCTAAACAAACATTCGGATCGAAGCGACAAAGTTTGCGAAGTTTATGGATAACGCTAGACTAGAGATATGCCCTGCGACGCGTCTAGACGCAACTTTCATGTCTGGTTTCTGTAGGCAAACGCATAAAGGCGAAAACACACTTATCCCACGTACGCAACGTATGCAATGCATTATATAAATAAATATATAAATATAAATATTATAGGACATTTTTACACAAATTGACTAAGCCCCACGGTAAGCTCAAGAAAGCTTGTGTTGTGGGTACTCAGACACCTCGGGTGGGTTGTGGGTGGGGATTATGACATCTGAACCCTGAAATTTGTATGCTTAGAAACATACTTGTCATACGCAACGCAACGCATGACAAGTATGGTTCTAAGCATACAACTTTCAGGGTTCAGATTGTCATAATGCATTGCATACGTTGCGTACGTGGGATAAGTGTGTCCCGAGCTTAAAGGTGCATACCTATTTGATATTTGTACGCTACATACCACTTTGACAGACTTAGGTGTCACTGGTGCTTTTGAGAATATGTTCAATAAACATATCCAGAGTTTATTGCCACTATAAAAATGGATTTAGGTTTGCAAAGCATAGCAAGTTGTTTTTGCAGTTGTCTCTGTTGTCTAATTAGATGTACTCATGTACTTACGTACCTATGTTTAATATGGATATGTAATATATTATGTATATCATATCATCAACATAGGTATGTGTATATGTTAATGAGGATATGATTAAAGTAAGGTTCCAACCTTATTTGTAAGAAATATATAGGTACATAGGTAGGTAATTGTGAAACCAAATAAAAATATATTTTTACTTAATATAAAGTAATAGCCTACTAATATACTTACTAATATAAACTGGCAATATTTGGAGGAGGCTTTCACCGCATAAGCAGCCCTTACACGTTAAATAAGTACGTATTAATAAGAATAAGTAACATAATTCGTCACGTCACGTCAAACAGATTTTTTTTATGTCCTATATATAATACGTAAGGGATAAATAAAGCTTAAAAAAATAGCCTACTGAGAGAGCTTTTTACGTAGGTATTATGTACAGGGTGCTTCCTGTAACAGGAGCAATAAATTAAACTGTAGGCTGTACTCCTCAAACTGACCAACATTTGTTCAGCAACTTTTAAAACTTATGAATCCTTTAGACTTCCGCTTTTTCATACAAAATAAATATTGCCTTCAATGTACGCTGACATCAGTGTGTTTGACGTTGCTTGTCACGCTTTAAACATAACAAAATTTGCAATGCATTGCGTCTTAGAATAAACTTTCAGAAGTACCACGAGTAAATGTGCCAATAAATTGAATCTCGCACTCGTATGCGCGGGCTTTTATTTACATTCGCCCAAATTGAATCCTTGCTTGCTAGCTAAGCCTCACATATGAGGTGGGGGGAGGGGGAGGGCAAGATTCGATTTGCCTAATAGCCGGCGTGAGGGGGCGCACTCAATTACGTAGAGTGAGCCGAGGTGTCCCGGAACACTCTGTACATAATTACATTATCTGATAAACGGTTACGGGAATTCTCCTCTCTATTTTCCTGTTCCAAATTTACGGTGTGGAAATTTTATTTTTAAAGTGCCAGGCCGCCGGCCGGCCATGTTGTCATTGCCCGCGATGCGCTGGAGAGATTTTAAAAAGGAAATTTATTAGCTGAACATCGTTCATATTTTGGTGAGTGTGAAATGAAAGGCACTAAATTTATTCATAATTTTATTCTTACTAATAAGAATAAGTACCTAAGTAAGAATAATGTGAGACGATCATATTTTTCATGTTTATAGGTAATTGTAGTGCACAGTAATAATTATTACCCGGAAACTGCAGACGAATGAAAATACCTATATTAAATAGGTAAAAGCAGGCGTGTCTCACTCCGCGATTTCGTCGCTTTGTTACAGGTAGCTAAAAGTACATCCGTTCGGCCCCAATTTTGGCGAAAGCCATAGGTAAGCCGCGCGTGGCGCTGTCGCCACTTAGCGGCCATATCTGTGCTGATCGTAACAGACGCGTTTTGTTAGAGAGTGAATCTTCTATACTTAGTACTATTATTTATTCTGTGGTAAAAGCTACCTACTCATACAAGTTTAGAGTTCTTCATTTGCTATCGCGTTAATATTTTTGACCCTTACATAATTTTTTATCCTGTAAGACTTAAAAGTTTATTAAGTTAACTAAAAATGGGATGTAGTATCTCAGGGGTCTAGCTCCGTTCCCGCTCCTAGGCATAATATAATGCTGTCGCTGTGCCCGAAATCGGTCAGGAGAAGAGAATAACCACAAATAAACAACATTCAATTTATTTCAATGGCTTAGGTTTTCTGCCATAGCAAAAAAAGGTTATATTATGAACGAGGTTGGTGGAAGATTACTAAATGCAAAGGCTAACATACCCATAATGATAAATACCCCGCCCTAATAACATTAAACCTCTGATTTCATTGCAGCTACATATTTACTTACTTTATATTAAGCCTGCAACAATGTTGCCTTAATATCACTGCTTAAGATATCAGGAGAGCAAAAAAATCAAAGGTGCAAAATTGACCATATTTTATAGTAATTGTGGATGACGCCTCCGCGCGCTTTTAGTCCTCGGCTGTATTCAGAAACTAATATTAAAACCAGTAGGTACCGTGAAGGTACCTGACTAACTAAGTCAACAACGTATGTTACAAATCTTCGTGTAAAATACCTGTGTGTATAATTTTTTATATGCATAATGTCGAGCATAGTAGCCGTGTCATATAGAAAAAGCACTAGTATACAGGTACCTATATCTAAGCTCTCGTGAAACAACATTAAAAATTGGACTATAGACGTATAGTATAAGACTAGAGTTACTTGAGTTTAAACTATTAATATGTATTACAACGTAGCCCATAACAACCGTCACCGTGCGTCCCCTATTTCCGAAATACATAGGTAAGTATCTCCATTTCGAGTTTGACAAAAATAAATCAAGTACGTATTATAAATTAACCCACTAATTTGATTCAAAATCAAAACATGATCTGAACTGATATTGACATAGGTCAGTATCATACATACCTATTTGTAATGAATTTTGGATCAAGGTTCTTAAGTAGGTCCCAATCCTCAAGCTCTAGAATAAGGCCTGACCCACCTGGCCTTCGGCCATTTTAAAGTCCACAACCTAACTTGTTTCATATTCCCCGACATAGTAAAGTGGGAATTAAAAATGGCGGTTCAATATAAAGTTGTCTCGGCTCGGCTCATTAATATGCTAATGAGTGGGTTGGTTCTATAACCGGTATAGCCGCAGGCGCATCACAAGATATATTATTCCTATATTTAAATATATGCATTAAGGTCTATTTTCATTTGAACTCTCTTTTCATGGTTTTCCTATAGATAGTGTCATGCCGACGCTATCTTTTGCATCGAGAGTAGGTACTTTGAAAAGTACCTACATCATGCTTGTAAGTAGACTTGAATATACCTAGGTATGGTCGAAGACTAATTTATGAC
Source organism: Cydia amplana (assembly GCF_948474715.1). NCBI lineage: Eukaryota > Metazoa > Arthropoda > Insecta > Lepidoptera > Tortricidae > Cydia > Cydia amplana. Next base: position 7,323,444 of record NC_086070.1, read on the forward strand.
CAATTTCGTACCTTGTCACAGTGACAATCAATACGAAAGTCGCTAGAGACCTCATAATATTGTCACTGTGACAAGGTACAAAACGGATCCCAAATTAAAAATTTTGACTGTACCTATTAGGGAGTGCTCCCGGTACTGGTTTTCTATACAAATACAGTACCGGAACCGGGAATTCCCGGTTCTCGCCATACAAATTCAGTACGGAACGGTACTAGGGAATGCTCCCGTTCCTATCCTATACTTATTCTGAATTCTCATACTGAATAATAATAATAACTCACGAAAGTGATACGTTTCCGTGTTTCTCCGCATATACCTACATATAAATACTAGCTTTTGCCCGCGACTTCGTCTGCGTAGAATCAGTAACATCAGCTAGAGTAAGTAAAATGCAATCATTGGATTTGAGCATTCCTTACATCAATTAACAGGCGATTTGTTAATTTTCACATTTCCACCCCCTTTTTACCCTGTTTAGGGATGACTTCCGACATAAAAACTATCCTATGTCCTTCCCCGGGACGGGACTCAAACTACGTATCTCTAAGACAAATTTAAACTAAATCCGTTCAGCGGTTTAAGCGTGAAGAGGTAACAGGCAGACAGAAAGACATACAGACAGACAGACACACTTTCGCATTTATAATATTAGTATGGATAAAATAGATACCTAGGTATTATAGGAAGCTAATAAAATTCTAGCTAGTTATTTAAGATTGGACGTTATATATGTGATTAAAATTTCAATAAACAGATAAATTTGTTTTATGGAGCTATCAGGAAATATAAGAAAAGAAATGTAGCTGCTGTAAAGAACATTTTAATTTAGTGATGTCTACTGGTTGCCAACGTCATGCAGTCATAAATAAGTTAGTAACTTGACGTGTTTATTTTAATTAGGAGCTTTTGAGCTGCTAATTTCTTTCCTTATCCTATGTAAACTTATTTTTTCTACTCGTAAATAAGGTGCTGCGTAAGCAGAGATGTGAAAAATACTTTATAAAAAGTATTTAAATACAAAATACAAATACTTCCTTGATATACTATTTCAAATGCAAAATACAAAATAGTTTTTGAATTTGTATTTAAAATACAAAATACGAAATAGGTATTTTCAAAATACTTTTTAAAAATACAAATACTTTGCGATAAAAGGTACTCTGAATAGTGAATACCTAGTCTGAATTAAAAAGTATACTCAGAATATCCGAATTGAAAAGACTCTATTCATTCTTTGAAAACAGTGTGTCAATCAGTCCTCTATCTAAAGTGCAAATTTCTAGTTGTTTGCTCATATTAACCGGAAGGATGGATGGGTGATGGTTTATAACGGACAATTTTTAAAAGCATTAATTTAGATTTGTAATGTTTTACAGCTAGTATAATGCCTCTCGTTAGTGTGATGAAAACGTCTCGTTTGTGCAGAAAAGTTTCATCACGGCAGAAAAGTTTGTTCTCCTCTCGTACATTGAAACCCTCGCAACACTCAAGATTCCACTTTTTTAACCACTCGCTACGCTTGTGGTCATGTGCGACTTTACTAAACAGATTCAACAGTATGAGAGAGTTGCCAGGATTGTAACATCAGAAGAGATTGTAACTCCTGCCTACATTACCTAATACTATAAAGTATTTTGTATTTTGAAAATAGAAAATAGGTCCCAAAAACTATTTCAAATAAAATACAAAATACTTTTCTTCAAAAGGTATTTAAATACAAAATACAAAATAGGTATTTTGCATTTAGTATTTGCATTTTAAATACAAGTATTTCAAATAAGTCACATCTCTGTGCGTAAGCTAAATTGTACTATCAATTACCTACTGGGAAAAGTAAGTAGGTACCTACATTCATATATAATATGACAGCAGGTTAAAAAAAAGCGGCCAAGTGCGAGTCGGACTCGCCCATGAAGGGTTCCGTATTTAGGCGATTTATGACGTATAAAAAAAAACTACTTACTAGATCTCGTTCAAACCAATTTTCGGTGGAAGTTTACATTATATTTTTTTTAGTATTATCATTCTCTTATTTTAGAAGTTACAGGGGGGGGGGACACACATTTTACCACTTTGGAAGTGTCTCTCGCGCAAACTATTCAGTTTAGAAAAAAATGATATTAGAAACCTCAATATCATTTTTGAAGACCTATACCCCACACGTATGGCTTTGATGAAAAAAAAATTTTTGAGTTTCAGTTCGAAGTATGGGGAACCCCAAAAATTTTTTTTTTTTTTCTATTTTTGTGTGAAAATCTTAATGCGGTTCACAGAATACATCTACTTACCAAGTTTCAACAGTATAGTTCTTATAGTTTCGGAGAAAAGTGGCTGTGACATACGGACGGACAGACAGACGGACAGACAGACAGACATGACGAATCTATAAGGGTTCCGTTTTTTGCCATTTGGCTACGGAACCCTAAAAAGCGTAGATATTGAAGGTGAAGTCATGAAAAGCATGCGATTTAGAGGTCGGTCCGTGGAAAATCATAATCTTCGAGTTAAAATATTTTCCACTAGACAAACTATCTTATTATCACTATAAGGTATGTTTAAATTAACATAGGTACCTACATCGTTGTACAAAGGAGTACCTATCTACCTACGAAATTTCTTCAACTGCGATGAAGCTGTTGATAGGTATAAGAACTACATACTTATAAGGTAACTTTGTTGTGATGCCTGTGTTTTTTTTTCTGTAGAACATTATTTTTGAGTGCAGCGTCTTCCATGGCAGAAGTAGACTACACCAGAATAGCGCGTTTTGCTTTAACTTAGCACATTATTGCTATTCGTTACACTAGATGGCGTTGACTAACAGATAGAAATTGATAAAGGCTTCGTCACACAGGCGCGTTTTCCGGGCGCGGCGTGAGCGGGGCGCGCCGCTTTTACATACAAAACGCTCACGCCCCGCCCGGAAAACGCGCCTGTGTGACGAAGCCTTTAGGTACTTAGGTAGTGCCACCGTACCTCAAATGGTTTCGTTTTTGTAAATAAATAATTAGGTACATATGTAACAACGGAAGCTATTGTTAGAAAATATTTTTGTCAATATTGGTGTATTTTTTATTATTTAACAAAATGTATGACAAAAAAACAATTAGGTAAGTACCTATAATGCCAAATGTATCAGGATGACAGTTGCTACGAAAGTCATGTGACTATTTACTTAACCATAGATTAAGTACCTATTATCATCTTGGCTAGGTAGGTTGTCATCTTGGCTAGGCTCCTTGTCTGACCATCTTATGGGACTGGCCGTGCCGTGCGGTCACAAGATATTTTTAATTTGTTAAAAAAAACAATATAAATCACTTACCTTCCACTATAGCGTCTAGTTCTGCATGCTTGTAATTAATGTTGCTGTTCCTTGTAGGGTCGGTTTTTGTTTCGTTAAATTTTCACCTAAACTTCTACTTTCTACACCTAGGTTCAAATTTCGCTGAAGAATTTTGGATTTGTTTCATGCATGGCTGAGCCTTAGGATAAACTCGACGATCTACCTAGAGAAGGGGTGAGGAGCATACATTTTGCTACAATTTTTATTCTCCAAGGCTGCTGTCTTCAATCTTTGCATTAAGTATGACACATAAATGCAATTCTTTTGTCGTTATACCTACTCCTATTATACTACTTGTACTTGTATTCAAACCTTACCACAACGTAACTAAATATCAAGGTATAGGCATAGAGAAAGTGCTCACTCCATACCTTAGTTTCCTTACTAAATAATAAGTTGTATGAGAAGTATGGTAAGATTGGGTTATTCCCACTAGTTACCAGTGGTAACTACTGCGAATTTTTTTACCACTGGTAACTACTGGGAAAATTAATTCCCAGTAGTATCACCAACTCGGTTTGGTGGTAACTACTGGGAATTTTTATTTCCAGTAGTTACCACCAAAATTTTGTTAAGAGTTAAATACTAATAAAAACAGTATATATTGTATATTATAAATATAGGGTGATTTTGGATTACCTCATACAATCACTTGAAAAATAATCTAAATGGATTATTACCTACATTTTTCCTTACACATATTATAGTTTTTGTACTAGTACTGGTTAAACTGTTTCAATAGGTTAGGTCACTTTTAAGGCAGTTTACTAAAACTTTAATCGACTTATAATTATGTATTAAATCACTCTTTATTTATACTATACTATTTTTATTAGTAATTAACTCTATCAAAATTTTGGTGGTAACTACTGGGAATAAAAATTCCCAGTAGTTACCACCAAGCCGAGTTGGTGATAACTACTGGGATTTATTTTTCCCAGTAGTTACCAGTGGTAAAAGGTGGGAAAAAAATTCCCAGTAGTTACCACTGGTAACAAGTTGGTGGTAACTAGTGGGAATAACCCGTAAGATTATACTATTAATAAGTTTAAACTCGCTTAAAACTTAATAGAGTCAGACCAAGAAAAGTCTGCAGCGGATTTGATATTTCCCGCAGTGCAAAGTTGCAAACTACAAGTGTTATTTTAAACGTCAAACTTCTATGAAATTATGACGTATAAATAAACAACAATTGCACTGCGTGGGCTATCAAATCCGCTGCAGACTTTTTTTGGTCCAACTTTACTTATTAAGCCTTAATTTTATTACAATTAAATTCGCAAAGCTGGCTTATGAATGAGTTTTTATATGTATGTATGGAGTAAGTACTCCAAGCTTACTCAATTGTTTATGGTAGATACAGATATAATTAATTACTGTATCCAACTTAGAAACCAATAGAATTCGAGTAAGAACTTATACCTACTTTATGCTTATGCTTTTGTAAAAATTATCAAGCAGACATTTTTTAATAATAATACAAGCGAAATTGCTTAAGTTAAATCTGTATCTAATAATTGATTCTCATTTACACCCAAGCTACGCTCGTAGCGCTACGTCGTAGGAGCAGTTTTTCCGGTAATAGGTAATGTATCAAAATGCGTCGTAGCGAATTTTCCGTGATTAGAGCCGATTACATTGGACCCTTTTCGGATTTTGTAATAGACATCTATTAGATATCTTTTAGACATCGCCAAGATACGATAACGATATGTTTAAAATCTAACCTGTCAAATTTGAAATTTCCGCGATTCTGGAGATACTCTTGAACGATTTCCACAAGATATTACTTAGAGATCTAATTCACATCTAATAGATATCTAACACGATCTATCGTAAAAGTGACATTGGTTGCCCGAATTGCGCTGCAAAAGAGAACTAGTTGAAATCTAAACTATAACGTATCTAGAATGGATCTAGTACTACGTGTCGTCTCTTGTAAATATCTTGAAGTTCGAAAACGGCAGTTTGTCGAAAAACAGAAAATGTAGCTAATTTTGCCTCTAACCTAACCTATTTGTATCAAATCGACACATACATTTACCACGATGAAATAATTTTTATTATGAATAATTAATTTTAAACTTTTTTAGTTTCGTAATTTACTCTGGTGAAAATAATTCCAAAGCAAGAAATATGAAATTGTATAGATATCTATTATGCTATGCTTACCTTTTAAAACATTAGTATTTACAGCCTTTGACCAATGCCAAATATGTATAACTAAAAAAAACTTAGCGATAAGGTATCAAGCAAATCAAAAAGAATCCAGGACACGACGAAATATTTAATTTTTTCCGCTTTCATACATTCTTTCTTAAATTCGTCATAAAACTGTCGAGAGCACATTCATTTTATTTTTAATTATTACATTATACTTAACAAAACCTCACATTTTCTGGCGCGATTAACTACATTAATTTAACTGTACAGTAATATTACGAGACCTTTATTTATTACAAGGTAGGTATATTATATTTTATGTTTCTAATATAAGTAGTATCTAGGTAGTAACTACTGAATTCACTGAATGTTCGTATGTTTTAGAGAAGCAAATTGTGAGAAAAGTAATATTTTGTCTGAATAACTTTGTTGCATGAAATTTAGAATTAGTGTTTATCTTTTGGAGACTCTTATTAAATATTGCTCCTAAACTTGAACGCGTAAATAACTGGAACTCTATAATCGTTGACTACATGCGATTTTTTGATGAAAACTGTAAAAAATACGTTATTATTTAATAGTATAATAGATGGGTAACAAATGCAAAAACGTACTGAATTTTCGGTGTCAAAGTTTTTCAGACAAAATTCAAGCACCTACTTATAAAACATTAATTTTCCTCTTAATCATTTATACAGGACATGAGCTAAGTTACTTACTCGTTGTTTCGTTCTATTTGTAGGTAGATATATGCAGGTACAGGTATCATCGATGCCTTGCAATAAAAATACAAATTCGGTCACCTAGACGAGGTCGCCTTTTTGTACAAAAACACCTAATTTATTTTATTCCCTACAAAATTACGACAATACAGATTCATTAGATCAGAGTACTAAGTTCACAATAAAACATTTATTACATATATAATAATTATACTTGCTTTGTAAAGTAGGAAAATGCCGGTATCTAAGAAGTACGATAATATCCTAAAACTGGGATGATTCTCTTTGTAGATATTTACTTACAATATTTGGAAATTATTTCGTTATTTATACATAACATACATCTTAACATGAGAGCAAGAGAAGGTTGAAAACATTATTAAATATACGGTTGGTAAGTCACAATAGTGTATAAAATAAATAATAAAATATTTAACTAAAACAAAAATAAAAAGTAATAAGACAGGCTAAAGCGAACAGTACAATTAATCAATAGAGGACAATATTAATGCACTTGCCCATATCACCTAATTTTAATTGATTATAACATCAACTTCAATATTTAAAAAAGTCATAACAGTAACTTAATGTATAATTCTACTGGAACCGAGTTAAAGCTTTGTCAGAAATCCATAATTTAAATAACAAAATTTACGATTTATGAAATAAGAAATTAAACATTAATAAATATTTGATCATGTTGTGGTCTCTATCCTTGCCTAAGTATAAAATAAATAGAGGATCGTGACAATTAGTCGGTATGCAATAGCTAGCTGCCTGGGGCTGCCCTCTCTAGGGGAGGGTGTCTGTCTCCTGCGTCAGCCGACGATTCAACAATTTGGTAACAAACTAAAAAGAACACCCGAGCAGCAATAAGCAGTCTCACAAAATATTTATACATAATTTATTTTCAATAAACTATCTAGAAACTATGATTCATCGGTGACGTCTTTAATATTCGTAATTCGTAGATACTTAAATAATTTCAAATACAATATTAGCGCTACACTAGACATTATTAATATCAGGAATCGTTATCTACTCACGTACTTAGTCTCGTTACAATTATCGAACATAACTTCGTAATTTAATACTATACACAAATCGACAACACATTATGTTACTAGAGAGGAGATTCTCTGGGAGCTGGCGCGCCGGCGTCACCGGTAGCGTCCTACACCTTCACCACTCCGCACTGGGTAACGAACATGGACGTAACGGATCTCGGAACCTTAAGTACAAGTCACTTCCACACTGGTCCAATGGAACTGGCCCTGCTTCATTTAACTGGCTATACCGTGGTGAAGGGGGTAAGTCCCAGAGAAGGGCGCGGGTCACTGATGGTGTTTGGCGGGCGGCGCGTGGTGCAGCGCCGAGTGGTGCGGCGCGAGGTGGTGCCCCGTGTGGTGGTTGTGGTTATTCGCGTTCGAGTTGTTGTTGTTGTTCTGCGCCGCCTGCGCCGCCTGCCGCTGCGAGTTCTTCTTGTTCTTCATCCGCCGGTTCTGGAACCATATTTTGACCTGCCTCTCCGTGAGGTTCAGATTCCGCGCGAGCTCCCACCGTTTCTGTTTCGATACGTAAGCGTTGAAGAGGAACTCTTTCTCTAACTCGAGAGTCTGGAACTTGGAGTATGGTTTGCGTTTTTTGCGCACCGTCACTTGGCCGGTCCAGTCCAGGGGGTTCGAGGAGCCGCAGCCGACTCCGACGCCCACCGACATCGACAGGGAACCTGCACACAAATAATACAAGTTTAGTGTTGAAACACTTGAAAATAAATAGCCTGCTCGTACAGTTTCTGCTAACTTATGTAATATAGGTATGTGTGCCGGGGACGTAAATATCTTTTGGCACGATAATCCGCAATAGGTTTCCAGCTCCAGCAAATGGTTCCTAGAACGCGCTACATATATATTCTTAGCCCTAGCATTTTGTTTTCATCGTATTTTGAGCTCTGCAACATTACTGAAGAGCGAAATCGCAATCTTAATAATGCGTACGAGTACGTTCGCCAGGAAAATTTTAATCAACTGTGAAGTAGGGCAATTCCAGTGCGAAGCTCGTAGCGGATAGAGAGCGGGTCGCAGTTAACTAGCTATTTCCATACGGCGTTCATAGAAACAATAGCTGCCGGCGAAGAGGCGTTAGAAGTTAGATATAGCCGAGTTAATACCAGCGGTCCCTTTGATGAGATCACCGCGGTAATACTGTATGCAACCCGCGACCTTCTCAATACGCCGCGCGTGCAATGGCTGCACTATTTTCTATTGTGCCAAACGGCCGTCCGCAACGTTGCGAAATAGATGCCTCATTGTCTAGCGGAAGAATGCGAAAGACCGATTGTTCTTAAAGGTTTTGGACCAGTGTAAAGTGACCTCGAGATTCGTAATAAGTATGCGTAACGGGAGGGCTCGCCTGCTTCTTCGACTCGCTCGTGCTCGTTCGCCTTTGGCGTAACGCGACTCTTAAATGAGCGACTTACATAAAATATTGATAAATTAATGTTTATTTGACAGGAGAATTTACTACGACTGACGGATATTTTACAGCAAAAACTGTTGTTTGGTTTAGAAAGGAAACCTGCACAGGCAGTTACATGACGGTTTGATCTAAGAGAAAACTCATTCGTCAACATAGGTATGGGTTATGTTACTTACGTATATTTCGTTACAAGCAATAAATTATTATTTATCTATATAAATACAGGAACATGTTAAGTTATTGCTTAGAATAAAAGGGAATTTTTGTGACAACGATTACGTTTCTTGACTTATGAGCTTGACTTATCGCATTGTGTTGTTCCTTAACTTCTTCATTCTAGCCGTATAGAGTAATAAACTGCTAAATAATTCAAAAGCCTTAGCTTTAGTTGTATATAGGCACCGTGTTGCCCACATAAAACTGCCCTACCGCAACTTTTACAAGTGCGGCGTACCGCTTGGTGGCACATTTTTACAACCATTGTGCTATTCAAAGTGGTTACAATAATGCCATTTAACTTTAACTGAATAATTTAGTCAAATGAGTAACGAGTAATAAACCTAACTAAGCAAATTGGGCCAATCAGTGAAGGCAACGTGTGTGGCGCTGTCAAAAAACAAATTAATTAGTAAAATATTATTTAATTGATGGGAATGAAACTGTAAAAATACCCCAAATCTCAAAGGCGTCTATTTTCAAAGAGATTACTGTGTGTGTTAGTGTATAGTATCCTTTAATTGGTACGATGTAACCAAACGACTACATATATGGTTGTTTTTCGGGTTTCGTACCTCATAACGGAATCCTTATCATTTTGTTGTCCGTCTGTCAAGAACCTTTTCTCAGGAACGCCAGGAGGTATCAAGACTATCAAGCTGAAATTGATACCAAAACTCTCTGCTCTATTCTGGGGTCTGTTGCCGAAAAAATGAAACTTTTAAGTCAACGCAATCTAAAGATAAGGCCGTTTGTGCTCAGATTGTGGAGCATATTTTGACGCTCGCAAGAGCCTATGGAGACTTATCATGAAATTTGGCAAGAAGCAATGCCATGTAGCACAAGTAAAAAGCTCGAACACCGTAAATTCAAGTTACCTACATCACAAAATACAGTATTTTATACAATCGTGATATAATGGAGAGCTTTACAGTCGAGTACCGTGTTTAGGCAACGAAGCTTGCTGAGTTTCCTAAGTAAGGTACGAGATTGAAAAGCTTGATTATATGACTATTGTATACAATACTTTTTCTACGAGTCAACAAAAAAAATACTTAAAACTAGTAGAAGAATCATATGTAGGTAAAAAAACCAAAAGTATACAGCTAAGATGCGCGAGCAGCCGCGATACCTTCATACTCGTACGCGACCCGGCCCCCTCGCCCCGCGCCCCCGGCCGGTTGGTCAACGACACCTTCTCGTAACTCATGAGGCCCTGGTACTTGCTCCGCGCTTTCGATTGGTCAATTTCATTATAGTTGGCTAAACTGTATCGAAATGAATATTATAGTTGACTAAACTGTATCGAAATGAATATTATAGTTGACTAAACTGTATCGAAATGAATATTATAGTTGAGTTGGGGTCCCATAGTGAAAAAAGTATGCGATTTCACTTTAACGAGTAGAAAAAAAAAATTTTACTTTTTTAAATTAATTTATAATGTAGTTTTACTTTTTTGCGATTATAAAATTTGTTTGCACTTGGTAAACTAACCACGACATGTCGATATATGGGAATAACAGTTTTCTAACGGCAAAGTTAAGTTTGTCCCTCAGTAGTTACAGTTCATCTTTTCGTAAGAGAAATGCTCACTACTTTTATTAATTACCTCGAGAATAGCTCGTGGGTCAATAGTTATTTGTACAACAAGAGATCAAAGTTTGATATTTCTTCGAGTGCTTATTTTGAGTCCCGTGCAAGCGAAAGATTCTATAGTATTAATTAGTAGTAAATTCTAATTTAGAATCTTGAGCGTAGGAAGGGACTCAAAAGCGCACGAGATGTAAATAACTTTGATCTCGTGTAGTTTACAAAACTTTTCACCTCTGCAGTGAGAACATATTAGACAACCTGCAAAATGTAATCCTTCTTCATCACTTACCTATTCACTCATGTTTTCTGAAGATATACTAAAAATTAAGCTTAATTACCCCAATCAAACACAACAACTAAACTTAATAAATTTCAGTAAAATAGGTAATAATATATGGAAACAACGACCATCAATTGATTGACACTTCAATCGACAACTTTTTTTTGTAAAAAAAAAAAACATGGTAAGATACGGTCCGAATTACGGATAGGTACTTACTATTTGTAAACTATAGTAGAGATTCTTAAAAGTATAATTATTTATTTTACGTGATATTCTGTGTATTTTTTGAGTTCATTATTTTAATCGTACAAATAGTGTTTTATCAGTTTTTATCAAATCTTAATCTTTATTTTCATTAATTAATTATTAAGAATTCATACTTGTACGTGTTTTGGAACGATGCGTTCTGACGTTTTTCGGGGGTCTATTATAAACCGTTAATATACCGTTGAATGTCGTTTGAATTTTTTTTTGTCTCTTTCTTTTTGCTAACGACGTGAAAGGGACAGAGATAATAGAATCCAAGTACATATTTCGAACTTGTATTAGACCCCGCATGTTAAAATGACATTTGAATATTAAGGTCACTTGAATGTCATTTTGTCTCACTTAGTGAGCAAAATGCGATTTTGATCACTGTTTTTAAGTAGCAAAGTAGTTTAAGTGTTCGAGCTGCTGAGGTGAAAATTCTGGTTCTAACGCTTCCTTGGGTATCGATATAGGTTAAACAACAACTTTGCTCCCTTGTTAAACAAATAACTATTTCTAGTCGGAGTAGTAGAACAAAATATATTTGACTCTACATTCGTTACACCTAGTTGCAGTATCTTTTTGATATAGGTTAGTGTATGGAATCTGTGGTTCCTTGTTTTATTTCCACCATGACAATACATTCATAATTTGTAATATAAAACGATTCCCGACCTGTGCCGTTGTAAAACACGAGCGATCATTTAGAATTCATTATTTTCTGCACCTATTTTACAAATAATTATTGAACCACTTCCAGAACCTTTCATGTCAGCGGGCGATTGTTAAAGTTAAGGAGTACATAATGACAAGACGACTTGTCAATTACGAAGGGCCGAGGTAGCGATCAGCGGCGGTAGTGGCAGTAAAAGTGAGGCTCGTGGGCTATAAAACTTTACCTACCCGACCGCTGTCCACTCCACCACTTGTAACACCAACTCATTTGTATTACAATGGCATAGAGTTCAATTTACAATGTGAAATTCTCAGTTTAGTCGGCTAATCTGTACTAAAGAATGGAAATCGATAATTTTACAGTTACAATTGGTATCTAATTGGAATTTTTCGCATTGAAATGAACTGTCCACGACTTGTCAGAGATAACCCTGTTGAACTTTTCTTCCTACTAGTAAAAGTAATGGACATTAAATTAGTTTTATTATGATGGTTTAAAGAAAACTAAGTGAATTTTGTCGTAAATGCAATAAACTGTCCATTAGGTGACAGCATCAAACCTATAATACAGCTAGTTTATATGCAGTTGTTTTGTAGTGGTAGAATAAATTGAGAATAATAATAATTGCATAGTTAAAAACGATAAAACGGTAAGTTGACTGGGGGCATTGCCCACTTCGCAACTTATCAGCAAGAACCTTATCTGTAGACCCAAAGACAATATTAATAGAGTTGATTTTTCAATGAACTCATGATTACTACTAGTTTTAAAAGCTAGTATAAGAAAGTAAAACTAGGCTAAGTATGAAATGAATAATGTAAATAACTAAAAAGTTAAGTACCTATAAGTAAAAGTTATTGTAATGAAATAAACAGTCTGTCGTAAAAAGAGAGTAAGTAATAAGCACGTGAATTACTACCGGTGCCATTACTAACGGAGCCATTTCTCAAACCGTTTACTAAGCCGTAAATTCACAAATCAAAGTCAATGTCAACCTCAGGTGGCCGTTAACATACAATCATAAAGTGACGCAAGCAGTCGTATAACTTTTTCAACAATTGTTTCCTTTTAATGGGCCATTATATGCGCGTTTTACGCAAAATTATGTCAAGTTACACCTCTGCCGTAACAGTGGTGCGATAAACCCATCTTTATGGTTAGGCAGCGATCGAGTGTGTAGTGTGTAGTACTACCTCTGTTTATGAATGGAGCCTTTTTATTGCTCTCATACTACTGACATGGCTCGGCCCGTAATTACTACTACTTGCCGCGATTTCAGAAAGAAACCAGTAATATTGCATGTCTATGAATGTCGTCGCGGTTTTATGATATCGTAAAAGTGATATAGGTCTGTAGGAGACGCAATGAATCAGGCGCATGCACGTCCGCGCATCCGTCCCGCTCGCACCTAGTTTTTATCGTCTCATCAGCGTAATGTGTTTATTGTAGCAATATTTCGTTTATTGCTCTTCAAAGATCGGTTTATTGTCTCGAAGCTCAGGTATCGTGTTTATTTATTAGTTATACATTTTTATTGGCGCTTTATTTTACGTAAACTTTAATTTATTGTCGGTTGTATAGCGCCACCGTTGTAAGTTGCCTATAAAACGGTGCTTACGGTTCGTTTTTAAACATTTGTAGCACGTGTTTCGTTCATTCATCAAATTTATGGTGTGTGGGAAAATGTTTTGATTGGCCGCGCGCTGCGGAGGCTTCGGCAGTTTGTTTAGCTTACCTTTGCTTTATCGGGTCTTTATACGACCAGCGATCGATTCACCCGACTATTATACTCTTACATCTATCTACGGAACGCGTGAGCGTCGACGCTACCTATCTTTAGAATGTTTAGAAGCACCGTGCACTTCGACTCTCCTCACAAGAATTTTAACAACGGCTTTCTATTGAAGCGTCAAGCCATTATCCCATAGCTCGGAAACTTTAATAGGTACATTAATATATTTTTTTATAAAAACAATAGAACAGCGATGTTAGGAACTGTTCTTCTGCAATTATAGATGAATAAATTACCCTTTCGAAGAAAATACGTTGCCATTGCCACGGATAACGTACAGAAATTACAAAACACATTGGATGTTAATTACAAGAACTTGCTATTCAAAAATGAGCTCTGTGGAGCTGACAATAAATGACAGTATTCGATGTCGTGAGCAGCTTGCAGAAATTGCAACCGTGAAATTTCTCACACCGGCAGACGGGCGGAGGCGGCATTGTGTGCGAGCTCACGCACACATAGTAGGAAGTTGTTGCTGTGTGCGCTGTACAAGGGTACGTACATCGCCATCTAGCGGCAAGTGGCAGTAAGTTACCATCTTACAAAATTACGTCAAGCAGACTAGTAGTAATACTTTTCATACAAAAATATTTTTGTTTAATTGGTAGTTTTACTTTCTTTTTAAGTAGGTAGTATTTTTTTCTAATTTAGAAACTAACGACCATAATGTCCCAGCAATCATAGTTCGCGAAATTTTGTACCTGTTTATAAATTTCTGTGTTCAACGATAATGTTTTGGGTCTCCACTTTCGAGTTGCCGATAAGTTCAGTTAAGATTACAAACAGCTGTTACGACAATATCGAACACGTGATTTTTGGGGCAACATAGTCTTTGATAATGACGATGAACATGATACTGACCTGGTAGGGATCCAGGAGGTGGGTACGGTCCACTGGATACGGATTCTGACGCGTAGTTCCGAAGTCCGTACGCATCGTGGGTGAATCCAGAGGCTTCCGACACCGCCGTTCGTCGCTCATCTCCCACGTAGGGTAAGGGCTGATCTCCACGCGGCGCTCCATATGCGTAGTTCCAACAGGGCTGCGAGAAGCCTTGATGGCAGCCACCATCGGCGTAGGGCTTGTATTCTCCCCCGCTTCCCGGCCAAAAAGGCAAACCGGATTTACGCTCCCTTTCCACTGGGAGGTTGTAGTAGGTAGGGGCTCCGGCGCCATATTCGTGGTTGAAAGAGGTGGGTGCGTCAGGCGGGTAGCCCCAGGAGGGCTGCGCGTGCCGGATGACGCCGGGCTCGAGGTCGTAGCGCTTAGCGGGGACCTGGAGCGGCTGCGGCGGGTTGGATCCCACCGAGGCCGGGGAGGCGCTGGAGGCAGACGGCGGCGCGGCAGCCGGTGCGGACGGCGGTGAGCCCCCGGGCGGCGACGCGTGCGACTCCTCGTACAGCGTCCCCCCGACGCCGTTCATCATGGTCCACCACGCCGGCCCGGCGGAGTGCCCGGACGCGGGCGCTGGTGACACGGCGGCCGCGTCGCAGGGCACGCCGAGGCCCCCGACATGGTTGTCAGGGTACAGGGTGGCGGCCGGGCAAGCCACGGGGACAGCACACGACACGGCCAGTTCACGCGCGACGCGGGCACATTGCACCGCGCACACACGCGTACACGAGGCGGCACATGAAAATTAAAAGGCGATTCCCAATTTAGCTAGCTCTCCGGAAGAGGAAAACCGCAGAAACAGTCCAGGCCGATGAAACCGTCGAACTTCGACGGATATTTTTATTTCAAAGTTTTCAAATGCACCAAACAGTCATTGATATGATAAGCTCGTAACCGAATTATCATTTATGGTAACGTTTCTTTATGAATTATTTTATTTTATCATACGGCAGTTCACTTATAGTCCAGTTTTTGTAGTAGGAAGCGGTGTATTATTTTCTTGTTATTTATTTAGAGTATCGCGTTACGTTGTTATCGCGAGCGTGTGTATCGAGATAGCGGCAGGCGACAACACGAGCAGCGCGCGATCTGTGCCGCGATCCGGCGCGGAGTGGCGGCGGCTGCAGCAGTGTGCATGTGGCAAGTGTGGCAATCAACGGCGCGCCGCACACAGCCACAACGCGCTACTCGCCGGCGCGCGCCATCTGCCGGCGGGCGGCGGAACCTACCCCGCGCGTAGCAAACGCCCGCCCAGCGTGCCCTCATTCTCTTCTCATACTTTCATGAAACTACATTGTCGTCCCCAAATTTTGTTCCAAGTTTCCTTGTCCTACAACTAATAACGTACTGAAACCCTTCGGCGTAATGAAAACGGAGATACCTATCTCCCTAGTACTCGTATGTAATTTAATATAATCAAGGGCCTATTATAGATTTAAGTCATTTAAGCTAGTTATTAATTTAGTTTAGTAATACATTTAATAGTAGGTACGAGTAAGTCTAATAGTACAGTAAATGACATAGATTCCCATGAAATACACCCATACGGATCTTTAGTTTGATACTAGTGTAAGGCTAACACACTTTAATTTATTATTTTAATAATAAAAAGACAATTTATAAAACCAAATTAGATAATTAAAGGAACTCTACTTGAATGAACCCAATAATACCTATACTTGGTCAACCAGATCTTGACAGTAGAAAAAGGCGGCAAATTTGAAAAATGTAGGCACGAAGGGATATCATAGTATAGAAAATTTGAATTTTGCGCCTTTTTTTACTGACAAGATTTGGTTGACCAGCTATATATCAAAAACTGCAAATGAAGAGCCATTAAACGGAAACGACATCATTTTCAGAGCGACAGACAACCCACACAGGAGTAAATCGTGGGGCGAAGGGTTGAGGCCCTGAGGAAGCGGAGGCGCGAACGCGTAGTAAAGCGATTAACAGAGGCAAAATAGCCATAAACTGCCGTTTAACCAAACTGCAAGCGTCACTCGACCAGTGTTGCCACCAATAAAAAACGCGAGACTTTATGACGGCAACTCACTCACATTTTACTGTGAATATAAACTTAATTTTATCGTCTGTTAATTTCACCACAAATAATACTAGCCTATTAGATTGAATTGTGTAATGTTTTATTGCTTAATGTCAATGACATGGCCAGTTCTACTGACTTTCATTTAGTTAGTGGTTTAAATCAATTAAATACCTACGCAGAAAGGTACTTAAATACGTAGTTAGGTAGTTAGTTTAGGTAAAACACCCATTAGACCACTAAAACATGTCTCCAAATTACCTACATTAGTTTACATCAGTATCTAGGAGAAACGAATTTTATTCTCGTACTTACGTAAAAGCTTGGGTTCTGGCCATGCCCCTCGCGTAACACCCTTCTAACTTCGCACCCAGTCAAAGGAAACAATACGTCGTACAACCAATAATGCAATGAGTACAATAATTCACACCTCTACGTGCAATCTATAGACGTGTTGTCTGTTTACACAAGACACGGCAGTTAAATGTATCAAACGGACAAAAGAAGAACATACATAGCATTACACGCTAAATAATGCTTTTAACAAGGCCACAAATCAACATTATAATAGAAACCGAATTGTCAAAATATAATACAAAGTGTAACATAGGTTAAAAAGCTAATTTCCCACACTTATACTATTGAGTGCGCCGTCATAATTATCGTGCGACAAAAGGTATGTAAACTATAAATTTGCTACAATTTGTGTACGTGTCAACGGAATTAATTCTTAGCTTTACTCAAATAATTCATTTGGGTGCTATTTTATTTGAAAATTGTATAAATAAGTAACGAAATAATCCAACAATCCAAACGAGGTTAACCGTAGTTGTGTGATGTTTGAAGTCTTGCAGTTCCGCCCCTATAGTCATAACTTAATGGAAATTTACTGGATCTCTTGAATCCGACACATGAAGAAAGATATCCGAGTGATCCGAGTCGCATTAGTTATTATGAAAATCAACTTCGGGAAAATTTTAAGTAGGTAAGAAACAGGAGCAGTACTTACATATACATACCTACCAAAATAACTAACATAATACTGATTTAAACTTTCACGATTTTTGCACATTATTAAATTGTACAATGGGACTTAATCGCGTAACTTAGATACGCGATTAAGTCCCGTTGTACAATTTAATAAATAAGATAATGTAAGTTGCTACATAATCAATAGGTAGGTTAAATATCAATCTGAAATTCTAATCCCGGTTACAGTTTTTTAAGCTATCTATCGGTATTTGGATGGGTGTAGCAAAGCTGACTTCTAAACAAAAATACGAGTTTAAGCAACGTTTCA
Organism: Cydia amplana; assembly: GCF_948474715.1. Taxonomy (NCBI): domain Eukaryota; kingdom Metazoa; phylum Arthropoda; class Insecta; order Lepidoptera; family Tortricidae; genus Cydia; species Cydia amplana. The sequence goes on from NC_086070.1 coordinate 7,341,206, forward strand.
AAATGAAAGCAAAATTATCTCCAACGAAGCAGACGAGATTCAGGCCTGTTGAATGACAGAAACAAACATAGGAACAAGTGTGCGCTGAGCCCGGCGCGTCTATAAATATTTACTTTAGGAAACTTCAGGCCAATGGTCGGCCATACGACCGGCGCACCTAAATAAAAGTACTTTCTTATCTCAAACATGTGTGCTGTTGCGCAAACAGGATTGGAGCCGTAGGTACATCGTATACCTACTCATATATTGGAAAAGTTAATATTATACCAATACGAATTGCTCAAGACTGAGTCAGAAACGCCATTGTGGAAAATAATTTATAACCGCCATCGGCAAACTAATAGTAGGCGAGTTTCTTATGCATGCATATGTTATACCTATCACTTGTTATACCTATGCACAGAAATATTACAATAGAAATTATTTGCTACTCGAATAACCTTCCTATCAAAACCATTTTTAGTTATTTATTTATTTTAGTAGGTAGTTATGATTTCTGTCATCATAATTAACTTCTTTTATCATTATTGCGTATTTATGTACTTATTCGGTACAGTTGTAAAAGGCGGCAAAAATTCATTCATTTTCATTTTCCTCGCGTTGTCCCGGCATTTTTGCCATGGCTCATAGGAGCCTGGGGTCCGCTTGGCAACTAATCCCAGTAATTGGCGTGGGCACTAGTTTTTACGAAAGCGACTGCCATAATAATAGCCTCGCTGCATGTGCCTGTATGTCATTTTGTAATGAATATGAGTATGTGCATGTCCTTATTCAGAAACCCGTCGGGGAAGTTGCGTATGAAGAGGTACTGGCTTTCTCTTAACTGGACTTGGGTTGTAAATAATGTCCGCGGGTGCACTCAAACCTGATATTACCGTTTTGATGCAATTTATAGCTTCGAGGAAAGGGACTTGAAATCGCGTGGAGGTTTTATAAAAGAACAAATTAAAACAGTTGGCTTTTTGCTTCGCTGATAAAGTTTGAATGCAGAATATTTATAGATACATAATAATTTATTCAGGACAGGAATTAATGCATTTAATATTTCTAAATATTATAGTAAAATAAATGACTAATCGGTGAGCTGCTATTTCTTGGCAGTATTTTAATACAAGTTTTTCCACCTGGATTGTTTCTGCTATTACTTACATGAAAAAAAATGGTTTATCGCTAGGAACATACGTACCTACTAATAGCGAACCTTTCATAAAATTATTATTATTAAACAAATTATTGACATAAAAATAACCATGAATATAATGAAATAATCACCTTGTCGTAAACTGGCTAAAGAAGTCTGCGTAAAAGGGCACGGCAACCTGCAAACAAATTATAAATAAGTTACATAAATAGCCACATGAGCATATACATTAATATATACCAGGATAATGCAATACAATGGTTTAATTACGGGCGGGGTCAGGTGTGTCCAATCAAATGAGCCCGAGTGGAACGCTTAATTAATATGTTAATTGCTTCGAACTGGGCTTGAAACATGCGGCACTTTTTATAAAGAGATAAAAAGGTATATTATGGTAGTTTGTTATAATTCGAATGCCACTCTGGCGGTAAATATTCTTGTAATAAATATAACAATTAGAGAGTGAAATGATATAGCTTAGCTACCTATTCTACATCTAGGTAGATACCTACTTGTAGTATGTTTAGCTCACGCGGTCAGGTTACGAAAAAGCTAGTGGGTTAAAGGAAGCTTCAACATATCAAAATAAGGCAACATATTTGTAACAAGAGTAACAACATCTTTAAAATAATGACGCGTCTAACAAGCCCCCGGTTGTCGCTTAAATCATCGGCTGGCGTAAACGCCACCGTCGAACACATATCTCAGTTTATTTTTAAAACAAACCCATACAAGACGTCCATTGACAAACTCTACAGTTTTATTTCCTAGCAGTCTCGATACGTATATAAATAATCCTTTCTAAGTCATTCGATACGGCGCAAAGTCACGAAGTATACATAAAATAGGTGATTTGCACCGAATGCCACGGTTTTTTTCTGCCTCTCTTTTGGGGCGCACTACCCCCGAATTATGAAAGCAGAGAAAAAACATGTTTACAGGCTTTTTTCTTGTAACGTTTGCGGCCGAGATCTGTTGGGGATCATAAATTCTGTTTTGTGTTACGTAACAGCATTTTCTTGCTACGCCGTGATTGATTTTGAATAACAATATGTTATTCATCGCACCAAAATAGTAACGAGACTCAAGAGTTGCGTAACTAGGTTAGTTCTTTCGTGTTTATTTTTGTTCTGAAACTTTACAAAGCACTCGTATCGTAGAGCAAATCCTCCTTAGAATCGAACCGAATTTAATAATAACAACCATTGTTTCACCTCTCGACTTGACAATTTAAGCAATACGAGTATTTATCTATCTATTTAGATTTGGCCAAGTAGTCCTGTTTGTCCGATACTTTGTAGTGTACCTTAATGTATCCGGAAAATGAGGTGCGAGCGTTTTGTACAACTTTTTATTTCGTCAACTATACGTAAATAGAGCACGAACGCGATGGCGGAGGGCACTCGAGCTGACATTTACGACTCAATCCTAACTTCCCAAGCATAGGATGGCCGAACTGTTTTCTAATACCAGTCTAATTAGACACGTTACCCCTCCCTGCCATTGGCCGTACAACAGGTTTGAGAGGGATATAAACTTGGTTTGGGAGTTCTGATAATTTTGGTTGGGCAGTTTTTTCAATAGCCTTAGTGACAGGGCGAGTTTGGAGGCACATTACAAGCTGTCAAGTCGCGTTATCGGCGTTACAAGTATTCGGTGATACAGGGACCGACTCCCACGGTTGAGTGTAGCGACGCGGCGGGCATACCCGATACCGATATTTATTTGGAGTTGATATTACGATAAACAACACAATAGAACAGTACACACTTAAATATCACTTATGCTGAAATATAAATTCACTTCACTTCTGCGAATATAAGTTGGCGTACAGAGCTAATACAATAAACCTTTGTTTTTTAAGTAATAAATATTTAGTCATTCATTTGAATTTACTGGTATTTAATTTAATTTTAGCAGTGTTCAATGGACTGCAGAGAAAATCAACCTCCTCCACGTACAAGTACCTACGTCGTAGTAGAGGTACCTACCTAGTAATCTAGGTAAGTATGTATATGTAAAGGATGAATAATAAATAAATTAGCATATACGGTATTGTTATATTGTTCAATAAAATTTTAAAATGAACTTCTGAAATAACAAATATCAAGAAGTTTACAAGGTGTTCAAATAAAAATATTACAGATAGCATCTTTATCAACAAGTCAACAACATAAAGTTATGCAGATATTTACGTCCTAAGGGACCTAAGGTGTAGGTATAGGGTATGTAAATCGAAGATCACTCGATAGGTATCCACAGCACTGTTTACGTAGGTACAACAACAACCCTCGGGAGTGGGAGGAGGTCCAAAAGGTTAATGGCGCGAAAACTGACTGGATCATATCCCGGGGTTTACGACACGGAGTAAACGGCCGATTCATTTGCAATTCTAACTGCGCCTTCACGCGAACTGCGATTGTCCAGCGACGGACTGGGCTTCTTTATCAATACGCATTTATCTATCGTTTTGTTTTACTTTAAGATAGAAATGAAACATGTCAAACGGATTCACGTACCTATGATGAATTTAAAAAATATCCCGAGATTTCAAACCCTCTACAGCGTTTCTTTTAGATAGCGTTCCGAAGAACTCTCGAAGCGAAATTCAATAAGTACAGTACCTACTAAGTACAGTCAACCGCGAAAATATTCACGATACCTACCACTTCAAAATGGCGATCGTCTGATTTAGACTGAAATAAGTACTGAATTAATTTTGGTCTCGAATAGATAGGTAATAATTACTATAAATCGGGATTTAATGGGATAGCCAAAGTAGGAAAAAACTTTAACGTTGATATATAATAACTTTAGCTCAAAAATTAAGTAAGTAGGTACCTTTACCATATTTATACCGCTATAAAAGCTTGAATCATTTACTGTATCTAACTATGTTTATTAACTACTACAATATGAATATTACGAATATATACGATTGAAAACTGATACCTGTGTGAGTACTTTGTATCAAGAAGTTTACAGGCAACATTCCACCATTTACATTAAAACTATTTGTGGTAAAGGAATCACATAGATACAGTCACCTGCAATAAAATAATACGTTACTCCTGGTAGGCCGCAAAAATATATGACGCGCTCTTATGGCTCTACAAATAAGATCGTGTCAGATATTTGTGCGGGCTTCGTTGTGTAACATTTTATTGCAGGTTGTACATTATCTATATACATGATTATGCAAATTCTGTATTTGAGATTATGTACACTTAGAAGCCTTGACTGTAGGGTTAGTTGTTGATCAATGAAACACTAAAAGTTCAAGCCTTCCTATCTCTGGTGTTTTTAAAGTTATGAGTGTGATATTTCGTACGAAGATAAACAATTTATTTGGCTATCATATGGCGTTCTTAGTTTCTACTTATTTTTAACAGTTTCTGTATTATAAAGCTTTTTTGAAAAATGAGTTTTGTTTCATTGTGTACTTGTGCATGTTTTCAATGAAACACTCTAATTTTTACAGTGAAACAGATGTAATATATATAGTCTACCATGAAACATCCTTAATAAACATTGAAACGTTGTAATAAATAAGTTACATTAATACATAGATCCTTTCAATCAATTAATGAGAAAGGAAAGGAGAAAATAGTGGTAGGCTGAAATTTGTTATTTAAAAGGTTTCCGAAATATGGAATCGTTATAAGATTGCTGAAATATCTAAAAACGAAAGACTTGTTTCATTGTACGCGCACCTAAGTTTCATTGTGAATCGAAAATCTGGTCGGCACTTACGGCATGCTGCGAGAAAGGCGCCTTTTATGTCCACGGAGCATGATTGCCAACTAGGTGGACGCGGGAGGGTTTTAAGCATCTCCATGCTTGATATTATACACTTTCTTGCAACATAGTGTTTATAAACGACTGTTTTAATGTAAGACATGTGACCTTAACCTTGCCATCAATGAAACATTCAACATATAAACTATCCTATCTCAGCCATTTCTAAAGTTAAGTATCTTATATTTTGTCATATGATAGACAAATTATTATCAATTTTCATGGTATTTTAGTTTCACAAAATTCGCACATAGTCTTTAATTAATTAAAATAATAATGAGTTTGTTTCATTGTGTACTGATACTGGTGTTCAGTGAACATCATGTTTCATTGTTTACTTCATAAAAATGTTTCATTGTGAGACTAGGGGGTGTTTTTGAATCAATTAAAAAAACTGCACCAAAGAGTGAACGAAATTTAAAAATATTTAGCTCCAAAGTAACTTTAATACACATAGAACACAACAAAAAATGAAATAACGCCAAACTAGACTCTATATCTTGGTAAAAAATTGCGAAACATAAATGAAAAATATTACTTTTGTCGCACGAATTCACAATAACGCTCGTAGCAACGTGCTCCTTCTCCGAGGCGCGCTCGCGTATTGGGGAGGTGCTGGGGGTCCCTGAGCCTGCCCTTGCTTGACAGATGGCACTAGCTGATAACACCTAGTTTCCGAGATATCGCAAAGTTTCACTGTGTACGATTGTTTCAATGTTCGACAAGTGACCCTATATTATTATATTAGTCCGAGCAGAAAGCCAGTTAGGTTACGTTTTAGTGCTTTTTCTTCCGGCACATTTCCTACGGCCGATACTATTTACGCCTATCATTGCCTCGATTGCAGATAAAATCGCGTACGTATATAATACCTACCTGCCATCATATATGGTGTCGTGGTGCCACTGACCGGGGATTATAGCGATAAACTTGTTTTCTGACGACGAAATATTCAAATTCAATACAGACGACTTTGCCTACTGAGACGTAATTCGGAAAACAAAAATGTAATACGAATATAATACTAAGGTGAATCACTTGCATTTAGTGCTTTTAGCGTTATTTACCCCATAGGGATTAAAATTTTACCAGAAATAAGCGTTTTTTGCCAATTTTAATAGAAAAATCGGTTAAAGTGATCAATAATATTTTGATATCATCCTGATACGTCAGAAACATCTTTAAGAATATCCCCATCCCCATTGTTTTTCTTTGGAAATTAACATAAGTGCTAACACATGATTTTCGTAATCCATGACGTATGTGCTATTAATCTGATAAAGATAAAAAAAGATTTTTATTCGTGACGTTCACAAAACATGTACGAACATGTACAGACAACAACAGCAAGAACAGAAGATAACAATAAGTGTGCATCACGAAATGGACCCAGCATAATGCTGGCTATAAAGCCAGCGCTGGTCTTCCGTAGGGCCCATTCGGTGATGCCACGACAGATAATGAGATAACACAAAAAGATACATATTAAAACATTTGCAAAGATACACAGAAGAAGTAAGTAATTAAGAAAACAGAGAATACAAAAATTTATACATGAAAACAAATTAAGACTACAAACAAAACAAAAAGAAAAGAAAATATAAACATAGACAAAAATTTATAATGACGTAAAATTATGAACGCGACCATACCATGCGTCAACGCTTGCCTCTGTCTGCAATCTGTCATCATACCTATTATTACCTATAATTTATAAACGATTAATTTTATAAACATGTTTAACTTTGGCCTTGAGGCTAATATTTCCTTTTTAAGGCCAGGTCAGGTTTGTTGACCGTAAATTATAAAGAAAAAATATCATGTAGTGGAGAAGACTTAGGTAGCACTAAATTTTAACAAGAGATTGTATATATGTACCTACCTAGTATTTTATTTAAATAAGTAGGCAATAAATACCTTATACGAGTAGTATAGTAATTAGAAAAGAAGAGAATCAATGTAGATGCAATAACCTAGCTCTAATAAAATAATATCTACCTACACTTCGAAACTTATAAAATATAGGTTATGACACTATGACACAAAGTTGGACTGAAATGAATTAATTTTAAAAAATGCAAAAAAACATTGAATCTTCGTGCGCAGGTTTCAGCCGAGGCCCGAGATCGACAAGAAATTTTGTTTTTTCATTTCTAAAATAAATAAAATAATTTCTAATGGAAGGATATTTAAGGAATAACATTTTCAAATCTAAATAAGTAGGTACCAACGTTCCTACATGGCGCATGAAGATTGGCTACAACGACCTTTTTTCCCATGGGAAACCATTTTGTCCGTGACAATTGAAGGCTGTGTATTCCATTTCAGTTCTACATTTAGAGTACGCCAAAGTAGGCCCTTAAAGCACTGAGTCACGTATTACATGCGAGGTGGTTCGATCGATCCGAGCCCTTTTTACTTAAAGTTGCGTTGGAATGTTCAAATTTAGCACCCACTCCTTGTAAATCGAGATACAATACTTAGCCTCTTGAGAAACTTGACCACCAGTAGTACGAGTAAATATCCAATGGTAGTGAAAATACACTGTAAATACGCAATAACAATGTCCAATTGTGCATAAATACTAACAATCGTTTGTGAAAGTAAAATTATGAAACTTGTGGAATAAATATCATTTCTTCATTGTCAAGTTGAAGTTAAACCTTATAGGCGGTCATACATGATTTTCCTATACAACAAAGTTTTGCAGCTCTAAGACCCTTCTAAAACTTTCTTCAAGCTTGATCGATAGTTTATCGGAAATCGTGTGCGTATGTAATTCGATTGAATGGTCATTTCTTCTTCTTAACTAGGGTCGTCTAATTGAAGTTAAATCTGCGAAAATTTTGTAGAAACTTATCTAGCTGAACCATACTTAGCGGATTAACATTCAGACGTCTTAAGCGCTTTCCTCGAGCACCGATCACGTAACCAACTAACCGTGTATTTCTATAGCCACGGTGAGTGCTGGCGAATAGCGTCCAATGGCCAGTGTAACTGCTGCTGATCTTTGCATATACGTAGAGCTCAAATATAATGGTTAGTCTGTCTTCGGCTTTTGTTTCACGATGGGAATATAAGCCTTGATCGATAGGTGGTCTGTCATTATGTATTCGACAGACCATGTCAGCGTCAAGGACAAGCATTGTGATTCCACGGTCGGAACAGATCGCCCGAAAGATACACGCCTACCTATACCTAGTTTAGTTTAGACACGTAGGTAGGTACTGTGTGAGTTTGGTGTCCTCGGTACTCGCTATCGATATAAATAGGTTTCAGCATGCGTGGAATAAAATTAAACTTTGCCAAGGTATTTTTAAGATAAAAGTCTCGTTTGAGTTTATTTATTGATTGCTAATAATAATTTCTGCATTTAATATAAATTATAGGAGTTGTATAGTAGGTATAAAACGAATACATCAAACTAACTTACTAGGTATAGAAAGTATCTGGGAGTCAATAAGCTAATACGACTACACCCGTTCCTTAACATTTGTTCATTTTAAGTTGTTTTAACAACTTAAAATAACCTTTATAATATGTCATGATTGTCAGGCATAATCATAGTTTGTATAAACCTGTTAATATGAATTAATCCTAAAGCAACATTGTAGTAATGCAACGTTTTATATTAAACAAGATAATTTGCAGGTCAATAAATAAAGATATGGAATTATTAATACGACAGGGCGGTGCCTTTAAAGGTCGGGGAATGCAGGTGTGCCATTCGAAAATGGCGGTCGATGTAGCGATGGAAGTTTTTTCACATTCTACCTGTGTGCAACTGCAAGGGCTCGCTAGTCAAAACTACGCAAATATGAGCTTTGTGCCGTTACACAAAGAAAGTGTGACTTCAGCAGTTTGATAGAAATCACAACTTTTTACTAATTTTAATTATGAATGCTGACACCTTTTTATATCGTAAGCAGGTAATATCAGCGATAAAGCTTAATCGGATCATATATATGGAAATTAGATAGCTATTATATAGGTAATAAATGGGTTCTATGTCAATTTGAGCTGGATTACCTATATTATCTTGTTGTTTCAATTTTCCTACAGGCCTACACGTACCTATCCACTTACTTCTTATTTTCTTTTTTACAATTATGTACCTATTTGAAGATTACCTTGGGCTTTTTATTGTCCATATTAGGTACTTAAATAGAGCTGGTTTATCCGTATATACCTATAGCAGGTGCTAGAGTCACAGTAGAGATTGACTCTACTATGATATAATTATGACAAAAGTCCAATTAATTAGCTACCAGAACAAAACGTGGCTAAGAAATATATGCCTACTTAAAAGCACAGACAAGACATCCTCTAGACTGAGCATAGTAGAGCTACCCTTTCTGCCACAAATACCTATACTCCATTTTCGAGTCAAAATGTCTTTGTGTGACGTCCGTGTCTTTGAACGGACCAATCACGGCACGGGACTCGCTCACCTCGTCCCCCGCACCCCAGTATTTTTGACAGCATCGGTTTCATGAAAAAATTGCTCTAAACTCCGTCTAGAGGATTCCTAGTCTATGCTTAAAAGTTATAGTGTTGACCAGCCCATCGACACCCCATACTATGATAACTTAGGAACGTACTTGTTACCAACGTTGAGGCATAGTAAATAATCTTATCGAATTAAAATGACTGCTGTTGCATTTTGGTAACACATACCATACTTGCTTTCAAACATAGACGTATTATACCTACTTTTCTTTAGGTTGGTATGATCGGTAAAACGTCTACCGTCATTCTAAATTGTGGTGAAAGCGGTTATGTTACGTGTTTATTTTTGTGTTTAGACCAAATAACTTTAGCTTTTATTTAAATGGGGGGCAAATCTTTAAGAAAATGTGAAGTTTGTGGGGTCAGGCGTGTAAGGAAACTTACTTCTGATATATTTTTAGCAAGATTTCCTCTTGATTCGAACAGGTCGGTAAACTGATGTTTTTGTGCGATATTTTCATTTTGAGTCGTTCCCAGATACTAATTTAATTAGTTTGGAGTAGTTTTTATCGTTTACCATCCTTGATTAAAACGAAAACATTCTGTGAATAGATTCTTCTTGTAAAAACTAGGTAACCTAAGACACGAATAGTGTGCGAACAACTTATCGATAATCCCTTTATTTCAGATATCGACTATGGGTAAAGGTAACAGGTAATGAGGATTTGGAATATTTACCTATACAAAGGCTGAATGAAACTCCAACCTCTGAATATCTACAAGTGAATGAGCCTGACAGCTTTTTCCCTTTGTGGGAAGTTGGAGTTCACAGCCTTCACAGGCAAGACTCAGTGTTTGCAGGAGTGCTCTAAAAGTAGATTGTAGCTTTAGTTACGTTCATAAGCGTATTGTAATATGCGTATACGTAAATATAAAACTATCTGTATCTTATCTTTATTATGTAAAATAAAATTATTTTTATATTTTGCATTTATTTTATTAATCCACCTGATTTTCAATATTTACTTTTACAGTAGTACAGTACAACAGCACGTATCGCACATTTATCGATATCGATAAACAGTAGGTACCGGAAGTGTCAAGCCCTAGCGTTGTTTTTTTTTGTGTTGGCAGTATTGACATGTATTTGGTGTGTTGGCACAATGTACGTTCTTAATTCGGTTTAAGGCTTGTTCGAGAGTGCCGACTCTTAAAACGTAGTGATTTAATACTCTTTGGTGTTGACCTGAAATTTGCTCCGAAGTGAATACGTTTTTTATGTGATCTAATGTTTTATTAATTGTGAAATTGTGTATTCTCCAGTCCTTAGTCCTTAGTCCTTAGTGTATTCTTAGTCCAAGCCATAAACAGTGAAGTCGGTGATTATTTTACTATACCGTTTATAGTTAGATAGGTAGGTACATACCTACAAACTCAGATAACGTGCTGTTTTGATGGATATCATGCAATTTTATAATTTTAGACAAATCGCATCTCATATATTTCTTCGATTGCATTTTGAACTTTCTACGGTAAGAATTAAAGACGTAGTTTTAAGACATGCTATATGAGACACGAGATTGCAAAAGTGCAACTGACATCCACAATTTGCCCGGGCAAGGGCCTTACTATAAAAATGAAGGTTAGATTAAAAATGGGAATAATCCTTTTTATTCGATGTACGACTTACGACCTTATTACATCTCTGGACAGTATGAAAATCGTCAACAACTTATGTGGAGTAGGGTCGTTTTTCTCGTGAGCTTTCGTGATGTTAATGCGTTCGCGACGGTAATCACGAATGCACATTGTGCAGTATATGACCGCTTAATATCCTGTTGTCGCGTTGCACGTAAATCTGGACGTGAGAAAATGAAAAATACTGCACATTTTAGAGTTTTTGTGGACTATCACGTAGCCAAATAACTCAATTCATCCAGGCTACTTAGTTGGTCATTTTTCAAATTTTCCTTTTAAACTGAAATGTATGTCAAATACCTACCTACTAAAGAAAAAGTGACCATCAAGCCCTATCCAGTGGCTGAGACCAGATTCGAACCGGCGTCTTCAGCTTACGCGGCCTAAGTATAATACGCGTGGCAAATTTGAACATATAGCTTTATTTGTAAATTGTAATTACATGGTTTGTTTGACATACTTAGATATTTGCCATCTTATTAGGGATTTGGCAGCACCACGTAACTACTTCAATCTACCTAAGTATCTTCAATAAATAAAAGAAATCAAGCTATTTCCACTCGAGACATTTAGGACAGTTAGCAAAATTACAAGCAAACAATAAAACACTTAATGTTATTAATAATAAAGTCGTAATTCCAACCTTAGTAGCATGTTCTGCGTGGCGTCGCCGCCTCACCTGTTTGTAAGGTCGACCGCGTTAAGCCGCGCCCGAACCTTACCGGCTACGTGCCTGGAACAAAATATAACATGTATCAAGCATTTCAATCTGAAATCAACTTAGACCTAATGGAAGAAAGTCTATTATTGCTTGAGCAGATTGTTAAGACTAAAGAGGTATTAGCCCAGAAATGCACAATAGTCTACAAAGGTCAATCATCCGTGCCGGAGCGTTCAGGAGATATTTCTGTTCCGATTGCGTCCCGTACGTACTAATTAGGTTCATAGTGTTTTGATGAAAATAATGAAGGATTTAAAATAATAAATACATACTTTAGCTTTATTCAAACATACGTGTATAATACAGTCAGCATCAATAGTACTAGCGTATCAAAGAACGCTCCGAAATTAATTATCTGCCATTCTGAAATTATTTTCAAATTACACAGTTATGTCTCTACATTTCGCGTTCTAAAATATCTGTCACAGTCAAATTTTTCTACATAGGTACAGGGTATCTTTTTATCAAGTCAAACTACAGTAGATACCTACTTTTGACGCGTAGTCTGATCCGTTACTTACTTTTAATGCTGATTGGACCTACCTAATACCTATAATTCAGGAACGTTAAGTACCTATATAGGTAAGTTCACCGCAACATGAGGTACTTATGTACTTTCAGTAGGTGTAATTTGGCAAGGTGGTTCAATTAACAATAATATTTATTTTCAAAAAACAATTTTCATGTAATTTTTCGCTAATTTAATTCAAGTACCTAAGTAATGTGGGTACAACACACAAAAGGTACATTACAATAAAGACTGAAACATATTCATTGACGCCTACCCGTGAACCTTTAATGTTCTCGTAGGTAGTCTATACATGCTTTTAAAGTCAAACCGAGTACCTCTTAAATAGGTAAACTTATTGTAACAAAAACATAAAGTACCTACCATGCAGTTCCATTCCATTACATTATTCCAAAAAAAGAGAAGTCAATTTGTACCGCACTAATGTAACTTTATTTTAAAACCGAAACATTGTAAAGAAAAGGACAGATCGAAATAAATAACTATATTAATGGTTCTGACTTTCTGAGCCTTTCCTTGTCTTACAATGTATGGTGGTGTCACTGGTGTCAAATATACAAGAATTGCCTCTACTGCTTAAAGTTTTATGGATTTTAAAAAACAAGGTTTTCGTTGTTTTGTTAACTGTTACATCAGTCGAACATTACATTTTAATATTGGTACTCATTTTATTACATAACAATAAATTAAACATACAGCAAGTAAATACAATCAACCAACTGAAACCATATAGGGTACCGAAGAGCCGTTTTAAAATAATGAAAAAACGTATGGAATTAACTATTTGTCAACTAGAAATAGTTTTACAGTAAGTTATACATTATGTATTTAGTACATTATGAGAACAAAAATTACCTATCATCATTTGTATGTCTAATTTTAGTTAAGTACGTTTTTTTTAATTTAAATGTTATTAGGTATGTTTGTCTTTATCGGATGTGTAGTGATAAGTTGCGTCAACACCTCATATAACATCGAGATAACAACGTAATTTACTTGATTTGTGTTACTACCTATAAAAAATTCGAGGCATCCCAATTGCCGCCTTCCCACACACCATAATGTTCCTAAAACATTTTTAGATTCAGTTTTACTTTGTGGATTCTTTTTGAATAGACGAGACGATTCAACAGCTAAATCCATGTGTATAAAGTTTTGTAGGGGTTCCGTGGGTGAAAGTTTAATTTGAAAAATCGTTAAGGTACCATTTTCTAGATTTAAATCAATTTAGCAATTTTGTAAATTATTCGTCGGTACATTAGTATTTGCTTTTCAAGGCACGAATATCAAATAGTTCCGCTAAATCCTGGGAGTAGAAAGCAAAGCGGTAGGTATAGGTAAATATCTAAGTAGGGTCAGATGTCCTATAATCAAACAGTAGGTACACAATTCCTTTACATAAAACAATTCGCCTTAGCAAGCAAGCAAGACACATTAAAGAACCAACACCTCAATCAATCGTCCGACCCATTACGGCAGGGAAACACTCGACTCGGAGAGAGCTCTAGAAATCTCAGCAATAAATGCCCACAAGCGCTAAATTTATTTTCATCGCTTGTACCACTTAAGGAATAAGATTGAAAAATGTACCCGATATTTCCCGGTAATTCCCGGCGTATTTTTTGTTCGGCAATAAAATATTTACGGGGCTCGGATGAATATAGGAGTTGACGGCGTCCCCGCTTTTCCACTCCGACAAATTAATTCATTTTCATGAACAAACAATATTTCCGATGTTCCGATTTGGCTTCTAACAGCTGAACACAATTTTAAAGGGATCAGTTTTACGCACATAAAATATTTATTTCCGTTTTGTAATTCTATTAAGCAGTCTTAAATAGAAAATTAGTCATAAAACTTTACGTCACTAACATTTTATGACTAATTTTGTGAATTAAGTAAAATGATTTGATTGACTGCAGACTGCAGTTTTTGTCTAATACGATTTTTTTTTCAATTGGGAATATTATGTTGTTTCGAGATATTTAGCTGTTTTTAAAGTAAAAATACATATTTTCGTGCTTCATGTTTTTACAAAGAGAATAAGTAATAACACAGCAATGCAAAATGCAATCCCGTGCCGCACTCGAGTTCTAAGAAGCGCAATATCAGGGATCTTGCAGCGTCGTTACTCGACGGATGCAGCGATGCACTCCCAGATACGACGCGTCATACATACCGAGCAACTTATACTTATACGTATGGCCACATTGGCCACGTAATGAGACGGGTTGAGATCTTATCAGAGCGGGCCGAAACGCCGCCATGACAGAAATTCGATACAGACGAAAGCGTTACATTTTCGAGTCAACTTTAACATTTCTGGATTAACATCATACTCGTATGCCTTTATGTCGCACATTAGAATGTAATCCAAGTATCACAGAGGTAAAAATGAGAGAGAAAAGGAGAGAGGTAAAAATAGAGAATTAAGTAAGAGCCGTCTTGTCTTCCGACTTGGTGTAAAATAAAGATAACAGTAGAAAAAATCGATAACTATTTACTTAGTACTCTTAGTACTCTTAGTACTCTTAGCAGTAGTAAGGTAGTCAAATTATTGCACATAATTTTTAAATTACAACATATTAAAAAAACAACAGCACGTATTAATAAAACTCATTAATTCGCGACATTTAATTTTATAATATCGTTATCTATTATAATTCCTTGACATACACATAAACATTGGTATGGTTCCAAGAAACCATATGGTAATTCCACTGTTGCTAAACATCAATATTAAAGATATTATAATATGTTGTATACTCTTGCATATCTCTATCCATGATACGATTAGATAACTTAGACAAAAAAATATCTAGGTAAGTACGTAGTTATTTTGTTAATAATGGGTTTTTTGTCAACACAATAAGGTCTTCGACATATGGAAGGTAAGTTGGCGGATACGTGCGTTGTTTTTCCAAATAAGTGCGTTTAATATAAGTCCACATGTGACATAACCCCGGACATATGTCGAGTCAGATTACTCTGAGTCATGCGGTGGGGAGGCGCCCCCGTGTGGTCGTGGCTTTATTTGATATTGCAATAACTGAAATGGCCCGAAATGCTTAAGTAAAAGCACTGATTGAGTTACTACACAAGGATCTTTTGTACGGGGTTTACTGAATTAAATATTTTTCCGCAATGACAGTAAATACTAATTCAAATGCCATGAGTACCTATTAGGTAGTTTTGCATAATTTTAGCACAAACGAAATAATAATACAGAAACAAAAAAAAAAGTGTTTTTTTTATTATTACTCAATAGGTATCATAACAATGTATTTATTACTGACATTTTTTAACGTGGTTTTCATACCTAGGTTTTTCTGTCTAATTACTAACAACGGGGTATTCCTTAAAACTATGTACATAAAACTAAAAAAAACGGAAAGATTAAAACTAAAACTACAAACTATACCTACTTATAAATAAAAAAACCGGCCAAGTGCGAGTCGAACTCGCGCACGGAGGGTTCCGCACCATCAACAAAAATAGAGCAAAACAAGCAAAAAAACGGTCACCCATCCAAGTACTGACCCCGCCCGAAAATCACGTTTGTTGTATGGGAGCCCCACTTAAATCTTTATTTTATTCTGTTTTTAGTATTTGTTGTTATAGCGGCAACAGAAATACATCATCTGTGAAAATTTCAACTGTCTAGCTATCACGGTTCGTGAGATACAGCCTGGTGACAGACGGACGGACGGACGGACAGCGGAGTCTTAGTAATAGGGTCCCTTTTTTACCCTTTGGGTACGGAACCCTAAAAACTGGCTCCAACTCGGTGCCTTGTGGTAAGGTGCCTAGATATTAGTTATAGATGGTCAAGCAAATCGTGTCAGTACAAAAAAGGCGCGAAATTAAAATTTTCTATGGGACGAAATTCCATTCGCGCCTACATTTTTCAAATTTGCCGCCTTTTTCTACTGACAAGATTTGCTTAACCATCTATATTTCACTTTAAAGTTAGCTACGTACCTACCTACGCATATAAACTATACTGACGTCATTTACCTACGTGCCATACATTAGATAATCCTTCGTCACTCGTCAGTAGATATACATCGCGTAGATATAAATTCGGATATTGTTTCCTACAGCTACGTGATTGAAATTTGAAACGCATCTCCGTACGTGATCGATACCGGGAAGACGGGTTACGCCTCCTCACGATTACAATACACCATCATATTTTACTTTTGTTATATACTTACCAAATTTATTTTATAATACTTAATTAATATTTGGTTTTATTGATAATTACATATTTATGTATGATAATTACATATTTATGTAATGTCTATAATTATATATGACATGAATATTTATAGAACTTATAATTAACTCGCCACAAGAGCATGACACGAACCTTGCGACGCAGCATGAGTAAAGCCCAGGTATTTCCACACATTTTTATACTATAATAAGAAAAAGAGTAGTTGTACCCCATGGCAGTGGTTATTTCCAGTGTGTTTATGTATCCAGTACCTCCTCGCATCTGCTCTGAAAATTATTTTAGCCGCGCCTCTAATTCTGGTACATTTGCGATGAGCTTAACAAGAGCAGCGAGCGGCTCGCTTTTCATCTCCGAAGCGCAACATTTACATTTTCGTCTCATTTATTTGCTATTTCGGGCAAAGCCGAGTCCCTCGCACCCCTCCCGCCGCCCGCCGACGCCCGCACTCCAATGAATAAGTCTCAGACTGCCTCAGAAGCGAGAGTAAAAAGAAATTGAGAAGGAACGCTCTATAAAGTCTAATTAAGTTTGAAGTGAATACAGAGACGTAAAGAAATATAAAAAGGTCGGAAAATTGCAATTTATTTCCTGACGTTTTTTATTATTTAAATTAAACAGAAATGTGTAATACGTAGGTATGACGCAGGTATAACGTAATTTTAAATGGATATTAATCATGGTATAGAACGTAACGTAAATCAAAACCAAATAGTTGTTGACGTTCGAATAGAGAGGAAGCCGAAAGCGCATGATCAGAATGTTAGCGCGTAGGTAGGTAATTCCGGCTCGCATGAAGATATTTTACGAAGAAAACCCGTTCGAGTTGTTATTCAGAGGCCGTGGCGTATAAAAATAACGCGTCCCTTAACGAAAACCTTTGTCTCGCGTCCCCGCGGCCTAATGGGCATTATTTCGTTACCACCCTCTTGGCATTCGGGCCCAGTGCACAGGATGCAACTGTTCTGCGTGATTGAAAATTTAAGTTTAGACGCAATATGAGCATGCACCGCGCCTCGTGTCGGCCATGCTTGATAGGCTGTCCCATTATAATTACCTATGTTTAGCCATAATTACTTCCTACGCGCGCTCAAACAACTGAATTAGTCTCACTTTTATGATCAATTACAATTAGCATGAAAATAAATGCAATGAGTATTAAAAAGTACCTAGGTATACGATGACACTTTATAGTAGGTATATTAGTTAACGCTTAGGCGATTCGTGAATCTGATAGTTTCTTGTTAGAATCTGATAAAACATGTTTTATTCTTAGGTAGGTACCTATTTTAAGTAGTGACTTTATTAGGTATATAAAAAAGCGATGCTATGCTGACCAGTATATGCTAGCAAAACTTAATCTCCGAAGGCAATCAACCGATCTAATTCCACATGCTACACATATCTCCAATAAGGCCTTCTATATTTTACGGTGGGCAGCTCCAGATTTCTATGATAGAAAAAGCGGGTCCGGACCGGGTCGGAATATAAATCGGCTTGTTATATTTTCCGGAACATTGGGATTCATGAAGTTTGTGAGCCCTGACGACACGTTCGGGGAAATATCGGCTCGCAAAACTTTATTCAGCATGTTGATACGCACGTGCTGCGACCCTATATATCTACTTAATTAAAATCTTATATATTTAAGTTTTTTATTAGTGAAAGAACATAATTAACAGGGTCCCACAAAATAACTGTTCAATTAGAGCGTTGTCTGCGTCGCTCAATTAGGTATTGACTATTTATGCCATATTTAGTCAATGTCTCGTATCTTACCTGAGAATTTAAGGGCCATTAGTAATACCTATTATATTTTAAACAGTAAATATTGTAAATATTTTCAGATCCAAAATAAAATGAACTAAACAGACAACAGACATTAATTTATGAACTCAAACGATACTTCCGGGTTTATTTTCACGAAATTATATGATATTTCGCATAAATTTAAAGTAATATGAATCTAAATGTTCTCTACCCTCGCCAGGGAGCGGCCCTCGACGGTCTATCCTCTTTTAAGTATACATAATAAGAATGCAACGAAATGTAAATTCTGACTCGGCAAAATATGTTTAAAACATGCCTGGAAGCGCGCACTTCTCAAAATGAATAACAATTTTCATTATAAGTGCTCCGTAACTGCTAAATCTAAACAGCAAATTAAAGTTAAAACTAATTGCAACGTCGCGCCAAGCAAAATGAATGACATGCCTGAGCAGTTGGTCCATTAAAAATAAATATATTCACTGTTATCATAAAGTAATACGAGTAGGTATTTAAGCTTAGAGAGCTGTCGCCATACCTACATGAGTTTCCTTACTCAATAATGACAAGTTACTATATAAAGGGTTGGTTAGGTATTTATTACGCTTGAATTTTATTACAAATATACCTAACGTATATTTTCGCAAAGCTAGCTTAAAAATTATTATAAATGGGTTTTTATCTATATACGGAGTGAACACTCTAAACTTACTTATTTCTCTATGCTGTTATCAAAGTTTAAATAGATGTCTCGTATACTTTATTTTTACATTAGTGTAAATAAAACAGGGCCCATCTCAATCTAGACCGCTAATGACGTGCATATCTGGCTCGAGGCAGTAATTTTATTCTTATCTTGGTCTGCATGGGCCGGCTTGGAATAATTGTACAAGTTAATGGGGGGCCTTAATAAGGGCCTGACTGTGTCACTACTACCCATATATGAAGTACTTCTGTAAGGCCGCGTATTAAACTGAACTTGGCATCTTGAAACTTGGTGGTATGTAACCAGAGCGGAGCTTTGTGCCTTAAGAGGAAAGTGGACGACGGCTTGTCCATACAAACGTAGGAAGGCCCCATATTTACACAATTTGATATATCTTAACCATATCTCTGCCCATACGTTTCACTTTTATCAATTTTTTGATAATTATAAGAGACGGAGCAAAAACATCTATACTTACCTACAAATATTTGGAATGAAAGATCCTCACTCTTAGGTAAGTATAATAATTGGATAATCGAAAAAAAAACGAAGGGGCATAGTTTTGTGAGTAGGTTTTGATGTATTACCTACTTAATGTAATTGTATAAAATGTATACTGCATGTAATTGTATAAAAATATGTTACGGAATGCCAATACCCAGTAAGGAAAATAGGGCCTAGGCACGTTTATATGAACAAGCGGTGGTCCACTATCGTCTTAAGTCTTTAAACGTGTTCACAGGGACGAGAGCAGATCAAGTTATTAACATTTGCATGTAAATCAGCAGTTCGAAGCCTCAACACAGCGGGGCCTTTATCTATTTCCTCATAAAATATGAAACGGGCCTTTTTCTTGATAAAGCCATATACTCATTACGAGTCGTGTTCGGAGAATTCAAGAAATAATTATGTTTATTTGTTTCCTGGCTTAAGCTACCTGTATCTAGTATAGGTACAGGTGAGCCTTTTCCAAAAAAAAATGTACATTTCATTCATGTCTTCAAAATATTGACTTCTTGGGCTGACGCATTTTTTTATGTATGAGGCGTGTATGTACATGATGATTCTGAGTAAAATGAGCCCAAGAAGTCAATATTTTGAAGACATTTATGTACATTTTTTTGGAAAACGCTCACTTACATAATTTGAAACAAAGAAAGTTACCTTATAAAATACCTACGTACCTACGTGTATTTTGCAAAACATGTTTATATGTTGCATTGGATTGCAAGCGTACGAATACGCATGTATAATATAATTCCAATGTAAATTAAACACCGCTTAAGCACAAGGCACGAGTACAAAGTATTTTTATTTATCTAGGTAGGCACCACTAAAAGTACCTACCTAAATATAATAAGTTTGATGACACATATTATCACGCCTTACATAAAATATGCCACCAAAGTCCCACTGGCCGAAGCAAAATTGCAGATACGATCATTTTCGTTATCATTTCTTTTTAAACAAAATGAGGAAATTGTCCCTCCGGCGTCAAACAAAGCGGCAGCGGGTGCCGAAATAAATTAAAAAAAAAACAAAGACGTGCCTATGGATGGCGTTACGTAACAACAGACAAAGGGTAGCGCATGAATATGAATGGGTTGTTTGTGAAATTGGGACGCCGAAATAACTCATTACCATATTTTTTCTTTATCCTTTATATTTCGAGAAATTATTCCGCTTTCGCGGAGATGCTCTGTCATGTTAATTTGGTTTAAGGAATTCTTAAATAGACCTTAGAAGTATTGTTAAAACTTTTTATCAGGGATCAAACTTTCTTTAGAAAGCAAATATCTACGCCAAAATTCACCATAATCCTGCTTAAATTAACTCCTCCACTCCTGGTCTAACTAGACTCACGTCTATTCCCCATTCTATTTTATTCTATCACCTACCACATTTTCCCTGTTCTCCATAAAAAGTGGTAACCCACGTGATTAATTTGTAAAAACATAAATTTGTTAAATTACCTAATAAAATCAATTCCAAGGTAACAGGGAACGGTCCCTTCCTTCCTTCCTTCGGAATATTCGGATAACGATGGACATTTAAAGTACACAACCTACCTAGGTAAGCATACCTATCTAGGTATCTCTCTCTGTAATATGCCTGATAGCCAAAAACAAAACTCATCCGTGTTAAGTAATTCTCATTTTCCTGGAGTTTCCTCAATTGTAGCCCGGGCCATATATTAAATTACCTCGCAGGGATCTTCAAACGGGCCTAAACCACAGCTACCTATTTAGGTAGGCAGTTCTACCTAACGCTTATTACGGACCGGCCCATATGGGTTGCGATCTCAATACCACGTATGTTCTCTTTGTTTACACTGCTGTTTACGGTAGAATAGTTTTAGGTTAGGTTTGGTTAAATTTGATTCCATAATAGGTAAGTTAGTTTAGGTTGCGTCTAGATTCTAGTGTAGGTTACTTGTATGTATAAAATTAGAGTCAAAAAAGTTGCATAACAAAAAGATACAGAAAACGATCAATGGATGCAAGTTATATATTATGCTTTTTAGTTTTAAGTAACCCTGAAAAAACTGTAAGTTCAAATTCTTTATCGGGTAAACTCACAATATAATTGGTCAGGTAAAATATTAATCACACATAAGTAAAATTGAGATCGCAACCAAAGGTATACCAAAGCCACAGCTCCGGAAACGTCATCTAAGCCGAACTAAATAACTTACTCCGAACTTATATCAACGTAATACCGACCAATAAGATTAAATTTTCCGCGCAAAAGCAAACTTTATTGTATTCCAAATAAGGTTGAAATGTGGTCATCTAAGGTATATGATAAGGGCGTGTTCAGATTGGGAGGTAAATGCTGCTGTCTGAGTAAAGCTCGCTGTGACGAGTTAATCCGTTACCGCAAAACTGAAACTCTGCGAATTACTTTTGCCGGGTGGATAGGTAGGTATTAGACTAGAATTAGTTTGTTTATCTTTACCAACTTTAAGCGAATGTACCAACCTATATTACTACCTAATATGTTAATTTAGTTTAGAGTGGAATTGTCAAAGAATTAGATAAATTATACTGATGTTTGCGGTTGATAAGGGTATAACGGTACGTTAAGGTTATTTATAGTACAAAAGTTACTTATATTTTCGTGTTACTACTCAGTACTTTTACTTTACTCCTCAGTGAAGTAGGTTATTAGTGAACTTTAAGATAAATAAATAAATAAATACTATAGGACTTTTTTACACAGATTGACTAAGTCCCACAGTAAGCTCAAGAAGGCTTGTGTTGTGGGTACTCAGACAACGATATATATAATATACAAATACATAAATACATAGAAAACACCCAAGACTCAGGAACAAATATCTGTGTTAATCACACAAATAAATACCCTTACCAGGATTTTCGAACCCAAGACCGCGGCTTAACAGGCAGGGTCACTACCCACTAGGCCAGACCAGTCGTCAAGATTAACTACTTTATAAACTGAGACTCAATTTATAAGAGTTTTAGATTAATTTTCGATACCTACTACAAAAACAAAGGAACCACCCGATATTTTTAAACGTGTAGAGTCCAGTGAACGCATATAAACCAAGAGTCGGATTAAGCTAAAAAAATATGACGGTGCAAAGTTATCTTAAACGGACTCTACCTATTAAAATTACAAAATTAAATTTTCTGCTCTCAAAATATTAGTAAATAAATATAGAAGGTATATTTCCAGACACCGCCCTGAAAGCTCTTGGCAGCAGTTACAACACATCTGTCTTCTGAAGCCGTCAGCTGCATTCCATTGCCAATGCACCAAAACTTGTCCCAGAATATCCCAATCCTTTTATTCGAGGCACAATTGGCAGATATGTTTGCGGGTGGAAGTGCTGAATCGCTGAGAGACCAAATTGCTCGTAAATCTCAGCGAGTCGCTCGCCGGATGAAAATACGGCGCACGACCGCTGCGTAAAAACTTAAAGTGAATGCTCGGCTGTCTTTCAAAATATGCGTTTGCAAGCCAGATTTTTGTTGATTGAAATTTAAATTTATTATAAAATATTATAAATTGTCTAGCTTTGGTTTGGTAAAAAAGTTTTGGTGTCATAATTCCACTGTAAATAGTCTATACAGGCTATGTTGTTTTAATAATTACAGTAAAATTACATGGACATTTTATGAATGGTATTCATTCACGTGCGGAAAAAGTAAACTTTTAACAATCTGAAAAATCCAACACAATTCAATCTTCCATTATACTAGTTACCTATATATTAAATGTGACCACTTGACACTGAAGACTGCACACCAAGTTGGAACTACAAATATTTTTTACAAACACGTGGCAACCATGTTGTCCGATGGACCAATCAGAGCGCGGCAATCGCCGGAGAAAATATGGCGGATATGTATTAATCCCCATTATTATGTCTGCCGGCGGGGAGAGCGGACGTGAATATTTAGACGCTGGAATCGATTCGAGCTTAGCGTAAACACAGTTATTATTAGATATGATTTATAGTTGAGCGGCTTATTATGAATATTGAGACGGAATTAACTGCTGTAAAGGTTTTTTTGGTCTAAGGATCTGCCTTCAGTAGGTATGTTCTCTCTTTCATTTATAATATGAAAGAAGAAGAAAAAATACTAACATCAGCCTATAAAATAGGTAATGTTATTTTGGTACATACTTATTATCTGCTAATAAGTATGTACATACCTATTATCTGTTTAAGTAAATAGTTGAATTGTTTTTAAAGGAAGTCCTTCTTAGAACCTTTCAAGTGTAGAGTTGGGCTTTAAAAAATATTTTTAGTAAGAATATG
Organism: Cydia amplana; assembly: GCF_948474715.1. Taxonomy (NCBI): domain Eukaryota; kingdom Metazoa; phylum Arthropoda; class Insecta; order Lepidoptera; family Tortricidae; genus Cydia; species Cydia amplana. Next base: position 7,365,044 of record NC_086070.1, read on the forward strand.
TAGTTTTCTTAGGGCCTTTGTTGACCAAAAATAAATGATACTTATTCGATTTTCATGTAAAATAAGATAGTTATTTAGGACATCAGACATCACAAATACTTTTTATGTACATTGATCTATTAATACCTAAATCGGCGAGATACCTGCCTACTTAATCTCTTACATAGATGTCTGTTTTTATATACCTACTAGTAAAGTATATTCGTAGGTATATTTTACAAGTATAACAGACTATCTACATAAGAGCTATAAAATATACACTACATAGAAAAACATAATTATAAAAAAAAATCTCGTGGTTCCACAATACATTCTCCTATCCCCAACTAAAAACTAAACAAGCTTGATCTTTGAGGCGACTCAATCAAGGGCCTCAATTCAAATACACTATATCGTTACACCAATATTTTCCAATCACCACTCAACATGTAACGCACACAAATGGCTCGAATTGAATCTCATTACCAACTAGCAGATAACAAGGACCCGATTCGGATTTATTAATAGACATCTATTAGATATCTTTTAGACACCACCAAGATACGATAACGATATGTTTAAGATCTAACCTCTCAAATTTGACATTTGCGCGATTCTGGAGATATACTCTAGAACGATTTGCACCACATATCACTTACAGATCCAATTCACATCTAATAGATATCTATAACTGTATATCTAACGTAAAAGTGACGTTGGTTGCCCGAATTGCGCTACAAAAGAGAACTAGTTGAAATCTAAACTATCTAGAATGGATCTAGTACGTGTCGTCTCTTGTGAATATCTTGAAGTTCGAATACGACAGCAAGTCGCATACGATATTTAAATTCAAGAGCGAGCGATAAGTGTGCGACATAAATATGGGAACAGATGTTCGGGTCATCGACCCTTGGATGGATGAGCTTCGGCGATTGATTTACTTTAGCCCGTGGCTTTGCTTGATTGATGAACACCGGAATTATTCTTAGGACTAGTTTAAGATATTATTAATTACTTGCACCTAGCGTACCTACGTGTTTGTGACGTGAAAGAGTTCCACAGAAAATTCGATTTAGTTGACGCGATTTTTCGTTACATCTGAAAAAGCTAAGAAATCGATATTGCTAGAGCTTAAGAGCCCATCAACGTGCACACTAGCGCCACTGCTAAATAATCGTGATTATTTAAATTTAACGAAAAATATTTCAAAAAGGGGGCCGCTACGTTCTGTATCTTGTATTAAAGTACCTTTTGAATACATCAAACTAGTTTCTATGTTGCTGGATTCGTCAATCTATGCGTCCAAAGTTAAAACGGCCGTTTTTGTTTTGAGTTCATATGAGATTGACGAATCCAGCAACATAGAAACTAGTTTGATTTATTCAAAGGTACTTTTATACAAGATACTTACAGTACGTAGCGGCCCCTTTTTTTAAATATCTTTCGTTAAATTTAAATAATCACGATTATTTAGCAATGGCGTTAGTGTGCACGTTGATGGGCTCTTAGTGTAAGGCCTGAGTGGACGCTCGGAGCGGAGCGTTCGGCGGGGCGTGCAGCGTGGCGTCGGGCTCACAAGTGATTTGAGCAGAGTGCACTAAGGCCGCTCCTATACGTTTACATTTGTTTGACATGCACGCCGCAGGCCCCGCCCCGCTGCACGCCCAACATGAGCGTCCACTCAGGCCTTACACTTAAGGAGACTAGTAAGGCAGGTGCCTGACCAGCTGTATTTTGTTATTTTATTAAATGCATAATTACCTAATAAAATAATATATTAATAATTATAGGTAGATGAGTTAATGACTAAGTAAATGTGCCTAATTAAAGCCTGCGAAAAACAAAGGCACATTGCAATACCGATGGCAAAACGTAGACAGGTGCCTACAAGATAAAACGGTTATTTGATAAAAGCTTAATTTATTTTCATTGAAAATTTTTGTTCATTTGAAAGTTAAAGGTGGTATATTAAAGTTACCTAGGTATACCTATACGTATTACCTAGGTCTCCAGTAATTAAACTGGTAAAACATATTTTATTGCAAGAAACTTGATGGCCTAATTTTTAGACGAGAAAATAATTACTTACTGAAAATAAACAATAAACTTTAAAATTACTCATGTTTCTCTAGACTTTTGTTTTAATCTTAATATTTATTTAAATTATTAAACCGACTATTTAAAGTTATTGGACACCAATTTACTTTCAAAAGCCACAATTTATTTAAATAGGCTTAGCCTATGTATGTATTATTGACTAACAATATTGTATGGAATTTTTAATTTTCTGAAATAAAGATATATTTTTTTTTATTATTAAAATGTTTAAAACACACTCAAATTATGTTCTAACTGTGCAAGTAATTAAGAAGATATAGCTGGTCAAGCAAATATGTCAGTTAAAAAAGGCGCGAAATTAAAATTTTCTATGGGACGATATCGCTTCGTGCCTACATTTTTTAAAATTAGCCACCTTTTTCTACTGACAAGATCTGCTTGACCAATTATATTAGGTAATTTAAATCCAGAAAGATCGAAACATCGTCGCGTGTCGAATCAGGGGTCCCATGTTTCATTATTAGAGTGTTAATAAATTGTCACTATTGTAATTAAATATAAATGTTAATGTGAACACAGACCCAGCGTTTCCGGTCCTCTAAAAATTATGGTAAGTACTTACAAGTTAATTAATAGTATTTTATGCAACCGTTGTTTAAAAGGGGTCAAAAAAGGCGAGTGGCGTGAGTAACAATTTGAGGCGAAGCCGAAAATTGTTAATAAAGACGCTACGAGTATTTTTTGACTCAGTTAAACAACGTTGCATGCAATACTTTTTCTACGACCAAGCACTTACTTTGAAATAAAATAGTAAATTTAACAAATATTTTTCATTCAAGAAGTAAGAATGGAGGGAACGGGCGTGAAAAGAATGAATGAAATAAAAAAAACAGGCCTATGGTTCACTCATCTGTCAGAGAATGACAATTAAAATTAGGTTGGCAACACTGTATTTCATTCAATATTTTTAAGTGGTCATATCGACGAAGTATCGTAAAATCGCCAAAAAGATACTGCGTGTATGCGCAAATTCTTTTTTGGGGAATAGACTAAAGACTTGTCTTGACAACTATAAGATAGGGGTTTAAAGGCGTGTGCACGACCCTTTAAATGAAAAATAAAAGTACGGGAGTAGAAAAAATACGTATTAAAATTTTATATTCTTACTGTTGCGACAAAAAACGAACAGTTTACTTTTATTATATGTACGTTAATAATTAGGAATTTAGCCTGTAACTGTAGCTGTAACACTATGGCTAAAATTAACATTTGTTAAGACAAAAAACCGGCCAAGTGCGAGTCGGACTCGCGCACGGAGGGTTCCGCACCATCAACAAAAAAAAGAGCAAAACAAGCAAAAAAAAAACAAGCAAAAAAAGAACAAGCAAAAAACGGTCACCCATCCAAGTACTGACCCCGCCCGACGTTGCTTAACTTCGGTCAAAAATCACGTTTGTTGTATGGGAGCCCCACTTAAATCTTTATGTTATTCTGTTTTTAGTATTTGTTGTTATAGCGGCAACAGAAATACATCATCTGTGAAAATTTCAACTGTCTATTAGCTATGACGGTTCGTGAGATACAGCCTGGTGACAGACGGACGGACGGACGGACGGACGGACGGACGGACGGACGGACGGATGGACGGACGGACGGACAGCGGAGTCTTAGTAATAGGGTCCCGTTTTTACCCTTTGGGTACGGAACCCTAAAAAGGAGCAGATTTAGGACCTAAATACAATATAGTATGTACAGTATAGGTACTTAGATTTATAAATGATGTTAATATATTTCAACATTCCCCGCTGTGTCTTTGTTATCTGGATTAAGCGATTAACCAAGAACATAACGAGCGCCAGCCCCAATTGCTCTAGGTTATTAATTTTATCTTATCATACGCAAACCTGCCTTAACTTATAAAAATAACTTTAAAATACAATGATTATTCTTTGTTTTTCGCCTCAAATGTAGGTATAATTCTACGACAATGGGGAGCGCAGAGGGCCAAGGTGATTTAAGAAAATTACATTATAAAAAGAGTAAAAGAAAACCCTGGGGCAAGGGAGCGGCTGGGCTCAAAGACATTATTATAAAATGTAGTCATTTAAATTCAAACATAAAGTCGCTGCCGTATTGTGGCCGCCTTGGATTATAAGAGGAGTATACCTACGTATTATATTATATCTTGCAGAGTTGTGCTACTAGTTGTGGTATGACCTATACTTTTATAGGTAATCCATCTAGTGCCTTTTGTTGTAACTGAATGTTTTGAAATCTACCTATTTTTTTTTAGTAGTCGTAAATGATATAATAACATGAAATCAATGAGAGTACGATTTTACGTGTTGACTGAAAATAAAACTTTATTTATTTGACTTAACTTTTACTTAAATAAGGAAATAGACGTTGCTATCTTTGATTTCATTTCAGTACCGCACAGCTTATCGAGCGAATTCATAATTTTTTACTTATATCTATCTATCTATCTATCTAATACCTTTAAACGAGCAATTCTTGTATATTTATTTATAGGTATATATATTTCGGGGATCACGGAAACGGCTCTAACGATTTCGATGAACTTTGCTTTGGGGGTTTTGGGGGGCGATAAATCGATCTAGCTAGGTCTTATCTCAGGAAAAACGCGCATTTTAGAATTTTTATATGTTTTCCGAGCAAAGCTCGGTCTCTCAGATATTTAAACCTTATTCGTGATACAATCTCATTCTCATCGGTATTATGCCATAGCTTTCTATAAACTGAAGATTTACTATTCGTGTATATAAGTACATACTTACTAAGTCTGCAAAACGCCAGTTTATTACAGTAAAAACTGGCGGGAAACTAAATTAGTCTGAGCATGGAGGGTTGCTGTACGGGATAGGAAATTTTGCCCAGACACGCAACTTGTAAATTAAACCTAGTCATCCGAATATAACCCGTTTCCTCTTTTATATAAGGTAGAGCAAGTAACAATAAGTAAGTTCTATTGAACAGTACGGGTAGTTTTTATCTTTTTCTTAAATTGGAAAACGCAGACACCGTCCGTATCCGCCCGGGAATGAGAACTTGTACAATAAAAACTTTCTTTGTTACCAGATACTATCGCACAGAACTCTTTCGTGCGAAAGTCTTTCAGACAAGATTACTTACTGCAAACTCGACGGATAAAAATACATTATATACGTATCTAATTCTGTAATAAAGCTTACTCTATTATCTCTCAATATTAAGAGAAGTACTTAATTTCCTAAAAGTCGTTAATAAAACTTTTAAGCAGTTTAAGATAAAAATCATTGGAAATGCCCCCGGCATTTGGGCTACTAAGTACGCGCTTACAACATTAGATCGATCATTAGATATCAACTCTAACACTTCAGCTTTAAATAGCCAATTTAAAGTACCTCTGTATTTACATGGCAAGAAAAATTTAAGATCTTATCAACATCCATGTCAGCTAGACCTATCTAAGAAAAATAATTAAAGTCAGAACCAGAACCAGGTCACTGGAAAGCAAAACGGCCGTGCCTAAGAAAATTACTGCACGGTACCAACATTTAATTTAACCAGTGACGTTATCACAATAATTCCGCTCAGACACGGCACGCAATTACAAAATATTCTCGCGAGGTTGCAATTAAAACATTCATCCGCAAAATTCCGGCTCGAAACTTTGGAGATTCCCCTTCAGCAGTGTTATTTCAATCACTTGCCGGCATTTGATAGTCGCACGTTCAAGGGAACCAGTGTGGCTAAGGCTTTCTCAGATCCCGACCTGATACGGATCTCCAGATCACACGGGTGGTAGGTCTGAGCGTTGGACCGGGCTGTGCACGAAGACGAATGGAATATATACTAGGGCATCCGGTAATAGCATGCATTCTTCGGATGACGCCGGCTCGCAAAAGTTTCTTATTCACGTTTTCCCTGCGACTTTGATAAAATTTTACAAACGCAAAATTTCAATGTTAGGATATTCAGTAGTGTAGTGGGATTGATGATGACGATCTGATTAAGATCGCTGGATACCGTTAGATTCTCACCTGAGAAAAGAGTTTGTCCTGAAGTGGACTTTATTTCATATGATAAAGAAGATGATTGAAATGTAATTTGCTTGTCCGAAAATATACCTAACTATGAAAACATCATCATTAAATAAACCTTTATACATATGTAGTTACTTAGGTAACAGTCGGCAAAAAGAAAACATTCGCGTATTAATATAATCCCTTAACTGCAACTGTGCGTCAATATTTATAAATATGTGCTTAATATAAGACAATAATATAAGAGCTTACTTGCTTAAGAGTTAGCTACTAAAGCTCGCCCCGAGAATAAATGGATTAGTTGTGTCCGTGGCCCGCCATCTAGCGGGGGTTCTCGAAATTATATGAGTTATAGTTATTGCATGGATTTCCCCGCTTCCGACCATGTTTTCACTTACACCCCTCTTATAAAGAAACGCCATAAAAATCTGGCGTGGATATTCTTATTAAATTGGTCGCCGTTTTAGAATAATGCTGAACCACAGTTTCTACAATCGTATGAAGAGGGTCGAAGAATTTAGAATGCGTCATTAATATCTAAAATCTATGTGGTTTATAAACAACCTGTGGTTTTACACAAACCAACATAAATTACTGTTTGAATAGGAACGTTGACTAATACTTTATTAGTGATATAATAATCTATTACTAAAATTAAAGCTTAAGTAGGTATATTACCTTTATACCTGACATATTAGTGATTTCGTTTCGTAGCTTAATTATATGTAGGTACCTAGCGACAAATACATTCCCGTTTTCTTTTTTAGACACGAATAATATTAATTGGCATTACAGAGAAAGGACATTTAGTGATAAACAAATTTAAACCTTCTCTGACAATTGAAAAATCAGTCCTTAGTTAAGCTAATAAATAAACTGGGAGTCGGAGAGCGATTTAACTCGCTTATTAGTACTAACGAGGCCGTTAATTCCCGTCTGGCGGCGTGCAAGCACACATACCCACCTACATACATGGATACATACATATGTTTTTGTGGAACACCCGCGTTGTCCGACACAGCTTGCTTCAAGCAACGTAATAGCAGAGAAAAGTATAGTCTGCATAATAATTTCGTCAGTAGTAAAAGGAGGCAAAGAAAAATTAAGGCGCAATGGCCGATCTGTCTTAGAAATTTTGAGCATCCCGAATTTTTTCTAGTGATAAATTGGTTTACCAAACTGATAATCTCCATAGAACGTCGCGCTCTACTTACATTACGCGGGTAGGTTGGTAAGAACCGAGCTTAGACTCCAACTTGTGACGAGCGCTTTGATCTTCGATTAACGCCAGCCAGCGCCATCTAGTGAGTTTAAAACAAATGATGTTGGAATATAGGCGGAGATCAAGACACTTTCAAACGTACAAAAAGCTAGTCTTACTACTGTGACGCAATGAAATAACGACGAGTAGGTAAGTATCTTATTTTTAATTTACCTACCAGTCTTTATTGCTTAAATGTCCCATCTTAATGAAATGCCCAAATAAATTCGATTCAGTCGTATCCATATCGACCATACTTTTTAAAGCTTTAAAACATATTAACGTATCATTACTTTGCAGTCCCGTATACCTGAGGCATTAATTTGCATATCTGATAGAGATATAATCCAGTTCGGTCTAATTAGTATATAAAGGTGACCGACTGCTTTGTCAGGGGTTGTATTCGGAAATAAAAAATGAACAAAATGTAAATCAACAAAATATCAATGCTTCGCATTCACACAGGTGGCCTAGCATCAGTTGCGTTCTCGCGCGCGACTCCATACTTGAAGTCGCGCAAGATGTATGGAGTCGCGCGCGAGAACGCAACTCATGCTAGGCCGCCAGATGTGGCTGTACTCTAGAAAAAGCGGCCAAGTGCGAGTCGGACTCGCCCATGAAGGGTTCCGTATTTAGGCGATTTATGACGTATTAAAAAAAAACTACTTACTAGATCTCGTTCAAACCAATTTTCGGTGGAAGTTTACACTGTAATGTACATCATATATTTTTTTTAGTTTTAACATTCTGTTATTTTAGAAGTTACACGGGGGGGACACACATTTTACCACTTTGGAAGTGTCTCTCGCGCAAACTATTCAGTTTAGAAAAAAATGATATTAGAAACCTCAATATCATTTTTGAAGACCTATCCATAGATACCCCACACGTATAGGTTTGATGAAAAAAAAAATTTTGGGTTTCAGTATAGGGAACCCCAAAAATTTATTGTTTTTTTTCTATTTTTGTGTGAAAATCTTAATGCGGTTCACAGAATACATCTACTTACCAAGTTTCAACAGTATAGTTCTTATAGTTTCGGAGAAAAGTGACTGTGACATACACGGACAGACGGACAGACAGACAGACAGACATGACGAATCTATAAGGGTTCAGTTTTTTGCCATTTGGCTACGGAACCCTAAAAAGCGAGCGCACGCAGTAAGTAAGGCGGGATTCCACCGGCACTGTGCGGCACAATATGCAGTACAAAAATGCTTGTGCCGCACACTGGTGGAATCCCGCCTTAAGATTTCGATATAAAATTGTAGCGTCAAATGAACCTTTAAGAATAAGGTTTCAACTTTAGCGTGCAGCCAAGCTAAATACCTCAATAATTATCTGATACGATTACGTTAACGTCTTAAATTGTTTACAAACGTTGGCACGCCAGGGCAGACATTCGCGATAAATTAAGTTACTGCATTAAACTTTGGTTTTGTTGCTGTTGCTGTTACTTTATTTTATTTAGTAAAAACGTCCGTGGACCACACACTGCGACGCAACGGGCCGTAGCTACCTATACTTTAATTAAGTAGATAAGCGGACAGTTACCTACATAACTTTTGAGTTAATTAAAATATGAAAGTTAGATAAATAAAGATATTTTACAAAGATAATATCTACACCTACATGTTGTGGTCGTATGGTATAATAGGTAAGTACCTGGGTTAATCAACTTTTTCTTGTCACACGTTGCTATGGTTACGGTCTCCTGAGTCACTCTTAAAATTCTAGGCTTTTCGTATTTAAATGGACCAAACTTGCATTTTATGGTAGTTATAGTATGGTATGGTATGGTAGTTATGGTATGGTGGTGGTATGGTAGTTTATGGTGGTATGGTAGACCTTCCCATAATGGGACATCTACTGAGCATGTTAGTAGAACATGATACAGCAGTTCTTCTAACAATCTATGCTACTATTGTCTCCTCGCTGATGGGACAGAATAACAACAAGAAATAGTTGTTTGACCCACCTACATGCTTACCCATATTCAGTAGCAGGAATAAATAGTGTTCTTAAATGAAAAAAGTATCTAGGAAGTGGTGTTTTCAGATCCAAGGGTAATTTGATAACATAAAGTATATGATTTGATACTACTTAACGTTATGCAGTTGTATCACGAGTAGATAATGTTAATCAGTAGGTAAGTACCTACTTAAGTATATTTTATTGGTATTTATCTACGTGTCAATAGTTTAATTAGACATCTATTTAAGGAGTTACCAACGGTATTTACATTTACATATTTACTCGGGTAAAATGCTAGTTATATGTTAATTTATATAATATTCAGTATTAATTAAGTTTATTTACATTCATATTTATTTCAAACTTTGTTGCACATAAAAAAAAGGTACAAATGGCGGACATAATGCCTCATAGATAGCATTCTCTAGGTACCAGACATCCATAGGTAAGGCCAAACCGAAAAATGTCAAGGTGGGTGCAGTGAGGAGCGTTTAGAAAGATAAGAAACAAGTATTACACAATAGTATCTAGAAACTACTTACCAAAAAAAAGGCTGATTTTTAATTGCATAATTTGGACTTCTGAATCAGTTTAGTTTAAATAAATCATCACTACATAGTATAAAACAAAGTCGCTTCCCGCTGTCTGTCTGTCTGTCTGTATGTCTATCCTTAAACCTACGCAACGGAATTTGATGCGGTTTTTTAATAGATAGAGTGATTCAAGAGGAAGGTTTATGTATAATTTATTAACCCGTGCAAAGCCGGGGCGGGTCGCTAGTGTTTGATAAATAAAACATGTAAAATGAAGGTTTAAAACTCACCGAACAGTTGGCAGCGCCATCTCCATCTTTTCCCCCAAACTAACAGGAGTAAGCAACGCGACCCTTTCCCTACGCTCCATTTTCTTTTCATTACTAAGCACAATTTAGTATTTCCAAATTTCAACATTTTTATTATTTGAAACACTCCACAACACTACTTTCTCGGCTTGGACCTCGCACAACACTGATAGTGCAATGTGTAAGTCCGTAGCTTTCTCTTGGCAAAAAAACTCATTTGAATATTTATAGAAAATTGGGTCAGAGCATTCGGCTGTTCCGAGAAGCTACCTACTGTACAAACAAAACGTTTTGTCGTTACGCTTTGGCAAAAGAAAGGACTGTTTTCATGAATTTTAATAAGTTACTTATATTGTTTAAAAAGCGCGGTATGTTTAAGTAGAATTCTTGAAATGGGGACAATTATTATTCACTTAGTTATCTTGGCCTATAATAAAACTGTTAAAACTAGGTCTAGGGAATCCAGAACTCTGTCATCTTGCCATATGGCGGGTTTTATTAATTATGTAAACAGCTGTTATATACCTAATCGCCATGTCGCGAATTAAGAAATATTTTCAAATTATTTTCCAAACAGGGTTTTAGACTTAAAAATGTTTGACTGGGTTTTATTGCTTCTATATTATAGATAAGTAGATATTATAGAGTTATGGTGTAATCTGAAGTCACGCTGGGAGCACGATTCGGATTTAACAATTTGTCATGGTTATGAAACCATTTTAAAGATCAATCGCCAAGAGGATTGTCGAGGTAGTATCAAAACCAGTTCTATACGATAACAAATTGTTAAATTTGAATCAACCTCTGGGTCGTTCGCCGCATGGAAAGAATGTCGGTTGCCTGTGGCAACCTTATCCTTTGATTCGGCGACCGCGTTAGTTGAAGATCCATTGTGATTAAACCCGTAATATACTCGTAAATACCTACCCTTCATCAGTGGAGCTAATTTACCTATTTAAGTAGGTAGGTACCAAACTATAATGGTTAACAAGACAACATGGGTCAACGTTTAAGAAAAATACTACTTCTGTGGACAAAACATCAAAAGATATCGACCCGGGTACATAAACCTACATCACTTTTTTTTTATTTGAGTCTCAAAGTAAGTACTCAAAAAATGTATCAGGAATGGGATTCAGGGTTCAGTCCAAAAACTAGCTTACGATTCTTTTAACTTTGCTCTGTCCACAGGAAAGACGCGAACAAGTTAAGCATAGGTAATGCTAATTATGTGTATTGACCAGAACAGTTTATTTCACGATATATTTACATCTTTCATTCTAATAAAATGACAACTGACGGGAGTTGATGTGATTAAGTATAATTGGGTAAGTACCTATTTTATTTCTATGAATGTTAATGAATCAGTACAACTGTTCCATTTTGTCGGCAGACCCGTGACGATATTGCTTACAAGCACGTACTTACCTACCTTAATATAATATTTCGATTCGATACTAGTTTATCATTAAAAATCTGCGCCCATTTGGGATTAATAAGTTAATTGAAGTCAAGAAATTGTTTTGTATTTCTTTACTAAATAAAACCATGCCATAAAGCTGGCAGCCATTCTAAAAACAGATGCACTTGCGGGGCATTGATATCAGCGCCATCTTTGGAGGCACGAATGGACTATATAGTGGAGACGAAAGCTTGGATAGCTTTTGCTTGTGAGGAGTTTGCTTGCTGTGAGCTTTTCTCCAGATATAAACAAATTGGAAATAAGTAAATAGTTATTAATTTCAATTGTTGCGACAAAACAATTTAGGTACGGTACTGTATGTAACATGTAGGCAGTTCAATATTGTACACGAGAAAAGTTATTAATTATAAAAAAAATTACCCTAGTATGATATTTAATGATAAAAAGTCTGATCTAATCTCTTATAATAATTCTTCATTATTAATTTTTACTTGTATTTTGGCACCAAGGAAAAGAATGATTCAAAATATTCAAACAACGGAAAGGAAGGAGACATATTCTAGTTTTTCATATCTGATACTGGGTAATTTTGTCTTCAGCGCCATCTTTGATAATTTCTCGAAACTATAACACCCTGGAATTAGAATGTCATTGGTCGCCAACCTTGAACCATAACATATTTGTGTTATAATTTTCTTATAGCAAAACAATACATAATATGTATACTTATGTATTCACTTTATATTAATTATTGTTTTCACAAGCTGAACTTTATATAGGTAATAATAAATTTAAAAAAAAATACAATGACGCAAACGCTTAATAAATTTTATTTTATTTTGAGATACGGGTACAACATTTTGACCAAATGATGTACCTAGTTAAGTTAGATTATAAGTATAATTTATTTGTTGACAGTTTTATTTTCATTTTCATTTTTATTTTCATTATTTTGTATTGTTCTGTTAGTATCTATATATAGTTTGTTATTGTGTCGTTTAAGTTCTTGTGTTATGTATTGTGTGATTTGTCTCTGTGTTTTATGGGTTAAAAGCCTGAAATAAATGTTTTTTTATTTTTTATTATTAGTAATTTATATTTTTTATAATCAAATATTCTTTGTTCCTTACTTTGAAAGCCATTTTTAGATTAATATTGGTGCTACAAGATAATGGGAAAAATAAAAATGTAATATTATGTTTAATAGTACATTATTGCAGAGGCCGGGAAAGGGCAATTCGTGGATGAGTTTCGATTTTGTCGGACGACGCGAAGCGGAGTCCGACAAAGAAGACGAATCCACGAATTGCTATTCTTGCCGAGGCATATATAGTGCTTTTCTCCAAACATGCGAGGAAATAAGGTAAAATAATAATTATTTAAGCAGCAAGCATCACTCAAATCGAACCTTCACATCAAAAATGTCAAAAACAATTTCCCTCTAAAATATTTTTTTAAAGTTAAGGGCACAAACTTATTCTGCCGTTCAGTACCATTCAATATAATTGTGCAATATAGTTGGTCAAACCAATTTGTCAGTCAGTAAGAACCAGGAAAACTATACCCATCCTTTTCTTTTGGGTGCTAGTACTAGTGTAAGACAAAGATAGTATGATTCTCTCTGTCTATGTTTGAAATGAGAAAGTCCTTTGACAAACTATATCAACTTTATATACACGGATGAGATCCTTAAAAAAATATAAAAATAATCTTTGATTTTATTAAGCAGTATTTGCACGATCATACACGAGCAAAACGGTCTTGTAAGAACGAGACAAGTAAGGTCGTTTATCTTACTATCTCACTCTATCCTATAGTTTGAAATGATAGCTGATCGGGTCGTGTAGACGCGGCTCGCGGCTATAATAATTGGCTGTTTGCGTTTTTTATTTTTAAAAAGTAAAAAACACTACAGTAATAAGTTATTACTGTAGTGTTTTTTTTCATTCCCGTCCGCTAGAACAGGACAGCGATAGTTTGATTTTTTTAAATTAGAGTTTGACAATAACGTAGAACTTCCCGTACTATTTTTGCTACAATAAGGTGAACATTTCCGAGCATATTGGAGAAAATGTTTTTATTGGTTGGGCAGCGAGCTTTATATTATTATCATGAACAGTGAGTGAGTTTAAGTACCCAGACAACTAAAACTTTCATAAAGTGTGTATTTTTACTGTCACTATCGCTATCGCTAATACAACAAAAAATAAAAATAAAGAGGGTGTTCTAATGTATTTAATTATTGTAAGTTTTAACCATGACATGGCCAAGTTATGTACGGGTGGCGACTGTAATAAAATACTAATTAATCTTGAAATTAAGTGGTAGGTAAGTAATTTTTCATAATGTTGCCAATTTTAAAATAGGCCTACGTTCCAGAATAATGTAAAAAATATCTGTACGTATAAGCGACAAAGCATTTTCCTTTGAATATATGAAACGCTTTCTTGAAATTGAATGTCAAATTCGTATAAAATATATGTTTATAAATACTACCCAAATGTTGACAAGACCAGGCAACTGATATCCTCTTATCCCTACACAGCACACACGCACACTTCCATGAATTTCAAATGTGTGTCAGAGCTTTTTTAGTTCTTGTCGTATTAGCCACGCCGCATGTTGACGCCATGTTAGTTTATCTGCCATCTCCGTCGCTCTTACAGTAGCTACCGTATGTAACATGAGAGGGTGTTTTATGGCTATCTCTTTTACACTAAAGGAGAGTGGATTGTTTGGGAGATCTGTTGGCAAATCGCAAAGAGCGAGCGTTCTTCCAATTCAAGAAGGGGAATGAAAGTTTTAAAATCAAGCATGGCGGGTTTTGGGTGGTCGGGCCGACCGGTTCGATTACAACAGTGGTTCCTAACCTGGGGGTAATTACCCCCGTGGGGGTAAAACTGGTATTTTACGGGGGTAATAAGCTAACCTAATTTAACAATACAACAAACGTACACGTTTTATTTTTTATTACCATTGGGAGGAGAGGTAAAATCAGGTTCCCTAGTTAGTCATAGGGGTGACCGGACTGAAAAGGTTAGGAACCACTGGATTACATCAAATACCTAGTAAATTTAAATTTATTTTGTAAATTTAATTATTTAAACTAACTTACTTATAGAAAATCTGCTAGATAACTAGATGGGAGTATGGATTTTATAACCGACATCCAAATCTCAAAAGGAGGAGGTTATCAATTCGGTTGTAGGCCGAGGTTGTAGGTATGTTTTTTTTTTCATTTAAATTAATATTTACTCACCTTTAGGACTACGTCTTGAAGAAGGGAGGAGTAATCTTTTATTCACACCATCTTGGCAAGATCTGCAACAAATTAAACTACTTAATAAAAAAATACACTTGATAAAAAAATTGAGTACTCTACCTATGCTATAAAATAAATAAAAAAGGTCCATTAGTAACAAACTAATAAAGATTAAAGGTACCTTTATAGATATTCGTGCTCTGCAACATTCTTTTTTTACGTCTTAAGCACCCTTGACGTTGTTGTCAGTCTAAAAATTACTAGCCTAATAAGATGGATGATAAAAACCAGACGAACATACCATGTCAAAATGTCAAGCCCTTGTCATCCATTCCTCATTATTTTTAAAACACTAATTAAAAAGAAACAAGCAGGCAGTAAAATGTTGGTTACAGTTTTGCTTCTGCTTTGCTTTTATGTGGGAACTGCAAATGTAAGTATGTACTTATGGGTAAAGTAGGTACTCGTAAATTTGTGGGAAGTGCAGTTTTGTTTATACCTAACGACTATTCGCTGCAAGGGAGGTAAAGTTTGCTTTGTGCATCATTAGCAAGATTCGAGACGAAAGCTCTAATAGTACCTACCTAATAATAAATGAATTACCTATACATACCTACCTATAAAGATTACATAACTAAGTCCTGATTTTAAATTTAGTGTAACTTTCAAAAATTGTATACAAAAAAAATCTAGTTTATGAACCTATTCAGGTTCAGCCAGCATCAGGTTTTTAAAAACCGTAGCGTTTTTTAAAATCATAATACGGTTGCCAAAATGAATAGGTAGCACTCTTGAGGCCTTTTTCTAACAACTTCATGGATCGACCCCTCATTTCGTAATTTTCACTCTATAGAAACAAATCACTTGTAATGTTAATATGAAAAGTATTTCGCTTTTCAGCATCCAATAGCAGCTTAGAAGAAATTGTTAGTTAATAATTATAGTATTACCCACCCATCTGAATTTATGATTAAATTTCTACTGTTTCATGATTGCACCGTAATCACATCATACAAATTGAAAATTCCAAGAAATTTATTTTAATTGAATGGAATCTGCTGTTAATGTGTAATTAGATTCTTGCTTATTTGCAATAAAATTATCAATTCAAATATGTTGGTGCTGTATTTAACATTTAATAGTCATTATTATAAAAGATGTATTAAATTAACCTATGTATGGTATGTTTCCTATAATATAAATAAAAAAGCCTTTTATTTCTGGGTAACAGCAGCTTGTTCTTTAGCTTAAATTTGTCTATATTATATTACTCCAGAACCCTCCTATGAGGTATATGCCTCTTCCAGATTCTTCCATTTTTTTCGGTCTTGGGCCTCCCAGATCCAGTTGGCCCCCGCTATTTTTATTATATCATCAATTCATCAGACCAGCGTGCCAATGGCCGTCTTCTCTTCCTTTTTCCGACTGGACCTTTCCTATAATATGACTGTTATAATCATTCATCGTCCGTACAACGCCAGGAATCATTAGTTAATTTAATCAGATGCGCTAAAGAATTTAGTTAACTGTTCTGCCTGCTGAAAATTGTAGGTAACCTGCCTTCGGCCATCAATTAAAAGATCCCTTCCTTTAATCTTACAGGCCAATTCAAACACCTACCTACACTGATATCAGAAATATATTGAAATTATGTCATTCCGATATCGTGTATTTCGCTCATACTTACAGTCTTAATTGTATAGGCGCTAGCGATACGTACAAAACCTACTAAATGACATTTAATTCAGATGTAATTCCGATCTCAATTTAGGGACACCAAATGGCGGACCGCGCGGTCCGGATCCTGACCGCTAACCTATATTATATTTTCATTTAGGTATTGAATAAACTCATTTAGTAACGGACCGCGATGGTCATATCAATGGCGTGAACAATAAACTGAAAGTTTTCCCATACCTTTTGTAAGGAGTATTCGGGTATTTCCGAATGAACGAAAGTGGCGGATAATGGAGTGATTTTGCAATGATTTTCGGGATTACTCGAATAAACCTTACAGGCCTGTATGCACAGCATGGGCAATAATAGGTAGGTAGGTACTCATACGTGATTTACGTATGTACCTAATGTAAGTTACTAGTATGCAATTGCACATGCACATAGTTGCATAAAATTTACGCTCACTCGCTAAGAAGGTGCGACGACGCATTAAAACCACTAACTAAAGGCGATAAAAATTTATTTACAATGCATTTTCAAAGGTCAACCTTGATATTACGTGCCTTCTACGTGATATGTGATTGATTCATAATAAAATCAATTTATTGCTAAGAGGCTGTTAAGTCACGGCAAATCGGTAATCATCTAATAATTGTAATTTAATACATCAACACTGTCGAATAATAGTCGAAAGAACACGCGATAAAAGTTTATTACCATCGTAACGCGTTGCGCGCGGACCCGCGAACAACGAGAAGTTGAATAAATAATAGAGTTGGACCAAGCTAAGTCTGTATATCATTCTATGAAAATATGAAGTGTATAAGTTACCTTTGACGGACACTATGTAAAGTACGGCTCAATATTAATGTACCTAATACTTATGTAAAAATATAATTAACCCATTTTACACTTTAAGTACCTAGGTATAAAATAAATATAACAATAAGTATGTAGTGCTTATTTTGATGATTTATAAGGAACAATTACCTATACTTACCTAACAATAATTTATAAAAAAACCGGCCAAGTGCGAGTCGAACTCGCGCACGGAGGGTTCCGCACCATCAACAAAAAATAGAGCAAAACAAGCAAAAAAACGGTCACCCATTTGGATGGGTACCTACCGGGCGGCGGCACTTGGGTACTGACCCCGCCCGACGTTGCTAACTTCGGTCAAAAATCACGTTTGTTGTATGGGAGTCCCACTTAAATCTTTATTTTATTCTGTTTTTAGTATTTGTTGTTATAGCGGCAACAGAAATACGTACATCATCTGTGAAAATTTCAACTGTCTAGCTATCACGGTTCGTGAGATACAGCCTGGTGACAGACGGACGGACGGACGGACGGACACCGGAGTCTTAGTAATAGGGTCCCGTTTTTACCCTTTGGGTACGGAACCCTAAAAAATGGCATTAAGAAATAACACATACTAATATATATAGGTAATAGTAAATTCAAAAGATCTGATTTATTCGAAATATTGATTCAAAAAGCCGTTCTCACCCAAGTGTGTGTTTTTGATTAACATGAGCCTTTATGAGCTGTCGTGGTAAATAGGTAGTTATTTACGATACAAGTGCGGAAAAGAGGAAATTCGAAACGAGTGGCGATAAATTAAAAGCCGACCGAAGGGAGTGTTTTAAATCGACACGAGTTGCAAAAAACCTATTCGCACGTGTATCGTACAACGTTTTACAGTAGGTACCTACATATGGCCCTTTAAACTTTTGACATCGCACGAAAAGTGCTATTTTACACGCACTAGTGCGGGAAAATAGGACCATATGCACTGTAAAAACCTTAAAAGTGTATTATAGATATAGGTAGGTGTATCTAAATCCCTAATCATTCTAAATAAGGTGGCGTGCATTACCCCTCGTGTATATTTCAAACCCTGGTTTATAGCTGTCTGCGAGCCTGCAGTCTACCTACTAAGTCTAGACTACCCAATATACGGTTCCCTTTCATTCGTTTAATTTAAAAACCTAACAATAAGAAAATAGATTAATAAATTTTACTAACATCGTCGAGTCGGTAACAATATGTGTAGCTAGGTAGATTTATTAATTAATATACCTATGTTCGCTGCGCATATGTGCATGACTATTGCCGCAGCTAAAGTGTTAGTTCAAATATGATGCATATTTAAATCCTAAAAACATTGTGTAGGTGGTTGGTAGTTTGGTACAAACAAGCAGCATTTTGAAGACTTTCATAACATACCTTGCCTTCCTACTCCAGTAAGTTTATGGGCATAAAAGTTTCAACAAGCCCTGCATAAAACGCGGAAACCGACAATGCTCCATAACCTACCGCAAATCTTTGTCATTACAACTGCAATTGTTTCTTTGTTTATCGTATAAAATTTATAGGTGCCTTTTATGAGTGAGCCGTTACACGAGCGTTGAACCCTAAATCGGATAATTACGATTTTTTAATGGTTTTGCGTATGGAGCGGCGCTTGCGGTGCGCTGCGCTGCGCGCCGTGCGACGTGCGTGCGCGCGCCCGCTGGAGCGTAAAGCCTTTTGTTTCAACTCCTTTGTGATTGTAATGCGGATTTTTACGCACGAAATTATTGTAAAACAGAAACCAAAATAATAGGATATTAAAAGAAATAATGATTTTAAAATACAATATATGCCTGCCTTACCTAGAATTATTTTAGAAGTAAACACTTTATTTACTTAAAAAAAAATAGTAAGTTGTTGAAGTTGAAATTTGAAATGATAATGTGGCCACAACCACTCTCAAATATTATGGCTACACGAGATGAACTAGATAATAGATGCTTGCACGTTTCCATCTATCAAAAAATTGATATAGTATTTTTTTTTGCTTAATATTCGTGTGGTTTCTAGAAAAATGTAAGTTAAAATTTGAAATGATTATGTGGCCACAACCACTCCTAAATATGGCTACACGAGATAAACTAGATGATAGATGCTTGCACGTTTCTATCAATCAAAAAATTGATATAGTATTTTTTTGCTTAATATTCGTGTGGTTTCTAGAAAAATGTAAGTTAAAATTACGGTGTTCTAGATAACTTTTACTCTATAAAAGATATCTACCTATTACGTTAACTAAGCTACTACACACAGAATAGAACCAGAGGCAGCGCAAGATATTCCAGTTATCAGGATATATTGATATTATTCAAAGGAACATATCGCGATCGCCTAAACACCGGTTGTTTAGTGCTGCTGTAAATCAAATCATCAATTATCGACAAGCGTTTACACTCGCGACGCCACGGTGTAAACAATTCGAACATTAAAACTGCTGCCTACATTTTACGACAATACAATTTGGGGGAAAATCGATTTTATTCGCTTGCTTTCCAATCGATTCACGGGCAAAGTTGCTCGGTAAGGAATCGATTACGCAAGGCGGGGCTGGTCCGATTTTTACAGGAAGTGGTTAGCGGATACGGCCGAGAATGGTGGTAAACAACGTTTGCTGTAAACGCTTGTTTATCTTTTAAATGGGAGCTTATCCTTTCCGTGACCGGGTAAACAGGGTGGAAGATGATTTTTTTTTTTGTGCCTATCAAGAAACCACAAAAAACCTGGTGCTTTACACATACCTACCTACCGGCAGTGCCCCCGCCAAGTCGAGCAAAACAAAGATTTCTATTTTCTTGTCGTATAGATATCGGTCTAACCTCCTGAGACCCAGAAGTTTAATTTGGAACTCTTAGTTACTCTATAAAAACAAACCTTATAGAAGTTGATTGTTGGATGTTTAATGTACGCAGGGTCGCAGAAGGTTTTAGCAGGCCACGAAGTCCCAAAAAAAATATATATTAGACAGTGGATCTAGGTACAAGATGCATTTTTTACAAGAAATGCAAAGTGAATGCACACAGAAGACACACAGCACTGTAATAATTATCTGAAGTGCCTGTCGAACATTTGATAAATATTTCAAAGAAATATAAAAATTGTTGCTTTCTTTTTAAGGCGAGCTAAGCTAAACTATTAATAATTGACCGAAGCGTAGCGAAGGTCTACGTTTTGACTCGGGCATTTTGCTTTTGTATGTCCGGATGTTCTCCTCTACAGGTCGCAATTCTTAACCGATTTTCGTGAAATTTTGTGACCGAATTCTATGACTAAATAATTTTTTTTTGTCGATCCGGTTTTTGGAAATTTTTCAAAATCGGCGGAGTCGTGATAGCTCCCGCCTAAACAAATAGTCGTATCGGTATCATAAGAGTTTTTTCTTTTTGAGATATGTTTATAGATTAAATGGCCAAAAATTCAGAAAATTTGTATAGCTGGTTTTGGCGGTATTTAGATATTTAGTTTTTACTTGAGAATAAGTAGCTAAATTTCGTCAGCTTTAGTAAGAACTATAATGGCGTATTTTGCAAACGTTCGCTTTTTTTGTATGCATCGGCAGGTATCCATCCCCAGTAATTGTATACTGCTACATAACTTTTTGTATTTTTTTATACTTAAATTTCGTATAGTTGTTTATTATTTTATTTTTTTATTTTGAAAAAATTAAAAATTTCGTATTTTTTAATTATCAAGCGCGGGTTAAGCGTATTCGTTTAATTTTTGTTTGTAGTAGCTTTATGTAGTTTTTAATTTTTTGTTTATTTATATTACATGTACTATACCTATATTTTAATAAATATTTTTGCCATACATTTGTTCAGTTTTAACTTAAAACAGAGCTTAAAACTTTTAAGCTCTGCTCGCGAGGTCTACAGCTCACAGAGCCACTAGTATTCTTATGTAAGTATTTCGTATTATGTAGGTAATGATTACTAATTCCTCAACCACTGACCTGATCACTTGCAGCAACTTAAACCACTCACCGTAGATAAACCTCACATACCTAACTTTTATCATATGAAAACTATTAAGCACGGTATCAAGTCACTCTAATTTCCGTCCCAAGTGCGGCCATCGGAGTCATCGGCCCAACTGAGGCCACATGCGACCAACAATCACTTCACATACTTAACAAAACACCAACAAATTGATATGTTTATCTACAAAGAACTATAAATTCATTCAGGGCCCACCCTTTAGCGAGGGGATCCACCCTTCTGATTCAAAAAATTGCAAAATATTACATAAATAATAAAAAAGTTCCCCCTCTGATATAATTTCGGCCGGTCCATAGTTCCGGGGAAATGGTCTGTGGCTAAAGTTTCCTTTAAGTTTTTCATGCATTATTCATTATGAGCTATCTAGGAGAACCTCTCATTTTTTTTTATTGTCTATTTATTCTTTATGATACAAAACTTTCGTTGTAACATGTTTGGCAATAAATTGTTTTATAATGTTTGCAATTTGTTCGTCTTACAAGTTACTTCGGTATCTAATATCTTTTCTGTAAAGGTTATTCGTGAAACTATTTTAAACCACATGCCTAGATAATATTTATGCCACGTGGCTTCTTCCTATAACTATAGATATTTATTTGCATGATTTGTTGCACCATTCTAAACATTTAACTGTTACCAACATGAAAAATAATAATGCATCAACCTTCGAGTTTTATTTTCTCCTTACATTTCTTTATGTTAATTTGGAAGATAAACGTCATGCTTATCAAAACAAAAGCTTATTAACAGAGCACGTACGTCTCTATGTACCTAAAACCTTAACAACCTACTGAACATACTCAAACCCAACCCCTTTCATACCCAAGGCATACAAATCACTAGTGACATCAAAGGCCTACAGAGATAGGGGTGTCCTATGTTTTAATTCAGCCGAATGGGTTGATGGGAAAGTTTAAGCAGCGCGGGTGCGTGTAATCTGTATAATTGGTCGCTGGGGAGTGGGGAGACCGGGGAGGCATGAAAACTCATTAGCGTTTTAATTGAACTGCTTGTTAGAGAACCATGGGTAACGGAGTTTAATTTAAGATAATTAACATTCTTTGCTCTTATTTGTAGAATAAAGAGCATACCAAACGGATACCCTTTGAATAGAAAGTGCACAAACTGTACCTGATACATTTTTATCACACTTGGATTTAAGAATTATCATTGAGATACTGTCCAGCATTCAGCTACGTTAGAAATAAGTGTTAGAAAATTTTACTAAATGCCATATAACTAGTGTTGAGTCGCTCACTCGTGAGGCACCTCATTTGTACCACTCATTTTGTTAATTTGTCGCAGTACTTCGTACCGCAAAAATGTCTTACTTCACTCCTCTATTCATTTTACTTGATTCTAAAATAATCTTTCTCCTAAAAGTTCTATTCTTAACCTCCAGAATTGCACTCCAATTAAATGTTACTATTTATTTATTTATAAAGGAAGTTATGAATACATAAATATGTATATACATTAAATATTTTTGTCGCCGTTGGAATTAATGGAATAGTCGACGCTGAAAATAGGCTAGTACCTCACCTCATTTGAAGTAAGACATTGTAACACCTCATTTTAGAAAATGAGGTACTCATACAAACTCATTTTAAATTGATGTCCTACCCATCACTACATATAACACCAATTACCTATAAATTTCTGTGACTATAAAACTAATTAATTGGAATCAAATGATGAACTAAAAATTAACAGTAGGTACATACTTTAAAATCATGAGAATAATAAGTTAAAATACTCGTCTGACCTGTACCTATAGTTAACTACCTACATATTGAATGCTGCGCAAGACTTCTGGCTGTATCGCAGTCAGAATCCGGGGCATGGTTGCACGCGCTGCCTTCTCCTCAATTAGGCACCCTGCTGGATAGTGACTCATTGAGGGTGTCCGTTGCTCTCCGCCTGGGCTGCAAGGTATGTGAGCCACATATATGCATTTGCGGTACCATGGTGGGGGCCGACGGCCACCACGCGCTGAGTTGCCGGCGTTGTGCTGGCAGGCACCCGCGTCACCATGCCCTCAACGATATAGTTCAGAGGACTCTCAGGTCGGCGGGCATTCCGTCGGTACTCGAGCCTCCTGGCCTTAGTCGCACGGATGGCAAAAGGCCTAATGGGCTAACGCTCGTACCGTGGGAGAGAGGGCGGTGCTTGGTGTGGGACACTACGTGTGTCAGCACCTTCGCCGCCTCGCATACCAGTCGCACGGTGCGCGCGGCTGGAGCGGCGGCCGAGTCTCAGGCTGCAGTGAAGCGGCAAAAGTATGCCCCCCTGGGAGCAGGATACATTTTTGTCCCTTTCGCGGTAGAAACAACGGCGGGCTGCTGGGGGGCGGACGCGAAAAACATGGTGCGCGACATAGGCCGTCGACTTAGGCAGAAGGGGGAGGACCCCCGCTTCGAGTCGTTTCTGGTGCAAAAGGCTATCCATAGCCATCCAGCGCGGCAATGCCGCGAGTATTATGGGCACTTTTGCACCGGAAGCGTCTAGGAGCGGCAGTAATGTTTAGTTAGTAGTTAGTTTGTAAGTATGACTAACTGTATGTATGTCTTTTTAATTGTATTTTAACCTGTCTTTTACTGCAATTGTACTTTAATAAACCTACATATTTATAGTAGGTAGGTACATATTTATTTAATCAAAACTTTGATTAACATCCATTTTTTGTATCTTATTTATCATTTGTAATTAGTACTTTATTATATTAATTAAACCAAGTATGTAATTAAGTCCCTCGATCTCACTCAATATAATATAATATATCATATTATATCATGTGAAATTGTCACCGCGACGTCTTATAAACAAAGATAAAACCTTTAAGAGTCTCCCACAATTTATTTTACTGTAGGTAAGTCTTTGAAATCCTAATCTTCCAGATCTATCAGACCGCATCCCACAGACTAGTCTAATTTTAACCCGTTCCTGTCTAATTCTATCTGTTTACGACTGGCTCCCACGGCCGGACCCTACGCGTGGGATGTGTGGGACTAACATCAAAAACTCGATGCGGGGCCTTACTTCATTTTTATATACGGTTTTTTTATTCATTTAGAACTGGAGCGTTTCTAATTTTTTGATGATTATTTGTGACATTTTAAATCGTGGTAATATGGCCGCCATCACGATTTTGATGACAGTTGTAATTAGGGATCAAAAAACAACTACTTAAGTAAGTAAGTAAACCAAGTTTTAGGTAGGAACTTACCTAGGTACTTGTAATTTATGTATGCAGCTGAAACCTAGTTACGTGAAGCCAATTTTTGTTGCATCTGTCATTCGAGTACATGTTTACTTTTCGAATGGTGTTTGTCGATAAACCATTGTTTTGCTGCCTAGACCCTATGAAATTAAAAAAAAAACAACGGGTTGCACTTCGGGAGTGCCGACAGAAGTGAAAAAAAACTCAATGACTAGTCCAAAATGTCTGTAGCACTATGTATAATTGACCCATCCTCCTTTCTATTGAAAAACTTTAGTTCCGAAATTGCTGGCCAGTAGTGAGCTTAAATTTGTAGCGTTAATTGTTTAAAATTCGAATAGAAATTGTAAAGTTACCTTGCAGACCTCGCATCTAAATATATTTGGTCATGATATTTTGAGTTTTATTCACCAGTACTAGAGTTCACTTTTATTAGCGATTTCATCAAGATGTAGCTTTATTGAATTCTATTTGAGTGATATAAAGTTAGAATGTAACTGTGAGATCCTCGTATTTCAGCCTTTAGAACCTTTAGAACCTTTTTCATGTAATGTCATTGAGTTTATCTTTATTGATTTAAATGCCATCTAAATGAGTGGCCATCTACCTAAAGCTTACGGTCACGTGATCGCCTTACGGTCACGTGATCGCCTTACGGTCACGTGATCGCCTTACGCTGTCTCGAGTTTATCATTTTTTCTCCACCTCAAAAAGTGCCCAGCGCCGCTAAAGAAGTTTTCACTTCAAAAACTCATTACTGTCTTTAGCCAAGAAAACTTTAAATACCTACTTAAAATAAAAACCTCTTTGCTTTTCCACGACACGCGCAAGCCATGCGTGAAATAAATCAAAAGCTGTCAGATAACTGGTAACTCCGGTAATCACGATCGGTTAGAATTTGTGCCATGCAGGCACGTAAGAAAATGGGCACGTGTAATGCAACCAAGTTTCTCTGTTGATTAAACCTTTCGCTACGTGTAAGTTTCACCGTCTACTATCTATCTTATTCAAGTTAATCGTAAGGCGAGATAGCTTTAAGTTCTAAAACATGTTATGAAGTTACATCGATAGCTATAGATTTTATGAGAAAATATCCATAAGATTGGTTATCTTCAAATGATATACAGTGCGTACGTGTATAAATTACTGTGGGGATTACGTGTTGATATGTTGGTTACAAACAGGAACCAAAAAAGTTAATTGGCATTCGATATCTAGATTTAAATAAATCTGTGTAGTACTTATAGGTAGGCTAAAAGCCACAAGGTCAGGTCAGCTATGCAAAAATAGGTAGGTACCTACTGTTAGGTGTACATGGTAATTTATTTAAACACAACTTCATATACTTAATATTTAATATAATAAGACCCGTTTAGCCTTTTCTCATCTGCTGACTGTCGTAGACTCCTAGCAACTGCCAGTTCTGTTTTATTCTATATAATGGGCGGTTTTTTTTAAGTTGCCCCTACACTTTTTTTTTCAAATTTGGGATTTTTTATGTTATTTCTACTCAGAATTACGAGCTCTTTCTATCCTAATAGGAGAAAAAAGTGTCCTAAGGTTTTTATTTCCATTCCGTCACCATTTTTCATAGACTTTGTATGGCGGTCGCGGAATGGAAAGACCGAAAAATGTATGGAAATTTTGGGACACGTTTTTTCTCCTATCAGGATAGAAAGAGCTCGTGATTCTGAGTAGAAATAACATAAAAAATCCCAAATTTGAAAAAAAAGTGTAAGGGACAACTTTAAAAAAAACGCCCTAATAGGCTTCTTAAAACGACCTCATTTGCCTACGCATTCTTACATAGTAGTTTCAAGTTATTAAAGTGGATTACCATGCAGTAGATAATTTATCGATACAAGCGAGTGGCTGCTTAATGAACCTCCGGTTAAAGCCGCCTACCAGCAGGGTAAGCGATTATGGCCGAATGAACTTGTAAGTTACTGCTTACGATCAACTGGAATCCCAATTTATTCCAAACCAATTTAATTCAGAGAGGCTTAACGCGTAAGGCAATCTTTATCTGCCTTTAAAAACCGTCAGGACCATAAATAAAATTTAAATCGTGGACCAAATTTTAATCGGATGGAAACGAGGGCTGTGTTTTAATGACGATTAATATTTGCTTTACTTTACATCCATATTAAGCGGCAATAATTTGCATAAGTCATTAACTTTGATTGTGACATCATAATAGCAAAGAAACAGTGAAAGTCAATGAAACTTAAGCGTATAATTTTAATAACACTGTAAAACTGGCACGTTCCGACCAATCATAATAAGGAGCCTAATCGTAGTAAATCTCAACTTTTTATGTACCATTAAAACGTTTTATTGATTATTAACACGTGTTAAAATACTGAAACATTTGTAGAAAACCCCCGACCGTTAACACGTTGGTGTGATGAACTGCTGTCCTTACTGGCTACAGTTATGGCCCCACTAAAATCTGGTTACGTTTATTTTATAATATACATAATATAATGGTGATTAGTTTACCGCTTACAGGTTTCCCGTTTAAATCTATCGCCGCCGATTATTCATGATCAGGCCGAGCATATTAGCGACTCCTCGTTCGTGGATACCACAAACACACACGTCAATGTGCGATTTAAACGGTCTGATTCGTCATATCCAATCCATTTTGTACCTTTAGCAAATTTTTGACGTATCTTAAAATTCGAATCAGGCTGAAAGAATATTTTCTGTCTGAATTTAAGTGAATTGCATCTCTATTAAAATTTTCTTACTTTTTCTAATATTATTTCAATTTACTTTTAACACACACACACACACACTTTTTTTTTTTACTTTTTTTTTTTTTTTTTTTTTTTTTTTTTTTACATTTTTTATTAATATGTTTATACTGTTCATCCTTAGACTTTCTGCTTGCTGCAACCTAAACCTATACACCCATATTTATTTATAATTAGTCTACCATTTTTTTTTAAGTTTATAATAATTCATTTTTATTTATCATACGAGTAGCTAACTGATTACGTATGAATGCGGTATCAAATTAAGTATTAATAACCCGCATAAATCAATTATTCGTTTCAAACAGTCATCGACTTTAAAATCGTAATAAAATTTACAAACGGTAGTCAATTTATTTATTGCCTTAAAGTTGTAAAACGATATTACACGCCATAATGACGTGTGTTATTGGCATTTATTTCAACCATCAATGACCATTGATACAATCTTTTATGATTGTAGTTTAATTAAAACAAATTTGTCACAGTAAAGTACAATCAGTCACTTTATGGTGCCTACATCACAAGTACCGGGAAGTACCGCCCGACCTGGCGTGACCTTAACTTAAAGCCCCTTAAGGCTATCGATTTTCAGTACCCTACAGATTTCTATACCGTTCCTAGAGGCCGGTTTCCTATGCTTATTTTCTCATGGTTTGAAACATAAATTATCGAAAAGGTCAACGTTAAAAGTATTTATTTTCTTTGACATACCTGTTATCTACATAAACGTCAGCTGTATATTAACGCAAACCTGTTTACTTACATAAAATAAATAACAACAATGTAAAGAGTTAGACAGACTACGCTGACTTGGACCGTACAAATTTGGCTTGATTTATTTATTAGGTACCCGCAAAAAATCAACAATGCGAGCTTTAAAAGTAAAACGAAAAGGATTGTTCGAGATCCGCGCATTGTACGCACCCTTATGCAAATGAGTTCCTCTGAAACCGAAAGTGTATCCATGCAACAAAAGCCGTACTTGCGCAACCTTTACATAAATTATCGATACGCATTAGGCAAATTACAAATCTTTTTGTTAGAAAAGGTTGTAACAACGGTCAACACTAGTTTGTATGCAAAAATCCCGATGATTGCTCGCATTGTCGTAACCAACACGTTTTCTGTTTTCAAAGGGTGAAATTAGCATAATATTGAAATTAATTCCGTTGACCAAATATTTTGTCTGTTGCGGTAAACTATACTTTCCATTTTACACCGTCTTAGTCAATATCGGGTGTTGGAAGCGAAAGGGTTTAGTCTAACTTGGGAGTGCAGGCCACGGTTGTGGTTTGAAACGCGACGTGTCATGAGTTTAGGGCAGCGATCGTGTCTAGTTTATTTTGATAAGAACACACGAGTTATTCTGATTTATATTCAGGTGTGTTCGTGTTACCGGATAGTTAAGTTTTTATGGGCCCGATAGAGGGGCTGAGTGGAGTCGACGATTTGTTTATCGGCGGGCGTCGACAGGCGATGACGCGGTATCGCACTATGTACCGATCCCTTTATGTTGAGGTAAGTGTTACGTTTATTGCCCTATTTATTGCTTTCTGTTCCCGACGTGGTGACAAAACCTACATGTGGTAAGGACACGCGATGTAACTGACTATTTTGGTGGACGATGTAGGTACCTAAAGAACATGATGTTATATATCACATCAAACTTTTCATGGTGTTTTTGTAATCAACTTATCTTATATTTCTAACAGTTGAAAATGATATTTTAGTCAATAAATGTTAGGTAGGTTAGGTATATTATACTATACCGATTACTGCTCCTACACTATTAGCTACTTTAAATTAGGAATTAGTTTATTAACATAGGGCACTCAAGGTCTATTAACACATCACGTATTATTACATTATTTTTATAAATGACTGTTTGTTGCCTAAAAAAAAGAATATTATGAAATGGACTGTTTACATATAGGTAGGTATATGTCGTGGCCAGATCTTAATAGATTGATGTGGCGATCATTTCATGAAATGATTGGCTGGCCACATCATGAAAATATCAAACCTAACCTAACCATAATCCTACTTTTTTATTTTCCGAGTTTTATATGTGAAATGTATTAGAAAACATAATATAGGTACATAATACCTATTGTCGTTTAACAAAGCAAACTACTCCGCATTAATTTATGATGCAAAAACCATATCATTATCATCATAAAGTGTCTGCATAAAAGCAAAACATGCATCAAAAGTAATTCACAATAAACACTTTATCTCAAACATTGAATTACGTCTTAGAAATATAATAAAATGTTCCGCATGAAATATATATTATGTTCGTGACGGTTCCGATTAACTATTACGAATTTTGCTTTCTTACATACTTCGATATACCTAGGTGTATTTTAAGGTACCTAGTACTTAAAATATAACCAGTCATGATTTAGTATGTTTTTTCTTCTAACTGCTAATCTTGAAATAGCACTAAATACCCCATACATTACAATATTAAGCATATATGTAATTAAAATTAATTAAAATTAAAATACAATGATATTAAAACAAGTGAACCGGTACAGGTAAATACTGAAATACACATTTACCAATCTGTTTTAATTTAAACGCAGGTAACTTTATTTCATAGAGGCCGAACCATGAGTCACTGACAGTGTCAAAACTGACATTTACGCTATCGAGAACGTAATTTACTTTCTATACATCTCGTTTGTACTAATATGCGAGTACGAGCGAGATGTGTAGAAAGTAAATTAAGTTCTCGACGGCGTTTATGTCAGTGCCAAACTGATGGTAGCCATATAGGAAACAGCATTTCTGACAGCCTTTATACGAGAGGTACCTACCTATACTACCTACCTAATAGCTTTCAGTCGACGCGTTCTATTTTCTCAAAGATTTTATTTCTGTTTAGTTTGGGGTGATTAGGAGGTATTTTTACTTCGGTCTATTCACTGTTTGAGACAGAAAAAGAATTTCCAAAAAAAACACTAATTTTACTTTCAGTGATCCTACCTACCTGGCTAGCCTACCTACCTAATAGTTATTAGAAAAAATATGCCAGATCACGCATGACAGTATCATTATATTTTTTTATTAGTTAGATTTAGTTAATGTATGTAATATGTATATATTTTCTTTAGGTTCCACGAAAATAATGAAATACGTGATACAGTGGACGACACTTGGCATAATACCAAAAACGTAATTAAACCAAACATTTATGCTTTATATTAAATACTTATGTATATATGTTGGTATTCTGTATTTACTTGTTTAGTCAACGTTATTATTTATATGAAGAAACTGTATGATCACTTGAGCAATAATTTTAACATAATTGAACATTAATGTGGATTGTTCAGAAATGTGTTAGGCCCAAATTATAAAATTATCAATAATTGATACACGTTTTTACACAGTACGAGTATATACTCGTACTATATGCCATATGGCTGGTAACAAAAGACCTATGTAATTGTAAAGTTAAGCTCATATTACTTATAACACCCAGGCTAAGAATTTTGCATTCTTACTGCACACTTACACAGTTCGTACAACATATATTTTTTGTTTTCTTACTTATTTTTATCCCCTCGGCGTGAATAATGAGCTCATGCCTTTTTCAAAAATAACCCGAGTAGCCACCGCCGACCACAATTACCTACAGCTAACTCAATCCAAGATGGCTGCGACGACCACAGTCATTCATCAGGGCCCTGACATAAAATAGAATTACTCTGACGGATCGCAGGCATGATTACTGCGAATCACCATAAATCAAGGCCCGCAGAGCCCGCAGCCTGCTCTAATTGCTAGATCTTTTATAATCGTAAATCATACAGTTTGGAAGGGAAGTTTTGTTGGAAACTCTCGAGGCTGTTGGAGAATTTAGACCGTTTGGCATGCGGACAAAAACCTAACTACACGTCTCGTTTCCTATTCGCTTTTGTGCGCCTAGTCAAGGTAAAATAGTATATTTTCTTCTAGAATCAGTTTAAGGCCCATTTTAAGTGATTTTTTTAATCAAAATATAATTTCCATCCATACCAATGTTCTAGGCTGAGGTTAAATTTCACAGACACATAACATTAAGGTATTAGGTACCTATGGTTTTTCCAAAAAATTAGCCCAAGCATTTTTCATTCAGTTAAACTCCTGAAAAGAAGAGGTATTTTTTTTTATGTTTAAAAGTTGTTTTCATGGACCCGATTAATAGGTCCTTATATTCGATTACCATTTTATACACCAATCATTTAATAATTCTGTTTAGTTACGAAACTTTCTTTGATAGCATAAAAACTACATCTCCTCCAAAAGGCCTTCAAAAATCCATTTTACGGTTTAGGTGCTGATATGAACCGGTTTTAATTTAACGGTCGATTAGATTTCATTAACGTGCATTTGTATTGTAATAAGTACGCGCATTCGTTTCATTATCAATTCAATTTCGTTGTTTAATTGCTGTAACAAGCGCTTATTGGCTGTTTCTGCTAAATCAACTTCATAAATGTTTTTTCTATAACTATACTAATGTAAACATTTTACAAGTACCTTCTTCTTACATATTACCTACCTTATTCTTAACTGTACCTATATAATTAAATAATATACCAGTGGGAAATATATTTCATTTGGTCCAATAGGTATTTAACCTATACGAAATAAAATATTTTATTTCCAAATTGCTTATTTAGGGTTTTTGGAAAACTGTTAATAGTAGTAGTAACTATTAACAGTTTTCCAAAAACCCTCAAATTTTAATTAAATACCAAATTTCGTCTAAAAAATAATAATTGCTAAAAATGTTCATAAAAACCTCAGCTTTGCCCTTAAGCAAGGGCCCCTTGTAAGGGTTAGCAGCTAGGTTACCAAACACTCTGTATTTCACGTTTATATTAATTGATAGAGTTAATATAAATTGGCTCTTGCTGAGAGCAATAAATGGATATTGACTGTGCGTAGGTAGGTATTATATTAATTTCCGCTGGATATGTTTTCTATAAATTGGGTGAGTACCTACATGTAGATTGTGGAGATTGGAGATATTCTCTATGAGAGGAATGATTTCCGTAATTAAATCTTTAAATAAATAAGGTAAAGAAACTCATTTCCGTAAAGGCTAGAAAAAAGTGAAAAGTGCATAAAACAAAGACGGGATATAATAATTTGTATTTAACAAAGTTAATTTTGGAGAAACCCCATTGAATTTTCAACACGCCTCAGATTAGACCAGGCTCTCTAGAATAGTGTCGTAGGTATGATTTTTTCGACGGCGCGGCGAATGTATGTACTTATAGGTATTATAATTGTAAGGGGAAAATTCAAGGGGCAGATTGGAGATAACTTTTTAGCCTGGCAACATCGGGTTTCTTGAAGCCTACGAGCACCACAACAAGGATCAGAAGTGAACTGCGGTCTAATAATATTATACAGACCAGGTGGCAGGTGTTGTTCTAGCTAAAGTCTATTTTTTTATTCGGTAGACTAAAATGACATTTCATAGTATGAAATGATACATGATGTTCATACTATGAAATGTCATTTTAGTCTACGGAATAAAAAAATTGACTTGAGAGAACCTGATCGACGTGTTAGAAAATTGAAATAAGTCATTCGTATACATTTCCTTTCAGAATTTCTACACCAACGATACATATGTTTCAGTTAAGTACCTATAAATTAAATAAGGTATTTATTTGCCCGTTCCGATTTCTATCGTCGTATCTAGTGAGGATTCTAGAATATAATTCAACTACAGCCATTATCTTTCAGAGTCCCCTCGCTTGGAAAGACGGCTTTGGCAAAACCGTAAATAAGTCTGGCATTTTGAGAACCCGGCTAGCATTTTACGTGCATTGGCAAATACTTAGGTACAATGCGACAATAAACTACGTTAGATTTCGAATCGTGATAAATAAAGGCTCTAGGAAACTGTAAATTATACTTTAAGACTATAGTGGTGAAGGTCTGGTTTTAGTCGCACTCACGGGCAGTATCGGTTTGCAAGTCGCTAAGCCAGCAATGGCGACTCACGATTTGAAAACAGATTTATGATCGACCACGATAACGGGCATGCGATAAAAATTTTGCCATTCCAAGGAGCATGTATACGTATGTTCTACGGCTCCAGGTTGGTATGTTCTCGCACACGCCGCCAATGACCCAAATACCAGCTCCATACCGGCAAGTATTAGAAGGTAGGTACTAACGTCAAGTTATTCAAAACATTTTTAATTTGTGTCAACTTCGAGTAACAAGTTACTGGCAAATAAAAAGTGGCTTCTTTTGGCAAAAAAAACTTTATGGCCAAGATCTCGCGTTAAGTTGAGTAAATAACGTTAAGTCACAATAAACCGAATTCGTAGATATTACCTACGAAAGTCGATGACAAAGAAATTCCTTCAGAAAGTTTCGTAGATTAAAGAACAGTCACTACGTAACTAAAAGTAATGATAATTTCAACAAACTTATTTCTTCAAAATTCGGGGCTACGTTACTCGTGTGTTATCGATTATCTATTTTCTCAATAGGGAAATAATTACACAAATACTTATTTGCAATTTCTACGGATGAAATTCTGTACAAAATTCTAACAATTCCACAATTTGGTGACTAAATATAAGGTACTAAGTGGACTTAGAGTACCTAGACTCTAAGTCCACTTAGGCTCTTGGCGATTACAACGAGATTACATATGCTTCGATTATAGCTTAGCAGCAATCAACCGCATCATTTTCAGCCATAAGTTTAAACGTGTTCCAATGGAAAAAAATCTACAATCTCGTGTCCCGAATGTACTTTGTCACGCACGTCTCAAACGTGGCACACGATGTTTTCCGACTCACGAGTCGCGCTGTCGTCGTGGAGAGAAAACATATGAAACACGCTACTTATCAGTTAGTTAGTCACGATAGTTATATATTTTAAAAAGTATTTCTACTTTATTTATGCCGTGTTTGTACTTGATACTGGATTTTCAAGTTACTTGTATAGATAAAACATACCTATTATTACTGATTCGGCTGCCCTATTTATTTTAAGACCTACTTGATATTTTTATTCAGAAAGATTAAACTGAGGTATGGGTGCAATCAAAACCCCGAACAAATATTATAGGTACTATTCTGGGCTGCTTTGATATTAGGTAACGATGTTATAAAATAAATTTCATATTTTTACCAATAATAACTCATAATAAGTAATAACCATAGGTATTAGACTCAAATTCCGTTCTACGTTTTCTCATTTATGTATGTTTTAATATAATAATTTATGTATTACGAAATAAATTGAATGTCTAGTTTACTAGATTTTCACATTAGTTAGGTACAATCGGTTTGATCATAATTGACAAATAAAAACCTGTTTTATTAGGTACCCAATTATGTAGGTACAAGAAATCGGACAAATGGTAAAATAGTTATGTAGGTATACTGCCCTCCTAAGCAAAAATATATGTATGCTAAAGGCTATCTCAAAGACAAATGAATATGAAAATGGAACATTCAGATTAAGATTCTAAAGTACATAAGTACGTACAATACAAGTTTCAGTAGATCTATGACGTGTCAATGATAAACTTTTGCCAATACTTATACTGAATTTAAAAGGCACCTTTAGTAACCTTAGCGTGCTTATAAATCTTAGAGTAGGTAATTAGTAATTGAGATAAAAAGTTAAAACCTGCCTGGTACTTACACTATACTATATTTTTTGTCTCCTTCTAATTTCCTGGATTTACGCCCCCTTCCAGGGCCACCCGACCCACACTATAATCATCTCCCGAGCGTCGGCGTCTAGTCAACACTATGGCTGCTGCGCCTGCTGCTCGACGCAACAATGGCGCAACTGCGCAGCGACGCCATTGTCCATAGCGCTGAATAGACGCCGACGCTCAAAAGACGCTAGTGTGGGGCCGGATGGCCCTTAAGTGGAACAGTTTAAACCGAACGTGACATCTTATTTCATTGTAATTCCGGATTTGTATGACCCACGTGTTGTACTAGCTTTATAACTTGTTTGTGCATAAATTGTGCGCAAGCCCATCGTATCGCGCATGCGTTCAACTATAAATAAGAGATGTAAGACGCGACCTCAACCGTCGCGAGGTCGGCTATTGTGATCCTAGCCATTACCCGCGGCTTCGAAGAATAGAACAGGTTGATATCTTAGAAGACTTGGAACTTACAGAACTGCGACTTAGGTATTCGTATGCCTAGATAAAAAACAGTCACCTGCAATAATATGATACACAACGAAGGCCGCAAAAATATCTGACATGATCTTATTTGTAGAGCCCTAGCTAGCTAGAGGGTCGCCGTTGCCGATTACGGCATGGATAGCTATATGCTTGTATATGTAGAGCCATAAGAGCGTGTCATATATTTTTGCGGCCTTCGAAGAGAAACATATTATTGGAGGTGACTGCTTGTTCGGCCGACTTACAAAGACAACCGATGTATAGCTAGTTATTGTTCTTGAAAAAAAGGGCAGGATACCCTACTTCAGTCATCCTGATTATTGGATCGCTTGGGAAATGGATAATGTTAAAACAATTGAAGTAGATAGTTTTCTTTTTACTAAAGAAAATTTATTATCCTGTGTTTCCAATGAGAAAACAGGATACGCGTTAGTACACTTTGTATTTACCTACCTCTAAGTAGGTACCTATCATCCATTTACATACCTACTCGTAGATAGGCACTGGCCAGTAGTCAGTACAATTTTCCAGTCCAGTGGAGGTCCAGTTTAAGCTACATTTTGACAGTAAATATGTGATCTCTTCATTTAGTTTCTTTAGGTACTTATTATACTGATCTGGTAGGTAAATGGGTAGGTAAACAGTTGGCACTGAAAATTGGCAACTATATTTAGTAATGTCCCTACTGCTTATTTATAAAAGGATTTATGTTACGTAGGTACTAGGTACCCATACTTATTTGTCAATAGATAAAAGTAATCAAGCACGATGTTAATTACCTATCTATACTTAATTTAAAAAAAATCTTATCAATTTTATACAAAAGATTTCATTCAAATTAGGTACGAGTAGATAATATTAGGCAAATGATGTATTAAATCCTCAAAATATTATAATACTTACTAAACATTCGTAATTTCCCAATAACTGAAGCAAGCGCGGATTCCCAATGAAATTCACGAAGCCAGAGCGTTCAGCTCCAAGGCAACCGACGAATCGCGCACGTCACACTGATTTCCCATGGAAATAACAAATTGTTGCGTCTACGCGTTATCGCGTACGAAAACGACTTCTAAATTCGATATTCGAAATTAAAGTTTAAACTTGGAATGAGAGCGCCGCCATCTTGATCGGTGCGTGCGGCTGCGCCGCGAGCGCGAAATTACATACAGGCTTAGGCTGCGCGCTGCCCGCTTGCGAGTGTAAAAATAAAATAAAGTTAAAACAACGTCATTTTGTTTACATGTGTGCGTGCTGTATTTATAGGCTAGCTGTGTGGAATACCTATATGCACGACTGGGCTCGTTGTTTGTGGTTTGTGTAACGTCTTAATAATTATTTATTACACAGTCTTGAAGCCTAGCATTACTAAAAATAAATATTTATTAACATGGTTTTATTAAAAACTCTTTTTGCATAGGTATGCTTTTTGGTTACGGTAAAGTAGGATGTTTTTTCATTAAGTAGGTAATTAAAGTTTATAAGCTCGAAGAGCATTGCGCATACATCGGAGGTAGATACTCCAAATTAACTACGCGAGTCTTTTGAAAGTATGGACCCAAGATAGTATGCTCCTTTACTACACTTAAACACAAGAAACATACTTAGAATGCGATAACTTATCGGGAGTCCGCTTGAAAGTCCTTAAAAAGTTTTTAAGACAAACGTCGTAGACATTGAAATTTGAAGTGTAGTTTCTCCGATAAGAAAGCCTTCTTAATAATTGTATTATGATTTAACTATCTATGTCTTCCCAATAGGTACACCTCAGGCCAAAAGTATGAAAACAAAGTTATTTTTCTTAATTTTTAATATTTCCATTATTATTATTATTGTGTATTGGTAACGCAAAAATTACTTTAGGCAGTTTTATAAGATTAAAACAGCACCCAAAGTATTAAAACATCCTAATATATGCGAAAAAAATATAAATTTGAGAGAACATACAAATCAACCTTCTTAATTGTCTTTCTACGAAAGGTTGAATTCACAGTTTTATTAAAGATAAGATAAGATAAGTAATTTACTTTTAAAATGTTCTTTTATCATTTTACTCTTTTGTTTTTGAATTGTCAATAATAGAATAAAATGAAAATTACAGTTTTTTATTGTCATATAAGTTTGTTTTACTACTTATACTTTTGGCCTGGAGTGTATACCTATCTAAGTTACAATCCACCAAGGACGCTTAAAAGTTTTACTTGTCTACCTCGTGACATTAAATATTTACCGTTCATCTTGCTATTATAAGGAACCTTAAATAAAATTAATGAATTCACTAGATCAACGGTGTAATGAACTGCGGCAGTCAGTTCTGGAATGACTTTAAAACGATAATGTGGTTTTTCGTGGTTAATATCACAAAAGTTACGTTTAAGCAAAAACAATACATTTTCTTTGGTTAAAACAACCTACCAATTTCGTGTTATTGAAATTTGAAGTTGAACGTTGTAAAGAACGCTCGATAACTAGACATTAGGCCTATAATGGTCTCGTATCGAAAGATTCGAAAGCCATGTATAGCTAAGAGCGGCTTCAGCCGTTGAGATAGCTTGGCAACACAATACATTTATCACGTATCGTTTTACAATAGCTTCACTTATAGCTATATCGTATCGAAAACCTTGCATAGCTGAGAGCGGGTTTAGCGGCGAGATATCGCGCGATATTCCAGAGCGGCCGGTCGATGACCTTCGCCACCGGTCTCTGGGCTCGCTAGGGTTGCCACTTATATTGAGTTATATTATTTATTTATTTATTTTTATTTTTAAGGAGTACCAACAGCTACAGAAACATTATACAGATTCAGGTAACAATACAAAGCCAATTACAGGTACTCACAGATAGAAATGGAATAAACAATATATCACACTTTGCGCGCAATTTCACACAATGCTATCACATTTTATACATTTCAAAGAAAAAAATAAAACAATATTTTCCAAAAGTACAATAATAACGTATACAACTCAAAACTTATCATTAACAAGGATATAGAATTGCTAACAATAATGACAGTAAAAATAAAGGGTACGTAAATACTTAAGCACTCGGACAAATCGCAAACCTATTACTTGTGAAAACAAAACAATCGGGATCAAAGTGGGTTAAAAAATAGATTCGCTAATTTTCGCTTCACCGAAGGAATGGAACAATTAAATACATCAATGTCCAAATCTCTGCATAGAATATTTAAATTACGACTAGCACGACACAAAAAACTATTTTGTCTGTAATTGGATGAAGTGCGTTTGAGCGAAATGGGGGGAGCGTAACGTTTAGATCGGGCGGGCGTATTAAATGAAAGTTTAAATAGCAGTTCAGGGCAATCAATATACCCACTGGTGATGCTTAGCATATAGGCAATGTCGGCAATCTCTCGCCGTTTACTTAGTAGAATAAGATGGTGGATGGTAAGATTATGTTTTTATTAGGTACAGGATAGCTCTGCTTGCTCTGCTCGGTTTTGCATTGTTCTGATTTTTTTGGTTCAAGTGTTATTGGTATTGATTGACTGAATTCAAAAAATAAAAATTCATTCGCAATTAACTTGTCATATATTAAATAAGAATAATATTTTTTGTAAACACAAACAAACTAAACTTCAAATTAATGCCAATTTAAATCAGGTAGTGCAATTAAATACGCTCACTTAAGTCCGATTTGTGATTTAGGCGTGATTTTTTCTACGGCCAATGTATGAGAATTGTAACAGGGAAATTCAAAAGACTGGTGGTGTAACGGCACCACTTTTCAGCCTTTGATTGATTGATTTATTTATTGGTAAAATTGGTTGTTTTACAAGTCAAGATTTCTACATATTTACATAATGAGATTAAAATACTAATATTTACACATTTTTACATTTACAACTAAATTTTAAACTACGTAATTAATTCAACATCCAGTTTCTTGAAGCCTAGGAACATCACTATAAGGATCAGAAATCAAACTGTGGTCTAATAATTATGCATACGACACAATTCTAGAGATCCTGGTCTATATCGTACCTAAACATTTATTAATAAGACTTGAAAAACGTCTTAAATTTAACTGACATAAGTACCCACGCAAACTAGAAAGAAGATTTATAACATATCCTTAATTTAAGTTAGTGTCTTTCGATCTATTAGGTAATACATATGTAATAACATATTTCTTAGTGTAAGGCCTGAGTGGACGCTCGAAGCGGAGCGTTCGGCGGGGCGTGCAGCGTGGCGTCGGGCTCACAAGTGATTTGAGCAGCATGCACTAAGGCCGCTACTATACGCTTGCATTTGTTTAACATGCACGCTGCACGCCCCGCCCCGCTGCACGCCCAACTTGAGCGACCACTCAGGCCTTACACTTATACCTATTGAATAAGCAAATATATATCTACTTAGATAATAAATTGATTGATGATGAAAGAAATTCTTAACAAAATGTGTTAATATAATACATATCTGACGATGTGCGTCCCTGGATAAACTCGGCGTCCGCTTTTTAATTTTGCTTCGCAGCTGACAGACGCCTGATCAAACATACCCTCTGCATACTTGATATCTCCTTGTTAAAACGCCCCATGAATTCCTCATTAATTGGTTACAAATAAACTATAAATTAGCAATTGAAATAAAATAAGTATATAGGTACTTACCTTTATTAAACTACAAGGTGTAACAAAAATAGTGGGGTCCGTTTAAGGGAATATTCTGTATTGTGTTCTGATTAGGAAAAAGCCGAAGAAAATGTTTTTTTGACGGGAAAAATGTTTAGGTTTTGTATGGAGGGTTGGCTGACTTGGACGACCAGTTCCATAGAATAAAAATTCTCAAAAACAATCAGAACACGATAGAGTGGGGATCCGTTTAAGGGCATATGCCCCCACTATTTTTGTTACACCTTGTATAGCAAATTAATGTTAATAGTTATTACGAATATCACGATAGAGTTAAATAACTTACAGCTCTCAAAAAGTTTAAATCCTTTTCTAATATGTAAAAAATTATGATAAGAATAATCTTTAAAACCAATTAATTTACAAAAATTACATTAGGTAAGTAAGTAGCTATTTTGTGTTTACTTTAATTTATTACAACGCTTTTTTTAAGTACAACTCCATTACTACCCACCAAACTCTCATTAATATATTAAGATATGCACTAAAACTCAATTTTCCCCGAAACAAACACCTGCATGGATATCAAAACGTGACCAAAAATATTTACTTCATTACTGAGACAAGTATTATCTTTCATCGCACGTTTTGTCAACAGATCTATATCACAACTCGTAAAACTCATCGCCTATCATTACCCTCCCTTCCAAATATAGAAACGTCCAGAAAATAATTAATTTCACAAATCTTACGGACATCTCTATCCAAACTTAGCTATTATTCGACGTCTATTTATATTAATCGAGATAAGGGTTTTAGAATTTAGGAAATTCTTAACAAGAAACGATTTATATCGTGGTTTTTTGTTGTATTTCTTAATTCTTTTCGTAGGTACGGTTTGGCTGCAGGCCAAGGGCGGTTCCCCTCCAGGGAAGGCACCCTCGAAGACAATAAATATGTCAGACGAAGATATTACACGGCGCGGAGACGTGGGCTCCGTCTTAGTAAATTATTACTTCGCAACTTTTGCTGATGAGTTCGCTCTCTGTAATAACTTTTTACATTTTATTAGCCTGGCTATATTTGTACAGTTATGTTTTTATGCTTGAGTTGAAATTATTCAGCAAAAACTTTTTAAGTCTTGTACCTAATACTATCAATTAGGTAGTTTGTTGTGAGATTTATTATTTAGGTAGGCTTATACATATAATGGTGAGTACCTACCTCTATCTGAAACCGTAGGTATACGTCTAGGTGAAAAAGTATAATGTAATAAAACCATTCATTAGTTTGAAATATAGGTATTAGAGCAAGAAACCTCGGTAGGTGTAATTTAACTAATTAGGTTAAGCGGTTACAAGATTAACTATTACAAAGACTTAATAGGTACTTATAATGTAAACCAGATATGTAATAAATGTAGGTATTTTACAAATGTGTTAAGCTGTTAAATTTAATTTCCTTGAAGCATTTGAATAATATAATACCTACTATTAAAATAATTAAATTAAATACGAATAAGCACCTAGAAATCGTTCTTCTCGATAAGTTCGCTTGTATTATTTAGTCCCCCTCTACTTTATTTGAGCTACCTACCTAGTCACTTTGTAGATGAGTAGGTTAGGTAAACTACCTTCTCAAAATTTACTGAATAGGATTTTTGTAGACACAGGTACCTCGTACATAATAACGTGGATAATGCTGTATCTACCTATTAAACCTATTAATTAGTAGGTATTCTTTATGCAGGACATGCCTCGGTAG
Source organism: Cydia amplana (assembly GCF_948474715.1). Lineage (NCBI taxonomy): Eukaryota > Metazoa > Arthropoda > Insecta > Lepidoptera > Tortricidae > Cydia > Cydia amplana. The sequence continues at coordinate 7,406,940 of NC_086070.1, forward strand.
GTAGGTATATACCTACTCATAATATGAAACGACCTACATATTTATGTAGATATGCAAGCAATACGGTAGGCAGGATGGCTGTAGCACAAGGCTGTCGCTTATCGACATGCGTGCCTGGATTCAGTAACCAAATGGCATTTACAGTTATTTAGGGCTAGCACGCATGACGCCGTAGATAGCTAGATATATAGACAGATACCAATTTTCTGGTGTGCGCGGTCGATATTTGATTATGAAAAAAATTGGTCATGTTCAAATTTTTTAAATGTTTCTGCCGAATAGGTAGTTCAGTTCAGGTTCAGAATTACACGCAGGAGTGGTTTAATAATAGGTCATTCTGAAAGTACCTAAGTGGTACTTACCTAAGTACGTAAGTAGTTTTACCTTTTGAAATTTACCTATGAAATAATATTTGATAAATTTTGTAAATAATTTCTCGTATATCCTGTTTAGGAATGTAGGATTGTAAGAGTAGTTATTGAATAGTGCCTTCTTTTCAAAATATAAATTTCATAGGTAGGTAAGTACACTCAGTAGACAGGGAAAAACGCTTAAACATACATTGTGTCGCCGCGTTCTTTACAAAGCAAACAAAACACTTTTCCGCAAAAAAATCAGGAAAAAGCGCGCCAGAGAAAAACAACGACGACTATAAAAGAAAGAGCAGAGTTGGCGGGCGGCGTGCTCGCTCAGCGAGACGCCATTGGCTGGGGCCCACCCCGCTGCCCCCATCCGACCGTAACTCACTCTTCACTAAACTTGCTTTTACGGCCGCCATTTTGTGACGTTCGCCCGCACAGCAGGCGCGCTAATCCATACTGGTGCTGTGTGTGTGACCCGACCGGTTTTGTACAACCCTAACGGCGTGACGTAGGTAACGCATTTGTGGACGTTACAATCATTTAAAAAGCTGTAAAATAGCGACGTCAGATGCGATTGTCATTGAAACTTGGCGGTGTTCAGTTATTGAAATTTCAGATCTTAGATGTAGTGGTAAACCTGCTAAGCATACCTATTAATAAACAATATTAAATGTTAAATACAATTTTTTATTTCAATATCAGTGTTTTCTACTTTCACGCATGTATTGGCAAGGTGCGCAGTCGGTGGAGGGGGAAGTGGCGCTGATCGTCACAAACACAGGTAATCTTATGGAATGTCTGACATTAGTACTAGCGCCAGCCGCTTGAACTAATTTTACTCCATAAGATTTAACGTAGAAAGTCTGCCAAAATGAGGGCAACACCAGTCTTGCACCTAGCGAATATCGGCGCTCAACAGCTGAACAGCCCTAACCCTATGTGTTAGGAAGAGACTTCCGCTTGTAAATTGTAACAAATACAAATATCTTTATTCGCTTTAAAACTTGTAGCTTTATTAAATATGCCACCAGCGCGCACAGCGACTAGACTTTTGATATTAAGTACCTACTTTCTAACATATATGTCTACTAATAAAGCTACTTTCATTCAAACAAGTTTCAATCCCAAGATTTGCGGCTCTATGCACAACGAACAATACAAGAAAATAATTTAGATACCTAAGCACAAACCATAATGAATTTCAAGCTTCCCTCACTTGATAGCACCGCGCTCATTAGTTTCGGGAGTAACGTCCGTCCTATCTCCCTAATGAAACCCCTCCATAGATGCATGAGGCATTAGGCAGTGATGGCAGACTATCTTCATGTCTCAATCCTCGTTATTAGGACCCGCTTCTGTCGTAAATAGGTTCTTGGAAGGGTCTAATTTGCAAGGTGTGATTGTATGTAATTTAGAGTTCCTAGACGATGGAATGGCTCTGAAGGTGTTATTACATAAATGGTGGTTGTAAGAAAAGCACTTTGCCTATGTTCAATAATAATTACGTACCTATAAACCTAATTATATATCTAGTAGCGATTGTATAGGTAACTCACTCACTCGTTAAGTCACAATTTTGCTATAAATTAATCTGTGACAGGTTGAAGTGTTAGATTATTACGTATATTTTACAAATAAATAGGCAATTTAAGTCGTTATATATTATGTATAATAAGATAATATTAGGAAATAAAATAAGTAGTACCGACTTTTAACAGAGACGATATTATATAGACATGTCTAAATACCGACATCATCAGGCTAATGAATATTGAACTAGGTATGTATTTGTATTCAACTTGGTGAATGAACATAATATTAAGTAGGTACCTACTTAAAAAATAATCTGCGTATCACAACGCAAAAAGTAGTCAGTTATAACTTACGATAGGTACCAATTTAGTGCTGGTTGACTATTAATGTAACAAGTATCCATTGCGTAACAAATCAAACCTCAGTGAAGAAGTGTTTGGATGATGTGCGCGACGGTAAAGTTTTATAGAGAAGGTTTATAGCAGTAAAAGTGAAACGCAGCTGTAAACCGCGATTGTCGCAGCCGTTAATGGCCGCTTCATTTCCGACGTGTAAACTGAAGCGGTTCCGCTCCTGAACGGCCCGCAATCTTATCGTGAAGTGGGTCACTGAGATAGCATCTAGAACATAGGTTTTACGGACTGGGGATGCATCTTCCAAGTGAGCTACTGTGAAGCCCAAGGGGAGCGCAAGGTAATATGCTACAAGCCACTTTGGAATGCTCAGGGGATCCTCTATTTCCTTAAAGTGAAAGCAACTACTTTAATAGGACATAGGTAGTAGGTATATCTTCTCTCGAAAATATCCCAATATTTAATTGTTTTTATCGGACGTCCCTAGAATAAAGCGGTTGGGAGATATGCCCTAATATAAAATGTGGATACTATATTATTATTATGTTTACTTAATGATTATGAATTGTTTTTTTTTTGTTTACTTGTCTGTGTCTTTTTACTTATCTTGTGTATTTGTAAAATATTGATTTGTATGTTTGTCAATTGACATGTTTTTTTCCATGTTCTGGCGTTTGGTTTCCCCTGTGAGCCGGACATGTTTGAAAATAAATAAATAATAATCTTCAACTGATCAAATTTCCCAAAATATAGTCTTGGTACTAAGTACCTATTCTGACTTATTTCTACGAGTATTTGACGTAGGCACTTAAACTAAGTATTCAAAAAAACACACGCATATGAAAGAAAACTAAAACTAAAACTCAGTCGTGTTGTGCTCACAGGACTACCTAGCCAATACTTATAGGTATCCTAGACAATCGTTGATGGAAAAACGCCAATTGAAACATACATAATGTAAATACGGAAATAGTCACATGACTTTTCGTACCATCTGCAATCCGTACATTTCTTATTTTCGTTTAGCGTTTGTCTATATAGACGTATATACGTTTGTCATCTTGGCTAGGCCCCCAGAAACCCTTCAATTGGTCACAAACAGCAAGCTTTGAAGACTATGGTAATTTATTATGAAACCATAAAATCGTACCTAGTTCTGAATAGAACGAAAGTGAATTCACAGTGAAACCGTCTTTTTGTCATTTGTTCAAGATAATTTGCATAATTTATTGTTCGATTACGACTGTCCCTTATTTTCAAACGTGGCTCATTGATTGTGTGAAATGACGCCTTTGTTGTCTAGCAATAAACATCTAAGGGGTTAGCCATAATTTACTGTGGTACGTTTTGGCCACGGGCAGATAATTAGATTATTTATGAGACGATAAGTTTTGAAGCGACTCTCTCGGAAAACGTTTACTCATTTCGTAAGTATTAAGTCAAACAATACCTAATCAAAAGTTAAAAGTTTATTTGCGTCAGACGTTCTAGGTAATATTATAGAAATTACAAAAATTGCCTAAATATTTGCCTGACCAAGCTAGAGCTATGACTCTGTTGCAGGTTTAATTGGCAAATTAATTTGTTGTGTAAATATAAAAATAATTTATTTTGGACAAAATCTGTGCGATTTGGCCACTGACAGTTAGATTATCACATTTGTATTGTGCTGATAGTTTAGACAAAACTTCAATGAAATTCTTACCTACTCATATCATACAAAACAAGAATTGATTAGTCAAATAAAAAATAATATTAACAAAAGGTATTGACAATAATTCGATGAAAACCTAAGCAGACAGCGTCAACATAACTAATTTTATTTACTCGTAAGTACCGTAAGTAATTACAAGTTAAGTAGCAGTTCTGTTCTACCTAAGTTTAACTTTAAGAGACGATTTTTTATTTATTTTTTTACAGCTGTTTCTTCTTCAGTGAGGCGAAGACTGAATATAAATGTGATCGTCGATAAAACTTAGGATTAGGTATTTTATCGCCGACAGTATAAAAATCCTAGCTTCAGCTCTGACTTGCCTTTATAAAAGCATGGTCAGCAGCAGGGATCGGATACCGGTATTTTTTGTATGGGAACGGAAACGGTATTTTTTCGTTCTTTGCTAATTACTTCATTTCTAATTAGGCAATCTAATAATACGAAGTCGTAACCTAAAAACACAACTGAGTCCTACATTTTGAGTATAAAATAATTCGAAAAATATGGTTACTTCTAAGTTTTTGCAAAAAACCGGTTCCGATCCCTGGTCAGCAGATTTTACAATATGATTATAACTATTTATCAGGCTTTATTTATCCAAATAATATATTATTATTTATATTTATTTTTATTGTTCTGTACCACAATATCAGCTTAAATATTAGACATATATAATAGCTGCAGACTTTACCTAGATGCATTTTTTTAATATCTATTAGGTACCTACTTACACCAACCTATTTACTACGCGCTTTATCTCCGGCGTACGTATAGGTAGGCACCTACACCTATTTGCCTTCATGAAAAAAACCTTAATGATTTTGTGGAAGATTTACTGTGGAGCTCTCGAAATATCTTCCCTCTACAACCATTATTCATTACTTTTAAAGTCACCTGAAAGATTGATGCGTTCAGGAGCACCTCTTAAAATATCAGACGAGAGTCTTCGCGCGGGGGCGGGAAGGTACCATATGCTTCTGATTAACCACACAACATTTTGCTATGGAAAAGTGTAAACCAAGCGAATATGATCCTTGTGCCAGTGGAAATTGGGAAATTTTAGATTTTTAACGATTCTCAAGGTTTGTCCACCTCAGAGGTGACACCCGAACTGTCGATACATTTCACAATTGTCGTAAAGCCTGGAGACGGAAGGGGAGCGCAGTAAAATTATCATTTTATGCCGTTCGACGACTGAAATGACACGGGAATGCTGTAAAACTGATTTATTGGATACATCCCGAGAGTCACATGGTGAATTTTTGATGAGATCTTTGTTTTGAAATAACGAGGGCAATTTTATCTATTTTAGTCTGTGCCTGAGCTAACACGAGAATACTCCCCCAATCCCCAACTATTAAGTAAAATCTTAGATGGGAACAATTTGTATTTTGTAATCTTATGCAAACAAGAAGGTACAAAAATAGTACCTACATTTACACGTAGGTATATGTACCAAAATTAAGCTTTAAGCCCAAATAGTACCTATAATTGCATACTCCATTGTAAGTAGTAGAAAAGTTGACTTTAAAAAATCACTCTTTTTTTCAATCCAGAGTATAAGTTAAGAAATAGGTACATAACTAAAATTATTAGTCTTAGATATAAAATTATGTACCTACATTTAAAAAATAGGGGTGATGTAAATTAAGATCAAATAGCAGTTTTACTTGGACAATAGTCAAACTAAGCTCCCAATAATTTTATTTAGGTACTTAGGTAGATAGAATAATATAGTAATACTGTTAACCATGACGTCCCACAGGGTTGTCAATTCGGTCATGCAGCCACCGGTGAGTTTATCGCCCATATTTCCTGATTAGGCCCACTCCGCCAACCTCCAAGATAATAAACGCCCAGCACAAGATTGTTTACCCACTTACTGAATATACCTATACCTATATTATACTACCTATATTATACCTATTAAATTTAGAGTACTTTAGATATAGGTAGGGTAAAAAAACACCACAGGTGAAAAAAACATCAAGTCAGAAATAGTTTAATATTAAGAAAGCTTTAATTATAATTCAGTATTTCAGTTTAACTGTTTTCAGACATCAGAAAGTAGGTAGTTACCTAACTGTGTTAAATTATAAAAATAAATATACATAATTATATGTATGTTCATACGTGCCGAATCGAAAAAGCTCTAACATTAAAATAACAAAACTTAGATCATTTAAAATATTAGATTTTTAAATCTAAGCGAATAACTAACATAAAAGAAGTCAAGTTATTTTAAATATTTTTAAGTGCAGAAACACATCATCCCAATCAAGAAAATCTGCTACTACCACACCATAACTACGACATTTATAACCTCTAGTAATATTCTGTTCTGATTACTCCGTTATTAACAGTTTTGCTGAATTAAATTGCAGCGAGATAAGTGCTAGAACACGAGAGCAATTTTCGCGAACTCTTGCCTCGCGAACGCATTAAACAAACAGTGCAGTAAAAATAAATCTAACTGCCTATAAAAACTGCCATAACTATCACTTAAACGCCATTGTGACTGCGACCGTTTTATCTCGAACTACCGACGAAAAGTGCAACTTTGTGCCATTTAAGGTGTAAGGATTCAAACACTGCTAATGTTGGTCTTAATGGTTTACTTTTAAAAGGCGCATATCATGCGAGTTAACGCAATAGAATTTAGAAAATCGATGCCTACGAGTATGTTTATGTCGTGAAAGCCATGGCGTTAAATAAATATGCTCAGTAAAACTAAGCTACAGAGCGGCGAAAGCGAAGGGGGCGATATATTTTTCTTAATACGAGTAGGCACTCGTAAGGGAACTGTTAATCTTCACGGCTTCATCATTTGAATAAAACTATATAAATAGTCACAGATTACATTACGTTAGTGATTACGTAATTATTAGATATTTATATAATTATAGATTTAAGGTCTTTGTCACGCAAATATTATAAATTAAAGTGGAATTTGAGTAATAAGTACTTATTAAAATCATAACGCAGTAATTTTATTTAATTCACGCCCATAAAACGTCTTATCAATATAATTCTGAATAGCAATTTAGTGGCTATGATAAATCAGGTTTGATAATTAGGCAATAATCACGCTAAACCGGCTCTAAAATTTAAGCAAATATGTATTGCCCTATTAATGCTAAACAAGATGAAAGCAATCAACTTAACTGGTTGTGACATTGATTGGTAGGTAGGTACCTATCTAATAAGCTAAATATAGATAAAATATAGATACCTACGTATGTTTAAGTAGGAATGTATAATATGTGGCTTCCATTTGAATTTATTAACATACCTATATCGATTTCATCGCGAAGATTTCCTTAGGCAGTCATAGTTAGGTATTTGTGATAAAACATTATTTATACCTATATTTAGGTGCTCAATGAACCTATAGGTACTTACACCTTCCTACCTAGGCATGTGAGTAATCTCTAAAAAGGCAATTCCATTTTAAAGACACTTTTAAACGCCAAGTTTAACTAAAAGCTTAAACTATGGCTTTAAAAAGAAACAAAAACTATTATCAACATAAAACAAGAAGAAAACACAAGACAGTGAAAGCTTTAAAACAAAAACAAACCAAAATAAAACCTCTCCGGATACTTATGCGCAACAAAATCCCGGAGATCATTATTTCGCCGCTACACGGTACACGACCCGGCCGGCCGGCCCCAGATAGTGTTTAGTTTATCGCGGCAGGCCGGCTAACACGATCATAATAAAGACACTTTATTAGCCCTCTCACCACGACGCGTTATCGACTTCAATTAAATACCATTTTTATTAGGAATCCTCGGTAACGCCCCGTGGTCAATACGTTTTTTTGTTCACATTTCATATGCGCTTAAGCCTTATCCCGTCGCGTTGTCATAACTTAAGTCTTAAGCATTAGTGCCTCGCCTATGTAAAAAGAAATAAAGCTTACTTTACCAGCTTATGTATCCATAGCCGCTGTGATTGCAAACCATCCATGAACCTGAAAAAAGAAAAGTCGATGAGACATTTAAGTTAATAAACGAACGAACATTATCATTACAATAAGTAGATACAATTTTGACTCGCAACAAGAAACCATAAAAAAGTGTTTTCCCAAAATAAATCAAGCAGCGTAAAAAACTGTTGATGCTCTTATATATTTAAAAGCTAAGAAAGCATCATGAACCATAAAACGGAATGTACGCGGCCTTCCAACAATGAATACGAAAAAACACCACGCCGAACGGAGATCGCTTTTCTTCAATGGTTACTTTATATGCAAATTCCTTGCAATAAAAGTGGAACCCTTCTCTAGCTTTATACAGAGAGCAGAAGACTTGAATCCGTTTTATGTGTTAGTGAATCGATGCTGTTTTATAGGCATCGAGTATCGATTCTGAGCGCGTTGTAGAATTCGGAAGTTAACTCGGCTATTTGGATAAATAGATTCCTCCGTATTCGATCGCTATCAAATTTGATTGCTCGAGATAAGTAAACGTCGTATTTAGGATAAGGTTACAACCTACTCGCTTCAAATGAATGTAAGTAACGTGAATGTTACGTTGCCACGACATATCGGGAGCGGCCTGTGCCTGTTACCGTTGAGAAATGAAAAGATAAGCACCATGCAGCAGCTGACTTAAAACCTTTTGTTATTCTACATTATATTCATATGAATAATTATTTGATATCGGATTCCAAGATACACATGAAGAAGGTACCTGTTTATCAGGTCTCTATCTACGTACCTTACCTTATCTACCTACATATTATTATATTATAGGGTATTTACGTATTCAGTAAAAGTCCAAGATATGAAGCACGAAAGACATATTCTGTTTTAAAAATAGTAAACTAACTTCAATCGTACTACCTAATTTATAACTTTTATAAGACAATACGAACCCATCTAGCAATTTATATATGTACCTATTTAGTTTTTTTTTGTCTAAACTTTCTGTCACATCAAGGAGGACACGCGTTTCCGTACTTGGAATTTAGAATGTATATGTACCTATCTGTTTTATTTGTTGTATGCTACATTTTTATCTTCGCATAGCTTACTATTGGAACCACTATATAAAATTCAAATATTGTATGCATCGAACGCAAAGGTGGAGTTTTCATTTTCCGAATAGGGCGCCACCGTAACTCGTACTGCGTCGAGCCCGACAAGGATCTTATATTTCCATAAAACGTTCACTTTACGAGCGCACCTGCACCCCGCCGACCTCCACCTCCTCAAATGACCAGAGATTTTTAAATAAACGTCTATAAACAAACATAAATGATAATATTTTATCTTTAATAAAGCGGCATGAACGAGTATGAAAATATTTTAAAGCAAATGAAGTAGCATTAAAAGGGAAGATAAGCGACATTTCGTGGCGATCATGTGGCGCCAAACCACTTAGATCTACTTGTAGGCCCCATTTCATAGGAAGACTAAGAGGTAAATAATTTCTCATAATCTTACGCATGTAGGTACCTATCCTGCGATACTGGCAATAACACAACTCTTATTTCGCCTGCCCTAACTGATAAAACTTAATTATCAGATTCTTCAGCGGTAAAAGTTTAGCTAGATTTACTTTGATCATATTCTAAATAGTTTTCTTCAATCTGTTACGCGCTATTTAGTGACAGCCCGCTAGGAAGACGATATATACTATAATACACGCAAACGGGGCTCGGCAAGAAAAAATACTAAGCTGTATATACAAATACTTTACAATTACACATCTGCCGTGCTTAGCAATTACTATGGACGTTAATATAACACCTTTCTACACCTATAATAAATTGAATTAAGGCAACCCGACTTCATCAGCTCTAACGCCAGTAATAACAAACCATAAAGGCTTGAAACGCGTTCGACAAATGATAGCACTAGCATCATTATAAAGAGTTAACCCGTGGAATCGTTCCCTATGATCTACTTTACGACTGAAACTTTAATAAAATTCTTTAATAACATTCCGGCGTCGTGTTCCATATTTCCCAAAGCGATTATCTTCGCTGTACATACCTACACCTACGTATCGTAAACGTAAAATATCTAACTATCCAATTACTATTTGTAATGTATCTGTTTTCGTTCACAATATTATAATTTTAGGGACGCGAAGCGATTCAATCTGTAAATTATGACACATAACACTCGGGACGGTGGTCTTATATTTTTTATCTCAATAAGCCCCGCAACTAGCACCGCTGGTTTCTCAATAAACTTCATAACAAACTACCACATGTAGCAGTATCTTGTATACATTATGAGCTTTTTCATTTAAGCCCGGACTGCCGACCGTTTCAAAACTGGTTTGAATAAAAGGTGCAACCAAATATCGATTTTTAGCTGTGAACAAATTAAGTCAATAATCCTCAACCGCACTTCAGTAATAACACGATGAGAAATGTAGATAGCATTTGGAGGTATCGTTTACCATGTACCTACAATAATTACAATGCCATTGGCATCAGTATTACCGACTTGGAGTCACTTCAGTTAATAGGTTTTGAATGTAAACTGTATATATATTTACAGCATGATCCATTGCTATCAATTTTGACTCTTGTTTTTATTGTCATAGGATCGAAAATGAAGAATTGAAGTGAATGCTTTGAAAAACCTACAAGCTCATCAACACACCCACTCGCTTGTCCCTCATCGCGCCAATAAACTGTGCTGGAAAGGCGCGCTCTCATTACTACAAAGTTGCCGGAACGTCTAAATTACCTATTGACTGGCTGTCCAGCTGAGTTATTGTGGCATAAATTAACTGCAAGATACGCCCTCCGTGATTATTGGACTACGGTGCCCTGGCTGATTAAATTGGTTTGAATCCTTTCGTTCCTACGTAAGTACGTCAAATAAATTATTTAAGCAACAAATGAAGAATTAACCCTAAACAAACCTAACCAAACCAAACCAAATAATCATAATGAAATCTAACCAAAGGCTAAAATGAACGTATCTAACAATTTCCATTTTTCTATGGGATGTCACGTCCTCCGCTAAGTCCGCATTTCTTTTGTGCAAGCTCCGAATTGCCGACATAAAACTCTCTGTGGACCGGTCTACGTGATGTCTTCAGTTTTTTACTGCTGCTTATATATATATAATGCATAGTATATTCTTATCAGGGAACTAGGTCCCCTTTCAAAAGCGTAATCATAAAATTTGGATCGTACAAAGCGGAACGTGTGCGTAGGTAGAGTACCTATACAGAGGTAAGGAGGGAAGCGCGAGGAAAGTTTTCGACTTTTGTAATTAATGTTGCAAGGAAGATTCCGTTGGTAAAAGTTTTTTCATCACGTCGGCGGAGCCCCGTAATGAGGGCCCCCGCAGCGGCCTCGTAAAACCACCTACAACTTAATAAATAAAACTGGAATTCGTGAAGATTTATCACGAGGCCCATATTGCGATTCGTGACTCGAGCCCGAGGCGTGTTTTTGCTACGGCCGAAAGACAGGATAACAACGGTGGCAGTAAAAAATAGAGATATATATCATCTATTGCGGTCCGCCTCTCATATTTACAGAAGGTTTTTTGTGTGAAATATTTTGACACTTCCCGGTACGCGCCATGTTGGGGGCATGTTCATTCGAGGAACTATCCAAGGCTGAGGCTTACATTACAGGCGAGGAGCGTGAGACTTGGTTAGATCATATTACAAAAAGAAGTATCGATTACAAAAAGAGGTGTCGACTCCAAAATCAAAATTCCAAGAATCTTAATCCCCTGAATACATATATGTTTAGTGGCCAAAATGTATTCAATTTCGTTAAACATCAGATAGGTACTAAAACTTTGATATCGAATATGCAAAAGCGGTTACGATAAGTACCTACTCACGAAAACATGTTTTGGCTCTACCGCGTTGAATACACTGCATTACGGCTTACGACAAATAAACTGACTCTCGGCACCATAATCGTACATTGATCCTAAAATCACTGCACGTGTATTAGGTAGGTAGATAATAGGTAAGTACTGACTGCCCAAACAAGTATTTTATTCACCATATAATACTTATAGCTTTGTGCTTGCCGCTGTATTGTTAAAAGGTACATCTTATTGAAGTTGTGGTTTACCAATTAACCTTTAAATGTGTCATCTGATGCACGATAATAATTAGACTTCGTAATTCTACGAGTTGGTATATTTAAAATGATATTGATTGATGTCAAAGATAATTTTTGTAATTGGTTTTTTGTTGGCTCAATTTGATTAATTCCTTTATTGAGCTTAGGGTTAGGTAGGTACTTGAATAAACATTATCAAAATTTACAAATTTACATTATTACTCTAATTAGGTAGAGTTGTAAATTTTGATGTAGTACCTACTATGAAAACTATGTTTTCCCGGGATTATCTTTATTTGAATTCGAATATCTAACACAGTATCATAAAGTTGTTTATGCTGTTTCTGTTTAAAGCAAATTTTCAATACTTAATATACCTACGTAACAGGAAAGCGAATAAATAATTCCTCGTGCAGATGGTATCAGGATGGGTGAGCATTCCGGCCACGTATCGGCGCAGGTGATACCGGGCAAGATAAACGGCGCAGTAATTCCACTCTGCGAATTGAATTCCAAAACGGGGATCGATATGGGGGCGGTACTAGGTATAAGTAGAATACTAGGTAATATACGACTCTTTGTGCAACCGTGTTCATACGAGAATTTTAGTGCACGAATTTTTCGATCGATACTGCCTAATAGTTGTTTGTTAAAGCTTTTAGAATTAATAGTATGTATTACTACTTCAACGAAATTGCTTTCTTCGCTCTCTTGTCTAGCCGAATGTTAGTTTAAAAAGCCGCTAAAATTCACAAGAAATATTTCAGTAGGAGTTCTAGTGATATTCTAGGTATAGCGTAGGGATTACAGCCTAAAGAAATAATGTAATACATAACTTCTTGTAACTTTCAGAAGGCTGTAGAAGACACAAAGATACAATTTTATATACTTACAGATTTTTTTATCAAAATTGGATTTCAGTGAGTAAAAAAAGAAAAAAAAAACCTATTGGCTCTGCAAAGCCAGAGCGGCAATGAAAGTGACTAGGCTGGCGTATATCTTAACGCAACTTGGTGTTTTCGTCCAATTTTAATTTTGTTTTAGAACCGGGCTCGTCCGGGCTTACACTCGCGCTATTATTTGCCCCGTTTTATCTCCAATGTAATCTTGTTAAGAGGCCTTGTGTAGCTAGGGTTGCTGTAACGGAAATGGGAAAGGTACCAAACGTTTACGGGAATAAGACAAGTTGAGGTAAAGTTAGAGATACAGAATAGATCTTGCCTATAAGTCTAAAAACCTACAGCAAAATTTTACGAGCATCAGGTGTAGGTACAGGTATCATACCAATAGATATTACGAAATAGAATAGGTACCTGTAACGCAGTTATTTACTTTTTCGGTTAGTAAAGGTATCCCACAGCATACAGACACAGGGGCACTAATATTGAATCATTTCAAGTATTTCCTTAAGGAATACGTGTGTAAACCCCACCACAGTAAAATTTTATTCTTAGGTTATCCGCATCTGGTTAAATATGATTGGCTTAGCACAAAATACATATCAATATGAATATAGACTATATAGAGTAATATATTCGTGATGATAAATATTTGCTATAGAAAGATAACGTACCTACCTATAACTGTTTAGGAGAACCTCGACACGAGGGAAGAAGAAGAAGAATGCATGCTGCATTGTAATACTTATGTAGAAAGGGATGAGTAAAAGATGGATGGAAGAACTGGAACAATAATCCTTTCTGAACATTCTGGTTTATTTTTTTTTTGTTAGAATGGCTTTTGCTGGTTTATATCTACGTAATGTGTCAAAAACACCTTAAATCACTGACAGATATGTCAGCTTTCATAGAGAATGACGATTTATAATAATATTTTAATAGCAAGCTGCCACTAGGTATGTACTTATACTTGGTCAACCAGATCTTGACAGTAGAAAAAGGCGGCAAATTTGAAAAATGTAGGCGCGAAGGGATATCGTCCCATATAAAATTTGAATTTCGCGCCTTTTTTTACTGTAGAGATTTGGTTGACCAGCTATAGGTACGCAAGTGTAAAAAGATTCCATACTAAACTTCTCGATCCATTAAATGATATTAAAGACGATGTTGCAACCCTGCGAGAGCCCGCATCCTCGCGCCTCGCGCCCCTGGCAATAAGGCTGTGATCCCCGGTTTCGGCGCTTAAAGCTAAGCCGAATATTACGGAGGAATCCTTAGCGAAATTAGTGTGTTGGCACCTTAAGTAAAAATAAAATGACTGCAGTTAAATGTGCAGCTGTAGACGAAGCATGCTCATACCATTTATCTCAAGAAATAATACATCAAGATTGTCAGGAATATTACTCGTAATCCTCCGGATAGTATTAGGTAGGTACTCGTAAGCTTTTAAAAGGTTCAAAACAGCACTCAAATCACTCAAATCTTATATTAGATACTAAATAGTTAAAGTAAGTAGGTATTCTAATGTACAGTTAACAGTGTGGGCGATGGTACCAGTTCCAATAACTTGCTTTGACGCAGACGTTTCCTCCAAGTTTCATCTTATTTTCATCTCGATGTATTCATGCAAACATTTCAACAATATTATATTTATTTTTATAAGATTATAAGCAAAGGATATTATATAAACTACAATCTATAGTTTATTAAATATATTAAAAACGGGTCATTCACGTATTTTAAGTCGAAAAACGCTCGACATGTTTCACTTCGTACCGAGAAGTGTCATCAGTACGGATATGATGGTCGTTCTTGTCTACGTGACAGCGTGATAAAACGGTGTCCGTCACTTTCTTTCCCACGGTGTTAAACAGTGACAGTTATTTTATCACGTGGATAAAGATGGATAAAGCTATCCATAATAGGCTGGCAGGAGCTTGCGTTTACGGTGACGGACCGGCGCAGACTGCGGGCCGCAGCTCTCCGCGCCCGATGACTCGGCGCAGGCGCCGGTGGCGGCAGGGGGGGCGAGAAACTACCCTCATTTATGGCATTATTGTCAAACGATGGGTTGCACACAACACTTACTACGTCACTCACTAATGGTCGTCGTCGTGAGTGACCCGTTTTTAATATATTTAATATGTCTTTGTCTCACGGAAGTTTTGTTATTAAAATCTATAGTTTGTCAAAGGATTGTCTCATTTCAAACATAAACAGAGAGAATCATACTATCTTTGTCTCATACTGTACTAGCACCTAAAAGAAAAGGATGTGTATAGTTTTTTTTGTTCTTATTTACTGACAATTTGGTTTGACCAACTATATCAATGCTATTTTTGTCTATGGAACTTGACATGTTTTGTCTGTCAAGAACAACTAGAATACTAGAATGCGTATTATTATATTATTCGTTTGCAATTAGTACTTATGCCTTTTAAATATTGGCCAGATATCGAAACATGTTGTGTATGCATTCCAAGTTTAAGGACAGCTGCTACTATTATCGCTGTACTTGCCCTTGTTAGTATATCCAATATATGCATCTTCTTTATTTTTCAGTATCTTCAATCATCAATTCGTCATACAAATACTAGAATCATTGATACAATTCTCCCAATCATGGGATTCTTCAACACAGGCGCCAACCGACTACACATTCAAGTGATTTCTTTAAAGAAACCACACAAAAATGTGCATTAAGTATGTGTTTGTTGCAGGTTTCCAATCCACTGTTGTCATGGTTAATGATCCGGCATTCGTACGCGGTGCGCGTGTCGTGCCGGCTCTCCGGGGCCAGTCGGACAGACGTCGTGGACATCAACATCAATAACGTGGTAAGGAACATACCAGTTGGCCAATTTATAAGCTTACGTGTAAGTATGTACCTTGTAAGTCTTGGAAGTATATATGTTTCTAATGAAGTCTAAAATGTGTGTTTGAGTGTTTGGACCCTTCAGTCCAAAGGCGCGCTGTACTAATCGTCGATGATCCCAAACTCACAAGCGGTATTGAACCTTTAAGTCTAAGGAGACACTGCTTCCTAGTGTGTGTTCTACCGCCTGTACAATGGGCTGTGCTCTGGAGAATTGTTATACATGATGCCAACGGTCATCACTTTTTACCAACGCACCGCTCGCCGTCGGCAGGGTGTTCATCCTCCTCCTAAATGGTAGCGCACTGTGCGGTTTTTCCTCCCGCGGACGCTCCAGGCTGTGGAATTAAAGGGTCTCTGGAGTTGCACTTTTAAAGGGTCTCTGGAGTTGCAGAGGTGTCCATAGGCTACGGTTACTGCTTACCATCAGGCGTATCGTATGCTTGTTTGCAACCGACATGGTATAAAAATGTTTAATGTTAAAATGTTAATGTTCTGGTCTCAGGCGGAAAATGGTGGAAAATGTGCTCTAAAACTGTAGGTAGTATTTACGCTTACTTTTGTCTTTATGGAGAGTACCTACCTATTTTTCAGATTAGCTTCGGATTTGGCGTGAACGGTGATTTAGGAATTTCTTGTCTGACGCAAAGTCAGGATGGAGAAAGAGTAACTATCAAAATTATTAAGGCACTGGGATGGATTGTGCTGATTGCTGACGTTGCTTTCTTGGTTACCAGTATGTTATTTCTGGTGAGGATTTACCGGGTAAGTTATAATAAATAAATAAAATAAATATTATGGGACAATTGAACATAACAACCAAAGTCCCAGCACAGTAAGTTCAATAAGGCTTGTGTTATGGGTACTAGATGACGATATATAATTATAATATGTACCTATACATATATAAATACTTATAAATATGGAAAATATCCATAACACGGGAACAAATAACCTGGGAATCGATCAAGCCACACAATTTTGACTAAGGTGTAAAGTTTGTGAAGTTGGGCTTGTAGAGGTAGGGCTAGATATAGAGTTATAATCTTGGCTCTGATAAGATCTGATAAATTTTTGACAGTTCGAGCCATATAGTCTCGTCTTGGCAACATTTTACATGACAATGTTTTTAGTGGGATATTATCTATCTAAGACAGGAAGGCTAAGTGAGATAGAGACGAGATGTCAAAATCTGAAATCTAAATATTATCAACGTCCCAAAATCTATTTTCGTAAGTATCAGATTTTACTACGTACATTGATGATAGATTGCTCAACAAAAATCTTTATTGAAGTGAAAACTTCTTTAGCGACGCTAGGCACTTTTTGAGGCCGTAAGGGGCGTAAGGCGATCACGTGACCGTAATCCCCGTAAGGTCCACTCATAATTTAAATGGCATTTAAATCAATAAAGAAAAACTCAATGTTATTTGACATTTATGTTGCGGACTCCTTTTCAAGACTCTTTACCTATGTTCAAATAATTTGACGTTGTCATGGCAGTATGTAAATAAACATGTCAATGAAAAAGTGTGATCTTATTTGAGAATGATAATAATATATAATAAATAAATAGAATACCTCCGCTAAACGTATGTATCGTGTTACCGGGCGTCGGTAACACAGTGAGGTAAGTTTTCACTTCTATCGGCACTCCCGGAGTGCAACCGTTGTTGCTTGTTTTTTATTATGATGAGTAAAGAGTAGGAGTGGCACCCTGGCCCTGTAACTGTTTTGTGAAAATATAAGCAGTAGGTATTAGCAACTATGTACCTATATAGTCACCCAACACAAAATTATTATAGATCCAGAAATTTACGATTAATATGTATTTATTTGCAGATATATTTTTTTTTTTCTAAATAAACACTTATTTTTTTTTTTCAGAATCCTACGCGTCGAATGGCCACAGCTTTTATCATCAGTGGACTCATAGCCTTGGTTCTGTCAAGTATCCATGGAATAATGTATGTCATAGTCTGCGCCATTCAGGGTCAAGGCATCGCCCTTTGTCAGCTACTTTTAACGTTTGTCGACCTAGGATGTAAGTTAAATCTACTCAATGCTGTTTTTAATCACTACATAGTATTCGCTAGGTGCACGACTGGTGCTGCCCTCATTTTGGCAGACTTTCTACGTTAAGTCTTATGGAGTAAAATTAGTTCAAGCGGCTGCCGCTAGTACTAATGTCAGACATTCCATAAGATTACCTGTATTTGTGACGATCAGCGCCACTTCCCCCTCCACCGACTGCGCACCTTGCCAATAAAACAAAGTCACTTCCCGCTGTCTGTCTAACCCTATGTATGCTTAGATCTTTAAAACTACGCAACGGATTTTGATTTAGTATTTTAAATAGATAGAGTTAAGAGGAAGGTTTATGTATAATTTATATTAGGTAGAAAAGTTTAAACAGCCTAAATTATTCCGAGTAGCAAATAAGTATTACCCAATTTTTTTATAATTTTCTCTATCACCATTACTTGTAAAACTTATTTTATACATGTTTGTCATATAAGTCACGTGTATAATTTATAAAAACCTCAAGTACATATTTTATTTTTCAGTGTGGATTTACTTTTTCTTAGTGATACAATTTTATATAAAGAAAGAACTGCCCTCAAATGATTCTCAACCCCGTACAAAAAATGTTAGACAAGAGTTTGCATTCTTACGGACGAAGGCGCAGGGCCCCATGGCCTCTGGGTCTCAGGCCCCTGGAGTCCGAGCTGTTAACTATCGCGGACGCAGTTTCATGAATGCCCTACGTGATTGCTGCCAGTGGATCGCAAACATTTTCAGGTATAAACTATTTCTAAAGGTTTTTTTAAATTTTCAGTGTGGACCTACTTTCTAATGGTGGTTAATGCCTACAGCAAAAAAATACAAGCCCAACCATGATCTCTTCGTGATCTCGCCGTGAAGTGCCATCGAGTCGTTGACAAGTGCATTTAATAAAATCTTAACCAGCATCTTTATGAATTATGATTCAGCATGCGAAGAAAAAACAATATTGGTTCCTAGTGCTTCGTTATGAAGATAGCATAGATTATTTAAAAAAGTTCCTATTTCTTCTTATTTCATAGTCAGGTGTATTTTTATAGGTACATATATGTAATACGTTTAGTTATGTTGTTGATGATGATGTTTATGTTTTTATTAATAAATAATTTAAATACATATATTGTTATTTTTACATTACATACCTATATATCACATTATTTATGTTATTTTTTATGATATAGGAGTCAAATGAGCAGGCGAATCGCTTGATGGTAAGCGATTACCGCCGCCTATGGACACCAGCAACACTAGAAAAGCTGGATTGAGTTTGAGAAAAAAAATTAAGGTACCTACGCGTAAGACCCGAAGTAGCAAAAATACAAAATTATATTTATAGCTGGTCAAACAGATCTTGTCAGTAGAAAAAGGCGGCAAATTTGAAAAATGTAGGCGCGAAGGCTTATTTTCCCATAGAAAATTTGAATTTCGCGCCTTTTTCTACTGATAAGATTTGCTTGACCATCTATATATTACATACCTACACATTGCGTAGCACGTGCCTCTTGCACGTGTTCCATAGTGCCGTGTGCAATTACTTGCAACTCTTGCGAAAAAGCTCTACTCAATCTGTGCCATAAGAATAGAGAGAATGTCTGTGGTTAATGCTGTCAAAGTCATGGAAGATGGAAGTCACAGTAGGTATGTCAATATAAAAGAAATTAAAAGTACACCTATTACATGAATAGTCGATGCACGTGATCAAATAAATATGGGGTTATTCAAATTTCTTCCTAGAACCAATCAGTGTTGCTGCATCAAGAACTTAAAGACTGCTTGTTATTTAATTAGTGTTTATAGCTTGGTATGATTACATATTATTATTTTTCCTTTATTTATTTTTCTTCTCAGTTTAGGTTCTTTATAATATGATTACATATTTATTATTATTTAGTCTGGAAAATCAAAAGTTCTAGAAGGTAGCCGATAAGCCGATAGCTTAGCCAAGAGTATGTGTGAGTGTACCTAATCAATATTATTTAGATTTCCTTTTTTCAACCCCGTAACGTATTAGAACTTAAAGTACCTTCTACTACCTACATTCATTCTGATTCATTTATGAGTCATAAGTACTCCTGGGCAAAGGAACTTACGCTCCGAGCGTGTAGTGTAAGTGCGCTCGACGATGATTGCGACCCCCATACGTATTGGATAAAATTGGCTAATGGCGCTGTATGTGTCACGCTTGCATCTCACTGCCACGGCTGCTGAAGTGGTAGAGTATGTTATGTACACCAGGAGACCGGTTACACGCTGAAGGCTAAGTTGAAAGATGGGATCACTAATATATTAGTTGTCACCTAATTGAGAAATCAATCGAATAAGAAAACTTCTTATGGGTTTTTTTCTGTATCTAACGTACGCAGCAAGTAAGGACACCCATACAACCATTGTCCCATAGGTTTCAGCGTTGCACGGAATAGGAATGAGTGTTACACCATCATGCGACCTGTACCTGACTAAAGCTGCCGACGAGGGAAAGTTGTCTCTGAACTATTTAAGATGGTGTTTCTTCATCATGTCGATACTTTACATCGCTTCCGATGTCTTTTTCGTTGCGGGAATCATCGTGGTAAGTAAAACAAGCAGGTAAGGAAAAAACCATCAAAAAACAGTTTACTTAAATCTAAATTCTGTGCAACATTTTTACCAAGGCTTCTAGTCTCTTATTCCCTCCACTCTCCCCTAATACCTTACTCATAGTCATACTCAAGTACAGAATGTACTTACTGCATAATTATTTTCCATCGTATTTTCACCCAATCCGCAATCCGAAACGTACGAACGTGTTAACTAGCTATTTCAGTCAGTCTCGCTACTTTAGTACTGAGGTTGACTGAAGTAGCATGACAAAAACGAACGTTTCCGTGAAAATACGATGGAAAACAATAATATTATGCAGTACATCTGTAGGTATATTAACTGAGTTTCATACTCATAATTTTATACTTAAGTAATTTGATTCAATGCTTCTTCTAAGTCTTAAAACTCATTCGGACCTGCCACGTACACAGCTAAATTAAACTGTATTGTAGCGTTGCTCCAGGATTCCTGGGGTTCTAGCCAAGATGACAATCGTTGATTAAAAATGCTAATAGAAACTTAAAATAATATATGAAAATGTCACATGACTTTTCGTAGCATCTGTCATCCCGATACATTTTGGTTTCGTTTGGCGTTTGTTGAAGTACAATTGTCACCTTGGTTAGGCCCTGATTACTTTCCTCGTCAGTAGCATATAGTTGTTTTGCAGTGGATAAGATCAGCGCTAGAAGTGCATATAATGGCGATCGCTCTCTGGGCGGTGTTCGCGCTCCTCCTCGCGGGTCAGGAGTTGGTGCTGTTATTCGGCGCGATTGCTGCAGGAGGGCCTGTCTGCTTTAATATTAGCGATATTATTTCACTCGCCATTTACTTTGCTTGTAAGTATGGCTTGGGATAACTTTTCATATTAATTAAATGTCAATATACTACTTGAATTATCGCAGATACATACATACATACATAACTATAGGGTTTGCAATCCGAATCCGAAATGTATGAAATTATCCGGGTCCGCGGATATTCCCATACATTTCGGATCCGCCGCCGTGCAAACCCTACATACATAACTAAAAAAAATATTTAACCTAAATTGTAAGTAAGGTACCTTGACGCTACCCATTAGGAAAAATAGTGTCTAAAATGTATACCCTCTTGCAGGTAATATATACTTTGCTGTGGTCATTAGTTCACACGTAGAAGAACAGCAATATAAATATTGATTTAAAGCTGCCGAAGTTGTAATGTTAAGTCGAATGTTAAGAATGCAGGATTGTTCTGTAAGTATCTAACAATATAAACTCAATAAATACATTTTCCAATTGTTATTTTAAAAAAAATCTGGAAATCATTTAGTCACACCTGCTTGAAAGACGGCCGAATTATAAAATAAATAAGGACTTACATTCAAGCTACTCGTGTGTTCGTAGGTATAGGTAGGTACATACCTACCAATCCGTATACCTTATACAATCTCTCTCAAGTTCCCACCCTTAATACTTAATTCAAAGAATAAATTGTCTATAATATATCAAAAGTCGCAAAGTTACCCTTCATGTGCTCCAATAAGTAGATATAATTTAATCTTAATAAATTTTATATAAAATTTTATGGACGTCATTGAGTTCCGATTTCTTTTCGCTACGTTTAATCTGCTACAAATAGAGATATTTTAAAAGCTATTAAAATGTTATTTAATGATATACGAGGATTCTCGTTTATTGCCAGCTTTAGTCGAAAATAAATTCAACGACTTTGAACACTTTATTATGATGGGAAGTTTGAAACAGCAGTCCCCGTAACTTATTGCCCACTTGGCTACCTATAGTGCCTTAGTGTCAAACCATTTCCGTTACTACTACTTAAAAGCGACTATTAGGTACAGATATTCTACTTGTTGCTATATTGTTGTACCTTATATTAGGTACTGAAGTGCCTATGGAATAACTTTAAGGTAAACAACACATACCTATACCTAGGTACATAGAGTCCGTCCGTCTGAGCTACCTGTGCACCGATTTGAATAGAACAAAATGAGGAGTGTCATTATAACAATGCAGATTTATCTTGGTCATGACTCTTATTGATTCTAGATATATAATGATCTTCACTGGCATTTTAATTAAACTTGTCAGGTAGGTATTATGCTGAAAACACTGATGTTTAAGGGCAATATTTTAAATCTCTCATTTAGGTAGGAATTATCACTGCCTATAGATTAATCTCGCATTAACAAAATAATCCCATTTTCATGAGATCGCCATAACGAAAAGGAAGGGTGGGTCAAAGCGCCGCTACCTCATTAAGCAGAATCTCAGCATCAGCATAAATGTCATTGATGTAAGATTTTAATTATCTCGCTATGCCGACATGCCGACCCACCGCCGAGTCTCGTAAAAGGGTAAGCGATTTGAATTTCAACTAACTTTGAAATCTCTGGCTTAACGAAGTTTTCGGATGAGGAATTTAATGACGCTCTTTTAGATATGTATCCGAGTACACTTATATACCTCCCTGTTATTTAGAGACGTAGTAGAGACTTTAATACATATGAACATACAAGTCCTCATAGGTATTATCCTTAGTATTACAGTTTTAACTCCATTATTTACCTAGAGGTACCTATAAAAGTATAAGTATACAAATGAAGTAAGTTTACGTAATTCAAACCATAAACTGTTTTTAGGGTTCCGTACCCAAAGGGTAAAAACGGGACCCTATTATTAAGACTCCGCTGTCCGTCCGTCCGTCCGTCCGTCCGTCCGTCTGTCACCAGGCTGTATCTCACGAACCGTGATAGCTAGACAGTTGAAATTTTCACAGATGATGTATTTCTGTTGCCGCTATAACAACAAATACTAAAAAAAAATAAAAATAAAGATTTAAGTGGGGCTCCCATACAACAAACGTGATTTTTGACCGAAGTTAAGCAACGTCGGGCGGGGTCAGTACTTGGATGGGTGACCGTTTTTTTGCTTGTTTTGCTCTATTTTTTGTTGATGGTGCGGAACCCTCAGTGCGCGAGTCCGACTCGCACTTGGCCGGTTTTTTTATTATTAAATATTAAGACATAAGTAGATAACTAATAAATCAGGGCAATAGGTTCTTGGTAAGTATTTATCTATCTATCATTTGGACGTCGGGTTTAATTATACAAAATGCTACAAGCTGCAATAAAGCGTTCCATTAATTTTTTCGTTATCTTTCCCTGCTACTCAAAAATATGCGAACAAAAGTAACGAGGCGCCTATCTTTTGACATAAGTAATCAGAATGTAGCGAGACGTCACGTCCCGTCCCGGCGGGCACGTAAAGCCCAAGGAAAATGTAAGAAAAGTCGCTCCCTCTGATAGCACTCTTTTATTACTGCACGTGACGCCGGGAGGCTTTGTATTCTCTTAGGTGCACGGTTTGTACGTGTTTTATGCTTGGTAAGATACGTAAAGAATTAAATACGTGGAGCCAATATTACTTACTTATTTATTTACCTCCTCAAGCGCAAGTTCTGCGTAGTCTACAAATGTAAATTATCTCATTTACTACCTACTTATATCTAGGTTTCGTTTGTCACGATATGGGTCAAAAATCTTAGATAAAATATAAGACTGCCTTCCTCTGAGGCGGAGATGAGAGGAGACATGAGGGAATCAATCAACAACGTTGTTTGTAATCCTCATTTTTTTTTTTTTTAATTAAAAATGGGCTTACTCACTCATCTCTTCTCCGCTCCACTGGATTACAACCAATACTGTTGATTCCTACACGACACGTCTCCTCTCATCTCCACCTTAATGGAAAAGCAACCTTAAAGTACCTCTAGTAGTAGTCATGTTACTTTTTAACTGTTACGAAAGTAAAACATCCTGCAATTTTTTTCATTACTGGGTCCATTTTTTTCTCAATAAAAATACCTACGAAGTCCCTAACTATAGCACGGGTGTGTGGCGTTCGTCGCCCTCATTGTAAAAATATCCCTCGGCGCTCGCGCAGCATGCCGAGGCTATATTTATATCCACCTACAATAGGAACTTGCACGGACGAAGTTGGAGAGTAGGTACGTAGGTAGATACGCAAGCGAGAGCCTGGGGCACCTACCTATTAGGAACGAACTCGGAAACCTAATTTTGTATAAAGATTATTCTTAATTCAACACTATGTTTTGAATAACAACGGAATCAAAGCTTGCGTAAATAAGTCAACACAAATATCAAACTAGGTATTACCAGGCGTGTCTCACTCCGCGATTTCGTCGCTTTGCTACAGGTAGCTAAAAGTTCATCCGTTCGGCTCCAATTTTGGGGAAAGCCATAAGCCGCGCGTGGCGCTGTCGCCACCTAGCGGCCATATCTGTGCTGATCGTAACAGACGCGTTTTGTTAGAGAGTGAGTCTTCTGTACGTAGTACTATTATTTATTCTGTGGTACTTATTACAAAAAAAGTTACGAGATTTGCCACGTAAGAAATTGAGAAAAAAAGATCCACACCAGGAAAATGTATAGTAGACTACAGACCTTGCCTGATACAAGTACCTATGGAAAATGTCTAAATTATTATATCAGAAATGCCTATTTAATTCAGTAGCCTACATAATATCCGGAGTGAGCTAAACGCAATGTTCTCCACACGGCTTCAGTTTTTTTTCTTAATCTTCTAGACGTTAACATTAGGTATAGGTACGTGGGAGTCTTAAAACCTAATACTTCTTTCTTTTGATTGCAATAATAGTATATTTGAGTGTACTCATAGATAGATAGAGATAGAGATAGGTTTTGTATCTATATATACATAGATACAAAACCTATCTGTGTTAGTAATTTTGTGCGTGACAAAAAGGTCATCCCATGGGAGGGCCTACGACCGTTATTATTACGCGCGGAAAACCGACCCTCCGCCCTTTCTTACCTAGATATACAATAGTTTTTGGTAAGACACTCGTAAGTAGAGTAGGTAACGAAAGGTAAATCGTATTAGTGTAAGTAGATATTAAAGTAAATCTTAATAGTGGAAGTAGTTAAACGATTCAGATTACGATTTTGGTGGGTTTTATACAGAGTGTAGGTACTAACCTAACATATAATTTTTACTTTAAGATGAGCTAAATACCCTGAAGCCTCGAAGATAAGATTTGTTCAATGTAAATAAAAATTCCTAATGTTAGTATTAGGCAGGAAATTCAAATCAATATACGGACCTAATACAAAATATCACGTTACTAAACACTTTAAAAAAATTGCGTTAGGTATGTTTTTTTGTAGTTGATTTTTATCCCAATTTTGATTTTTATGAATAGGTAAATGGCGGTTTTACGATGTACTAATTATGAAACAAATAGACAACTGCTTAAATATATAATACACATATTTAAGTCAGTGATAAAGCAAGTATAGTACGAGTAAGATACCTATTAGCTGAAATGAAATGGAATAGGTACCTAATCGTCCCGACGGCGCCGGGCTCTACGCTGCCGTCGCTACGCGCGACGCCCGGCCGCTTATTTCGTAGTTGCCACAACACATAAATAACGTTTTGTACCTAATTAATTGTATTTTTAATATTAAAAAACTTGTTAAACCTGTATAAAAATGCAATGTTATTTTATTTATTGAGTAATTATACTAGATCTAACGTATTAAGTATGTTGAGATTAACACTGTTGCAGGTAAGTTAATGTTTATAAAAGGTGCTCTTTTAAAGCTCTTAATTTACGACATTTACGTGATCGAAAAATTCTCGTTTCTATTTTTGGTAAGCTAGCATAAGTTGTAGATATTACATTTATTGGCCGCTTACGTAGGTAGATAACATATAGTAGGTAATATAAACCTAGACATACCTTAGTTAGGATAAAATAAAATCTTAGGTGTACTTAGATCTAGGTTACATATTTGATATTAATAATTCGCTGTGTTTGGAAGTCATGACTCGCTGTGCATAAATATGGAAGTACCTACTAGAAACTAAACTAAGATACCTGACAATAATAAGCCGACACTGAAGGTAACATAGATACCTATATTTTACCTTCTTTATTTCATTGTGCTCCGCATACAATGGATGCTCATCCAATGTCATCCATCGTAGATAGCCGGGGATAAATATCCCATTGTAAAATAAATTGCATGAAATTAACGCCATCTCTAGAACTGAATATGAATTGAAGGCAACATGAAAGGCCAATTCCTAAATCAAATCTTGACGTTTTGGAAATCGATTAAAATTGTATATTAGCTCGTGCGTTCTCGCTTCCGCTAATACGAAACTGCGTGCGTGCGAGTGCGATGCGCTGGAAATTCGATTTAAGAATTATAATTTGGATTAGATTAAGGGAACCAGAATGCAGGTCGCGGACCACGCATGCGTCGCTAAAAATGGCCGCCGATCGATAGAGCAAACCACCCTGCACCCTCCCCAGCTACGTGACGTCTCTTGTTCGGAGAACCAAGCGATTATGACCTGTGCTGGTTGGAGTTAAGGACTAGGGAAACAAATTGGAGAGATAAATCTTTACAGCGATAGGTATGTAGTGTACCTTTTTGTAAGATAGCACATTTATGTGTAGGTGGATAGCGTTGCTGGAAAGCTGAAGGTTGGTACTTATTTGTCTGCCAATTTATTGTGAGTAGGTACCTATCTGACTAAAACAACAAAATAGATTTATATCTTTTGGCCCAAAAGTTTGGCCCTCATACAGTAAAGTAGGTAGGTTTTATGTTGCTGGTTAGATGAAGATTAAACATAGGTACCTGTAGGTACTATATCTACATAGGTAGTTTTATTAGGTTACGTACCTACTGTAAGTCGAACCTTAACAATAATATGTAGGTAGGTAGACCAATGTGCTCGTCTGATGATTTAGGTATGTAGCTGAAAAAAAATCATAAACCTCAAGAATTTTATTCCAGTTCACCTAGACTACCTATAGTACATAATAAGAACTAAATTTTAGGATAGGCATGTGTTTATTTCGAGGGCAAACTGTAGTTACTCGTACATCTAGGTCAAAGCTAGTAGAGGGTTATTTTCATAGTTAATTTTATAGTCACAATAAAACTGCCATTTTTCGACACTGGATTAAAACTAAAAATGAATAAAAATATCAAAAAAATTATAGAGTCTTTCGCGAAATTGGACCCCATACATTCCACGACTCTTCACTTTTCCAACAGACTCTATAATTATAAATATGAAGTAATGTTTTTTTATCAGAACGCCATATAATGATGACTTTGATCTTTCACTGATATGTGAGTGGTTTACAGATGTGCAAGTTGCGGAAAGTTTCCATAAAATTCTATAAATTCTCGGAAATTTCATGAAACTTCCACTAGGAAATATGGGAAATTTAAATTTAAAATTGGAAAGTTTCAATTCTCATACAAAAATGTAAGAAATTTTCCGAATTTTTCCTACATTTTTCCGAAACATTTCGCAATTTTGGAAAGTTTCCTTAGGCACATCAGTAGAGTGGTTGTAGGTATTCTCTTTGGTTATGTGTTAAAATTGTTAAATATCAAACGGTGCCGCCATCTACCCGAGTATAAACCAAAGGTATGGCGCCACCTATTCTAGCATATTTTTTCCTTAATTTTCCGAAGCACATTTTTTTCTTAGACTTTACTTATCTTATCTTTCTTATACGGAATTGCATAGGTATACCTTTGCCTACGTACCTATACCAATCCCTACTAATATTACCTATAAGTGCGGAAGTAACCGTCTGTCCGTCTGTATTAAAAGATGAAATTTGGTGTAGAGATGGTTTGAAGCCCGGGAATGGACAAAATAAGTAACATCTAATTATTAATTAACTTACAGCTGTAGGTAGGTATGTATATGCAAACCGTAACCCTATTTCTTAATCTTAGTTTACGATCATTATTACCTATTTAGAAATCTGTGCATTTTAAATTACTAGCGCCATCTAGCAGGCATTAGGTAAACGCATTAATTGCCCTGTGACATACGTGGACCCTCACGGTGCGGTAAACTTTTATACCGGATGGAAGCGGCAGATGTCGCAATAGACAGAAAGTAGGTTTTTGACAACTTTAAAAATATGTACTGTAATTCTATTACACTTACTTTACTCTTTGGTGTATTTGGTAAATGTATACAAATCAATATAATTTTGATGTTTACCTAACTTACCTATTAGGTATCCGTAATAAGTTAATAACTCGACAGGGAATAATGAAAAACAAAAAGTCAACACTTGAAACCCAAGTCAAAAGCAATCCCAAGGAAATAGACTCCTGTGTCCATATTGCGCCATCTCTTAAAAAGTAACGACATCTTATGCGGTTGTGACTAACAAAGCAGTGACATCTATCGAAGTTCTTATGAACTTCTTTGTAATGTCACAAAGCTTTGGTTCTTTGAAAGCTCGAAGTTAGTAAGTTGGGAAGATAACTATGATAAACAAGTATAGATGTCATTATTTCCTTAGATAACATAATTATAAAAGTTGAGGTAGGGACCGTAGGGACGAGAGTAATATTACAAATTTGTACTTGCTTAATTTGTAATTTATTAGCGCCCTTAGCTGTTTAGATCTGTTTCAATCATTAACTAAGTATTTTAAGTTGAAAACCACAGACCACTTATAATTTATTAGGCACTACCTACTTACCTAATAATATTAAAATTACTATTAGCTTGTTATGGTTTATGTCGTTTATGGTGTCCGTGTAGTACCCATAATAGTTTATTATTTATAATTTTGTATTTCTAAGAAAGATAACTAGCAAAAATAAATTGAAAATGCCAATGCTAAACTAAAAAGCACAGTTATAATTAAAATGATTAATCATTTGAAGAATCTGAGACCCATCTTTTTAAAATTCGAAAGACCAAGTGTCAGTCGCGTCACGCTATTGGTCGGAATTCGGCGCCATTTGCAAAGGGCCGGACATCTCGGGCCACGCCCCCGAATCCAGTTCAACGATCCCGCCTCTGCTGCTGCCATCTTTGCAGACAACCAATCAGGCGCGGGGCGGGGCGGAGTAAAATCAAATTGATGGACTGGAAGATTGGCAGTTCCGATACCCGGAATGATGAAGTGGGTGCCTCTTCTTGAATTAACAAGATGGCAGTGTTTTTGTGTTCTGCTTTCTGCTACTCATGTTGATATTATTTATTTTCAAGCATTTGTGATGTGACTATAAAAATAGGTAGGTCCTATGGTCGCGTTCCTGTAAATTATTACCGACTATCTTCTGTCCATCACTTTGTCTGTAAAAGTAGTTTTAGTTCAAGGGAATAATACCTACTCTACCTAGTACCTAGTACTTACCTACCTAGCTGTAATACTTATTTTATTCCCACACGTATTTACATTTATCTACCTTATAAATAGGTTGATATTTAATTGTGAATACTTATTACATTTAGTAATTAGAGTACCTACTATTATTAGGACCAAGGACCCTACCAAGGACTTATGTCCTTTAACAATATTCTGCTTAGGTATATAGAAAAAAATTACCTAGGCACTATCGTGTTACAGAGAAAGTACAAAATAGGTAATACCGGGCGTCCATAATATCTATTGTTAGAATACCTATTCGTAGGTCTGCATCGGGCCTGGCACCATAGGTAACCTAAAAGTAAAATAATATTTTCTAGGTAGGTACTTTACCTATCAACCTGCATACCTAAATCCTAAGTCTTAAATATTTAAACAGTGTTTAAAATTTACTGCAGGCTTAAATTGGTATTTTAAACAGCGTTAAATTAAATGAATAATAGAGACCTAAGTAGAATAAGTAGAAGTGTTAAAGTTACAAGTTAGGCTAGGTTAGTAGCGAGTTTACTTCTTAGTAGCGAGTAATTTGTGATAACCCGTAACCCGTCGACTGGTTTAGTGTCCATTCGTACCGTTTACGAGAAACAACAACGTTAGGGCCGTTAACTCGATTTATGAACTCAAAACTTCATAACGCGGGAATTATTGGCCATTTGGCTCAATGCGGTGATTTGTGTTCTTACACTTCTAAGCAAGTGTTTAGCAATTTACTAATAGTAAATCCAGCTTTGGTAAACAATCTACGGCTTTGGTTGTCAGAACTTGTATTACGGTCATTGCGGTGGTTTGCCGTCAAACTCTAGTTCCGTCCATTAGGTAGGTAATTTGAGTTGCTAAAAAGAATTGTGTACAATTTGAATATAAACCTATGTTTCCGCACATGTTTGGACTTATTGTAATCTATCATACTTATCTAAATTATACCTAGATCAACCTTAGAAAAAAGATTTCGCAAGTAGTGAATTACTAAAAAAAAGTTGCTGCAGTGCATCCGTGCCTTTATGAAGTCATCGCGCCAAGAAAAAGGTGCTGACAGGAAAAGTTAATAAAAAGTTTAAGAAGCATATATGTACAAACATAGTCTCCATTTTCCTCTCTGGATATTGACATAATAAAAAATATTTTTATAAACTTACTTAGATGTTTATTAGCATTTTATTAGCTAATAACTACCTATGCCCCTTTAGTTTGATTTTTTTATTATTCTAACAGTTATAAGTAGGAGCGAAAAACAAATTCCATAAAAAAGGTAATATTAATAGGCTATTTAGATAATTAATAATCATTAGAAAACCGAAAAAATCCACGAAGCTATGGTCAATAGGATTCGCATACAAATTTTACTAAAGAATAAATTTTTATGATAAGGTAAGTAGTAGTATACCTACTTATTATAGGTATATATACCTCCTACAGTACATTCCTACAACTGGTTAGAGTCTATAGGTAAAAGCTTTTCTTCATAAAGTTATTACTGAAGTTTCTCAAGTTAGGAAACTTTGAAGGTAATATACCTATACCCTATACCTTATGTACTTACCTATGCAATAAAATGTTGAGTGAAAGCGAATAAATAATTTCCTTTTTCCTGTCTTCTCTATGTGAAGTACCTAAAGCTATCAGGATGGTGAGATAAACTTTAATTTTTACATACCTACGTAGATACGCTTTACCGTATAAGTACCGTATTTACCTACCTATAATAGGTCTTTTTTGTCTTTAGGCATGACATAGGTACCTATTAAATATTTATTTTTCCCCCAAAATTTTGGCCATATTTTTGCTCACAAGCATGACGTGAAGCGTAGGTACCTACTAAAATATTTGGATTTAATACCATGAAATATTTGGATGGGCAATCTCCCGCTTATGTCCATCTACCCCGGAATTACCCTATTATTAGGTACATAACCTAGTTATTCAACGGTATATTCTATAGATAAATGTATGCAGGTTATTAAACTGTATTAACTGTATCCATGTGAATATTTTTTTTTATTAAGATATCTGTCATACGAATACAACATTTTCATGGAAAGCGCTATTAAAAAAACGAATACGAAATATATAGCTGGTCAACCAAATCTTGTCATTAAAAAAAGGCGCAAAATTTAAATTTTCTATGGGACGATATCCCTTCGCGCCTACATTTTTCAAATTTGCCGCCTTTTTCTACTGTCAAGATCTGGTTAATCAAGTATATAACATAAGCTTTTGTCTGTGTAATTGTATGTCTGATAAACCTCAATTGAAGCGCTAGTAATGGAACGAGTGCATTTTGAATTTCTTTAAAACCTGTTGAACGCATGCGCAGACAGCGGCCGCAGCTAATTTCCCGCTTAGTTAAGTTTACGGCGCCCGCTGATTGGATATTGATTAGAAACCGTTTCACTCGTCCAGGCGGCGGTTTTCAGTGTTGCTGTATATGCAGATTTATCTGTATTTATGCTTTAGGCCACGGATATTTTAGTGTCTCAGTTTTTTTCACATACACGTTAATCTGTTGTACGAATATATTGTTAAAAGTATCTACGTTGAAATTAGTCCTAAGTCAACTTACGAAATATTGTACGCCTTTGTAAGGCAGGATAGGATATGGAGAACATGAATAAATTGACCTTTGTAAACCCATAACTATACAATAAATATATATTGATTTTGATTTTTGTTTTTTTTGTTTTAGGAAGGTATATAACATGACGCAGGGAAATGACAATACCTAACCGCGGGATTTCATCAAATACCTACGGGATTATATTATCAAATCGCACGGATTTCAAAATGAATGTTCGCTCGATTTTATCATTTATCTGGAAAAATCCCGTGATTCGATTGAATCCCTGGATAGGTTTAGTGAATTGAGAATGTTAAGCATAGGTAAGTAATACCTACTTAACCTATTATGAAATGAGTATGACCCTGATATCAAACCGAAGGACCTTGGCGTCAATCTGTCACTCTCACAACATACCTTTGTTCGTGTAGAACACATGCACATTGCACAGCCGTTATCATTGCCGATAAATCATAATATTGATACATTTAGTTATTAGACACATAAAAAATAGTCACAATAAAATAGTAAATGTCACTAATATAATAAAATTAGAGATTGTTTCTTTTTATTTTATACAAGTTTTGGGTAGATATCTACCTAATGTTCTATAGATATTAATATTTTATCAATTTGTTTTGTCTCAAATGGCAACACTGTCGGTTTCAGAAAGGTAGGTCTATTGCACAGGTGCATATTTAGGTAGGTACACTCACTATCCTACGCCTACGGGACTGAGGGGCTACCGCAAAAACCTAAAATCGCCAATTGCGGGGATCTTTCTCTTTTACTCCATTGAAGGCGTAATTGGAGTGACAGAAAAAATGCCCGATTTTCGCGGTTATAATACTGATTACTCGTCCGGTTTATACATAGATGCTGGTTTTGATAACACGGCGCCGATGCGCAGTCGGTATTAAAATGGGGTGTAAGTAGGTAATGTGATATATCTCGTTTGTTTTACTTAAAAAAAAACATACGCACCTCAAACATAGGCTTACAAATAATAATAAAAAATGTCTTTAATGGTAATGTATTATTGTTTGATTACCAATATTTTAAAACTAGATTGCTAATTGATAGAACCTAGATGTCTAAAAGTCAATAGGTATTTATCCACACAACTTTACAAATTCACGATTCGCCAGATGAATGACACCCATAAACGTATACCTAATGGTTGGTTCACCCACGTGCGCCAAAAACTAACATTGGCACCTTTATTTCCAAAGCCATTTGACTCAAAATAAAACAATTTACAGTTTTATAAACGCAATAAGTATTTATGGCCCTATAACATAAAAGTAGACACCCAAGTAGTGGATTAGAGCTATCTTTAGTCAGTTGCAACATTGAAGCAGTAAAATTAATAGGCATGGAGGTCAAGTTTTGAGTTGAATGACTCGAATCAAGCTTTACGATTTGTTGTTACATTAAACGGGATTTACATGAACATAGCTAGCTATTCAGCTCCCTATTTAAGTTGTAATAAAAGTGTAGGTAATGCTGCTGGAACTACGAATTGAGTACTTTCTCATTGGAGAAAATACTCGATGATTTGGTTTATTGAAACCATACCAGCAGTACCCTACTTTCATTTTGCAGAGTGTACATTTATAGAGATAAAATTGTGCTGGCCTGTCAGCTTTACAGTAAAAACGAGTTCAAGTACCAGGATCATGCATATTTTATATGCTTTAGTCTTACGTGTTTTTTCCTGCAGACATCACAAACTTAAGAAAATCAAAAGCAACCTAACACAGGCCCGATATTACACACCTATCTACTATCTATGTGTACCAGAGAGTCCTTCACGTTTACCTAACCTTAACCTACACCTATACCAAGAAATGTTTTTGTAGGGCACGAGTTTATTCACTTCTTTATTTTCCACGGGTTGCCCTCTGTGGTGAATACATTTAGCAGTAAATCCAGTGAAGCCTAGTGTTACTGTGTAAAACTAATTGAAGTATGGTACCATATAAACTGCAGGTACCTGTTAAATTTTCAAAAATGAACTTATGTAAAATATAAGGTAGGCAGCTGACCTATTTAATAGGTAACTAGGACTAGGTGGTGAAGCGTTGTGAAAAAAAATCCGAAAGCAACCCTATGGGATGCGTCAACACCGGGAGCTATCATGTACCAGTAATAACAACAATCTATAATTTAATAACTTCCTACCCTATCCTCTACAACCTGCTACCAGGTGCGAACTAACTGTAATTAACTTGCACTTGGTTATAAATCATTTTTATTATTCTTAGTTGCTGCATAGATTACCCATAGGAATGCAATAAATTCCTACCTGCAATAAAAGCGAATGCAATTTAAATAGTTTAAGATACGCCAGCCATAATTAATGTCATAATTTAGCTAATTAGTAGGTAAGTAATTATTATTCAGGAAAGCTAATACACGCGATACAATTAAATTTCATTCAATCAAATCATTGTCTTTTTTCAGGTTAGCTGTCAAATTTAGCAGTCGATTATTTTTTACACGACTGCCCTAATTACACGACTGTGGGTGGGTGGGTATGTAAGTTTCTTTGTTCCACTCTAGCAGCTAAACGCTTTAACCGATTTACATGTATGATATATCATTAGAATCCTTACATCATCCCGAGTAACATAGGCTATGTGACGTCATTATAAAAACAATATGGCGGACTTAATACGCCATATTACGCAACCTTTAGAAAAACATTTAGCTTTTCAGTTCGCTTTTAATTTTCAGTCGTGTTTTTTAATTTTTAATTCATTTATTTACAGATATGTTCGGAAAGAGAATACATTCCACGACTCTTCTATTTCCGCACAGACTCTATTTTTATTTTCACAAATTGGTCATCACAAACAAATTTCAGCTGACACCGAAAACAGGTTTCAGCGATAAATCTTTTTTATGATTATTATAAAGCTGTCTCAATTTATGAATGAAAACTTCATAGTATCACACTGAGGCTCGGAACACCAGGCATGTGGACATCAAAGAGAATTATCTTTTAACCAGATTTATATATAAATACATCAAGTTTTGGATGACTCGTAGACAGAAATGTAAATATTTACCTATGCAAGTAATCATAACTAAAGCCAGCGTTATTAAAGTAAAGCTGCGAATATTGTTTTAAACTAATATGATCAGTCTTCACTCATTAAGTATTTAAAACAAAACGTCGGCATTTACGTTTTTCGTCGCAGGCAGAACAAGAATGAAATGTCACGTTCAAAACGTCTAGATAAATACTAAAAGTAGATACCTACACGCCATATAAAGTCCTGTTTAAATCCATACTTCCATACTAATATTATAAAAGGAAGTCTGTCTGTCTGTCTGTACCTCTTCACGCTTAAACTGCTGAACCGATTTAGATGAAATTTGGTGTAGAGATTGTTTGAGTCTCGAGGAAGGACGTAGGATAGTTTTTATCCCAGAAATCATCCCTTAAAGGGGTAGAATTTTGAATAGGGAATTAACAAGAACTGCTTTACAAACTTTGTCGATAGGAACTGTCCAGCACCGCCCGCGCACTGGCGATGGCGCTGGTGCACGATTTAGTTGACATTTGGTATAGTGATAGTTTAAGTCCCGGTTTAAGGGTAGTTTTTATTCCAGAAATCACTCTTTTAGGCTTTTAGGGGGTCAAAAGGGGAGAAGTTTATATGGGGAATCAACAAAAAGCAGATTGGATAAAATAAATATCTACCTAAATTACTAATTCCACGCAGACGAAGTAATTAGGTAAATCCTAGGTAATTATTAAGGTAAGGTCTATTATTCCGACTGTATCTGTCAGTACATATATTATATTAGTATGATAGGTAGGTACTAGTGTTTGTACTACGTTGTACCTATGTATCTATGAGAGAGTATACCTACAGGGATTTACAAGTACTTACGTATGAATATATATTTTGAAGATATTAATGCGTTTTGTTTCAGTCAGTTCAACGATTGTATTAGTTTTAACTTTTAATGAAATTTTGTAAAACACATGTACCTACCTAAATAAGAAAAAAATACTCATAATTTTTGTTAACGTACCTATTTTTAGACCAGCCTGTAGGTAGGTCTAACCTAAATGTAGGTCGTAGGTTCGAGTACAAAGGTAAGGTTGACCCGTAGTTGCGAGTAAGTACTAGAAAGGTAGTATTAGTTTTAACTTTTAATGAAATTTTGTAAAACACATGTACCTACCTAAGTAAGAAAAAAATACTCATAATTTTTGTTAACGTACCTATTTTTAGAGCAGCCTGTAGGTAGGTCTAACCTAAATGTAGGTCGTAGGTTCGAGTACAAAGGTAAGGTATACCCGTAGTTGCGAGTAAGTACTAGAAAGGTTAGTATAGGTACATTGGCTGCAAGTCACTAATAATAACTACTCCTATATCAATCAAAATGACTGTATAATATACAGCCCTGCCTACAGGAAGTGTGCATGCAAATCAGGCGTTGATCGCACCGTCGTCGGCCGAGCGGAGGCGTAGCGCGTCGGCCGAAGGCATGTGAGGCATGTCACGTGTAGGCTTGTGCCTGCTCGTTCACTACAGAGAGCGCTCCGCTCTCGGTCAATCGGTCAAACTAGTTCGCTCTTTTAGTTCCTTTAGTTCAGTTCGGTCGTTGAACTTGTTGGGAGCCGGGAATGACAATCTTTGGTAAATTCAAATTGTATGATATGATTATGTCGATATTAAACATTAAACACCTAAACTCAATAAAAAAATTAACATATATTAAAAAATATTTGTTTTTCCATCATAGGTACTTTTCGGGCTTTGGCGTGTCACGTCGTTTTTTGTCTCGTTCGCACTTGTGCTAGCGACATTTTGAACCGTTTCGTTCCGTCCGTTTTCCGTTTTACTCAGTCAAGCGCTCTCCAATCCCACTGAACACTGAACTAAACGACCTTAAGACCGATTAAGAGCGCGCAAAAAGATTTAGTTCCTTTCGGTCCTTCACGGGATTTCATTCCTAACAGTTCTTAGTTCGCGACCGACACAAGCCTAGTCACATGTTTGATGTCTGGCTCAACGCGGTGTCAGGCGGGCGCCTTTGATCTTTGTCTTGCGTTTTAACAGTTCACGTTTACTAAATTAATGAAAAGCCGGAAAAATTTAGGCGGATTTCTGAAAAATATTTGTGATGGCCATGATATCGGTGCTTAAATTACGTAGGTAGGTATTAACGTGCCGTAAGTTTGTACTTATTTTATTTACATAAGTGGGTATTGTGGATAACCTGCAGTTAGCCAAAGCTAATCGTGTAATGTAGACACCCATAAATTAGGAATTTCTTAAGACTGTTTCTTAGGAATTCCTATGAGGGATTTTTTTCTCTCTTAGTACCTATGTAGGTACTTAGTATTATTTATTCAGAGACCATACTTTTATATCCGCAACGCAGGCTTCGTCAGGTAAACACAAACTTACAAACTTACTTACTTGGTACTTAGTTAAATATTAAAGAAGCTCCTAGTTAAAAAGTCAAGGTAGGTTCTGATATCATTATTATCTTATCTTGTTATTCGATTAATTTCTAATCTGAAGATGAGACCAATGAGAATGTTGACGGGAAGAGATCCCTTATAGGGATAAGTTCGCCTTATGTACAATAGAGTGTTTTAATAGAGTGTGTGTGTCAAAAACCTACCACCAGTTCACATCCCCTTTCGTTGCTCTCGTCTATCTTCGCACCTTTTATTTAAAGCACTACTATACTAAGTACCTTCAGTACATTATTAAGATCAGTGTTGTGTACCGGAGGACGCCGAACTCATCCGTGGCGGGGAAAATCTGAGGTCTAAGTTGGCCGACTGCAGGTAACGATTTTACGCTTCCTCTAGCTTGCGACAGAAAGCCAGAATCACCACCAGCGGTCTCCAACGGTGACCAACGATTTGGTTCCCACTGTCTCCGGATCAAAGGTAACTTCGCTCACACCTATACACACTTTAGTTTCAATTTCCTTATTATTTATCCCCAATTTATCCCAACTTTCTTGCTCCATCGGCCCTAAATTTCACTCTCTCTTTCGCCCCTTTTTCGCTAAATATACAGTCCACCTTTGCTATCGAACATTTTGGTTTTTGACACACATACATACAGATGTAGGTACTTAGGTAGATAGCGTAACAACCAAAAGCACGCTAGTCTACCTTGCCTGTTGCCACAATCTGTGACGCAGACGTATATTTTACTCAGATGATCCTTGAGAGTAGGTATAGGACGTAATAGGTACTTTCGGTATTATAACGAACGACCGCAGAAAGACGCAAGCAATCTCATGTTACGCATTTTCAAAGACTGGTTCAAATTAGAAATCCTAACGAATAACGATCGCGCACAAAACAAAAAAACGTACAACACAAACAACTGTCAAAACGCAAACAGACGCGACCGACAGCCAAAGGGTTACCGACGCATTGTTTTCCAACGGCATTTCACACTGTCACTGTTTGCCCCGCAAACGGCGCGGTAACGACTGAGCAATTATCACTTACCTGCGACACGCGATCACAACACACAGATTTATAGTCGATAAACTGGTATCATCACTTTTACTGTGTTGTAAATTAATTATGTGCACTAATAGTTTATGGTTTTGTCAGAGCGGCTGAACGGCGAGCTGCTGGCGCGGAGGCGAGCGACGTAGTGCGGCGAGCGCGGCGCGACTGGGCGGGCGGCCCGCGGCCCGGGACGACTGCTTGGATAAGCGCGCGCCGCCTGCCTGCTAGGGCTGACACTGCTGTGACACTGCGCCGTGTAGGGCCATAGGCCATGTGCAAAATCTGAGATCGTGTCTTTTGCGGCCTTTTAAAAGGTATGCTATTTGTTTCAGATATATCTCTACTTATCGTTTTGGTGACATGATTCTTATACACTTATACCTAGTAGGTACCTATTATTCTGATAGTAATCCTATAAGATATGTAAAGGATCTTACGCTATAAACCTGCAAAGACTTACAGAGTACCCATAGTGATGATCTCTAGGTAAATTTAGATTTATATTAAATTACTTTTAATACGAGTAGAAATCAAAAAACATTTAACATTTTATTAAACATTTGAATAAGTCAAGTGTTTCTGCCCTATATGCGCGACAGCCCTAATGGTCCCTCATCTTTGATCTTATACATGGCGGTATAGGTATGTACCGTCGACTCGGGACGAGGGAAATGTCTCATCGACCCTTCGTGGATTCCTCGCTTTTTCAACCCGACTCGATTGTCAAACTGATTCGCACGAATATAAATGACTAAGATAAGGCAGACCACACTTAATTGAGGTTTTTATTTTAATTGCATGCTCAGATTTCTATGAGATTATGATTGCAAGGAAACTATGCTAATCAAAACACTTGTGAGGTGATGTTAATAAAAGTAAACGGCGGTCAGCGCACTATTGTTCTATAACGTCGTAAACTTTCATTGTGCGGAATTAGCGGAGGCGCAACATTATCAAAATAAAGAGTTTACCTAACTAGTAGAGTTCATTCGTTAGCCACGCTCCCTTGCCTCTGAAGACGAGCAATAAATTAAGAGTAAAGAAAAATAATAGGTATAAAATTGAATCGTGGTTTTGTAGGTTACTTGATCGATTTTTGAGCATTCCATTCCAGCATAGTGTCATTCATCTGATGATATTTTTTTAAATATTTCTATAACTGCTAGACATCTTTTAGTTTTTAGACGATATGGGCCATCTTAGGCGCAAGTACCTACCTTATTTGCGCTAGTCTAGTGAGATGCGCTGTCTTATCAACAGCTGAATTTTATAAGTTAGAATTCCATACAGACCCATGCGTTATAACAAATCTACACTAATTAAAAAATAACCTCTTATAAAACGCAAAACAAACAAAAAAATTTATTGAAGTACCTCACTAAAATAATTTACTAGTGTGTGTTTTCGTGAGGGCATTAGTCGGGGCTGGTTAACTACACGAACATTTCATCATTTTATTATAATTGCGGCCGAGAATAAAACCATTGTTATCTCGAATGCCAAGAGTTATCTTATGTACTGTAAAGTACTGTTTATTTCGTTTTAATTACCTATGCGCTTTTTGTTCAAATGACTTAATGGAGAATACGGGCCTAATTGTTTTATAATGCATTCGGGATATGATAGAGGGCAGACTACTCCTCGTCTCTCTTGTTAGTACATATTCGTATTTTATAAAGACAGCTCGTCACATTGCAAATCCTGCGATGTCCCGACTTTAATGCTTATTCTATATAATAGGTTATTTTAATCCCAGAATAGGAAATGTCAACGGTTCGTCGTTGACGCATTGAACGTTGATGTTGCCAGTTACCTAGTCGTGTCACGAGTCGTTAAAAAATATTATCGAATACCGCTTCAGGTTGATGTTGGTTTTTCTTCTTTACCTGCTTATAGTGTAGGTATTGTAGTTGCTACGTTTATATGTCGATCTTTTATACCAAATAATAAATTTAGTGTTGTGATTTAATTGGTTTCATACTAAAGCGTATGTTAATGTTAGTGTTTGAACCGTTTAATTATCAAAAATTCAAAATTATAAAAAAACGGAAATGAGCAACAACAAGAACATGGCGCTAGTGCAGGGTAGAGGTAGTAATGTTAATGTTAATTTCCATTATGTATAAATTTAGGACATTAGTTATTTTATAGAGACTTTTACTGACTCTTTTTGTTAAATTCAAATGTAAAACGTAGTTACTGATTTATGCTCTATATCTACTCTCTGAAGTAGGTAGGTACTTTCACGTTTTTTACCAGCTTAATTTGCGTACCAATAAAATTGGAATAAAAGTTGGTCCTCGAATGATCCCGGCCATTTAGGACGGTTTATTGCAGCATGTTTGGACAATAAATTACTGCCAATTAATTAAAGCTTTAAACTGAATATATATCTGTCGCGTTACCGTGGGATATTATGTAGTTACATCTATTTAATAGATGTAGTAGGTATACCTACCTACTATAAACAGGTAAGTAAAATAAGTTTCAGTCAAAATCAAATATGATTTCGACTATTAATAGGTAATAACCTACGCTACCATTGGACAAATCAAATTAAGGAATATGTAGAAATTTAGGCTGTATTTAAGGGTAAAAGTTTATGCACCTCTGCCGTAGATCACGTAGAATGTAGATGAAACCTATATCTATCCT
This sequence comes from Cydia amplana, assembly GCF_948474715.1. NCBI lineage: Eukaryota > Metazoa > Arthropoda > Insecta > Lepidoptera > Tortricidae > Cydia > Cydia amplana. The sequence continues at coordinate 7,448,362 of NC_086070.1, forward strand.
ACTAGTAAAATGTTACGTTATAGTAGGGGAGCCAAAGAGGGGATATCTGTAGTAACTCGAGCGTGTCAGATTAAGATACTCGTATGTGTGATATCTTGCTACCCGTGGAGTCTACCTTAACCACTTTTAGCCGTCTATGTTGTGGAAGTACGAACTCCTGAAAAAAGCTTCATGACCCCACTTTGGGGGCACCCGGACAAGTACATACGTGTTTATCTGAGGGATAGATAGATAGATAGAATACTCTTTATTGGCACACCTCAGCACACCACACACACACCAGCACACCTTTTTAACCGACGAAAAAAACGGAGGAGGTTCTCAAGTCGACGCGTATATATATATTTTTATGTATGACCACGCATAACCTTTTACAATGTAGTTCGATTTTGATAATTATTTTTTTATTGGAAAGGGTATACCCCGAAGTTGGTCCCATATAAATTTGGGAAAAAAAATCCAACCTTAAGGGTAGGAAAATAGGGGATGATTGATTTTTCACTCACCGATTGTAACGTATGACCACGCATCTTTTTACAGAGTAGTCCGATTTTTTTCATTCATGTGTCGCGCTCTTAACAATGCGTTAAAACTAAAAATGGAAAAATAAAAACTTTTTACAAAAAAAAAACCGACTTCAAAAAGGATGAAATAAAATATTATCCTTTTTGAAGTCTATGCGTTACCAACTGATATGTTTGAAGTCGGTGCCAAGCCAAGTAGTAACAATACCAGTCAAAAATAATCAGCTTTATGGCTGTAAATCCTATTTTTGACTGGTATTGTTACTACTTGGCTTGGCACCGACTTCAAACATATCAGTTGGTAACGCATAGACTTCAAAAAGGATAATATTTTATTTCATCCTTTTTGAAGTCGGTTTTTTTTTGTAAAAAGTTTTTATTGATAATTTCTAACTTGTAATTGTAATAGTACCCACGCTAGCTCAACCTTCGTGCCGAAACTGTCTTGTAAATACAGGCTTTTGTGTTAAAGGATGGTGATGCGGATGATGAGGTTGGCAAGGTCGGGAGATAAGTAATAACAATATCTAAAGTACTGTTCGCTGCAATACCTATAGGTAGGTATATAGTAAGGATACTGTACGTCTGTGAAAGGGGTCACGGGTAAAGCGAAGGCGATGTGCGCGTGCCACATTCCGTGAGTGTTGACTCGGGTCGGGACGCGCGTCCGCGCCTAAGATGCGCACTATGTTGCCGTGTGCTACAACGAAGTAGCGTCAGACGAATAGGTCCTGCATGCGAATTTAATTTCAGTATAGTTTGATCCATTGCCAGTGTGACGCATTCTTGTATAAGCGTACTTTGATGCCTATAGATATTTGGCTTTCTACTAGAGCGACGTGTATCTTTCAAGCAATATTTACACAAATAGCAGAATCGAAAGCCGATAATTTTTATACCGTCAAATAGTATTAGGTACTTAGGACAGTAAAGTATTCATAGCCTAAATAATGCGAGTGTGACATTGAATGGAATTCAAATTGTAAATATGCGGTGAACGATTGTGCGAGAGATGTAAATCGCTTTATTATTCATATTCGCGAAATTATGGTTTGCAACGCGCATGTTACACCCAGTGCCGGCCCGAGCCCTTGATCAGGGTAGAGCGAAATCGGGTTTCGGCGCCCTTCGTTGAGTTTTCAAGCGTATTTTCCACCCTCCCCCCCTCGCTACACTCGCGTCTTTTTTTCCTCATTTGCCATTTTGGCGCCCCCTTGCCATCCGGCGCCTAGAGCGGCCGCTCCACTCGCTCTACCCTAGATCCGGCCCTGGTTACACCTCTGGAGTTGCAGGCGTCTATAGGCTATGGTGACTGCTTAGGGGGCCGTATGCTTGTTTGCCACCGATGTGGTATAAAAAATACAACGGGTTGCACTCCGGGAGTGCCGACAGAAGTGAAAACTCAATGACTAGTCCAAAACTGTTTAGTGTATAAGATCTTCTTTCTTAAATGTATATGTGTGGTGCTGTATGTAGATGGTTTTTGCAATAAACGTTTTTCTATTCTATTCTATTCTATAAAATGTCTGCAGCACTATGTATAATTGACCCATCCTCCTTTCTATTGAAAAACTTTAGTTCCGAAAATTGCTGGCCAGTGAGCTTAAATTTGTAGCGTTAATTGTTTAAAATTCGAATAGAAATTGTAAAGTTACCTTGCAGACCTCGCATCTAAATGTATTTGGTCATGATATTTTGAGTTTTATTCACCAGTACTAGAGTTCACTTTTATTAGCGATTTCATCAAGATGTATAGCTTTATTGAATTATATTGAGTGATATAAAGTTAGAATGTAACTGTGAGATCCTCGTATATCAGCCCGTACAAGACTAGAACCTTTTTCATGTACCTAATGTCATTGAGTTTTTCTTTTATTGATTTAAATGCCATCTAAATTAGTGGCCATCTAAACCTTACGGTCACGTCATCGCCTTACGGTCACGTGATCGCCTTACGGTAACGTGATCGCCTTACGTTCAGCCATATTCGAACTTTAAGATACGTCAAATACTAGAGATTCAAACGATATGGATTGGATATGTCAGTGTCAAACATGTGTCAAAAGTGACGCGTTTGTTTGAAGAAACGTCACTTTTGACACTTGTTTGACACTGACATATCCATTCCATATCGTTTCAATCTCTAGTATTTGACGTATCTTAAAGTTCGAATATGGCCGGTAGTCTCGAGTTTATCATTTTTTCCCCACCTCAAAAAGTACCCAGCGCCGCTAAAGAAGTTTTCACTTCAAAAATTGCGATGAAGTGTTGCTTCTCGGAACAAAACTTTAGCACGACAAATTAGGTAGTACATATTAGATAGTTCTTAATCCATCGTAATCTATATTACGTTTAATTATGTATTACGTATTACTTTATGGGCAATAAATTACAGTTGCAACTGCAAGACCGAGTGAGGCATGTCAAGATCCGACGACGCACCAAGGTGCAAGACGTCGGATACATCATTACCAAACTTAAATGTAGCTGGGCGGGACATGTTGCCAGGCAGAGTGATGGCAGGTGAGCCAAAATGTTAACGGAGTGGTGGCCACTTACAGACGAAAGGAGTGCTTGCGGTCCGTTGGGTCGTTGGGTCACTTCTGGATGAGATTGGCTCAGGACCGGGATAAGTGGCGTACTCGAAGAGAGGCCTATGCTCAGCAGTGGGCGATAAAAGGCTGATATGATGATGATGATGATGAAATTACAGTTTCTTTGCTTCCTCAACAGACCTTGTAAATAGATAATACTAGGTATTTATAAATACCTAGGTACTTAACACGCAATCGTAAGTAAAATAGCACGATTTTCAAACATAATTAATTTTATAAAATGGGACTAGATTCCGTCTATTTAAGCATACAACAAAGAGAGGCAGTTTCATTATAAACGTCATATTTTCATAGAAGTTTGACACAAATGATGACATTACCATACTTTGAAATGCAAATGCCATGCAGAGTTAGGTTGGTTTGGGCCGGCTCTACACTAGGTCGAAAAACCACTTATTTCATTTGTTTATTTGTCCTGACGTGACGTTTTGAACATGACGACATAGTAACCATAGTAGTTTCCTGTAACCAAGAACACATGTTCTTGGTTACAGGAAAATTGCATTTTTTTTCTTCATCTCTTATACCACCAATAATATTTATTTTTATAAGTAGGTAAGTAAATTAAATTCCTAACACTCTTTTTACAGCGGAACAAATAAAATGCCAATATTCTCGATTCTTGTGCGCGTCAACCCATGAATCTCTTTATTAGCTATTATACCAAAATGATATTAGAAATTAATCCCATTTTTGGATTAGAGATTTTTCTACCATCCTCAAACAAAACTTCATTCAAAACATAAATTCAGAATAAACCAATGTAAAGTTGTGTTCTGTCGGTATCAGCAAACAGGCTGGGCTGGGTTTGCAGTTTGCACTGCCTCCGCTAATTGCCAGACGGGCTTTCAGCTGATCTTACACCTACGACCTACACGCAGCTTACAACCATGAGGCCTATTCAGATAGTAATTTCTTGGTATCAATTTGTTACGGAATTGAAAAACATAACGAGAAATGGTACTGTTGACAGCAGATAGATCATAGTATCAATAGTATAGTACCTATACGGAGCAAATTGATAACAAGAAATTACTAATCTGAATAGGCTTCCGTCAGCCTTGGCTGACGCGTGGCGTGAGAGGCAAATTCGACACTTTTTAATTACTGCTCAGAACATGGCAAGCATAGCAACGATTCGCCAAGAAATCGTGAAATGGGAAAGGTCTTAAATTAATTGTAGGAGATAGAGAAACCTACTTAATACGGATGGTACCTACCTAATAAGTACGTAAACATTGCAGTTACCATAACTCTATATATGTACTTAGTCCACATCCTTTTGATCTCGTTCGCAACGCAATGTCACGAACTGTGACAAAAAATGCAGAATGTCTCCCCATTGCAAGATAGTAGATTTAAAATGTAAATCCGTTGCCAATGCAACAAAACAAGGCATCGAAGCTTAGCGGAGAGTGCGAAGTGCGTTCTATTTACTTTTCTTTAGTTACAATAGGTGCATGGGTATTATACCTAGGTATTAGCTATCTACATCTACACATCTAGTGGAGTAAGCGGGTCACAATGAACAATACCTACAAGATGGCCCAAAAATATGTTGAAAAGCTATATCTTTACGACGTATTTTTAGGCCAAGGTATTAAAGAAATAATGTAACCACCGTGGTATTTTTGAATTTAGAAATTGAATCGATTATGTTATCAGCAGTAGTAATGATACCTACTCGTATTATAACTACTTATTAGGCCTACTTATACCGTTTAACTGAAGCGGTTGTTAATAAATTAATAAATTATTGTGGTCAGGCTACAGACGCTTGAAGGCTCAGCTGCATGAAGCTGATTTGTATTATGCTAAATAAATAAAAATGTAGCATATAAACTAGTTTCCGTCCCAAAACTAAGCTAACCTTCTACTAGAAAATCTCGACTCATCTTGTCCAACCGCCTGAGATAAGTCACCTGTAGGTAGTATTATAATCTTTTATCTTTCTAGAGTAGGGATTGCAGAACCGGTACTGTTTAAAAGAACCGGGGTTTTCGGTACCGGGCAAAAATAGAACCGGGATTTCCCGGTATTTTCGGTACTTTCGGGACTCCCTTCAAAAATTAGTTTTCACATCAATTTTCAGTAAAAAAAAGCGTAAAACGACCACGAATCTTTCTTAAAACAATAAAAAAGTATATAGCACAGTGAATGTACACACTTCTTTTGTACCATAATATGTGTCTTTAAGTCACACAATCATTAATATAATTTGTTTTTTTTTTCCTAAACTACATGATATTTTTACTGTCTTTGTTGATTTGATTGGCAAAAACTGAATTGTGGCTCAGTAATATCATAATTTTTTTTAATATGTAAGACGTTTTGAGAAAAATAATAAAAAAAATGATAATTTTCGCATGCGTACAAAATGGGCTGTGGACCTTCGAACATATAATAACTATCAATACGACAAATCAAGAAATTATTCAGCCAGAATTATTAATTCATTTAAAAATTTTAAAATATCATTATCATATGTGAGTTTCTTATACCGTGTTTGAATTTGAATTAAAAGTAGTATTTTATTAATTACAAAATTGTTTCTATTTTTGCTTCTAGTTAGTATACAAATATGAAATAACTAATTGTTCGTATAAAATTATTTATCGTACAAACATTTATGCCCTTAAAGTATCAAATTACGCAATTTTATAATGTCGGCATTGTCAAACCCATTGACTTTTTTTTTATTTATTTTAATGTAGTGATCAGCCGTAAAAGTATTACCATCAGCCTTAGATTGACAAAATATATTTATTTTCTTTATAAAACATGATATTTCATGCTAAGTAACAGAAAGCAGTCAAATATTGTACCGGAAATTTAAGTCCCGAAAATCCCGGGAGCACCGGGATTTTAATTTTGAAATCCCGGTTCTTTGCTTGGCTCTAAATCCCGGGAATTCCCGGTACTTTCGGTACCGGTATTTCCCGGGAGCAAACCCTATTCTAGAGTTATTGTGTCCAAGTCCAAGGTACAATAATTGAAAGCCTACCTAATCACAAAATGCATAACATTAGGCCCCAAATGTAATTCCCGCTCGCAGTAGATTGTTTTCTTGGGCTGATTGGATTTATCTTCACTTTTATGACGTCTCGAATCCCGTCGTAAACTTTTATACCGCTACCGCACTGTCTATGCCGAATTATTTCGGCTGCCATACTTCGAATTCTTTTACATTATTTGAATTGTTAAATTCCTTTGTCGTGATTAGATTTTTGTCCTACGTAGACTGACGTAACTGTCGCGTTGATCTTTTTAGACACCAATAAAGTTTTAGAGTTTGCTTAATTAATTATTAAGTTGTTAGATATCCTACGTCATAATAATTTACTGCAGGTATACAGTGATGCATGATTAGGTATTTGTATGTAATTACCTTACCCACAAAGTTATTTTGTAAAAAAGTTTTATTTTTATTTTTATATATATTAGAATAATTATTCATTACGTATGATTTAAGAACTCAAAAGACAACTTTTGTTGTGCTATGTCCATATACCCTAAATCCCCAAACTGGCTAAGATTGTTGAAATATATCACATCCCAAACTATATTTAAACATCCAATTTGACACATCGCACGCTTTTTGTCCGCCGGTGTCAACAAACAAAGTCCGCCGAAAGCTGCCAAAGGGTTGTTGTTTTAAATAACAAAAGCAATCCGGTAGCCGCGCTTACTAAAAAACTTCTTTTGCATGCCGGAACGTAAATATTTATCTCTTAAACAGCCCAGCGCAAGCGTGACGATAGGACAATATGCCCCCAGTTGGCTTTCACTCTCGATTTTTTCCCCGTTTTTAGGAAACCCTTTCATAAACAGACTACTGTTGGCGATTCTCATTTGCATAACACTAAGCAAAAACAATAAAACGTCGGTTTATTTGAACGCGAAAAGTGAAAACGAGGTTCAAGGTAAGCGGGACGAGTGGGCCAGTTGGGGTTTTGGCCTGTGCTGCACAGCACGTGGGTCTGGTACCTACTACCGAAAGTGAATTAATCTGTGTCATAATACCTACTGATGGCCCGATTCAAAGGAAGGAGAAACGACAGGTACCTACCTATCATTAAAACAGTTCATTTCCTTAATTCATTTATTATATCAGCATCTATCTACATACCTAATACATACTTGTAGTAAATGGTAGCTTCTTATTGCTGGTTTAAGTAGATACTTAACTTTAATAAAGGCAGGTAAAAGTCCCGCTACAAGATTCTCAGTCGTAATTCATTAAATTTAATTTCAATATCACTTAGCGTTGTACTCGTACTTACACCATTCGATTAACCGGAAATTCATTTTCTAAACAGCTTCTAGTTAATAGTATGTTTCCCTTTCAAATGAATCTCCAAATGGTCACGATACTTGTTTTAATAGATTTCTCCAACGCATTTAATACCGTTGACCATGATATCCTCCTTGCCCTGCTCAAGCATCTGAATGTGTCTCCGACAGCCCTTAACTGGTTCGCGACTTATCTGGGTGGTCGCCAACAAGCGGTTAGGCTCGACAAGTCTCTATCTGATTGGTGTGATCTTGCGACTGGCGTGCCTCAAGGCGGAATTTTGTCTCCGCTCCTTTTTTCCACTTTCATAAATTTTATCACTCCTGGCCTTCGTTGTTCCCACCACCTGTATGCCGACGATCTGCAGCTTTACGACCAGTGTGAAGTGACTAATATTTCGAGTTCGATTGATAGGCTCAATCTGGACCTATTGCACATCCAACAGTGGTCTGAGCAGTATGGCCTTTTTGTGAACCCGTCTAAGTGCCAAGCTATCGTTATTGGTAGTTCTCGACAGGTCGCCAGACTGGATTTTGACACTATTGCACCAGTAAACTTTAACGGTTCACCAATTCTATTTAGTCACAGTGTTAAGGACCTAGGCATTATGCTCGACAGTTCGTTGGATTGGAGAGCGCAGGTTTCTGAGGTCAGCCGAAAAGTTATGGGTTCTCTTCATTCACTAAACAAGCTAAAGCACTTTTTGCCCATTAAGACTAAAATTCTCCTTATAAACACTCTAATTCTACCTATAATTGATTATGGTGATGTGTGTTATCCGGACCTATCTGAAGAACTTCTCAATAAGTTGGATCGCCTTCTCAATACACTGAAAAAATGCCTTGGTTGATTTTACGAAATTTTTATTGGTTGATTTCAGTTTTGTAAAATTTACTAGAATTATAGTTAATATCACAAAACCTGCAAGATTGAAGTTACGAAACATACTTGGGTTGCCGTCTTAAACAAGTACTTTTGTAAATTTCAGCTACACGATATCTAAAACTTACCAAACTATAGGAGTACACTTTACAAAACTTCTAGTTTAGTAAATAATACAAAATCTGTTTGTACATTTTGCATACAAAATACGTAATACTTACCAAACTGTATAAATATAATTTACAAAACCTTAAGTTTTGTAAATAATAATAAATTTCTTTGTAGATATTAGCAAACACAAATGTTAAACTTACCAAACTGTATAAGTAAAACTTACAAAACTATTACTTTAGTAAATAATACTAAATCTCTCTCAGAATTTTAGCTAACCAGTTTGGTAAACTTACCAAACTGTATAAGTAAAACTTACAAAACTATTACTTTAGTAAGTAATACTAAATCTCCTTGAGAATTTTAGCAAACCAGTTTGGTAAACTTACCAAACTGTATAAATAAAACTTACAAAACTATTACTTTAGTAAGTAATACCAAATCTCCTTGAGAATTTTAGCAAACCAGTTTGGTAAACTTACCAAACTGTATATATACAATTTACAAAACTATTACTTTAGTAAATAATACCAAATCTCCTTGAGAATTTTAGCAAACCAGTTTGGTAAACTTACCAAACTGTATAAGTAAAACTTACAAAACTATTACTTTAGTAAAAAATACCAAATCTCTTTGAGAATTTTAGCAAATCAGTTTGGTAAACTTACCAAACTGTATAAGTAAAACTTACAAAACTATTACTTTAGTAAATAATACTAAATCTCTCTGAGAATTTTAGCTAACCAGTTTGGTAAACTTACCAAACTGTATAAGTAAAACTTACAAAACTATTACTTTAGTAAGTAATACTAAATCTCCTTGAGAATTTTAGCAAACCAGTTTGGTAAACTTACCAAACTGTATAAATAAAACTTACAAAACTATTACTTTAGTAAGTAATACCAAATCTCCTTGAGAATTTTAGCAAACCAGTTTGGTAAACTTACCAAACTGTATAAGTAAACCTTACAAAACTATTACTTTAGTAAATAATACTAAGTCTCCTTGAGAATTTTAGCAAAACAGTTTGGTAAACTTACCAAACTATATAAGTAAACCTTACAAAACTATTACTTTAGTAAATAATGCTAAATCTCCTTGAGAATTTTAGCAAATCAGTTTGGTAAACTTACCAAACTGTATAAGTAAAACTTACTGTGTGCGGGGCCCGAGGGCCCCGCGGTGCGCGTGTTGTTTGTTGTATTGTTGTATTGTTGTTGATGTGTTGTTGTTAATGGTGCTGTTGTTTGTGCTGTCGTAGGTAATTGTGTAGTAGTTTGTTTACCAAAGGGAAAAATAAATAAAGTTGTACTTTTGCTAGGACGAAAAGATCCGCATGCGAGCACTTCATTCCCGCAGCTCGGCCTTCGGCCTTCGCTGGGTTCCGAAGCTCAGCGTCGGGCCTTCGGCAAGTACTGACCCCGGCCGACGTTGCTTAACTTCGGTCAAAAATCACGTTTGTTGTATGGGAGCCCCACTTAAATCCTTATTTTATTCTGTTTTTAGTATCTGTTGTTATAGCGGCAACAGAAATACATCATCTGTGAAAATTTCAACTGTTTAGCTATCACGGTTCGTGAGATACAGCCTGGTGACAGACGGACGGACGGACGGACAACGGAGTCTTAGTAATAGGGTCCCGTGTTACCCTTTGGGTACGGAACCCTAAAAACGATGACATAGAGGCGGCGACATACGATAACATAGTCGCGCATAACGGACGCAACTATCGCAAAGCAAAACGCAGCTCTAAAACTGTTTTATTCGTTTTCCAATGAGCAGGGACAGATATAGGTTATCGGCTAACGAAAGAGCGAGATAGAGATAAAAACGAAACGAATCGGATTGAGCTTTGTTCAGGTAGACGCTAGGCGCGCTTTTTACCAGGCCATTATATTCAAAAACTTCAATGTTCGTTAGACAAATAAGTGCTCTATTTTCTATGCATTAGAGTTTAAATTAAGGAATCTTTTAATGCGTAAAATTAAAGCAAGTAGCGAAAGTAGCGTCAATTGAAAACGTTAAAAATGATTCACGACGCTTAACGAACACTCGCTAGCATCACTAATTGAAGGCCATTTTATGTGTGACCTATCGATTTATCTTTATAAAGTACTGAAGTTAGGGGTCAAGTTATATTAGACATTTGTGAGACGAAGCAGATTAGGTTTTTATGAAATGTGAATTGCGTATTGTACGTTTTATTACTTCAATGCGATTTCGTTTCGTTTCGTTCGACACACACAGGGAATCCAGTTATTTTAGAAACTGAGGGCCTACCGCGAACCACGTTCGACGTGTTGCCTCCCTGTCACACTTACGTACGAATTTACAAGTGCGACAGAGAGCCAACACGTCGAACGTGGTTCGCGGTAGGCCCTCTGTTTTTGAAAACAGTTACGTGATTTAAAAAATCGGTTACGTTTTGTTTCACGGAAAACTCGAAACGACCCAGCTCTAAAGCATACATAGGGACAGACAGGCAGCGAGAAACGACTTCGTTTTATTTATACTATACTTGGTCAAGCAGATCTTGTCAGTACAAAAAGGCGGCAAATTTGAAAAATGTAGGCGCGAAGGGATATCGTCCCATAGAAAATTTGAATTTTGCGCCTTTTTTAACTGACAAGATTCGCTTGACCATCTATATGTAGTGATAGACTTGTAAATTTGTCTATACCTTAACCCTTTTCTTGGCAACGTAACACCCGTGATACGTGAGGAAAAAAAAACTAACAACTTCATTTTACTACTTAATAAGTTATTCCATATCTACCCTCCTATATTTAAACACAAAATAATGCACACAAATGTCAGTGTCAATTATGTAAATTAGTAATCGTCAACATGGCGCCACCGAAACAACACCCACACCACTTATTTCTTAGATTTCAATATATTTTCTCATAATTTGCGTTTAATGCCATTTATTATCTATCATTGAGTAAAGATTTAAAAGTTTAATTTTATAACTTAGAACACATAAAAATTTCACGTCCAATGCTATGTATTACATTTGATACGATGCCAAGTTGTCGTCAAAATATATTTACATAAATTATTGTTATTTTTGAGTGTTTTTACATTTTAAAGGGTTGGCGATTGTTTTGTTTTTCAAAATATTTATTAGTTTAGCTTTCGTTTTGCACGTAAGGACTTTTTGTTAAGTTTGTTGAAGTTTCACGATGTGAAAATTTTCTGCCTGGTGATAAGGCAATAGACGATTTTCGTGTAGGTACTTATTTTGAAGATATAATGGCCACCTGGTACCTTAAATTGCCTTATACTCGTAGTAGTGATAAACGATGATTTCTGTTAACTAAGATGTTGTATTATTTATATCGAAAACCACATTTGTTTTCTAGAAAATACATAACTACTTCATCGAGGACATTGCATTGTATCAAATATGATACGTACGTTTTTCAGAAACTGAAAAGCCATGGATTTTTTCCGTATTTTTTAGTTGTTGAGTAAGCCTAAAATGTGACAAAAAACTAAGAAAAAAACAGTATTGAACATATTTTGTCCTTGCCAAGAAAAGGGTTAAGTAATAAAATTGAAAATGGCCAAAACCGACACAGTGGCCACAACCACCGGGGCATCCTGCCCTACCCTCTTTCCTTGGTGGCTCTAATATTAAGCGTTTAAATTTGTAAAGGGGCTCTCTTATTAAATTTCCATCAGTTGTTCGAAATTTTGGCATGAAGGTGAAGGTAAAGTGTTACCGAATTACGGCCGAGTCTTTATCATTAATATTAGAAAGTTTGAATGATGGTCTAGCTAGACAAAAAGCTTATTTAGAATAAGCATAGCTACCCAGCTGGCCGTGTAAATTATTTCATTATTTAGATCAAATTGCTTTTCGGTGAAGAAAAACATCGTAAAAGGAAACCGGACCTAATACCGATAAGGCCTAGTTTGCCCTGTGAGTTGGCAGTCGCTTTCGTTAATATTTATTTATACCTAATAGCAGATTTATAGCCGGTTTAAACTCTCGCGCGAGCCACGAGACGAGCCGCGAGCCGCGCCACGAGACGCGAATGTAAGCGGTGGGCTCGCGGCTCGTCTCGTGGCTCGCAAGCTCGTCGAGCTAATATAATTTAAACACTAACGGAACGGCATAAGGTTTATAACCGAATGACAACCCGAACTCGACGAGCTTGCGAGCCACGAGCCCACCGCTTCTCGTGGCGCGGCTCGCGGCTCGTCTCGTGGCTCGCGCGAGAGTCTAAATTGGCTATTATACTTAATCGACAAACTCGAATACGCGGATTAGACTCTCGCGCGAGCCACGAGACGAGCCACGAGCCGCGAGCCGCGCCACGAGACGCGAGTCCACCGCTTACACTCGCGTTCGGCTTGTCATTCGGTTATAAACCTTATGCCGTGCCGTTAGTGTTTAAATTATATTAGCTCGACGAGCTTGCGAGCCACGAGACGAGCCGCGAGCCCACCGCTTACACTCGCGTCTCGTGGCGCGGCTCGCGGCTCGTCTCGTGGCTCGCGCGAGAGTCTAATCCGCCTAGAAGAAGCTATTAAAAGAGCATTTGGAATATTTGGATTCTATATATGTGTAGGTATTTACTGAAAATTGTAACTGCATAATGTGTATTGCGCAATTAGGTACTTACCAAAGTAGACTATTAAAATTAACCAAAAATGTTTTGTAAATTATACAAATTTTACTTTAGTAATGCGTTGCGCGCGAGTGCATGAGTGAGACGGCGAGATATGTTAACAAGCGTGCGCACACGGGACAATGCTCACGTTCAATCCCGATTCCCGCCCCGCCCAGTCAGTGTTGCCAGTGCTAGGTATCTACACCGCTTATTATTATCCCGCAATACTGCAGATAAAGTAGTGTAAAGTGAAAATACTAACTACTACTAGAGTCAGGCCACAGCACGGCTAGCACATGATTACCCGCGGGATAGCTCGCGCCGCGAGAGACGGCAGTCGCCCGTCACAAATTTCTATCTCTATCTGTCAATTCCTCGATTTTGGCAGCATGAGTTCGCACATCGAGAAAAGAGTTCCACGAGAGAGAGCCATCCCGCGCGCGACTTAGCCAATGTGGCCATTTATACATGGAACAAACTTTTCATTCGTGGCAACACTGAATCGGTAAAATAATAATCGGATAAGTAATGAATAGTCAGCCTTAGAAACGGAGCGTCCCTAGTCACGATAACTTTGTCTCTTTCTCGCAGTATGAAGAATAAGAAATAGCAAATATTATTTTTAAGTCGAAAATGTCAGTGTCAATACTGTCAATCAAAATTTGATTCGCTTTGTCGTTACAAGTTGGAATATATTATTATAATTATCTAAAGATTACCTACCTAATCATTAAAATACAACTCCTTACGAATAATTGGCGTTTTGTTAAAAGTTTTGGCTAACAAAATACCATCTTTACGAAGAAGTCAAGTTGTAAGTACTTACGTACACAATTCAATCTTCATAAAGCTCTTTTCCGTTGTCTTTTGCAAAAAAATTACATTCCTTTTAAATCTTATTTACAGACTAAATATCTTATGCTAATCCCCGACATATCTCCCTTATGGCTGGCTAGCCGCTGCATTGCTGGCTTCGAAGATAGATTGAATGACAATCATGCACAAGCCTATCATCAAACACGGAGGTATTCTCTACACCTAAGCATGCTGCTGCTAACCGCAGCCCTCCTGCCATCACGGAGGACATAGAAGGGCTCAAGTTGGGAACCTACTCCGTGCAAGGACAGTCGAGTGTTGATAACACTTCTCAAATAATGTGACTTTTAAATAAATAGTACCAAAAACTTTAAATGATTTTATTTACTTTGACCTTTTTGAGATAGGTACTCAAATTTAAGTACGATTCGTCGGAGTCGGAGCGCATTTCACATTTGTATGCCCAAAGCCGGTCGGCTGCTTGCGGATCGGATGGCTCCGGACGGATTCTATCGCTTCTGCCACACATTATGTAAATAGGTACACTGAAAAAGCATTCCGGCGCGGCCCAACTCCAGCCGGTCGGTGGGAATCGTAACTTAAGGATTAGGCTAGTACCAACTCGTACACTACAAAGTAAGTATTACGGCTGTGGTCTTCTGTGAGGTGGAGTTTGAGTTGAGCTGCCAGATTCATTATTTGCATTCTTTGTGGAATGTTGTTTCACAAAATTTCGTCTAAATCGGTTCGGCGGATTAAGCGTCAAGAGGTAACATATAGTCAGCAGCAATAGTTGCTAAGCGGGCGAGGTGTTCAAAATTACCTTGACGCGCTCTTATTCTCTTAACAATAAAGTCGCGTCAAGATCATTTTGAACACCTCGCCCGCTTAGCAACTATTGCTGCTGACTGTACATAGGTACAGATTTACTTTTGCATTTACTTATTATAAGTGAGGTTGATCGCAATATTCAGGTCGGGATTGTGTTGTTTATATCCCACAATGAATGGAAACACCTAAGGAGCGACATAATATAGGTTATCAACAATAATTGCATGTAAAAATACGCGTGTAAATATAACGGGTTAGCACTGATTGATAGCACGTAATTGTTTCCCGGATTAGCAATGTAATATTTTTGTATCAATTATTTATGTTTCTATTAATTATCCCCCAGTCAATTCGCCACCAAAGGTTTGCTTTGTTGATGTGGTCGTGATCGTACAATCTTAGGCTTAGATTTTTTTCTGCCGGATTTTCGTTTAACTTAAGAGAACAAACAAGTCATTGTGAAAAAATATAATAATTTTGATATTAATAGCATGATCATGAAACTCAAGATTCAAATTATACTTAAACAAAAAAGTGTTGTAGTATGAAATAAATATAAAATATGGAAAATTATCTTTCTTTTAGAACAAAAGTCAACAAAACTTCGACCAAATGCGCTTGTCGCCAAACTCAGTACCGGGAGCAAACCCTAGTCGCGACCCTCTAGCCTCGAAGACAATTTCTCTCATTTTGACGTTCAAACGCGGGACATTTTGTCTCCCATAGTACACTCGTGCTACGATTTTCGAGAGTATCCCGCGTGGAACTGTCAAACGACAAAATTATGTCGCTTTGACATTTGTCCGCGAGACAGCGGGTTGTCGCGCGGCTCTTATGCTACCGATTCGCGAGAGAGCTCTATGTCGCGGCATTTTCTCGCCTGTCGACTATCGCGCCCATCATGTGCTAGCCGTGCACAGAAAGTCTGTAGCGCTAGACAAAAAGTAATTTTTAGAAATCAGTATGTGACAAACCACAACCACAGAAAATTGATTAAATAGTCTTGATACTTGTGAAATTTCTACCATATTGACCGTCTATGAAAAATGTAAGCTGTGCATTATGGTTAAATAAATTTAATTCCAATAATAAATGTCACTAATAATATGTATAAGTACCTACATCTACTATTGTTGATAAATAATATGGGGAGAATGTGACATTTGGCGTCATCAAAATTATTGAGCTTTTGTAATATCCGCGACGGCCTAACGGTAAATAGGTACAGAGGGCCTACCGCAAACACCGAAGTTCGCAAATTGCTGGCATCTTACTCTTTTACTCCCATTAAGGCGTAATTATATTGATAGAGAAATTGCCCGCAATTTGCGAACTTCGGTTTTCGGAAAAACGAAATAAACCATTAAAACAATAAACATACATTCAAAATAAATTTAAGCTTTAACTAGTAGGTACCCACACCCTCCATGCTTATGTTTACGGCATGGCTACCTACTAGTTAAAGCTTAAATTTATTCTTAATATATCGTCGTTATACTTACTCAACCTCATATCTGCAGCAATCATTTGATGGAAATGTCGCTTTTCTTTCATTCGGAATACGGGTGTTTTTGTCATCAAATGAGTGTTGGAGATACGAGGTTGAGTAAGTATAGCGGCGATATGTTTATTGTTTTAATGGTTTATTTAGGTTTCCCGAAAACCGAAGTTCGCAAATTGCGGGCAATTTCTCTGTCAATCTAAATAAGCCTTGATGGAAGTAAAAGAGACAGATGCCTGAAATTTGCGAACCTTGGTGTTCGCGGTAGGCCCTCTGTACCTGTTTACCACTAGGCTAGGCCGTCGCGGATATTACAAAAGCTCAATAATTTTGAGGATGCCAAATGTCACATTCTCCCAATGTTATTTATCAATATTAGTTTATGTATACATATTAATAGTGACATCTATTTTTGGAATTAAATTTATTTAACCATAATGCACAGCGTAATTTTTTCATAGACGGTAAATATGGTACAAATTTCACTAGTATCAAGACTATTTAATCCATTTTCTGTGGTGTTGTTACATACTGATTTTTAAAAACTACTTTTAATTTAGCGCTGCAGACTTTCTTTGGTCTTACTCTAAAGTGATATTTTTCGGGTGAAATCGTACAGTTTGGGAGTGCCCTGGCAACACTGGCGGCGCTGGCGCAGACGCGTGCGCGGCGGATACTGCTCGGCCATTTTGCGATTCGCGTTGGTTGGTAGTGTCGGGTTTTTAAAGCGAGCGCGATAATTTTGTCTGTGGCCTCTGTGCGTTTAAATAAAATATACTTAAATTACTCCGTGTAGTACTGTGCCTGCAAATGGCATCAGGCTGGGAAGAAGATAAAGACAGCTTAAGTTTAGGACTCCAGTATCTAGAAGAATGGGGTTTATCCAAAAGCACCATCAATAATTTTGCGGGTAAGTTTTGCATCATTATCCCGTATTTACCTAATTATTTATTAAGAGTGATCAATGTATTGTAGGTACCTATTCGAATTCTCGTTTTTATAATGCAGGGTCCTTTTTTGAGTTTTAATTTTACTTGATTTTACTTAGTTTGAGAATGTACAAATTCTGGATTAAACTTGTCATGCCCGAGATGCGAGTATACGAAGAATCATATTTATAGTAAAAACAATTGAGGAGAGGTATTCAAAACGTGATTTGTCACAAAAACAATAAAATTGAGTTAATGTTATCACTGTTATCAGTCTATAGACTATAGAGCATTATAAATAGCACCTATATAAAACGTTTCCTCACTGCATAAATCTTATTTTCCTATAGTATTATAATTTTGTATAGCGGAATCATATGCAAAAAAAAGTTTTGTCCACAAGAATTTGCCATGCAAAAAGTGATTTGTCACTTTAGCCAACCGCTAGTCTATTTGGCCGCCATTTTGCCTAAGAACACACTTCGTTTGGTTTGATGTAAAGTTGTAAACTTTCTTACGTCAAACAAAACAGACTAACATACGTATGTATTTTATAAACTTAAAACTAAACACTAGTTATTTAGTCGATAAAACGGCGTGGCTCCGTTGCATCGGCATTTGTCCTTATAACGTTCGTGCATAAAATGTTACGTTCAACTCGTCCAAGCAAAACACGATTTGTTCATTTTTAAATCTCTTAAATCTAAGTTAATTTGTATGGGTACTTATTCCGAATAATTTTAAAATAGTATTAGGGCGCGTGTACACGGTGCACGCGCGGTGCACGCGCCCTTAGTCTACAATATTCTTTTTAACTAACAGCGCAAAGTTTCAATTATATCAATGTAATACGAAATAATAGTTTTTCATTTATCTTAGTTTGAGATTACTGACAAATCACGTTTTTAATAAGTATGCTTAGCTCCTCAATTATGTGTGTCTTTTGGCGTTTAAAAAACAAGAAATTTAATTCTACACTCAACTTAAGGAAGTCCTACCATAATAATATTTATCTAAGTAAGTAACTAATTGACTTCGCTTGTTTTATCTTTCAGATAATGGCATAAGTTTTAAACTTATGGAAAAAATTCAGGACCCCGAGCTGAGAGAGCTGATCCCAAATATCAAAGAGAGAATATTATTCAAGACTGGGATCGAGAAACTACATCAAATAATCCATGTAAGTAAAGTAAACCTACTCGATTGTTATTTTGTCGTGTTGAAATTATTTGCATAGGGGCATTCTATAAAGAGGCCTGTGTGTTATAAAAAAACCTGCTAAGGATGAGTCCGACTAGCGCACTGAGGGTTCCCTGTTGCCAAGTCAATGAAATATAAGTACTTGTATTATCAGTTTCTATATGTATAAGTACGATCCCAAAGGTTCAAAAATATCTGAGCAACCTTATGCAACTACTTTATTAAGGCGTGTTGACATATTTTTGGGCACTTTGTCCGTGCATGTATTTCTAACGACTGTACTGTATGTATGTCAGGCCGCATAGTTACACATAAGACACCATGTGAGAAGCTGTGTTTTCATACATCTGACACCTTGCACGCTGTGTCACTTGTATGAATGGAAACACAGGTTCGCATATCTCTGGTGGATGCTCACCCTTGCTCTGATTTTTGATCTTATAAGTTTTATAAGTTTGACAGTCATGTATTTTTGTGTATCTGTCTGTGGCATCATAGCACCCAAGCGCGTGAACAGATTTGAGTCTGATTTTTTAAATTGAATGTATCTACCGGAGACGGTTGTCAGCTATGTTTAGTGGAAATAAGACCAGTCATCTCCAAGATATTCAGCGTTCATTGAAACTTAGTGACAGGATTTTAGTCAGTATTGAAGCTAAGAATTTCAAATTTTGGTTTCTATTAGTTTTAGTATCATTTTCTACACACCACTCACTACTTAAATGAGGGTCTCATGATAAACAGCTACTTGTGTTGAGGGTGATTTAAATTTTTAATTTCATATTATTAATTTGCCTTGTTAATTCGTTTATTATATGTGCGGGTCAAATCTTGCAAGTGGTCAGCTTCTCAAAATGTAAGTTGGATGCAAATATGTGATGGTAGGTACCATAAAGCCGGTCTGGTGATGGAGATGGAAGGTGGCCACAGGAACTTCTCAGTTACACAAGATATTCTCTCAGTAAGTTCATGATTGAGCAAAAAAAGACAGTCTGCAACAAAAGCTTGCACAAAAGGTGAACTTTTTGACCAGGGTTCGGAACCGGTATTGATATACCGGTTAATATCGTTCATAAACCGTTATATTATTTCGTTCATTAATAAACCGGTTAATTGATGGAACGCGAACTTTAAAATTTTGTTCTCTCTTCTAACCGGTTAGTTGAGAGAACGAAATGTTTTCGTTCTCGAGGAACGATATAATACCGGTTAATCTCAGCCGTCTACAATATTAATATATTACCCGGCTACCCGCTCTAAGTACCAGTGTTGGCCGTAATGTGTAATTCTAATTAACAATTAATAATTTCCATTAACTATTAATTCCGCAATTAATCAATTGCATATTGCATTACGCATCAATTTAATTAAAGTTGAATGTAGTACCTGGCGCTGTAGGTATATTATTAGGTCTAACTCGTGCTTGACCATTTATTTTTGCAGGACACTGCATCTGAAGATACAGCTTCAATTAATGGTGATTTGATGGTGTCAAGCTTGTCATCAAGTTCAAGTACCTCTGGAGTGAGCGACCGTTGCGTAGAGAAATCTCCTGTAAGTTTTTATGCTTTTTAATTTAAGTCTACTATATGCTATCTCTTCTTCCTTTTTAATTTTGTTTTTTATTTCAATATTAGGTACAAATTGATTTGAAACAAATCCTAACAACGACTAATTGTGGTGAACTGTGTCTTGCATCTGCATTTGCAAACAAGCCCCTAGATAATGCATTAAGAAACCAAATAGTTCGAACCGTAGTAGAATATTACATCAAACGTTACAATAAAATGACCAGTCAAGACTTTGATGTATTGTCCGATCAAATAGTAATGCTGTTTCCCTCGGAATGCAAGGTTTTTACTTTTTTTTGTTGGTAGAAGTACAGTAGATTATTATTAGTAGTACGTAGCAAAGTAGATAGTACGTAGGCACATAAGACAACTTTAGTACATTTTTATACTGCACGGACATGTATCGGTATATGTGACGTTCCGCGGGTAAAGGTACCTTATGGCGGTTGGCGCTTACGCTATTGCTAACGACTAGAGATGGGCCGAATATGGACTTTGCCGAATACGAATATTCGGCCGAATATTCGGTTGGGCTAAAACTGCCTAAACAGCTGAAACCAAGTTCATACAGATTCGCGATCTGCACTCGTCACGTGTTTTTGATCCTTCCCCTTCCGACCGACCGGCAAATTTTATGAAAAGAAACTGAAACGTCTTCGTGGTAGGCCCTCCTTTGATCGTAAAGTGCACGAGCCAGCTAGCGGACGCCCTTAAAAAAAAGTTTGTTTATTCGGTAAATATTCGACAGAGCGAACCGAACTATTCGGCCGAATACGAACATTGAAAAATATACCGAATATGCCGAATACCGAATAATTACCGAATATTCGGCCCATCTCTACTAACGACGCTCCAATAGCAATGCGATGTTTCGCAAAGTATTAAGCGCCAACCGCCATAAGGTGCTTTTACTCGCAGAACGTCACATAATGTAGATATGGTCTAAGAGCTAGCCACGGAAATAGGTATGCGATTTATAGAGGAACGAAATCCCTCTAGTTAGTATGCCATACTATCATTATTAATGAATCCGGGCGCCTGGCAGCTGTTTAGCGGTGAGTGCGGGAGTGGATGGGCAACAAAGGGGTTGTAAAATCAATTGAAGGTGTGCAATTTATAGAGCTCTGTGTTTGGTGTGATATAATAGCTAATGTATGTATTTAATTCAAATTTAACAATGGCGACATTAGTAGAAGACATATACGACACTATGCGTAAAGCAATTGTGAGTCAGGTGCAATTTGCTCGTGGTCTTCAGCAGGCGCTTAAGTGATTGTGTACTTTCATCACCTGGCACTACTTTTCTCCCAAATAAAACGCCTGGAATTGTTATATTTGAATTAAATACATAATTGGCTATTATATCACACAGAGCTCTATAAATTGCACACCTTCAATTGATTTTACAACCCCTTTGTTGCCCATCCACTCCCGCACTCACCGCTAAACAGCTGCCAGGCGCCCGGATTCATTAATAATGATAGTATGGCATACTATCTAGAGGGATTTCGTTGCTCTATAAATTGCATACCTTTTTCCGTGGCTAGCTCTCCGGCTAATAACATAACCAGCCAGGAGCGGAGCCGGAGAAGAGCTGGTTACACCATGGGACACATTTTGTGACACAACCTGGGAATGGAGAGGGCGCTTAACCACGTCCGGTCGACCATAATCAACCGGCTATGGAGGATTTGATGCTGTAGGTATACTAGGGTGGTTCACGTTTGAATGGGAAAAATTCAAATAGTAGTAGTAGAAGTCGTCGTTGTCGTATTAGGAGTAGTAGTAGTACCTAGTTGTAGTCGTAGTTGTAATATTTTTTTTAGTACGACGGTGGCAAAGAAAAGCATACGGCCTGCCTTATGGTTAGCAGAAACCGTAGCCTTTAGACTCTTGCGACTCCAGAAGAATCACGAGCGCTCTGCCTACTTTTATTGAT
The DNA here is from genome assembly GCF_948474715.1 of Cydia amplana. Lineage (NCBI taxonomy): Eukaryota > Metazoa > Arthropoda > Insecta > Lepidoptera > Tortricidae > Cydia > Cydia amplana. Next base: position 7,470,197 of record NC_086070.1, read on the forward strand.
TTGAGGATTCTTTGAGTCGAGAGCTAGAGACAAATACATGTCCCTCACTCTCAACACAACGCATCCTCTGGACCTCTGGCGACCTTACTCACCACCAGGAACACAGCACCACATACCTGCAGAGCATGAATTATTTGTTGCACCAAAAACTACCTAGGTAACAACAGGCGGTCTTATTTCTAAAAAGTGAATCTCTTATCAGTGAAACTACTGATACAAAATATTTTTTATCAATATATTTAGGTAACCCCATTTTAAATTCTGCATAGCTTTGACAGCATACTGATTTATATAGGTACTTCTTTAATTTAGACATTGTAACAATCGACGTAACGTAAACGGTTTAAATTACAGGAGACATATTACATCCCCAGTCGGAAAGTTGGAGAAAAAACTTATATTCCCGCACAAGCGAAACTACCTACTCGCTACCGTAATCAGCTAAGAGTATTAAGGAAAAGTGGAGTAGTAACACGACCACCCACCAGTGGCACCAGTTCCGATAATAACGAAGATACCATTCCAGGTAGGCGTGATGTGTGTATTCATAGAGGTTCGATGTCATGGGTGTACGAGTCGACGTTAAAGATATGTTTGTACTTTTGCACCTTATTACAAAGGATTAAGGAGGAAGTAAATATCTTTGACGTCGACTGTACATGAATAAAATTACATTCTTCTATCACCTTATTTGTTGTGTATTGTATTATTTGTTGGTCATGTGGGTAATGTATAATATTTGTTTATAATCAGGGTCCAGTACTGATATTTCACCAGAAGAGGCCGAAGAACATAAGTTGTGGTTGAAATTTAACAAAGAACCATGGGTAGACATTTTGGATAAATGGAACCAGACCAGAAAATACAGAGCGGCATTTATCGCTGAAGAAAAAAATACAATACAGGATATTCTTACAGAATGGCCTAGCCTTAAGGCGAGTCTAGGATATAAATTGGTATGCTTTTTGTATTAAGTATACTTGGATTCATCGGTATTCAGAATATGACCATTTCAGTTATTTTTTAAGTATATATTACCTCCTATTTATAAACAAACCCTAGTGACTATAATAATATCTATAAAACAGATGATCACCGACTCTATTTGACTTTACATGCGTAATGTGACTTTCAGATTGAAGCAGATTTTGACGCTATGCATCCGCATTGCGAACTTAATTTGTTTAAAAAATGGCCATTATTTATGGAAAAAGCAAGACCAATACTGAAAAATCTTAAATCACCGGACATAAATTTACTGGATGAAAATCTTCAGGAAGGTAGGTTATGTATGCTGTGTCTCTAAGTTGGGCTATTTCTTGACTTGGCGGGGCGGAATCGGTATGCAATATTTTGTACTTTGACGTGATCTTACTGATGTGCCTAGATATCAGTATTACATTTGCGCATTTCCTAACACTTACCTAGGCGTAATTGAACAGAGTAGTACTGTTATTTATTCTGTGACAGAGTACAAAAAGTAGAAGACATATACGACACTATGCTTAAAGCTATTGTGAGTCAGGTGCAATTTGCTCGTGATCTTCCTGCAGGCGCACAAGTGATTGTGTATTTTCATCACCTGGCACTACTTTTCCCCCAAAGAAAACGCCTGGCATTGTTATATTTGAATTAAATACATAATTAGCTATTATATCACACCAAATTCAGAGCTCTATAAATTGCACACCTTCAATTGATTTTACAACCTCTTTGTTGTCCATTCACTCCCGCACCCACCGCTGAACAGCTGCCAGGCGCCCGAATTAATTAATAAATAAAATAAAATAAATAAAATAAAATAAGCCTTTATTGCTGTTTAACACCATAACAATATAAGTATTAAGTAGGTACCTTTACACAATATTTATTTTAATACTACACTATATATCTATATTTCTTAACTAAGTGAATCGGCAACCGGTTTTCGTCTCTTCCTTTTTACAGCTTGTCTTTCGACATAGGCCTCCTCTAAATCTTTCCATTTTGTTCTGTCCTTTGCAGTTCGTCTCCATGTTGGGCCAGCTATCTTTCTTATGTCGTCTTCCCAACGTTTAAATTGTCCTCCTTCGTTTCTTGTCCCGTCCCATGGGTACCATTCCGTTATTAATCTTGCCCACTTTTCTGTACGTTCCCTTAACATATGCCCTGTCCATCTCCATTTTAATCGTTTGTAAACAGATTGAATGTTTTTGAATTTCGTTTTATTCTTTATAATTTGTAGACTAATCTTATCTCTGCGTTTTACTCCTAGAACACTTCTTTCCATTCCATTTTGACATACTTTTATTTTATTTATTTGTTGTTCGGTCGGTGCCCATGTTTGGCATCCGTACGATAAGCATGGGAGGATACACGTATCAAATACTTTTCTTTTCTCTTTGATAGGCATGTCTTTGTCCTTCATAATTTCGCTCAAAGACCAGAATCGTTTCCAGCTGTTTGTAATCCTTCTGTTTATTTCTTTTTCCATTGTGTCTTCTGGGGCTATTAGTTGGCCTAGATATATGTATTCATTTACATATTGTATTTGTCCGTCATTTACTTTGATATCTACTCTAGTTGAGTTTGTCATCACCTTTGTTTTGGAGGTGTTCATTGAGAGACCTACCTTGGCGCTTTCATCAGATAGCTGTTGTAACATTTCTTCTAAGTTACTTGGGTCTTCAGAAAACAGGACGATATCGTCTGCGAAACGTAGGTGGTTAAGATTATCGCCGTAGATATCGATTCCATTTCGATCCCATTCTAGGTTTCTAAAGACCATCTCCAATACCGCAGAGAATAATTTCGGTGAGATTGGGTCGCCCTGTCTGACTCCTCTTTCGAGTGGAAATTCTTCCCCTGTTCTTTCCAGCTTAACTTGGGCCGTACTGTTCGAGTAGATGTTTTTGAGTATTCTAATGTATTTGGCCTCTACTCCCTGTATTGTTAACGCTTTCCAGATGCTATCATGATATATGCTATCGAATGCTTTATTAAAATCCACGAATCCTAAGTAGTAGACTTTATTATATTCCCTGTATTTTTGGAGCACTTGTCTTAAGACGTGAATGTGGTCTATCGTGGAGAATTTGCTTCGAAAGCCCGCCTGTTCTTTAGGTTGATTTTCTTCGAGTTTGACCGTGATACGTGATAGTATTATCTTTGAAAATATCTTATAAATGTTTGCCATTAAACTTATTGGCCTATAGTTGCTCATGTCTCCCTTGTCTCCTTTCTTATGTATAAGTGTTATAGTCGATTTCATCCAGTCTTTAGGTATGCTTTCGGTTGTTAGGATGTCGTTGAATATTTCTGTTAGTCTTGGGCCAATCACAGGTAACGTGTATTTTAGTAACTCGTTCGTTATTTGGTCTGAGCCTGGTGCTTTGTCTTGTTTTTGTGTGTTGATTGCTCTTATCGTTTCTTCCTGTAGTATATTTGGTACTGGTTCGGTGTCTGTAAATATCTCCATTTGGATTTCTTCCGGTAGTGTTGTTTGTTTTTGGTAAAGTGTTCTGTAATAGTCTGTGGCAATGTCTAGTATATCTTCTCTTTTGCTTGTACACTTTCCTTGTCTGTTTTTTGCGTTTGGCATCCAGGTTTTCTTTTGATCAAGTCGTTTTAACGCTTTCCTTAGTCCTCCAGTTTTTTCAATGGATGTTTTGATAAGGTTCAGTCGTTTATTCTTTCTATCTTGTCTTATGTGAACGAGTATCTGTTTGCTTATTTCTGATATCTTTTCGCGAGTTTGCTTGTTTTTACCTTCTTGTATGAGTTCTTTCCTCTTTTTAATCAATTGTTTAGTTTCTGAAGATAGTGTGTTTTCTGTGTGTTTGTTTTGCTTATTTGTATTAGTAGTTTCTGTTTTGAGTATATCCAGTAGATTGTCGTATCGTTCTTGAGTCGTTTTGTAGTTTATAGTCGCGTGTCTGTTTATTGTAGTATTCAAATTTTCAAGAAGTGACTCCTTATTACCAGTTAGCACCAAGGCAGTTTTGTACTTATTTTGAAAATGTTTTCTTTTTTGTTTCTGATTCGTTGCCAGTGATGCTCTTACCATCCTGTGGTCCGTATGGAAGTTAAGTTGTTGTACTGTATGTATGTCTTTGAAAATTTTTCGGTTGTTGGTCAGGATAAAATCAATCTCGTTTTTATATTTACCATTGGGTGATGTCCATGTCCATTTTTTTGACTTCTTTTTCTTGAAGAAACTGTTTAAAATACTAAGTTTATTTTCTAATGCAAAATTGACTAGTCTTTCTCCGTTACTACTTCTTTGGCCATGTCCATGTTTTCCTATTGTTTGTTCTTCCCCTTCATTGCAAACCCCTATTCGACCATTGAAGTCTCCCATCACAATTAGGTTTTTATACGAACCTTGAACGGTTGCTTGTAAATCTTCGTAAAATTTGTCCGTCTTCTCGTTGCGATCTGAGTTCTCAGATTCAGTTGGTGAATATGCTTGAATGATGGTCCACATCTCTTCCCTATGGTTATGTGTGGGAAGTTTAATGTTGAGGAGAGCTATTCTCTCATTGATTCCCCTTATTTCTTCTATTTTGTTTGCCCAGTGACTCTTTATCAGGAAACCAACCCCAAACTGTCCCTTAGTTTCTCCAATGTAGTGCATTATATACTGCCCTTTGTCTTCAATTTCTTCTCCATACCGTCTCATTTCGCTGATTAATTAATAATGATAGTATGGCACACTAACTAGAGGGATTCCGTTGCTCTATAAATTGCATACCTATTTCCGTGACTAGCTCTCCGGCTATTAACTGCCCCTTAGAGAGCAATGCGCGCGAGTTGTAAGCGCGGCGCGACGCGCGCTGCTCTCATCGCGCTCCGCTTGCGCCCCGCTAACAAAACGCGGCAGTCTGACGAAGCCTTTAATGTGATCATCATCATGATGATGATGATGATGATGACGGTTTGGTTAATCGTTGATCCCATCCAAAACATAAATGTAAATGAATGCCAATGATTATACTTTGCTTTTTTTAGATGCCACGAACTACATTTTCTTCAAATTAATGTCTTGCAAGATGTCGCCTACCGTTAAAGTGCCAATCAAAGAAAATGGAAAAAAAAGATTTTACAAACCCAGCATTGTGGAGTCGCAGAATTCATTTATTTTACACGTTACGGTGAGTACATGTATTAAGTCAAGTTATCCAGTATACTAGGATATATTAATCCGGGGCCTGAGCATAATTCTGTGGGCATGGCAAAATGCGAAAGTAGCTCTGTCCGTTTGTATCTGTTATTTTTTCACGTTTGAACTACTGAACTGTTTTTGATGAAATTTGGTATGTACGAAGCTTAAGCTTTTGAGATAGACAGAGTACCTACTTTATTATTCGAAATTTGAATTTTGTTTGAATTTTTTAAAGTTTGTAGTCCATAAAGAGAAAATTAACGAGATATGTGCTTATACAATAGAGGAAAAAAAGTATATAGGTACCGAAGTAAGGAACTTCATATAGTGTTTTCCAATAAGGGCATTTCGATTTTCAAATGTAATAAAACATGATATGTGTAAAATATTAATTACTTTTAAGTTTTATTTGAATGATACGTGCCATTTTTTGTGAAATATGACATCGTTCAAATATCCGCCCCGCCTCGGCTTCTCCTGGTAGCCCATAACTTAAAAGTCCAATATTCAATAACTTTTCCGCACAGATCAGACTGAATTTCAGCGATGGCTTGGGTTATATTGATTTTAAGGGCATACGTGGATTGCGGCTTGTTTGAGTAGATATGCGATTTCAGAAAACCTCAAAAAAAATCAAGGGGGATCAAATGCAAGGATATCCTTAAAATCAGTATAACCCAAGCCATTGCTCAAATTCAGCCAGTTCTGTGCGGCAGAGTAATTGAAAATTGGCCTTTTAGGATATGGGCTGCCAGAAGAAATCAAGGGGGACATTTGAACGATGTCATATTTTACAAAAAACTGCACTTATGGGCCTTTCAAATAAAACTAAGAAGTAATTAATATCTTGCACATAGCCTGTTTTTTTGCATTTTAAAATCGACCCGCCCTTATTGGAAAACATTATATTTTACTGTATGGGTTATGGGTTCAATACATAACAAGTCTTTATTATTGCTTAATTATAGCTGGTCAAACAAATCTTGTCAGTAAAAAAAGGCGCGAAATTCAAATTTTCTATGGGTCGATATCCCTTCGCGCCTACATTTTTCAAATTTGCCGCCTTTTTAACCGACTTCAAAAAAAAAGGAGGTTCTCAGTTTGACCCGTATGTATGTATGTATGTATGTATGTATGTATGTATGTATGTATATTTGTTCGCGATTATCTCGCGTTCGGCTGAACCGATTTTGATGCGGTTTTCAGAAAAGTGTTTGTTACCTTCTGGAGAAGGTTTTAGTATACATAGATCTGAGCTGATGCTGAACCCTGGCTGTACCTAGTGGAACTCAGGTTTGGTACAACATAGGCCCACGCTATTTTGGTCATCCGACATGCCTTGATGAGTACTTGGGTGAGCAGTACCCAAGATAGAGCTGATGCTGAACCCTGGATGTACCTAGTGGAACTCAGGTTTGGTGCAACATACGCACACGCTGTTTTGGTCATCCGACATCCCTTGATGAGCACTTGGGTAAGCAGTACCTAAGATAGAGCTGATGCTGTACCCTGGCTGTACCTAGTGGAACTTAGGTTTGGTGCAACATAGGCCCAAGCTATTTTGGTCATCCGTCACATCTTGATGAGCACTTGGGTGAGCAGTACCCAAGATATAGCTGATGCCGAACCCTGGCTGTACCTAGTGGAACTCAGGTTTGGTGCAACATAGGCCCACGCTATTTTGGTATCCGTCACATCTTGATAAGCACTTGGGTGAGCAGTACCCAAGATAGAGCTGATGCTGAACCCTGGCTGTACCTAGTGGAACTCAGGTTTGGTGCAACATATTCCCACGCTATTTTGGTCATCCGTCACATCTTGATGAGCACTTGGGAGAGCAGTACCCAAGATAGAGCTGATGCTGAACCCTGGCTGTACCTAGTGGAACTCAAGTTTGGTGCAACATGGGCACACGATGCTTTGGTCATCCGACGCGCCTTGATGAGCACTTGGGAGAGCGGTACCTAAGATAGAGCTGATGCTGAACCCTGGCTGTACCTAGTGGAACTCAAGTTTGGTGCAACATGAGCACACGCTGCTTTGGTCATCCGACGCGCCTTGATGAGCACTTGGGAGAGCAGTACCCAAGATAGAGCTGATGCTAAACCCTGGCTGTACCTAGTGGAACTCAAGTTTGGTGCAACATGGACACACGCTGTTTGGGTCATCCGACGCGCCTTGATGAGCACTTAGGAGAGCAGTACCCAAGATAGAGCTGATGCTGAACCCTGGCTGTACCTAGTGGAACTCAAGTTTTGTGCAACATAGGCACACATTGTTTTGGTTAACCGACTTGTCGTCGTGTGCCTATGTTGCAGAATTCCACGAGGTGGGTCAATCAACTTTCTTCTAACCACATTTAAAAAAAGGAGGTTCTCAGTTTGACCCATATGTATGTATGTATGTATGTATGTATGTTTGTTCGTGATTATCTCGCGTTTGGCTGAACCGATTTTGATGCGGTTTTCAGAAAAGTGTTTGGTACATTCTGGAGAAGGTTTTAGTCTACAGTACATGGATGGAAAAACCAATTGGACCCGGTATGTGGCGATGCTATCGGTATACTTACCATCAAAGTTGCAAAAACTGATTTAGATAAAATAGTGGGAGTGGGAGTGGGAGTCGGACTCGGACTGGGAATGGGAGTGGAAGTGGGACTGGGACTGGAAATGGGAGTGGCAGTGGAAGTGGGAGCAATATACATACAAATCGTTTAGCACCGGAACGTCATATTATGTTTTGTCGCGTTTAACATCGAGTTAGGCCATCACCAACATTAGTAGGTAGTTCCCAAAACTAAATAGAGAGCCTAACAAACTAGTATTTTAGCCCAAAACCTAAAGTAAATAAAGTACCTATCACTAAAAAGTAAAAAATAAAATAAAATAAATAAAACTAGAACAAAAAAAACAAAAAGATAAAATATAACAAAACTAAATAACTTAATACTAAATTACGTTAAAACTAAATGGAGAGCCTAACAAACTAGTATTTTAGCCCAAAACCTAAAACAAATGAAGTACCTATCACTAAAAAGTAAAAAATAAAATATAATAAATAAAAAAGAATTAAAAATTAAAAATATACAAAAAGAAAACCGAAACAAAATAACTTAATACATATAATATCTTTTTTAAAAAAAGGGAACCGCCTTCAAAAAACCAACCCACTGAAAAGCACAAAATAATTTTTATATGGCACCCCTATACGTGTCCAGTCCCTATCCCGTCGTAAATCAAATTTCTGCCAAAAAGTAATCAATACCTAATAATAAGAAAATTAATTATCATCCGGGTAATTACTTAGTTTTTGAAGGCGGTGCCAAACCAACAAAAACATTCTTTGCTGCTAATCAGAAAAAAAACGAGTATGTAGTACCTACAAGAATGAGTAAACTAACGTTGTCTAATAACATATCGGTTCTCTAAAATTTTGGTTTGGCACCGATTTCAAAAACTAAGTAATTACCCGGATGATAATTAATTTTCTTATTATTAGGTATTGATTACTTTTTGGCAGAAATTTGATTTACGACGGGATAGGGACTGGACACGTATAGGGGTGCCATATAAAAATTATTTTGTGCTTTTCAGTGGGTTGGTTTTTTGAAGGCGGTTCCCTTTTTTTTCTACTGTCAAGATCTGGTTGACCAAGTATAGTCGAATAACCCGCACCGTGTTACTCCTGGTGCAAAGGTGTCCCTAACGCTTGCTACATTACCGTCGGTGCTACCATTTACAGTTTTTTTAAATTAATTATTAAATGAAACTTAAAAAAAAAACTTGGCCCAAGAACTTTCTTGCGGGCCTGAGGTGGTAGCAAATGTCGACCACACCTATCCGCTATTTTAGCAAACGGTGCACCAAACACCCCGTATAATACGAGTATTTGTGTTTGTTACAGAACCAGAGTGAAATCAAAAATAAACTGGAGCAATACCAGAAAATGCATCTATCCAGAGGAACCACCTTCCAACCGCTGGTGATTGCCGTCGGACCAACGAGCAAGGACTTAAAGGATTTTTACGTAGCGGTTGAGTCAGTTCTCTACAAGGTAGATCAACTGCTAAAAGCTGTCGACGTGTGTTTCAAAGTAATTCACGTAACCAACGTTCAATACCCGCTAGAATGTTTAAGTGTATGGTCATTTATCCAAAAATATTTTTATAACTTGCACAACAAAAAGGACAAGAAAATTTCCTCTGTCTATTGCTTTATATCAGATCTGACTGACTAATTAATTGAGCATCTTTCAAGGACTTAAGAATTTTTGTGTTTTGACTATAGGGATAATAGTTAGTAACAATGTTTATTTGCTTCATGTGTTCGATCGAAACAGCAAACCATCAAGATCTTATTCATCATTACAAAACTAGTCACAATCTCGGTCATAACTCGATTTATCGATGTGCACAATCGAATTGTTTCAGAGCATTTCAAAGTTTGCGTTCCTTTCGTCGTCATATAGTTAGTCATAATGTCTCGGACCGGAATATATATTCAGAATTAGCCCCGTCGCTTAATTTTAACACTGATAACATGATCGAAAATTACAATAATTTAGACATAACAGATAATACTCAGGATACATGTAATGTTAATGCATGCTGTAGTAATCTGCAACCCACATCTGAAAGTTTCAGTAAGAAAAATGAAAATGTACGGAAGTCTACTGCAGCATTTGCATTATCGTTGTATAGCAATCCTTATTTAAATCGTAAATGCGCTATGAAAATAATTGACGATGTTTCAGAACTAGTAACTGGTGTTATTGGAACTATGTTGTCTGAACTCTCACCTAATGACGATACACCGAATAAAAACATAGTTGAAGCAATTTCCCATTCTTTCGACGGTTTGGATACTGAAAGTCAAGTAATTAAATATTTTTCTGACCGTAATATTTACACACCCCCAAAAAAATTTACAATTAATGAAAATGTTACTGTAAATACAGGAAATTCTACGGTAATGCTAAGACCTATGTCGGAAACTGGAGCGATAGTACCTTTAAGAGCAGTTTTAAAACAAATATTTGAACTACCCAACTTTCTAAAATGCAGCACTAGTATTCCTGATGTTCAATCTATATCAAATTTTACACAAGGTAATATGTGGAAGCAAAAATTGGTCGGAAAAATGGATGAAAATAGCTTATACATTCCATATTTTCTGTATTTTGATGATTTCGAATGTAATAACCCCCTGGGTAGTCATGCTGGAGTCCATTCTATCGCTGCTACCTATTACACATTTCCAACGTTGTCAGCGGATCATGCTTCACTATTAGAAAATATATTTGTTGCAATGTTGCATAAATCATCTAGCAAAAGTCATGGAAATGCTTCAATTTATTACGAACTTATAAAGGAGTTAAAGAGTTTAGAACAAAATGGCATAGATTTAGAAATCAGTGAAGGTGTTTTTAAAGTATATTTTATACTAGGGATGATCATTGGTGACAATTTGGGACTAAACACCGTTCTTGGATTTGCTAAATCATTTTCTAGTAACTATTATTGTAGAATATGTAAGGCTCATAAAAATATAATGGGAAAACAGTGCAAGCAAGATGACGGTTTAATGCGCAATCGACACAATTATAACACTGATGTCGAAATTAACAATGTAACAATGACAGGAATAAGTGAACGATGTGTATTTAATGATATTAGCACTTTTCATGTTGTTGATAATTTTTGTGTTGACATTATGCATGATATATTTGAAGGTGTTTGCCATTATGATCTGACTCATATTATTGTGTATTTTACAGAAAGCATCACATTGTTCACTTTAAATAACTTGAATAATAGGTTACAATTATTTGACTACGGATCTGGTGAGCTAAATGATAGATGTGGAATAATAAAACATGAACATTTAATGAAAAGCAAATTTAACATGTCTGCATCTGAAATGATGTTATTTGTACACATATTTCCTTTATTGGTGGGAGACTTAATACCTGAAGATGACGAAGTATGGCAGTTTTTTATTACACTGCTAGAAATTATTGATATTTTACTTTGTAGGGATATCGATAATAGCACACTGTTGTATTTAGAAGCCTTAATAAGCGAACATCACGAAAGTTATGTCAAACTGTTTCACGACACCTTAAAACCGAAGCACCATTTTATGGTGCATTATCCGCATGTTATAAAGCAAGTAGGACCTTTGAGACTAATATGGTGTATGCGATTCGAAGCCAAACACAAACAATTGAAAAGAACGGCATCTCTTATAACTTCTAGGAAAAACTTGCCATTGACTTTATTAATAAAAGAACAATTGACTCTTGCTCACAGACTTTACACTGGAAAAGGATGTGAAACAAGAATAGAGTTGGGTACTAGGATATCTGAACCACTGAATAATATTCATGATTATCTTAAAGATGTTATTATTTCTGACGATGTAAATTTATCAAATGCTCTTAATTGGGTTTATTATAACGGTATAAAATACGTACCAGGAATAATTCTAATAATTTCTAATCGGACATGCTACAATTTTTTTAAGATAAAATTTATTTGTGTTTCGTCATCAAGTAATAACATCTATTTTCTAACAGAACAAATTGATTGTATAGGATTCAATTATCACTTGCAAGCACACCAGCTGCATCAAAGAGAAACTGGTTTATATAGACTAATTATGCCAGAAGATCTTATTTACGCACCAACTTTTTGTCATATTATCTCTAATGGAGACTCTTACTGCAGAATCAAATATATAATTAGATACATGATGTCACAGTCTGAACATTGTTTAATATTTGGAGATTTTTAAGCTTAGAATAAATTTAAAAGTGGGAAAATTACTGTCTTGGGTGAGGCTTGAACTCACGGCCTCGGGATCGATACTCCAGCGCTTTGTCATCTGAGCCACCAAGACCTCATCCATAGCCAGCAAATCTTTCCACCATATTACGGGTCAAGGGTAACCTAGCGACATCTTAGGGCTACTTGCACCATACACTAACCCGGGGTTAACCGGTTAAATCTGGAGTTACTATGGTTACCAGTGCAATTTGACAGTGGGTTAACTAACAGTTTAACCGATTAACCCCGGGTTAGTGGAATGATGCAAGTGGGCGTTAAACGGCTACCGGAGTTCCAAGTTACGTTTCTGCTTGTTAAAAATGAAAATTAGTATGGGTAGCACGTCGTAACTGGTGAATTTCCAATATAACTTGGAGCTCGGGTAGCCGTTTAAGAAGTGTAACACTCTTAAGGTAGATGTCGCTAGGGTCCCCTTGACCCGTAATATAGTGGAAAGATTTGCTGGCTATGGATGAGGTCTTGGTGTCTCAGATGGCAGAGCGCTGGAGTATCGATCCAGAGGCCGTGAGTTCAAGTCTCACCCAAGACAATAATTTTTCCACTTATCAAAAAAAGTTTGTCTAAAATGACCTTTTTATTTATTAAGAGTGATCTATGTATTGTAGGTACCTATTTGAATTTTCTTTTTTATAATGCAGGGTCCTTTTTTGAGTTTTAATTTTACTTGATTTTACTTAGTTTGAGAATCATGTACAAATTCTGGATTAAACTTGTCATGCTTAACTGTGCATGAAAATGGCATCTGAAGAAGATGAAGGAGACTTTAATATAAACACTCACTACGCTCAGGATTCTTATTTATTTACACTTCACTATATTAATTTTGTACTTAAGCAGAAACGTCATAAGTTTGAAAGTTATGTCATTATCTGAAAGATAAAATAAGCGAAGCCATTTTAGTTACTTAGATAAATATGGTAGGACTTCCTTAAGTTGAGTTTCGTAGAATTAAATTTCTTGTTTTGTAAACCTCAAAAGACACATAATTTTATTTATATGAGCCTAGAGTGTTCCACTGCTGGGCACAGGCCTCCCTCCTCCTCCATTTCCACGTATCCCGGGTAACGTCCTCGATATGACGTTAAACTGTCGTGCACTTTTAAGTGTATTCTACCAAATCAGGGCGCATTTTATATTAGTGCGGCCTAGTTTGGTCTACTAATTGGTGCTATGACAGGGTATCAGTTTAGGGTGGCAGCGGATGAACATCTAGTAGGTATGTCAACGGTGGCGCCCACGAGCCGAGTTAGCAGGCTTACTGTCTACTCACCAACACGCACTGGACGAGCGTGGTGAGTTAAACGTCCAAACCCCTCTAACATGAAACGAATGAAACACATAATTATTTTTACTATAAATATCATTCGTCGTATACTCGCATCTCGGGCATAACAAGTTTAATCCAGAATTTGTACCTTCTCAAACTAAGTAAAATCAAGTAAAATTAAAACTCAAAAAAGGACCCTGCATTATAAAAACGAGAATTCGAATAGGTACCTACAATACATTGATCACTCTTAATAAATAATTAGGTAAATACGGGATAATGATGCAAAACTTACCCGCAAAATTATTGATGGTGCTTTTGGATAAACCCCATTCTTCTAGATACTGGAGTCCTAAACTTAGGCTGTCTTCATCTTCTTCAGATTCCATTTTCACGCACAGTTAACCCATTCAGGGCCAGCGACTCAGCGTATGGGTCATGCTCAAACAGTTCCGCAGGGCCAGTGACTCACATGTGAGTCCTGAATAAATTCTGATTTAAACTTAAACGAAACGTAATTTGATGTAATAACGTAAGTAACATATAAGCTAACAATCATTTATATAAGGCATATTAGGATAAAAATTATAAACACGTTTTTTTTAATGAAAACAGGGTCTCGAATATTCAAGTTTGGTTTACTATCAGTGCAATATAGTAAATATACTGAAATTCTAGATACATAATGCGATGCAAGCAAACAGAAAAATCTATATTGAAAAAATACAAAAAATATATATATTTCAGAAGTTATTGACAGGGCTCAAGGTATGGGTCACCGTGGCCTGGCGCTACTTGTAAAAACTGCTAATGTTTCCGTAGCAGGCTAAAATAAACTTTGATGGCTGGTTTTAAAGCTAATTTCATGTTGAAGCAATTTGATATCGTACCATTTTACAACTGATTACTGTTTGGATGATGGTAAGCAACAATTTGTAGGAACCAAGCCGTAGTATAATAATATTTTGTTTTGTATGAGGGGTAAGGCAACGAGGATTTTTTCCCACTGTACTTTTATGTCATAATATTTGGTGATCGTTGTATTGTATCTTAGGCAATTACCTACTAACAATGATGTTAAAGTTAATTTAACTAACTAATATGTATTGTATAACAAATAGTTTGTGACAAATATTTACAAGTTTTTTTCAAACATCGTGGTTTCTACGGCAGATTAGAAAGTAAGTACTATAATACATTTTAAGTTCTCTATTGCTACTAATATAATGGCGTTTACCAAAACAAAGATAATGACCGACCAGGTGTAAGCTTATCGGACACACTTGGACAATAAACAAGGAATCCATCCGAATTTAAATGTCATACTTATATGAAATTATGACGTTTAAATTAACACTTGCATAGGCTGGGCTATAAAATTTGCTACCAACTTAGCTTGGTCAGACATTAAATGCTTGTAGAAAGTAAAAATATTCACTCCTACAAACTGCAATAATTAGTTTCTTTTTTGATAGGCACAGAAAATCGGTGGTTAGTAAAAATGTTGCATAATGCTGTCCAACTGGCCGGCTTCATGAGCGGCGATTTATTTACCGTTCGCGCCAGGCTCGAGACCCATAAGCTGAGTCATGCGTTTTAGCTAAAAACGATTTGTATGGTGGCCTGGCGTATTGTGTACGCTCGGCGGTTCGTGGCCATGAATGGGTTAAGCATGACAAGTTTAATCCAGAATTTGTACATGATCTCAAACTAAGTAAAATCAAGTAAAATTAAATTTAAAAAAAGGACCCTGCATTATAAAAAAGAAAATTCAAATAGGTACCTACAATACATAGATCAATCTTAATAAATAAAAGGGTAATTTTAGACAAACTTTTTTTTTGATAAGTGGAAAAATTACTGTCTAGGGTGAGACTTGAACTCATGGCCTCTGGATCGATACTCCAGCGCTCTGCTATCTGAGCCACCAAGACCTCATCCATAGCCAGCAAATCTTTCCACCATATTACGGGTCAAGGGGACCATAGCGACATCTACCTTAAGAGTGTTAAGTGTAACACTGAATGGTGCAAGTAGCCCTAAGAAGTGTCTTAGGGCTACTTGCACCATTCACTAACCCGGGGTTAACCGGTTAAATCTGGAGTTACTATGGTTACCAGTGCAATTTGACAGTGGGTTAACAGTTTAACCGATTAACCCCGGGTTAGTGGAATGGTGCAAGTGGGCGTTAAACGGCTACCGGAGTTCCAAGTTACGTTTCTGTTTGTTAAAAATGAAAATTAGTATGGGTAGCACGTCGTAACTGGTGAATTTCCAATTTAACTTGGAACTCAGGTAGCCGTTTAAGAAGTGTAACACTCTTAAGGTAGATGTCGCTAGGGTCGCCTTGACCCGTAATATGGTGGAAAGATTTGCTGGCTATGGATGAGGTCTTGGTGGCTCAGATGGCAGAGCGCTGGGGTATCGATCCAGAGGCCGTGAGTTCAAGTCTCACCCAAGACAGTAATTTTAAATCCACCCTGTATACTCGTCTTTCATAATAGACGCAAAGAATACGTACCAAAGAGATGCCTTGTGGGTTAGGCCCCCGTTAAATGCAATGGGCTCAACTGAACCCGGTTCCCCATACAAACATAGTTTGGTTCTCTTTTTAAACGGTCTAGGTCGGAATATACTTCTAGCTAGAAATTATAACAGAGAAAAAATAGAACGAGCATAAATTTCAAGCAACAGAAGCTAATTTACGACCTAGATGTAGCAGATCCCATTGTGTTAACAAAGTTGCCGTTTTCAAATGAGAACCAAACTACGTTTGTATGGGTAACCTGGTTCAGTCGAGCATACGGGGCTAGTACCAGTAGGTACTAGGCTCACGCGCTGTAGTCTCCCTGTATACAAACCCATTATTGTAATGAATAGCCCAATTCTTTGTTCTTGAGTGTTATGTTATGTACATTATACATATTTTTGAAGTATATATTTTTGTTTCCGATTTCAACGTCTCGAATACGTTATGTTTGCATGTAGTGTTTCGTCTTAATTAGAATAGATTAATAATTGAAGCCAAATTATTATTATCATGACTATGCGTATAACCCAAATTTTTGTAATGCCATGAGAATAAAATAAATATTTTTTTAATTCCCCAATATTTTGTTGTTTATTTTCTCCTTCACCCTGTTATTTCAGATGTGATAGACCTTGTCATATGTCGTTGTGTATATGCAACTGTGCATAATTTTATGAAACGAGCCGAAGGCCGAATGATGCCTATTTTAAGGTTACACGATTGTTTCAAAGCCAAGTTATGCACAGTTACACGAGTTACAAATTAAATAACTTTGCTATACATCTAGGACCTAGATACATAGATTCTAGTTATACATATAATGTTATTGTGTGCCAATTTACTCTGTATACTATTATAAATCTAACTAAGTGGCTTTTGTTATTTTTTTGGTATATTGTACATTGTGGTGAACTGGATTACGTAGCTTTTTTATTCGCTTTGATACCATTTTAGGTTTAAATTTTAATGATAAGTTTTGTTTCTATTTATGCAATTGCTTCATAATTATTGGTTGTAAAACGATTGTGATCTTAATTATTTTATGCCAATATTAATTTAGTAAGAAATACTAAATTATTATACAAATCAAAATGCATTACAGATCCAATAACCGTCCCATTACTTGACCCCATGCCATAAAACCACTATATATTATAATTTATATATTATAGCATGGAGTCATGTAATGGGACGGTTATTGGATCTGTAATGCATTTTAATTTGTATAGTATACTAATATAATTTAGTATTTCTTACTAAATTAATATTGGCATAATATACGAAATATAGTAGTTGATGTAACTAAATCATGTTTCGTAATTTGTACGCAAGTAAACTATTAAAATCCACAAAAGCCGTTTAGTAGAATTTATTACAGATATTTTGTAAATTGCACCTAAGTAAAGTAGTAAAAATTACAAAGTTAGTTTAGTAAATCGTACAAAATCAGTTGCAGTAAACTATACGAAAGCGCTTTAGTAGAATTGACTCATAGACCAGGTAAAATATACAAAGTTGGGTAGTATATTTTACTAGAGTTGTTTAGTAGAATTAAGCTAAGTAAGTTTCGTAAACTATACATTCCTTAATTTAGTGATATCTACGAAACTTCAGTGAGTCATATATACGAAAGAAACTTAGTAATTATTACAAAAGTATATTACTTGATTCCACTAAAGAAGTTTTATGATATCTACGAAACTTCAGTGAGTCATATATACGAAAGAAACTTAGTAATTATTACAAAAGCATATTACTTGATTCCATTAAAGAAGTTTAGTGATATCTACGAAAGTTCAGTACGCCATACATAATAAAGAAACTTAGTAATTATTACAAAAGTATATTACTTGAATCCACTAAAGAAGTTTAGTGATATCTACGAACGTTCAGTACGCCATAAATAATAAAGAAATTTAGTAACTATTACATAAGTGTATTACTTAATTCCACTAAAGAAGTTTAGTGATATCTATCAAAGTTTAGTGGTCATACGTACTACAGAAATTAGTAATAATTACGAAAGCAAATTAATTGATTCCACGCAAGAAGTTTAGTGATATCTATCAAAGTTTAGTGGTCATACGTACACAAGAAATTAGTAATAATTACGAAAGCAAATTAATTGATTCCACGCAAGACGTTTAGTGGTATCTATCAAAGTTATGTACGTCATACATATTAAAGAAATGTATTAATTATTACGAAAGTAAATTCGTACACGCTACGACAGTAATTTAGTGAAGCGTACAAAAACTTTTGCAGAATTACGAAATCAATTTTGTTAAAAGTACAATACAAAATCCGTAAAATTTACTAAATATATATTGTCAAACGTACTAAATTACTAAACTAGTTTTGTAAAAAGTTCTTTACTAAAGTAGTTTTGTAAATTCGATTTAATAAAGTAGTTTTGTAAATTCAATTTACTAAAGTAGTTTTGTAAAAAGTCAACCAAAGTATGTTTGGTAAATTCAACAATATTTGTGCATAGGTCCCAATTCAACCCATAAATTTCGTAAAAATTTCGTAAAATCAACGAAACTATTTTTTCAGTGTAACTGCATTCGTTTCATTTTTTGCCTGCGTAAGTACGATCATGTCTCTGCGTACCGCTCCCAGCTTGGCTGGCTTCCCATCCGTCAACGACGCAGTGTTCGCATGCTTTGCTCTCTATACTCTGTCCTAAACGATCCACTCTCTCCTGTATACCTCAAGTCCCTCTTTCAATACTACGGCGTTTCTCGCGACCGTCAGCTTCGCTCTTCTGGCAATATGTCTTTATCCATCCCTCCACATCGTACTGGCTTCATGTCAGATTCGTTCTGCGTGCAGGTAGCGCGCCTTTGGAACCGACTCCCCCTTAGTATTAAAAATGCCCCAAACAAGTTCGCTTTTAAGAAATCGGTACGTGCTTTCTTTGCTGCTAGAATGAAGGATTCCTAGTTTTAGTTATATAATTTATATATTTTATTGTATATATTTAAATTGTTAGGTATATGTATTTATATTATATGTATCGTGTATATTATGTGTGTAAAATTTTTTAAATTAGCTTTGCGGTTTATATTAAATTTTGTTAGTAGTAGTAGCAGTTGCACCGCCCACAATCTCTCTGCTTTGCCTTAAGGTTGACTGGTAGAGAATGCTTTTGGCATTAAGTCCGCCTTTTGTACGATAAGTTTTCTTTTGTGCAATAAAGTTTAAATAAATAAATAAATAAATAAATCTCGGTTTTCATTTCACCTGCACGGTTCTATCAGCTGATAGCCCGTTAGGCACCAGGCGGCTCGATTTTACGAGCCATCATAATATTTCACAAATTAGTCAAACGTTAACTCGGGATGAATTGCCTTGGGTGCAGTAAACGCTGACCGGATCATACGCATGCAATTTAAAAATCCTATCCCTATCCTAATCAAAGTAAACCTTAATGATTAGCTCGTAAAGTAACATTTTCATTAAAAACGTTTTGTTATGATAGGATATTTAGCACCTACGCTTAACGCATGGTGAAGATCTGTTAATAAGTCGGATACACACGGTGTGTTTGCACACTTTGTTACATCAGTTTGAGCCGGCTTAACGAAGCCGAGTCCCAATATTTAGTGTGTGAGACTTTAGGACCGATATTTGCCATTAAATATTAGTATTGTTCGTTTTTTGTGACTGGCGTGTGAGACACTTCGCATTAACGTGTCGATTTTAAACCAAATTGGGCAGTATAACTCAACTTTATGTTTCGGCTTTACTGCAGAAGTCGAATTATTTTGGTCTACTATGTTAATAAACCAGAGTACCTACTAAATTACTTTGGTTCAAAAATACTTATGCAAAGGCAACACCTAGTAGACCTAATAGGCGAATCGGATCAGACTAAAAAATCTATTGATATTTAAAATATTTCTTATGACTGGCGTCGCAGGCTTAAGAGGAGAGACTTACGGTGCAATTTTAGTGTATGCTCAATGGAATATTTGAAATATCAACGGATTTTTCATCGTGATCTGATTCGCCTTATCCACAGAACTTTAATATGTTCTGCGGCCTTATCCTACCCTACTCCTATTGCTTGTAGGCAGAATCCGTGGTACTTTCATACTATGAGGTGGAACAATTCCATACACAATTAAAATACGTAAGCCAAAGTCAAAGTCCTGCAGGCAATTAAAAACCACCGGTATAAGGTCACCGGGTCCAAATACGTGTGGTCATAAAGGTTTATGTTCCACGTCAGCTGGCCATGCCATAATAGATGCGGTCGGTTTATTGGCGTCTCATATAACGTGCGAGGCCAGCCACTATGTTAGTCCAATTTCAAACTCATTCGAGTGAAGTCCAGAACACCGCAAGCTTGTAGGAGGAAAGAATTAAAATTCTAGTGCAGTGATAGTGCAGTTCAGAAAGAGAACCCTGATCGGGTCTCTGTCTCTCTCTTTCATCTGCGTTTATCCCGGTTACATCATCGGAGCCGAAGGTCTACTTAAAAGGAAATTCTAATTAGGTAGGTATGTATTCAAATTGTATCCCTCTCCCCCTCATAACCCTCAAACACTCACGTCATTCGTATCTTTTAATGTGATAGCGTAGCTTACTGTGGTACCTATAGTTATATGATTTCAAAGTCAAGTAGGTACCTACTAGGCATGGCATGAAGTCCGCTAATTATTATACATTAAGTTTTACTTTTGCGCAAACGCGTACAGTATAAATAAATAAATCCTCCTACACGTCTCTACTCAATCACATAACAGCACAAACTCTAAAGAACTCCAGAGATTAAATACAAATAAATTACCAACGTGACAGAAAGAAAATGGCCGAGGCGTTTCGAAGCGACACATGTGTTCGTCAAGGGCTTTCGCTTTAGAAACTTATCTGTAATGGCGACACGGCTGTAGTACCATCTACTCGGCGTAGGCTGAGTGCTATGTCTTGTTTCTTTATTTTCTCTTTCACATCATTAGTTATTTTGCTAATTTAAGAGGATATTGGATGACCGCTTCACCATACAAACATATGCCTAGTCCCCATTTTCCTCCCTGGATATTGACATAATGGAAAATATTATAATACCTACCAATATACAATTGATCGCTTCGTTTGACTTGGTTACGTGACTTCGGCCCCTTTTAAACCAATCAAATTAGATCCAAAAATAGCGTTTGATCCGAATAATTAATTCCCAGCAAGATCCAAATCTTTTAAATACTTTTATTTGGTCCTAAATGCTTGTAATCCGAGTTTGCTCTATCCCAAGAGGTGTGCATAAATTTTGGGAGCCCTAGGAGACAATTTTTTCCTTGGATTGCCAACCACTAGATGTAAAAATAACCCACCATCAATTACAACGGCACTACCCAGCAAGGTTTGGTGGATCAGACATTGGTAAAAAGGCGTTTACGAATTTTTTACAGAGACATACAAAAAAAATCAAAGTGGCGGCCATTTTTTACAAACTGACTACGAATTCATATTAAAGGTAAGTTACCTTTAGGATCCTCAGTTCCATATTTGTTATGTAAGTATGTATCTTCTACGTCTCTGTCGCAAGAATATGGTTAAGCGATAGAGATACATAACCAAATTTTGATTTTCGTTTTTCGTGGTAGACCCTCTGGTCCCTGTGAGGATACAATGCACTGCATTAAGATGAGAAAGTGTAAGAAATAATGTTCATATCGCAGATGCTTTATTTTTCGTTTTGATCCTTACCTACTTTCTGGTACAGCCTCTGTACCTATAATACCTAAATAAGTAAATGTTATGTCACTTTTGACCGCGATCAGGCTTCTATTTCGCAGTTTATGTATTCTCGCCACGTTGTGACAGAGTTAGTTGTATTCTCATGTACTTGTCGTTTGCTTGACGAATCTCTTGCAAACACTGTGAATTTTCACATTCGTAAAGTTTTCTGAACGGTAGGCGGGTTGAATTTTAATGTTGTTTTATTGACATTCGTATCAGAAGCCATTACAGTTTATTTATATAGCTAACGAAACATTTTGAAGAAAGTAAGTACTCGTAGGTTTCGTCATTAAATTAAATAATTTATAACAAAATCTAGTAAAATAGATAGCAAACGAGCAATTTATCACAATAATGTGGATATTAAAATAAAATATTGAAAAATTACAAAAATACAGGACATGAGTTTCAAAATTTAAGTTTTTTTTTACTTCCAAAAACGATAAAAGTAAGGGTACCATTCGATTCCTTACATTTCACCCGAAAAAATATTGTATAGCAACTATATACATAAACGCAATATTTCACCGACAAAAACGCAATTTTCTTGTTTTGTCCATACTACAAGATGGGCGATGACGTCACGGCCCCTGGCCGTTTTGTATCTTAGGGCGTTTCGCGAGTGAAGTGCGACTGTCGGCATTTGACTACAATTTCTGACTTTTGTGTTACTTTAATGCAATGGGTCCCATATAGACATTTGATCCTAAAAACAAACCCGATCGATTGATACCATAAAAAAAATTAGTCATGTAGCCTATTGTAGATGATACCCACATGTAAAACCTTCAAATGTCAACAAATGCGACCAGAAACCTATTAGCTGCGTTGTCAGATTTGAAATTAATACTTATCTCCACATAAAATTTATTCGTACATAAATATGTAAGAACTTTTTGTGTCTAAAAATAATATTTTATAAAAGCCGAGCGGATGGGGGCATATCTCTTCTTAATCTTGGGTATTTTTAAGTCGATAAATTTGGATGTCACTGCACATGTGTAGGAGATAAGGCGGAGCGTAAGCCGTCGTAAAATATCATCCCGGTCAAGACATTTATGGCTCTCCGGGATATGTAGGTGGCGTGTGTTCTAGACCCTTTTTGATACTTATAGATACGTGTATATGGGGAGGTCGCGGATAAAAACACTCTTTTGGGGAGTTGCGTTCCTATCTGAAATTTGGACTCCGTTTGATGTAACTTAATGTAGATATATAAATGGTATTAAATAGATTTACTTATGTGGTCTTTGCGAAAACTTGATCACAATCACAACTGAGAATGTATGTATTAGGCACCGAGGTATTTACGTATCTACCTAGGTACCATTGTTTCTCAAAGTTTAATGTAACTTAGATAGGTAGGTACTTATTGATTTAAAAAAATATTTAGGTAAGTATAGTTTAGTCATCTTTAGGTAAATAAGTATTCCTGTGTTCTATTACGAAATTGTAATGGTTTTCCGTATTCATTTTTTCTTGCTTTTTATATTTATGTAAGTGTACCTTTCACCTATCTCATCAAGGTACCTATGTAAGTACCTATATTATAAAAAAACATGATAAAATACATATTAAAATAAACTGCTATAAATGCCATAAAGTAGGTCCGCATAGATCACACTGATGTCCGTCCAATGCTTATTGCTTTTCACACTATAATTTAATAGCATAATGATCGTGTATCTATATTTCATCCTTTGGCAATCTCCGACGCATTCGCGCACGTGCATTCAATGGCTCCCGTCATTCTCATCGTAAAATCTCACTAATGTCCTGCGATATTCGCTCTATATCTTTATTAACAATTCTCTCTATAGATTCTTTTCAAGCCATTCACCGACTTTATGTGCGGAGTTACGACGCTCTTACAGCTTTCCTTTATCTTCAACTATTTTGCGAAAACACTGTTTTCTTTATGCGATTTAATACGCCATATTTTGGTTAAGTGACTTCATCTGACAATGTTGCGAATAATAAAGGGAGTAAAAAATGTAAGCGGTCATAACTCCCACTCTAAAGGCGATAGGTACCTAATAAATCAAAATAAATGTTTCTGCCTTTTTGCCTTCGCTCGAAAACGTTTTTTGTTACTAAGACTGTATTGAATCATACTCGTATCATAAAGTAAGCACGTGTACCAATACTTACACATAGAGGCTTAAAGAAAAATACAATGTATGTAGTTACATTGTTGCTTGGTAAATGTAAACCTACCTTAGGTTATATTTGACATATAGCTTATATTTGACAGGGGCATATTATGAGCTTATTGATGGGGCTAACTTACAATTAGTCCAAATTGAAATTTGGAGTTAAAAAAATTGAACTGATGAGTTTTCATTGGATGGGTTCCTAATCGTTTTTGACTTATTGTTTTTATAATTCTACCTCTAGCAGAGAAAACATAAAAGCCACAAATACCTGTCATTTATGCCACAAAAACTCGCAGCCTTATTTATAAGTCAATAACTATATAGGTAATTACCTACTACAGGCAAATCGTCAATTTCCTAGTAGCAATAGGTACTTAATTTCACTGTGATTTAGAGGTTAGATATGTCAAATAAAACACTATTATAAAAGATCCTTACTACTTAAATTGAGAAAAAATAAACCGTACAATTATTTCGAATCCAACATGCCCGAAAGATTTTTTGTTCCTTAAGTAAAAACACTTGAATGCACTTAATTACGTACGTTGACTGAGCCTTTTCAAAATAACTGAAATTAAACCGTGTCTTCATAAATAAATTTTACTTGAACGCCAGGTTTTGGGAGTTGCCAGGCCTAATTCCCACTTACCGATCGCACGTAACTCACTAACAATCTAATGTAATGTGATCTCGGCATACTTATAATAGACTAATCTGTAGGTAACAAGTTATAATGGTTCTCACGAATCAGAAGGCGTCGGGAATGCCTCCAAAGGCAAGCGCTTCGGCGCAGTGGTTCCCACCGCGAGGGGAAAGATAAATCTTCTCACTCCGCCCTCCGCGCGGTCCATTAACCTTAACTTTTTTGCGCTTATGTGTAGACAGCACATGGATATAGACAGGCACCTGGCCCGGTACATGGTGTGACTTTGTATACGATAGCTTTCTTCATCTCTGTTTTAAGTTTCAGCTTTGTATTTTAAAGTAATAAGACCTAACAATATTCGTGACATAAATAAGTACTACTAATAACTTTAAGATAGGTACCTACAACAAGACAAGACCACTTGCGCATTTAATGACTATAAAATCGTTTATTTTTTAAATTTACAGCGTCTTTACTTATCGAAATAGCAGAATAAATCACTATCCGTCCTTGAACCCTTAAACAGCGCGATCCCACGACCGTTATCGCCCGTGGCCGTCGTAAACTCATTAAACCACATAACCGGCCAATCGAGCTTTCCAATCATGAAATTAAAATTACGTCCCCTTTATGGCAGCCGTTACGAGCTGCGAAAAAAGGGGGCATAAATAAAAAGGGGGTATAAATAACACACCTCCGGGGCTGCACGCGAGCATACGTAGGGTTACCATGCGAGCGGAATTTTGGTTGGTACTGAAATTTTGAGAATGAGAACGCGCAAACATCACGAATGCTCTAATGAGTCACGACTCACGAGCGAGACGCCGTGGCAGGCCTGCGGGCTCAGCACGGTTCCATTTTTATCGACTATCACTATGCCCGTCACTTTCGCACTTACATACTTGTTAGAACGTGACGGGCATGGTGACAAACGATAAAAATGCGACCGTGCTACTAGGGCTGGGCTATTGTTACGCTACGTCTTACGTAGGCGAACAACGCGCGAACGCGGCGCGGCCGCCGCGCCGCTTCGCGTCTAAGTCTAAATCGCTCACGTACGAGTAGGACATACCTATACGTATCAACGGTTTGTTTCATCCTCGCCGCACCGCGCCGCGCCGCGCCGCCGCCGCGCCACGCCGCGTTCGCGCGTTGGTCGCCTACGTAAGCCGTAGCGTTAGCCTTATTCACTGCTAAGTTACGCTCGTAGCGCTGCGTTCTATGCTTATAACATATTTTTCCGATATTCGAAAGAATGCTTCGTAAAGGCTTAACGGCAATGTGTGTTAACTGTTTGTAAGAAGCCAATGACGCTTGCGAAAAGCGATTTAATTTAACCACTTAATTAAGTAATTCGGCCCATGCTAACATAAATGTTGCAGTACCTTCTTCTAGTTAAAATATAACATGGACTTTAATAAAGGCGAGCGATTAAGAACCTGTAGCTGACTCTATGATTTGTACCTAAATATCTGCGTCTAGGTACCTAGAGATTTAAAGCACTGACTCATCAAGTTTAGGGATTTTTTTAAACTACTTAAGTACATAGTTTGTCAGTACAAAAGCCCAGGAATTTCCCTGTGTTAGGACTCACAAAAAGGCATTATTGGTTACCCTAAGCGCACGGGACTTGTATCGTAAATTATTCGCTTATAGCAGCCCGATCAATAGCGTTCATTAGGGAAAAATATATCCTTTACATTCTGCGTCTTTAAAACATTTTTTGAAAAGGATTAGCGTTAAGTTTAAGGCATGACGCAGCGCTGAAATTGCTTAAAAATATTTATATTGTTAGTAATGTTAGCGCTTTTACACATCACATCAGTCAGTCACATCAGTGGTAATATTATTTAATGCTACTCTTACATGTACGTCGTTTATGTACGCTTTGATGTATGAAATAGAATAATTACTACATATAAATGATTACCTATTAAAAACACTGCAACTACATTACTTAACTTGCGATTTCCTTGTTCCCAGGCACTATAAACACCATTAAATTGACTCTACCACATTGATCTCATCGAAAGAAACAGGTAATCTACTGTACATTAATGATACTATTAATAAAATTGCTACAAGTAGGTGTTGTCAGTACAAGATTTATGTAATATAGTTGTACGTACCTACTGTTTACATCAAGTAGGTTAGATTTAGTACCTAGATTTTTTATTATCGTAGTAGGTATTATATTTATTTATTTTAATCTTTATTGTACAATACATGAAGGTACAAATGGCGGACAATGCCTTAAGGCATTCTCTACCAGTCAACCAATGGGTAAAACCAGAAAGATTAAGTAGGTGCAGTGTCTTTTAGAATATATTAATTTGAAAACAGGACTATATCATTAACGTGCCTAATTATGAATGTAGGAAAAGTACTTAATCATTCTTGATGAGCGCGTATGTCTGCTATCAAATGTAATTAATTAAGCATCAATTTTTTTTTAGACCTAATATTGTGATAGTTAGGTAGATAGGGTATAGGTACTTACATATTGCTTTGATTGTCACCGTCGTTCTATCATTGTTCCTTTTTAGCTATTAATTGCCAAAAGTAAGATAATCTGCAGTGTTTGAACTTACAAACTATATAAAATGCCACCCCGTTCCTGAGTGTCGTTATATATAATTATATGTGTAGGTAGATGTTTAAGGCAGGAAACGACCCTCCGCGGCAAGTCACCGCGGGCCCCGGGCCGATCGATGCAGCTCCGCTTTACCCCACTTTGTTACCATCGGCATCGGTGTGCTCGGAGAAACTCACTTATAGGGGTGTAACATAAATAAATATACCTACTAATACTAATGTAGGTGCGTCTTTGACGGGGTAAACACTAATTTGAACTATCTTCACATCGGCTATTAATTATTCTCTATTATAGATGGAGTCGGTATTTCTAAGGTTGACGAAAACCCGCGACGAACTACGTGGCTATTTATTTATTAAAATAGAAAAGGTACTTTTATTAAAACTTCAACCATTATATAACTTAGGTTAGTACATACAAAAAATACTTTCTCGATAAATGAGTGTTAAAGAGCCGAATTCGTAATGGCTCCTCTACACGATGCGCATTTATGCGTTAGAGGGAGCAAGTGATATTGCTATCTCATTCTACCGCATGGCTGCGTCCCTTGTAGTGGCCGGCGCTGGCCCATCGTGTAGAGGAGCCATAAAAGAAAATCAGAAAATACTCTCTGTAGGTGTAGGTAGTCTGTGCGGAAAGAGAAGAGTCGTGAAATGTATGGGATCCAAAACATTCTACGACTCTTCTCTTTTCGCAGAGACTCTACATACAAACCTCGCACCACCTCTGTGAATCAATCTGTATACTAGTCTAAGACCCATGCTAAAAAAAAACAAAGATCATTGACACGGAGTCTATTCAACACAATCCATTTGTGTACACCAATTAACTCCACGAAAAGTGAAACTCGACCGGCGGTATGCGAGTTTTTTTCTCGTCTGATTTACATATTTATTGGGGCACATTTTATGGCGGCATCAGAAAAAAACCTCGCCAGTTTAATGGACAAAAAGGGTGGCTCCGTGTATATTTATTCTGTAGCATCCTTTTTTACGTGCGAAAGGACGTGACTGTGTATTTTTTCACCGACGTGGCACATTTGGCGACATACTTTGCATAAAAATATTGGATCGTAAATTGTTGGAATCGGAACGCATGTGGCGCGGGAAATATTGAAAACTGCCTGAAATACGTTTTATGGAGATAGATATGACGCGACGATTGAGATCTGAAATTCTGAATGACTACGGAAATAGATAGATAGGCATAGTTATTTAAACAGATGCGGCTTGTGGTTATAACGCTTGCAAATTCCTTTGATAATAAATCTTTATCACATAAATATTTACTACTTTTAATGTACTTATACCTAAGTTTGTTGTTATTATTGGGTATTTATATAATCATCAATGTCCCGTCTCGTTGTTACTAGTTAAAGTACATCTATATAACTAATGCTACTGCTACTAATTACTATGTACCCTACTCAAGACTCTTAATTCCACTATCTAACTTAAGAGTAGGTACTCTAAGCGCTTTCAAAAGTATTACGTTAAGCACGCAACTTAACGATCCATTGATTTAAAAGCCAAGCTTTAAAGCAGTGTAGATACTTAAGTATTTTTTTTTTGTTTTTGTGTAACTGAAAACACCAGCACAATGGTATTTAAATTTCAAATGTTATCTGCTTAATTTATCCCCGAGAATATGAGTAGATATAATCTCTGAAGGATATATATGTAAATGTGAGCGTGGTCCTATAAATTTTCAAGTTGGGAACCGGTCGGTGAACAGAAGGTGGCTTTGGGCTCCCTGGGCAGATTACTGGTTATTCCCACGGCTTACGTTTAACACCAACGCAAGCATGGTCTGTGTTTACATAGAACTTTTATGGATATAGAGGTCACATTTATACTGATTCTTCTGAGGTGACGTGCTTGCTATGTGAGTGGAATCGCAGTCCTGATCCTCGTTTAAATTATAGCATGTCCATAAATTATCGCTCGCTCACATTCAGCGCTTAGTCTGTAGCACTCGATACCGTACCGCCTCGTTAATGCATTTTGTTTTTAGCTTTTGTTATTAAAATATTTAATTTACGATAGTCGTGGAGAATATATCGGTTTCCTTAACTAATTTATGCCTCATACTCGGGGACGGCTCGCGTTTTATTATTATAAGCATGGGTGGGCTGAAACTTTGTAGAGTTGAGCTTGAGACAGCCATAAATAATAGGATGTCATGAATTGCAACACTACGCTCTTAAGGGGCCCACTGATTACCAGTCCGCCGGACGATATCGGCCTGTCACTTGTTCGGAGCTGTCAACTTTTTGTTCTAACTGACAGGCCGATATCGGCGGACTGTTAATCAGTGGGCCCCTTTAGTTAGGTATCTCCGTAGCTGCAGGACGCAATTATAGATAAGTAGGTACATGTTACATTAGGTTGATAAAATTGTGATATGTGATAGTCGATAAGAGCTGCTTTTAGGTTTTTTATACTTCAGTGTGCATTAAAACATTTTAATGAATTTCTAGACACAGAAAAACTTTAAACATCTTTTATATCTAGATACATTGTGTTTCTCCTTTAACCGCATAATCCTTGAACTAGCCGATAACCGTATTTTACGGTATTGCCCCCATAAACACTATCAGGCCTATGACACACGCGCGGTTTATCTCCATCCATAATACGTTTAAAGTGCTAAGATGCCTCTATCTGGGCCACAAGCCTGGTAAAGGATTTTACCAAATAAAGATAGCTGTGATTTGTTAGCTATTTGCTGTCATAAAAGTGTCGGATGATTGCTTGTTAGGTATTTGTTGTTATGGCTGTCTTGTCATGTCGATGGTCGATTAAATAAGATGGTAGTTTATTGTTATTGGTATGTATCTACATGCTCCTGAGGCCTATAGGTGTATGTATACGACGGAATTGAAATTTTCAATCAATTTAAATATTAGCACTTCAGTGCTTTATTTCGCCGTACCTAGTCTCTTTACTTTAAGCACAAGAACTCGCCATAAAACACATTTCATTGCTCGCTAAGACGCCTAATTGAAATTCTACCCCAGTAATATTAAAGTTCTCCTTCATTAATCAGCGGATTAGATACTCGCGTTATTTACGAGCAAATCCAAAACGTATGGAATTTAATTTCATTAGGGGATTTTAGTGGAGCCATGTTGTCACCCGCTGCGCGCGGGCACGCGGAGCGGCATAAATCCCCCCAGCTGTCAAGACCCGGCCAATGGCAGCGCAGGACGAAGGTTCTGACTTTAAAAATGGTGGAGATAATTTTCATTGTATATTATTTTGTGACAGGTCGTTATTTAGATTTTTTATCGGTTTGTGCTTTCGATATTTTTCGAGATAGCGGCGTGGCATCGGTTTTTAAAGGTTCAGAGAATTTTGAAGTAGGTATCTTTTTTTCTGAATTGTAAAGGTTTGTGACGCGAGTTCATATTCTAAGAGCCTGGAATACAATTTTTTTATCATACAAAACAATAAATTGGGTAGGTATACCTTCCTATTTGTTGTTCCATTCCGTTCCGTGCCTATATATTACCTACTGTACCTAATACATAATTAATTTTCTATAAAAGTGTAACGTATTTTTTCTACTCCCGTACTTTTATTTGTCATTTAAAGGGTCGTGCACACA
Source organism: Cydia amplana (assembly GCF_948474715.1). Lineage (NCBI taxonomy): Eukaryota > Metazoa > Arthropoda > Insecta > Lepidoptera > Tortricidae > Cydia > Cydia amplana. The sequence continues at coordinate 7,500,739 of NC_086070.1, forward strand.
CCTTTAAAACCCTACCTTATAGTTGTCAAGACAAGTCTTTAGTCTATTCCCCAAAAAAGAATTTGTGCTTACACGCAGTATCTTTTTGGCGTTTTTACGATACTTCGTGTAATGACCACTTAAAAAATATTGAATGAAATACAGTGTGCCAACCTTATTTTAAATGTCATTTCTGACAAATAAGTGAACCATAAACATGTTTTTTTTTTTAATTTTCATTCATTCATTATTTCTTTTCCCGCCCGTACCCTCCATTTTTGCTACTTTTTGAATTAAAAATATTTGTTAAATTTTAAATTTTATTTCAAAGTAAGTGCTTGGTCGTAGAAAAAGTATTGTATGCAACGTTGTTTAACTGAGTCAAAAAATACTCGTGGCGTCTTTATTAACAATTTTCGGCTTCGCCTCAAATTGTTACTCACGCCACTCGCCTTTTTTGACCTCTCTTAAACAACGGTTGCATAAAATACTATAAAATTTTATACATCAAAAATGCATTGTCAATTTTTTTACGAATATTTTTTTATATATCTATTGATACGTGTTTTACAAAATGATATTAAAACATAAAACTACAAAACGTACTATCTTCAAAATATTTTCCTTTAGCTTTATTTATTACACAGAAACTCAAGTTAAAATTACCGAGGTATGTCAATGCCGCAGTAAAAAAACTCAACGTGTTTTTTGGCCTGTGGGTACCCTATATTTAAAATATATATTTATTCCAAGATTTCTTATAGGTATTGTTTATATTGACGCACCATCTTTACAGGTCATTAATAGTTAGCTCGCTCGATTTTCTGCAATAATTCCATGTCATAGGTAGGGTACCTATAACAATATTTCTTGCCATCTTTTATTATGGATACATTGTACAATGTATCCATAATAACTTGCTTCGTCAGCCCCAACCTAAGCATAGCTATAAGATTGCTTCTATATTTCCTCCCGAGCAAAGTCAACTACTAAAAACTTCCATAAAACAACAATTTCAAACGGGCCATTTCGCGCGGGAAAAACAGCATCCCGAATGGGGTAGAAAGGGGGGGGGGGAGAAGCCTGCTGGTTTATGTCCCAGAATTACGACTTAGACGTTTCAAACAATAACTCTGGCTATAAATAAGGACCGATTCCTTCACGCTTCATAACGCTGATGGCTTTCCCCGGCCCTCCCGAATTTTGAAACATATAATAAGTAAGTAATCTATAAGTAGGTAGCTGGCAGACATAAAGTAGGTGCGTAAGTACATTCGGCTGAATATATTCCTAAAATCACCATAAATTTCTGAAATTACACATTACATTTTAAAGTCCCATATTTTTTATCATACACTTACCTATAGAACAAGGCATGCAAAAATACTTTATAAGGTTTTATATTAATAGGTATACTACATATTTACTTACTACCTAGCTGTGCAAATGCACCTATATCTAGGTAGCTATAGTTTTGGATTAATTTAATTTTATAGTGTTAAGATTAGGTAGACACAATTAGGTAGGTAGTATATTTAGGTACACCCACACCTAAATACATATTGTACCTACTTAGTTAGTTTCGTATAACTATTTATTTACATCTGTAGTTCAAATACCTAAATAAATAGATAATAAAATATAAAATTAATGATAATTACGAACTTAGGTACATCATTTCTCACGCTTCGAGCTCACAAATTTCCTGCATGTCCCTTCGCCCACTTCTAATCTAGAAAACCCAATAAAACCCCCCTAATAAAAGCGCACGTTTTCACGTAGCCCGTAAAAATATGATAACGTTCACGTATCTCCTCGCGTGGGTACAGCGGGTCAGGTGAAAAGTTAAATTAAGGTAAATTCGTTGAGTAAGGTAGATAAGGAGTTCCGCTTGGCGTGCGTTCATTTGGAAATAATTACGAGAGATTTTTTTGGTATATACATAATTAATTTATTATTTAAAAATAAATTATGTTTTTTTATTCATTACCTACTTACCTAAACTAGCCATATTATTGGCTCAGTTGAAACCTCTAATTCGTATGTTCAACGTTAGATTAAATCACCATCCAATTTTTGACCCCTGACATGAAAGGGGCTATCGTTTCAAATTCGAGTTTTCCGATTGTTATTAATTAGACGGTAGTCGTTATAGGTAGGTACGTAGGTAAGGAAACATATCTATATCACGTGTATACACCTACTTATCCAAGAAATCCATAAACAAATTGGTTCGTGAGGTAAACGTGCCTAATTGGGGCATGTCGGGCACATTTGCGTGTGTTGCGTTTGCGTTAACGGCTCTCTCCAGATAAGTTAATGGGATTGCGGGCTATATTACGGCCTCGACGACCTGCCTTATGGTTTCCTAATAGCTAGGTATATGTAAAATTTTGTCGCAGTATGAACAGCATTCATTTTAGGTACTTACCTACTTAGGCACTTTAACTATTTTGATTACCTAAAAAAAAAATATTACGTAGGTAGATGCAGAGTTTAACACTGGTAACTCAAACGCGATCTATTTCTAAATTAAATGATTATTTAATATTATGCATGTTAAGGAGGTAGATACAAGTCGCAAGCCTTCGATAAAACTCGATTCCAATCGGTTTACTTAAGTAATTCAGCTCCAAATTGACCAAATTTACAGGTCTCCAAGGAAACCAAATCTAAAAGTTGTAGATTGATGTAGCTGCTTTTATATCTCAGTCCTTCCCTTCGCGACCCTCTTTCCTTTTAGAATGCACGTGCTTAGGGTTTGCATTCTAACATTTTCTTATTGCTTTATGGTAATCTACATTTTAAATGAAAATCCGGAAATTCGTTTTCAATTGAATTAAGTTAAATTTCAGCATGGCTCTGCGTTCACAGGCGCCTGGATGCCCCTCAATAAAGGTGGATTAATACTACCGAAAGCCCAACTTACTTAATAAATATAAAAGCTTTTCCCTCCCGGGATCGTAAACCGCCCACTCCGCTTCTCCAAGATTACTTATATCGCTGCCAGGAAAATTGGAGCCCCGGCTTTTCATTAAAACGGGCATTTTCGTCGTTGGAACGCACAAAGTTGAGAGGTCTTCTTAAGATGGTTTGCCATTATCAGCTCTATGTAGATTGCGTAGCTTGCGTTGCTTTCTCAGATAAGGTTTTATGGGGACTGGAAGAAAGGATAATGGGTTCCTTTGATGTAGGGATGGAATGGTAGTGACGGTTCCGCTGTAAAGATAGATAGTATTACTTGGTTTATATCTACCCGTCAATAACCCCCCTGGACAAAGTAACGCCCGAGATGGATAGGTTTTTGATTTCGTTCGTCAAAATCTCGCTGCTTCTAACGCACTCGATATATCTGGTCGCCATTGCCAATGCCGAACTTAATTGATCTCCATTTGAAGTAACAGCTAATAAGTTTGTTCGGTTAAATATTTTTGTATTGATTATTCATAAACCTTTATTTTTTTCATTTCCATCAATTAGGTCAATAACAAAGCGTTCTTGTCCCTCTAATTTCTTTGGACATAAGTACGTTATTTGCGGGTGTTATACAGTAATGATATTATAGGTAGGTACCTAGGTATACAGCTTACAGCACACAAAGTTGCACATAATTTATGACCTCCCGGTTTATGGGTTATGGGCCAAGTTCGCACATGCGCCGTGCCAGCGTATTGAGGTCGTAAATATATCTGCTAACCCTTCGACCAGGTATCTTTTAGAAATGCCTTTGCTTTGTGTTTTATTTTTCTTGTATTAAACGGGTTTTGAAGTAAAGATTCTCAACACGCCTGTAGACAAAGACATAGTATCGTTTAATCTCTAAAATTTCGGTATTTATTACACACAGTGATGGTACGGTTGGTTGAAGTACTTACCTATCAATTGAGAAGTCAGATAGTCTGCGGATCTATAAGTTACCTTAACTTTAACAGAAGCTACGAAATGAACTTTAACGATCGTGACTACTTTAGCTATTTAGATACTTACCTATACTATTTAAGTACCTACCTATGACTATGACATAAGTTTTCTATGTTTCCAGTAGCCACACCATGGTGGATGTTGTGCTCACGTATTCATTCATAAAAGCATATTATGTACATACCTATCTTCTTGTTAATGGGTCATACACATTTTATTGTAGGTACCTACTTTACTCGTTCGCCTCTTTCCTGTAAGTAGACGTCGCAAAGTTAAGAATTGTATTTCCAGAAGGCAATAGCAGGAAAACTTATATTTTTAAGTAGGTACCTAACAAGCAAACAAGTTTACACGAACAATTA